>NC_073249.2:69007500-70257500 GCF_029289425.2 Pan paniscus
ATGATGCAAAACAAATGTTACAGCAGAACTAATTATATTTAGAAACCAACAACTGGACACTGAGTGTGCTCACTGTTATTGGGATGTCGATTTCCAGGCCCTCTCAGTGGACAGAGCTAAGCATATGTGTATACATCAACACATGCTACATCTATCAATATATGTTGAAAACCAAGAGATTATAGTAATATCTCTTAGCCAATCTAACACCATTAGGGTTCATTCTAGTTTTCTCCTTCTCCGTATCGGTAACTTCCTTCTCTAAAAGTTAGAAACCTGGTTCCCATTACTTTGAACATATTTCCTTATTCGATCAATTCTATGTGTGTAATATCCCATGGTTGCAGTGACCCACCCCCACCCATGCAGATATTATCCTCAAACCATTCAGGCTTAACACCATGTGCTGGGCTTTCAGACTAAATTATCACAGGGGAGTGAGGGGGACAAAAGACTTTTTAAAGAAAGGAAGACATGAAATTTTTTGAGAAAGGAGAAAACCTACTCTCACCACATATTTTAAAATACAAGAAAGGAGGCCGGGCCCGATGGCTCACACCTGTAATCTCAGTACTTTGGGAGGCTGAGGCAGGCAGATTGCTTGAGCCCAGGAGCTCAAGACCAGCCTGGGCAGCATGGCGAAACCCTGTCTCTACAAAAAAATACAAAAAGCAGCTGGGCATGGTGATGCGCACCTACAGTCCCAGATACTCGGGAAGCCTAGGTGGGCGGACTGATTGAGCCCAGGAGGTTGAGGATGCAGTGAGATGAGATCGCACCAGTATACTCCAGCCAGGGTGATACAGGGAGACACTGTCTCAAAAAAAATAAAATAAAAACAAAAAATACAGGAAAGGAGAAGAGTACAGGACAAACTTGGGTTTCATATCATTCTGTATTAAATATTTTTCTATACTATAAATCCATTTAATCCTTTATAAAAAAACTTTTTATTGTGGAAAATTTCACATGTATACAAAACTAGAGGGGAAAGTATAATGAGTTCTCATATACCTATCAATTAAAAGGAATACAACAAATAAATTAGAGACAGAGAAAGAACCTAGTAGCCAGAATAGATAATAGTATAAGACATACTAGGATCTTGCTTTTAGGAAACTGACATTCTATCAGAAGATAAGTAATTAAATAAATTAAGACACTTTCAAATAGTCATATGGCAATGAAGAAAATGAAACTAGGTGATATGATAGTTGAACAAGTGTCGAGAGAGTGACTTTAGAATCGGTAGTCAAAGAAAAACTTGGAGAAGGTGGCATTTGACCTGAGAGTTGAAAGATAAGGAGTCAGACTTGCAAAGTTGTAAGAGCAGAAGGTACAGAAAATATAAAGGCTCTAAAGAATGCTTGACATGTTTCAGGACAGATAGGTTTGAATGGTGGGAAATAGTACTATAAAACAACTATAAGAACAGCAGTTGTGAAAATAAAGTAAAAGTGCAATTTAAAACACATATTCACCAATTTGTTAACCACACAAATATATGTTTAGCAGTGTGCTAGGACTATAAGTAGAACACTTTTCCTTCTCTCAGCCAAAATACAATATACTATATAGATATATATCAAATTGACAGTTAATATGTCACATAATTAACTGAAATGAATATTATAAAACTACTAAAAAAAGAGAAAATTAGTCTTCCCCTCAGCTTATTTATTAGTAATGCAACTAAAGTGATAGTTCTAACATTTTCAGCACTGCTTTTTTTTTTTTTTTTAAAGACAGGGTCTGACTCTGTTGCCCAAGCTGGAGTACAGTGGCACGATCTTAGCTTACTGCAACCTCCGCCTCCTGGGCTCAAACCATCCTCTCACTTTAGCCTCTCGAGTAGCTGGGACTACAGGCGCACCACCATGCCCAGCTAACTTTTGTCGAGATGGGGTTTTACCACGTTGCGCAGGCTGGTCTTGAACTTCCGAGTTCAAGCGATTTGCCAGCCCTGGCCTCCCAAACTGCTGGGATTACAGGAGTGTGCCACCATGCCCAGCCCACAGTGCCTCTTTAAAGATGATTGCCTTAACAAGTACTTTTCAATTGCTCTACTTTATTATTTGTTGAATTTCTACGACATGCTAGGTCCTTTGCTAGGAACTTGCATACAACAATCTTGAAATGTGAGTACTGCAATTATCATTTTATAGTAAGCAAAGTTGGCTCAAAGTGATTGCCAACAGTTGACTAAGGGGCAGAATATGGATTCAAATTCAGATCATGCTGCTAAAACAATGTTCTTTCTACATGATGTATGGCTAAACGATCTTCTGCTCTTATTTTTTAAATCATTAAGAGCAACTTTTAACTACTTGGTACTTCTGTAATGCACAATACTTCTATCAACTTCTAAGGCTTAATGTTTCAATATAAAATTAGAGAATTATTTTTAAATTCTATTATCTAAAATCATTATCAATAACCTGACCTTTATTATTTTGAGCACTTTCAAAGAGTATAGGCCACAAGTGACAGGCCAGAAGATCTGTGTTTTGGAAATTCTTGTATTTCTAAAAATAATAACCAAATGTTCAATTTTACTGTACAACCAAAACATTCCAGAGGTACAGCTATGGAAGAGCATTCTTCCTCTGGGATCTATTAAATCAAAACATGATAATCCTTAGTTAAAATTATAGTTCATCAAGTCCCTTCACCCCAAACAAGATGTATGGCCACCGAAGAACAAAGGAAAAAATCCTAAAATCTCCAAAGAAATGTGGTACGGAGACTTACATATAGAAAATAAAAATCAGGGAAGTTTCATATGCTGAAAATCAAACACATAAGCTAAGACTTTTGGTAAAAGTTGTTACTGCTAAAGCTCTCAGAAAAGATACACATAAAAATAGGGAGATACCAATACTGTCCAGTTTTATGGTAAACTTCCAAATCCAAATTTTCATATGCATAATTTTAACATCCATACTAAAATTATACCAGAGAATCAACTAATTTAACCACATAATATCAAAAAAAGAAAAGAATAAATAATCCTTTTTAAAATGTAGTTTTCTAAGTTAACAACTATCCTTTATTTTGTCACATTTCTTCTGTTTTTATAGCCAACATTCCTTTTCCATCCCATTGCATCTTCTGCCAGCCATGGTTAGCATCCCAGCCTGTAAGTGAGTGTTAATTCATGCCATAAATATTCAACTTTTACTTAGCTTCAATCGTATTTTCACTCATACTATTTCCTTTCACATTTTCTAGCACTCTTGTGTTTCCACTACTAAGTGTCATAGATGATGATATCATTATATTGGTATTTTTTGTATTATAAGTTTCCAAGTTCATATCCCCAGACTTATGGGCGACACGTTTATTCCCCTTAGACATTAATTCTTCCTTTCTCCTTCCTCCTTGATGGAAACAATTTTCAACAGTCTATGTGAAAGATGAGCTCACTGTCCCTTTACATACTTAAAATTATAGACAAGCTTGTGAGATTTATTTCAATGATTATTGCCATCTGCTCTTTCTACTTGACAAGAGAGAGGTTCTACCACTGGAAATTAAAATATTGATTCATTTAAATTATTCTACTTCAGGCAGTGACCTATATTTGATTTTCCAGTAAGTATGCACTGTGACAAGTATGGAAGAAGAAACAAAAATTTTAAATGCTATCAGTAGGTTTGAATTCCCTTTTATTGTGATTTTATTTATAAAACTAATGTTAATGCTCACCAAATGTGTTTACTGTAAAATATCTTGCTAAAATATTTGTCTTAAGTTTTTAAACAGTAGTAGATAAAAGATATGGCTTCAAAGAAGCTTGAAAGAGACTTCAATTTTCTGTAAAAATCAGAAACCCATATTTTCTAATAAATTCATTCCAACTATTATTTATTAGGTACTGATATAAAAAGCATGTTTGAATAACTGGCTTTATTAGAAAAACTGTAACAAAGAATTCCTCTATTATTAGGCAAGAAAATTTGGTCATGATGATCTCAAATTAAAGTTGTTAATGATTAGACAAAAGATACATAAATAAAATGCCTTGTAGCTTGTGGGTTGAAAAGTATAAAAAATATAAGGCATATTGATAGGAAAGGAAAACTGTAAAACTGTTTCTTCCTAGGCAATATAACATATTATGTAAAAAATTATCAGAAACCTACAAAAGCACTTCTAGAGTAAGTGAATTTAACTAGGTTTCAGGTTAAAAACGATATCCAAAACTCAACTGTATTTCTATAAACTAGCAATAAATGACTGCAAAATAAAATTTAAAACCATTACCATTGATGACAGCATTAATATATGAAATAAGGATAAATTTAGCAACATATGTGCAAGATCTGTATGTGGACAACTAAAACTACATGGAAAACTAAAAATGTTGCTAAGACAAACTAAAGAAGACCTAAATAAATGCAGAAGTGTATCATGTTCGTGGACTAGAATTGTTGAATACTCAACAATGTTAATATGTCAATTTCTACAAAATAATCTATAGATTCAGTGCAATTACAACCAAAATCCCAGGAGACCGTTTTGCAAAAATTGACAAGTAGATTTAAAAATTTATATGGAAATTTAAGAAAAGTTAAAATAGTCAAACAATTTTGAAAATAAAAAAATCAAATTTATATTGTTTGATTTCAAGACTTACCATAAAGCTACAGTAATGAAGACAAATGTTGCACGTGCATAAAGATAAACCCTATGGAATAAGATAGAGAGCCGAGAAACAGACCTACACATGTATGGTCAATTGATTTTCTACAAAGGATTTCCTACAAAATGCTCATGATTTCCTACATAATTCAATTCTTCCTTAATATATTTGCAAACATGTTAGGGGAAAACACTATTACTCCATGCTATTCTTTTGGAAATAAACAGGACCAAAAACGTGTAAAGGCTTACTTTTCCCTGATTAGTAACATATTAAATCCACATGGAAAGGGATCTCCATGTTCCATTTCTTCAATGATCAGCAATTAGTTCTTCCCCTTTGGGAGCTGGAAAAAAATCAGCTATGCACTACAGAAATAAAGCTGCTCTTTCTTTTCTTTAAATAAAAAGAAAATGGGCCTGTGACTGTATCCAGTGTTGCAATGCTTCTTATAAAATCATTTTCTTATTAACATGAGAAAGGAGAAAAAGGACAAAAAAGAATAAAAAGTTTCCAAATTAAAAGCAAAAATTAAATTACTTCAATTTCTTAAAAAATATCTTCAAGGAAATACTGACAAGTGCTATGATTCATAGTGTTTTCAATATTCAATAAACATCGTTATTCAAGGTTCTACTATCCCTCTTTGAAATATAATGAAGTATTCGTATTTTTAGATCTGACCCAGCATATTGAATTCAAAAGAAAACCACATTCCCTCAATCCTTCATTTGCCCTTTTAACTACGGTATGTTTTTAATACTGGTGAAAAGTGATAATACTAAAGCATAAAACAGACTTGAAGTTAAAGGTTGCTCTTCTTTCAACAACCCTGATTACGTTAAGTATGGCAGACATTTCGATTATGTTTGAAAAGGTCAAATGAGAGAAAAGGGGAAAGCAGTATTTAATGAATGCCTACTCTGTGCTGGATGTAGTAGTATGCTAATAAATGTTTAACCACCAGCTCCGTGTGTGTGTGTGTGTGTGTGTGTGTGTGTGTGTGTGATGTGTATGTGTTTATTATAAATTTTACTGATATACAGGATGTACAGCACATAATTTACAAGCTATAATAAAAATACAATACTCTTTTTTGTAACTTCATAGAGCCAGGTGAATCTTACAAAATGCTCATGATTTGGAAAACTCATAAGAAATCAACCTAAGGTTGCAACTAATGAATGAGTATAGGTCCAATCTGAATGTCTGATATTTTCGTTTACATTAAAAAAAGAGAGTGAAACAACAAAGATATATATCATAACTTCACTTGTTCACTAATGACATAAGGAACTTCTCTGCTAAATTAGACAATAGTTTAGAACATGTCCTCAATGTTTTGTGCTATTCACAATAATAAGCAACAGACATTAAAAAATTTAAGTTTAATCTGCTTTATTGGCATTTTCTACCTCAATTTCTTCCTTTTCTTCTGTTTTTTTAGACAGGGTCTTCTTGCTGTGTTGCCTAGGCTGGAGTGCAGTGATGCAGTCATAGCTCACTGCAGACTCCCTCAGACTCAAAACAATCCTCCCACCTCAGCCTCTTGAGTAACTGGGACTAGAGGTGTGCGTCTCCACGCCTGGCTAATTTTTTAAAATTTTTAGTAGAGACAAGGTCTCGCTATATTACCCAGGCTGGTCTCAAACTCCTGAGCTCAAGTGATTCTCCTGCCTTGGACTCCCAAAGTGCTGGGATTATAGGCGTGAGCCACCTCGTCCAGTTTTGTTAATTTCTTAAATCTAGACAGTCAATAAAACAAATCAAACTGTGATTTGCATATTTGCCAATTTCCGTAATATACATACTACCACTGCAGATTTCAAGCTACCAATATGACATCACTGAATACAGAGTTGGGAAGAGATATGCAAGCAGCACATCTTTATACAGTATTTCACCATACAGATATAACAGACATAAATGGCCGAGGACGGTGGCTCATGCTGTAATCCCAGCACTTTGGGAGGCTGAGGTGGGTGGATCACCTGGGGTCAGGAGTTCTAGGCCAGCCTGACCAACATGGAGAAATCCCATATCTACTAAAAATACAAAATTAGCCGGGCGTGGTGGCGCATGCCTGTAATCCCAGCTACTCGGGAGGCTGAGGCAGGAGAATTGCTTGAACCCGGGAGGCAGAGGTTGCAGTGAGCTGAGATGGCGCCACTGCACTCCAGCCTGGTCAACAAGAGTGAAACTCCATCTCAAAAAAAAAAAAAAAAAAAAAAAAAGAAGACATGAATAATAACACAGAGTAGCAAAATAATTAAGTGATGAGTTTTGAGCATTTATTGACTTTGCTTTTAATATAACCTATTTAATTATAAGCTTATATAATTCTTAATAATGGTTGTGTTTAACAATCAGCCGACAAGATTTCTGAAAATTTAACAATTGGCTCTTGCGAGCTGGTATAAGCCAGCTCCAATATACCACTGGCTAGACACCATAGAAATGTTTCACAGACAAGAGAATTAAAACTTAGCAATGACTTGTCCAAAAATCACACAGGTGGTAAATGGTAACACAGTGATTCAAGCTGGGGTATGGATGACTCTAAATGTGTATGCTACCTACCAGGTTATCAAAGATATAATTTATAGTAAACTTTTATAATATGATTCACATAAGATTTTCTTGTTTGTAAATGTTTAAGTGGAAAATCTGTTTTGTTTTGTTTTGTTTTGGTTGTTGTTCTTCTGATTTCAAAGAACAGACAATCACTTTAAATAAAAGGTTTGTTTCACAGACATAATGGTTTCAGTTGGTGAGCTGGGGTCCCCACCACAGAAACCTTGATAGAGGCATGCTTCATGGGAATTGGAAAGCCATGGCAATTGAGAAACTGACCGGCTTGCTTCTCTTTTATGGCTATAAAGCCTCTATTTTTCTTTGTACATATGTTCTGTTCACTCTGTACAGATATCTGTGCTGTCTCATTGCTTCTACCCTGTAGAGTTCAATTAAAATCAGATTAATTTTTCGGTATCATGTAATATTTAAATAGTAAAAAGCCTTCCCTATTAACTTATTTTTTAAAATCTTCACTATCCAAATTCCAATCAACTTATCATTATTCACTGAGAATCCATTAGGTGGGAAATAGTAAATACTAAATAAATAACAGATAATTTCTGTACTTAAGATCACTAAAAATCTAACAAGGCAAATTACAAACAAATAATAGACTCCTCTGCAAACTTTTAGTGACGAATAAGTACACATAAACAATGTATTAGCAACTAAATGGATTAGAGGCTTGAAACAATAGGTGCCTCAAAATCAGTTTCCTTTTTTTCTCATGCCCTGAGCACCTTCTGAAAGCCAGTGAAGACTGATAAAAGATAAAAGCTAGTTATAGGTAACTACAATAACCGTATGAAGCTAAATTGTTAAGATTACTAGTATTCTTTTTAAAAAATGTATACTTACGTCTAAGTTTTAGGATTCAGTCAATGAAACTGAATAACACTTAGCTTCTTTGGTCAAATCCACTAAATGGTCGTGAAAAAGTAGATGTTAAGAGGGGGAATATGTTAACCATTTCAAATATTAAGTAAGTGTGTATTAATTACTAATGATTATGAACAAAAGACCACTATTTGACATTAAAAAATGATTATAAATTTCAATTTGAAATATTAACCATAAAAATCACAAAGAGGATTTTAATGCTGCTGTACAAAATAAATATATTTTAAAGCCAGTTAGGTAGATGCGCATTTTATATACAAAACAACAAACTTTTAAGTAATTCCTGTACTCAGGTCCCCAACCCCCAAAAAAGATCTTTCAAAGGTTTATGAAGATTACTCAAGGGGATGTATTAATGAATGGCTGAGTTCTAGCAAGGTAATGATTTTTTGCTCATCTGTTTGGTTTTTGCTTGTTTAGGAATACAGCGGATAGTTTTTTAAATGTCCTATTAAAAATCAAGCAAAGTTTTAGTATGGAGATTTCTCAAAGAATGAAAAGTAGATCTACCATTCGATCCAGTAATCCCACTACTATGTATCTACCCAAAGGAAGTCATTATATCAAAAAAAACCCCTATACAAATATGTTAATTGCAGCACAACTGCAAAGATACGGAAGCAACCTAAGTGCCCATCAACTGGAGTGGATAAAGAAAATGTGGTATATATACACCATGGAATACTACTCAGCCATAAGAAAGAACAAAATAATGTTTTTTGCAGCAACTTGTTTGGAACTGGAGGCCATTATTCTAAGTGAAGTAACTCAGGAATGGAAAACCAAATACTGTATGTTCTCACTTGTAAGTGGAAGCTAAGCTACGGGTACTCAAAGGCATACAGAATGGTATAATGGACACCGAAGACTCAGAAGAGAGGAAGGTGGGGGAAGTGAGGGATAAAATACTACACACTGGGTAAAATGCACACTACTCAGGTGACAGGGATTTCTTAACATTCAGTGAGGAAACACTAAAATCTGAAACTTCACCACTATACAATGCATCCATGAAACCAAAACCCACTTGGTACACCTAAAGCTATTTAAATAAAAAAAATAGTAAAATAAAAGTATGGCAGAAAAAGAAAAAAAAGGAACAGATAGAGACATAGCCCTGCCTTCAGAAGGACATAGCCCTGCCTTGGTTTTACCTCTGTGAGATCCATTTTGGACTTCTGACCTCCAGAACTATGAGATGATAAATTTGTGTTGTTCTAAGCTAAAAACAAAACAAAACAAAAAGCAAGCAAAGTTTTGGTTCTGAATAAAGTGAAGTAAGTATATTCCACCTGTCTCTCCCAGTGAATTCATCCATAAAACCTAAACAAAATGTATGCAGCAACTATGTGAAGACTCTTAAGGTTTGGAGAAAAAGACAAGAATCAAAGTGCCACCAAACCAGCAGTCAGTTTACCATGTATTTTTCCTCTTCAGTATCTGCTGGCCTGTACTCAATGCTGCCCAAAACCAAGATATAGGCATCAGTGCAGACAGATTGAGTTCCAAAAATCCTCTAAATCTGTCTTGAGGAGAAGGAAAGGGATTTCTTAACATTCACTGAGGAAACATCCCCCCTTTTTTTCTTTTATCCATTCTCTTGCACCCAAACTCCCATGAAACCCTGTGGTAGTGGTGGCAGTGAGAACAGTAGTAACAGGGGCCTGGAAGAGCCTAAAACACTGAGGAAGAGAAACTTTCTTCTTACAGCAGCGAAGTAGTACTCCCCAGAGAGTGAAATTGACCCCTACTGCATATTGCATGCTCACTCTCGTTCTCAGACTCTCTTGCTCACTCGTGCTCTCTCTCTTGCTCTCTCTCTCTGTCTCTCTCTCTTCCCCTCCCTCCCTCCTGTTCCACTGCTTAGCTCTGGATGCAAGCAAAGTCATAGGAATTGCTCCGCAGAGCAGAATAAATAAAGCCCTAGTTATCTGACCAGAGAACAGAAAAGGGACACTTCAGAGAACTATCAAGGAGAATGCACAGAGAGAAAAGCTTGCATAATCGGATCTGAACCTAAGCAGCACACCACAGACTCTGAAAATTAAACTATGAATATACTGCTGTCCAGGCAACTGACACATATCTGGTCACATGTAGGCCATATCTGAATAGCATATCTTATGGGACATATATGAATAGCATATCAAAGGCTTTGAAAACAACACTAATATTGAAATCACAAATCACACAAGGTTAGTTAGAAATTGTGCCTAAACCAGCCGGGCATGTTGGCTCACACCTGTAATCCCTGCACTTTGGGAGGCCAAGGAAGGTGGATCATGAGGTCAGGAGATCGAGACCATCCTAGCTAACATGGTGAAACCCCGTCTCTACTAAAAATACAAAAAAACTAGCCGGGTGTGGTGGTATGTGCCTGTAATCCCAGCTACTCAAGAGGCTAAGGCTGGAGAAACACTTGAACCCGGGAGGCGGAGGCTGCAGTGAGCCGAGATCGTGCCATTGCACTCCAGCCTGGGCAACAGAGCGAGATTCTGTCTCAAAAAAAAAAAAAAGAAAGAAATTGTGCCTAAACCTGAACAAGTCACTCAACACTCTATAAAGGATATAAGCAAGACCTTGAATCTTCTAACATAATATCCAAAATGCCCAAGATACAATCTAAAATTACCTGGCATACAATTAACCTGGAAAATCTCAACACATGGCAGAAGACAACAAATGCCAACTCCAAGATGACACAGATGCTGGAATTATGTAACAAAAACTATCATTAAAATGCTTCACCAAGGAAGGGCAAATATTCTTGAAAGGAATAGAAAGGAATGCTCTGGCACAAAAATATACGATCAAAAGAAGAATAAAAATAAATTCTAAATTTAAAAAAGTTCTAAATAAAAAAGTTAGAACTGAAAAATTTAACAAATAAAATAAAAACTCACCAAATGGGTCCAGCAAACAGAATAGAGATGACAGAGCAAAGAGTGAGTACACCTGAAGACAGATCAACAGAAATTATTCAATCTAAGCCACAGAGGAATAAATGATGGGGAGAGGAAGAGGGAGGATCTCAGTGACTTGAGGGACTGCAAAAAGTCTAACATTCATGTCAACCAAGTTCCCAAAGGAAAAGAAATAGAATGCAGTACATAAAAAATCTTAAGACATAATAGTTAAAAACATCCCAAATTTGGTGAAAGACATAAACCTACATATTCAAGAAGCTGAGTAAACTCCAAATGGGATAAATCCAAAGAAGTCCAAGGCCAGATGGATCATAATCAAACTGTAAAATACTAAAGACAAAAATAACTCTTGAAAGTAGCCAGAGAAAAACAACTCATTGCTTATTTTAACAACTGTGAAATTTTCATCAAAATGTCCAGACATGGAGGTAGATCAAAATTTTTAAAGTGCAACAAGAAAAGAACTGTCAGCCCAGAATACATATCCATTGAAAACATCCTTCAGGAATGAAGGTGAAATAAAGATAATCTCAGAGAAAGAAAATCTAAGAGAATTTGTAGCCAGTAGACTACTCTAAAAAAATTGTTAAAGGAATTTCTTTGGATAGCTGAGAAATAATAATCAGGAAACTCAAAACCTCATCAGGAATGAAGGAAAATCAACAGAAGCAGCAAATATCTGGGTATATATATATAATGAACTATTCTTCTTGAGTTCTATAAAATCTTTATCAACTGAAAGCAAAAAGTATAATCTTGTCTAATGGAGTTTTCAATGTATGTGGATGTCAACATAAGACAATCACAGCTTAAGAGGAAAGGGAAAGAGATCTATTTGGTGTAAAGGGTTCTACGTTCTATACAAAATTGTAAAATATTAATCCTAAGTAGACTGTTTAAAGTGAAGTATGTATATTATAATCCCTGAAGCAACCATTAAAAATAACTGTAGAAACAGATACAAGAAAAAATACAACTGATACATTAAAATACAAAAAATATTAAAATACTCCCCCCCCCCCCAAAAAAAAACAAGGGAAAATGAACAGAAAACATATGGAAAAGCAAAAAAAAAATAATAATAACAAAATGGTAGATCTAAATCCAAACATAACAATCATTACATTAAACATAAATGACCTATCTAAACATACCAATTAAAAGATGGACTGTCACAATGAGTTTTTTAAATGTCCAACGATATATGTTGCCTGCAAGAAACTCACTTCAAACATAATATAAAGTGAAGTTTAAAAGTAAAATGATGGAAAAAGATACACCATGCAAATACTAATCAAAAGGAAGATGAAACTATTAATATCAAAGTAAGCGTCAAAGTAAACAAAATTACCAAGGATAGAGATATCACATCTCATTAAAGAGTCAATTCATCAAAAAAAATCATTACTTTGAAAGTGTGGATGCACCTACAACAGAGCTTCAAGATGTATGAATCAAACACTGACAGAAATGAAAGGAGAAAGAGACAAATATACAATTATAGCTGGAGACTTCAACATAACTCTTAGTAATCAATAAAATGAATATGAGTAGACAGCAAATCAGCAAGAATATAGAAGAAGTGAACATCAATTAACCAAGTGGATGTAATTAACCTTTAAAGAAAATTTCAGGAACACCACCAGAATATACATACTTATCCTTTTCAAAATGCACATGGAACTATGTACCAAGATAGACTATATCCTGGGTCATAAAATAAGCCTTACCAAATTTAAAAGAATTGAAATTATGCAAAGTATGTCCTCCTAAACTGTAACAAGATTAGAAATCAATAATGAAAGGGTAATAGCAAATTCTCCAAACACATGGAAATTAAACAACACACTTCTATATAATCCATAAGTCAAAGAGGAATATCAAGGGAAATCAGAAAATATTTTGAATTAATAAAAATACAACCTATCAAAATTTGAGGGATACTGCTAAAACAGTGCTTACAGGGGAATTTATGATATAAAATGTTTATATGAGAAATCTCAAATCACTAATCTAAGCTTCCACTTTAAGAAAATAGAAAATGTAAACAAAATGAACCCAAAAGCAAATAGTAGAAATAATAGAAATGACCAACATTGAAAACAAACCAAAAAAACCCCCTAATAATCAGTGAAATCAAAAGATGGCTCTTTAGAAAGAGTAATATAATTGATTTTAAAAAAACAAACAAAAAAACTCAAGCAAGACTGACAGAGAAAAAAGACACAAATTACCAATAATAAAAATGAAATAGGGAAGAACTACTGACATTGCAGACATTCAAGGATACTGAGAAAACTACAAACAACTCCATGTGCATACATTTGACAGCTTAGATAAAACAGATCAATTCCTCAAAAACCATACACTACCAAAATTCACCCAAAATGAAACAGATAACCTAAATAGTGTTGTAAGTATTAAATAAATTGAATCATTATTAAAAACCTTCCAAAATGGCCAGGCATGGTGGCTCACGCCTGTAATACCAACACTTTGGAAGGCTGAGGTGGGCAGATCACCTGAGGTCAGGAGTTTGAGACTAGCCTGGTTAACATGGTGAAATCCCATCTCTACTAAAAATACAAAAATTAGCTGGGCATGGTGGCGCATATCTGTAATCCCAGCTACTCAGGAGGCTGAGGGCAGGAGAATCACTTGAACCCAGGAGGCGGAGGTTGCAGTGAGTCAAGATTGTGCCACTGCACCCCAGCCTGGGTGATAGAGTGAGACTCTATCTAAAAAAACAAACAAAAAAACCTTCCAAAAAAGAAATCTTGGCTGGGTGTGGTGGCTCATGCCTGTAATCCTAGCCTTTTGGGAGGCCGAAGGGTGTGGATCACCCGAGATCAGGAGTTCGAGTCCAGCCTGGCCAACATGGTGAAACCCCATCTCTACTAAAAATACAAAAAAATTAGCTGGGCATGGTGGCAGGCATCTATAATCCCAGCTACTCGGGAGAATAAGGTAGGAGAATCACTAGAACCCTGGGGGCAGAGGTTGCAGTGAGCCGAGATTGTGCCACTGCGCTCCAGCCTGGGCGACAGAGTGAGACTCTGTCTCACAAAAAAGCAGAAATCTCTAGACGCAGATAATTTCAAGGAGGGGATCAACCAAACATTTAACAAAGTGATACCAACTCTATACAATCTCAGAAAATAGAAGGAGGTATTATAGATTGAATGTGTCACCCTAAAATTCATAAATACATTGACATCCTAACACCCAATGTGATGGTATTAGGAGGTGGGCCTTTGGTGAACAATTAGGTAATGATGGCAGAGCCCTCTTGATCAAGATTAATGCCTTTATAAAAGAGACCCCAGGAAGCTTCCATGCCCCTTTTACCACGTGAGGACACAGTGAGGAGACAGTCATCTAGGGGCCAGAAAGCAGGCCCTTCAGACATGGGAATCTGCTGATGCTTTGACCTAAGAATTCCCAGCCTCGAGTGCTAAGAGAAACAAATTTCCCTAACCTTAAATTTCTGTTGTTGATATGTGGCACAGTCTATGTGGCATTCTGTCATAGCAGTCCAAAAGGACTGAGATGGGAGAGAACACTTCCCAACTCATTTTAGGACATCAATACTATCCTGACACCAAAATCAGACTAAGACAGAACACAAAGGAAACTACAGACCAATATCCCTTATAAAGAGATGTAAAAATCATTGAGAAAATATTAGGTAACTGAATCCAACAATATGTAAAAAGAATAGCATACCACAACCTAGTGGGAGTAGATCTCAGGAATGCAAAACTAGCTTAATATTTGAAAATCAAAAAATGTAATCTAAATTACAGTGTAAAGAAAAAAAAACATGGTCATATGATTTGACGCATAAAAAGCATGTGACAAAACTCCATGTCCATCAACAATAAAATCTCTCAGCAAACTAGAAATAGGAAAAAAGTTCCCCGACTTGATAAAAGGCATCTACAGCAGAGGGGAAAAAACCTGCAGCAAACATTATAACTAATGGTAAAGGCTAAGATGGGAACAAGGAGAAAGAATGTCTACTCTTCACACCTATTCAACATCACACTGAAAATCCTGGTCAGTGCAATAATATAAGACAAAGAAATAAAAGCATACAGTTTGAAAAGGAAGACATAAAACTGTAGACAAGATGACCGTGTAGACAATCCCAAGGAATTTATCAAAAACTCCTAGAAATAGTAGGTGAGTTTATCAGGGTCACAATATACAAGGTCAATATATTTAAAAAAAATTGGTCGGGCACAGTGGCTCACACCTGTAATCCTAGCACTTTGGAAGGCTGAGGTGGTCTTATCACTTGAGGTCAGGAGTTCGAGACCAGCCTGGCCAATATGGTGAAACCCCATCTCCATCAAAAGCGCCTATAGTCTCAGCTACTCAGGAGGCTAAGATGGGAGAATCGCTTGAATCTGGGAGGCAGAGGTTGCAGTGAGCCGAGATCATGCTACTGAACTCCAGCCTGGGAAACATAGTGAGACCCTGTCTGGAAAAAAAAAATCAATCATAATTTTATACACTGGCAATGAACAACTGGGAAATTAAACAACATACCATTTACAACAGATTTTTTAAAAGGAAATAATTGGGTATAAATTTAACAAAACTTGTATAGGATCTGTATACGGAAAACTACAAATCACTGATAAAATTTATCAAAGAAGACCTAAATGGAGACACTTTCCATAATCATGTATTGGAAGCCAAAATGCAGTAAAGATGTCAATTCTCCCTAAATTGATCTACAGATTTAACACAGTTCTAATCGATATGCCAGAAATATTTTTTCATAGATATAGACAAACGGAGTCTAAATTTTATATTAGGCAAAATATAAAGGCAAAATAACTAGAATAACTGGATAAAAAGGCAAAAGCCAATAGAAAGACAAAAGAATGAAAATAGCCATAAAATTTTTGAAAAACAATAAAGTCAGAGAAATCACCCTAGACAATTTTGAGACATAATTAAGACAAAGTGGGCACTGTGGCATTGGCAAAGGAACAGACATATAAACTAATGAAACAGAATAGACAGTCCAGAAATAGACCCAAACAAATATGGTAAATTGATTTTTGACAAAGGTGCACAGGCAATTCAAAGGAGAAGGGAGAGAGACTCTTTTTTAACAAATTATGTTATAACAATTGGATGTCCATATCTAAGAAAATGAACTGGTCTAAACCCCACACCTTTTACAAAAATTAACTCAAAATGGATGACAGAGCGAAATGAAAATTTAAAACTATAAAACTTTTAGAAGAAAACAAAGGAGAAAATCTTTGTGACCATAGGTTAGACAAAAAGATATTAGGCATGACATCAAAATGAAAAAAAACTGATAAATTGAACTTAATCAAAACAAAAAAACTTGTGCTATGTGAAGGCCACTGTTAAAAGAATGAAAAAACTACAATCTACAGACTTGGACAAAATGTTTGCAAGTCACAAAATCAACAAAAGGACTTGTATCTAGAATATATAAGCACTCTCAAAACTCAAGAGTGAGAACACAGAAAAGCCAAATTTAAAAATGGACAAAAGACTGGGAAATACTAATGGCAAAGAAGCATATAAAAAGATGTTTAATACCATGAGCCCTTAGAGAAATGCAAATTAAAACCATAGTGATGAAAATGTTGTAACCTTAAGATTGTGATGGTTACATAACTCTGAATATACTAAAACCACTAAACAACTGAACATTTTAAATTGGTAATTTTTATGTTAGGTGAATTAGACCTCAATAAAGATTCTAAAAAATTAAATATGCAATGAGCTACTATTTATACAAATATTAAGATAGCTAAAATAAAACATACTAACAGTATCAAATGATAAAGATACAGAGCAACTCCAACTCATATGTTGCTGGTGGGAATGCAAAATGGTACAGCTACTCTGGAAAACAGTTTGGCAGTTTCTTGTAAAGTTATGGGCCAGGTGCAGCAGCTCACACCTGTAATCCTAGCACTTTGGGAGGCGAGGTGTGCAGATCACTTGAGTTCAGGAGTTTGAGACCAGCCTGGCCAACGTGGCCAAACTTCATCTCTACTAAAAATACAAAAACTAGTTGGGCGTGGTGGCGCATGCCTGCAATCTCAGCTACTCGGGAGGCTGACGCAGGAGAATCACTTGAACCCAGGAGGGGGAGGTTGCAGTGAGCCAAGATCGTGCCATTGCGCTCCAGCCTGGGTGACAGAGCAAGACTCCATCTCAAAAAAATATAAATAAATAAATAAAATAAAGTTATGTATTTACCAAATAACCCAGCAATCCCACTCCTTAGTATCTACAGAAATAAAAACTTAACTTCACACAAAAACCTGTACACAAATATTTGAAGCAGCTTCTTTTCATAATCACCAAAAACTGGAAACAACCCACATGTCCTAATGGATGAACAAATCATGGTATATCCATTATGCAACGGAATGCTACTCAGCAACAAAAAGGAATGAATTATTGACAAAAGCAACACCAGCATGAATCTCAGAGGGTTATGCTGTATGGAAAGAGAAAGTATCAAAACATTACATACTGTATTATTCTATTTATATGACATTCTCAAAATGTTAAAAATATAGTAATGATAAACAGATCAGCAGTTGGCGCGGGTTATGCATAGGAGGAGTGTATAACTACAAAGGAATAACTCAAGGAATGTTTTAGACTGATGGAACTCTTCTGTATCTTCATTGTGGTGCTGATTACATGGATTTACATCTGTGTTTAAATTCATAAAACTGTACAAGAAGTCAATTTCACTATATGTTAACTTTAAAAATTTACAATACCAATTTATATGATTACTATTTCAAGAGGCCATTTCCCAGCAAAGAGGAAAATGAAATAAAGAAGGGAGAATAGTATATCACGTTTTAGAAAATGTTATAATAGGTATACGTAGCCTGAATTTTCCCCAGCCTTACCAACCTGTAGGTATTTCAATGATAACTCCAGTGTTTGCTACTTGTTGCCCTTACATAACGTAGGAAAACAGCCTATTCCATGGCAAGGGTGATGCCATCTTGAAGCAAAACTGCCATGATGACTAGTGTTTGACCCACCCCCTTCTACCCCTGCCACATACCAAGGTGTTCTGCAGTAAAGTCTTTAAACAAAGGCCTATAACATACATAACTCTCAAAAAGATGCTTATCTAAACTCCCCAGTAGTCACAAGTCTCGGCAAGAAAGTCTGAAGATAGGACCAGATGCATGTTTTACCTTAAAAGCTCACTCTACAAAGAATACTTTCCACAGGGCAGGTGTGAGTATCCACCATCTTGCGGCTGCTTGAGACATCGCTTCTTTTCCTAAGTCCCTATTAAGTATTTCTTTCCGAGAAACTGGACTTGTCAGCCTCTTTTTTCGGCCTGTCAGCTCCCTCAGCCTTGGGGGTAAATCTGCGTATACCTGCTCACTGTTGAACACGTAATGTCTCATCTCTTTTTGGTCTCCACTCCTCACCCCAACCCCAACCCCAACCCTAACCCCAGTTATTTACAGAAGGTCAAGATGTCTTACAAGTGTTTATGTGTTCTTCATTTCTTGTTCCTATTTTGTTGATGTCTCCTTATAAAGTCACTTAACACATTATTAAATGAAATACTGTATGTAAATCATTTAGCTCAGTGCCTGACATACAAACAGAATTTTGGCATTCTATCTTCTTTTGTGACATTAGAGAAACAAGCCCTAGACCATGGTGTGAAGACATCTTTATTCCAATCCAGGTATTCTACTAACAAACTACGGAATGCTGAGCAAATCATGACACTAAGTTCTCTGGGCTTCTATTATCTCATTTGTAAAACAATGTATCTGAAACTCTAATGTGCATCTATGAAGGTTTGCTAATGCTGACCTTCCAAAGCTGCAAACCCTTAAAAGAGTCCTTTAGTCCTCATAAGAGCCAAGCTAGGTTCCTGCAAAAATGAGGAGAATGTCCTCTCACTGTAATTATTTCAGGTAGCCCGAATATACCATGTTCTCAACGCTAGATCTTGGTACATGCTATTTCCTCAGCTTGAAAAACTTCCCCATCCTTCCCCCTAGTTAATTCAACATTCAAGTATCAGCTAAAACATTAATATCGTAAGGCAGTGTTTTCCGACCACCCCCATTATGTTACATTCCCATCATATTCTTCTATAGCACTCTATTTCTTCTTCACATTGCTTACATACTTCTAATTATGTATTTAAAATCAGAATGAGGTTATAGACTCCATGAGGACAGGGCTAGTATCTATTTTGTTCATTGCCATATCCCATATCCTGGTGTCTAGTATTCATAGATACTCATGACTGGTTGCTGAATGCCTTGAGGGGTAATGAACTCCAGAGATGGGAAAAGAAGGATATGTGACCATCCATCTCAGTAATAATATAAAAGAGATTCATGTAAAGGATGGGAACTGAAACTAGAAGACCGTCAACAAATAAAAATGATATTTTTACTATAACGTGGATTACAAATTGTCAAATAATTAGGATATGGTGGAAATTATAATGAAACTTGTGAACATAATTTATTCTTAACTATCTTATTTAGAAGTCTGTTTTACAAACTGTAGTGCTTCCGATTTGTTAAAAGCATTGATTATCACTAAATTGTAGATGAAGGGAATAGTTAATAGAGTTCAAGAGAATGTCAGATTGATCAGCTTTCACTATTTAATCAATAAATAAAATGTTAAATTTAATGATTGTACACAAATCAAATACTTCAAGTTGTGGTGTGACACAGTATTATTCACTAAAGGTACTTAAAACATTTTTGAAATAAAAATTCTGAAGAACACTTAATTAAAAACTTAAAGGATCAAGCTCAATCTTGTCTTCCCAATTGAATTAACAGATGTTGTCTGTTTTTGTTTGGAATACATGTCATTTCATGGAATTAATTATTTAGCTAATATTTTCTTTCTTATAAAATCTGGTGTTAATTGGAAGTCTTTTTTTCTTCAGTCTAAACAAGTTAAACATCTAGCAAGAGCCATAATGGAATACTCAAATCTGTTTAAAACCATTTAAAGTCACTATTTGATTAGACAGTTTTCAAATAGACTTGGACTATTAAATACAGAACAGACACATTCTGTCTGACAATATGTATTTCTGAAATGAAGTGTGTTTCTGCACTTCAAAGGCATTATTGAAAAGAGCCACAACAAAAACATATTCAAGACCAATTCCTATGAGTAAGTCAAGAGAACTAATTTTTATTTCTGTGATTCCTCACTAGCTCACTCATTACAGATAAAGAATTCTACTAATTATGCACATCTGCCAAGATCCTATTTCCGAATGAGGTCATATTCTGGGTAACATAATGACATCCTTGCTGCTAAGGCAATGGTCCCTTTTCAGTACTTATTTTCTGAGACCTCCTCCACTGTATTTCACAATCCTGACCACTCATAGTTCTTGACACCCCACCCCACTCAAAACCCAATCTTCGTTTCCAAGATACCAATCTTCATGGTAGGTTCTTCCTACTAAAGTCTTTCGCCTATACGATGAAGGTTTCAAAATCTTGTTCTCTAGCCAATTACTTACTGGGCTGATACGCCATACTGAAGATCTGCCACTGGCTGTCCCACATGTGAAATTGGCCCACTGTACCACACAGAAATGGCCCCTCCCAGTCTTGAAACTTGAGAAAGTTTCAAGTTACATTTGTCTTATCTGAGTTCCTTTCTCTGCAAACCAACTATCAGGCCTCTCAGATCAAGGAATTGAAACTTCTCAGATCATTGCATTTGAACAATAAGATGCCAGACCCCTCACCCATCATGATTGCCTAACCCACTGCCTGTTTGCTGTTGACCAATTCCTCTTCCTTACCCCTAATTCCTGTTTTCCCACAAATGGTTACATTTTTTTGGCTATATAAACAAACTCCTAATTTTAGTTGGTCAGAGAGATGGATTTGAGACTGGTCTCCTATCATGGTTGCAGAACCTGATTAAAGCCTTCTTCCCTGCCAATACTCCTTTTTCAGTGGTTGGCTTTCTGTGCAGCAAGCAGCAGGCCCTAAATTGAACCCCCGGTGTTTTGGTAACACATGCACCTTAAACTTAACATGTCCAACACTAAATTCAGTAACCTGTAAGAATAATAGTTAGAAGCAAAGGCTCAGGAATAAAGACTGCCTGGGTTGAAATCCTGGCTCTGCCTCTTTCTTATTAAATATCTGACCCTGAAGAAGATACTCTAATCTTTTTTTAACTGTTTCTCTCATCAGTAAAACCAAAATAATAATTATAACTGTCCTCAAAGGATTGTTACGAAAATTAAATAAAATTATGTATGTAAAGCATTTAGTGAAATGCCTGACATACAGGAAGCAGTAAAAATATCAGCTATTATTAACGTTATCATCATCTTCAACCTTCCCTCAAAAACATCTTTTTCTGGTTTTCTTAATTCAGTTGCCTTAACTGGCTATCAATTGCCTAAACTAGAAACTGGAAAGTTATCCTTGATTCCTTCCTATTACTTTTCTCCCAAATAAAATCCCGTCTTCCCTAGTTCCTTTAATAGTTCTTAAATCCACTGCTCTACATCTCTACCACCTCTACCTCAAAATAGGTTCCTTTTACTTCTTTCTAGATTATTAACACAGATACTGAACTGTCTTCCTTGTTTCCAGTTGAGCACTTCTTCTAATCTATTGCTGACAAACCCTTCCTTCATATCTCTTATCCCCTTTCTCAGTTAAAAGCTTCTAGCTCCATGCATATCTCCACCTAGTGCTTTTTACCCTCTGTATCTACCAAATATAGCACAATACTGACTGTATTTGTTGGATGAACAAGGAAACTCTGCAAATGTATAGTCAACTTGTAATTTGGAAAGAGCCAAAATGATACGGGAGTACTGGGAAGGGAAGAGCATGGCCCTTTTAAATGATATGGAAGCGGGGAAGGGAAGTGCTGGGTAGAGGAGGGCATGGTTCCCAGCTAGGGCTAGGAACAAAAACAGCCCCCACGGACATAGGGTAAGGACAGGCATTTTTGTTTTCCTGCCCAAATGTTGCATTTCCCAAGACCACCTTGGCCTGCCACGCCCCTATCCAGTGCCTATAGAAACCCCTAAGACCGTAGCAGGCAGACATACAGCCCGCTGGACACAGAAAGGAGCACATCAGTGAAGGAACACACAGGCGGCTGGACGTCGAGAGGAATGCACCGACATGCACCGGCACGCCGGCGGGCCACCAACAAGAAGAAGCAGAACGATGCAGAGGTTGGCTGTGGCAGGGAGATCACAGACCGTTGAGCGGCCAGACACCAGGGGAAAACCTTCCCACTCCATCTCCCTTCTGGCTTTCCCCATCTGCTGAGGGCTACCTCCACTCAATCAAACCTTGTACTTATTCTCCAAGCCCAAGTGTGATCCGATTCTTCCTGTACACCAAGGTAAGAACTGGGATACAGAAAGACCTCTGTCCTTGCGACAAGGTAAAGGGTCTAATTGAGCTGGTAACACAAGCCACCTATAGACATCAAAACTAAAAGAGCACATGGTAACACATGCCCACTGGGGCTTCACCTGTCAACATTTACCCCTAGACACTGCCATGGGGTCAGAGCCCCACAACGTGCCCATCTGTACGCTCCCCTAGAAGTTTGAGCAGTGGGGCACTGAAGAAGCGAGCCACTCCCCCATTGCACACCCTGTGAGGGGGACACAGGAACTTTCCCCATTTCAAAAACAACATTTATTTGTCAAAAATCACACATCAATAGTTTCACACCAGTATTTCATGAAGATCTACTTCTGGAATATTCAATTAAAGGCCACCTTAAAATTATGAGAATATTATCTAATACAAAACAGTAATAAAAAATACGTGAGCTTCTGAAAAATCTTACTAGGAGTTATGCATATTAAGATAAAAATAACCATGAGAAAATATATCAAATTCATAGTAAAAGGGAAAATTTTAATCATCAAGACCCAGAAAGTTATTTTTACTTGACGTATTGAAAAAAATGTCTTACTTCAGAAAGCATTTTATTTTACTTCTTTTTTTTTTTTTTTTTTTTTTGAGATGGAGTCTCACTTTGTCACCCAGGCTAGAGTGCAGTGGCACAATCTCAACTCACTGCAACCTCCACCTCCAGAGTTCAAGCAATTCTCCTGTCTCAGGCTCCCGAGTAGCTGGGATTAGAGGCACACGTGACCACGCCTGGCTAATTTTTGTATTTTTAGTAGAGGCGGGGCTTTGCCCTGTTGGCCAGGCTGGTCTTGAACTCCTGACCTCAGGTGATCTGCCCACCTTGGTCTCCCAAAGTGCTGGGATTACAGGCATGAGCCACCACGCCCAGCCTAGAAAGGCATTTCAAAAGGCATTTTAAAAACCCGTAAAAGCTCTAGATCTGTGCTGTCCAATACAACAGCCACTAGCTATATGAATACCTGAAATGTGGCAGCCAGTTCAAATTGAGATGTGCTTTAAGAATTAAAAACACAGCAGATTTTTAAGACAGCATAAAAATGTAAACTATCTCATTGATAATTTTTATATTGATTATGTGTTAAAATGATCATACTTTGGATATGAGTTAAATAAAATAGTATTAAATTTAATTTCACCTTGCTTCTGAAACCAGCCCAATACTCCCATGGACTGTTCTTTTGGATGGACATAGAAATTAACCCTTCTGCTGTTAAAGCTTGACACTTGTATTTGTTTTATCTGAGTTCCTCAGTAAAGGACTTTCAGGTCTCTCAAAAAAAGGTATCAAAGAACTGAAACTCACCAGATCACAGCACCATAGGCCTCCTTGTCACTCCCTAGTTCTTGTTTTCTTACATATTGTTACATTTTTTCCCTGCTGTATAAACCCCTTGTTTTAGTCAGTCAGGGAGATGGATTTGAGACTGAGCTTCCATCTCCTCGGCCGCAGCACCTGATTAAAGCCTTCTTCCTTAGCAATACTTTTATTAGTGATTAGCTTTCTGTGTGGTAAGCAGCAGGACCTAGATCAAACCTCTGGTGTTTCGGTAACACTTCTTTTTATTTTTAAAAGTCTACCTACAGAAAATTTTAAACTGCATATGTGGTTCACATTGTATTTCTATTGAATGGTGCAGATCGACACCAATAATTCTAAACTAGGCACTAGTAAAATGGTATATCATAACCACTTTAATTATCTGAATAACCTAATATATTAATACAATGTAACAAATTCTAGAGTAATGAATGAAGTGTTACAGATGCAGGGAACAGAGAATCATCTGAATACACAAAGATTCACCAAAGCAAGGATATTTGCAATGAATTTTTAAAGAAGAAAGTTTTTGATCCAGGAGGCCAAGGGAGGAGGATCGCTTGAGCCCAGGAGTTCAAGACCAGCCTAGGTAACACAGCAAGACCTCATCTCTACAAAAAATAAAAAAAAAAAATTAGCTGGGCATGGTGGTGAACACTTATGGTCCTAGCTATGCAGGAGGCTGAGGGGGGAGGATCACTTGAGCATGGATGTCAAGGCTGCTGTGAGCTGTGATTGTGCCACTGCACTCCAGCCTAAGCGACAGAGTGAGACCCTATCTAAAAAACAAACAAAAAAAGAAATAACACAGTGGGGGAAAAATTTGCCAAAAGGAGAAGGGCTTAATACGCAAACGCAAGTAGCTGTGATAGAGCCTGGCTGCCAGACTCTGGCACATTCAGGAAATGGTGGAAACTTTAAGTATGGAATATAGGGGGAAAATTATTCATGTAAATCTTAACACCTCTTCTAAACAGTAAGCTTAATGGAGGCAGAATTTGTGTCATATATATTTCATGTGTAGAATACATAGTTTCAATAAATATTTGCTAATATACTGATAAACAAATTCATCATAAAGGTTTCTCTATAAATCCTTCTTTTAGAAAATGAAAGTCAAGAACTTGAAACTTAGAGGCATCCTATTACCTAACTTCAAACTATACAATGAGGCTACAATAAACAAAACAGCATGGTACTGGTACAAAAGCAGACACGGAGATCAATGGAAGAGAATAGAGAGCCCAGAAATAAAGCTGCACACCTACACTCTCTGATCTTTGACAAAGTTGACAAAAACAAGCAATGGGGAAAGGATTCCCTATTCAATAAATGGTGCTAGGATAACTGGGTAGCCATACGCAGAAGACTGAAACTGGACTCCTTCCTAACACCATATATAAAATCAACTCAAGATGGATTGCAGACTTATATGTAAAACCTAAAACAATAAAACCCCTGGGAGATAACCTAGGAAATACCATTCTGGACATAGACCCTGGCAAAGATTTCATGCTGAAGGTGCCAAAAGCAATTGCAACAAAATCAAACACTGCCAAATGGGACTTAAACTAAGAGCTTCTGCACAGCAGAAGAAAATATAAACAGAGTAAATAACTTACAGAATGGGAGAAAATATTTGCAAACTATGCATCCAACCAAAGTCTAATATCCAGAATCTATAAGGAACTTAAAGCAAAAAACAAATAATCCCATTAAAAAGTGGGCAAAGGACATGAACAGACACTTTACAAAAGAAGATATACACATGGCCAATAAGTATATGAAAAAATACTCAACATTACCACTCATTAGAGAAATGCAAATGAAAACCACAATGAGATACCATCTCACACCAGTCAGCATGGCATTATTAAAAAGTCAAAAAATAAAAGATGCTGGCGAGGTTGAGGACAAAAGGGAACACATAAACTGCTGGTGGGAATGTAGATTAGTTCAACTATTGTGGAAAGTAGTTCAGTGTTTTCTTAAAGAACTTAAAACAGAACTACCATTTGACCCAGAACTATCATTCCCACTATTGGGAATGACCCAGAACTACCGTTGCCACTTAAAACAGAACTATCATTCTCACTATTGAGTATACACCCAAAAGAATATAAAATGTTTTACCATAAAGACAAATGCACACATGTTAATTGCAGTACTATTCACAACAGCGAAGACATGGAATCAACCTAAATGCCCATCAATGGTATACTGCATTTTAAAAATGTGATACATATAACACCATGGAATACTATCCAGCCATGAAAAGTAATGAGATCATGTCCTTTGCAGGAACATAGCTGGAGCTAGAGGCCATTATCCTAAGCAAACTAACACAGGAACAAAAAACCAAATACCTCATGTTCTCATTTATAAGCAGGAGCTAAACATTCAGCACACATGGACACAAAGAAAACAACAAACACTGGGGCCTACTTGAGGGTGGAGGGTGGCAGGAGAGTGGGGACCAAAAAACTGCTATCATATACTTTGCTTATTACCTGGCTGATGAAATAATCTGTACACTAAACCCCTATGACACATATCACAAGCCTGTACATGTATCTGTGAACCTAAACATTCCACACAAAAAACTTGAAAATTAATTTAACAATTATTGTAATTCCTAATTTTGGCATTCCATGTTTCTAAGAAATTAGGGAAACAATGTGAAGTCTGATATGAGGCCATTTGCATTCGAATCCAGGTTTTGTTCTCACAAGCTTTGGAATACTGAGCAAGTCAACTAAGGTCTCTGAGCTTCCATTACCTCACCTGTAAAATAATGACATACAGCAATGCTTCTCAAACTCTAATGTGCATATATGACTTATCAAGTGATGCCTAAAGTTTTAGCAGCCTCTGGGAGCTTATTTGAAATATAGAATCTTAGGAACCACCTGAGAATTAGTTAATCGGAATATGCGCTTTAACAAGATCCAAGATGATACATCTGTCCAATTAAGTCTGAAAAGTACTGACTTTGAGGATAAATATCACCTATGATCTTGTTTCCGGCAGTTCCTCTAAGTAGTTGCATTTTCCTTTCAAGTCTTTATAGCTGGCTGGTATCAGTTTGTGGTATCCTCTCTCACTGCCCACAGCTTGTAGCCCCATCAACATAGTTTTCATTACTACCCGCCCCCCGTTATAAACAACTCCTTTTTCTCACTACCGCCATATACCAGTGTTACTTTTTCATTCATATTTTCTGTCTCCAAGACTTTTTCCTAAATCATCCATATCTTTTAAAACACCTTAATTTTCTTTAAAATTGCTCCTGAATACATATTAAATGTAAATCCTTTTGCTTTACAGAAAGACTGGTTATATCAGAGGCGTGTGAACCAGAGCAACTCCATCTTGAATAAGGGCTGGGTAAAATGAGACTGAAACCTACTGGGCTGCATTCCCAGATGGTTAAGCATTCTAAGTCACAGGATAAGATAGGAGGTTGACACAAGATACTGGCATAAAGACCTTGCTGATAAAACAGGTTGCAGTAAAGAAGCCAACCAAAATCAAGATGACGATGAAAGTGACCTCTGGTCATCCTTACTGCTACACTCCCACCAGCACCATGACAGTTTACAAATGCCATAGAAACATCAAGAAGTTACCTTATCTGGTCTAAAAAAGAGGAGGCATAAATAATCCACCCCTTGTTTAGCACATAATCAAGAAATAACCATAAAAATGGGCAACCAGCAGCCCTTGAGTATGCTCTTGTCTATGGAGCAGCCATTCCTTCATTCCTTTACTTTCTTTCGTTTTTTGTTGGTTTGGTTGGTTGGTTTTTGAGATGGAGTTTCACTCTTGTCGCCCAGGCTGCAGTGCAATGGTGCGATCTCGGCTCACTGCAACCTCTGCCTCCTGGGTTCAAGTGATTCTCCTGTCTCAGCCTCCCAAGTAGCTGGCATTACAGGCATCTGCCACCACGCCTGGCTAATTCTTGCATTTCTAGTAGAGGCAGGGTTTCACCATGTTGGCCAGGCTGGTCTCGAACTCCTGACCTCAGGTGATCTGCCCGCCTCGGCCTCCCAAAGTGCTGGATTACAAGCGTAACATTCCTTTATTATATTAATAAACTTGCTTTCACTTTGCTCTATGGACTTGCCTCACATTCTTTCTTGCGCAAGATCCAAGAACCTTCTCTTAAGGTCTGGATCAGGACCCCTTTCTGGTAACAGTTACAATATAACCTCTTCAGGCATCCTATATCCCAGTTACATTGTATTATTTCTTGTTCTTCATCATATTAGAAATTAAAACATACGGCCAAGCCAGGCGCGGTGGCTCATGCCTGTAATCCCAGCACTTTGGGAGGCTGAGGCAGGCGGATCACGAGGTCAGGAGATAGAGACCATGGTGAAACCCCGTCTCTACTAAAAACACAAAAAAATTAGCGGGGCGCAGTGGTGGGCGCCTGTAGTCCCAGCTACTCGGGAGGCTGAGGCAGGAGAACGGCGTGAACCCAGGAGGCGGAGCTTGCAGTGAGCCGACAACGCGCCACTGCACTCCAGCCTAGGCACCAAAGCGAGACTCCATCTCAAAAAAAAAAGAAAGAAAACATACATTTAAAAATATTCACCTATCAACTTAAACAAAAATAAATCCATTACATGTTAACATAAATGACTCAATTTTACAAAAATAAGTATTCCCTCTACCTCCCTCCAAAATGGTGAGAAGAGTGGCATTATTTTACATTTGTACAAATCTCTCTGATGTCTGTCTGGGTTAATAGAAGCTGGATTCTCACATCTGCTTCTGCTAGCCTCTGGAAAACTCCACTTTATACATGTAAGAAAATGAGAGTGAAAAAGGCAAATAAAGTCTTAGTATTATTATGTAAACAGTTTTCAGTCTCAGGGACCCCAAGAGGGGTGAATGGATAACACTTTGATAACTGCTGGCTTATAAGAAACAGAACTGTGTCCGGAGTTTCCGCAGCTGGTTCCTTCCAGTGGGTTCTTGGTCTTGCTGACTCCAAGAATGAAGCCGCAGACCTTCGAAGTGAGTGTTACAGCTCTTAAAGGTGGTAGGGACCCAAAGAGTGAGCAGCAGCAAGATTTATTGTGAAGAGAGAAAGAACAAAGCTTCCACAGCATGGAAGGGGACCCAAGCAGGTTGCGCTGCTGGCTGGGGTGGCCAGCTTTTATTCCCTTATTTGTCCCCACCCACGTCCTGATGATCGGTCCATTTTACAAAGTGCTGACTGGTCCATTTTATAGAGTGCTGACTGGTGCATTTACAAACCTTTAGCTAGACACATAGCGCTGATTGGTGTTTTTTTACAGAGGGCTGATTCGTGCATTTACAATCCTTTAGCGAGACACAGAGCGCTGACTGGCGTGTTTACACTCCTCTAGCTAGACAGAAAAGTTCTCCAAGTCCCCACTCAACCCAGGAAGTCCAGCTGGCTTCACCTCTCAGAACCACTAACATTTGAGTACTTTATGCCAAGCATTATGCTAAACATTTAACATACATTATCTCATTTAATTCTCATAATAATTTGAAGTAGATACTATCAGGGCCATGTCATAGTTGAGGGCACTAAGGTTCAAAGAGTACAAAACTTGCCTAAGGGCACATAGCAATTAAGGAGTGGGGCCAGGATTTCAATCCAGGTTTTCTGACACTGAAGCCCACACTTGGAGCTACTTTGCAGTATCCCCTCTTAAAGCAAGAGATGCCAGGGGAAATTCAGATTTACTTACAACAAAAGTGTTAAAATGAGAGATAGTATATCTAGGTAAGTTCAATGAGACTTCGGTGAATTTGTTCTTATTCAGTAAAATCAGTTTAAGCAGTTACTATGTGTAGTCTTTTGCAAGAGAATGCAAAAATATGTTTCTCTTTAATTAGCTTATAATTCAGCTGAGGGAAGCAAAGCCAAACAGTGAAGGATAAAAAATAATTAAGTACAACAATACTAGAAAGGTTTGGAAGTCATAAAAGATTAATGGATAGAGATGGGGCTTTTTTATTCATGTCAAGGTGATAGTGCAATAGTGTTCACCTACCACTAAATCACTCCACATCCTTTTTTTCCCCAAATTTTTACCCTTTACTCCCTGTCCCTATACTCTCTCTGTGTCCTTCATCAGGAAGATTAGTCAGATCTTCAAAAAAAATTCACACTATCTTACTGGTTCTCCAACTTTTGAGTCCTTAAAAATAACATTTAAAATGCACATTATTCCAGGATGTATCCACTAAAATGATGCTACAATAAATCTTGGGTATGGTTAAGATTTTTAACCAGAATCTCCAGATGCCTCACAGATTACCCTTTGAGAAAGCGAAGCCTCAGTATTGCTAACTTACACTTGAATGTGTACGATACCTTTAGGGATCCTTACTCAGTACCACCTATAGACTTTGTTATTGTTTATAACCATGAATAAAGTCAAGGTCTGAAATGTTCAATCCTTGTTTCACCATGGAGATTCATTCTATGCTATGGTATGACTTTTATGGCGATGGGTTTGTGGAAACAAAAAATTGCAGCACTTCTTAGAATCAAAAATATATTCTCCATACAACCACATTTTAACTATGTTTCTGTTACCAATGATGTATACATCTTATAATGTTTACAAATTAATATTAAATTGATAACTGAGGAAATATTAAAGCAGATATTACCTCTCAATACAATGACTTTTTCATTGACTGAAGGCATCTTTCTTGCTCAGCATATCAAGTGTTATTAGTTCTAGCTAAATAACGTTTATCTGGTCATTGTTGTGCTTCAATGAGTGGCAACACGTGGAAAAGAAACCATATATATTTAACTCCTTAAAATGAATTTGTTGTTTAATTATCAATTTCTTACTTAACATTTTGCCAACTTTAGCCCCTTACACCCACAAACCCTTACTTAACTTTATAGGCAGTTTACATTACGACTTTTCCAAGTCCCAGGCACTTTTGCCTCTGTAAGTCACTTCCTCCATTTAAAAATACTGTATATTAAAAATTATATTTTACAACTTCATTAATATGAAGACAAATATAATTCAGGCTGGATTCATTATTCATCACTATTATACTCATTTTTTCTCCTGTAAAAATTAATTAAAATTAAAGTGAATTTTATGGGCTGCTATAAATAGCATCGGCCCAAGGCACTGTGCTTACTGTGCTTAATGGGTAAGTTGGCCCTGCTTCAAGGCCCTGCTCAAAGGTCACCTCCTCTAGATATTCTTTGATATCCCAAACTCATCTCAAGTCAGTATGCCACCTTTTTATTCTGACAGCACTTGATTATCTTTTCTTTTAGAACATGTGTCTCACATTAGATAAGTATTCTAATCTATTCTCTCCCCTATAGGACCATAGCTTACTCATTTTTTTGACTACCTTCTCATCTCCAGAAATTGGGATGTAATTCTGGTTTTTTATTAAACTAAGTATTAACATATTCAGAAGAGTATTTAATTTACTCTTCTCTCCATCTTTGTTTGCAAAAAGAAAGGTAAAAATATGAACTGTAAGAACAGAAAAGACTGAAAAGCATTAATGGTCATATACAACATCCAAAAAGAAAGGTTTTCAACCATGTGACACAATAATGAAACGGCCAAATATCTCAAGAGGCAAGCTAACTGCTTCTCTTGGTAAATGATGTATCTGGATGACCCTAGAATGAATTGTTAATTCAATATAATAAAAAATATGATGGAGAATTTTAAAATTAAGATGGCTCTGGATAACCAGGGCATAACAGATAAAGGACAGAGAGGAGGTTCCAGAAGAGTTGAAGACAGGTAAGGGAAGAGAAAAGGAAGAGACTATTTTATTATCAATATCTTTCTGAATGGGACTATATTATGTCATCTAGTCTCTAACCAGATGGGAAGCATTTTCTCAAGAGGCAGGGGCTCTCAAAAAGGAATAAAATGAAAGTAGTTCCTGCTATAAGGAAGAAAGCAGTTCTTTATGTAGAGTTTTACTAGAGAAAACTGCTAACATATATAGATTGACTGAAAGAATTTCATTTGATGCTTTGATTTTGGTACCTTTTATGGCAAAAAGGCCCTGGTATAATAATTGGAGTATATAACTTTGACGTTACCTACATAATTAATATAACAATAGTTGTAAATCTCAAAAATATGTGCACATGCTAAATTTCAGAAGTATTTTAAGTTGTAAAGTTTCTGTTATGCAGTATTGCTAATGGTTACTTTATAACTTTAATTTTTAAAATATAAAATGTAATATAGAAAGTTTCAGCAATGTATGAATGCTCCAATTTTCTACAGGGTTTGACTCCCTAGAACACTTCTATCAAACAGAAAGCTGAAACGGGGAGGACAGAGATATTTGCAAGTTGTATGCTCTGTAAGAAGATACAAAAATGGTCTTTAAAATTTTTCAATGACAAAGCTATGTGGTTTATCGGTAACCCCAAATCTCTGAAAAATTCCTAATATATAGTGGACACCTGCTGCATTAACATACAAAATTAAAGACGATGTTCTCTACTCACCCACATAATTATTTTGCTCTTTTAATTACAAAAAGTGATAAAATGAAATGCATTCATATTAAAGGTCTTGGGGGACAAATAATTCCACTGATCTGTGTAAACATACCACCTGTCCAAAACACACTAGTCTATAAATAATCATGCTCTTCCCAGTCCCCAAAATGGAAACATCATTTCAGAAGGAAAGCAAAGCAAGAGAGACAACTGTATCAAGCTAAAAAACAGCCTGAACTCTATTTTAAGACCAGTGTTTTGATGATCATTTAGTTTTCTTAGGCAAGATTTTTCAAAAGGACAGTCAAATCAAGGTTAATAACTATAAATTAACTTATCAGATAAAAACAAAACTGATAAAATAACATTTGTATTCAACTAAGTTTCATTATATGTCAGATCATTTTACACCACAGGCCAATATGAAATGCACAGTCTCATTTCTCAACTAATTTCTACAATTTCACTTAGTCTTGTCTTAAAATGAAAGTTCTAAATAAAATCAAAACATATAACTGAGTGTGTATGTTAATTTAAAGTAACATTTTAAGGGCCGGGCGCGGTGGCTCATGTCTGTAATCCCAGCACTTTGGGAGGCCAAGGCGGGTAGATCACGAGGTCAGGAGTTCAAGACCAGCCTGACCAAGATGGCGAAACCCTGTCACTACTAAAAATACAAAAATTAGCCGGGTGTGGTGGCGGGCTCCTGTAATCCCAGCTACTTGGGAGGCTCACTGCAGCCTTGACCTCCCAGGCTCAAGCCATCCTCCCATCTCAGCCTCTAGAGTAACTGGGAATACAGGCACGCACCACCACACATGACTAATTTTTTTTTTCTATTTTTTGTAGACACGAAGTTTCACCACCTTGCCCAGGATGGTTTTCAACTCCTGAGCTCAAGCAATTCGCCAACCTCAGCCTCTCAAAGTGGTGGGATTACAGGCAGGAGCCACCAAGCCTGGCCTCACGTACATCTTTTGACTCTCCAAAAACTTAACTACTAATATCCTTCTGCTGACCAGAAGCCTTAGTAGTAACATAAACAGTCGATTAACACATATTTTGTATGTTTCATGTATTATATACTGTATTCTTACAATAAAGTAAGTTAGAGAAAAGAAAGTCATAAGAAAAATATATTTACTATTAATTAAGTGGAAGTTGTTACTATAAAAATCTTTATCCTCAATGACTTCACATTGAATATGCTGAGGAAAAGGAGGAAGAGTAAAATGGGAGGTTGGTCTTGCCATCTCAAGGGTGGCAGAGGTGAAAGGAAATCCAATATAAGTAGACCTGCACAGATCACATCTATGTTGCTCAAGGGTCAACTGTGTAACAAAATGTAAATTTTAGAAAGACATGTTTTACATATAGTAGGACAATGAATTTCAAACCATGAACCACATAGCCAGGAGTAAAATGACGGTTTCAATCCCGGCTCAAATCCAAGGCAGGTACAATTTCTTTCTTCCCTTTTCTCAAAACTTACTTTAATATTTTATGTCAACTGACATTCCAGACCAATTAAGAACAACCACCTGAGTCAACCCACAGTCTGTCAAATCTAACACTCTCAGACTTGTTAGCTAAATGTCAACAAATGGCACCAAAAAGAAAAAATGATATGATAAATTTATTTAAAACACTAATATTCAACCTGGATTTCACCAATGTCAGTGTAAAATGGGAGAATTTCCTTCTAGATTTTTTTTTTTTTGAGACAGAGTTTTGTTCTTGTCACCCAGGCTACAGTGCCATGGTGTAATCTCAGCTCACCGCAATCTCTGCCTCCGGGGTTCAAGCGATTCTCCTGCCTCAGCCTCCCAAGTGGCTGGAATTACCATGTCCCAGCCAATTTTTGTTTTTACTAGAGATGGGGTTTCACCATACTGGCCAGGCTGGTCTTGAACTCCAGATCTCAAGTGATCTGCCTGCTTCAGCCTCCCAAAGTGCTGGGATTACAGGCATGAGTCACCACGCCTGGCCTCCTCCTAAATTTGAATGACATTTAACCACAAAAGGCTCTCATTTTACCTCTGATTCTTTTATACATACTGATATGGAGATATATATAAAGGCATGATAAGGGCACATAACTCTTGAATAGAAAGCATACACAAAATTTAATTTATTGGCTGGTACAACAAAAGGCAATAGTATTCTAAATCCATGGTTTCCAAACTTAAGCATGCATTCAAATCCCCTGAAGACCTCGTTAAAACACCGATAGCCAGGCCCCACCCCAAAAGTTTCTGATTTAGTAGGTCTGGGGTGAGGTCCAAGAATTAGCATTTATAACAAGTACCCAGGTGATGCTGTTGGTCTAAGAACCACACTTTGAAAATTGCTACTCTAGTAATATATTAAATTATAATATTCATTTTTCATGCCATATAAAACCATATCTCTAATTCATCAATTTATAATTACTCTAATTCATCAATTTATAAATGCTGCTTTACATCAATGATTTTCAGATTTCTTTTACTGGATGACAGATAATTACCATGACCTATTTCCTCAAGTCTTTTATGTTGTATCTCTACCAAAAAAGAAAAACTTCCAAAAAGGCTAAAGAACTGTCACATTACCAACTGTTTTAAGACAATGGAATTTGAAAGTCTAGAAATTCTACCCTTTGTCAATATATTATTACATTTGCCATCCCTCATAATCAGGTTTATTCTCCAAGGCACTCTGCCTTGGTTTAATTATTTTTTATTTTTAATAATTATTGAAAGATAACCCAATGAACTTTATTACCATCTTCTTTTTTAAAAGCATCCCCTCTCCTATCTCGTAACACCACCCCCACGCCCCCGGCCCTGCTTCCTGCTTTTCTTCTTTCTGTCAGAACCACTTACCTTGTTGTAAACCATTCTAAATATTTTGGCTCTACTAATCCCCAAGAAAAAAAAATTAGAAAGATGCTAAAACACATCAATATTCATTAAATATCAAATTCAAACATTTTGGTCTACTAGACAGAGCCCTAACATACCCATCCAATCTTATCTTTCAGATATGTCAGATCCTGTTATAAGTCCAGTGTTTTATTTGCTCAAAAGAGAATACTTAAGAGCATCTAACTTAAAATGAGATGAAATGACTGAACAGTTTATGTAAGGTAGGATTATTATTTATCTAATCATTTTCTCTACATTACAGCTAATTTAAATGTGTGATTTTTTAAGATGCTCGCAACACAAAGAAGTGATAAAACGTTTAAAGTAACAGATAACCCAACTATCCTGATTTGATCATTACACATTGCATACATGTATCTAAATATCACTCTGTACCCCACAAATATGTACAATTATTAAGTATCAACTAAAAATAAAAGAAGGCGGAAAAAAGAAAATACCAAAGCCAGAAAGCAACAGAATAGCATCTTTAAATTGCTGCAAGAACAAAGGTCAACTTTTTATTGAAATTTCAAAACTAATAAAGCAAAAAGTACAGAGAATAATATTCTAAGCCCCAACATGTCCAATGCTCAGCTTCAACAATTATTAACATTTTGCCAATGTCATCAACTGATGCCAATATCATCAGTCACATTTTAATCCTAAGAAATAAAATTCTAAATATACTTCCAACTTTTTTCTTTATTGTTTCATAAATTTTTAAAATGCATTTTTATTTAATCATATTGGACTTTAAATAAATTACTGATAATCATTATTAAATTATCACATAAACATTTAACTAGTGTTTCCAGAATTAGAATCTCTGTTCTCAGGTTCAATAAATCTATGTCTGTACATTTCCTTGGTATTTATATATCCCAGGTTTTCTATGTATTTTACAAATGCAGATCATTCAAAATCTGTTCCAGGAAAACAAAGTGTTACCATTGAATGGTCAGAATTATGTTGTAAAATTAATTTGGAAAATACATTATAATCTAATTCACAAACTTTGCTGCACATTATCATGACCTGAAGAGCTTTAAAACATACAGATCCGGCTGAGTACAGTGGCTCATGCCTGTAATCCCAGCACTTTGGGAGGCCAAGGTGGGCGGATCATGAGGTCAGGAGATTGAGACCAGCCTGGCCAACATGGTGAAACCTCGTCTCTACTAAAAATACAAAAATTAGCCAGCTGTGGTGGTGGGCACCTGTAATCCCAGCTACTTGGGAGGCTGAGGCAGGAGAATCGCTTGAACCCCAGAGGCAGGGGTTGCGGTGAGCCAAGATTGCGCCACTGCACTCCAGCCTGGGAGACAGAGTGAGACTCTGTCTCAAAAAAAAAAAAAAAAAAAAAAAAAAAAATACAGATGCTCAAGTCCCAAGATTCTGATTTAGTCAGCTTAGGGTGCATGCAGTCTGTCCAAGATTTTTGTTTTTTAATGTTGCCCAGGTGATTCTAATGTGCAACCACAGTTATGAATCACTGATCTAGTCCTCTTCTTGCCAAATGCAAAAATTCTCCCTAATGTCCCTATGTGGTAGCTACATAACATTCAATTCCAAAATTTAATGACATCTCCAACAATTTTATTTGGGGGCAAATTTAACTACGTGAAAGTTCTAACAAGCGAAATTTGCCACTCCATACCCACTGGTCCAAATTCTATTTTATGTGGTCACATAAAATGATTCTAATTTTTGTTCATTATCAGAGCTATGAAGTATCCCCTAAGTACTCTATGTTAAACTTTTCTTCAATCATTATCTTTACAACAATTTTCAAACCCATTCCCATGTATTGATGGCTCATTTCTAGAAAAGTTCAGTGACCTTTTAAAAACACAGCACCTATCATCAATACCCAATACTCCAGAAAAGGACAGTCTGATTAATGCTCTGCACAGTAGTACTACCACCTTTTTTTGCTGTATAAAACTTAATACATAGCATTAATGTTTTTTAAAGTTGTATCTTATTACTGGCTCATACCAAAGAAACAGCTAAACCCTTAGATTATATTAACTGTAATCATGCTACCATTCTTCTATCCTACAGATTTTTTTAAACTTCATATCTATTCAATTCTATTAAATGTAACTATTGGGTTGGTGCAAAAGTAATTGCGGTTTTTGCCATTACTTTCAATGACAAAAAACACAATTACTTTTGTACCAACCTAATAGTAGTGTGCTAGAAAATGTTTCCTGGGGTGGTGGGCAGGTTTGCCAATTTCTATAGTGTAAATACTCCTATCATGGCCAATTTCAAGCTACCAGCAGTGAACACAGGGTTGAGAAGAGATAAAGACAATTATCATAATCTTGTGTGAGACAGTTCCAGCGTGCCACTAAATTTAATTCATCATTCTTAGCCAGAAGTTTCCATCACAGACTCTAAAAACATATTTTGAAAATAATATTTCCCAATCCACACCCAAGATTCTGATGTAGGAGATATAGACTGGGATCTGGTTATTTGCATATTTTTAGCAATCCCCAGGTAGTTCTGAGGTACATGTTCAGAAAAAAAACACTTTTGGCTGCCACTAATCTGTCAATACTCTTTGGTTATAAGTTGTTCAATCAGCTCCAAATCCTCCTAACTATATTATCATTCATCTCGTATATTTTGGTCCTCCACAAGAACAGCATGACAGGTTTTAAAAAACAGTCTTCTTAAATTTTATGCCTATGACATTCTCCTATTCAATTAAGAGAACTAACTTCAAAAGAAAATTAGGGCTAGGCACGGTGGCTCATGCCTGTAATCCCAGCACTTTGGGAGGCCAAAGTGGGCGGATCACCTGAGGTCAGGAGTTCAAGACCAGCCTGACCAACATGGTGAAACACCTTCTCTACTAAAAATACAAAAATTAGCTGGGTATGGTGGCAGGCACCTGTAATCCCAGCTACTCGGGAGGCTGAGGCAGAATAATCGCTTGAACCCGGGAGGCAGAGGTTGCAGTGAGCTGAGATTGTGCCATTGCACTCCAGCCTGGGTAACAAGAGTGAAACTCCATCTCCAAAAAAAGGAAAAAGAAAATTACGTTGTGTTTGGCATGGCTTGCTTCTGTGAATCAATATGAGCTTCTAGAAGATAAGCAGATTACTGAATATTGAAAAATAATCCATTTAAGGAGGGTTCACTTCCAGGCAAGAAGGAGGACCTGGAGGCCAACTACCACCTACAAGTTAAACAAACAGAAAACTGAATAATATACCTAAGTCATTTGTTTCAAGGTAGCAAATAGCTGCTGAAAGAGCAAAAACTAGAGGTAAAAGACCTAATTCCAGAGGAGGAAGAATCTTAGGTGAACTTACTTCCTGAAGACACTTAGCCTAGAACATTACCCATTTGACAATCAGGTGTGAAGTTTAGAACCTGAAATTTATACCTGCAGAGGGCTGATGATAAGAGCCAAAAATAAAGCAACAGAGATTTTAGCAGAGACAAAAGCTTATACTTTTAAAAACCAGAAAAGGCAGGATAAATTAAACCCAAAGAGCACAGAGCAAGGAAATAATAAAGAGTGGATATCAATAAAATACAAAATAGGTAAACAATAAAGAAAAGTGATGATACCAAAACAGGTTAGTTTGACAAGATCAGACAGGCTTGAAAATTAGACGGTAAATATTCTGAGGCCATGCAGTGGCTCATGTTTATAATCCTAGAACTCTGCAAGGCTGAGGCAGGAGGATCACCTGAGGCGAGGAGTTCAAGACCAGTCTGGGCAACATAGTGAGACCCATCACTACAAAAAGAAAAAAAAAAAAACTAGCCAGGCATGGTGGCACCCACTTGTATCACTTGTGCCCAGTAGTTCCAGGCAGCGCCACTGAACTCCAGCCTGGGTGACAGAGTGAGACCCTGGCTCCAACAAACAAACAAAAAACCCACCAAAACTCTGTAGCTGATATAGCCCAAAGTTTATCTGATACATGGATCTATCTATTATATGACATTCCACTCTAGGGATTGTCCACTCCCTTGATGGCTACCTCCAAGAATTGAGAGCCACATACATAGCTCAAGAAGCTTTCATTAAAACAACTTCTCAGCCGGGCACGGTGACTTGCGCCTGTAATCCCAGCACTTTGGGAGGCTGAGGTGGGCTGATCACCTGAGGTCGGAAGTTGGAGACCAGCGTGAGCAACACGGAGAAACCCCGTCTCTACTAAAAATACAAAAATTAGCTGGGTGTGGGGGCGCACACTTGTAATTCCAGCTACTCAGGAGGCTGAGGCAGGAGAATCGCTTCCGGGAGGAGGCAGAGGTTGCAGTGAGCCAAGATCGCACCATTGCACTCCAGCCTGGGCAACAAGAGTGAAACTCTATCTCAAAAAAAAGAAAGAAAGATAAAGAAAAAAACAACTTCTTTGTAACTATTGATTGTTGATCATTGACCTTTTCCCATACAGATAATTTCAAGACCTCCTATAATCTTCTTCTGAACTATATTTTGATGACAAGATGGTTCAGTGGAAAGAATGCTGAAATGCCCTCCAGAAACTGAAAATCCAATCTTCAACACTGTCACCAATTATTTGTGTAACACTGGATAAACCAATAGACAGCTCCTGGCTTTGGTTTCCTATGATAAAAAATAAGGCAATCTCTAAGATCCTTATCCATTCTAACATTCTATGAGTCCAAGATTCGTTATGGCATGGTCTGTCCACTTACAAATTTGCCTACTCTGGCCAACAGAATTCTAGTGTGTCTAAACCCAGCAGAGTGATGCTCATAAATAAATACAAGATTCCTGAGGTAGCCTATTCAGTAAAGAAGTGTGAGCTAATTACCTTCCTTATTTCTGAACACTTTATTTACATTAATATTTTCATCAGATTAGATTATCTGGGGCTATATTACATTCAAACAACCATATACTTAGTAGTATCCAAACCAGGCACTTTGGATGCTACTGCCTACATTTAACCAATACTGCACTAAAAATCTTGTTCTCCCTTTTCCCATATTTTCCTAAATGATTTTTTGGTATTGAGCAGAGAATTTGAGATTTTTCTTAATTAGCCCACATCTTAATATATTTAGGCTACCATCTTAGCTTCTTGGATTCTAACATTCCAGAATATCAGCTATTCTTTCCAGCTAATAAAGTAAATTGATTCTAAATAGCATACTACTGTATATCAGCATTCTCTTCAAAAACACTGATTAAAATGCTGATTAAAATTGCCAAACAACAGAAAAGGGTCGCAACAGAAATACAGTTTCCACTTTAAAAAAAAAACTAGAAAAAGAGGAAATTAACTCAAAGAAAGAAGGAAGAAAATAGTAACAATCGAAGAGGAAATCAATTAAAAAGAAAACAGGGTCAGGTGTGGTGGTTCACACCTGTAATCTGAGCACTTTGGACGGCCAAGGCAGGAGGACCCCTTGAGCCCAGGAGTTCAAGACCAGGCTGGGCAACATAGTGAGACCCTGTCTCTACAAAAAATGGAAGACTTAGCTGGGCATGGTGGCATGCGTCTGTAGCCCCAATTACTCAGGAGGCTGAGATGGGAGGAATGCTTGAGCCTAGGAGGTTGAGGTTACAGTGTGCTATGATTGTGCCACCGCACTCCAGCCTGGGCAACAAGATGAGACGAGACAGACAGACAGACAGACAGATGACAGAGAGAGAGAGAGAGAGAGAACAGGGAAAAAATATGAGAGAAAAATCAAGGAAATGACTAAGACAGTAAAATTGATAGATCTCTAACCAGACTGATAATGATGATGCTAGAGGAGAAGGATGAGAAGGAGGAGGAAGGGAACGAAGACAACACAAATGGCCAATATCAGGAATGTGAGAGTTGACAAGGCTATAGCTTCTATCACTATGTAAAGGATAATAAGGAAATATTATAAATAACTTTAAGCCAATAAATTTGACAATTTTAATTAAATAGACAAATTCCTTGAAAGATACCAACTATCAAGAGTTCACTCAAGAAAAAACAGATAACCTAAACAATCCTATTAAAATCTTCCCATGAAGAAAGTTCCAGGTCCAGATGACTTTATTAGTGGATTCTACCAAACAGTTAAAAAGAATAATACCAGATATATACAAACTCTTCCGCACTAATGAAAAGAATTATTTCTTTTCATTAGTTTACCTCATTCTATGAGGTAAACATTACCCTGATACCAAAACAAGACAAAGACATTATAAGACTTCTAGAGAAAAATATCCCATATAAATACAGATGTAAAAATTCTAATACAATTTTAGCAAATCTAATTCAACAACATATAAAAAGGATATGTAATGACCAAGTGAGGTTTCTCCTAGGAATGCAGGGTCAATTTAACATGTGAAAATCAATGTAATTCGCCACATTAACAAACTAAAAGAGAAAAGCTATATGATCATCTCAATAAATATGAAAAAAGCACCTAACAAAGTCCAATGTCTACTTACTCCTAATAAAAACTCTCAGCAAACAAGGGATGCCCACTCACACCACTTCTACCCAACACTGCATTAGAGATTCAGCCCAGCGTAACCAGGCAAGTAAAAGAAATAAAAAGGCACCCAGCTTGGAAAGGTAGAAGTAAAACTGTCTTCATTGGCAGATGACACTTGGTCTATATAGAAAATCTGATGGAATCTATTTTTAAAAAGCTACTGTAACTAAAAAGTGAGTTTAGCACATTTGCACAATACAAGATCAATATATAAAAATCTTTATATATATAGTACTTTTGCATAATAGCAATGAACAATTGGAAATTGAAATGGAAAGACAGTATCATTTGCAAGAGCATCAAAAAAAATTGAATACTTAGAAATAAATCTGATTAAAGACGTGGAAAACCCATATACTACAAAACACTGCTGAGAGAAATTAAAGAAGACCAAAGGGAAATATATACCTTACTCTCAGGTTGAAAGATTAAATATTAAGATGTCAACGTTTTCCCCAAATTTATCTAGAGATTCAATACAATCCCAATAAAAATCTTACCAGGCTTTTTTTTATAGAAACGGACAGAGTATTCCAAAATACATAAGAAAATGCAAAGGACCTAGAATAGACAAAACTACTTTGAAAAAAAAAAAAAAGAACAAAGCTGGAATAAGAACAATGCTAATTGATTTCAAGACTATTATTAAAGCTATAGTAATCAAGAAATAGACCTACATATACATGAACAACTGATTTATTTTTTTATTTTTATTTATTTATTTATTTATTTTTGAGACAGAGTCTCATTCTGTTGCCCAGGCTGGAGTGCAGTGGCACAACCTCGCCTCAATGCAACCTCCGCCTCCTAGGTTCAAGCGATTCTCCTGTCTCAGCCTCCCGAGTAGCTGGCACTACAGGTGCACGCCACCACACCCAGCTAATTTTTGTATTTTTAGTAGAGATGGGGTTTTACCATATTGATCAGACTGGTCTTGAACTCCTCACTCAGGTGATCCACTGTCTCGGCCTCCCAAAGTGCTGGGATTACAGGCATGAGCCACCGTGCCCAGCATGACGTTTTGACAAATAAAATAGCCCCCTTAAACTATGGTTTCACTTTCCACAGTTTCGGTTACCATTGTCAACAGCTGTCTGAAAATATTAAATAGAAAATTCCAGAAATAAACAATTCATAGGGATTTTTTCATGTCATTCTGAATAGCACTGTGAAATCTCACACCTTCCTGCTCCATTTTGCCTGGGATGAGAATCATCCCTTCATCTAGGGAACAACACTACCACCCTTTAGTCACTTAGTAGCCATCTCGGTTATCAGGCTATCATGGTACTTCAGTGCTTGTGTTCAAGTAACACTTATTTTATTTAATGGCCACAAAGGGCAAGAGTAATGATGCTGACATACTGTTATAATTGTTATGTTTTATTATTGTTAGTCTCTTATTGTGCCTAATTTAGAAATTAAACTTTATCATATGTATGTATAAATGTATAGAAAAAATATTGTATATATAATTTGGTACCATCCACAGTTTTAGGCATCCACTGGGGGTCTTGGAATGCATCCCCAGCAGATAAGGGGCAACTACTGCATACAAAAGCCACACAGTGGAGACAGGATGGTCTTTTCAACAAATGGTGTTAGAACAACTGATATGTGTATATAAAAAATGAATTTTGTTCCATGCCTCACACCACATACAAAAAATTAACTCAAAATGGACACAGACCTAAATGTAAAACCTAAAACTACAGAGCTTTTAGATGCAAACAGAGGAGAAAATCTTTGTGACCTTGAATTAGGCAAAGAATTATAAGATTTGACCAAAAACATGATCCACAAAAGAAATGATAAATTGGACTACATCAAAATTTAAAAGCTCTACTTTTGAAAAATCTTTGCAAAATCTACATCTGATAAAGGTCTTGTATCTAAAATATAAAAAGAACTCTCCCCCCTCTCCCTCTCCCCCTCTCCACGGTCTCCCTCTGACGCCAAGCCCAAGCTGGACTGTACTGCCGCCATCTCTGCTCACTGCAACCTCCCTGCCTCGTTCTCCTGCCTCAGCCTGCCGAGTGCCTGCGATTGCAGGCGCGTGCCGCGATGCCTGACTGGTTTTCGTATTTTTTTGGTGGAGACGGGGTTTCGCTGTGTTGGCCGGGCTGGTCTCCAGCTCCTAACCGCGAGTGATCTGCCAGCCTCGGCCTCCCGAGGTGCCGGGATTGCAGATGGAGTCTCGTTCACTCAGTGCTCAATGTTGCCCAGGCTGGAGTGCAGTTGCGTGATCTCGGCTGGCTACAACCTCCACCTCCCAGCTGCCTGCCTTGGCCTCCCAAAGTGCCGAGATTGCAGCCTCTGACCGGCCGCCACCCCGTCTGGGAAGTGAGGAGCGTCTCTGCCTGGCCGCCCATCATCTGGGATGTGAGGAGCCCCTCTGCCAGGCTGCCCAGTCTGGGAAGTGAGGAGCGCCTCTTCCCAGCCGCCATCCGGTCTAGGAAGTGAGGAGCGTCTCTGCCTGGCCGCCCATCGTCTGAGATGTGGGGAGCGCCTCTGCCCCGCCGCCCCGTCTGGGATGTGAGGAGCGCCTCTGCCCAGCCGCGACCCCGTCTGGGAGGTGAGAAGCGTCTCTGCCCGGCCGCCCCGTCTGAGAAGTGAGGAGCCCCTCCGCCCGGCAGCCGCCCCGTCTGGGAAGTGAGGAGCCCCTCCGCCCGGCAGCCGCCCCGTCTGGGAAGTGAGGAGCGTCTCCGCCCGGCAGCCGCCCCGTCTGGGAGGTGGGGGGCAGCCCCCGCCCGGCCAGCCGCCCCCTCCGGGAGGGAGGTGGGGGGCAGCCCCCACCCGGCCAGCCGCCCTGTCCGGGAGGGAGGTGGGGGGCAGCCCCCGCCCGGCCAGCTGCCTCATCCGGGAGGTGGGGGGGTGCCTCTGCCCGGCCGCCCCTTCTGGGAAGTGAGGAGACCCTCTGCCCAGCCGCCACCCCATCTGGGAGGTGTACCCAACAGCTCATTGAGAGCAGGCCATGATGACAATGGCGGTTTTGTCAAATAGTAAGGGGGGAAATGTGGGGAAAAGATAGAGAAATCAGATTGTTGCTGTGTCTGTGTAGAAAGAAGTGGACATAGGAGACTCCATTTTGTTCTGTACTAAGAAAAATTCTTCTGCCTTGGGATGCTGTTGATCTATGACCTTACCCCCAACCCGGTGCTCTCTGAAACATGTGCTGTGTCCACTCAGGGTTAAATGGATTAAGGGCGGTGCAATATGTGCTTTGTTAAACAGATGCTTGAAGGCAGCATGCTCGTTAAGAGTCATCACCACTCCCTAATCTCAAGTACCCAGGGACACAAACACTGCAGAAGGCCCCAGGGTCCTCTGCCTAGGAAAACCAGAGACCTTTGTTCACTTGTTTATCTGCTGACCTTCCCTCCACTATTGTCCTATGACCCTGCCAAATCCCCCTCTGCGAGAAACACCCAAGAATGATCAATTAAAAAAAAAAAAAAAAACTAAATTAAACAGGCCAGGTGTGGTGGCTCACACCTGTAATCCCAGCACTTTGGGAGGCGAAGACGGGGAGATCACAAGGTCAGGAGTTCGAGACCAGCCTGGCCAACATGGTGAAGCCCTGTCTCTACTAAAAATGCAAAAATTAGCCAGATGCCTGTAGTACCAGCTACTAGGGAGGCTGAGGCAGGAGAATTGCTTGAACCTGGGAGACAGAGGTTGCAGTGAGCTGAGATCACACTATTGCACTCCAGCCTAGGTGACAGAGCAAAACTCCATCTCGAAAATAAAAATAAAAAAATTTTAAAAAAAAACTCTCAAAACTCAAGAATAGGAGAAAAACAACCCAATTTTTTAAATAGGCAAAAGATTTGAACATTTTCCTAAAGAAGATATACCAACGGCAAATAAATAGGAAAAGTCTCAATATCGTTAGTCATTTGGAAAATGTAAATTAAAAACACAACGAGGTAACACCACATTCCTATTGTAATGACTAAAATTAAATAGATTGACAATACCAAGTATTGGTGAAGACATGGAAAAAAAATGAAACATTGACACATTCTAAGTGAATGTAAAATTGCACTGCTACTTTGGAATCTCAAAATAATTAGGTTGACTGAAAGAAGCCAGACAAACAAGAGTGCATACTGTCTAAATACACATAAAACTTTAGAAAATGTAAACTGATCAACAGTGAAAGAAAGCCAATCACTGTTTGACTGAGAAGGGATAGAGTGAGATGGGGTGGGAAGCAGAGATTACAAAAAGGTATGAGGAAACTCTTGGGGGTGATGGATATGTTCACTATCTTGAGTGTGGTTATGGTTTCGCCAGTGTATACAAATGTCATAACTTATCAAATTGCACACTTTAAATATATACAGTTTATTAAATGTCAATTATACTTCAAAAAAGCTGTTTAAAAAACACACTAACCAGGAGAGATAAAAGCTGCTTTTCTTTAAAACTTTACATGCTTATGGCCGGGCACGGTGGCTCATGCCTGTCTGTAATCCCAGCACTTTGGGAGGCCGAGGCGGGTGGATCACCTGAGGTCAGGGGTTTGAGACCAGCCTGGCCAACATGGTGAAACCCCATCTCTAGTAAAAATACAAAAATCAGCCGGGTGTGGTGGTGGGCGCCTGTAATCCCAGCTACTCAGGAGGCTGAGGCAGGAGAACTGCTTGAACCTGGGAGATGGAGGTTACAGTGAGCCAAGATCGTGCCACTGCACTCCAGCCTGGGTGACAGAGCGAGACTTGTCCCCGCTCCCCCCCCACAAAAAAAAAAAAAAACTTTACATGCTTATAAGACTACAGCTATCTGAAGATAAAGATTTAAAAATTATCTTTTAAAAATGCAAATTCGACATTTAATTTTGGGGAAAATTTTTGTTAAAAAACAATATTTAACTTTATAACATAAAAAATTAAACATTACCTTTATGAAAGAGTTTGAAATTTTTAGTTGCATGATATTTCAAATAAAACATTCAAAAAATATTTAAGGAAAGTCATATGCAGAGTCACGTTTTCCTGTTCTTTTGAATATTTAGGGCTAAAAATAGGAGTCAGTTATGCCAGGAATATAGGTTAAAAAAAAAATCACCTTGCAATAAAATCTCCACTAAAAAATTTTAGAACTAAATCTTCCAGAAACGTAAATTTACTGATAAAATTTGTCCTGCCTTTTATTTATTGTGGTAAAATATATATAACATTAATTCTACCATTTTAACCAATATTAAGAGTACAATTCAATGGCATTAAGTACGTTCATAATGTTGTGCAACCATCATCACTATTATCTCCAAAATTTTCATCACCTCAAACACACATAGTAAGGAATTACAAAGTGTTTATTAAACAAAACAAAAACAGGAAATTGAACATACTTCTTCAGATGCAGTCTTGTAAATCACAGATGACATGAGAGTCAGATGCTACTATCCACAAAAACAGTAGGCAAAAACCATTGGCTACTGATTACATCCACCTGAAAATTCTGAAAACTCCTATTTGTAATAGATGTTCAATTAAACTTCCTTTTAATTATTAATCTAAAAACAGTATCACACAGCTAATTAAAAATCATGTATCTATTTTTTCCAGTTTTTTCATATTGGCCGAATATTGTGCCTAAATAGTCTATTCAGCTTTTCTAAATTTATTTGACCTAATTGTTTTATTTAAATTTCTAACTAGGCGTTCTAAAAGACCTCAACAAGAAATGCTAATTAGAAATACTACTGCCATCATCCTCACATCACTACTTCAGCACCAATATCACTACCTCCAAAAAGACAAAAAGAAACCATGAGAAAAATTAGTAATGGATATTAAAGATCTCCACAACCATAATCAGGACCCTGAAAGGTCTCTTAATAAGAAATAAAAGTTAAAATATTTCTAAAATATTTTGCACAAAAGATTAGGATTTATGTTTACAACAAACAACACTTCTCTTCTACCAAGGTGTTTCCAATAAACATTCTGTAGGTTTTCTGGAGAGTTGGCGGTAAAGACAAGAAAAAGAAAACTAAAATCAGGAAGCACAATCCTTCTAGGTTCACAACACAAAATCTATAAACAGGAACAGGGGAGAATTGGGTCTGCCTATATTCCACAGCCCTATTCAGATAGTGTTATGTAGGTACTTTAAAAAGGTAGAATCTCTCAAGTCCAAAGGACAGCAGGGACAGGTATAACTTGAAAAACAATTCCACTATTAAAATTAAACCACTGCACTTCATTCTATTTGTGTTCTCACTTATAAGTGGAAGCTAAATGATGAAAACACATAGATACATAGAGGGGAGCAACACACACTAGCCTATCGGAGGGTGGAGGGTAGGAGGAGGGAGAGGATCAGGAAAAATAACTAATGGGTACTAGGCTTAATACCTGGTTGATGAAATAATCTATACAACAAATCCCCATGATGTAAACTTACCTATGTAACAAACCTATACATGTAAGTCTGAACTTAAAAGTTTTTTAAAAAATGATTTAAAAATCTATCCTGGTTTTCTCACCATGTAACTATTCTTCCAACTACTATCAAGACAAAAATTCTATTCTGACCGTTATTTTTGTTGATTCTCCAAAATTAGAAATCTTAACTCTTAATACAAGTAAGGATTTCTTTTTTAAAATACATATTTCTACAACTGATATTGACTGAAAAATTAGCTAGAAAAACATATGCCAAAAAGTTACTCTATAGAAAATACTGTTTTCAGCTTAAATAAATTCCATTTAAGAATGCTTCTGTAGGGCTGGCCATGGTGGCTCACGCCTGTAATCCCAACACTTTGGGATATCGAGGTGGGCAGATCACGAAGTCAGGAGTTCGAGACCAGCCTGGCCAACATGGTAAAATCCTGTCTCTACTAAAAAAAAAAAAAAAAAAAAAAAGCCAGGCATGGTGGCTTGCGCCTGTAATCCCAGGTACTCAGGAGGCTGAGGCAGGAGAATTGCTTGAACCCGGAAGGCGGAGGTTGCAGTGAGCAGAGATCATGCCACTGCACTCCAGCCTGGGTGACAGTGCGAGACTCTGCCTCGGGGAAAAAAAAAAAAGCTTCTGTGTCTTGATAGATGTAGATGTTGTACAACAGTGAATGTACTAAATGCAATCAAAATGGTTATTTTGTGTTATGTGAATTTTCACATGAAAAACATAGTATTTCTATGCATATTCTGGGTCATACAGCTAATTAAAAATCATGCATCTATTTTTTCCAGTATTCCTGAAGAAGGGAGCATATGGCTCTAATTGTTGCTGACAGATACCTGGAGAACTCCAACATGGATAATGACACAGCTGTAAGAATCATTTTAAAAAGTAGAGCCGGAAACTCAATGGGACCATACCTGAAGCCTGCATTTCTTAGACTTAATCAGTTCAAGACAGCACAAAGCCTATATTTTTATGGATACTTCTGAATCAGAACAAGGAACCCACGAAGGTCTCTAAATCCAGTCTGCATTAAACTAGTAACTCCAAATGTTAGAATACACTAGTCTACCAAATAAAGTCCAACTTTTTAAATTATTTAAGCTCCTTGGGAAGCTGGCTTTATCCATACAGCTAACTATTCTCCAGTGATAACCCTCCATGCTTCATTTTAAGTGTTCTACTAAATCTTCCCTGAATGTCTTAGAAATGTGCGTTCTTTTGGTTTCGTCTTGTTGCTTCTCTGTGCTTAGAAGGCCCTCTCCTAAGGCTATCTAAATGTTAACCATGCTTCAAGATCCAGTTCAAATCCCTTTTTCTCCATTAGTCATTCTCTTACTACTACTTTTAGGAAGATTCTTTCATGGCCATTGCGAATAAACTGCTTCTGAGGATATCCACCTAATATATTGTGTTATTTTTGTATTGTTAAAAATTCTTCTTTGCTGTAAATTTATTAACCTAACTTTTTTTTGCCATGTCAAGAGTGAATCATATCATATTTTTCCTTAAGTGGAAATTATAGTCTTATAGAAAGACGACATATTGTTTTGCTAACATGTTAGAGGATCCCATACAGAAAAAACAGGAATGTGAAAATAATAAATCTTACAATGTAAATTATCTTATTTTGATGTATCCTTTAAAATTAACTATCTCATTTTCTTGTTGTAATGGCCAAAAGATTCCTTTGTGAGGAACCTAATAAGAACATATTTTGGAACTGCACAGCAATTGTGGAACAAGAGAAAATTTGAAATATATTTAATCACACTACATTTCCAACACTTTGTTTCAGAGTACATATAGGCATCTCAACCTCAAATAAAATTCATGTGCATTAGGGTATTTGCAAAATTAACTGCATGGGATAATACACCAATATAAATTCAATTTCCTTTTCCAATTTCACTGATTGCACCTCTTACAGTAAACACATAGCTGGTCAATTTCTCATCAGGAAACACGAATTGGCAATCTGTTTCCAAGGTGACAAACAATCTTTCACCTTTCAACCTTCAATAAGAAAATGAAATTTTAATCAATACAGGTAGATCCCCCACCCCCAATACCCTAATCCCAAAAAGTTATGCTTGTGGTTGCCATGCCTAAGAGTATTACTTAATGCTTAAAATCATCGCAGTTTATCTTTTCGGCTACAGTAGACACATTTTGTCAAATCCAAAGTGTACTAAGACTTTAAGCTTTAAAGAATAAAGAATTTTATCCTAAAATATATATATACATTTATATTTATAAGAGTGTATATATGCATGCATTTCTGTTCCATGAAACAGAAAGCCTGAAACAGTGAATAACCCAGTAGCAATGATACTTCCAAAGCAGTGTCCAGTATGTGGCGTCTAAAAGGAAGTAAGATTCCATGATTATTACTAAAAAAAAAAAAAAAAAAAAAAAAAACAACCAACAGTCCCTGGAAAAATGGCTGATTGGAGGTCCCAGGCTGGAAATATATATGTCAAGTCTGGAAATTTTTGTAATATCAAATAGAAAAGAAGTTATAATAGGATACTAAGAGTCTATCAAAAGGAATGAGAAAACCAACTGAATAGGCTCCCACTGGCCAAAGATGAGAATTTAATCATTAATAGGGATAAAACTGCACTGTACCAAAATATACCAAATATATTGAAATATACAAATTGAATAAGACACTTAAAATGTTTCACTGGTCATCTTTGGAAAATGTTACAGAATCAACATTATTTTGAAAAAGGTAAACAAAGGGAAATAATTAAGCATTTATGCTATCTTTCCTATACAATGTGTATGTAAGAATAACCAAATAATTGACAAAGGGAAGTTTCCCTTTATAGAAGAATTCTGGCTAATAAACACAGGAGCATTAGGATATCACCATTTTGTAAACCTTAATGAATTAAAAGATCTAGGGTTAGGCAATGATCACCAGTAGTAACAAAACAGATAATCTGATTATATATATATATATATCCAGCACCTATAGTGTTCTTGAGAAAAATACATACACACATTATATATAGTCAGAATGGAAACAAGCTTCTAGATTTAACTACAAATTTACTGTAAATAAAGAGAACAGAAACTATGCTAAGATGCACCACAGGAGTACAATCAGCAAAATCCAGACTCTGGGAGACAAAAACAAAAAACCTGAATAAGCCAGTTTCTTCCATCAAAAAATAACAACAACAATAATAAAATTGTAAAAAGACAAACCAAAAATTCAAGAAAAAAAAGAGATGCAGCAGAAACCTATAAATTAGCTCTAACAAACAGAATTTTCTGTAATAAGAGAAATAATCTGTACTGTCCAGTATGGTAGCCCCTAACCTCATATCGCTACTGAGTACTTGATATATGGGTAGGGCAACTAAGGACCAGATTAATTCATTTCAGTTTTAATCAATGTAAATAGCTACATATGGCTAGTGCCTTCTGTACCGAATGGTGTCATTATAAACCAATGAAAAATTAAGAGACCTACTAATCAATCACAATATATTGTATGATGAATCTTATTTGGGTCCCTATTCAAGCTAATAAATCTTAAAATACACATAAAACAATTAGGGGCCATGTAAAAAATCTGGGGGCATGAGGATAGTCCTGCCCTTGTTCACCACTGCTGCCAGTAGCTGCGCCTGTCATCAGGATGACTGAGGACTGATCTGCCCTGCCTACCATTGGTGCATTATGTGCATAATCAGGGGCCTGAGAAGAGGTCTGCCCTGCTTACCATGGCCAGCACCTGCGCACATCATCTGGGAGCCTAGGAACTGGGAAATACCCACCCAACTGATGCTGGCACCCGCATGCGTTATCCAGAGGCCTGCAGATAGGTCTGCTCTGCCCACTGCTGACATACGTATATGACGTCTAGGAACTGAAGACAAGCCCACTCCACCCATCACCACCACTGCTTGAGTCTGAGTGTGCCAACTAGTGACCTGGGAATCAACCCACCCTGATCACTACTGCTGGCATCCACACATGCCATCCAGTGGCTTGGGGACATGTCCACCTTGCCCACCTTGCCCAGTGCCACCACCACTGGTGCCCAAGGACTAGCTGGTCTAGTGTTTTCATCCCTAGCAAAGCCTCAAAACAGCCTTCACTAAAAAACACAGTCTAAGCCAATGAGAAACTCATAGATACCACTGACACTAATTAAAGCTACATAAATAATTCAGAAACTACACTACTGCCCTACCCAGAATCAAAACCAAAGCAACCTACCCAATCAACACTATAGTTATGCCTACAGGAAAAAGTCTTTCTCTAAGAAAGTCAATCCATAAAATTGGAAGAAGTGACTATTAAATCAGAGGTGCAGATATCAGCATAAGGATGCAAGAAACATGAAAAAGCAAGAAAATATGATATCTCCAAAGAAACACAAGTTCTCCAGTAAAAAGAAAAAAAATCCCAAAAAAGAGAAATTTATAAAATGCCTGAAAAACAATTCAAAATAATATTAAAGAAACTCAATGAGAACACAGATAAACAATATAAAGAAATCAGGAAAATAATTCATGATCGGAATGAGAAAGTCAACAAAAAGATACCATTTTTAAAAATCAAACAAATCCTAGAACTGAAGTAGTCAATGAATGAAATAAAAGATACAATCGAGAGCTTCAACAATAGACTAGATCAAGCAGAAGAAAGAATTTCTGAACTTGAAGACAAGTCTTTTTAAACAACCCAGTCAGTACAAAAAAAAAATAAAGAAAGAATAAAAGAACTAAAGAAAGCCTATGTGACATATGGGACACTATAAAGCAGACAAATATTCTAATTCTAGGAATCCCAGAAGGTGAAATGATGGGTAAAGATATAAAAGCCTATTTAACAAAATAACTGAAAACTCTCCAAGACTTGCAAGAGATTTGGTTATCCAGATCCAGAAGCTCAATAATTCCCAAACAGATTCAACCCACAAAGGTCCTCCGCCAAGCATATTATAGTCAAACTATCAAAAGTCAAAGACAAAGAGAGAATTCTGAAAACATCAAGAGAAAATTGTCAAGTCACATATCAAGTAATTACCATCAGACTAACAGCAGATTTCTCACTACAAACCTTACAGGTCAGAAGACAATGAGATGATATATTCAAAGTGCTGGAAGAAAAAAACCTGCCAGCCAAGAATACTATGCCCAACAAAGCCATCCCTAAAAAATGAAGGAGAAATACTTTTTTTTCCAAATGTGCAAAAACTGAGGGCATTCATTCATCACCACTAAACCAGTCCTAAAATACTTAAGGGAATTCTACATCTGAAAGCTAAAGAATAATATCTACCATCATGAAAACACACTGAAGTATAAAATTCACTGGTACAGCAGATACACAAAAATGAGAAAGAAAATGGAGACAAATGTTGTCACTACAGAAAACCACCAAACCACATGATAAACAATAAGAACAGAAGAAAAAAGCAAAGGATGTATAAAATTAACAGAAAACAATGAACAAAATTACAGGAATAAGTCCTCACCTATCAATAATAACCTTGAGTGTAAATGGATTAAATTCCCCACTTAAAAGATACATACTAGCTGAATGGATTTTTTAAACATGATCCACCTATATGCTGCCTACCAGAAACCCATTTCACCTGTAAAGACACATATAGACTGAAAGGGAAGGAAAAAAATATCTCCTGCAAATGGAAACCAAAAGTGAGCAGGAGTTGTTATCAGATAAAACAAACTTTAAGTCAAAAACTGTAAAATGAAACAAAGAAGGTCATTAAATAATGATAAAAAAATCAATTCAGCAAGAAGATGTAACAATTCTAAACATGTATGTACCCAACACCAGAGCACCCAGATATTTAAGGCAAATGCTAGATCTAAAGAAAGAGATTCCAATACACTAATAGTTGGGAACTTCAACACCCTACTCTCACCATTGGATCAATCATCTCGACAGAAAATAAACAAATAAACATCTTAACTGCACTTAAACTAGATGGACCCAACAGACACTTATAGAACATTTCACCCAACAGGTGCAGAATAAACATTCTTCTCATCAGCACATGGAACATTCTCTAGGACAGACCATATGTTAGGCCACAAAACCAATCTCAAGAATTTTTAAAAAATCAAAATAATGTCAAGTAACTTCTCAGACCACAATGGAATAAAACTATAAATCAATAACGAGAGGAACTTTGGAATCTATACAAATACATGAAAATTAACAACATGCTCCTCAATGACCACTGGGTCAATAAAGAAATTAAAAATTTTAAATGTCTTAAAACAAGTGAAAATAGAACCACAACATACCCAAACCTACAGGACACTGTTAAAACAGTGCTGAGGAAAGTTTATAGCAATAAATACCTATATCAAACAAGTAGAGGGATTTCAAATTATTTAATGATACACCTCAATGAACTAGAAAAGCAAGAACAAGCCAAACCCAAATCAGTAGAAGAAAAGCAATAATAAAGATCAGAGCAGAAATAAACAAAAATAGAGACTAAAAAAATATACAAACAATCAGCAAAATAAAGTTTTCGAAAAAATAAAATGGATAAACTACTAGTCAGACTAACCATGAAAAAAAGAAGACCCATATAAAATTAGAAAGAAAAAAGGAGACATTATAACTGATCCCACAAAAATACAAACTTATTAGACACTATTATGAATAAATTAATGCTAACAAATTTTAAAACTTGGAGAAAATGTTTAAGTTCCTGAACAACCTACCAAGATTGAATCAGGAAGAAACAGAAAACCTGAAAAGACCAATAACGAGTAGTAAGACTGAATCAGTAATAAAAAGTCTCCCAACCAAGAAAATTCCAGGATTGGATGGCTTTACTGCTGAATCCTACCAAACCTGTAAATAAATAACAATAATTCTCCTCAAGCTGTTCCAAAAAACTGGAGAGGAGAAAACTCTTCCTAACTCATTCTACAAGGCCAGCATTACCCCAATAACAAAATCAGACAAAGACACAACAAAAAAACTACAGGCCAATATCTCTGACAAACACAGAAGCAAAAATCCTCAACAAAATATTAACAAACAAAATCCATCAATACATCAAAAAGATAATGCACTACGATCAAGTGGGATTTATCCCAGGGATGCAAGGATGGCTCAACATACACAAATCAATAAATGTGAAATATCACATCACCAGAAAACAAAAACCATATGCTCATCTCAATAGACACACACAAAAAAGCATCTGATAAAATTCAATGTCCTTTCATGATAAAAACTCTCAACAAACTAGGCATAGAAAGAGCATATCTCAACATAATAAACGCCATATATGACAAACCCACAGCCAACATCATACTGAAGGGGAAAGGTGAAAGCCTTCCTTGTAACAACTGCCCACTTTCACCATTCTTGCCCACTTTCACCATTCTTGCCCACTTTCACCATTCTTGCCCACTTTCACCATTCTTATTCAACATAGCACTGAAATTCCTAGCCAGAGCAATCAGGCAAGAGAAAGAAATAAAAAGGAATCCAAATTGGAAATGAGAAAGTCAAGTTGTCCTGCTTTATAGATGACATGATCTTAGATATAGAAAAACCTAACAATTCCACCAAAAAAACCTCTTAGAACTGATAAATTCCGTAAAGTTGTAGGATACAAAATAAGCATACAAAAAATCAGTAGGGTTTCTATACACCAATAATGAACTGAAAAGAAAGCAATCTCATTTACAATAGCTACTATATATACACACACACACACACACACACACACACACACACACACACACCCAGGAATACATTTAACGAAGGAGCAAAAGGCCTCTACGATGAGAACTACAAAACACCAATGAAAGAAACTGAAGACAACACAAACAGAAAGATATCCCATGCTCATGGGTCAGAAGAATTAATAGCATTAAAATGACCACACTACCCAAAGCAATCTACAGATTCAATACAATCCCTATCAAAATGCAATGATATTCTTCACAGAAATAGAAAAAAAAAATCCCAAAATTTGCATGGAACCACAAAAGACTCCGAATAACCAAAGCAATCCCAAGCAAAAAGAACAGAGCTGAAGGCATCACACTACCTGACTTCAAAGTATACTACAAAGCTATAGTAACCAAAATAGCAAGATACTGGACTAAATACATACACACAGGCCATTGGAACAGAATAAAGCATCCAAAAATAAACCCACATATTTACAGAAAACTGACTATCAACAAAGGCTCCAGAACATACACTGGAGAAAGAACAACCTCTTCGAAAAATGGTGCTGGGAAAACTGGATATCCATATGCAGAAGAATGAAACTAGATCCCCCTCTCTCACCACACACAAAAATCAACTCAAAATGGACAGAAGACTTAAATGTAAGACCTGAAACTATAAAACTACCAGAAGAAAACAAAGGGATATGTTTCAGAACATTGGTCTGAGAAAACATTTCATGACTAAGACTTCAAAAGCGCAGGCAACAAAAGTGCGCGCGTGCGCGCGCATACACACACACACACAAACACAAACACACACACGCACAAATGGGACTACATTAAACTAAAAGGCTTCTGCACAGCAAAGGAAACAATCAACAGAGTGAAGACAGCACCTGCAGAGTGGGAGAAAATATCTGCAAACTATTCATCTGAAAAGCAAGTAGTATCCAGAATACCCAAGGAACTCAAACAACTCAATAATGAAAAAGCAATCCCATTACAAAGTGGGCAAAGGATTTGAATGGACATTTCTCAGAAGAAGACATACAAATGGCCAATAGGTATATGAAAAAAGTGCTCAATATCACTAATCATCAGGGAAATGCAAATCAAAACCACAATGAGATATCAACTTACCCCAGTTAGAATAACTATTATCAAAAAGACAAAAATAACAAATACTGCTGAAGATGCAGAGAAAAGGGGACTCTTATTCACTGTTGGTGGGAATGTAAATTACTACAGCCACTGGGAACGACAGATTGGAGGTTTCTGAAAAAAAACTAAAAATAGAATGACCACTTAATCCCCCAATCCAAAGAAAAGAAAATTAGTATATCAAAGGGATATCAGCACCAACATGCATATTGCAGCACTATTCCCAATAGCCAAGATATGGAATCAACAGATGAATGGATAAAGAAAACATGGTGTGTGTGTGTGTGTGTGTGTGTGCGCACAACAATCAGGAGTCGGGGTGACACAAGATTAGCCCCTTCACTGATAATGGTTAAAGCTCGATTGTTGAAAAATGGGGTTCTTTATACATCCTCACCACTTTTTTATGTCTTTAAAAAGTTCCACAATCAAAAAAAATTGGGGAAGGGGAATACATTGATCCAGTGTACTAAAAAGAGATTTGTGGTCCTTGTTTCCCTCAGGAAGGATATCGGAAATAAAGATAAATTTGAGGCATAACTTGGAATATTTTGCAGGTAACTATCACTAGAGGCAGATAAATGGTCCTCTACTATATTTTATACACTCAAGTCTGACTAATATCTATTGGCCAGTTTTTCACTTTCCGGGATCATACCTGAATTTTTCTTTGACACCATTTGACTGCTCCTTTCACAATACAGCAGGTAGAAACACTTGAAGCAAATGCCTCATTTGGACTTCAAGCTCTAGTTCACAATTTGAAAAACATTATAATATTTTTTTAAATGTAAAAGCATGGATATAGTAGGCTGAGAATGGCAGCTCATGCCTATAATCCCAGCACTTTGGGAGGCCAGGCAAGAGGATCGCTTGACCCCAGGAGTTCAAGATCAGCCTAGGCAACATAGCAAGACCCTGTCTCTACAAAAAAATTTCTTTAATTATCCAGGCACACTGGCATGCGCCTGTAGTCCTAGCTACTCGGGAGACTGAGGTGGGACAGTCTACTGAGCTCCGGAGTTTGAGGCTGCAGTGGGCTATGATTTTGCCACTGCACTACAGCCTAGATGACAGAGTAAGATCCTGTCTCTAAAACAACAACAACAACAAAAATTTTTTTAAGAATATGGTAGGCACAAAAGTGTTCCTTCCCCTCCACCAAAAAAAGATATCTATATCAAATCCCTAGAATCTGTGATGTGATCTTATTGGAAAAAAGAGTCTTTGTAATGTAATTATAGATCTTGAGATGACATCATCCTGGATTGTCCAGGCAGACCTTAAATCCAATGACAAATGTCCTTAGATACCCAGAGGACAGACAAAGGACAAGGTAAAGAGGCACGGATTGGAGTGGCCACAAGCCAAGAAAGCCAGCAACCACCAGAAGCTGTAAGAGGCAAAAAACAGATACTCCCCCAGAATTCCAGAAGGAAGGTAGCCCTGCAGACACCTTGATTTCAGACTTCTGGCCTCCAAAACTGTGAGAGAATAAATGTCTGTCATTTTAAGCCACCAGGTCTGTGGTTTTTACAGCAACCGAAGGAAACTAATGCAAGAGGTTATCTACTTTTCCAATTATTGACTACCTTTTTTTCTTCATACTGCCTCAGATAACTGAAGTCAATGCTACTCTAAATGATTTTTAGAGTATCTCTTCCATTTCAGTGGCAGGAATTTTTCCTTTATTCAATGATACCTAATACTGGAAAACCACTACTCTCTGCTCACAACTTCATATGCTTCTTTCTAGCTTTCTCGTTGTTTCTTTACTGAACACCTTAGGTGGTCTTGCCTAAAGAAAATGAAAGCAACTCAAAAAGGAACTTCCCTTACTTTGAACTCTGCCAACTTTAAACTTTAACAATTGCTCCAGCTTTCTAATGTCTACTTCAGGAAATTCTATCTGAAATCATCAGATTCATCTGCTGGTATCTTTTCCTCTACAATGTAGAGTCTATATTTGTAATTCCCAGAACTTTTTTGTTCCATGATTTAATGTTTTATCATTATCTCTTCCCTATTTCATTACCTTCTCTCAAACTTGACAATAAAAAGGAAATGACACTGTGTGATAACTAAAACAGTGACTTCATACATTAGCGACTTTTACAGGTGATGAAATATTTTAAACACTAAAGATGCATTAAACAGTATCACAAAGAAAGGATTATAAACCCGTGTTTATGACATTTCTTCATTGCTTCCAGCTTCCTACCTGTATGCTACTAAAAATTATATTTGTTATCATAACATAATTTTACTATTTATATCATTATCTAATGTCATAACAATGAGCATTAAATTAGATCTAATTCTCTTTCTGTGAAAAAGTAGATATTTCTTCAAATCAAATAGCAATGCTATTTGTTCTTCAGAAGTACACCTTGCCTCTTAGTGAACTAGACTGAAGTTAGTGACATCTTTATAGAATATACGAGTCCATTTTTGAAGTTAATAGTTCTTGTTATCTACAAGCTGTCATTTCCATAATACAAATGAATATGCAAATCACTTTCCAATGTAAACATGAAACAAATAATAAGGCACACCCTTCAGAAATAACTCCATTACATGACTTTGAGTATCAATCAGAACTTTTCATCCTTCCTAAAGGGAGTTAATGAAGAATAAAATATATCATTCTTAAAGAGATGGCAACTATTTTGTTGGCTTGGCTATTGTCTCAACCTCCATTCTTAGCCATCTGTATTTCTTTATGGCTCTCACAACAAGGCTCAGTGCCTACAGATAGATCTACCACTTCATTCTTGGGGTTAACCTCACTACTAGTCCCTTGTATAGTCTTCTCATGCAACATTATCCCACTTCAAGCAGAGACAATAAATGACTAGGGTACCTTACTGACAAAACAATGCTAACAGAAAAATGGAACTTAGAAAAGCTACTCTCCTGCCTTTGCCCAGCTGAAAATGTAGCAAATTAAATATAACTCTGCCTATTATAAACATCAAATTGTTTTATAGCTAGGTCAGAAAAGTCATGTAAATAATTTTTTTAGAGATAAATATGCAGGATAACAAAGTGGAAACTGGGGAGAGGGGACAAGATTTAAAATAACATGAAAAAGTAATGTTATATAAATGCACATATTTGACAGTAATCCTATAAATGCAAAAACTACTTCATGAATTTTAGAAATGCAATTCAGTCTTCCATTCTCCAGAATTAAAAAGCAAGCTCACATCTGTTAAAACAACAAAGATCTAGGGACAGGGGTGACATGGAAGAAGATGCTTGAAGTAGACCCTGTCCATTGAAGCGTATAATAAGAATGAATAATTTACAAGCGCACTTTCATCTTCAATGTCACTAAGAACTGAATTCTAAGGAGCTTAGGGAGACTGTAACACATCTGCTAACCAAGCAGAATATGCAGAGAGAACCTAAGCCAAAATTTCTAACAAAACCTGTTCACAAGACTGGAGAGGGAACAGGGAGACTAAAGAAGAAATGGCAGAAAAACAGAGACTAGTGTGGTGGCCAGTTATTTATGTCCTTATCTCTATTCATCCAATTTCAGAAAGTCAGATAGCTGTATTAAGCTGAGTCAGAGATGAATTAAGCTAACATTAGCTATGTACACTCTCCATCAAAAGGAATGTATTGTAAGATAAAAAGATAAGCAAAATATACAAGGAAAACTATCAAGCAATAGGTCTATTTTAATTTAAATAGTCTAAAAAATACATTCCACTGAGTAGATATATATCAAAAAATCCTCTAACAACTCACATATGGTCTTTCAAATCTATGCCAATTTCATGTATCTTTGAAAGGAGGCATACTAAACATAAAAACACAAAAAGAAATGGTTTAATTGGTGTTTTGACAAAATACATAGTCTCTCAATACTTCATAAAATATAGTTTCTCAGCAATAAAACATGCCACAAAAACAAAAAACCTTTAAAATTATAATCTTGTATCATCTGCTCCTCTACTAATTTTAAAAAATACCGTATGTGTCATCTCAGACTATACCTTATGAAACCAAAATGCCAGTACTGTAAAACAACAACTACTAATAATATGTTTGGCCATCTAACCAGCAGGTAAAATTCTGCATCTAAACATAATAGATCAAGAGAATTTGAAAAATTTTTAAAACACACACACACATAGAGAAGCAACCTAGGTTAATTTACTCCTTTTTTTATAAACAGTACATTGGCTTCAAGGAATTGAGGAAAAGGATTCACTTTTATTCCTACTCAATGATGTGTCAAGTAAATATGTAAACTACATGCCTATTTCGGATACTAGATATAAAAATTTTAAAAAGTCATAATCACTAGTCACAAGAGACTTACATTCCAGAAAGAGAATTATTCAATTTTTAAAACAAGATATCAGTAAGTAACAAATGCTATGCAAAGAAATAAACTACAGTGAAGCAATATAAAGTGACTAAGTGGCTATATTAGACTGCAAGAGGAAGCTTGGCCTGATTTAGGTAAAGAAAGGAGCCTAGGAAAAAATGGGGGAAATGTAGAAGGTGAGATCATGGACATTTATGATTTAAGACCAGATTATTTAGGAATTGTAGGTCATAGTAATACATTTTTACATTACATCCTTGGATTACAAGAAGCAGCCTATTAAAACTCACCGTCATGTTCTTTGTAAAACTATTGTTGGAGATACTATTCAACACACACAAACAAAAGACTCTCCGTGAGAGTCCAAGGAAGAATTTCCTCTCAAATTTCATGTTCAGTAAGAGCTACTTTTTCTGAGGAACTGGTGTAAATTCACCTTGTATCAATTTTGAAATAATGTCTTCTTCTATCCTCTGAAAATTCAGAGCTGAATTTACATTCTGTCAATGGTACAAAACCTTACGGTATCTATTTTATTTAAATACACTTTTTTTTTTTTTAGACAGAGTCTTGCTGTTTCGCCCAGGCCGGAGAGCAGTGGCACAATCTCAGCTCACTGCAACCTTCATCTCCTGGGTTCAAGCAATTCTCACTGCTTAGCCTCCAGAGTAGCTGCGTTTACAGGCATGCGCCACCACACCCAGCTAATTTTTGTATTTTTAGTAGAGACGTGATTTCACCATGTTGTCCAGGCTGGTCTCGAACTCCTGACCTCAAGTAATATGCCAGCCTTGGTCTCCCAAAGTTCTGGGATTACAGGTGTCAGCCATCACAAATGGGCAAATAAACTTTTAACCTTAGAATAGTTTTAGATTTACAGAAAAGGTGCAAAGATAGTACAGAGAGTTCCAATATCCCCTCAACCCAGCTGCCTCTATCATTAACGTCTTACATAAATATGGTACATTTGTCGCAATCAATGAATCAATAATGATACATTATTATTAACTAAAGTCCATACATTACCCAGATTTCTCTAGTTTATGCCTGATGTTCTTTTTCTGTTCCAGAATCCTCATGGTATCTATTCTATCTATTAAATTTACTCTAGTTTTACTCTCACTATTCTGTCTTCATTTTCCCCTTATTCTAAGCTCTGTATCTACTGTTATCTAATATGTGCTATCTTATTCTATAAACCTTCCCCAATACTTCTGGGAACTATATGGAGTAATAAAAAAATTAGGAGAGAAATTTATTGAAAGAGACAATTTGCTTTTTTCTAACAAGTTAAATAGTCTAGTATTTTTCAAAGTAATGTTTTAAAAAATTCTTAAATCTTTTAAAAATAGAGACACAAGGAAATGTCCAATTAAAATTATATTCAAATATATCATTTAGAGAAAAATGCAAAGTCATTTTTTAAAAAGTCTTTTTATATTAATCTCCAGAATTCTCTTTTGTTGTCAAATAGAGCATTAATAATCCCAACTGTCATTACTGAGTCATGCAACCTTAAAGTGGTCTCAGAATGCACAAATCTAAAACAAAGGTTAAGCAAAATTATCTTTTAATGTCCCTTTCCATTAGAAATGTCAATTTCTTAGTTCCATTACCTAGGTTGACTATTGGATTCTCATATTTTTCCATCACAAATAAAGAGTAGAAAACACTTATGCTTTTAAACAAAAAATACATTTTAAAAAGAATACGACAAAATGAAGTTTGAAGCTTTCCTTGCAATTAATTCAGAGTAAAAACTAAAATAGATTAATCAAATACAGCATGTAATTTATATATATCTAATTTCAAAAGTATCCTGGGAAAGAGGGAAGACAGGCAGTTTTAAAAAAAATAAAGATGTAAGGATGTGAGCATTTACCCAAGTAGATTAATTCCATAAAATTACTGAGACAGCAAACTGGGAGTGGGGAGCATGAGAAAAGGTAAAAGATATTTCACTTTATATTTTCCACAGTTCTGTATCACTGAAAACTTGACACAATGTCAAATGGGTACTATATGTAAGAACTGTTATACTTAACCTATAAAGGTAAAAAATTATCTTGCCTCAGAACAACCCTGATTATTAAGGTATGACTGACTGATGCACTGATGGGAAACCTCCAGTTTGCAGTTTAATATAATTTGTTACAAATATCAAGAGGTAGTATACTCACTGACATCAGGAATTATAAAAACCCCACAATTCTAGTCACTTTAATCCCCTAATCTACTGCCATGTATTCTATATTTACAAGTCTTTCTGCAGAAAAGGATAACAAAATAGTAAAAATTTAAATATGCATTATTTAAAAAATCAATAGGCTGGGCACAGTGGCTCACGTCTGTAATCCTAGCACTTTGGGAGGCCAAGGTGGGTGGATCACTTGAGGTCAGGAGTTCGAGACCAGCCTGGCCAACATGGCAAAACTGGTCATGTTGGCCAGGCAGCTTAACATGGCAAAACCCCATCTCTACTAAAAATACAAAAATTAGTCGGGCATGGTGGCAGGCACCTGTAATCCCAGCCACACAGGAGGCTGAGGCAGGAGAATCACTTGAACCCCCAGGAGGCGGAAGTTGCAGCGAGCCGAGATCACGCCACTGCACTCCAGCCTGGGAGACAGAGCAAGACACTGTCTCAAAAAAAAAAAAAAAAAAATTAATAACATACTGTATAATCTGTAACACAGAATTCTAAGTCAACATCTCAGTCACATATTTCCAATGTAAATGGTTACACAAAAATACCAGTGATTACATAGAAGAGTAGGTAATGAAATATCAGAATTATATCAGAAATACCAGTGATTACATAGAAGAGTAGATAATGAAATACATCAGAAATATATCTGAAATATATATTTACATATAAATTGATAAGGAATACCTGAGAGTAAATCCTTATCTATATTATTTCAGAATATTAGCACTTCCTAGTTATAATCATAAAACATTTATTTTAAATAGAGATTTGTTTGCAATGTATAACTGATTCATGAAATTCACTCTCAAAGGACGAAACAAAACAACTAGGAATTTGAATGTGTTTATTTGTTTGAGTAACAGAGAGCAAATTAAAGTAAACATAATTTCTCAATACACTGAAATTGTTTTGTTGACTTACTTTTGAGAAAAAGCCTATTTTATCAATGAAGTAAAGGTACCACCCTGAAATGTCCTACTAAGAAGGTACTAATTCACTATAAAACTAGTTTTATAGTATGTTTACATGAAAGTATAAAGAAAGAATGTGTGCAGATGTTTTTCTTGTGAAAGTAGTACATGTTCCTACAATACTTCCCCTATAACATGGCCCAAAGAAGTTAATGTCTCTGGATAATGAAAGAAAAGGCTCTTAACTATAAATATTTGTCATTTTGAGCGTACTTTCACAAAATTCAGTTTTTCTCTAATAATAGCTGAAAGAAAATTTTAAAAATACAAGAAACATGCTCCAGCATAAAGGGGATGAATAAATATCATCATCATTTTCAATATATCTCAGAGTATCTTTGTTACAAACAGAATAGTAAAATAAGAGAACCAATATTAAAGCAAGTTACTCAGGGTAAGGAATCAGTTCAGCTTCTATGGAATTTCATTTTTCTTATATTTTAAAAATAGTTAAAGGAGGTATACTTTATGGCATATAAAATAAAAGATAACCCAATAGAAAACTAAACTTACTGTTAAACCTTAAGTGTCTTGAGTTAAATATTAGAGAATTAAATATATTATAGTCTAAAATTCAGTGACATGAAACTAAATGCCAATTCCTGACTTAATATGATAAGGCAAGAGATTTTTACACGTTCAGAGGAAATACATTTTTAATTCAGAATGGTTTGAGATGAAAGATGGATATTTTTATATGATTGATGAAATGAGACTTTTTACTATAAATCTACAGTTTTATTAAATAACTTCATTAACTGTTGTCATAAGAACAAGTCTCTAATAGCTTGTCACTAGAATAACTTCATAGAATTTGGTGTCTTATAAAGGTATTATTCTGTACATCCAACTTAGAATATTCTCGATATATATTTTTTCGCACTCAACTCTCATTTTAAAAACCTGATGTGGAGTGTTAAAACAATATCCAGCAATGGGAGACTTTAACACCCCACTGTCAACATCAGACAGATCAACGAGACAGAAAGTTAACAAGGATACCCAGGAATTGAACTCAGCTCTGCACCAAGCGGATCTAATAGACATCTACAGAACTCTCCACCCCAAATCAACAGAATATACATTCTTTTCAGCACCACACCACACCTACTCCAAAACTGACCACATAGTTGGAAGTAAAGCACTCCTCAGCAAATGTAAAAGAACAGAAATTATAACAAACTGTCTCTCAGACCACAGTGCAATCAAACTAGAACTCAGGATTAAGAAACTCACTCAAAACCGCTCAACTACATGGAAACTGAACAACCTGCTCCTGAATGACTACTGGGTACATAATGAAATGAAGGCAGAAATAAAGATGTTCTTTGAAACCAGCGAGAACAAAGACACAACATACCAGAATCTCTGGGACACATTCAAAGCAGTGTGTAGAAGGAAATTTATAGCACTAAATGCCCACAAGAGAAAGCAGGAAAGATCTAAAATTGACACCCTAACATCACGATTAAAAGAACTAGAAAAGCAAGAGCAAACACATTCAAAAGCTAGCAGAAGGCAAGAAATAACTAAGATCAGAGCAGAACTGAAGGAAATAGAGACACAAAAAACCCTTCAAAAAATTAATGAATCCAGGAGCTGGTTTTTTGAAAAGATCAACAAAATTGATAGACCGCTAGTAAGACTAATACAGAAAAAAAGAGAGAAGAATCAAATAGACACAATAAAAAATGATAAAGGGGATATCACCACCAATCCCACAGAAATACAAACTACCATCAGAGAATACTATAAACACCTCTACGCAAATAAACTAGAAAATCTAGAAGAAATGGATAAATTCCTCGACACATACATCCTCCCCAAGACTAAACCAGGAAGAAGTTGAATCTCTGAATAGACCAATAAGAGGCTCTGAAATTGAGGCAATAATCAATAGCTTACCAACCAAAAAAAGTCCAGGACCAGATGGATTCACAGCCGAATTCTACCAGAGGTACAAAGAGGAGCTGGTACCATTCCTTCTGAAACTATTCCAATCAATAGAAAAAGAGGGAATCCTCCCTAACTCATTTTATGAGGCCAGCATCATCCTGATACCAAAGCCTGGCAGAGACACAACAAAAAAAGAGAATTTTAGACCAATATCCTTCATGAACATCGATGCAAAAATCCTCAATAAAATACTGACAAACCGAATCCAGCAGCACATCAAAAAGCTTATCCACCATGATCAAGTGGGCTTCATCCCTGGGATGCAAGGCTGGTTCAACATACACAAATCAATAAACGTAATCCAACATATAAACAGAACCAAAGACAAAAATCACATGATTATCTCAATAGATGCAGAAAAGGCCTTTGACAAAATTCAACAACGCTTCATGCTAAAAACTCTCAATAAATTAGGTATTGATGGGACGTATCTCAAAATAATAAGAGCTATCTATGACAAACCCACAGCCAATATCATACTGAATGGGCAAAAACTGGAAGCATTCCCTTTGAAAACTGGCACAAGACAGGGATGCCCTCTCTCACCGCTCCTATTCAACATAGTGTTGGAAGTTCTGGCCAGGGCAATCAGGCAGGAGAAGGAAATAAAGGGTATTCAATTAGGAAAAGAGGAAGTCAAATTGTCCCTGTTTGCAGATGACATGATTGTATATCTAGAAAACCTCATCGTCTCAGCCCAGAATCTCAAGCTGATAAGCAACTTCAGCAAAGTCTCAGGATACAGAATCAATGTACAAAAATCACAAGCATTGTTATACACCAATAACAGACAAACAGAGAGCCAAATCATGAGTGAACTCCCATTCACCATTGCTTCAAAGAGAATAAAAACCTAGGAATCCAACTTACAAGGGATGTGAAGGACCTCTTCAAGGAGAACTACAAACCACTGCTCAAGGAAATAAAAGAAGATACAAACAAATGGAAGAACATTCCATGCTCATGGGTAGGAAGAATCAATATCGTGAAAATGGCCATACTGCCCAAGGTAATTTACAGATTCAATGCCATCCCCATCAAGCTACCAATGACTTTCTTCACAGAATTGGAAAAAACTACTTTAAAGTTCATATGGAACCAAAAAAGAGCCCGCATCGCCAAGTCAATCCTAAGCCAAAAGAAGAAAGCTGGAGGCATCACGCTACCTGACTTCAAACTATACTACAAGGCTACAGTAACCAAAACAGCATGGTACTGGACCAAAACAGCATGGTACTGGTACCAAAACAGAGATATAGATCAATGGAACAGAACAGAGCCCTCAGAAATAATGCCGCCTATCTACAACCATCTGATCTTTGACAAACCTGACAAAAACAAGCAATGGGGAAAGGATTCTCTATTTAATAAATGGTGCTGGGAAAACTGGCTAGCCATATGTAGAAAGCTGAAACTGGATCCCTTCCTTACACCTTATACAAAAATTAATTCAAGATGGATTAAAGACTTAAATGTTAGACCTAAAACCGTAAAAACCCTAGAAGAAAACCTAGGCAATACCGGTAATTCAGGACATTGGCATTGGCAAGGACTTCATGTCTAAAACACCAAAAGCAATGGCAACAAAAGCCAAAATTGACAAATGGGATTGAATTAAACTAAAGAGCTTCTGCACAGCAAAAGAAACTACCATCAGAGTGAACAGGCAACCTACAGAATGGGAGAAAATTTTTGCAACCTGCTCATCTGACAAAGGGCTAATATCCAGAATCTACAATGAACTCAAACAAATTTACAAGAAAAAAACAAACAACCCCATCAAAAAGTGGGCGAAGGATATGAACAGACACTTCTCAAAAGAAGACATTTATGCAGCCAAAAAACACATGAAAAAATGCTCATCATCACTGGCCATCAGAGAAATGCAAATCAAAACCACAATGGGATACCATCTCACCCCAGTTAGAATGGCTGTCATTAAAAAGTCAGGAAACAACAGGTGCTGGAGAGGATGTGGAGAAATAGGAACACTTTTACACTGTTGGTGGGACCATAAACTAGTTCAACCATTGTGGAAGTTGGTGTGGTGATTCCTCAGGGATTTACAACTAGAAATACCATTTGACCCAGCCATCCCTTTACTGGGTATATACCCAAAGGATTATAAATCATGCTGCTATAAAGACACATGCACACGTATGTTTATAGCGGCACTATTCACAATAGCAAAGACTTGGAACCAACCCAAATGTCCAACAACAATAGACTGGATTAAGAAAATGTGGCACATATACACCATGGAATACTATGCAGCCATAAAAAATGATGAGTTCATGTCCTTTGTAGGGTCATGGATGAAACTGGAAACCATCATTCTCAGCAAACTATCGCAAGGACAAAAAACCAAACACCGCATGTTCTCACTCATAGGTGGGAATTGAACAAAGAGAACACATGGTCACAGGAAGGGGAACATCACACACCAGGGACTGTTGTGGGGTGGGGGCAGGGGGGAGGGATAGCATTAGGAGATATACCTAATGCTAAATGACGAGTTAATGGGTGCAGCACACCAACATGGCACATGTATACATATGTAACAAACCTGCACATTGTGCACATGTACCCTAAAACTTAAAATATAGTAATAATAAAATAAAATAAAATAAAAAAGAATATCCAGCCTGAGAAGGAACATTCTCCCTCAAGAATAGTTGTTGAATTAGCTCCTATTTACTGACACGAGAACATGTACACATGTATACATAAACATGCTTACACACACACACACACACATCCATTGTAAACATTCTCCATTGTTTTACTGGTCCCACTCTAAAGGCATGACATAAATAGAAAGGAAAAGCTATGTTGTGTAATTTATGGACGGAGGAAGGAGGGGAGGGGAAGGAAGGCAAGGAAGCATTACACAGAAAAACTTCTGACTAAACCAATATATACGATTCACAGTCCTAAGGTGACACAAAGACATAGTAAAAGATCCGTCATAGGGTAAAGGTGAGCTAGACAAGAGAAAAATTTAGAATAAAATATAAAATAATCATAATATATATTATTAAAAGGGAAAAAAAGACCTATATAATAGGACAGGTTATCATATTAGTTTTATACTCTGCAGTACAAAATATCTTTCCTTAAAAAGAGGTTTTCTGTGACTAAACTTAAGGGTTAATTCATCTTACCTTCCACAGAAGGTGCCTGGTCCTGAGCTGAATACAGCATATCCTTGAAAGCCTATTAGAAAGAAAGAAAAACAATATATGAAATCATGAGTAAGCTTTATACTGAATGTATCTGAAGCTAAACACTTCTTTTTCAATATTCAATGACCACTCATAGCTCCCTAAATTGATAAATACTTCAATTAACATTTATAAACTAAAATCCAAACATTATAACTTCACATCAATCCAGTATTGTCCAATTTTTAAGATGAGGGCTAACTTGTATACTTTAAAACTAAGGAACAGCTGGAAAAGGATGAAAAATCACCTGAGAGATTATAAACTCTCTTGACTAAGAAAAAACACTGAAGAAAACAGAACAAAAGTCCTAGAGAAAAAAACTAGTAGACTGCATAAGAAACTATCAAGAACTGGATACAAGTATCTTTTTAAAATTGTAGTAAGGTACATGTAACATAAAATTCACCATTTTAACTATATTTAAATGTACAGTTCAATAGTGTTAAGTACATTCACATTGTTGTGCAACCATTCTCCAGAATTCTTTTCATCTTCAATACTTTTTTTAATGAAATTTTATTTTTTATAGCCAGGCATGGTGATGCCCTAGCTACTCAGGAGGCTGAGGTGGGAGGATCGCTTGAACCCAGGAGGCGGAAGTTGCAGTCAGCCAAGACTGTGCTACCACACCCCAGCCTGGGAGAGAGAGTAAGGCTCTGTCTCAAAAATAAATAAATAAATTTTAAAAAGAAATTTTATTTTATTTATTTATTTAGTCTTGCTCTGTCGCCCAGGCTGGAGTGCAGTGGCGCGATCTCAGCTCACTGCAAGGTCTGCCTCCCAGGTTTATGCCATTCTCCTGCCTCAGCCTCCCAAGTAGCTGGGACTACAGGCGCCCGCCACCATGCTCGGTTAATTTTTTTGTATTTCTTAGTAGAGACGGAGTTTCACCACGTTAGCCAGGATGGTCTCGATCTCCTGACCTCATGATCCGCCCTCCTCGGCCTCCCAAAGTGCTGGGATTACAGGCGTGAGCCACCGCACCCAGCCAGAAATTTTATTTTTAATCCACAAATAATAACTGTACATATGCCTGGGGTACACAGTGATATTTCAATACATATGGTCTATAGTGATCAGATCAGGGTAATTAGGATATCCATCATCTAAAACATCTATAATTTTTTTGTGTTGAGAACATTCAATATCCTCCTTCTAGGTATTTGAAACTATATACCATTGTTAACTATAGTCAGCCTACAGTGGTACAGACCACTAGAATTTATTCCTCCTATCTAGCTGTAATTCTATATCCTTTAACAAATCTCTCCCTATCCTCCGACCTGCCTTCTTCCCTTCCCAGCCTCTAGTATTCTCTGCACTACTTTTTATTTCTATGAGATCAACTATTCTTAGGTTCCACATATGAGTGAGAACATGTGGTGTTTAACTTTCTGTTCCTGGCTTATTTCACTTAACCTAATGTCTTCTAGTTCCATTCATGTTGTCACAAATGATAGAATTTCATTCTTTTTATACTGAATAATGTTCCTTTGTGTATATATACATCACATCTTCTTTAGCCATTCATTTGTTGTTGGACACCTAGGTTGATTCCCTATCTTGGCTACTAGTTAGTGTTGCAATAAGCATAGGGGTACAGATGTCTCTTTGGTTTACTGACTTCCTTTCCTTTGGATAAATGCCCAGTAGTGGGATTGCTGAATCATATCTTATTAATAGTTCTATTTGGGCCGGGCGCAGTGCTCACGCCTGCAATCCCAGCACTTTGGGAGGCCGAGGAAAGCGGATCACGAGGTCAAAAGATCGAGACCATCCTGGCCAACATGGTGAAACCCCATCTCTACTAAAAATACAAAAATTAGCTGGGTGTGGGGCATGTGCCTGTAGTCCCAGCTACTCGGGAGGCTGAGGCAGGAGAATCGCTTGAACCCGGGAGGCAGAGGTTGCAATGACCCAAGATCGCACCACTGCATCCCAGTCTGGCGACAGAGCGAGACTCCACCTCAAAAAAAAAAAAAAAAAAAAAAGTTCTATTTGTAGTTATTTGAGGAATCTCCATACTGTTCTCCATAGTAGCTGTACTAGTTTACATTCCCACCGAGTATAAGACTTCTTTTTTCTCTGCATCCTTACTAGCATTTTTATTGTTTTTGTTTTGTTTTTTGTCATTTTGATAACAGCCTAACTGGGGTTAGATACCTCACTGTGGTTTTGATTTGTATTTCTTTGATGATGAGTGATGTTAAGCATTTTCTTTATTTGTTAGCCACTTGTACGTCTTTTGAGAAATGTCTGTTCAGATCACTTGCCCATTTTTAAATCAATTTTTTTTGCTGTTAAGATGTTTGAGTTCCTTGTATATTCTAGATATTAATCCCCTGTAGTGTGAGTAGTGTCCAGATATTTTCTCTCATTTTATAGGTTCTTTTTTCACTCTGTTTCCTTTGCTGTCCAGAAGCTTTGTAGTTGAACATAAACCCATTTATTTTTTTTCTTTTGTTGCCTGTGATTTTGAGTTCTTACTCATGAAATCTTTTCCCAGACCAATGTCCTAAAGCATTTTTCAGTGATGATCTGGAAAGTCTTCCCTAAGGGTTTAGGACTATAAAGACAGTATCGGTTTACTTTATAGTAATAGTTTGTTTTTGTTTTTGTTTTTGTTTTTTCCCCCAAAACCACACTCTAGATTAGCTAACAACCATATTTAGGTAATCTGGATGGCTGCAGTTTAATCTCTCAATAAGTCATTGGGGAACAAGAATGAGAAATAGTTCTCTGTATCTATCAAAATGGTAAAATCAGTTCAGTGGATGAGGATATCCATAGCTTCAAAGCTTGAAATACCATCTAAAGACTGGTGATGCCCATATTGGCCTACAGCAGGATTCCTCAAACTCAGTAACATTAGCATTTTGGGCTAGATAATTTTTTTGCTGTGGGGGCTGCTCTGCGCATTATAGAATTTTTAGCAGCATTCCTGGCATCTAGAGACCCGTTAGATAACAGTATCAATCCTCACCCTCCAGCTGTGAAAACTAAACATTGCCGAATGTCCCCTGAAGGCAAAAAGGTCCCTCCCCAGAACCAGCACAAACATTCAAGCATATAAATACCAAAAAGGAAGAAGTAAACTTCCATGGTAACCCACCGGTTTTTTTTTTGTTTTTTTGTTTTTTTGTTTTTTTGTTTTTTGAGATGGAGTCTCGCTCTGTCACCCAGGCTGGAGTGCAGTGGCGCCATCTCGGCTCACTGCAAGCTCTGCCTCCTGGGTTCACGCCATTCTCCTGCCTCAGCCTCCCGAGTAGCTGGGACTACAGGTGTGCACCACCATGCCTGGCTAATTTTTTGTATTTTTAGTAGAGACGGGGTTTCACCATGTTAGCCAGGATGGTCTTGATCTCCTGACCTCATGATCCACCCGCCTCGGCCTCCTAAAGTGCTGGGATTACAGGCGTGAGCCACCATGCCGGGCCGAACCAGCACAAATATTCAAGCATATAAATACCAAAAAGGAAGAAGTAAACTTCCAGGGTAACCCACTCTTTTAAAGAAAAGAGTACAGATACTCAAGTCCAGTAAATTATATTCTTCCCAAGTGAATTTACTATTTGCTTTGGATTAGTGGCCAAACTGTCAGATCCATGACTAACCAGGCCTAATAATATACAGTAAAAAATTTCCAATGAAACAACAGAAATTAAAAATTTTAAATTGATGTATTTTTGTTCATTTTAACCAATGTTTTATTAAAATGTTGGATGTACAAAAATGGAAAATGATGTATGATGTACAAAAATTTTTAATGTCACATATGCTTAAATCCAAAAACATTCAGTAATATTCACTACTTATACAGAATTTGAAGCAATACAATAATGCAACTGAGGTATAATAAAAAATTAATATTTGGTCTTTGTGTCCAGTACCCGGCATAGAGCTCCAAAAACCTTTGGAATGTACTGTCTTTTATATACTAATGAGATAGCTCAATGGGAGGCAGTGGGACAAAGGGTCCTAGATGCTTCATGGTGGCTGGTCACCAAAAAAAATCAAGTGATTAGAGGATTAGAACTTTCAGCCCCACCTCCAGACCTCTGAAGAAGGGAGAAGGATTGAAGATTGAGTTCAATCACTAATAGAATAGGATTTAATCAACTGTGCCTATGTAGTGAAACCACCACAAAAACCCTTAAACATCAAGGTTCAGAGAGCTTCCAAGTTGGTGAACACATGAATGTGCAGGCTCTGTGCCATCTCCATCCTAACATCTTGCACTATGCATCTCTCCATTAGGCTGTTTTTAAGTTGCATCCTTTATAATACATCTGTAATGGTAAGTACAGTGCTTTCCTAAGTACTATGGGTAGTTCTAGCAAATTATCAAACCTGGAGGTGGGGATCATGGGAATCCTCAAATCTGCAGTCAGCCAGGCAGAAACTGAAAACACCTTTGCAAAAACTATAACTGAGAAAATTATTACAGTACAAGAGATCTGATCTAACCAACTCTACCTTGCTTCTAACCTCCAAACTGTCCTTGTTCATTCCAGGGCATAGGCCAAACTAACTTTGGGAGGAACGTAGTTTATAGTGCCACTTTGGGAGGAACGTAGTTTATAGTGCAACTTTGAAACAAAGATTATATTAACCCTTTCCCAAAACAAACTACCTTCTTGCCTGGAGACTAGACTGTCTTTGTAGTACTAACTAGTCACAAGATTAGAAATTATGGTTTAGAAGTCATGCAGCTGGAGGCTGCAAGATTCTGAACCTCCCCAAATTGCTCTTGGGGATAACATCGCTATTATAAAACTAAGATCAGTGCCTGAGATACTTTGCAGACCCTGTCCTCTGAGCTGGCACCACCCAGATCAATAAACTGGCTCATCTGGTCTTATGGCCCCCACTCAGGAACTGATTCAGCACCAAGAGGACAGCTTTGACTCTCTATGATTTTATCTCCAACCCAACCAATCAGCACTCCCGATTCACTGGCTTACTACCCACCAAATTATCCTTATAAACTCCAATCCCCGAATTTTCAGGGAGACTGATTTGAGTAATAATAAAACTCAGGTCTCCTGTATAGATGGTTCTGTGTGAATTAAACTCTTTCGCTATTGCAATTTTCCTGTCTTAATAAATTGGCTCTGTCTAGGCAGTGGGCAAGGAGAACCAGTTGGACAGTTACAAAATGTGGGTAGCCTGGGCATCCCATTTGCAGCTAGCATCTTAAGCAGGGGCGGTCTTATGAAATGGAGCCCTTAACCTGTGGGATCTGTACTACCTCCAGGTAGTCAGTGTCAGAATTGAACTCAATTGTTGGACACCCAGCTAATGTTAGCAATTTGGTTTCTAGTGTCACAAAAAAGATAACACATTTGGTCCCAGAAGTGGTGTCATCAAACATCATACTATTCTGTTCAAACCAGTACCCCACCCCACCCAAAAACAAAAAACACCACACCACAGATTAACCTTATGGGAAAACCTTTATTAATGGACCACATCTTTTCTAAGATTACATTACATTACATTTTCTAAGATCACATTCTTAAACATGTTATTAATTCAACATACAAACATGTTTAAGAATTAATATTCTGTAAATATGAGGCTGAATATGACAAAATTATGAAACCTCTTCTTAAAAAATGTATATATACTCAGTATTTTCTTTATAATTTCTTGTGTCTCAGGGAACATTAACTGCCAGACTAAAATAAGAAGTTAGTCAAGAAGAGCTTATCAAACATCAGAAAGTCTTTTGTACCCACATTAGAATTTATATTAAAGTCCTCTACAAGTATAGAGTAGTGGTAATATTTTGGTTCTTCAATAGGATATTTCCAGAAGGTAAATGAACAAAAGATTGCTAAAATCAGAGTAAATCTCTAGAAGTTAAAAACAAAAAAGTATCAGGAAAATGTAACGAGAAAGGAAAAAATTGGTCCAGCCAGAGAATAGTTACAGAAATAAATCCATTATAGGAACAAATAATATCAGAGATTCAAATGTTTGAATGAAGTTCTTCCACTTCTTGGGTATAGTAGGAATGTGCAGCAAAATTAAATAATGCTATCAGGAACCAAATACATCACCAATGACTTGCAGTGACTTATACACAGTAGGCACTCAATAAATAGTTACTGAATTCAAAAGCATTCCTTCTCTGGAGAAATTACTTTAAAGATGATTAACAAAGCACATTAAGTAGAATCTCTGATATGTAATACACATAAATTTAATTTGCAAAAGGAAACCTTTCCAAATTAAATTCTGAAGATGATGAATTTGAATTTTATAAGGAGAAAAATGACGAGTCTTCATTCTGATTATAAAACTGAATCAAATTTTCGTTTAAGTCAAGACAAATCTCACTGAAATCATACGGAACTCTTTTTGCTTCTTACTACTTTGTGTTCATCTGATTAAGAGGCCCTATATTTTTGGTAGTAATGATCTCTAAAAGAACTCCATGAGTAAGATAACATTCTGTGCCTGTGAACAAGAGAATAGTCCTCAATCAGAAACAAGGGAGGAAACAAACCCTCTGAAGTATTGTCTATATTATTACCTATGGACTGTTTGTCTATGAGTCACCCAGACCACATGCGTGGGTTGGGAGCAATACATCCAAGTCACAAAACAAGAAATTAAAAGAGTTTCCTCAACTCATGCTGTTTAAAGAAATCCAGCACTTTATATAAATCTCCGAATTTGTATAGTAAATAAATCAATGTGTATTCATATGCATTACATGAGTTCTTTGATTTCCAAAGGATTAAAAGCAATCCTTTGCATCAGCATCCCTACTCTAATTTCTGTTAACTTATTTCTGTTATAATTGTGAAAGGAAAATAAAAACTTGTGACCCCAATTCACTATGCCAAAAGAAAAAAATTAAGCTGAAAACTAAGTAATATAAGAAAAGGTGTTTCCTTTTGTTCCTTGGCAGACAGCTACAGATAAAAGGTTAAATATCTCCAGAGGTAGCTACTCTATGTTATCCTTATCTTATGTAAAGTGCTGTTTTACTGAGCAAGAGACTAATACATAATTGACTATTACCCTGTCTGCTCCTTTTCTTTTGCAACATGGGGATTACCATACCCTCCCTCTTTCTCCTCCAGCCCATTTTTCCCCTTTAAATATTGAAGCCCTCAGAATTATCTTTGGAGAAAGACACAGACCACAGACTGTTTCTGTGATTCTGTGTTTATTTCTTCCAGGCATGTCTTAAACTTGGTAAAATAAACTTCTAAATTGATTAAGACAGGTCTCAGATACTGTTTGGTTTACATAGTGTTATTAAAATATATATAAACGTAAACTGGAACAAACTCCTAGTACTTATAACAACTCATATAACAGTAAAATCTTACAAACTGAATCCAAAGATAACCACAAACCAATAATATTCAACCAACATTACCATGACAGGAAAAAAATGGTGTTTTGCTGAAATGAAATCTCAAATTGTAACATCAATGTGGTGCTGACTGCCAATATACATGTTCTTTTTAGCTTGGAATGGCTATATTACTGTGTCAAATGTGATGTAATTCTACAAGTACTTGTCTCTACAGTGAGGCAGCATAACAGAGTGGCTGGTAGCTATGATGTCAGACAAGCATAACAGAGTGGCTGGGAGCTATGATGTCAGACAATGTGTATGAAAACTAACTCTTAGCCAGGTATGGTGGTATGTATTTGAAGGCCCAGCTTCTAAGGAGGCTGAGGCAGGAGGACCACCTGAGACTGGGAGTTCAAGTCCAGCCTGCACAACATAGTAAAAACCCTGTCTCTTAAAAAAAAAAAAAAGTTGGCTGGGTGCGGTGGCTCATGCCTGTAATCCCAGCACTTTTGGAGGCCGAGGAGGGTGGGTCACCTGAGGTCAGGAGTTCAAGACCAGCCTTGCCAACATGGTGAAACCTCGTCTCTACTAAAAATACAAAAATTTGCCAGGCGTGGGGGCAGGCGCCTGTAATCCCAGCTACTCAGGAGGCTGAGGCAGGAGAATCACTTGAACCCGGGAGGCGGCAGTTGTGGTGAGCCGAGATCATGCCACTGCACTCCAGCCTGGGCAACACAGCGAGACTCCCTCTCAAAAACAAACACAAAAACAAACAACAACAACAACAAAAGTTGTATAACCTTGGGAAAATTAACTTCTCTGTACTTAGCACCCTCATCTGTAAAACAGGAATAGTGATGGCACATACCACACAAGTCTTTAATGAGGACTATCATAAAAACTCTTAAAACAATATTAAGTTTGATTCATGATCATACATGCATAACACTTAGAACAGTGCCAAGAACATGGAAGATGCTCAAAAATGTTAGCTAATAGAATATGAACTACCACAAAACTTACATGACAATGTTGTGACATTATTTGACCCTGTATTTTCCACAAATGCATCATTTATGCATGAGATATGTCTCAGTTCTTAAAAGCTCATCACGAAGCAGTACAGTTCTACCTGGAACCAATAGCAAAACAAGCATACACATGGGCACTGCAATCTACTGGTATTACTGGTTTATTAAATGGTCATCTAGATGAGTGGTCCCCAACCCTTTTGGCTCCAGGGACTAGTTTCACGGAAGACAATTTTTCCAAAGACCAGGGTGGCAGGGGAAATGAAACTGTTCCACTTCAGATAATTAGTTAGATTCTCATGAAAAGCACACAACCTAGATCCCTTGCGTGCACAGTTCACAATAGGGGTCATACTCCTATGAGAATCTAACGCCGTTGCTGATGTGATGGGAGGCAGAGCTCAGGCGGTAATACACACTGGCCCACTGCTTACCTCCTGCTGTGTGGCCCAGTTCCTAACAGGCCATGGCCTGGTACTGGTCTGCAGCCTTGGGGTTGGGGACCCCTGATCTAGATGATATAAAATATGTTCCTACTTTATTTTTAGATGATTGCTGATGTGAACACACAATATCTTTCATTCTCATAGGAAACCTACAGACTCCAAAGAAAATATATGCAGATCCCAGTTTATGATTTTAATAATAATGTATCCTAATTATATTATTCAATCTAAAAAATTACTTACATTTTGTACAATATACCTTTTTTTGTAAAAATAGGGTATACTTAAAAGTTAACATGTATATTCAATGAGAACAAATTTCTCATGTTGTTCATTTTTAATAACCCATATTAGATCATCTCTAATCTCCTTTCCAAGGCACAAATGGGTTTCACAAACCATTTAAAGGAGATCAGAAGCTAGAAAAACTTCTACTTCCTATCAGCTAACCATTATGTCTCATACACAACATACTATAAATATTATGACAATCATCAACAAAATGTCTACTGTTATGTTGCTCTCATTCGCTTCAACAGTCATTCAAAGTTAGCACTTTACAATCTACTGGATTAATAAACAATAAAATAAATAAAGAAAAGCATATGAAGAGAAAGGGCAAGGAATATTTGTGCTCATAAACCTTAAAGGAGTCATAACCCCTGTTAATAATGTTTCACAACTGAATAAAATTACATCAGATACTTTTTTATCTGAACAACCTTTCCAAATGGAAACCTTGAAAAATAAAATTTGATTATTTTAAATATGTGCATTATGTGCTCATCTACAATACCCCAGAAATATTCTCCAATTATCTTTTTCAGTTTCCACTTCCTCTTTTTGTATTCTGTTTTTAAATTACTTCACCAGAAATATTGGGTGAATAATGTACAAGTCAGTTACATCTAATATGTTTTGTCTCATCATCTAAAAATTAGAAATGTTTTCCTAATACTAAAATAAACAGGACAGTTTTGTAAATCAAATTATAAACCTCAAAAGAGGACATCCAGCATTCTCATGTGTACTATACAAAGAATCAACATACTAAATAATCTTCATTTCTATCCCAAAATACAAATAAACTTACTTAGCTTTGGTTCTAATGATAGAAATAAAATCAGCAAAGCCAAGAAAAACTCTTACACAAATTCTCATATTAAAATTTAAGATTAATATACTCTTGTACATACTTAACAAGCTAAAGCCTAGAGTATATAAGCATTAAGCCTGACTCATTTTCAAGGAATTCAAAAGAACCCAGTCAGTAAATGGCAATACAATATGGAGAAGTTGTTACAACACTAAAGTTTTATTGTACTGATTAAACTAAATGTATATTAAATATATAAGATATATGTAATCTGTAATAGGAGGAATCGATTTGGAATATGTCATGTTATATTCACACAAATTTTTGCACTAATATTCTCTGACATCTACTGACATGGCTTTTATTCTTTCCATGTGGGTATCTCCTGAATTTAGATCCTTGGCCACATGTCTGATAACACAAACTCAGAATGTTCAAAATTCAATTCATTTTCTTCTTAAGGCTTTATTTCTGTTAATGTCATCACCAGTATCCAAATCACATAGATTAAGAATCTCAGTCAAAACAGTCTCACTCATTCAACAAATATTTAAGAATATATTGGCTAGACGCGGTGGCTCACACCTGTAATCCCAGCAAAACTCTGTCTCTTTAAACAAACAAACAAACAAAAAGTTGGCTGTGTGCGGTGACTCACACCTGTAATCCCAGCACTTTGGGAGGCCAAAGCAGGCAGATCACAAGGTCAGGAGTTCAAGATCAGCCTGGCCAACATGGTGAGACCCCGTCTCTACTAAAAATACAGAAATTAGCTGGGCTTGGTAGTTGACACATGCAATCCCAAGGCTGAGGCAAGAGAATCATTTGAACCCAGGAGGTGGGGGCTGCAGTGAGCCGAGATCATGCCATTGCACTCCAGCCTGGGTGACAGGACGAGACTCCGTCTCAAAAAAATATATATATATTATGTGCCAGCCACTGTACTAGATACTTCAGATATAATCATGAGGAAAATAAAAATCATTATCCTAGTGTAGTTAACATTATTACGTTTTCTTTCTTTCCACTCATGCATGTACAGATCTGATACAGTCAATTCCACTGCCACATCCTCTTTTGCCTTCATAATCTCCTATCCATCTAAACTATTTCAACAGAATATTAACTGGTTTAACCACCTATGAGTTTTGATCTCTCTGACAGATCTTACAAAATGCTGCCAAATCAATCTTCCCAAAGCAGTAGCCTGATTCTCCTACCCAAAAACTTGCAAAGATTTCCTCATGGCCACAAAATAAAGTCCATACTCCTCTGCTGGCCTCTAAAACACAAAGAATGGTCCAATCTACCTTTCTAGGCTTATCTTTCAAAATGGAAAAAACCACTTTGATTTTCATAATCTAACCCTCAAAACAAAATAAATTACATATTACTCATTTTAGAGACCTCAGTATTTCTTCTATCTTTGCCTTTTTTTACTGTTGCCTCCACCTGGAATCCCTTCCCTTTATCCCTATCTTTTAATCCATCTTGTAAATCTTAACAATCCTTCAAGATCCAGGTCAAATTGCCAACATAGTCAAAGTACTAAAAGAAAAAAACTATCAACCAAGAATCCTATGTTCAGCAAAAATGTCCTTCAAAATTGAGGGAGAAATTAGGACATTCTCAAACAGCTGAAGAAGTCTGTTACTACTAGGTTTGCCCCTGTAAGAAATATTTAAGGGAATCCTGCAAAATGAAATGAAAGAACACTAGACAGTAACTCAAAGCTGTATAAAGAAATAAAAGTTCTCAATAAAGATAAATATATGGGCAGTTATAAAAGCTGGTATTATTGTAACAACAGTTCTTAACTACATTTTTTATTTTCTACATGATTTAAGAGTCTAACGCATTCAAAAGAATTATTATTTTAAGTTTCTGGGCACACAGTATATAAAAATGTAATTTTATGACATCTGCACAACTGAAAGTGATGAAGATGGAGTTGTAAAGAAGCAGTTTTTGTATGTTATTGAAGTTAAGCTGGTAAAAATTCAAATTAGAGTGTTTTAACTATATGATGTTAAATGTACTCCTCATGGTAACCACAAAGAAAATATTTATAGTGCACACAAAAGCAAATGAAAAAGAAATGTAAACATTTCACTACAAAAAATCAACTAAACACATAAGGAGGAAATAAGGGCCAAAAAAATCTATAAAGAATAGAGAAAATTGGAAAATGACATAATTACACCTTATCAGTAATTACTTTAGATGTAAATGAATTAAATTCTCCAATGAAAAAACAGAGATTGGCAGAACAGATAAAAATACATGATTCAACTATAAGCTTCTACAAGACACTCACTTTAGATCTAAAGACACAAACAAATTGAAAGTGAAAGGATGGAAATAGATACTTTGTACAAATAGTAACAACAAAGATTTTAAGAAAAACTTAAAAGACACAAAGGAGAATATCATATTTTTTTAAAGGTTCAATACAGCAAGAAAATATAACATTTACAGTAGTCACCCCTCATACAGTTTCACTTTCCACAGTTTTGTTTACCCATAATACAGTACATTAAGATATTTTAAGAGACAGAGACCACATTCACATAACTTTTATCACGATATATTGTTGTAACTGTTCTATATTATTATTAGTTATTATTGTTAATCTCTTACTGTGTCTAATTTATAAATTAAACTTCATCATACATATATATGTATGGGAAAAAACATAGTACCTATAGGGTTTGGTACTATCCATGGTTTCCAGTATCCACTGGGGGTCTTGGAACATCCCCCATGGAGAAGCAGGAACTACTGTATAAACATTTATATGCAGTGGCTCACATCTGTAATCCCAGCACTTTGGGAGGCCAAGCCAGGCAGATCACCTGAGGTCAGGAGTTTGAGACCAGCCTGGCCAACATGGTGAAACCCCGTCTCTACTAAATGGTGGCGCATGCCTGTAAATCCCAGCTACTCAGGAGGCTGAGGTAGGAGAATTGCTTGAACCCAGAAGGCGGAGGTTGCAGTGAGCCAAGATTGCGCCACCGCACTCCAGCCTGGGAGACACAGCGAGACTCCATCTCTACAAAAAAAGAAAAAAACAAAACAAAACAAAAAAAAATTTATACACTAAAGACAGACCATCAGAATATATGGAGCAAAAATTAACAGAATCGAAGAGAAAAAAATACATACTTATACAATAATAGCTGGAGACTTCAATATCTCTCGACCAATAATAGATAAAATAACCAGACAGCAGACATACATGTAACACTCTACCCAATGACAACAGCATATGCATTCTTTTCAAGTGCATGTGGTACATTTTCCAGGATAGATTATTTGTTAGGCCAGAAATTAAGCCTCAATAATTTTTTTTTTTTTTTTTTTTTTTTTTTTTTTTTTTTTTTTTAGACAGAGTTTCGCTCTTGTTGCTCAGGTAGACAGAGTTTCGCTCTTGTTGCTCAGGCTGGAATGCAATGGTGCGATCTCAGCTCTCTGCAACCTCTGCCTCCCGGGTTCAAGCGATTCTCCTGCCTCAGCCTCCCAAGTAGCTGGGATTACAGGCGCCTGCCAGCAGCCCAGCTAATTTTTATATTTTTAGTAGAGATGGGATTTCACCATGTTGGCCAGGCTGGTCCTGAACTCCTGACCTCAAGTGATCTACCCACCTCGGCCTCCCAAAGTGCTGGGATTACAGGTGTGAGCCACCGTCCTCAGTCTCAATAGACTTTAAAAGAAATAATCATACAAAGAAAGTATTTTCTCTGATCATAACTATGAAATTAGAAATCAATGAACAGAAATAAAACTTGAAAATTCACAAAATTATGGAAAGTAAACAACACATACTTCAATAACTCATGGATCAAAGAAGAAATCACAAGGAAAATTGTAAAATATTTAGAGAGGAATGAAAATAAAAACACAACATACCAAAACCTATGAGACACTGTGAAAGCAGTGTTAGGGGCAAATTTATAGCTGTGAATGGATTTCAAATTCAAATTTCAAATGGATTTCAAACCTAACATGACAACTTAAGGAACTAGAAAAAGAAGAACAAACTAAATCCAAGGGTAACAGAAAGAGGGAAATAGGCTGGGTGCAGTGGCTCACGCCTGTAATCCCAGTGCTTTGGGAGGCTGAGGCAGGCAGATCACTTGAGGTCAGGAGTTCAAGACCAGCCTGGCCAACATGGTGAAACCCCGTCTCTACTAAAAGCCCACAAATTAGCCAGACGTGGTGGCATATGCTTGTAATCCCAACTACTTGGGAGGCTGAGGCAGGTGAATCACTTGAGCCCAGAAGGTGGAGGTTGCAGTTGACCGAGATCACACCACTGCACTCCAGCCTAGGCAACAAAGCGAGACTCTGTCTTAAAAAAAAAAAAAAAAAAAAAAGATAGAGGGAAATAAATATGAAAGCAAAGATAAATAAAATAGAGAATAGAAAAACAATAGAGAAAAATTAATGAAACCAAAAGTGGGTTCTTTGAAATGATTAACAAAACTGACAAACCTTTAGCCGGATGGACTGAGAAATAAAACAGAGAAGACGCAAATTGCTAAAATCAGAAATGAAAATAAGGACATTACTACTGATTCTATAGAAATAAAAAGTATTATAAAAGAGTACTGTGAACAACTATGCACCAAAAAATTGGATAATCCAGATGAAATGGACAAATTCCTAGGAAGGTAAAACCCGTTAAGACTAAACCATAAAGAAACAGAAAATCTGAACAGATCTATAAATAGGAAGAAGATTGACTCCATAATCCCAACAAAGAAAAGCCCTGGACCTCATGGCTCTTTGGTGAATTCTACCCAACATTTAAAGAATATCAACCCTTCCCAAACTTTTCCAAAAAACTGAACAGGAGGAAATGCTTCCTAACTCATGCTATGAGGCCAGTATTACTTTGATACCAAAGTCAGACAAATACGCTACAAGAAAACAAAACTATGGACAAATATCTCCAATGAACTTTGATGCAAAAATCCTCAACAAAATACTAGAAAACCAAAATCAGCATCATATTAGAAGGATTATACACCATGACCAAGTGGGATTTATTACTGAAATAATTCCTGTGTTGAAATGATAGTTCAACATAGGAAAATCAATCAATGTAATACACCACATTAACAGAATGAAGGGGAGATATCACATGATCACTTGAATTGATAAACACATTTGACAAAATCATGATTAAAAAAAAATTCAAAAGACTAGGTATAGAAACTACCTCAAGATAATAAAGCCATATCTGAAAAACCCACAATGAATGGTGAAAGACTGAAATTTGACCAGGCTCAGTGGCTCATGCCTGTAATCCCAGTAAGGGGAAGCCAAGGCAGGCAGATCGCTTGAGTTCAGGAGTTTGAGACCAGGCCATGCAACATAATGAAACCCTGTCTCTACAAAAAAAATACAAAAATTAGCCAAGTGTGGCATGCACCTGTAGTTCCAGCAACTCGGGAGCCTGAGGTGGGAGGAAAACTTAAGCCTGGGAGGTGGAGGTTGCAATAAGCCAAGATTGCGCCACTGCACTCCAGCCTGGGTGACAGAGTGAGACCTTGTCATGGAAAAAAAAAAAAAGACTGAAAATGGTTTCCTCTAAGATCAGGAACAAGGAAAAGATGCCCATTTTCATCATTTCTGTTCAATGTAAGTTCTAGCCAGGGCAATTAGGCAAGAAAAAGAAATGAGAGACATCCAAACTGGAAAGTAAAATTATCTGTATTTGCATATGCTAATTTTATATGTAGAAAACCCTAAAGATTCCATACCAAAAAAAGAAAAACTAATCAATGAATTCAGCAAAGTAGCTGATACAAAGCTGACGCAAAGTGGGATATGAAGTCAACATGCAAAAATCAGTTGCATTTCTACACACTAACAACCAACAATCTGAAAAGGAAACAACAAATTGCAGAAACAATCTGAAAATGAGAGCAATTCCATTTAACAATAGCATCGAAAAGAATAAAATACTTAGTAATTAACTTACCCAAATAAGGGAAAGACATGTACAATATAAAGAAGAAAATGTTGCTGAAAGAAATGAAAGACAAATAAATGGAAACACATCCCATGTTCATGTGTATTATAATACTCAATATTGTTAAGATGTCAATACTACTCAAAGCAATCTACAATTCAGTCCAGTACCTATCGAAATCCTAAACATCTTTCTTGCAGAAATGGAAAAACCCCATTGTGAAATTCATATGGAATCTCAAGGGACACTGAACAGCTACAAGAATCTTGAAGAAGCACAAAGCCAGAGGACTCACACTTCCTGATTTCCAAACTTACTACAAAGCTACAATAATCCAAATAGTATAGTACTGACATAAAGTTAAACCAGTGGAATACAGTCCAGAAATAAACCCTCCTATATACGGTCAAATAAATTTTTATGAGGGTGCCAAGATCACCCAATGGAGAAAACAGTCTTTTCAACAAATAGTACTGGGAAAATTGGATATCTATACCCAAAAGAAGGAAGGTGGACCCTTACCTAACACCACACACAAAAATTAACTCAAAAATCATAGTTAGGGGAGGCAGAGCAAGATGGTAGAACAGAAGCCTCCATCAATCATCATCCCCACAGGAACATCAAATTTAATGACTATCTACACAAAGAAAGCCTTCATATGAATCAGAAATCAGTTGAGTAAACACAGTAACCGGTTTTTACTCCGTATCACTGAAAAGAGGCACTGAAGAAGGTAGGACGGACAATCTTGAATTGCTGACACTACCCCTCCCCCATACCCCAGCAGTGTGGCCAGCTGTGTGGCACAGAGAGAGAATCTCTGCACTTGAGGGAGGGAGAGTGCAGCAATTGTGAGACTTCACATTGGAACCCAGTGCTGCCAACACTGGGCTGAATTCAGCCAGCACCCATGGAAAGAGCATTTAGTCCAGCCCTAGCCAGAGAGGAATAGCCTATCCTAGTAGCAGGAACTTGAGTTTCAGCAAGCCTTGCCACCAAGGGCTAAAGCGCTCTGGCACTCTAAATAAACATGAAAGACTGTCTAGGCCAGTGGTTCCCAACCCCCAAGGCCCTGGACCAGTAATGGTCTTTGGCCTGTTAGGAACCAGGCCACACAGCAGGAGGTAATATGGTTTGGCTGTGTCCCCCACCCAAAATCTCATCTTGAATTGAAATTCCCATAATCCCCACGAATGTCAAGGGTGGGACCAGGTGGAGGTACTTGGATCACGGCGGCGATTTTCCCCATGCTGTTCTTGCGATAGTGAGTGAGTCTCATGAGATCTGATGGTTTTATAAGCGTCTGGCATTTCCCTTGCTTGCACTCACTCCATCCTGCCACCCTTTGAAAAAGGTGTTTACTTCTCCTTTGTCTTCCACCACAATTGTAAGATTCCTAAGACCTCCTCAGCAATGGGAAACTGTGAGTCAATTAAACCTCTTTCCTTTATATTTAATAATTGGATATTTCTTCATAACAGTGTGAGAATGGATGAATATAGGAAGTGCAAGGTGGGCAAGTGAGCATTACTGCCTGAGCTCCACCTCCTATCAGATCAGCGGCAGCATTAGATTCTCACAGGAGCACGAACTCTTGTGAACTGCACATGGAAGGGATTCTAGGTTGTGTGCTCCTTGTGAGACTCTAATGCCTGATGATCTGAGGTAGAACAGTTTCATCCGGAAACCATTTCTCTTCCTCCACCCCATGAAAAAACTGACTTCCATGAAACCAGCCCCTGGTGCTAAAAATGTCGGGGAATGCTGGTCTAGGCCACAAGGACTGCAACTCTTAGGCAGGACCCAGTGCTGTGCTAGGATCAGAGCCAGTCGACTGGGGGGACATGTGACCTAGTAAGACAGCAGCCAGGGCAACTAAGGGGGTGCTCATGTCATCTGTCTCCCAGTGCCAGGCAGCAAGGCTTGAAGCTCCAAAAGAAACCCCTTCCTTCTGTGTGAAGAGAGGGTAGGGAAGAGTAAAGAGGACTTCATCTTGCAACTGGGATACCAGCTGAGCTACAGTAGGAAAGGACACTGGGCAGTGTCACGAGGCCCCCCATTCCAGGCCCTGGCTCTCAGACAACATTTCTAGACACACCCTTGACCTGAAGGGTACCAGCTGCCTTGAAGGGAAAAACCTAGTTCTGGCAGGATTCATCATCTGCTGAACACAGAACCCTTGGGCCCTGAATAAGCAGCAGTGGTAAACAGGTAGTATACACCATGGGCCTTGGGTGAGACTCTGAGACATGCTGGCTTCACGTGTAAGCCGGCACATTCACAGCTATGGTGGCTATGAGGAGGGACCACTTCAGCTTGAGAAAAACAGAGGGAAGAGCAAAAGGAACTTTGTCTTGAGCTTAGGTACCAGCTCATCGACAGTAGGAAAGAGCACTAAGCAGGCTTTTGGGGTCCCCGATACCAAGTCTTGGCTCTTAGACAGCATCTCTAGACCTACCCTGTGCCAGAGGGGAGTCCACTGCCCTGAAGCGTTGAGTCCCAGGCCTGGCAGCATTCACCACAAACTAAATGAAGAGCCCTTGGGCCATAAGTGCACATTGGTGGTACCCTGGCAGTACTTCCTGTGGCCATATAGTGTTGGTGGACATGGGGAGACTCCTCTGCCTGAGAAAAGGGAAGGAAAGAGTAGAAAGAACAGTGGTTTCAGCGCCTGCTCAGCCGAGGTAGAAAAGAGCACCAGGTAGATTTCTAAGGTTTCAGAATCCAAGCCCTGGCTCCCAGAGAGCATCTCTGGACCTGCCCGGGCACTTGGGGAACTTGCCACCCTTAAGGGAAGAACACAAGCCTGGTTGGATTCACTACCTGCTGAATATAGAGCCCTAGGTCCTTGAGCAAATATAGGTAATAGGCAGGTGGTGGTTACAGCAGTCCTTCAGAAACATCCAGTGTTGCGCTAGCTTCGGGTCTGACCCAGTGTGGTCCCAGTGATGGTGGCCCAAGGGGTGCTTGAGTCACCCATCACCAAGCTCCAGGCACCTCAGCACAGAAAGATAAACTCTGTTTATCTAGGAGAAAGTAAAAGATGAGAACAAGAGTCTCTACCTGACAATCCAGGGAATTCTTCTGGCTCTTATCCAAGACCACCAAGGTGGTACACCTCTATGAGTCTGCAAGAACCACAGTGTTACTGGGCTTGGGGAACCCCCTAATGCAGATAAAAGATGCAGTCACTAAAAACTTATATCACTACACCCAAGTCTCTTTGAATACCTGGAAAGCCATTGCAAGAAGGGTGGGTATAAACAAACACAGATTGCAAAGACTACAATAAATAACTCTTGAATGCCCAAACACCAATGAACAATCCACAAACATCAAGACATCCAGGAAAACAGGACCTCACCAAAGGAACTAAATAAGGCACCACGAACCAATTCCAGAGAAATGGAGATATGTGACTTTTCAGATAGAATTCAAACCAGCTGTTTTGAGGAAACTCCCAAGAAATTCAAGATAAAGCAGAGGAGGAATTCAGAACCCTATCAGATAAATTTAACAAAGAAACTCAAATAATGAGAAAGAATCATGCAGAAATTCTGGAGTTGAAAATGCAACTGACATACTGAAGAATGCATTAGAGTCTCTTAATAACAGAAGTGATCAAGCAAAAAAAATAGTGAGCTTAAAGACAGGCTATTTGTAAACACACAGTCAGAAGAGATGAAAGAAAAAGGAATAAAAAAAGTAAAGCATGCCTACAAGATCTAGACAAGAACCTCAAAAGGGCAAATCTAAGAATTACTGGCCTTAAAAAGGAGGTAGAGAGAGACTTGGGGTAGAAAGTTTATTCAAAGAGATAATAACAGAGAACTTCCTAAAGCTAAAGAAGGATATCAATATTCAACTACAAGAAGGTTATAGAACACCAAGCAGAATTAAACCAAAGAAGATTACCTTAAGGCATTTAATAATTAAACTCCCAAAGGTCAAGGATAAAGAAACGATCATAAAAGCAGCAAGAGAAAAGAAACAAATAACATACAATGGAGCTCCAATACATCTGGCAGCAGGCTTTTCAGTGGAAACCTTACAGACCAAGAGAGTGGCATGACACATTTAAAGTACTGAAGGAAAAAAACTTTCATCCTAGAATAGTATATCTGACAAAAATATCCTTCAAATATGAAGAAGAAATAAAGACTTTTCCAGTCAAATAAAAGCTGATTATTTCATCTGGAATAATAAAATAAAAATAAAAGATTATTTCAAGGCAAATAAAAGGTTTCACCAACACCAGAACTGTTCTGTAAGAAATGCTAAAAGAAGTTCTTCAACCAGAAAAAAAAAGGACAAGAATGAGCAGTAAGATATCATCTCAACATACAAAACTTACTGGTAATAGTAAGTACACAGACACACACAGACTATTATAACACTGTTATTGTGGTGTGTAAACTACTCATATCTGAAGTAGAAAGATGAAAAGATGAACTGATCAAAAATAATAACTACAACAACTTTTCAACACATAGTAAAATAAGATATAAATAGAAACAAACAAAGTTAAAAAGTGGGGAGATAAAGTTAAAGTGTAGAGTTTTTATTAGTTTTCTTTTTGCTTCCTTTTTTATGCAGTCAGTGTCGTCATCAGTTTAAAATAACGAGGGTTTTTGTTTTGTTGTTTTGTTTTTGAGACAGAGTCTCATTCTGTCATCCAGTCTGGAGTGTAGTGGCATGATCTTGGCTAACTGCAACCTCCACCTCCTGGGTTCAAGCGATTCTCCTGCCGCAGCCTCCTGATTAGCTGGGACTACAGGTACGTGCCACCGTGCCCAGCTAATTTTTGCATATTTTTTTTAGTACAGACTGGGTTTCACCATGTTAGCCAGGCTGGTCTTGAACTCCTGACCTCAGGTGATCTGCCCCCCTTGGCCTCCCAAAGTGCTGGGATTACAGGCGTGAGCCACCACACCCAGTCAGTTTAAAATAATGAGTTATTAGATAATATTTGCAAGCCTCATGGTAACCTCAAATCAAAAAACATACCACACACACACACACACACACGAAAAATTAAAACATATCAGCAGAGAAAATCACCTTCACTAAAAAGAATACAGGAAGGAAGGAAAGAAGGAAGAGACTACCAGAAAACAAATAACGAAATGGCAAAAGTCCTTACTTATCAGTAATAATACTGAACATAAATGGAGTTTAAGAGTGATTGAATGGGTTAAAAAAAACAAGACCCTGTTTTTTTTTAACAAGATCTGTTGCCTACAAGAAACACGCTTCACCTATAAAGACACTCTAAGACTGAAAATAAAGGAATGGAAAAAGATTATTCCATGCCAATAGAAACCAAAAAAGAGCAGGAGTAGCTACCGAAAATACAAAATACACCAAAGATTCCAAAACAAAAAATATAAGAATAGATAAAAATGGTCACTATATAATAAGAAGGTCAATTCAGAAACAGGCTATAACAATTATAAATATATATGCATGAAACACTGGAGCACCCAGATATATACAGCAAATATTATTAGAGCTAAAGAGAGAGATAAACTCCAGTACAGTAAGAACTGGAGATCTCAACACCCCACTTTCAGCACTGGACAGATCATCAAGACAGAAAGTCAACAAAGAAATGTCAGACTTAATCTGCACTACAGACCAAATGGACCTAATAGATATTTACAGAACATTTCATCCAATGGCTGCAGAATACACATTCTTCTTCTCAGCACATGGATCATTCTCAAGGATAGACCATATGTTAGGCCACAAAATAAGTCTTCAAACATTCAAAAAAACTGAAATAATATCAATTATCTTCTCTGACCACAACGGAATAAAACTAGAAATCAATAACAAGAGAAATTTTAGAGACTATACAAACACATGAAAATGAAACAATATGCTCCTGAATGACCAGTGGCTCAATGAACAGATTAAGAAGAAAAAGGAAAAATTTATTGAAACAAATGATAATGGAAACACAACATACCAAAACCTATGGGAAACAGCAAAAGAAGTACTAAGAGGAAAGTTTATAGCTATAAGTGCCTGTATCAAAAAAGAAGAAAAACTTCAAATAACCTATTGATGCATCTTAAAGAACTACAAAAGCAACAGTTAACCAAACCCAAAGTTACCAGAAGAAAAGAAATAATAAAGATCAGAACAGAAATAAATGAAATTAAAATATAAAATTAATGAAACAAAAAGTTGGTCTTTTGAAAAGATAAACAAAACTGACAAACCTTTCAGCCAGACTAAGAAAAAAAGAGAAGATCCAAATAAATAAAATCAGAGATAAAAAAGGAGATGATACAACCAATACCACAGAAATTCAAAGGATCACTGAAGGCTACTATGAGCAACTATATGCCAGTAAGATGGAAAATCTAGAGAAAATGGATAAATTCCTAGACACATACAACCAAACAAGAGTGAACCATGAAAAAATTCAAAACCTGAACAGACCAATAACAAGTAAGAAGATCGAAGCTGTAATAAAAAGTCTCCCAGCAAATAAAACACTGGGACCCAATGGTTTCACTACTGAAATCTACCAGATGTTTAAAGAACAACTAATACCAATCCTACTCACACTATTCCAAAAATAGAGGAAGACGGAATACTTCCAAAACTCATTCTATGAGGTCAGTTATTATCCTGACACCAAAACCAGAAAAAGACCCCATCAAAAAAAGAAAACTAGGCTGGGCGTGGTGGCTCACGCCTGTAATCCCAGCACTTTAGGAGGCTGAGGCAGGTGGATCACGAGGTCAGGATTTCAAGACCAACCTGGCCAAGATGGTGAAACCCCACCTCTACTAAAAATACAAAAATTAGCCAGGCACGGTGGCAGGTGCCTGTAATCCCAGCTACTCGGGAGGCTGAAGCAGGAGAATCGCTTGAACCCGGGGGCGGGGGGGGTGCGGTGGCGGGGGGGTGTGGTGGGTGGTGGTGGTGGAGGTTGCAGTGAGCTGAGATTGCACCACTGCACTCCAGCCTGGGCAACAGAGAGGGAGGAAGGAAGGAAGGGAGGAAGGGAGGAAGGGAGGAAGGGAGGGAAGAAGGAAGGAAGGAAGGAAGGAAGGAAGGAAGGAAGGAAGGACGGAAGGACGGACGGACGGACGGACGGACAGAAGGAAGGACGGAAGGAAGGAAGGAAGACAGACTACAGGCCAATATCCCTAGTGAACACTGATGGGAAAGAAGGAAGGAAGGGAGGGAGGGAGGGAGGGAAGGAGGGAGGGAGGGAGGAAAGAAGGAAGGAAGGAAGGAAGACTGGCTACAGGCCAATATCCCTAATGAACATTGATGTAAAAATCCTCAACAAAATACTAGCAAACCAAATTCAACAACACATTTAAAAGATCATTCATCACAACCAAGTGAGATTTATCCCAGGAATGCAAGGATGGTTCAACATATACAAATCAATGTGATACATCATATCAACAGAGTAAAGGATAAAAACCATATGATCGGCCGGGTGCAGTGGCTCACTCCTGTAATCCCAGCACTTTGGGAGGCCAAGGCGGGTGGATCACGAGGTCAGGAGATTGAGACCATACTGCCTAACATGATGAAACCCTGTCTCTACTAAAAATACAAAAAAAAAAAGCTGGGCATGGTGGCGGGCGCCTGTAGTCCCAGCTTCTCGGGAGGCTGAGGCAGGAGAATGGTGTGAACCTGGGAGGCGGAGCTTGCAGTGAGCCAAGATCGCGCCACTGCACTCCAGCCTGGGAGACAGTGGCGAGACTCCGTCTCAAAACAAAACAAAACCAAACAAAAAAAAAACCACATGATCACTTTGGTTGATGCTGAAGAAGCATTTGATAAAATTCAACATCCTCTCATAATAAAAACCCTCAAAAAACTCAGTATAGAAGAAGCATACCTCAACACAATAAAAGCCATACACAACAGACTTACAGCTAGTATTATACTGAATGGGGAAAAACTGAAAGCCTTTCCTCTAAGATCTGAAACATGACGAGGATGCCCACTTTCACCATTGTTGTCCAACATAGCACTAGAAGTGCTAGCTAGAGCAATCAGACAAGAGAAAGAAATAAAGGGCATCCAAGCTGGAAAGAAAGAAGTCAAACTATTCATATTTGCAGATGATATGATCTTATAATTGGAAAAACCTAAACATTCCACCGAAAAGACTATTAGAACTGCTAAACAAATGCAGTAAAGTTGCAGGATACAAAATCGACATGCAAAAATCAGTAGCATTTCTGTATGTCAACAGCAAACGATCTGAAAAAGAAATCAAGAAAGCAATCCCATTTACAATAGCTACAAATAAAATTAAATACCTAGGAATTAACCAAAGAAGTGATAGATCTCTACAATGAAAACTATAAAACATTGATGAAAGAAACTAAAGAGGACACACATGCAAAAAATGGAAAGATATTCCATGTTCATGGATTGGAAGAATCAATATTGTTAAAATGTCCATATTACCCAAAGCAATCTACAGATTCAATGCAATCTCTATCAAAATATCAATGACATTCTTCACAGAAATAGAAAAAAAATCCTAAAATTTATATGAAACCACAAAAGACTCAGAATAGCCAAAGCAATCCTGAGCAAAAAGAAAACTGGAGGAATCACATCACCTGACTTCAAATTATACTACAGAGCTATAGTGACCAAAATAGCATGGTACTAGCATAAAAACAGACACACAGAACAATGGAAAAGAATAAGGAATCCAGAAACAAATCCATACATCTAAACTGAACTCATTTTCAACAAAGGTGCCAAGAACATACATTGGAGAAAGGACAATCTCTTCAGTAAGTGGTACTGGGAAAATTGGATATACCCATGCAGAAGAACAAAACCAGACCCCATCCCTCACCATATACAAAAATCAAATAAAAGTGGATTAAAGGCTTAAATCTAAAACCTCAACCTATGAAACTACTAAAAGAAAACACTGAGGAAAGTCTCCAGGACACTGAACTAGGCTAAGATTTCTTGAATACCCCACAAGCACAGGCAACCAAAGCAAAATGGACAAATGGGATCACATCAAGTTAAAAATCTTCTGCACAGCAAAGGAAACAATCAACAAAATGAAGAGACATCCCACAGAATGGGAAAAAATATTTCCTATAATAACTCTATAGGAAAAAAAATCTAATAATCCAATTAAGAAATGGACCAAAGATCTGAACAGACATTTCTCAAAAGAAGAAATGCAAATGGCAAACAGGCATATGAAAAGGTGCTCAACATCACTGATCATCAGAGAAATGCAAATCAAAACTACAATGAGATATCATCTCACCCCATTTAAAATGAATTATATCCAAAAACAGGCAATAATAAACGCTGGCAAGGATGTGGAGAAAAGGGAACCCTCATACGCTATTGGTGGGAATGTAAATTAGTACATCCACTATGGAGAACAGTCTGGAGCTTCCTCAAAAACTAAAAATATAACTACCATATAATCCAGCAATCCCACTGCTAGGTATATACCTGGAATAAAGAAAATCAGTATATCTAAGAGACATCTGCACTCCCACATTTGTTGCAGCACTGTTCACAATAGCCAAGATTTGGAAGCAACCCAAGTGTCTGTCAACAGATGAATGGATAATGAAAATATTTTATATATATATAAAATACATATATTATATAATTCTATATATAATATAAATTATATTATACATATATTATACATACATATATAAAATATATATTATACATACATATAAATATATAAATATATAAATATATATTATATATAAATATATATTATATATAAATATATAATATATATAATATATAAATATTATATATAAATATATAAATATTATATATAAATATATAATTATATAAATATATAATTATATATAAATATAAAAATACTGTATATTATATATAAATATAATATATAAATATAAAAATATTATATATTATATATAAATATAATATATAAATATATAAATATTATATATAATATATATAAATATATATAATATTATATACAAATATATAAATTTATATATAAATATATAATATTTATATATAAATATATAAATATTATATATATAATGGAGTACTATTCAGTCATTAAAAAGAATGAGACTTGGCACCTGTAACAACAGGGATGGAACTGGAAGTCATTATGTTAAGTCAAAAAGGCCAGGCACAGAAAGACAAACTTTGCATCTTCTCACTTATTTGTGGAAGCTAAAAATTAAAACCATTGAACTCATGGAAATACAGAGTAGAAGGATAGTTACTAGGGGCTCAGAAGGGTATTGGGGGGCAGATAGTTAATGGGTACCAAAAAATAGTTATAAAAACTGAATAAGATCTAGTATTTGATAACACAACAGGTTGACTATAGTCAATAATAATTTCATTGTACACTTTAAAATAACTAAGAGAGGATAATTAGATTGTTTGTAAGAGAGAGAATAGTGTTTGAAGTGAGGAATACCTCATTTACCCTGACAAATATTACACACTGTATGCCTGTATCAAAATATGCTATATACTCCATAAATATATACACCTACTATGCATCCACAAAAATTAAAAATTAAAAAAAAGATGGTACTCAGTAATCAAGGATAATAAAAATTGGGCAAATTTTTTAAAAAATTAACTCAAAAAGGATAAAAGACCTAAATGTAAGACTTAAAGCTATAAAACTCTAAAAAGAAAGCACAGGACAAAAGTTTCACAACACTGGATCTAGCATAAGACACCAAAGGCATAGGCAACAAGAACAAAAAGAGACAAACTGGACTTCATGAAAATTTTTTTAAATTGTATGTCAAAAGACACTATTTTAGCCAGGTATGAAGGTGCACGACTATAGTCCCAGCTACTCAGGAGGCTGAGGTGGGAGGATAGGCTGAGTCCAGGAGGCAGAGGTTGCAGTAAGCCAAGATCGCACCACCACACTTCAGCTTGGGTGACAGAATGAGACCCTGTCTCAAAGAAAAAAAAAAAGAGAGAGAGAGAGACTATCAACAGAATTGAAAAGCAACCCATTGAATGGGAGAAAATAGTTACAAATCATATATCTGATAAGGGGTTCATACCCAGAATAGATAGAGAACACCTAAAACTCAACAATAAAAAACAATCCAATTCGAAAATGGACAAAAGACTTGAACAGATATTTCTCCAATGAAGAAATAACCAAACTAACCACATAAAAAGATGCTCAGCATCACTAATCATTAGGGAAGTGCATATCAAAACTACAATGAGATACCATATTCATTTGATAGGATGGCTACTACTTAAAAAAAGAACAGGAAATAAGTGTTGGCAAAAAGGTGGAGAAATTGTGCACTGTTGGTGGAAATGTAAAATGGTACAGCTGCTGTGGAAAACACTATGGCGGTTCCTCAAAAAATCAAAACTATAGATTTTGATTTTTTATAAGATCCAGCAATTATACTTCTGAGTATATACCCAAAGGTACTGAAACCAGGATCTCAGATAGATATTTGTACACCTGTGTTCAAATAGCTCTTTGAACACAGAGAGATATTTTGCCTTCGTATTTTAGCATTCACAATAGCTATACATGAAGGCAACCCAAGCATCTTTCAATTATATTCATATAGTAGAATAATATTCAGCCTTAAAAAGGAAAGAAATTCTACATTATGCACAACATAGATGCACCTTGAGGACATTACACTAAGTGATGTAAGGCATCACAAAATTACAAATACTGTATGATTCTACTTATATGAGGTACTTAGAGCAGTCAAAATCATGAAGACAGAAAGTAGAATGGTGGTTGCCAGGAACTAGAGGGAGGAAAAAATAGGGAGTTGTTGTTTAAGAGAAAAGACTTTAGGTTTTACAAGATGAAAAGAATTGAGATGGATGGTAGAGACGGTTGCACAACAATATGAAAATACTTAATGCCACTGAACTGTACTTAAAAATGATTAAGGTGATAAATTTTATATTATGCATATTTTACCACAATTTTTAAAAAGCCTTCAGGGACAAGCATTTCAAGAAGGAATAGATATTAAAAACTATTAAAAGTTGCTTAGAATCAAAGAAGATGAGAAGAGGTGATTAGATCTGAGGATTATTGCTCTCTAGCAACTTGCAAGAAAGCAGTTTTAGTAGAGTGATGGGGCAGAAGCTAGGTTATATTAGGCTGACCACACACGAGAGCTGAGACCATGATGGCCACAAATACTTATCAATAGTAAAACTAATAATAGTTAACATTTATTGAATGCCTACTCTCAGATAATGTTCTGAATATTTTAAACACACTACTTTAACGGAAACTTATAATTCTTTGAGGTAAACAATTCCCATTTTACCACTGGAAGATCTGAGACTCAGAAAGGTTATTAAAGTACAGTAGTACCCCCTTATCCGAGGTTTCGCTTTCCTCAGTTTCAGTTACCCATGGTCAACCAAAGTCCAAAAATACAAGTGGAAAATTCCAGAAGCAAATAATTCATGTTTTAGATTTCACACCATTCTGAGTAGCATGTAGTATATCCACGCTATATAGGATACCCACCAATTAGTCACTTAGTAGTCAATGCAGTTACCAGATCAGCTGTTAACGGTATTTTTTTGCAGTGCTTATATTCAAAGTAACCATTACTTTACTCAGTAATGGCCTCAAAGTACAAGAGTGATGATTCTGGCGTATTATTTTAATTGTTCTATTTTATTATTAATTGTTGTTAATCTCTTATTGTGCCTAATTTATTAAACTTTATCATAGGTATGTATGTATAGAAACAATCATTGTATTAATATGGAGTTCAGTATTATCCATGGTTTTAGGCATCCACTGGGGGTCTTGGAATGTATCCCCTGTGGAGAAGGGGGGGACTACTGTACCTTGCCCAATAATTGCCAAGTATTTCTCATTCTATAATCCATGCTTCTTTGAGAAAGACAACAGAATAGCCCACTAATTTGAAGTGCCATCTTACTTTCTAAAATTTACCTCTTACTTTGGGCCTCTCAATTTTCCAATATTTCCCCTTTTATTTCCAAGACTTTTCTATACCATTAGATTTGTATATCAGGTGGACCCTAGCCTCTGAAATGACATCACCTTCCACCTCCCAATGATTTTTACCTCTACAATATTCTACTGATTATACAGGTTAGCCCTGTACAGGTAAAGCTAACCCTGTACAGGTTAGCCTTGTATCTGTACAATCAGAATATTGTACAAATAACAAGAGAATGACTTCCAAGGCTAGGTCATAAAAGACACTGTGTTGTTCATCTAGTTCTCTCTTAGTTCACCCACTTGGGGGTAAGCTAGCCATGAAAAAATTCAAGCAGTCCTAAGCAGAGGTCCAAGTGGTGAAGAACTGAGGCCTTTTGAAAAGCCAGCACAAATTGCAAACCATTTGAGTGAGTCAGCCTAGAATTGGATCCTCCAGACCAGTGACGCCTTGAGATGACTGCAGCCCCAGCTAACATCTTGACTGCAATCTCACAAAATACCGAGCCAGAATTACCCAGGTAAGCAGCTCCGAAACGCATGCTACACAGAAACTATGTGAGACAATAAATGTTTATTATTGTTTTAAGCCACTAAGTTTTGAGGTAATCTGCTATCCAGTAATAGATAATTCATACATCAAGCTAGATTTGAAAAATATTTTATACCACAAAATTTACGTTATTACATCATATGCAACATCTTTGGTTTGTCTTGATCAAAGGAGCTAAAACCTTTATTTCTTATAAAAAGTATGGAAAGGAAAATATTACAATTTCAAATAAGTGATTTATTTAACAACAATAAAATAACATTCCCATATGTCAAATCTACCAACACTGTAATTTAACTTCCACTAAATGCTCTTGGAAAGTCACATGGACACACTCCTGGGCTGGAGGCTGGAGCAGATCAGACAGAAGACTAAGTCTTCATCTTCTTTGTCTACCAATCCTATTCTGATAATAAAATAAAGCTGATGATTAACAAAATGCTCTCTTCTAAAAATTAAATCTATATAGCTCATTCTTACCTGATTGTGGTAATAGCTGTAAATTCTCTGAGGGCAGAGAGCACTGTCATTTCAACCTTCTTTTTTTTTTGAGATGGAGTCTTGCTCTCTGTCTCCTAGGCTGGAGTGCAATGGCGCCATCTCAGCTCACTGCAACCTCCACCTCCCAGGTTAATGCAATTCTCCTGCCTCAGCCTCCCAAGTAGCTAGGATTACAGGTGACCGCCACTACACCTGGCTAATTTTTGTATTTTTAGTAGAGACAGGGTTTCACCATGTTGACCAGGCTGGTCTCAAACTCCAGACCTCATGTGATCCGCGCGCCTTGGCCTCCCAAAGTGCTGAAATTACAGGCGTGAGCCACCACGCCTAGCCTGTCACTTCAACTTTTATAGGCCACAGGCTCTAGTACAGTTCAAAACATGTTTGTAAACTGCACAGGCTTTGTATTGCAAGATCTAAATGTCTAAAATCAGCACATCAGTTAATTTAAGTGTCAGCTATTGTTATTTTTATTGAATTATTTTAGAGCATTTCCAGTTTCATAAAATATCAAAATGCAAAGTCCTTTCTCATTTGTAGAACCAAAAGGTTCTACAATGTTATTTCCTATATGGTTATAAACATAATTTCTAATCCATGGGTCCCAGATCACTTCATGGCTACAATTTAAATATTGTAAGCCCTTAATAAACTAGGCATTATCTGCAGGCTAATACACTACAAACACACTACTGTATTTCAAAATATAAGAAGATAGTTATACTAATAAAATACTATTGTATTTTATCAAATCTAAGTACCATTAATGACTTAAGAGTCACCATTACTTCATGTACCATTAAGAAAGAAAACCATTACCAATTCAACTGTGACATCCATAAGATGCATCCCAATGTTAAAGATGTTCAAATGTGGAACAGGGGAATGTGCCTCTTAGTATCCATGAAATACAGTCATTCATCTTATCACAATGTTGTTTAAGAAATGGATTCCGGGCGAGGTGCGTGGCTCACACCTGTAATCCCAGCACTTTGGGAGGCTGAGATGGGCAGATGACCTGAGGTCAGGAGTTCGAGACCAGCCTGGCCAACATGGTGAAACCCCGCCTCTACTAAAAATACACAAATTAGCCGGGTGTGGTAGCGGGCACCCGTAATCCCAGCTACTCGTGAAGCTGAGGCAGGAGAATTGCTTGAACCCAGGAGGCAGAGGTTGCAGTGAGCTGAGATCCAGCCTGGGCGGCAAAAGCAAAACTCGGTCTCAAAAAAAAAAAAGGAAATGGATTCCAAATGTCCAGCTACTATCATTCAGTTTCCAAGATACTTTATGACATCGAAAGGGGGTCCTGTTATGCAAACAAGACTGCGTACTAATACCTTAAAATAAATATCTGTTGACTTACAAAAAGTTATTTCTGTGGCTTATTTTTAATGATGATAGAAATTAACAGCTACAATTTATCAGAAAGCATATTCTACAGGCCAGGCCCTTGTAGCACTTTCAAATATTATATCTAATTATCACAACTTTACAAAGTAAATATTATCTCCATTTTATATACAAGAAAACTAAGACTCAGAGAGAGAAAATCACTGTTTAAAGGTCTCACAGATAATAAATGAAAAAAAGGCTCAATTGCAACAAATTTAATTTCAGCTACTTTCTCTACTGCCTTCAAATATGAATAGATCTCACATATCCTCAAAGAACCCCTTCTCATTCCTAAAGATTCTATCTTATCTTCCTCACTCTTGTTACTAGAGGTATCAATGAAAGTGAAGGTTAAGGATAGGCCTTTGGAAATGACAAAAAGAGCTCATGGTGAATTCTCAACATAAATTGCTTTTTGCTAACATTTTTCCAGGTTTTAAGAGGTAAAGGGCATTGAGACAACAAATGTGTACTTTTCATTTGAGAAATTTAGCTAGTGGCAGTACTAATACAGGTGATCGAATAACTCTGTTTAATCAAAAAGTGTGTGGGGAGCCAGGCATAGTGCTGTGCACCTGTAGTCTCAGCTACTCAGGAAGCTGAGGCAGGAGGATCCCTACAGCTCAGGAGTTCAAGACTGCAGTAAGCTATGATCGTGCCACTGCATTCCAGCCAGGGCAACAAAGCAAAACCCCTGTCTCTAAGAAAGAAAAAAAAAAGTTGGGGGGACGGCGGTAAATATTCCAGTAAAAAATGACAGACTGACTATATACATTTATCTTCTTTCCTTCCCAAAACCCCACTAAAATGACAATCGAGGAATTTTTTTTTAAGTATAAAACTCTAAGAATAAAAATAATGGGAAGGTGACAGCAGCAGATAAGAGGTTTTAATAAATTTTTAGAAGACAGCAGAGAGAGAGTAAACTGACAGCACACAAAATGGAAAACCTGAAACACCTTCAAAAAGGGATACCAACAGGAAGCAAACCATTCTAGCCCCTAAACCCCAGAAGTGTTGAGGAAGTGGAAGTATCAGGTACTTGAGAAGGTAGAGTTAAGGGGACACGGCTAAATATAGGAGGACTGGCCGAAGAAGTAGTTAACAGGTTCACTCAACTCCCACCTCTACCACCTCCATCCTCGCTATACTATACCCAGGAGCCTGCAGTTAATTAAAGGATGGAGGAAGGACTCAGGGATACCACTCCAGACTCAGCAGAAGGCAGAGATGAGAAACACAGATTGAAAATATGTCTACATACTAAATAGTAGGATCTCTAGCCCACTTCCTCCATCTAACTCCATAACACCCACAACTAGGAATATGTTTACTTAAAGAGTCTAACTGCAGGAAAACTAGGATATTGGTTGTGTGTTCCAAATATCCATTATTTAAACAATGACACATGAATCACAGACTGTCCACAACACAGAGCATTTGCATATATCATTCAAGAGTGACCTCTAAAGTTAAGCACTTAATATTTAGTTACGCATCTTTAATTCTTTTTGTTTTTGTTTTTGTTTTGAGACAGAGTCTTGCTCTGTCACCCAGGCTGGAGTGCAGTGGCGCGATCTCGGCTCACTGCAAGCTCCGCCTCCGGGTTCACGCCATTCTCGTGCCTCAGCCTCCCGAGTAGCTGGGACTACAGGCGCCCGCCACCATGCCCGGATAATTTTTTTTTTTTGTATTTTTAGTAGAGATGGGGTTTCACTGTCTTAGGCAGGATGGTCTCAATCACCTGACCTCGTGATCCGCCCACCTCAGCTTCCCAAAGTGCTGGGATTACAGGCGTGAGCCACTGCGCCTGGCCTGCATCTTTAATTTTTTAATCAAAATACTAAATGGCTATTAGCTTGCACTAGAAAATGCTCTTGGGTAGTTTCACAAACAAGGATTTATACTCCTCCCACAAACATCTGAAAATTGTGAGAAATGCAATGTAATTTTCAGGAACCCAGTGCATAAGTCCCCCAAAAAGATGCTAACTGCAAAAAATACATACATAAACTAAATAACAAATAGCTAAAATATTATTATCAGAGATGCCAAAATTATCAGAGATGAAAAGAACAGATGTAATCAGTGATCAGAATCATCTCATGAATTTATAGAAAACAATTTTAAAAATCAGATTTCTGGCTGGGCGCAGTGGCTTACACCTGTAATTCCAGCACTTTGGGAGGCCAAGCCGGGTGGATCACCTGGGGTCAGGAGTCTGAGACCAGCCTGGGCAACATGGTGAAACCCCATCTCTACCGAAAATACAAAACATGAGCTGAGTGTGGTGGTGTGCACCTGTAATCACAGCTACTCAGGAGGCTGAGGCAGGGGAATCGCTTGAACCCAGGAGGTGGAGGTTGCAGTGAGCTGAGACTGTGCTACTGCACTCCAGCCTGGGCAATAGAGTGAGACTTCATCTCAAAAACAAAAAATCAGATTTCTCAGGTTTGAACTCCCAGAAATTCTACTTTCTATAGATATTTAGTGGGGTCCACATATTTGCATTTCTGTATTTTTAGAAGCAGCCCAGGTAATTCTGATGCACATGGGCAGTGAACCAATCTTTGAAAAACACTATCCTACATTTCAGAAATGAGAGACTCTCACATAGTGCAGCTAAACAGGCACTGCCACTTAATGGCAGAGACAGACCTAGAACCTTAACCTCTGCTGCTACAAATTCTCAGAAAATCCTAAAATGAGAGATATACACACAAATACATATATATACACATATACATACATACAGCAATGAAAGGAAACTGAATTACAATAATTTGTCCTTTTTGCCATGACTTAGTGAAAGTTTTGGAGCTGAGCAATAGCCACTACCCACATGTTGCCATCAAAAGTAAAATTTTTTAATTTTAGTAAACTAAAATTAAATATTCAGGTCCTTGGTCTATCTAACCAAATTTCAAATGCTAAACAACCACATCTGACTAGTGGCCACATATTGGACAATGCAGATATAGAACACCTACACTGCAGAAAGATCTACTGGCTACTGCCATATTCTTTTTCCTTTTTTTTTTTTTTTTTTTTTTGCAGATAAGAGTCTCACTCTGTCACCCAGGCTGGAGCGCAGTGGGGTGATCTCGGCTCACTGCAACCTCCACATCCTGGGTTCAAGCAATTCTCGTGCCTCAGCCTCTGGAGTAGCTGGGATTACAGACATGCACCACTATACCCCGGCTCATTTTTGTATTTTCAGTAGAGATGGGGTTTCACCATGTTGGGCCAGGCTGGTCTCAAACTCCCGGCCTCAGGTGATCCACCCACCTTGGCCTCCCAAAATGCTGGGATTACAAGTGTGAGCCACGACGCCCAGCCTGGCTAGTGCTATATTCTAAAGCTTGCCTACTCAGACAGTTGCCAAGGCTGCTTTCCTTAGAACGCAATGAAGAAGAATGACAATGACAAAACCTACAGTAGTCAAGTGCCTGGCCTAGTTTGATAATAAAATAGTCATGCACAGCATAATGACGTTTTGGTCAACAACAGACCACATATACAACAGTGGTCTCATAAGATTATAATACAACTGAAAAATTCCTATTGCCTTAGTAAAGTCACAACTGTTGTAGCCATCATAATGTTAAAGCACAATTTTTATGAATTTAGTGTAGGCTAACTGTACAATGTTTATATAAAATCTACAGTAGTGTAAAGCAGGAGGTGAGCAGTGGGCAAGCGAGCAAGCGAAGTTTCATCCGTATTTACAGCGGCTCCCCATTGCTCACATTATGGCCAGAGCTCTGCCTCCTGTCAGATCAGCAGTGCCATTAGAGTCTTATAGGAGGGTGAACCCTACTGTGAACTGCGCATGCGAGGGATCTAGGTTGCTGCTCCTTATGAGAATCTAATGCCTAATGATCTGAGGTGGAGCTGAGGCAGTGATGCTAGTGCTGTGAAGCAGCTGCAATTACAGATTAACATTAGCAGAGTGGTTTGACTGCACAGAGACCATAATAAATCAATTGCTTACAAACTCTTACCAAAACCCTACCAGTGAGTGGTAAGTGACAATTAAGCTGCATCTTGTGGCAGGCTTTATAGTAGCAAGAGGATTGATGTACATCAATTGTACCGCTGCATCTGGTGGCAGGCTTTAAGTCAGAATCCAACACTTATTTCAGTCCATGCATGGCCCACCCATTATTTTATTTACTACTTCCACCCACACCTCTTTCCTGCACTGCGCACTTGTCTCAGTCACAGTTTCGGTAAGCCCACAAGCTAACCCTAGCCAAAATGAGTAAAAAACAAATGTGAGCAGAGAGCTTCTTTGAATAGGGGAAAAGACCCAATGATGAGACAGCAGAGGGTTCTAAGACTGCCAAAAAAAAAAAGAAAGCTGCATTTAAAAGAAAATACCAAGGCTCCTACTTAAATAATAGGTTCATTGCAACAGGTGATTCATATTCTCCAAGCCAGCTTTGTATATGTGGCGACCAGCTATCCAAGAAAGCCATGAAACCTTCAAAACTACTTCATCACCTGGAGACCAAGCACCCTACATTAAAAGACAAGTCTTTTTCGAAAGAAAAAAAAAAAACATGAACATGAAGAACAGAAGCAGTTATTGAAAGCCACCACTTCATCAAATGTGTCTGCACTGAGAGCATCATTCTTAGTGGCTAACCACACTGATAAAGCTAAGAAGCCCTTTACTATTGGTGAAGAGTTGATCGTGTCTGCTGCTAAGGACATTTGTCATGACCTTTATGGAGAGGCTGCAGTTCAAAAGGTGGCATGTGTTCCTCTTTTGGCTTGCACTGTAACTAGACGAATGGATGAAATAGCAGAGGATACAGAGGCACAATTGTTAGCATTAATGGGAACCATGGTATGGAATCCAGGTTGACAAGTTACCGATGTTAACAACAAGGCAACAATACTTGTTTTTGTGTTACATGTTTTCAGGAGAATATACATAAGGATATATTATGTGCACTTTTGTTGCCAACCAACACCACAGCTGCAGAACTATTCAAGTTTTTGAATCATTAAATATCAGGAAAACTGAATTGGTCATTTTATGTTGGTATATGCATGGACAGAGCAGCTGCCATGACTAGATGGCTTTCTGGTTTCACTGCTCGGGTCAAAGAGGTCACTTCCAAATGTTGAGTCTATGTACTGTGTCACCCACAGAGAAATGCTGGCTAGTTGAAAAATGTCGCCTGAACGATATTTTGCAAGATGTGACTAAAATTATTAACATTAAAGTACATGCCCTTAACTCACATCTGTTTGCACAGCTCTGTGAGGAGATGGATGCAGAGCACACACATCTTCTCTTAGTGAGAGGGCGTTCTAAAGGTAGATCACTGGCCAGAGTTTTTTAGTTACAAGAGCCGCTCCAGAGATTTCAGAAAAGCAGTCACCACTAGCAGCATATTTCTGTGAGACAGAATGGGTCGCAAAACTTAACTTGTGTGACACATTCAACCTGCTCAACAAACTCAATCTGTCACTTCGGGAGAGATGGACAACTGTGATCAAGTCGGCAGATAAAGTGGCTGCATTCAAAGCCAAACTGGAATTATGGGAGCGACAAGTGAACACTGAGATTTCTGACATGTTTCAAACATTAGCAGAGATTTTGAAAGAGACTGAGCCAGGGCCTTCTTTCTCCCAGCTGGTGCATGATCACCTATCTCAGCTTTCCAAAGAATTTAAGCATTACCTCCCAACTACAAAAGACCCCCAAACTGGGAAAGAATGGATCCGCAATCTATTTGTGAATAAACCAGGTGAACTGGCTTTGTCCATGCTAGAAGAGCAACTGCTTGAGATCACAAATGACGGTGGACTTAAAAGTGTGTCTGAGACAACTTCAAATTTCCACACATTCTGGATTCAAGTCAAGGCAGAATGTCCTGAGATTATCACAAAAGCACTGAAAAGCCTGCTTCCATTTCCAACTTCCTATCTTTGTGAAGCAGGTTTTCTGCAATGACAGCAACCAAAACCAGATTACGGAGTAGACTGAACATAAGCAACACACTTTGTGTATCACTGTCTCCCCTCAGCCCCAGATGGGACCATCTAGTTGCAGGAAAACAAGCGCTGCTTCCCACTGATTCTACATTATGTTGAGTTGTGTAATTATTTCATTATATACTACAATGTAAATATAATAAAAATAAAGTGCACAATAAACGTAACACGCTTGAATCATCCCAAAACCACTCCCCCTCCCCCTGGTATGTGGAAAAACTGTCTTCCACAAAACCGGTCCCTGGTGCCAAAAAGGTTGGGAACCACTGGCCTGTAACATATAGGCTAGGTGTTTTACATACATACTATCTCAACATCGTAATTACTGAGAAAGATATTTCCACTGTTTTACAGGTAGAATCTAAGGCTCAGAGAGGTCCTTACATCTAATAAATAATGAGATCCAAATTCAAATTAGTCTGTTGGAATCCAACTAAACTCTAAACTTCACATACAATAGATGAGAAGATAGATGCAAAGTTAAAAAAAAAAAGTCACAGACCAGTATCAGTAGTATTAACGTTATCTTAAAAAAAAAAAAAAAAGTAAATCAGAAGAGGGAGAGTCAACATTAAAAGTATAGGAAAAGGAAAGTCTCAAAACAATGGCAGCACATATAAGCATAATCCAGGAAGAAGACACCCCTACCCGAGGACCTGACCCATTTAAACACTGTGGGACACTGGCCTAACAGCATTAAATAAATGCATCATTAACTCTCTCTTTCTAATTATAGTATATAATCAGCCAGCCACCTTCTAGTTATTATGTATCTCCCTTCACAGCTTGGTGACAGGAAAAACGTATTTTAGCCTAGAATGTGAACATTAGGTACATTTCTCGTTGTAAATTAGTAATTTGCCACCCAGATGTTTACACATCACTCCCATGTGAGCTTAATATCATTCAATCAATCACTTAGTTATATACTATTGCCCAAGCCCCATCAATCCAGAGTTATGGAAAAGACCAAATTCTGATGAGAACCTGGGCCACACCGAATTCATCAGAGTAAAGACATTCTAAGAGGCTTCTTGGCAGCCAGTCAAATGGTGTTCCCAAGCAACACAGTGACCTCAAATGCACCTACTACTTGAACTCCATCAGCATTTATTTATCCCTTCAGTGAAAGTCCTAATAGTTCTACCAAATTTCAAATCCACTCTTCTTCTTCAACCCTCTTCCTATCTCAGTGGAACCACAGAGCATCCACAGTGATAAAAAAATGGAATCTGAAGTAAGGCAGACCTAGGTTCATTATCTTAACTCCACCATTAACTAGCTGTTTGACTTTGGACGTTGTTAATTACTTAAATATGAGACTCTATTTTCTTATAAAATGGGCTAAACACCTATGTCAACAGGCCTGCTGTAAGGATCACATGAGATAATTCATTCAACAAATATGTGAGTTGCTAAATGTGACAAACACACTGTGCTAGATGATGGACACTGACAAGTATCTACTACTCTGTCTGACAAATAGTAGGCATTCAGTGAATGTTATGCTATTACTGTTGTATTTCATCAAATCTAGAATGCCACTAATAATAACATACACCATTATTTTATGTGCTTCTAAGAATGGAAAAATGTCTGCCAATTAAACTATGGCATAGCATTAATTATAAGACATACCCTGATTTCAGATGTTAAAATGTGAAAAAAAGCACATATTAAGATTGACTAAATAAGGTATTAATTCAAGCCTTCATTATCCTTGGCTATGCTGTTTGGTTTTCCTGTCTTTGGTCTTGCACTCTCCAAAGTATCCTCCAAGATCTAGATTACACACCTCACTTTGAACTAACCCCTCTCCCAATCTCTTCTTTAAAATCCTTAATGCTTCATACCAGGAAAATGTTTAAACTTCTTAGAATGGTATTACACACCCTTCACTCTTTCATCCCTCCCAGCTCACCTTCCCAACTTCACTTTACCAGCTCTTCAACATATCTAACTAAACCAGATTGCATTAACTATGTTTGGATACTTCCACTCATCTTTGTCTCTGTTCTCTATCACTCTAACTCCTAGATTTCCCCAGGTGCCCTTTCCCCTCTTCACTATGTGTTAACATCATACTCAATCTCTAGTACCCATTTCAAACACCACCTCTGCAGATCCTTCCAAGATAAACGTCTTTACGCTCTAGAGCAAAATCAATTGGTCATTCCTCTATAACATAATCACAGTACATACTGTGATTAGGAGACCACCCAAATTAAGAACTCCTCTAAGGCAGGAACTAAGTCTTACTTATTAATATTACTTGACAGCATAATACCAAGTTAAGAATTCAGCGTCTGAAATATCTGTGTCATACCTGTGTCTGAATTCTGGTTCTACCACTCCCTAGCTACATGACCTTGGGCAATCTATTTCATCTCAGACTCAGTATCTTCTTATAATGGGGATAACAAAACCTACCTTAGAAGGTAAGGATTAAATGTAAAATGCCTGGCACACTAGAGCACTCAACAAACATGAGCTGTTGTTATTATCCTCATTATTGTTTTATTATTTTTTTTAAAAAAAAGAAAGGGGACAGTCATGTATACTTAGTAAACTGGTTTCATTCATATTCTTATCTTCTCTACCCATATATGCTCTGACTTTGGCTTGGCAATTTGGGTTACAGGTAAAGGATACACTCTTCATGTACAGGTAACACATGTAACCTGTGCTAACATTAAAATGTTACAGAGGAACGAGGCCAATTCATTTCTAAACCTTCCTGAGTCTTGCTTTCATTGTTACCTGACCCCTCAAGCCTCAGCATAATTCCTCGGTCCTATCTCCTCACTCAAGATAGGTTTCCACTTGTGACCATAACTAAATAGGGCAATGCCGAACTTTCTTGTTGTTGGGTAAATAATAACATCATTAATTTACCCAGTCTTTTAATTGGCATTTGCAAGAACTATTTCAGGTTGTTAATGGAATCTAATGGATTAGATACAGATAAATGTATTAATGCAGAGTATCTGAGTAATCATTAACAAGAACATTTAAATCCCTACTGACTCGTACAAAGAAACTTCATTCTTAAAATTTCAAAGCAATGTTTATACAGCAATGATAAGCTTTAACAAGATACAGCAGTAAGCAGAAGGCCAATATTCTTATATCAGGCTCTGCTATTAGCTAGTCATGAGACTCTGACCAGGTATCTTGGCATCTCTGCTCTCAATTTATTTATTTGTAAAACAGAGGGGTTGAGAAGGTCTCTTTCAACTCTAAAAAAGATTAAAAATTAAATTTTCACTAGAAAATTGAAAAGAACTAAAATCAGATACCCACTAAAAACTCAAGCAACTCACTTAAGCCATTCAGACATACTTAGTAACACATGCAAATTTCACCTCAATTCTAAAAACAAATATACAGACACAGTCTATAACTGAGATGAACACAAGTTACAAGAGAACTAACTTACCTCACAGCCACATAATTGTTCTCACCTGGTTTTCTTACTCTGTACAAAAAGGTTAAGAGTGATTTATTAAGAAAAATATTAGCAAAAAATCAACAAAGCCATTTACCATGACAACCTAAACTGGACAAACCTGGAGGAACAAGCTTTGAGTCTCACTTTCCCAGTCAAAAATAATATTAGCCAAACATTATTTAGTATTGTTGATCTCTGCAGATGAAATAATTTTAATAGGAAATTTATTGCTGTTACTATGTGCCAGGTATTGTTCTAAACACTTTTCATATTTTTAACTCATTTAATCCTCACAACAATCCTGTAAGTACTATTATTATCCCTGTTTTACAGATGAGGAAACTGAAGCACAAAAAGGTTAACTGACTTGCCTGAAGTCACTCAACTAGTATGTTGGTGGAGCTGGAATATAAACTTAGGTAGACTGGCTTCAGAGTTTTTTTCTATGTGTTATTAATATACTAGCATATTATATAAACTAATGAGCAATAAAATGAATCAGGGTGATTGTGTTAACTCAGCTACAAACAAAACCATATAACCTGAATCACTTAACCTCTTTTCCCATTTGGGTAAAAAAGGAAGTTGAGCTAAATAATCTTAAAAGTTCCTTACAAGTCTAACATTCCATGATTTATGATCCAGAAGCCAAACACCAAAACTGTAGCATAGCAAACAGCTGTTCACTTTTGTCCTCCTCTTTTTACCCTTATCACCTTATCTCCTTACCTTTTTCTTCTGATTCATCTTCGTAAGTTCCTTTATTTACCAGCTGGCTGTCCAGTAATAGTTACACTGATAACCTTGAGGGAAATATAATTTAACAGAGGTGAACACTATCCTACAGACCACACTCTACTATCTCCAAACTATGCAGACTAAGACCTGGGACTAAAAATAGACCCGCCATTACTTCACTGGGCTGTAGAAAGGTCAGCGGTGCCTAAGAACAGGTCAGACCAGGCCTAAATGTATGCATGTTTAAGTGGATGGATTTATTCATTTTTCATAAAACAGTACGCCATAGGAATTAAGAGCATGGGCTCTTACAATCTCCACAATTAGCTATCCACAATTACTATCAACATAATCAGTTACCTAATGGCTCCAAGATTCAGTCTCTACCATCTAGAAACGGAGCTAACAACCTACGTTATAAGAGGTGTTTTTAAAGAACTTACCACAGTGCCTGATACAGTAAGCGCTCAAAAAATAACAGCTGCTGTTATTGCCACTACTACCACCACTGCTGTTATTTACAATTTCCATATAAAAGCAACAGCTCCACAGTCTGATTTGATTTAATTTCAAATTCTGGTTCCATTTACTTACTAAGTATAGAGCCTTAAGCAAATTACTGATCTCTCTAAGCCTGGGTTTCCTCATCAGTAAAATGGAGATAATAAATCATCTATCTTACAAAACTACGTGAACATTGAGATAACATATGTAAAACAGCTGACACCTGGTTCCTAACTGCTCAATAAATGTTAATTCCTTTCTCCTTAATGACAAGCTTACCACACTTCTGCTAATTCAATTTAAAGAAAGGAGAGTAGAATTAGGGATCACATGAGATCCAGGGAAGCCAACTTTCTTTTCTCTGTTGTCCTTGCTGTGGGGCAGATACCAGACACTCCTCATCCAGGGAACTCCTTTATCCTCTTCCATGTTTGATAAGACTAGAGAACCTTTTTTCAGGCTATCTTCAAACTTCTAATACAGTATATGTATCAATGTACACTGGAATCCTCAATAACTGTTAAGAGTTTCAAGTGGTCCTGAAACCAAAAAGTTTGAGAACCACTACTCTAAGGTATAAAAAAAGCCCACAAAGCACATGGATTACTCTATGAATTACAACTTTAACAAATTTAGCCTAGATAAGTAACTCACATAAAAATAACCTAAAAACTTCTCACTTTTCTCTATAATTAAATTTCAGTCCTTCAATCTTGAAAAAAATCACTTGTTCACTAGTTATTTACGAATAGTCAATGATAGAACTGGATTTTAGGATTTATATCTGATTTCTGGTCCAAGGTCTTTCTAATACAGCAGGTCATCCTCAATTAATAAAAGATGACTATGTTTTCTTAATCAATATATTAAGCCTCTTGTTATAGAGATTATGAAAATTTTAAGTTATGTTTACAGTAGATTAATTATATTTTCCTTTGACTCCCTAGCAAATAAACAATTTTTAAAGGGTGTTTTTTTTTTTCAGACAGTGTCTCACTCTGTCACCCAGGCTGGAGTGCAGTGGTGCTATCTCAGCTCACTGCAACCTCCGCCTCCTGGGTTCAAGCAAGTCTTGTGCCTCAGCCTCCCAAGTAGCAGGCACACGCCACCACACCCAGCTAATTTTTGTATTTTTAGTAGAAATGGGGTTTCACCATGTTGGCCAGGCTGGTCTCGAACTCCTGATCTCAGGCGATCTGCCTGCCTTGGCCTCCCAAAGTACTGGGATTACAGGTGTGAGCCACCGTGCCCAGCCTAATTTTTAAAACATTTTCTGATCAGTCCCTATACATACCACACTTGCTTGGTGATGGGAAGAAATAGGTGACTAAATATCAGTCTGAGTAAACAACTAAGATTTTAAAGGAATATAACTTAAGTTACAAAAGTAATCCAAATTTATACAGAAGTATAAAGTAGTACAAGATTTATTTGTATTACAAAAGTAATACAAATTTATACAAAAGTAATACAAATTTATATCCATGTTCCAAGTCCTCAATCTTCAGTCTTCCCTTTCTACACCACTTTTTAATTTTAAAAATACTATGTTGACTGAAATACAAAACCAAATACACACATACACACAAATTTGGGGTGTGTGTGTTTTGGTTTTTTTCTGTTATTTTTAAGGTACTGAAAGCTAGCATTTAATGACAAATCAGCCTATAGCAAAGGAAGACTTCTATAAATTTGTGGAATGAACGAATGATTTGTAAGGTATTTGTTCATGAGCTTTCTCTGCTGGCTTCTTTTAGCATTTACTAGATAAGGAAAGACCTGAAAAGGCAAATACACTGGGCAAGAACCCTGGTGAATTCTGACACTCTCTCATTCCCAAAGGCCACCTCAATACCAGGCAACCCACAAACCAGCTGTGGTTAATCTGTACAAGTTGGGCAAAGTCTTCCAAACTTTTATTATGTCAAATCCCTATTTAAAAAAAGTTTTATTATGTATCTCCAATATATGCATATTTATTTATTAATTATACCCATCTGTATCTGTGTACAATGTAAAACAAAATTGTTTAAAATAGAAGTTTAAAAAAGATGACACAAGGATGAAATAATTTCTACCTTTCATTTATGAACAGTACAAAAATATTTTTGATCTAAGAAATTATCAATAACAATGCTTTGAGAGAACTGAAAAGTTTCATTTTTTTAATCTTCATTAAAAAAACAAAAAAAGTTTTTTAAATAAATAAAACCTTCATTTAACATTTTATGATACAGTGTTTCAAAGGTCCAGTTCAAAGTTCAGGATTCATTTGATTTTGAAACTTAATTATAATGGCTATAAACTGAAAAAACAGACCTTACAAAGGCAGAATACTCATAATATATACACTTACAGTCAAGTTCATTGTGACTGACAGAAGATGTAAAACCTTACTTCGAAGAGTTAGCTTAGGCCAGGAGTGGTGGCTCATGCCTGTAATCCCAGCACTTTGGGAGGCTGAGGCAGGCGGATCACGTGAGAACAGGAGTTCGAGACCAGCCTGGCCAACATGGTGAAGCCCCGTCTCTACTAAAAATACAAAAATTAGCTGGGTGTAGTTGCGTGCGCCTGTAATGCCAGCTACTTGGGAAGCTGAGGCACAAGAATGGCTTGAACCTGGGAGACGGAGGTTGTAGTGAGCTGAGATCAGGTCACTGCATTCCAGCCTGGGTGACAGAGCAAGACTCCGTCTCAGGAAAAAGAAAAAAGAATTAGCTTAATAATTTTTAAATTTTTGGCGAACTTCTTGTCAAGTCTACTCAAGTGTCATTGTTTTTATATGTAATTTGGCTGCCAAAAAGCTAGTACTAGAAGGAGAAACCTCAGCTCTGTTGTCATTTTCTTGTTGTTCACTTGTGCTTGCATTATTGGTATTACTGTTATGGAATCTTTACAGGAGTCTTTTTAAGACATGTCTATTTCCTAGCGGTTGATTTGGCTAAAACTAGATAATAATTTATAGATTCATTTAATTATGCACCCATAACTGGATTAATGATTATCTGCCAAAGTGAACAAACAAGTGAAAAAGCCACTGGCAATCCTTCTGTTTTCCTCAGTATACCTGTGCATAACCTCCTTAGCAGGGGTACTGCATCAATCCATTTATTAAATACTAGTAAAATTGTATTTCTTCCTTTTCTTATGCATAAAAATAAGTAAAATTAACAGTTCTGTCTTCCCTTACTTTTCTTTTCTTTTCTTTTTTTTTTTTTTTTTGAGATGAAGTCTTACTCTGTTGCCAGGCTGGAGTGCAGTGGCACAATCTCAGCTCACTGCAACCTCCGCCTCCCTGGTTCAATCGATTCTCCTGCCTCAGTCTCCCGCGTAGGTGGGACTACAGGCATGCACCACCACACTCAGCTAATTTTTGTATTTTTAGTAGAGATGGGGTTTCACCATGTTGGCCAGAATGGTCTCAATCTCTTGACCTCAAGTGATCCGCCTGCCTCGGCCTCCCAAAGTGCTGGGATTACAGGCGTCAGCCACCGTGTCCAGCCCCCTTACTTTTCTAATACTGTCTTCTCTTTACTCCATGGGAGTTTTGGGCACACTCCTTTGGGGCCTACAACTCAAATATACCTGAAATCCTTACCCAGCACAACTCAATCATTCTCTTAAATGCTTCCCAGATTAGGACTGAATTTGAAGCTAGGACTAAGTTTCCATGGTCACCCCAGGTCAAATAAGATTCTTAGGTTCTTATGATCTGGGCCTTCACCCAAAAGCTGATCCAAAACCAACCTTCAGGATAAATGGACAAGTATAATCTTTCCAGGATACTCACGCTGACACACTTAAAGATGATAAAGAACAGTTATAGCTTCCTGTCTTTACAACATTCATTCACTCACTTAAGAAACATTTGTAAATGCCAACCATCTCATTGACGCAATCATTTACAAGTGTTATCTTAAATACACTATACTATACTTTGATTTACAAAAGTGTCTGAAAGAAAAAGTGTGGCTTGTGCCCCATCGGGTGGCCAAACTGGATATTTCAAACAAGTTGCAGCAACTCAAGTTAAACCTACCTAATCAACATAATACCTTCGGGAAACTGAAGCCTGTAACACAAGTGTTCCCATGGGAGAGTTCTATAAATGAAAATCATTAATAATGTTATGGTAATGTCTCCTTATACCTGAATATAATGGAAGTGTAGTTCATGCAGAACCTCTCCTTTCCAAAATCCTGCAATAAAAAATTAATTCATCGTCATCCCTTTTTAAGTTAAATAAGAGAGTTTCACTGGGTTAACATCTTATTCACAGATCAAAATATCAAAAATTTTTGAAAGGATATTATTAATTTTAAAGGATGCTATTAATAGTCCTGTTAAGTTCTGTCCTCTTCATATACCAAACATAATAAAACCATTTAAAAACACAGAATTTTAGAGCTGGATGAGTCCTTAAATAATACGGGGGTTGTGAGCTTAGAAATCAAGTCCAATTCTCTAACATTAAAGAAACTTAGATGTTTCTTAGCTAAAAGAAGAAATGGTTTCATCAGGATCACACAGTGTGACCGGACTCTCAATGCTTACACATGCTCAAGAGACATATACACATATTCCTAAACAAGTGGCTTAACCCCTCTGGACCTTAGTTTCCTTGCCTGGAAAAACAAGGTAGATAATCTTTAAATTCCCTTTTAGCTCTAAAATCCTGTAATTTAGAAACTTTGTTATTTTATTACAAAACAAAGGATACACTGAAAAAAATCATTCCTGGGTCCTGAGAAACCAAAGAAACACAAGGCCCTAGGGAAAGTCAGCAGCCTAAGGCACCAAATATATTTGCTTCTTCTGCTAATATTCTGCAAAATATTAACATGGTCATATTAGTCTATTTGGTTGAAACCAGTCTCAGTTAATTTTGATTAATCAATTGCAGAGCTTTAAAATATATAGTCACTAATTCTAAATTTTAAAAAAGATCTTACAAAGATTTACCGGTGTTCTATTTTACATGTCAAAATTTATACTCAAACAGATTACTGGAAACAGGAATAGTCTCGGCTTGTTTGTGTTTATTCTTTGCACAAACTACTTACAAATGGATTGAAGAGATTTTCTTTATATGGCTTCTCCATGTTGGTCTATTATTTTATGCTTTATTATTCTGCCTATGAAGACTGAATCTATGAACACCACAACTTATTTTTAAATTAAAAAATATAATAATTTTCAGGATATTGATGGGTTATTATCATTAATAATTTTATCAGTTCAAGGAATAAACGCCATTAAAAGTTAAATCAAAAACATGACCTATAATGGACCTTGAAAAGCTCTGGCCCTATATACTTACTTTATGGAAGAAGAGCGAGCCCGGGAAAGGCAAAAAAGATTGTCCCCAGGTCTCATGGCTAACACATACAAAAACTAGTATTTACTGTGCTACGATATATACATATTATATATAATTAAATATAATTATAGATGTAAAACAAAATTTTCAGATTCTAATTCTCTGCTTATTTCAAGTAATATTTAATATAGCAAAATGACACAAAAACCAAAGAAGCTGAACAGTTCACATTGATTCACGATACTAGAAAGCACCCTAGGCTAGAAACCAAGGGTAAAATACCAAAATTTCACCACCAGTGCTTGAAAAACAAATCCCAGCATCTGTTCTACTGACAGCATTTTAAGAGCATCATCTTCATATGAGAAACTACAATTTACTTCATTATGAAAAGGTCCTTTTCTCTAGCGAATTTTTATGGATGTCCTTTTTCCCCAAAGTTTTAAACTGCTAAAATTCCTGGACTCTAAAGACTCTTATTTACATCTCTCTATTACTTTTAAAGGAATAGCACCAACTCTTCAGAAACAACACACAAAACAAAGATTCCAACCCTATAAAATATTGGTTGATTCCAACTTACAAAGAAAAGTGCGCCTCATTTAATTTTGTCTATCAAACAATGAGTTTATCTAGGACAGGAGCCATATAGTAGGAACTCTCCGCAGAATCAAATTTCAATTATCCACAATAAACGAATTTTTCAAAACATAATTTATAACTGCCCTGAGAAAGATAATGCAGACACAACATAATCTCAGGAATTTTGCCCCTCTGTGACCAACCTACAGTAAACATTTAGGAACAGTATCCAAGTGGACTATGTGAATGAGGAGTCCCAGAATCACTGTGGTTCTCCAGCCACAAAACTGACATTACAAATTAAGAGGGTTGCATTTTCAAACTAAATCGTATGCTTCTCCTTCCAGCCCCAGATATTGCAAATGAATACAATTCCATGAAATAGTTAAGTGTTGAAATACCTAAAATGAATCATGGCATACATCCAGCCACTATTACTTCTGCCCAAAGCATTCCATGCTATATAACAAATATAAGATGTGCTTCAGCATGCTCCTATCCTGTGCCTCTATGAAGAACTGGCAGTGGTGCTGAAAATTACTACTAGAAAGATGAAAGACCAATACCCTTCTTTCAATAAAAACCATCACTTGGACTCTAGCCAAGGTTTTAAAACTAAATGTTATTAGAAACAATAAATCAACTCTGCAGGCTGAAATGTTAGTCCCTTATTTCACTCATTCTTACAAAACATGGCCACAAAACACTATAAGAAATTGAGTGACAATAAAGCATTAATAATTATAGGCCTTTCATTTCTAGCAATAATGAAATACTCTAGGTTGCAAGTGAATTTATTTCACAATATTCAAGATTCCGTTTAACCTACCTGCATCTCTTTCCCTGTCTTCTTCAATTATTACAATGGCTATATGAATAAATACACTCACTGCTATTGCCCAAACCTCCTATCACTAAACTTATATAAAAATTAAATGGAGAACTAAAATAGTTTAATTCATAAAATCTAGCTAAGTTATGTGTGTTCATATTGATTTTATATTCTTTGTTCCTGCACACAAAACAGATGTGAATTCCTGGAGGTTACAGATAAGTCTGTCTTTCTCTATCCAGGAGCTGAATTGCCAGCTACTGAGAATAACCTATTGCAATGCTTAAAGCCTCTTAGGTATCTTGTCTTCTGAACATATAAATGGGTTCATTATCTTTATTTTTCCCTTTATTAATGTAAGGTTCCTTATTATCTATTAAATACCTTCCAGGAGTGTTAGCACAGAAATTGGGAGGGAATGGGGAGCACGATTTCTGTAATACACAGGTAAGGTATATTGTTTACAATATACTAATTTTCTCCCCAGCTAGCAAAAACTTAGCAGAAAATAAAAAAATGTTAATAATTCTCTTCTCTCCTTTCTCTTCCCTCCATTCCAAAACAAGAGGCAAAAACAAAGATGTTATTACTCTGTAGACTTCATGCAATCAGTAAAAAGAGTCTTATTATCAAAGCAGAATAGTTGATTACAACGTGTTTACAAAAACTATAACCACTACATATGTGATACACACTTAAGTCAAGTTTCAACCCCGTTACAAAGCCTTTGTCAACAGTGGGCAAGTGGGAAAAAGCCGAAGGGCTCTTTGGAATGAAGGAAATCACTGGAGGGGCTTCTCTTGGAAGACAAGGATTCCTTGGTGAGAGGTGTAGAGAGAGAAACAAGACCTAACCTTGGCGAGGGGGCGCTCGCCCAGGGTGGGGACGAGAGGTCAGGGCGAGGGGGGAGAAGGGGATTAGTGCGGAACAGCCGCGACCCGGGGCTGCCCTCGCACCGTGACTCCCCCACCTGCAGCTCACCCTCCCACCGTTCCCCGGCCCCGGCCCCGGCCCGGGCAGCGCCTTTCCTCCCGGCCCTCCGCCTGCATATCCGTTACCCTGGCGGCAGCGGGGCTGCGGGGGAGGGGAAGGACAGCGGGGCCGGGAGGCGGCCGGCCGCGGCGGGGATGCCGCAGTGGCTCCCCGCGGCAGCGGGTCAAAGTCTGCCCGGGCACAGGGAGCCAGCTGAAGCGGAAGGCGGCGGTGGACGTCAGGACTGGCGAGATGGTGGCCCCTCCAAGTCCTCCCACACCCCAGCCGTGCCGGTACCTCATACTGGATGTATTGCTTCCTCCACTCGGGAGTGATGTGCGCGGAGAGGTGCTCGGCGAACTTCATCCTGCCGTTTCCCCCTCACTCCCACTCGGGTCCAGCAGCTACAGGCGGCGGCGGCAACAGCGACTCCGACTCCTCCCCACATGGGCCCCGGCGCGGCGCGGCGCTGCGCTTCTCTCCTCCTCCGCCGCCGCCGAGGTCTCTTCAGAGCAGCCCGCCCGCCATCTTCCTCCTCCTCTCCATAGCCCCGCCCCTCCCCGCCCTCTGGACGTCATCGCCATGGTAACCGCCTACACCGCCCTGACGAAGGGGGTGCTGTAAGGGGTGGGGCTTGGGTACGTTTCTTAAGACTCCGCCCCTTGTGGGCCGTACGTGCTGGAGGCACCTCCCCGGACCTCTTCAGTCTGGCTCCTGTTGGCCTACAGCTGCTGTCTACCGCCTGTCTGGGAAGCAACAGTGTTGTTACTGCAATTAATATTAATACTGTAGCAACAATAATCCACACAAGACGTTTATATTTACAAAGAACTGTGCAAATATTTTTCCATTTTGATATTTATGCTTCATAAAACCTTTAAGAAATGGATCAGCACTAATCCAAACTAAGAAGCTAAAACAGTTCAGGACCAAATGTATTTAAAGGAACAGTATTTTACACACTCTAGGTGCTCAATAAATGCTTATTGAATTTAATTAAAGACATCAATGCCAAAAAGTGCATGCTGCTTCTGAATTTCAATGTAATTGTCTAGTCCCGGGGCTATCAGAAAAGCCAATAAAAACACCAAATGACGGTACCGACCGCACTTGTAAACTGAGCTTCCTGGGGTTGGGGATGAGGGTTGGGAGGGAAACCAACGTTGAGAGGAAAGAGAACCCTGTAGAAGTACAGCTCTAAGCCCACCCCAGTAAAACCAGAAACAGGCCCAGCACCCAGGCTGAAGTGTCCCTGGGGAACATGGGCAGAGATCACTCACAGAGCTCTGTACTACATTGAGTGTGGGAGTGATTGTCTTGGAAGTCCCAATTCAGGACAGAAACCCAGGTCCTGCCCTGGGTGGAGGAGACCTAATAATAATTTATTGAGCACTCACTGTTCCTGTACCAAGTGCTATTCTAAACCTCTTACATGTACTTTGTCCCTTGATTCTAACATTTTTTTTTTTTTGGTCTCGCTTTGTTGCCCAGGCTGGAGTGCAGTCACACCATCATGGTTCACTGCAGCCTTACCTCACATAGGTTTGTGAGCCATCCTCCCACCTCAGCCCCCTGAGTAGCTGGGACTACAGGCACATGCCATTATGCCCAACTAATTTTTTTGTTTATTTTTGGGAGAGATGTGGGTCTTGCTATGTTGCCCAGGCTGGTCTTGAGCTCCTGAGCTAAAACAGTCCTCCCACCTAGGCCTCCTAAAGTGCTGGAATTACAGGCATGAGCCACCTTGCTCAGCCTAACCCTCACAATTTTGATGAGATTTCAAGATTTACTAGGGAACTGCTATGCCTGGAGCAGTACTCTGAGATATCATTCTCTGCTGTTGTCTTTTTTTTCTCCATGTACTTTTTTCCCCTTTCTCTTCCCCTTAATTCATGCCAATAGGGATTCTGCAATCATTTCCCCAGGAGAGGGATGACACAAGATGGAAAATAGGCATAGACTATGAGTCTTTCTGGCTTTTTCTGTATAAAAGCCTTAACCTCTGGTGAAAGGGTAATCGAGGTCAAAAAAATAAAGAAGAGTGAGGACTCCTCTCACCTCAGACCTCCGTCTGCTCACCATAAAGATTCCCCTCTGCTGGAGGTAAACCTTGCCAGGAGAAAGAGACAGGCAAAAAGGAATGTGTGTGCTATCAGGAAGGAGGCGAGACCACAGAAAGGAAATGGCTGTATGTTGTGCCTGGGAAAAGGGAACCAGGGACAGCTACAAAAGAGATTCCTGCCTTTAGCCAGTCATGGACTAGAATGGGAAATTCTTAGTAGCAACCCTGGTGGACCATGGCACACTGCTCCCAGCAGCACCGTACCTCTATGCCTTAATTGTGCACAAAATTCTGGAACCATGGCCCAACCCAAGAAAGTAAGGAAACCCTCAAAACTAGCTCTAAAATTCTTGATTTTTCTCATGCCTGATCCAGAGCCCTGCCACCCAGGACATGACAACTTAATTTATCCACAGAAGTAGATTTAATAATAAATTTCCTGCCAGGCACAGTAACTCACGCCTGTAATCCCAGCACTTTGGGAGGCCGAGGCGGGAGGATCACCTGAGGTCAGGAGTTCAAGACCAGCCTGCCCAACATGGGGAAACCCCATCTCTACTAAACATACAAAAATTAGTCGGGCATGGCAGTGCACACCTGTAGTCCCAGCTACTCAGGAGGCTAAGGTGAGAGAATCACTTGAACCCGGGAGGTGGAGGTTGCAGTGAGCCAAGATTGCACCACTGCACTCCAGCCTGGGTAACAGAGCAAGACCCCGTCTCAAAATAAATAAATAAATACATTTCCTCATTCCCAGCGTTATTTTTGGATATTTTACTGATAGAACGATCAAATACTTAGTATTTATGGAACACCGACTCTCTTATTTACTCTGAATCAGAAGAGCCCCCTGACTTATACTTTCTTTTGTGAATAGGCAAGCAACCCTTCATTTAACAAAACTTTATTGAGACCTATGATATTCCGGTTATGTCACTTTAGGAATGAAGGACCGTTCAAAAATAAATTAAGACTCTGTTTTTTCCTTGGAGGAAATCACAATTTAGTCAAAAAGATGGGGCCATGCGTGACGGTTCACACCTGTAATCCCAGCACTTTGAGAGGCCGAGGTGGGTGGATCATTTGAGGTCAGGAGTTCAAGACTAGCCTGGCCAACATGGTGAAAACCCATCTCTACTAAACATACACACACACAAAAAATTATCCAGGCCTGGTGGCACATGCCTGCAATCCCAGCTACTCAGGAGGCTGAGGCATGAGAATCACTTGAACTCAGGAGGCAGAGGTTGCAGTGAGCCGAGATTGCACCACTGCACTCCAGCCTGGGAGACAGAGCAAGACTCTCTCTCTCAAACAAACAAAAAAAGATGGGCAGATAGACCAATAGCTCTTAGACTACAGTGCGATACATGCTATAATTGACATATGTGTAAAGAAACAAACATCCAAGGATCAGAGAAGCTGATTTTGAAATCCAGTCTTAGTCAATCATCTGACAGGGAAAAAGACACCCCAAAGATTCCCTAAGGCAAAAGGCAAAGTCAGAATTGTTAAAGAATGACAAGAAATTTTCTGACCAGAGTATCCTTTAAGGCAGCCAAATGTCCCCTCTCAAAGAAACGGTCTGATACAGTTTGGCTGTGTCCCCACCCAAATCTTATCTTGAATCTTAGTTCCCATAATCCCCATATGTCTTGGGAGGGACCTGGTGGCAAGTAATTGAATCATGGAGGCAGGCTTTCCCATGCTGTTCTTGTGATAGTGGATAAGTCTCATGAGATCTGATGGTTTTATAAAGGGCAGCTCCCCTGCACATACTCTCTTGCCTGCTGCCACATAAGACGTGCCTTTGCTCCTTCTTCACATTCCACCATGATTGTGAAGCCTCCCTAGCCATGTGGAACTGTGAGTCCATTAAACCTCTTTTCCTTTATAAGTTATCTAGTCTTGGGTATGTCTTTATTAGCAGCATGAAAACAGACTAATACACTCTCCCTGCTCCTGTCCCTTGTCTTCCCAGTCTGGCTCCCACATTGCCTGAGTGCACTCCCCTTACTGTATTGTCAATAATAGTTTGTATCAGACTATGAGGTCCCTGAAGATAAACTGCTCGTCTCTTGTTTTCTCCAATTTAGCACAGTGCCTGGCACGCAGGCATTCAATAAAGGTTGAAGGAACAAAGGAAAAGAGGCCAACAGAGGGAGAAGGAAGAAGGAAACAGGAGGCCACATGGAGTAAAGTTGTAGGAAATAAAGTTAAGTTGCAACAAGATTGTGAAGGAATAGTTCCTGACGGCATAGGCAGTGTGAGGTCTTTGAAGAAGGTTAAGCAGTGAGTGACTAACTTAGGTTTGGAAAAGCAGGCTAGCGTAGCTTCCTGGTTTTGAGCACTAGCTCTGGAAGTAAACAGGCCTGAATTAAAATCCCAACTCTGGCATTTACAAACTATGTGACCTTCGGCAAAGTGCACTAGCTCTTAAAGCCCCAGTTTCCTCCTCTCTTAAATGGGTATTATCACACCTCCCTCACAAGTTGTTTGGAGAATTAAATGAGATTCTGCATATAAAACACTTAACATAATGACTGGCCCCTGATTTAACGTAAAAATTGGTAACCCCTCAAAAACATCTGTCAGCAGTGTGAAGGATGGACTAGGGCAGGGACAAACTCAAGACCAGCAGCTATGTAACACTTATGATGTGCCAGGCACTGTTCTAAACACTTTACAAATATAAATGTATTTAATCTTCACGAGAACTCTAAGAAGTAGCTACTATTGTTATCTTCATTTTATAGATGAGTAAAGTTAGACATAGAGGTTAAGCATCTTACTCAAGAGCACCCCCCTAGTGAGTAATAGACCTGGGTCTGAGCCCTGGCAACCCAGTTGCAGAGTCCTTGCTCTTGAGTGCTATGAGTATTATGCTGACTGTGGATGCAACAGCTCCAGCCAATCAGGATCATGGACAGAAGGAGATGTGACGTGTGACTCTAACTGTAGTGATTGGGTAGATGCTGCTGTCATGAACTGAGATGAGAAATGAAAGTAGAGAGCAGGTCTGGGGTTCCATGAGATGTGGGAAATATGAAGGAATCAATGGAACATGCAGTACTCCAGTTGGAAATACTGATCTAGAGCTCTAGAAAGAGAAGTTAAGACTGAAAACTGAGGAACCATTTGCATTTAAGTGATAATGAAGTCTGGCAAATCTGCCGAGAGAGAGAATAGAGTGAAAAGGAAAAGAGCCCAAGGGAACATCCTCCCGTTCGCCTGATAAAGAAGTTGGGTCAAGGAGGGAGGCTGAGATGTGGTCAGGGTGGGCAGCAAGACTATCAGGAGAGAGTAGTGTCAAGGAAGCCATAAAAAGATGAAAATTTCATAAAGGAGGCAGTGATCAACAATGTCAAATGTCATAGAGAAGTTGAGTAGGGTGACTTCTAAGCCATTGGGTTTAGCAAGTAGAGAGTCATTAGTAACCTCAGAAAAATGGCTTCAATAGCACAAAGGGCTACAAACGGCTGAACAGTGAACAGCATTTTGTTTTTGTATATCATAAACTGTGTTTATTCCATGTACATGTTTTAAGATGACCAGGAATGAGAACTTAATAGTATACTCAGCAATTTATCTAGAAATTCATAAGTGCTGAGTTGGAACACTTTATATTTATCACACATAATGCTAAGTTCTGGAAGAGTTATACTTACCACAAAGTAACTGTTCTAAAACTTAGAATTATATGTGATAAATATAAAGTCAAATTGTTGCTTGAAAAAACAAGACTGGGGATCATGCTGAAAGGTGAAGAACTGATCTGCAGAGAGATAAAATCTTAGGCAATATCTCCCATTGAATCTGAATAAGCTAAGGTGTCTCAGGAGTAAATATCACATTTTCAGTTCAGCTCAGACTCAGAATTACACGGGACCCAGCTCAGTTTTAAAATACAATAGACTTATCAACCCAATATCTGTTTGAGTCCCTGCGTTCAGTTCTTTTGGGCATACATCCAGCAGTGGAACTGTCAGATCATATGGGAATTCTATGTTTAACCTTTTGAGGAAATGAAGGTTTTTGAGTGACATCTTTAATCAGATAAATCATACACTTTTTTTTTTGCTAAGTGGAAAATATTCTTCAGGGGAGAGAAGGAAGAGAAGCAAGGTATATTAGGTTTCCTAGGGCTACCATAACAAATTACCCCAAACTGGGTGCTTAAAACAGCAGAAATGTATTCTCTCACAGTTCTGGAGGCCAGAAGTCTAAAAATCAAGGTTTCGGCAGGCTTGTGCTTTCTCACAGACTGTAGCAAAGAATCCGTTCCACAACTTTCTCTTAGCTTCTATTGTCACTGGCAATCTGTGGCATTCTTTGGCTTATAGATACGTAACTCCAGTCTCTGCCTCCATCATCACATGCTGTTCTCCCACCATGTGTCTCAGCATCTTCACGTGGTGTTCTCACTCCTCGTGTCTGTTTTCTCTTCTTATAAAGACATCAGTCTCATTGGAGTAGAACTCACCTTAATCCAGTATGACTTCATCTTAACTTGATTACATTGGCAAAGACCTTTTTTCCAAATAAGATTACATTCAGAGGTACCAAGGATGAGGATTTCTATTTATCTTTTTGGGGAAACACGGTCCACCCACAACACGGGGAGTGTAATGGCACTACTGAAATAATCCAAGGAAGAGATGATGGTGGTTTTGATCAGAGGGTAAGCAACAGAGGTGAAAAGAAACAGTTGGAAATTCAATATATTTTGAAGGTAGATTGAACTGGATTTATTGGCAGATTAGATGTGGGATGTGACAAAAAGAGAGGCATCAAGGATGACTCCAAGATCTTTTGTCTGAGTGACCAGAACAATAAGGTTGGGAATATTGCAGAAGAAGCAGGTTTGGAGTGGAGGGAGGAAATCGAGAATTCAGTTTCAGGTATGTTATGTTGAGGATGAAGGTCAAACATGCAGGTGGAAATGTCCAATAGGCAACTTGGCTTCTGGAGGTCAGCAGAGAAGCCCTGGATAGAAATATAAATATATGAGTCAACAGAATAAGGTTAGTATTTAAAGCCACGAAACTCCATGAGATCACCCAGAGAGTGAGTGTAGACAGAAAAGAGAAGAATGACTGGGCATGATGGCTCACACCTGTAATCCCAGCACTTTGGGAGGCCAAGGTGAAAGGATTGTTTGATGCCAGGAGTTCACGAAAAGAGAAGAGGTTGTAAGACAGATCCCTGGGCAATGCTTAAAGGTTGGGAAGATGAGGAGAAATTCACAAAGGAGACTGGAGGAGATGAAATCCATGCAGTGAAATTCATCATTATTTCAAGAAACATTTCCATAAAAGGGAGCAGAGTAATAAGGTGATATATAGATTAGAATCAAATAAAAGAGGGTGCTTTTCAAATGGGAGAAATAACATCGGGTATATATTCTGATGGGAATGATTCAGTGAAGAAAGAAAAAAATGATTATACAGGAAAGAAAGGGGATATACATTTTCTCTATGTAAAACCAGATACAGAATACACATGGGTTAGAACAGGGAGACAACATCAAGAATGATGTTCAGAATGGTTATCTCTGGGTTAGAGATTTCAAGTGATTTTTACTCCTTGCACTTTTTTATGTTGCTTTTAATTTTTACAAGATACCTTTATCAAATCTACAAAAACAGTAAGTGTTCTATTTAATAACCCAGTGGTATCCAATAAGTGTCACAAAGTGTCTGTGCAGCATTTGATACTGCAAGTCACAGAGACGAAACCAGTAGACTAAGAGATGCGGAAAATCCAGGTCAGGCCCGGTGGCTCACACCTGTAATCTCCACGCTTTGGGAGGCCAAGGTGGATGGATCGCTTGAGGTCAGGAGTTTGAGACCAGCCTGGCCAACATTGCGAAACCTGTCTCTACTAAAAATACAAAAATTAGCCAGCCATGGTGGTATGCACCTATAATCCCAGCTATTCAGGAGGCTGAGGCACGAGAATCACTTGAACCCGGAGGCAGAGGTTGCACTGAGCCGGGATCATACCACTGCACTCCAGCCTGGGTGACAGAGCAAGACTTCGTCTCAAAAAAAAAAAAAGAAAGAAAGAAACAAGAAAATCCAGGGAGGGAAGCCCAAGCAAGTGCCCAGAGAAGGCAAACTAGTCCAGACAGAGGGAGGGATTGGCCCTTAAAAGGAGGAGAGACCCGACATCACTTCTGACCTGGGAGTGGGGATGATAGCAATAATTAGCGCAAATATACATGAGTTAGTGGGTGGATGGGAGGGAATTTAAGGGAGTTTACATGCAAAGTCTGTCTTTCCTCTCTCAAGGAGACAAGTTAATCCACTGGTTCTCGAGGAAATGGGAACAGAGCTGGGCAAGAGGTATGCAGGCAGCACTGAGGGCCCCTTGTGGTTGTGATTCTATTACAAATGATTGTAACTGGGATGATTTTACTAGTTATTCCAGCAATCCAGAGCAGGAATTGAGGGGAAGGATAGTTGGATTGATCCAAGATTAGGAATTGCAGAAATTGCTTCAGGACATTGAGGTAGTAATAAAAACAATAAAAACTAAGATTTATTACATTTTACATGCATTATTTAATTTAATCCTCCGCAATGGATAAGAATGAAAAGGATATTCAGATAAAATATCATAGCAAAGGACAAGGATTTTAAAAGGGTATTGTTGTTTCCATTGTACAGATGAGAAAACTGAGGCTTAGAGGGTGTAGTAGACATCTGTCAGGTTTTGCCTATCTGCATTCTTCCTAGATGGAAGGATCCCCCATCTCTCAAGTCTTGTTGGGAGGCAAGATCCAAGTTCACTGTGCCTGAAGTGAGCATATAACCCTATCCCAATTCCTTGACAAGAAGCATGTGGCCCAGATTTGGCCAAACAGATGCTTCTGTCAGGGATTTTGCCTCATGTGTAAGTACTCAATGACAGCAATAGGCAGAGAACATTCTCAGAGGCTGCAGCAGATTTAAGAGTCCAGGAGTGGCTGGGCGCAGTGGTTCATTCTTGTAATCCCAGCACTTTGGGAGGCCAAGGCATGTGGATCACCTGAGGTCAGGAGTTCAAGACCAGCCTGGCCAACACAGTGAAATACCATCTCTATTAAAAAAAAGCTGGGTGTGGTGGCAGGCACCTGTAATCCCAGCTTCTTGGGAGGGTGAGGCAGGAGAATCACTTGAACCAGCGGGGGGGGGGGGGGCAGGAGGGGGTGGAGGTTGCAGTGAGCTGAGATCACGCCATTGCACTCCTGCCTGTGCGACAGAGTGAGACTCCATCTTAAAAAAAAAAAATAAAAGAATCCAGCAGTGAAAATGGCAGTAGTGTCCCAAGTTGGACTACCAGAGTCAAGGTCCTAACCTGACTTCCTCTGGCATGACCTCTGTTCTGTTCTTAACTATAAAACTTTCTTGGGCTCTGCCTTTTCCTTAGAGTCATTTACCTACCTTCACATTCATACTGAGAGCTACCCAAAGCCATCCAATCAAATCTATTTCTGCTTAAATTAACTTGAGTCAGATTTTCCTATTTGTAGCCAAAAACCCTGAATGGGTCTTAGGGATTAAGAATTTTACCCACAGCTCTTATCAAAAAGACATCCAATAATCAGATACACAAAATTCTTTCCTATAGATGTCAGTTAACCTCTTTCCCCAGTCACCCTGGGGTTTAGTCAATGGGCTCATGGATAATGTAGCCATAGTAACAGAGATGGAAGATATGCAAGGGCTCAAAAAATATTGCCTTCCTTCACCCAGGCTGGTTTGGCAACTGCTGATTGTTTAACCTGATGTGACAGAAAGCAACGTTGAGTCCCTAATATAATACCATATTCGAAGTAGAAGTAGATCAGTCAAATACATGGTGGCAGGTTAATTACATCAATTTCTTTTCATCATGGAGGCAAGGGAGAGAAGCAGTTATTTATCATCACTGGAATATGATACTCATTATAGATTAATATTTGACTTTCCTGCCAGCTGTGTTTCTGCCAGCCATACTGACTGTGAACGCCTTTATTTATCACCACAGAAACAGTGTCCCATTCAGCATTGCTTCTACCAAAGAAGCGAGAGAAAGAGACGTCTATGGATTTCACTGGTCTCACCATGTGTCCCATCACCTACAAGCACATGCCCTTGCAGAATGGTAGAATAACCTACTGGAGACTCAGTTATGGTACCAGCTAGTCAACAGCAGCCTGATAAATTGGGGTGCTGTGCTATAGAATGAGATAATGCTCTAACCAATAGCCAATACATAGTGCTGCTTCTCCCAGTATAACGGCAGGAGTCTAGAAACGAAGAACTGGTAGTATCACCTTCCATTATTTCATATAAGGACCCAGCCACAAAGGTTTTGTACCTGTTTCTTGTGGCTCTTGGCTCTCTGCTGACTTAGAAGGCTTAATAATGAGAAAAAGACGGCTTCCACCTAGAGACTCAACAGGCAGGATCAGGAAGGGTTCAAACCCCTTAAAATGAAAGTTTGAGTTACTGCATCAGGTAAAGTAGCATGATTAGCTGAGGTGCTGGCTGAGGGTAAAAAAGGAACATGAGCTGGAAGTAGAAGAAAGTCAAAAATATCAACTATGGGCTTGGGACCAGATGCAGAAATATGGTCTGTCCTAGCTACTCCAATTTTCTTCCTTGCTTTGTTATGAATACAGTAATAAATTTCCTTTGTTTAGTTTTTCCTCTTTCTGTAGCATTTTATATTACTGTGTTGGAGGTAGTCAACTTTTTAAGTTATACCTCAGGTTATAGGATATAAAAGTGCCATTGTGAGCAAACTAGAATAGGAATGAACATCCCCTTGGAGTGAGGAATTTCTCTTGGGCCTTCCTGATTTCTCAGACAGCAGCCCACTCCTCCAGCCCTTCTAATGAATTTGTAAGCACCTCATTCCCCGTATTTAGCCCTTCCTGCTTAAAATCGCTAGAGTGGTTTTCTGTTATCTGTATGTAAGCTCTGACCAAAAAGCGAAACAAACAAAACAATCATACACACAATGAAAAGGCATAAGGCATGGTTATTTTGTTATTGAATCGAAGTGATTAGGGAACAGTGGTTTAGATGATTTCTTTCAGTTACTTAAAAGAGCTTTTTGCTTTTTATTCAGGCTATAAAAATTGCCGTAGGCCATTATGTAGCTCCCTTTGACATGGCTTTGTCTTTTATGAGTCTCACAGCTGTTTTGATTAAAGGAAAGAATCACTATTTTCTGCCAACACTTAAATCTTTAAAGTTGGAGAAATAATCTTTCCCAAATTGCAGCTAGCTCCTTAGGGATAGGAATCATGCCTATGTTATTCACTCCTAACAGCACTTAACACAGTAGACTCCACATAGCAACATGAATAGTTTCTTCAATATATGCTTTTATTTTTTCCTGGAGTAATAAGCATGCTGATTTGAGGGTCTATGACCTCCTAGATTTCTGGGCCTGTGATCTGGGGCAGCCTCAAAGATCTCTGAAATGCCTTTGGGGTCTTTCTCCCATTGCCTTATGAATAGCCTCTGGCTCCCTTCCATCTGAACCAATCTTTCAGCAAAGGGTCGAGAACATGCTCCTTCACTCTACATGGCCCGTCTGCAAATTTTCCAAATCTTGCCATTCTCCTTCTCTTTTAACTATAAATTATGTCTTTAAGTCGTATCTTTGCACTCACATCTCACTGCATGCAGTTCAAAGTAGCCACGCAGCAGCCTGAATGCTTTGCTTCTTAGGTATTTCTTCTGCCATATATCTCAGCTTATTGCTCTTAAATTCTACATTCCATGGAGTCCTAGGATATGAACACAATTCAGCCAAGGTCTTTGTTACTTTATAGCAAGGATGGCCTGTACTCCAGTTTCCAATACCTTGCTCCTCATCTCCAACCGAGACCTCATCAGATCATTTCCACTTGAGACCTAATCAGAAAGGCCTTTACTGTCCATTTTTCTGCCAACATTCTGGTCACAACCACTAAAGTAATCTCTAAGAAGTTCCATACTTTCCCTAGTCTTCTCTTCTGAGCCCTCACCAGGATCATGCTTAATGCTCTGTTAATGACAACCTAGTCTTTTTCCATCCTGCTTCTCTAAAGTCTTCTAGCTTCTACCCATTAATCCAGTTTCAAAGCCCTTTCCACATTTTCAGGTGTCCATTATAGCAGCAACTCCACTTCTGGTACCAATTTTCTGTCTTAGTCCATTTTCTGCTGTCATAATTGAATATCACTGTCTGGGTAATTTACAAAGAACAGATATTTATTTGGATCATAGCTTTGGAGGCTTGGAAGTCCAAGATCATGCTGCTGGCATCCGGAGAGGGTAATCCCAATGGCAGAAGGTGGAAGGTGAGCACATAAGGAAGAGAAAGGCAGCAGGGGCTGGACTCATTTTGTAACAACCCACTCTTGTGATAACTAACCTGCTCTTACAATAGTGACATTAATCTATTCATGAAGGCTCTGACATAATGACCCAATTACTTCTTTTTAGGTCTCACCTCTCAACACCGTTGCACTGGGATTCAGTTTTCAACACATGAACTTTTTGGGGGCATATTCAAGCCACAGCACTTCCCATGGCCACAGAGAATCTGGCTCTTGTTCTCTCTCTCCATCATCTTTTTCCACCCAACTCCTGTGCTTCCACTGTGCTCCAGTTTCACTAGTCTTTCTTTAAGGCATCAAGCTCTTTTCTTTTTTTTTTAGAGACAGGGTTCTGCTCTGTCACTGGCTGGAGTGCAGTGCCATGATCATAGCTCACTGTAAGCTCAAAATACTGGGCTCAAGTAATCCTTCTGCCTAAGCCTCCCAAGTAGTTGGGACTACAGGTGCATGGCACCACACTTGGCTAATTTTTAATTTTTTGTTTTTATAGAGACAGGGTCTCACTATGTTGCCCAGCCTGGTCTCAAACTCCTGACTATAAGTGATCCTCCTGCTTCAGCCTCCCAAAGCACTGGGATTACAGTCATAAGCCACCAAACCCGACTAGCAAGCTCTTATCTATGTTAGGTCTTTTGCATGTATTATTTTTCTGCATGAGATGTTCTCCTCCCTTTCTTCCTGCACAACCTTCAAACTTCAACTTAGCTATTACTGACTATTCATGCCCATTCTAACTCAGGTTCTCCCTATCATACATAGGACCCTGTACATTTCTTTTACCCTTCTTATTACAGTTTGTGGATATATATTATTTCTAAGATTGTTAAGGTCTGGGTCCTCCACCCGGATAACGGATTCTGAGTAGGTAGAGATTTTGTTTGTTTTGCTTCTATTGTCTTCTGTTCTATCCCCTAGATGCAGAGTAGGTAGATACTCAGTGTTTCTAGAATGGATGATTTAGCCAAGGGTTTGAAGAGCTTAAAATAATAATTACCAAAAAAGTAATTCCCTGTGTCTGTTTTCTGCTAATGCAGAACACATAAGAAACACCTAATAAATATTTGTTGGTTAATTAATTGGCTAACTAACCTTAGGCTGATATTTTGGGTGGGAAGAAAGGTATCACACCTAGAGGTAGGTTAGGATCAAAGATACCCAGATATAATGACAGTCAAACCTTTTCTTATTGTGATGAAAGTATAAATTATCATAGTGAGGATTAGGTACAAACATTTATAATTACTTTAATGATAGGAGCTCTCATAAGAAAAAGAAAGCAAGATGTGCTACAGCTGAATATTACTGGGCATGGTTATGTTACACGCAATGAGAGGCTATCATTGACTAGAAGGGGCTGTGGACTGAAATCAAACATCTCAGTTTATTCAGCAGGCCTGGAAAAAGAAGGAGAGTAGACGTTAAATGTGAGGGGCATAGAGAAAGCCCTTTCTACTTGGGCAGAAGATGATATTTTATATCTTCAGCAGCAGTCCCAGTTGATAGCCCATTCCAACAGTTATTGATGATAAGCCTCATGCTGTGGTTAAATATTTTGTGGTATAATTAATTTAAATATATCATGGGAAGCTATAGTCTTGGCTTGAGAAACTAAGTTGCATTTACCCTAGGATTCTTGTTAATATTTCAGGACATGTCCAGGTATAGCAGAAGTTTATTTGTACCAAGAGGCCCCATAATAGCCATCATACCAGGGGAAAAGAGAAGTGAGGCTCACAAGTTTGGTTCAAGGTCAGTATCAGCAGGAGGGATAATTAAGTCCCAGACAGCATCTGTCATTCTGATTGTCCCCTAGTCCAGTGGAGCTTAGGGACAATCAGAGGAGTGGACAAAAACAAAGCATAATGTAGAGCACTACTTTGCAATGGACAAAATGACTGGGGACTAATGGGAAGGCGGGCAGGTTGCAATGAGGAGCAAGTGAGAACTCAGAATTGACACAGCAGAACAACCTATAGCTTGGATCAGAGAGGGCACAGGACTGGAGACCAGGCTGCAATAGCATCAAGAAGCCCCTGGTACTTTTGGTGAGCATTGTCCCTCTGATGCTTCTTTGCAGCTTGGGAAGCATTTGCAGCAGTATATTGACCTTGGCAGCAGGAAGGGAGACTGCTGTAAGAAACCAAAACAGGAGAGGGGAAATGCATGCGGAAACAAAGAATACTAGCTTGTGACCACCCGGGAGCGGTCCTGGGCACTTTCAGAACTAATTGGAAGGAATTTATTATGGGTTGAATTGTGTGCCCTGGAAAGATATATTAGAGGCCTAACTGCCAGTACCTCAGAATGTGATCATATTTGGAAATAAGGTCATTGCAGATGTAATCAAGTTAGGATGAGGCCATTAGGGTGGGCCCCAGTCCGATATTACTGGTGTCCTTATAAGAAGATTAAAATGCCATGTGAAGACAGAGATGCACAGACAATGCCACGTGACTACAGAGGCAGAGACTGGAGTGATGAAGCTGCAAGCCAAGGTGTGCCAAGGATTGGCAACCACTACCAGATGCTAGGAAGAGGCAAGGACGGGACCTCCTCTACAGGTTTCAGAGGGAACATGGCCCTGCTGACACCTTGATTTCAGACTAGCCTCCAGAACTGTGAGACAATCACTTCCTGTTGGTTTAAGCCACTGGGTTTGTGGTGCTTTGCTCCAGCGGTCCTGGGGAACTAACACAGAATTTCAGGAGGAGAGTTTTTCAGAGTGAATAGGACAGAGTCATTTTGACCCTAATTTTCCCCCATAGATTTGCGAAGCCACAGAAACACAGCTTACGTATAAAACTATAAAAATAAACATGCCAAAGAGCTAAGTTTTTATTTGCTGACTTGAATTTGGCCAATGTGCCACTAACTAGTACATTTCATGCAACTTTAAGACCAGCCTGCATCTAATTAAATGAGATAATGTCTGTAAAGCTCTTAAAACAGTACCTGGCACCTAGTTAAGGCTTCAATATATGTTGGATAATGTCAGTAATATTATCATCTGATTATCCTGATCCTCGAGCTCTGAGCTGCTCATCTCCTCTGCATCTAAGATCTGCTGAAAGCTGCTGAGAAAACCTCACACCTAGGCAATCTGGTGTCACTAAAAAGTAAATATCACCAACCTCACCAGAGTCCTTCACCCTGCCTTGGTTTCCCTAGTAAATGCCCTCTCCTATTCACTACGATGGGTTCTAAATTGTGGTTCCTCAAACCTCCACCACCCCCATTTCTCAGCTCATCCCCAGCAGGGCATTCCTAGCACTGAACAAATATAAAACCTTAGAAAAAATATCCCTCAACTGTCACCACTAAACCTATCAACCCGCGTGTACCCACAGCTCTCGTGGATTCCTCCCTGTTATTTGGACAAAAAAGCACTTTTCTAGTCCAGATCGTCATTCTTTATTCTTCCCTCTTCCTCATACACACTTTCAATCCATAAGCAAATGTTAAGTCTACCTACCAGATAGCTTGCCAAGCCACACATTTTTGCTTCTCTCCATGACCACCAGCTTGGCCCATACAAGCCTCATTGTGTCATTGTTCTGCTTAAACTGTTTCAGTGATTTCCTACTGCCGTACCGATCAAGAAAATCCTTCACATATTTTCAAGACTTCTCTCCAGGCTGGGTCCCTCATAATCCAAGCTCTATCAGCTTTTCTAACCTCACCTCTTACTCTGCTCTGTTCTTCCAACATGCTACACTCTAGGCTAGAGAGTAACTCAAAATACTGTCACTTCCTCATTAAAATAATAACATTCACATAATGCTTACTGTGAACTGGGCATATAGCAACTCATTTATCAGGGCAACAATGAGATTAGTACTATTGCTATCGCCATTTAACGATAAGGAAACGGAGGCACAGAAGTTAAGTGATTTGCCCAAAGTACAAGGAAAGTAATGACAAGCCAGGATTTGAACCAAGAGTGCTGGTGGTGCAGTCCTGTTCTGTTCTCTGATCTTGCCTGCATACCTCTAGACTCCTCCCTCAGTCCCAGCATTCACTACCACCCTTTATATTCGGCCGATTCCTATAATTCCTTCATGACTCAGTATAAACATCCCTTCCTCAGCATCAGATCTCCTTGCTCTGTCTCATATCTTCCCATCCTCCATATTATAATATTATTAAATATCTATCTCCTCTGCCACATTGTCAGTTTCATGAGGACAGGAAACATATCTGCTCTATTTATAGCCACACCCTCCCTTCTTAGCACATACCTGAGAGATAGTAGGTGCTCATTAAGCATTTTTTGATTGAATGAAATAACGAGTAATAACTAATCACCTTGAAGAACTTCTGTGTATATAGAACACATAACATCATACCTGGCACATAACATGGACTTGATAAATATTTATTTGATATTGTGTTCCAGAAATGGCAAGGAATCCAGTTTGACTAGTGTCAAGGGTGTGAAAAGAGCTTTTGGCAAATGGTCGAGCCAAAAGAGGAGGGAGTTCCATGATAGAAGGAAGGGGTTATCAGCAGTATATAATCTTGCAAAGGCAAATATTAGCATTTCAAAATCCCTCCTTCCCAGCCCAAGATGGTTCTAAATTTTTCTTTTAAACACACCATCCAACCGTATTACAGCAGACTTCAGCAAAGTGTAATTGGTATGCTCATGGGACCTTGGCATAAGAGACTCACGCACTAATGACCAAGGTGAAAATAAAGGTCTACCTGGGTGTGTTTATGTAACACAAACAGCTACCTCCTCTCTACTTAGTAAGGGTCTGATTATCAAAAAAATCTAATCTCTTTGAGCACAATAAAAGATTTCCTATTCCTATCTCCTTTGGAGAAAGTAAATTTATTATCCTCAAAAGGCTTCCTGGAACACTGGGTTAATCCCTTTAAAAAGATACATCTGGACACCCTAACTTCATTACAATTCTAGACTTGAATGCTACCAGGTATATTTTTTTTCTTCCCCCAACTGAGTGGTGCCAGGGAGTCTAGAGACAGCAGTCAGCAAACCAGGTTCAAATCATTGTCTCTTTGAAGCTGTGTTTTGGCAGCCGTGGCGACAGCAGACTGAGCCTTCAAGGAGCAGTAAACTTCTTGTCACCCTCGAGTGACCCTCTACGGAAAAACTGGAAAGAGAAGAGGATAACTTCCAGGGAAAACAGCCGATTTACCACCTGTGCAAACATGCATCTAACTGGCCTGCCATGAGAGTCCTTGGGAAAGGCTTTGGTAAAACAGCAATTGCCAACATGTGGAGTCAAGCAGTTGCACTCTATACAGGCCGGAACCACAAAAGATTGTGCTATGTGTCAGAAACCACCACCATTACAAAGGTGCTTTATCCCAAACCATTTCGTTAAATCAAATCCCCACCAACTATAGGGTGATGAGTGTATAGGACTCTTGTCATAGGATCAGCATCTTTGGTCCTATTTTCACACCACAGGAGACATTTATCCCTTTACAACATTCTGATCTATGGCTAGCTGTTAATTATATTTGCCGCCAAGAACCCGTTAATGAAGGGCTATTTCGTGGCCTTTGGCGAAAACCTCAGACTCAGCAACCAAGGAGCTGAAAGCCCTGACCTCAAGGCAATCTCCACACCAGCCTCCTGCCTGATGCATATTTCAAAGGTTTCCAGGTTTTAAAGCATGGATTACCTTTGCAAATGAAAAACTGAACAAGCAGAAACATTTAGTGGCATGTTATTACAGTTCCAATGATTTTGAAAAGGCTGCTCAGTTTAACCAGAGGCAGAATTTCAAATGAACATAGAAATAATTATTCACTGCTTTTTTCATCATTTTCTGTTTATTCTACTAGGATTTAAAATATAGCACATATTGATTCCCACCTAAGGTTTCTTGCCATTATGCATATATCAATCTACTGAAAAATCATGCATATTGATAAAATATTTAATGCTTCAGGGGCATTCAATATTCACCCACCTGCCAAATAGGTTGTTTGTTTGTTTTATCTAAATAGGATCTTGCATGGTAATGAAATTTTAAACTCCAGTCAAAAGGTAGTTTTATTTTTTCAAATATTTCAAACTTTTCATTTATGAGAAAAATGATGAAAACAGAAAGTAAAAGAAAGCAGTGTTGTCTTCGCCAGTAGAGAGCATTTAATCATTACCTGCCAGGTACATGGCATTCTACTAGATGCCATTTATCAAAATACATTCATTGTGCACCTATGATCTACTAGGCACTTCCTCAGATGAAAAGATTATAGACACACAGTCTCTGTTCCATACAGTTCAAATCTAGAAGGAGAAACAAGTAGTTACAACATAATGTGGTATTACGGGAGTACAATACATGTTTGCTGTACTAGATGTATAGATGTATAAACCAAGAAATGAATGAATGGTCATGGAAAATTTCAGAACATAATAAAATCAACATGAAGGGCAGGCAATAAATACACAGTATTCAGGCTGGACGCAGTGTCTCATGCCTGTAATCCCAGCACTTTGGGAGGCCGAGACAGGCAGATCACCTGAGGTCAGGAGATCAAAATCAGCCTGGCCAACATAGTGAAATTCCATCTGTACTAAAAATACAAAAAAATTAGCGGGGTGTGGTGGTGGATGCCTGTAATCCCAGCTACTCAGGAGGCTGAGGCAGGAGAATCTCTTGAACCCTGGAGGTGGAGGTTGCAGTGAGCTGAGACCATGCCACTGAACTCCTCCAGTCTGAGTGACAGAGCAAGACTCTGTCTCAAAAAAAAAAAACAAAAAAAACCCTATAATCTGTAATACCAGCACTTTGGGAGGCCAAGGTGGGTGGATCACCTGAGGTCAGGAGTTTGAGACCAGCCTGCCCAACATGGTGAAACCCTGTCTCTACTAAACATACAAAATTAGCCAGGCATGGTGGCGTGTGCCTGTAATCCCAGCTACTTGGGAGGTCGAAGCTGGAGAATCACTTGAACCCAGGAGGCAGAGGTTACAGTGAGCCAAGATCATGCCACTGCACTCCAGCCTGGATGACAATAGTGAAACCCCATCTCAAAAAATAAATAATAATTAACAAATTCAGTATTCAACAATAATAATAGAAGATGGACTATTTTATTTTATTTATTTATTTTTTAGATTTTAGCTCCTACTTAGATGAGAGAGCATGAACTATTTCTCCATTTTAAATGGAGAACATTTCAAGAGGATTCTAAAGACTAAAATCTTTTAGATGTAGGATTACAAAAGAAATGAGAAGCCCTACATTCAATTTACTAATGATGTGTTGGTAAAACCGAACAAACATGAAACACATGATAGTAAAGAACTAAACTGCATAATATAGGAAAAATAAGAGGGATGGAAATCAGATTGTTACACAATGGTATTATTCCTCAAGCTCTTATTTTGAAATTATGTCTTCTTTAGATTCAATTATTATGACATTCCCATGTTAATCTCTTCATTGTAACTGCAATTAACCACAGTGTAAGTCACTCCAAGTGAAGGTATTGGAAAGTGGTATAAGGCAAAATTGGGCCAATTCACTCCCTTTGGGCATTCAAAGTGCAATATAATATCAATTTTCACCACAAAGGGAACAAAACCCTCATTTATCACTCTTTCAGAAGAAAGATTTTAAAAATTATACATCAAACAAAACTTTTCAAAGACTTCCATGGACTCTTAACTCAATGCCAGGGAAAAGAAAGAAAATAAAGATAAGTTTACGCCTAAAAATATGATTAGTTTTTGGTCTAAAGAACTGTGTTACAATTTTATTATTACTTTGCTATGTGACCTTGGTCTTCATTGCCTCCTTAATAAAACAGGAATAATAATCATGCCTACCTACCTGATAATAATGCATGCTTATCAAGTAAAATAACAGTTCTAAAATGTTTGAAAACATTGTAAAAATATTAAAATCCTATATTAGATTTGTTGTACATTTGAATGATAAAGTTCAAATAGGATGGTATTTTTCATCTATAAAGGATGGGATGGCTTTGTTTAGGGAAAGGAAAAGCGTATTATAAAGTACATAATCCTCCAACAATCTATGCAATAATAGAAATGAAGTAGTAAAAATATTACAATTTTTTCTCTTTTAACAGATGCATCTATTTCTAGTTCCAGGGTATAGTTAGTTTTCACATTACTCATTTTTTTTTCTTGCTAAACCTTTCATCATATTTTCATAAACATTACCAAGGTTACTTCTTGACTTTGCCTTTAAAATATTATTTTGATTATCAAATCTTATGTGAAAACCTGAAGGAAAAAACCATAAACCTGTTCTTTCCTCTAACAAAACCTGGCCTTGCTTCTGCCAAGAACATCTACAAGTCGTTAAAAATAGCACAGTTCTTTATTTGGACTCAATTGACTTGTACTTCTGTAGACCTGTCAAAACGTTAAATAATAAATTGTTATCTCTGAATAGATTCGTCTTTGCCCAAGATAAGTTGAAAAACGTGTTTTACATGAGTCATTTAACCGGAATAATCTTCCTTTGGATTACTGGAGTCATTAGGGGGAAAAAAATACAAAATCATGTGAGTAATTTTCCATGTATCTAGGGTTCAATATCTCAAATGTTTCACAGGCCTTCTGCATCACAAGGCAGTTTATTTAAAAATACAGGCACATCCTCCTCTCTGCTTCTCCATGTCACTTCCTCTTTAGCAGCTGAAGGCAGGCCTATCATCGATGAACAGAGTGTCAGCCAATGCCCCTTGTGCTTCTGTGTCATCATTCTAAGATAGGAATGAGCATGAGCATATTTGAAAGGCCCAAGGCAGAGAGCTCTTTTCCTCTTCTCATCATTTTAACAACAACAAGAAACAAAAGTTATTAACAACAATCAAAACAGCACAGGCACAATGCAAAGGTACAATCTCTATAGCTACATAGAGCTGCAGCCAAATAGCCACCCACATATTTGCCGCTGTTGCTGGGGAAGAAAGGAAATGTTGCTTTGGTTCAAAGAAGAGGGGAGGGGCTGGGGGTGATGGCTCATGCCTGAAATCCCAGCACTTTGGGAGGCCAACGCAGGCAGATTGCTTGAGCTCAGGAGTTGGAAACCAGACTGGTACATCCACCATGGCAGCATGGTGAAACCCTGTCTCTACAAATGATTTTTTTTTTAATTAGCTGGGCATGGTGGGACCACCTGTAGTCCCAGCTACACAGGAGGCTGAGGTGGGAGGATTGCTTGAGCCTGGGAGGTCGAGGCTGCAGTGAGCCATGATCATGCCACTGCACTCCAGCCTGGGTGGCACAGTGAGACTGTCTAAAAAAGTTAAAATAAAGAACCATGGAGTAAGATGTGGACGCAAACAAGAGAAAGGGGCAGAACACTGTATTTGACAGGAGTGTTCCAACTGAGAAGATCATTTCTCACCCTCAGTGAGGAGCAGGTGAACCACAGAAACAGATAGGAGAGCGTGTTGTTTGTGACCTCTGCCAGAAGTTGCAAGGAGATTAAGACACTCATCAGGAGGGGCAGTGCCCTGCATGGAGATCTCAAGCTTTGTTTTCTTGGGTGAAGGAACTATTTCAAAAGGAATGCGTAGCCAACATTCCTACCATTAGCCTGTCTTGCTATTGTATATTGCATGGCTATCCTGCTAGGGAAATTTGATCAATATATTAGATTCCTGGCAGAAAGATGCTATCAGACAATGCACATATGCCTTGACATAGCTCAATTTCCACCTATCCAAGAAGGTATTGATTTTTCTGTCCCCGAAGTGCACACACACATATTAAGAGCGCTTACAGAGGATGGGGGTTGGGTAGGCACTTAGTCAAGAACAGACAGTTCTGCCATTCCCCAAAAGCATTCAAAATACCGTCTGGCTTGGTGACTTAATATTTGGATGATCTATATAAACTCCTCACATCAGGATTAAATCAATGGCTGATGAGCAAAAACACTCTTTGAATGCTCACTCTTTATTTTTTATTTTTTTTTTTTCTTGAATCTTTTTCTTTATTGTTTTGTATTCGGGGTAATGCATGGAAAGTATTGTAAGACCACATTAAAATATTTTTTCTAGAAATTCTGTTGGTTTGATTTCATCTTTTTTTCTTTTAATTTTTTTTTTTTTTTTTCTTTTTTATTGATCATTCTTGGGTGTTTCTCGCAGAGGGGGATTTGGCAGGGTCACAGGACAATAGTGGAGGGAAGGTCAGCAGATAAACAAGTGAACAAAGTTCTCTGGTTTTCCTAGGCAGAGGACCCTGCGGCCTTCCGCAGTGTTTGTGTCCCTGGGTACTTGAGATTAAGGAGTGGTGATGACTCTTAACGAACATGCTGCCTTCAAGCATCTGTTTAACAAAGCACATCTTGCACCGCCCTTAATCCATTCAACCCTGAGTGGATACAGCACATGTTTCAGAGAGCACAGGGTTGGGGGTAAGGTCACAGATCAACAGGATCCCAAGGCAGAAGAATTTTTCTTAGTACAGAACAAAATGAAAAGTCTCCCATGTCTACCTCTTTCTACACAGACACAGCAACCATCCGATTTCTCAATCTTTTCCCCACCTTTCCCCCCTTTCTATTCCACAAAACCGCCATTGTCTTCATGGCCCGTTCTCAATGAGCTGTTGAGTACACCTCCCAGATGGGGTGGTGGCCGGGCAGAGGAGCTCCTCACTTCCCAGTAGGGGCGGCCGGGCAGAAGCGCCCTTCACCTCCCGGACGGGGCGGCTGGCCGGGCGGGGGGCTGACCCCCCCCACCTCCCTCCCGGACAGGGCGGCTGGCCGGGCGGGGGGCTGACCCCCCACCTCCCTCCCGGACAGGGCGGCTGGCCGGGCAGAGGGGCTCCTCACTTCCCAGTAGGGGCGGCCGGGCAGAGGTGCCCCTCACTTCCCCGACGGGGCGGCTGGCCCGGCGGGGGGCTGACCCCCCCACCTCCCTCCCGGAGGGGGCGGCTGGCCGGGCAGAGGGGCTCCTCACTTCCCTGTAGGGGCGGCCGGGCAGAGGCACCCCTCACCTCCCAGACAGGGCGGCTGGCCGGGCGGGGGGCTGACCCCCCCACCTCCCTCCCGGACGGGGCGGCTGGCCGGGCGGGGGGCTGACCCCCCCACCTCCCTCCCGGACGGGGCGGCTGGCCGGGCGGGGGGCTGACCCCCCCACCTCCCTCCCGGACGGGGCGGCTGGCCGGGCGGGGGGCTGACCCCCCCACCTCCCTCCCGGACGGGGCGGCTGGCCAGGCAGAGGGGCTCCTCACTTCCCAGAAGGGGCGGCCGGGCAGAGGCGTCCCTCACCTCCCGGATGGGGCGGCTGGCCAGGCGGGGGGCTAACCCCCCCACCTCCCTCCCGGACGGGGCGGCTGGCCGGGCCGGGGGCTGACCCCCCCACCTCCCTCCCAGACAGAGCGGCTGGCCGGGCAGAGGGGCTCCTCACTTCCCAGTAGGGGCGGCCGGGCAGAGGCGCCCCCCCCACCTCCTGGACAGGGCGGCTGGCCGGGCAGGGGGCTGATCCCCCCACCTCCCTCCCGGACGGGGCGGCTGGCCGGGCGGGGGGCTGACCCCCCCACCTCCCTCCCGGATGGGGCGGCTGGCCGGGAGGGGGGCTGACCCCCCCACCTCCCTCCCGGACGGGGCGGCTGGCCGGGCAGAGGGGCTCCTCACTTCCCAGTAGGGGCGGCCGGGCAGAGGCACCCCTCGCCTCCCGGACGGGGCGGCTGGCCAGGCGGGGGGCTGACCCCCCCACCTCCCTCCTGGACGAGGCGGCTGGCCGGGCAGAGGGGCTCCTCACTTCCCGGTAGGGGCAGCCGGGCAGAGGTGCCCCTCACCTCCCGGACGGGGCGGCTGGCCAGGCGGGGGGCTGACCCCCCCACCTCCCTCCCAGATGAGGAGGGAGGACGCTCCTCACTTCTCAGACGGGGTGGCTGCCGGGCGGAGGGGCTCCTCACTTCTCAGACGGGGCGGTTGCCAGGCAGAGGGTCTCCTCACTTCTCAGACAGGGCGGCCGGGCAGAGACACTCCTCACATCCCGGACGGGGCGGCAGGGCAGAGGTGCTCCCCACATCTCAGACGATGGGCGGCCGGGCAGAGACGCTCCTCACTTCCCAGATGTGATGGCGGCCGGGAAGAGGCGCTCCTCACTTCCTAGATGGGATGGCGGCCGGGCAGAGACGCTCCTCACTTTCCAGACTGGGCAGCCAGGCAGAGGGGCTCCTCACATCCCAGACGATGGGCAGTCAGGCGGAGACGCTCCTCACTTCCCAGACGGGGTGGCTGCCAGGCAGAGGCTGCAATCTCGGCACTTAGGGAGGCCAAGGCAGGCGGCTGGGAGGTGGTTGTAGCGAGCCGAGATCACGCCACTGCACTCCAGCCTGGGCGCCATTGAGCACTGAGTTAACGAGACTCCGTCTGCAATCCCGGCACCTCGGGAGGCCGAGGCTGGCGGATCACTCGCGGTTAGGAGCTGGAGACCAGCCCAGCTGACACATCGAAACCCCGTCTCCACCAAAAAAATTCGAAAACCAGTCAGGCGTGGCGGCGCACGCCTGCAATCGCAGGCACTCGGCAGGCTGAGGCAGGAGAATCGGGCAGGGAGGTTGCAGTGAGCTGAGATGGCAGCAGTACCGTCCAGCTTCGGCTCGGCATCAGAGGGAGACCCTAATTTTTTTTTTTTTTTTTTGAGACAGGGTCTTGCTCTGTCACCCAGGCTGGAGTGCAGTGTTGTAATCATTGCTCACTGCAGCCTTGAACTCCAGGGCTCCAGTGATCCTCCTGCCTCAGCCTCCCAAGTGCTGGGATTACAAGCATGAGCCATCACAGCCAACTACTTATTTTTTATGTTTTAGTCTGAATCATTAGTAATTAATTTTGGTTTAAGAAATGAGGAGTAGACTGGGCGCGATGGCTCATACCTGTAATCCCAGCATTTTGGGAGGCCAAGGTGGGCGGATCACTTGAGGTTAGGAGTTTGAGACCAGCCTGGCCAACATGGTGAAACCCGTCTCTACTCGAATGCTCACTCTTTAAATGTTAAGAACTCTATCAGCTTCAGAAACATTTCAGAAAATGTGGCCCTTCTTGGATTCCTGTTCCAGAGTTACTTCATATGAAATACCATCCTGAAGCCACATCTTTCTAACACAACTAAAATTAATTCTCTATTACTTGATCACAGCCTTCTTGCCTAATATCTGGAGTCGTGTCAACACTTCCGTTACCACTCCACTGTTTCTCCTCTTGTTTCCATCTGTCTCAAGCTGCTCGCAGAGCATTTCCAGCTTTTCACCTTCTGGGCTCAAGCTAAGATTATACTTCCTGATCCCCGTGTGGTTGGGTGGGGCCATGTGACCAGTTCTAACCCATGAGCTGTCAGCAGAAGTAATCTGTGTCATTTCTAGGTTGAGCTTTCAGTGGCCAATGAGAGACCTTCCAGAAGTCTCTTCCCTCCAGAAAGGCAACCAGAAATTATCAAAATAGCAGTTGCTCCATCAGCCTGAGAACTTGAGTGATTATGAGGACAAAGTTCATGGCTCACTGTGATGAACTCTATCTGAGGGAAAAAGTTAAAAGGTAAGATTTCACAGTAGGAGAAATATAAGTAGTCAATAAATATATTAAAAGATTCTTAACCTCAGGCCGGGCACGGTGGCTCACACCTGTAATTCCAGCAATTTGGGAGGCTGAGGCAGGCGGATCATGAGGCCAGGAGATTGAGACCATCCTGGCTAACACAGTGAAACCTCGTCTCTTCTAAAAATACAAAAAATTAGCTAGGCATGGTGGCATGCATTTGTAGTCCCAGCTACTCGGGGGAGGCTGAGGCAGGAGAATCTCGAACCTGGGAGGCGGAGGTTGCAGTGAGCCAAGATCGTGCCACTGCACTCCACCCTGGGCCACAGAGTGAGACTCCATCTCAAAAAAATAAAAAGATACTTAACTTCAGTTGTAATTTAGAGAAATGAAAATCATAACAACAAGATGCCATTCTTACCTATGAGATAGACAAAAGTTAAAACTTAAAAAGCTTAATAAGTGTAGTCCCAGCTATTCAGGAGGCTGAGGCAGGAGGATTGCTTGAGTGCAGGAGTCTGAGCTATTATTGTGCCACTGCACTCCAGCCTGGAAAATAAAGCAAGACCCTGTCTCTGAAAAACAAACAAAAAAAAGCTTAATAATTTCCAGAACTGGCCAAGTTGTGGGAAAATTGACATTCTCATTCCTGCTGGTATAACCTTATTGGAGGGCAATTAGTAAAAAAAATTTTTTTTTTTTTTTTGAGATGGAGTCTCACTCTGCCACCTAGGCTGGAGTGCAGTGGCGCGACCTTGGCTCACTGCAACCCCCACCTCCCAGGTTCAAGCGATTCTCCCGCCTCAGCCTCCCGCGTAGCTGGGATTACAGGTGTGCGCCACCACGCCAGGCTAATTTTTTTTTTTTTTTTGAGACAGAGTCTTGCTCTGTTGCCAGGCTGGAGTGCAGTGATAAGATCTTGGCTCACTGCAACCTCTGCCTTCCAGGTTCAAGAAATTATCCTGCCTCAGCCTCCCAAGTAGCTGGGATTACAGGCATGTGCCACCACACCCGGTTAATTTTTATATTTTTAGTAGAGACGGGGTTTCACCATGTTGGCCAGGCTGGTCTTGAATTCCTGACCTCAGGTTATCTGCCCGCCTTGGCCTCCCAAAGTGCTAGGATTATAGGCGTGAGCCACCATGCCCGGGCCCAGCAATATTTTTAAAATATAAATACCTTGACCCAAAAATCTGTTTTTAGTAATCTAAACTATAGAAACATTTACATATAATATTAACAATATTTACTGAACACATGCCATGTGTCAATCCCCATCTAACTGCTTTATTTATATTAATCATTATCCCTGAGAGTTTTCTATTCCTTTTCTATTTTACAGATGAAGAAACAGGATAAGCAACTGGCTTAACTAGGAAGTTGCTGTGCAGGGATTCAGATAAAGTGCTCTCTTTACACTAGAGTGTCTCTCTCAGAGAAATATGCATGGGGATTTTCATTGTACCATTATTCATAATCAATAAAAAATGAATAAAATGTAAATGTTCATCAATTTGAGAAATGGTTACAAATGGTAAATTCAGATTATAGAATATTATGCAGTAATTCAAAAGAATGAGCCCAAAAGAATTGAAAACATACAGCCACACAAAAACTTGTAGAATGTTCATAGTAGCATTATTCATGATAATCAAAAAGTAGGAACAACCCAATGTCCATCAACTGATGAATGAACAACAAAATGTGGCATATACATACAATGGATATCTATGAGGTATCAAAAGAAATGAAGTACTATTCAGTGCTAGCATATGGATGCACCTTGAAAACATTATGCTTAGTAAAAGAAGTCAGACATAAAAGTCCACATATTGCATGATTCCATTTATATGAAATGTCCAGAGTAGGCAAATCTAGACAGACATGAAGTAGATTAGTGGTTGCCATGGGATTGAAAAGATGGGGGGAATTGGGACTAACTGCTAATAGGTACAGGATGCGATGGTTAACTTTATTGCCAACTTGACTAAGTTAAGTGATGCCAAGTTCTCTGGTAATGCATTATTTTGGGTTGTATCTGCGAGGGTGTTTCTAGAAGAGAGTAGCATTTGAATCAGTAGACTGAAGGAAGAGGATCTGCCCTCGCTAATGTGGGTGGCCAACATCCAATCCATTGAGGATCCAAATAGACCAAAAAGACAGAGTAAGGTTGAATTCTCTCTCTCCATCTCTGAGTTGTGACATCCATCTTCTCCCATCCTTAGAGATTGGAGCTCCTGGTTCTTGGACCTTTAACCTTTAGATTCTGGGACTTACACCAGCAACACCTCCCCAGCCCTTCCCTGGTTCTCAAGCCTTTAGCCTCACACTAAATTGTTGCTACCCTTCCTGGTTCTCTAACTTTCAGATGGCATATTGTAGGACTTCTTGGCCTCTATGATTGCATGAGCCAATTTCCATAATAAATTTCGTTTTATACATATCTATGTATATTTACACACATCTACATATATCTACATATCTATATATCTAGAGTTACATCTAGATCTATCCTATTGGTTTTGTTTCTCTGAAGAAACATGACTAATACCAGGGCTTCTTTTGGATGATGGAAATGTTCTGGAATTAAGGTGGTAATGAAGGTTGCAAAACATAGTGAGTACGCTAAAAACCATTGAATTGTACACTTTAAAATGATTAATTTTATATTATGTGGATTATAGCTCAATTTTTAAAAAGAATGGGATTGGTATCTTTGTACCATTGTAGTAGAATGTTAAATGAAAAAAGCAAGCCTCAGAACAATATGAATAATATGTTTCCACTTATGAAAAAGAAAACAATATATGTGCTTATAAATGCATGGGGAAATTTAGGAGGAATACACAATAGTTCATTAACAGAGGTTTCCACTGGAGAGAAAATGTATCTACTGAAAGAGAGAAGTTAAAGGGAGACTTATTCTCCTGCTGTAAATTTCTTTGCAATGAAAGCAACAAAAATGAAGACAAAAGCATTTAAATATAAATAAGCAATTAAGCAAATATAACCTCTGAAAAGAAACCATAAGTAAAATAATAGGACATAATGGGAAAGCCCTGGACTTACAGCTGGGAAGCATACCAGTTCTACCTTAATGCGCTGGGCATCTAAGGAAAATTTATCTAGCATCTCTAGTGCTCAGTTTCCTTGTCTTTCAAACAAAGGGACCACCATGAACTCTTAAGCTGTTAAAATCCTTGTTTTCCACAATAAGCCATTCTCCTTACTTGCTTTGTTGCTAAGGTTACTTGCAGCTCCAGCATTTCAGGCCACGTTTTAGACAAGGCATCAAATACAGTCATGAATTTACAAACATTCTAAGATCATAACCTTAAGGGAAAAGGATCATCAACCTCATTGCCCAGCTTCTGCTTAATTATGACCCTTTTTGTTTTATCTGATCGCAGTTAGTTACATGGACCTTATGGCTAAATTGAGTAATAAAATAATTCTTGGACAAAGAAGATAATTAGCCAGACAGGTCATTTTTTTGTTTGTTTAATACATTGAAATCTCATTTCAGAAAGCATGCTATCCTGAAATAATTTATTTTCCTTTCATCATGTACATAACCTCCCAGTTGTCTTTTCATTAAATTCTACTGGCCCTAGACTAAGAGGAAGTTAAAAGAAAGAGAGAGAGAGAGACTCACAATTGCCCTGGGAAATCAGAGATGCAGAGGAGAAAGGCTCAAGCAAGTAATGTACATGAATGAACAAATGAATGTATGAGAGAATGAGAGACATTTCTGTTCTCTTCTCCACCAGCATTCCAGTTCCTCTGGCAGTCAGGCCACTATGGTGAATAGTGGAGATAAGGGGCATATCTAAAGAGCCTAGAAAGAATCCCCCAGAAACAGAAGCTCATTCTCAAACAGCTGGACCAACTCCATCAAGCAGAGTGCTGGCACCAGGAGATGCTCCAAAAGTGCTAGCATCCCACCCTTTCCCATCTTGCCTGGGAGACACTGAAGTCCAGTAGAAAGAACTCAGACTTGAGACCCTGTAACACCTGGGCCCATATCCTGTCTCTGCCACTCACCATCTACATGACCTTGTAGAATCTACTGTAGAAACAATGAGGACTGTCATGAAGGTCAAACAAGATAACACGTGTAAAATTTCTCCCACAATGCCTGGCACACAGTAGGCAATTGACGAAAAACATACTTGCTTTTCATCTCTGAATTCCTGGGGGGCCTGGGCCTTGTGTTTTGCCCAAAGTGGGCCTCAAGGCCTGCTTCACCAGGATTTGTTTTCAAGAGTAATGGCACGATTTTTTTCCTTTAAATAATTTGGTACTTTTAATGCCATCTTTTCCTACTTTCTGAAAAAGGGGCCCCACATTTGCATTTTGTACTGGATCCCACAAATTAGTTAGCCAGTCATGAGGATGTGTGAAATTAGCTGAGTATTTCCTTGATGCCTCTTCCCCTGGGCCTGAGATGAAGGGGGAACCCAACTCCCATCTCCCACAGACAAGGCAGGATCCACATCACACCACCCGCCATCTCCCAGTCAGCTTCTTTCCCCTCACTCTTTTATAGAGCAGAGATAGGTGATGGCTAGGCTCGCAGGTTCTGCATAGGTGGTCTAGCACCTTGTTTTGGAATGCATGGGTACTTGGGGCCTTTTTTTTTTTTTGTCCTTTGCATTTGGAACTTTGAGACTATAACTAGAAGAATACCATTTTATCTTTATTTTGAGACAGGGTCTCACTCTGTTCCCCAGGCTGGAGTGCAGTGATGTGATTATAGCTCACTGCAGCCTGGAACTCCTGGGCTCAATTGATCCTCCAGCCTCAGCCTCCTCAGTAGCTAGGACTACAGGCACATGCCACCACACCTGGCTAATTTTTTTTTTTTTTGAGAGACAGGGTCTCACTATGTTGTCCAGACTTGTCTCAATATCTTGCCCTCAAGTGATCCCCTGACCTCAGCCTCCCAAGGATCCCGTTTTAATATCTTCTTATTCATCAATATACAGAAAGCACTGGGTGTGTAAGGTCCTGCAGGACTTAAACTCATTTATGTGTGCCAGAAGTTTTAGGATGCTCTCTCTCTCTCACTCTCTCTCTCTGAGTGTGTGTCTGTGTGTGTGTGTACAGGTATATACAAGAATGTGCAGATGAAACTTAGTTCTTTCTGCATGTAAAAAGCAAAGTTCCTCAGAGTTTCTTACATCTTCATGTTCTCAATGTACAGTGGAGGCACAAATGTGATTTTTTTTTCACCTCTACACAACCCCTCTCCTTCTCTATTACACTTCTAGATTTGATTTTATTCTAAGATGGGTTTACTTTTATACCAAATGGTTAAATAGGTGACACTAGGGTATCTGTGTATGTAGGAGAGATGAACTTAGTATATCCACGTGGCAGAGTTGTGTGTGTGCCCAGCCCACTTTTAAGCTAAGTCTCCTTGGCGTTTTGAGCATAACATTGCTGTGTTGGCCACTGATTCAGAGGCTATAACAGGGTAGGCAGGGTGAGCCTCATGTGCCTGGGGAATTTATGAAATGTGCAGCTTCCCACCTGGGTTGCAGGTTATGGTGAGGTCGTGCATTTGTAGGCATGCCAGGCCCTGCATCAGCAAGATTCAGAAGGGGCATATTATAAAACATGTGATCATTACTTTGTAATACCCTGCCCTGACTAGCAGAGGCCAATTTGGGGCATTCAGTCATCTCAAGAAGGAAATGATAAACTCTGGCAGACAGGTAGCTGTGTATCCAGATCAGAATGCAATAACTAGCAAAGTGAAGCTGAAGCACCCACAGGGCCTAGGCTCTAAGGGACCTTTGGCCCTGTGCAACCACAAGAGTGCCAGAACATTCCAAGGAAGGTAGCTGGACAGGTAAGGAAGGAGGTGGGATCCCCTCAGTCCTGGCTGGCTTCCTTCTCTGCTGAGAGAACATGATATTTCTTTGTGGAAGTGGGGTTCCCCAAGCAAGACACCTTTGTACAGAGTGGTACTTCATTCCAGACAACCATGGCAGCTGTGCCCTCCGCCGCTTAACAGTCTCAGGCAGCTCACTGTGGAGCATCCAGCCAGGCTGTTGGAAATGAAACTCAGAGCAGCACTGCTCCAGGCAGGTCACGGGCCAGGATCCAGAGGCCTGTTGCAGAGTGGCTGATAAGGTCTTAACCCTGCTGGAGTTTGTGAAGGGCTCAGCCAGTACTCCTCACTTGGATCAAACTTCCATACACGAAGCACAGCCTGCCCAAGAATGCGTCACGTTATGTATGGCAGAGAGACCAGGAAAGCCACATGCTCAGTCCCCACTGGAAAATGGGCAGCCTGGATTATAAGGGTCACAAGAATTTCCAGTTGTAGCAGGAAGCCCAGAAAGCAGACTGGGTCTCCATCAGGGTTCAATCAGGACAGAGCTGATGTGCAGCAAGTGGGGAGATTGGTCTTGATCATGTAAAATAATAATTCCTCCATGTAGTCTTCTATTCTCCTGTCAAATTCAGGTATGTCCACAGACTGAACAGATGAGTTGAAGGGATGTTAAGATTCTTTCATTCTGCCCGGCGTGGTGGCTCACGCCTGTCATCCCAGCACTTTGGGAGGCCAAGGCAGGCGGATCACAAGGTCAGGAGTTTGAGACCTGCCTGACCAACATGGTGAAACCTCATCTCATCATCAAAATACAAAAATTAGCCAGGGATGGCAGCACGCACCTACAATCCTGGCTACTCAGGAGGCTGAGGCACAAGAATCGCTTGAACCCGGAGGCAGAGGTTGCAGTGAGCCAGGATCACACCAATGCACTCCAGCCTGGGCGACAGAGCCAGACTCCAACTCAAAAAATAAATAAATAAATAAAGATTCTTCCATTCTGACTCCCCCAGTGTCCTAAGGACAGTGCATCTGACCCCTGGCCTGGAACCAAGGCAGGTCCTGGGAATGCTGGTCTTAACCACCAGGATTGATTGTCAGCCTGGATAATAAGAGATGATCCTTATTGGCTGAAGCACTGCTGGAGAAAATCGTACACTGGTGCAGGAGGTCCTGGTACAAGTGCTGAGTCTTCAGCTTCTACGGGTCTTGCAGTGTTACTCCATAATCCTGTTCCTTGCTTAATTCACTTTACCTTTCACCTGAGTGGCCACCAAACCTTCGCAAGTCTTCAAACCTCTTGCCCAACCTAACTTTCAGGTTCCTAACTCTCAGGGGAATCCTTACCTCCTACAAACTTAGTTGTACTGATCCTTATTATCATCTCCTTCCCTCTTGCCTTAGAGGGTGAGATCCCTTCCCTTGGTCAAGGCCTCCATCTATGTCCTCAACCCCTTTCCACTCCACCTATGGGAAATGTGTCCCAGCAGTCTTGCCTCCTCTCTCCTACCTTTAACATCCTCTACTGGGTTTTTTTTCCCCTCTAACCGGTTTCTCTCAGAGTGAAATTGCTTCTTTGGCTCTATCCTTCTCTATCACTGCCCTATATCTCTCCCTATGAACCAATTCTGTTCCAAACTTTGGCAAAATGGGAGGCTCAGGGAAGCCAGGAGCCAGGATCTGGGTGCTCAGATGGAAAGGCAGTAGGGTAGAGCTCAGGCCATGAAACAAAAAGGGAACTGAAGATAGTGTTCCAGGTGAAATAGGGTCAGAACCAAAGAGACAGCCACACACTGCATCAATCTAAAATGAGCTGGGCAAAGAGGAAAAAAATGGATGGGAGTTAAAAGATCGGTAAGTAAGGATAGAAGAATAGAACCAGGGCAACCCGCTTGGGTCCCCTTCCACACTGTGGAAGCTTTGTTCTTTCGCTCTTTGCAATAAATCTTGCTACTGCTCAAAAAAAAAAAAAAAAAAAAAAGAAGAATAGAACCAAAAGTTTAGAAAGCTGGATGAGAGCCAGAGCAGAAAGAATTCTCAAAGTGTAGATAGCTAAGTCAAGCTTGCATTTATAGGATGCCTGTAGCCTTGCCCATGGGTGGAGAGGGAGCATTTAAGGATGCCAAGCCTTCCTGGACACTTCCTCCTCTGCTAATCTCTTTAAGAGGGTTAGCAACAATCACTGCTCCACTTCCTTAGTTCAACCTCATTTCAAAACACATTGCAGTCTCAATTCTATCTCTACCTTCCCACTGAAACCTCTTGGGAAAGGATTGCCAATTGTCTCCATATTGGTCTCTTCTCTGAGTGTTCCTCCACGAGTTCCTTCTCCTCCTTCTCTGTTGCCCAGTGTTTAAGCATTTGTATCTACAGAATTTCTTCTAGGATCTTCTAACCACCCTTACAATCATTGGGCATCTTCCTCTACTTTTGCAGATTTTAAATCAGCAGTTTTGTTAACTTCCAAATCTGTATCTCTGGTCCCTACCTCTCTACTGGCCATCAGACTCACACCTGAACTGTTTGGCTCTGCGGTCCTTCAAATGTTCTGGTGTCTAGATTGCTGTGCAGGCATGGTAGGTGGCAAACAGGAGAGTGGGAAGAGCTGTAGGATAAGGAAAGAAAAGTAATGGGTGATTAGCTAAAAGCAAGCTGCTATATCAACTTATTTCTAAAAGAACGGGGCTTTTTAAACTCCTCTCTGAAGTGCTTGCACACACCAAAATCACCTGTGTTGGATAACTAAGTTAAGAAATCCTTGAGTGTATGCTCAGCTTTACCTATTTCCTAACTATGGGACCAAGAGTGGACTTGGGTCACAGAATTGTCATTCTGGGGCACTGTCATTAAGGGAACTCACTCTGCAAGTGGGTTCTTCTCTCCAACTAGCAAATTCTTTTGATTCTATTAGTTTCAGTTTCTCTGAAAGAGAATTTGATCGGCCCAGCTAATCTTTTCATGCTAGGACCTCATTAGATGGGTCGCCTTGGGTCAGGCACATACCCCCAAGTCTAATCCAAAGTTACCTTTATGCAAAGAACATCCTAGCATTAATTCCCTGGGAACGAGCTGAGAGCAGTGCACTTCATGATGGAAGGCAAAGTTTCTCATGGCTGACACCTCCAGCGCTTAGCTGTGGAACATATAGAGGAAGTTCCTACCACTGCCTGGGAAATTAGGAAAGGCCTCATCATGGCTGTGACATTTGAGAAGGCCTTAAAGGATAGTAGGTATTATGTGTGATTTGTGTGGCAATTTCAAAATGTTGCAGCATTATTCCAAACCTAGGATCTTCATTCAGTTATTGCTCGTTCACTTTTTTCCTTTTCTAAATCATGAGTCACTTTCATTCTTAGGAAACTCCACACCTGAAGGAACTGGAACTTTCTCCTTTCTTCTCTCTTTTCTCTCTTTCTCTTCTCCTCTCTCTCTCTTTTCACCCTCTCTGTCTCTGTTTTTCTTTTTCTGTCTCTCTCATTTTGTGTGGACATTAAACAAAGTCTAGAATAATATTCCCTAATTCTTTCATTTATTCACTCAATATTCAGTGCCTATTATATGCTAGAGCATTTTATAGATTATAAAATGCATTTTATAGATTATAAAATGCATTTTATAGATCATTTTGTTTAGGCCTTATCACAAGCCTATTAAGCAGTTATTATTACAAAATACATTTAATTCAAACAACCGAGGCTTAAGGGGGTTAAGTAATTGATCCAAAATCAAATTGGAAGTACAGTGGGAGAGGGGAGATTTGAACCTAAGTGGAATCTCTAAAACCTATATACTTTTCACTATACCACACTGGGATGACTCACAAATCACAGAAAAACATGACGTTAGATCTGATATGATTAATTGAACAACATCAGCAATTTCCCATTAAATGCTACCGATTAACATCTGTCATATTCTTGCTGAGCATTTTCCTAAACTGAGGGTTCAGGTTACGTAACTAAAATGAGTAATCTTCCAAAATAAGTCTGTGAGTTTGAAAAAGTGCTCCAATTAAATTAAATAAGTTTATTTTTTAACAAGTTAATTTTTTAAATGAGAAATAGAAAATTCTTTCTCTCTGGCCTTTGTTCTTTGCTTCTGCCCTTAGAAGCCTATCCTGTGTATGTAATATTTATTAATATATAACAATGCTACCTTTTACAGTATGTACAGTCCCTTCCCCATTGGTAAGCTTCTTGTGTTTGCATTTGGATAGCTCAGCTAGTTTGACTGTAGGACTAAGAAATCAGTTGAATTTTTTGGAGTGACTTTATTTTTGCACCCCCATTCCCTTTCAGATTCGAAAGTAACAGATGCTTATTGTATAAAAGGCAAACCATACAGATGTCTTAGAAAGTAAAAAGCCCTGGAAATTCCACCCTCAGACATAACAGTTATTAATAACGTGGTGCATAGTGTTTCAAATTCCTTCTACTCAAATACTAACACATACTATATTTACACATATTTTTACATAAATGGGATCTGCCATACGTAGTATTTGGCGATTTCTGTTTGTTTGTTTGTTTTTGACTTAACATCTTAACTATCTTTGTCAGTACCTATAGATTGATCTCAGCTTTCAGATGGCCTTTGACAAAGCAAAACATCCATTTCACAGAAAGAGAATGCATTTCAAATGTTTTGCCAATGCACGCCTTAATTAAAGCAAAGTCAAGGTGAGAAAGTGGGAATACTGCTATGTATTGTACCCATTGTCACTCCTGAAAAAAAAAGTAGGTTAACAGTTGCTACTACTAAACAGTACATTGTTGTAACTAACTCAGCCCTTGAAAAAAAAACTTGACAATTACATCCACTTTTTGAATTCGCAGCCAATGGACAAGAGCTAAAAGGAGGGATGTTTTGGAAACTATCCTCTCCTGGAGTTGCCTTCAGGTCGTGAATTGTAAGGCTTTGAGGCATTTTCATCAGCTTGCCGTTTGCTAGAAACACACTTCCCAACACCTCAGCGCTGATCTGTTAAAGCCTCTCATTTAGTAAGAAACACAAGACAGATGATTCAGTGTGCTGGGTAATTCATTAACCCGTCAAGGGCTTTTTTTCCTGAGCCTGGGATAACAGGCAGAAAAAGGAATGTAATCCTTAACGAGCAATAAAGGGCACTGCTGGAGGGATGGGAACACACACAGACAAGACATGAGATGGGCTCTCCTTTTCCATCTGGAACAACCAGTTTTCTCTGAACTTACACAGATTTTTACCATAGATTGATCCTGCCTGGCAGCAAAATAAATTTTTTTTTCCCAGCTGTCTTGGAAATGGGAAGTGACATGTTTGGTAGACCACACTCACAGAAGGCCGTATGTCTGGTATCTCAGGGCTTGGACTGTCCATAAAGAACCAAGGAAGCTGGCCAAGCCCTGCCAGTATTTCACAGGACACCAAAGAGAATATATGTTCTCAGGTTGAGCCACAAAAATCAACATTAGTCCACGGACTATCTAAAATTTGGCCTGCTGGAACCCAAGTCACAGACCTCAGAAAACTGACTCTGCTATCTTCTTTTTCATTGCTTTTATGTAACTTCTGGACTTATTAAAGAATGCTGAGCCTAGATTTACTGGAAACAAATGTTTTGTGATAATGTTCTCTACTATTTTCTAACACTTTTTCCTCTCTTCATATTATTTCTGTATCCCATGAGATATTTTGATATCCAACTATGATTCCTGGTTTGGGAATCTCCCCTTTTTCAACTGAAAAGTTGAATAGTGCTAAACATTTAGAAGCAGATTCTCCCCCTTTCCCCCCAAATTTTGTGTTTGTTGTCATTAACACAAGATCCAACAAGAAGATTGCTGGAAGATTCATATACTCTTTCACGGTGATACACTATGGGAGTAATAAAGTAGGCTTTGGAAGGAAAAAAGGAGGATAATTGAAATTTCTTAAGTTATTTGCAGAACTGTCAATTTTTCAATGATCTTATTCTCACTGATGATGTTTATATTAATAATTATTAGGGTGACCAAATGTTCCAGTTTGCCCAGGAGTAGTCCTGGTTTATGCCTGTGGTTCCGCATGATAATTAATTGCATCTACTTTCTCTCTCAAAAGTGTTCTGGTTTGGCTGCTAAATAATATGGTCACTCCATCAATCATAAAAGACAGTATTCTGCCATCACAGTGGCAGCAGAGTCATATAACAACTGTATATTAAATAATGAGAGTTTTCTGTCAAAATTTTAAGTGTACATATAATTCATCCTATAAATCTTCTTTCTATTAATCTATTCTACAGAAATTCTCATGTTATAAACAGAAGACACACACACACACACACACACACACACAGAGGGAGGGAGAGAGAAAGAGAGAGAGGAATGCTTAGTGAAAACTGGAAAACATCTAAATGTTTATCAATAGGAGATTAATTAAATGCAGTGGAATTCAATGTAACTATTATAAAAGAAGGTGGTAGATCTCTATGTGTTGGTGACATGGTAAAATGTTCAAGACATTTTTAAGTTAAAAAAGCAGGTTGTGGAAATAGGTGGCAGTGCTTGCCATAGCTGGCTCAGGAAAGCCTTTAGCTCCTCCCATAATTTCCTCCAGCCCCCATCCCCACAAAATATGCCAAATCAATTCAATCTAAAATACTAACTGCTTACTATGAAAAGGCAGCTTCTCTCCTAGCCTTCCCATTTAACTAGATGTCTCCCCTGAGCCTCTCCAATATAGAAATTCTGGAGATGCCACAGTCTATAGTACAATCTTCTTGTATAATACATACGTATATTGGAAAGAGATTCACAAAGTTGTTGACTATAATTACTTCTGAGGAGTGACTGTTATTCCCTCTGTACTTTTATTTTAATCTATAAGTATACAGCACTTATACTTTTTTTTTTTAGATGGAGTCTCGCTCTGTCACCCAGACTGGAGTGCAGTGGTGTGATCTCGGCTCACTATAACCTCTGCCTCCCAGGTTCAAGCGATTCTCGTGCCTCAGCCTCCCAAGTATCTGGGATTACAGCTGTGCGCCACCACGCCCGACTAATTTTTGTATTTTTAGTAGAGACAGGGTTTTGCCATGTTGGCCAGACTGGTCTCAAACTCCTGACCTCAGGTGATCCATCTGCCTCAGCTTCCCAAAGTGCTAGGATTGCAGGTGTGAGCCACCACCATGCCCAGCCTAGCACTTATGCTTTTAAAAATGAACTTAAAAGGAATACACCTATAGTCAGTTTGCTATATAAAAAATAAATTTGGCCAGGCGTAGTGGCTCACGCCTGTAATCCCAACACTTTGGGAGGCCGAGGCGGGTGGATCACGAGGTCAGGAGTTCGAGACCAGCCTGACCAACATGGTGAAACCCCATCTCTACTAAAAATACAAAAATTAGCTGGGCGTGGTGGCGCACACCTGTAATCCCAGCTACTCTGGAGGCTGAGGCAGGAGAATCACTTGAACCCAGGAGGTGGAGGTTACAGTGAGCCGAGATCGTGCCATTGCACTCCAGCTTGGGCAACAAGAGTGAAACTCCATCTCAAAAAAAAAAAAAAAAGAAATATATATATATATACACATAATATAATATATTTTAGGTGCATTTTGGGCATCTGGAAATGCTTTATTTAGAGTTAAAGAATAGACAGCCAGATCTCTGGCATTTTTCCTATAAATATGCTTTAGAGTGGATGTGGCATGCTCTGTAGTTATCTCCCAATTATCAGGCTAATTGAGGAAAGGAATAGCTTGGGGAAATAAAGTTGAAATGTAGCTTTTCGTTTCTAACTTTTTCACAATCATTTTAACCGGATCAGTTAAACAGATACATTAATTGTTTCCTCTGAGTCTTTTTGGAAGTAGATTATAAAACATTAACTACTTAAAAATGAGTGATTTTCACTTTTTTTTCCTTGCATTTCTCTGATCCATCTTCTAGGACTAATGTGAATCCAAAAGTCTAGGAGCAGAGAACTGAAGATTTGAAGAAGCTTAACTGTGAAATGAACAGGTCATAGTGTACCATTTCCATTTTCAAGGGTTATAAAATGTTGTTTGCACTTAGTTTTGATTTTAGAGTTAAATGAGAAACAAAAGAAAAATAAGCTAATGTAAAAACATAAAAATCTAGGGTTGGAATGCTCCAAAGTAGAGGAGAGTTCATCTCCCTCTCCTCTCCTGCACCTCACTTAGCCACTTGGTTAACTAATTATCCTTGAAGCCTTTCCTCCAGGGTCACCTGTGCCTCCCCGCCTCACAGCTTCCCGCCTCTCCACCCACCCAATTCCCACCTGTGCCTCAGTCCTGGCAGGAGGACTTCAACACTTCCTTGTCCCTGTTCTTCTATCTTCTCTTATAGGACTTAATTGATTGTATTACTGTTTGCTCCTTCATTTGCACCTGTGCCCATTGCCACCTACTAACTGAATTTCAGCTTCTTTTAGAGCAGGGACTGAGCCATATTCATACTAGAAACCTCAGTGCCTAGCATAATACTCAGTACATAGTAGATACTTGTAAACGTTTAATGCACGAAACTGAGAAAGAGAGAGACAGAGAGAGTGAGAGAGCACCCCGAGAGCAAGACAGCACCCCAACCTCTGCTTTATAGAAAGAAAGCCTCTAAGCCATTTTAAATGTCCCCCAGGGAAGGGATTTCCTTGGACAGGTAAAGACTGGTTTTGAACTGGCTCACTGGCTGGAGTTCAGAGTGTGTCTGCATTTCTTCCCCTGTTGGGTATTGGTTTGAAGTGTTTTTGTAACTGCCACACGTTGCAGTTTCCCTAACCTTTTTTCTGGGAAATCAGAATAGATCTTCAGGACTAATGGGGTGAGATAATGTGTATTCTGTGTACACCTATTGTTATTTGTTGGCTTAGCTGTGCACAACATTCTGGATAAGCTGGCTTAGGAGATGCAATGACTCATGTCATTTTCTCCGTAACCAGGGGTGACCTAGAGCACTTCAGGCTGGAGGAAATTGGTTTCTCGCACTCTAGCTTTGTAGTTCCCACTGCAGATGAGTCTAGGCACCATCTCGGCGTCCATCAACATGACTGAATTAGTTACTGCTCTATCTGACATTAATGGTAATGGCGCCTGGCTGCAGGAAACCCTTCCTGCTTGGCTAAAAGAGGTTGTGACCTACTTGCACATAGATTTAATGCGAGCGGGAAAATCTGCATTCGACTATAGCTTTGATATCACCAATTAGAGACACTAACATTAATTGGGCAACCTCTTTTAAAACTCAGTGAGTATGAAGCTATTAGCTACTCATTCAAATGTTGTGAATGAGTTTAATATTTATTAGCTCTGTTTCTAACATCCAGCTGAGATCTTCCTGGGAAGTAAGTAGGCATTTGGATGGAGGGTGGGAAATGTGAGACTGTAGGAGAGAGAGAGAAGTGATTTGGGAGCACAGACTTGGTTACTAAAGACCACAGACTTGGCACTGCAGAGAGGACTGCAGGGACTCAGAGGCTGTCCCGAGCACTTGGAGAATGAGTTGAGTATTCGAGAAGTGTTCAGGAAAGAATTCTGAAAGGGAGACTCAGAGGGCCCTAAACTGTGTATGAAGTGGTCCCTTATTGCGTGTGCAGTCCCCTAGTCCAGGAAGATGAGAGTAGTCAGATGATCTAGAGTGAAACTTGCAGAAAACCCTAGTGCAGATAAGAGCCACATGGGTGAAACTGTGAGGGCCTCATAATTTTTAAAAGAATGTAGTTTTTTCAAAAATTATTTTCAGAAGTAATATATATGCAGAAAATTTGGAAAATATAAAAAAAGCACAAAGGTCCCAACACATCAACAAAACCAGAAGAAGGCTGGGCACAGTGGCTCACGCCTGTAATCCCAATACTTTGGGAGGCTGAGGCAGGCGGATCACCTGAGGTCAGGAGTTCGAGATCAGCCTGTCCAACATGGTGAAACCCTGTCTCTACTAAAAATACAAAAATTAGCCCAGCATGGTGGCGGGCGCCTGTAATCCCAGCTACTCGGGAGGCTGAGGCAAGAGAATCACTTGAAACTGGAGAATCGCTCTGGGAGGCGGAGGTTGCAGTGAGCCAAGAGCGTGCCACTGCACTCCAGCCTGGGTGACAGAACAAGACCCTGTCTCAAAAACAAAAACAAAAACAAAAAAACAGAAGTAATTCCAACCCCCAGAGGTAACAAACCTTACCATTTTTGGCAGCACGAGCTTTTGTCTGTCCATACTTAATGCATGTGCAGACCTTTTGTAGACTGCAACTCTATCTCCAGCACACACTGTCCTGCAGTCTAGGCCTAGCATATCTTGAAACGTGCCAGTAAGCTGGCTGTGAGCAATTTTTTTCTATCTTTCTGTTCCGTACACCCTGTCCTTCCCACCCTCCTTCACTGCCCTGCTGCAGGGAGGTAGATCTCTCAGAGACTGATCACTATAAACTGATCCTGCTCACTCAGGGGCCTCTTTGTTCATTGACAGGGTACAAGGGCTCAGCTTAAAACAATGACAAGTCTCTGCTTTGTACATTACTTTGCATATATTTTCTTTCTAAGTAAAAGGAGCTTTTAAGTAAGCATGTAAGATAAAACAAAATAGATTGATTAATGTAATCCACAGCCTAACATTCAGGGCATCCCGTTTGTGAAACTAAACCATGTAATCACAGCCTGGGGTAACAAAGCCAAGTCTGCACACAGAGGAAAAAGCTGAGATATACCAAAGGAGACACGCTAACAGCATGCGCAAGGCCTCTGCTCTATGCCTTCTTTTCCTAGCGCATCTCTTGTGTTTTGTGCTGTTGATACCGGCCAGTGGGGCCATAAGTGTTGAGCCTGAATATTTCTCCATTGGGCCCTATCTCTCCATCCCTACTACCACTGCCTTAATTTAGCCGCTGGTCTCTCATGTGGATTACTGCAAAACCCTCCTACCTTGTCTTTCTGTTCCCAGTCTTGCCCCCTTCAACTCCATCTTTACCATTTGCAGTTCAGTGAACTTTCTAAATAGCTGTCTGTTCCCATTACCCATCACTGTGTAACAAGTCACCCCAAAATTTAGTAACATAAAACAACCACCATTTCATTATGCTTGCAGATTCTGTGGGGCAGGAATTCAGACAGGGCATAGCAGGGTTGGTTTTTCTCTGCCCCGTGATATCTAGAGCTGAGATGACTTGAATGGCTGGGAGTGGAACAGCTGGAGTTAGAAGAGGTACTCCTTACATTTTTCTTTATGCACATGTCCTGCCACCTGGCCTGCAACGCTGAAGGATGGGTTCAGCTGGCACTGACTTATGTGTGTCCTCCGCAATATCATGTCCTCGGGGTAGTCACACTTCTTTCATGGTGGCCTGATGCTTCAAATGCTAGTGTCCCCAGGGATCAAGGTGGAAGCTTCATGCCTTTTAGGACCCTGCTTCATAAGTCACAACCTTCATTCCCACTGTATTCCACTGGTCAAAGCAGTCACAAGCCTGCACCAATTCAAGGGAAGGGAACATAAACGCCACCTCTTGATAGAAAAAATGTCAAACATTGTGTAGCTATGTTTTATTTATTTGTTTATTTTATTTTATTTTTTGATACAGTGTTCCTCTCTGTTACCCAGGCTGGAGTGCAGTGGCACAAGCACAGCTTACTGCAGCCTTGACCTCCCTGGCTCAAGTGATCCTCTAACCTCAGCCTCCTGAGTAGCTAGGACTACAGGCACATGGCACCATGCCTGGCTAATTTTTAAAATTTTTGTAGAAACCGTAGGGTCTCTCTATGTTGTCCAAGCTGGTCTTAAACTCCTGGGTTTAAGCAATCTTCCTGCCTCGCCCTCCCAAATTGTTGTGATTACGGTGTGAGCCACTGCACCTGGCCATAGCTATGTTTTACAATCACCTGTCTATCTATCGTCTGTATTTGTATAAGCATAACAAATTTTTGAAAGATACACATCAAGCTGTTATAGTTGAAAGCTGGAAGGAGAATTTTCTCTCCTTATTCTCTATACTTCCAAAGGAGAAAAGAAAAAAAACTATTGGAATTATGAATGATTTTCATTTTTTAAAGAAAATTGCTTCCTCTATTTTCTCAACTCTTCAAAGACTAAGAACACTAAGGTAGGTCCTACACTGGCACATTCTAAAAAATTTGCTAGACCAATTTTTAATAGAATTGCTAGACCCCCTAGCTATGTTCAGGGCACACAAAGAGATGGTGAACTGGGCTCTGTCAGTATAAGCCCATTACCCACCTTAGGCTATGGAAGAGAGGCTAGAAACATCCTTTGGGGGCTTAAGAAGCCAGATCAAGGTCTTCTTTATAGACAGTGGTCCTGGTGCACTGTTCCAAACCCACCCTACTCCTGCCATGGGAAACACCACCTCCCTTTAAGCCAAGTGAGGAGGTTTCACAAGAGTCATTTGGAGTAAGTCCTTGATCTGTGTCTCCTGGAGTTTGAGAGACACAGGACTGACTTTCACCAGAGGAAGCCTAAAGGTGAAAGTCTAGAAGGGCCTGCCCTGCAACAGAATAAAGAGAGAAGACTCATTGGCAGGGAGCTGCACTTTTATTGACAGGTGGGCCATGGAATGAGGGGACCCATTCACAGTCCATGTCAAAAGGGACACTGCCCAGGAAAACCACCTGCAGGGTGAAGCTACCTGGCAGGAGGGCACTCTAGCCAGGGGTCCCTAGTAGAAGGATCTCCAAGGTGCGAATGGCACACCATATGACAACTGTGTCAGTCACATAAATCTGAGTAATTTGCCCCTAATCCATCCCCAGAGGCCTAAGGAAAGAGCAGCTAGTGGGTAGAAGAGGGAAAAAGCTGACTGTGCACCCTTCCTTCACTGCAAGCTTCCAAGACTAAAGCAAGCCTAGCCAGACGAATGAGAAGTTTTTCAATGAATAAAATATTGAAGGTGTAATATTACACTTCACACAACTTTTGCAGTACTCAAATGAGAGCATTTTTGTGACAGAATGGGATCAGAAAAGCAAGGATTTTATCCTAGAATGGATTTTTCTGAAGCAATAGGGAAGAATAAATAAAAAGGTCCTGTCATGAATGTCCAGGACACACTATAGGTCTAAGAAAACATTCTTAGACCTATAGTCTTAGACCTATAGTGTGGTCCGGACATTCAATAACATCTGTTACACTTTTTTTGTGCTTTTCTGATTTTCCAAATTTTCTTTGGAACACATATTGCTTGTTATTATTCAACTGCACATCTGATCATATCACTTCTGTGCTTAAACCTCTCTGATGTCTTTGCATTGCCCTCATGATCAAAGCTAATTTAAAAACCTGGCTTACAAGGCTCTTCATGATCCAGCCCCTGCCTACCTCTCTATTCGCTTTTTCCAGCTTCCTGTGAGCCACATACACTCTGTAGTCCAGCTATATGGACATAAATGTTCTAAATGCATCATGATCTTCTGTGTCTCTCCTCAGTTCAGGTTATTCTTTCTTTACTTTAATTTTTTTTTTTTTTTTTGAGACAGGATCTCACTCTGTCTCCCAGGCTCGAGCGTAGTGGCATAATCATAGCTTACAGCAGCCTCAACCTCCTGGGCTCAAGCAATCCTCCCAGCTCAGCCTCCCAAAGTGGTAGGATTACAGGTGTGAGCCACAGCACTTGGCTGATTCTTTTAGTTTGAAATATCCATCACCCTCACCTCTTATCCGAGGGGCTGGCTTTGATTCACCCTTCAGCTCAGGCACCACCACCTGTGCAGGCCAAACCTCAGTTGGAGAGCTCCTTTAGCTGAGAGATTGGGCTTTCTAGTTGGCACTTCCAGTGCCTCTAACCAGGTAACACAGCAGGCATTCTGCTTCCAATCCCATCAACAAACTAACACACAAATAATGGTTGGTGCCCAATGTTCAGTAACCAAGGAAAGTCAGGGAAGGCCAAGAAGCATTCTTTGATCATCTGACCGGAGATGGGCAAAGGTGCTAAGTTTTCTGTGTGGAAGCAAGGCAGAGAGTACTAGGGAAGGCTTTGGAAAGAAAAGGATGCTGGAGTATGTCCTCTGCCCAAACAGTGGCCACTTTTACTTGAAATCTGAAAGGCTCCATTCTTGGGGTTGGTCATTGCTCTGTTTTAATTTGGCCTCAGTATATCTACTCTTTAGATTTCTGACTTGTTGATCTTTCTTCTGAGCCCTGCAGGGATTTGATCATATTTGAGGTAATAGATGTGGGGTGCTAAGGAATCTCCTGGATGTGAACAAATGGTCCAAAATCAAGTATGTTGAGAAAATGGGATTGTACAGAATTTTAGTAACTGATGATTTTGTTTAGAAGTTTATGCCACGCTTAGATCACATTCTTCTTTTTGCATTTCAATATAATGAAACACATTGGTGTTTTTATGTTTTGTTTGTTTTGTTTTACTGCAAGCCATTATTTCCTGATTAAATAGGAGGTTGTTACCTAGTCCAGAATCAGCTTCTGAAGTTACAGACTTCAACTCTAACTTAATCTAGACCTGCATCTTGGAATTTCTTCACTGTTACTGTGATAGGCAGCCACAGAGTTCTCAGATTCTTAGATTGAAAGGAGTATAACACTTTATATTTGTGAAATTCTAACAGGTTTACAAACATTCTTGAGTTTTAAAGCATATTACATAATCTGAATTTCACAAAAACTTATAAACTTATTATCATCATTTTAAAGATTTTATACCAGGAGTTCAAGACCAGCCTCACAACATAGCAAGACCACACCTCTACCAAAAAAAAAAGAAGATTTTATAGATGAAAGTGAGTGAAAGTGAGGTCAGGGTGGTGGCTCATGCCTGTAATCCCAGCACTTTAAGAGGTCAAGGCAGGAGGATCACTGCCAGAAGTTCAAGACTAGCCTGGCCAAAACAGTGAGACCCCATCTCTTAAAAAACAGAAAGAATGGCTGAGCATGGTGGCTCATGCCTGTAATCCCAGCACTCTGGGAGGCCAAGGCAGGTGGATCACGAGGCAGGAGATCGAGACCATCCTGGCTAACATGGTGAAACCCTGTCTCTACTAAGATTACAAAAAATTAGCCGGGCCTGGTGGCGGGCGCCTGTAGTCCCAGCTACTTGGGAGGCTAAGGCAGGTGAATCACTCGAACACGGGAGGCGGAGGTTGCAGTGAGCCAAGATGGCACCACTGCACTCCAGCTTGGGGGACAGAGTGAGACTCTGTCAAAAAAAAAAAAAAAAAAAAAACAGAAAAGAAAAGAAAGAGAGAGAATCAGAAAGGTTAGGAGATTTGTCTGAGGTTACAGAGTTAATTAGTGCCAAGTCTAAGACTTTGCTAACTTTGCTAACACCATAGCTTTCTCTATCTTGGTTAGTACATGTCAATATGATAAGGTCATTAATAACAGACTTCATAGTTGCTTGTGGTTGAGAGTTCAGAACAAAATCAACAATGACCATATCTCCTAAATGACTGTTTCAAAACCCTTTACAAGGCAGCCAGGCCCACGTGAAGTATCTAAGAAAGGATAAATTATATCAGTAAGTGTTAGAAAAGTAAAATGTTTGTTCTTTGGTGCCACAAGGAAAAATCAGCATTTAGACAAAAAGTTGTCTTAGCAAGGCAATTTTTACTTTCTGCAGAAAGGGTGTCCCTTGCAGATGGGACAATGGCAAGGGCACACACAGAATAAACAGACACCAGAATATTTATTCCTTACACATGAGTTCCTTATTGCTGTGTCCTGTCACCATTGGCTGGAGCCAGACCTCATAAAACCTGACTGGCTAATAATTTAAAACTTTTAAAAATAGGTAGAAAAGTAATAATATTCCTAAGTAAGGAAGGGACACAGGCTGTGAGCTGGGACATGCCTATGAGCATGTCCAACACAAATATTTTGGTTAAGGTTCAAGGACATAGAATGTACTATGCCTGTGAGCATGTCTAACAGCTACATAGGATAGGGCTTAACAAAGAGTTATTAGCATAAAGCAAGGAGGCTTGAAGGAAGTTAGTCTTTAAAAGAAACTATTATTTCTAACACTTAAGATTTATTTTTAAACTTTGAAGAGGAAACTTTTTACTTTCTACAGTAAGTCACTTCATGTGTTGTTTTTCTTGAAGCCAGCTGAATTGTTGTTTCAAAGCATTCTGAAGATGAAGTCAAAAGCATGTCCTGTATCTTTAATAATGAGTCACATTCCCTTTCTTTCCCTTGGCAGAAAAACTTGGCCATTGACATATTGGAAAGAGAGTTATACCTTCTTAGAGGGCTTCTTCTGTCTCCTGGGGTACATTTGCAGGACAAGTTAAGGAGAATTTTCATTATGGAAAATTTGACATTAATTCATTTACTCTAGTTATGCATTCTTGTTTTTATGTATTTAAAAAGAAAAAACATTTCCTCTGAATAAATGGAAAAATAATATGGCTTGTTAAATGTAACTGACAGGATTCGAACTCCTGTTCTATCAATTACTGGCAGTGTACACCCCTGAGCCTTAGTTTCCTCATCTATCAAAGTGGAACACTAACACTCACAAGGGTTATGAAAATTTTTTGTTGCTTGCTCTGCATCTATTCCCCAAATTTCCATCTGGAGATCCTTCTCCCCTAGTCTCTATCCTTCTGGTCTAGTTAAGGCTCCTCCACCTCCCTCCAGGAATGGAGGCCGGACACAGTGGCTAATGCCAGTAATCCCAGCACTTTGGGAAGCCAAGGCAGGAGGATTACTTGAGCCCAGGAGTTTGACACCAGTCTGGGCAACATGGTGAAACCCCACCTCTACAATAAATACAAAAATTAGTCGGGCATAGTGGAGTGCACCTGTAGTCCCAGCTACCCTGGGGGCTGAGGTGGGAGGATCCCTTGAGCCCAGGAGGTCAAGGCTGCAGTAAGCTGTGATTGCACCACTGCATTCCAGCCTGGGCAACAGAGAAAAAAAAAAAAAAGTCTAAAAAAAATAGTAAGAAGAAGAATGCAGACCATGACTCAGGACAGACTCTTCAAAGCCCCTGGCCATGAGGCCAATTCAGAGATGAGCATGTGATGCTGTCTAATTAGAGTACATCTGAGCACTCAGGAGGAAGCTGAGTGCCACTCCTGAGTGCTGCTTTCTACTTCCTGCTGAAATGGAGATGCTGGAAGACTGTCTGGCTGGAGCAGCTCCAGCCACCTGCCCCCACGGGGAACCTGAGAACAAAGCCAACACACAAAGGAAGGTGGAGCCATGCCAGGAGATGGAGGGATTCAAGGTTCTGATAATGTTGTTTGAGTCCAGTCATGTATGAAGGCAGCCCTATTCCTGAGCTTCCCAGTTCTGTAAACCAATAAATGCTCTTTGTGTTTACACCCATTTGGTTTAGGTCTATCAAGAGGATCCTAAATGATATTCTACCTAAATTTAAGAATTAAAGAAAATAATGTAAAGTGCTTAGCAAAATACCTGGTATAGTAAGTGTTCAGTAAAGGTTAGCTTAATTGTGCCTATTATGGAGTTTAGTCCAGAAAAGAGAGGACTCCATAATTATTGTGAATATCAAGTGAACTCCTTCAGGCATGGCAAAGAGCCAGTCTTATTGGTAGGTTGAATCTCACGAGATACGAAATAAGCAATTTCAAGAAGTCTTTCCTATCCTTAACACCTCTCTGCCTCCTTGGCACTGAGAGCCCCAGATGTCAAAAAGTGTCATCAATCCCTTTGTTTTCAGACATTTAAAGAGAAGTTTCTCTTTTAGCTATAGCACCTGCACGAATGAGTCCACGAGCTCCATTCCTGAGGATGGATTTTGAGAGTGGCCTATAGAGATAGCAGAGTCCCCTGGCTGCCCTGAGAGACGAAGAGAGACACAGCCAGACCCAGAAGAGGTGGCGGACGGAAACTCCTGCCATCTTCCTATGCAGTTTTGGCCTAGCTCTCCTTGCCAGGCACCCTCAAGAAGCTCCAGCCTCAGATTTTAAAAGCTGTGTAAGTTTTTGAACTCAAAGAAGGATCTTTGGCTAAAATGGCACCCCAAAACCTTTGTTAAACAAGCACAGTATGTAACCCAGTCCTCTTCTTCTGCCCGGGCATCCCCCAGATACTGCCCTTTGCAGTAGAAGCAGCCCAAGGTGTCGGGGCCCATGACAAGGGAATCAAAACTTTTCTCTTGTCAGGTGTGTGTGAGGAGGTACCTTGGTCATCTGTGATTCTTGCCTTGCCAAGCAGATGGCTGGAGACTTAAGAATGGAGAAGCTGCCTAGAGGGAGTACAGAGTAAATATTTTAAAGTTCTGTCGGAACAAGGTCAGACATGCTCCTGGTTAAGGACCTGAGTCATATTTCAAAGAAATGAGGCAGAGCTTCCTGGAAGCCACAGTCGAAACAACTTCAGACATCCAGTTTAACCCGAGAGGTTTGAATTCCTTCCTTTCTCTTGTCTTTCTTTCCTTTTTTCTTTTGTTCACTTTTAGCTCCAGTTTTCTTTCTTTCTTTTTTTTTGAAACAGAGTCTCACCCTGTCACCCAGGCTGGAGTGCAGTGGCGCGATCTCGGCTCACTGCAACCTCCACCTCCCAGCTTCAAATGATTCTCCTGCCTCAGCCTCCCGAGTAGCTGGGATTACAGGCACCCACCACCACAGCTGGCTAAGTTTTGTATTTTTAATAGAGATGGAGTTTCACCATGTTGGCCAGGCTTGTCTCGAACTCCTGACCTCAGGTGATCCGCCTGCCTCAGCCTCCCAAAGTGTTGGGATTAGAGGCATGAGCCACCGTTCTCAGCCAGTTTTCTTCTTTTTAATCATACATACCACCCCGTGCCAAAGTCTCATTCTGTCGATGTGTGTAATTTCCAGCTCAAAGTCCCATTCTGTGGCTACATCGACATTTTTTGTTTCTTTTCATCGCTAACACTGGTAAGGCAGCAACATGCCAAATATTTCTACCACGTACTTTGCTTAAATGGCTCTAAGCCACTGTCGGCTAGGTCAGCTAGCACAGAGCTCCAGAGAAGGTGGAATGCCACTTTCTGAGCCTGATGACTTGCGGAAATGGACCATTTACAATAATTGAGAAGAATCGTAAAGGGAATAAGCTTCTTGTACATTCGTGTTATTTAAGGCTAAATACCTGTAGCATCTGAAATTATTTTGGATTTGCTCCCCTTACTCTGTGATAAATTACATTCTAAATATCTTATCATTTCCTACTTCCTATTCTTTCATCCTCTCCCCCTCTATCTCACTGCTTGTATTTGAATACATTTTCTGTATGCACCCCCTAAATAGTATTAGCCCCGGTACAAATTAGCATTTCTAAGTATCCATACCTCTATATAACATGCGTAAGATAATTTGTCTGGCTGGGTGCAGTGGCTCAGACCTGTAATCCCAGCACTTTGGGAGGCTGAGGTCGGGGGGGGGGGGGTGGGCACCTGAGGTCAGGAGTTTGAGACCAGCCTGGCTAATACAAAAATTAGCCAGGCATGGTGTCAGGCGCCTGTAATCCCAGCTACTCAGGAGGCTGAGGCGGGAGAGTCATTTGAACGCGGGAGGCGGAGGTTGCAGTGCGCCAAGATCGCGCCATTGCACTCCAGCCCAGGCGACAAGAGTAAGACTCCGTCTCAAAAAAAAAAATAAATAAATAAAAATTGGCAGCAAGGAAACGTATGCCTGATACACAGCAGTGAAAAAATGATTTGTCACAGGTACCATAGGATAAAATATGAGACTTAACATCAAATTAGGGTATCTTAGCTCCCTCAAAATCACATTCTTTTTTTCTTTTTTTTTTTTTTTTGAGACCGAGTCTCGCTTTTCCGCCCAGGCCGGACTGCGGTGGCGCTATCTCGGCTCACTGCAAGCTCCGCCTCCCGGGTTCAGGCCATTCTCCTGCCTCAGCCTCCCGAGTAGCTGGGACTACAGGCGCCCGCCACCGCGCCCAGCTGATTTTTTTTTTTTTTTTTTTTTTTTGTATTTTTAGTAGAGACGGGGTTTCACCATGTTGGCCAGGATGGTCTCAATCTCCTGACCTCGTGATCCACCCGCCTTGGCCTCCCAAAGTGCCGAGATTATAGGCGTGAGCCACTGCGCCCGGCCAAAATCACATTCTGTATCAGACAGCTTCTTACTTAAATTGATAAGCAACCCGATCCTACTATTTAGAAATATTTTTCATATGCTAAGGAATCTGTTAACTGGCTCTATGATGAAAGTAATGATTTTAGTTAAAGTATAAGCAGTGGCAGTTCTGAGGGCTCAAAATAGTAGCACATTGGAATGATGAAAAGATTCATTTAACATACATTTGTTGTGCAACTACGATGTGCCAGCACTGTCTAGACCAGGAAAGGTCAGGGAGACTGACCCTGCTTTGGAGGATCAGGAAGTCTTACAGTTCAGTCAAGCTCTCCAAGAAGGAAAAGAGTTCATAAGATTATCCAGGACAGTAGGATACTTCAGGCAGGGGGAACAGCATGTGCAAAGTCATGGAGGACTGCTCTGGGAAATGTGAGTGGTTCCATGCGGCTAGAGTGAAAGGCTGTTATAAAGGAGTGTGGCAGAATATGAAGCTGAAGAAGTAGGTAGAGGCCAGCTCACGCAAGCCTTATAGGTTGGGGTGCACACATTACAGGTTGGGCTGTCATCACATTTGCCATTTCTTCTTACTGCTAACAGAGTTTTGATTTTGTTCAGGTGGTAGAGTGCCCAGGGACAGAGTATAAATTGCAATTGGCCTAAGCCAATTGTCTTAGTTTGTTCTGTGCTGCTATAACAGAATGTCAGAGATTGAGTAGTTTATAAAGAAAAGATATTTATTTCTTACAGGTCTGGAGGTGGGGAAGTCCAAGATTGAGGGGCCAGCATCTTGAAATGACCTTCCTACTCCATCATCCCATGGCAGAAGGCTGAAGGGCAAGAGAGGGTGAGAGAGAGAGAGCGGAAAAAGGGGGCTGAACTCATCTTCTTATAGGGAACCCACTCCCAAGGTAATGAACCCATTCTCAAGATAACAGTATTAATCTATTCTTGAGACTAATGGTGCCCCCATGACCCAAACACCTTCCATTAGGCCACACCTCCCAGCACCACCACATTAAGGATCAGATTTTCAACACAAGAACTTTGGAGGGCCCAGTCAAGCCATAGCACCAATCATAGCAATCCTCTTTACTTTTGATGATAATGCATGGTTTAGGGCTGCGTATGGCATTCAATTCTGGCCCAAAATATAAGAAGTCTGGAGGAAGGCATCAAGCAAAGAATTTCCTCCCTGATTAAAAACAGAAGAATTCTGTAACAGAGCTCTTCCTTTGCTCCTTCCCTTCCTTTATGATCTAGATGCTGACACATGAGAATGCAATATCTAGAGTTACAGTCGTCATCTTACAACCATAGTGAGAATGAGAAGCCTGAGGATCCAAACCTCACCCTAAGGATGAAAGAGAAAGGACAGGCTAGACACGGTGCCTCCTGCCTGTAATCCCAGCACTTTGGGAGGCTGAGGTGGGCGGATCACTTGAGGTCAGGAGTTCGAGACCAGCCTGGCTAACATGGTGAAACCCCGCCTCTACTAAAAATACAAAAATTAGCCAGGCGTGGTGGTACGTGCCTGTAATCCCACCTACTCAGGAGTCTGAGGCAGGAAAATCACTTGAACCCGGGAGGCAGAAGTTGTGGTGAGCTGAGATCGTGCCACTGCCCTCCAGCCTTAGTGAACGAGCAAGACTCTGTCTCAAAAAAAAAAAAAAAGAGAAAGGACAGAAAACATTCGAGTCTTCAACAATATCACAGAATCACCAAAACAAGTTTAAGACCGCCTATATTAGAACATTTAAGAAAATAATAGAAGTCTTTATAGTTAAAGCCACCATCAGTTGTGCCTGCAGTCACATTTGTTATAACTGCTGTCATTCCAAGGATGGAACTTACCATGAAGAGGAATGGGAGCTGTGCAAACGTTTAGGTGGGGGAATGAGTTGTCAGATTTGTGCTTAGAAATTATTACACTGGCTACTGTGTGCAGAATGGACTGGCAATGGATAAACCAAGGAAAGAGACCAGTTTTGAAGTTACTGCAACTGTCCGAGAGATTAGGTAGAACCTCAGCAAAAGCAGAAGCAATGATCATTGGAAAGGAGGAGATAAGCCTGAGAGCTATTTTTAAGTCAAAATAACATAACTTAGTGACTCAGTGGATGTGAGAGTGGAGAAGCTAGGATAATCAAGGATTGCTTGGGCTTCTGGTTTGGCTGGGAGGAGATCTGAGTCTAATTCTGACTTTGCCACAAGCTAGTTGAGCAATTCTAGGCTGGTTTCCTCATTTCTAGTGGGTCAGATTAAAAATATGATAGCAGATTTACTTTATCTCCCCTGACCCCTCCAATGCCCAGGAGGTCTTTTTATAGAGAGAGAGAGATGGGGGTCTCACTATGTTACCCCAGACTGGTCTCAAACTTCTGGGCTCAAGCAATCCTCCTGCCTAGGCCTCCAAAATACCTGGGATTATAGGTGTGAGCCACCGTTCCTGGCCAGGAGCTCTTTTTTGCTGAGAGTACTAAAAGAGGTTAGGCCATTCTGGGGAAGAAAAAACCCCTCTTCCTCTGCCAGATTTATTTGTGCAGAGCTGTTTGGTAGGCAACGTTGAGCTTTTGTCTGCCTTTCAGCTTAGACTGACAACAATTTGTAATGATTTGAGAAGTGGAGCAGAGGGCTCAATGATGGGTGACGACCAAGTATGTGAATTAAAACCAGCAAACCATCATTTCCCACATGCATTCAAGGGTTATTCTTTTTTTTTTTTTTTTTTTTTTTCTGAAGACAAGTCTCACTCTGTTGCCCAGGCCAAAAGGCAGTGGCATGATCATGATCATAGCTCACTGCAGCCTCCAACTCCTGGGCTCAAGCAATCTTCCTGCCTCAGCTTCCTGAAGAGCTAGGACTACAGGTGTGTACCAAGTTAAAATTTTTATTTTTATTTTGTACAGATAGGATCTCTCTATGTTGCCCAGGCTAGTCTTGACCTCCTGGCCTCAAAGGGTCCTCCTGCCTCGGCCTTTCAAAGTGCTGGAGTTATAGGCATGAGCCACCATGCCCAGCCAGGAGTTACTCTTTTTTTTTTTTTTTTTTTTTTCTGAGGTGGAGCCTCTCTCTGTCTCGATTCTCCGGCCTTAGCCCCTCGAGTAGCTGGGATTATAGGCATGCACCACCACGCCTGGCTAATTTTTGTATTTTCAGTAAAGACGGGGTTTCACCATGTTGGCCAAGCTGGTCTCAAACTCTTGACCTCAGGTGATCCACTTACCTCGGCCTCCCAAAGTGCTGGGATTACAGGCATGAGCCTCCATGCCTGGCTGAGTTATTCTTCACTAAAGTTATTGTAAAAGCCTTGTCCACATCTCCTTGGATTTGCTACTGGGCATGAGGGACTTTCCCCTCAGCAGTTTCTTTATCACCCAGACCTGCCAGCCTAGAAGGGCAGCCATGTGCACTCAGACAAATAGTCATTCTTTTTCTTCTGAGGGTAAGACACAACAGAACAGGTAAAAGTGGTGTGCTCACCCTGGGGGAATGAGGCAAACCAGGCAAAAGGCCCAGAGACTGTTGCCAGGATACCGGGTTGCTGGGTGGCAGAGGTCACAGAGCCATGGGAAGGGTTTCACAAATGACTAATTAGTTTTGTTTTATTTGTCCTTATAAAAGGATTGCCTCACCAAACTCACTACACTTCAAATAATTTTTCTCTCCCATTTCTATACCACGTTTTATATTAATTTCTCACATTATCTCCTTCGATGGGCAGAGGGGCTGAGGGATGCAAGTCCAGACCCTTCCCTCTATTCAGTGCAGCTCCACAGGGTCATCCAAGCTCCAGAACTTCCCAGGGGAGCAGCTGAGGCCTCTGCTGCCACAGCACCATCATTCATCTCCTTTTTTCAATCTGCTTTCGCCCACACCTTTAGAGGTGTTGTTTCTGGTAGCACTTCCCAATACAATTCCTGGGCAGTAGTTAAAGTGATAAAAACAGATTTCATTCAGGAACTATCGTAGCAGGGAGAAAGAGGCCTCAGTATAGAACAGGACTCAGTTTTCAACACAACAAGGACAAGTGTGGATTTATAGGCCAAGAACAGGGTTGGAGTTCAGTGGGTGAAAAATCACTAAGATGAAAAATCAGGGGTAAGAGAATCTGGCTATACCGACTCAACAAGATTCTTGCTGAAGGCTGACAAGGGTGATCAGATACTACTTAGGAGATGGTGGGGGATGAGGAATTTGATTTGATATCAAGGGTGATCAAATAAAGAGAGTAGTAGATTCTCTCTGAACTGAATTAACAGGATTCTTGCTACACTGGGTGATGCGACTCTGACAAGAAAGAACACTGAAGCCCAAGGTCAAAGCCTAGTTGAGGAAAGGGGTTAGTGAAGCCTTACTAAAGTTTAGTCAGGGAGAGAGGATTTGTCACATGTATGTTCCTTAGGGAAACTGACCTATGAAGCCAACATAGAAACATTGGTCAACTCTATTTTACCAGGCATGAAAATGTGTGCACATGCATGCACACACACACAATTCTATCTATTATTACTTTATTATTTTAAAAAGATACTTTAAGTCCAATAAAGAAAGAATCACAATCTCAAAATAAATTCAAATGCTTTGAATTAAATAAGCATAGTTTAAAAACAAAATCACTGATTAAAGATTTCTTCGATAGGACACAAAAAGCATGAAGCATAAAAGGAACATTTGATAAATTGGACTTTATCAAAATTTAAAACTCTACTCACTGTCACTCAAAGACAAGCTACGGATTAAGAGGAAAATATATGATAAAAATATATCCAATAAAGGACTTGTATCTAGAATATATAAAGCACTCTCACAAAACAATAAGAATATAAACAGCCCAATTTGTTAAATGAACAAAAGATCCCTTCATTAAAGAAGAGACATGGGTGGCAAGTAAGGCCATAAAAATATGCTAAACATCATTAATTATTAAGGAAATGCAAATTAAAGCCACAATAAAACATTGCTACACACCCTTTAAAAGGGCAAAACAAACAAACAAACATTGATAATCCGAGTACTGACACAGATGTGGAGTATCTTGAATTGTCATACATTGCTGATAATACAAAATGGCATAGCAACATTGGAAAAGAGTTTGGCAGTTTTTTGTAAGATTAAACATACATTAACCATACGACCCAGCATTCCTACTCCTTACTATTCACCCAAGAGAAATAAAAACATATGTCCACAGAGACCTGTACACAAATGTTTATAGCAGCCATTCTTACATAGCTATAAAAAAAAAAAACAACTAGAGACTGGGTAATTTATAAAGAAAAAATGTTAAACTGGCTCATGGTTCTACAGGCTGTACAAGCACAGTGCTGGCATCTGCTTGGCTTCTGGGGAGGCCTCAGGGAGCTTTTATTCACAGCACAAGACAAAGGGGGAACCAGCATCTCACATGGCAAGAATGGGAGCAAGATGTGTTGGCTGGTGGGGAGGTGCCACACTTTACAACAACTAGATCTCATGAAAACTCACTCAATGTCTCAATGACAGCATCAAGCCAGGAGGGATCTACCCCCATGACCCAAACACCTCCCACCAGGCCCCACCTCCAACACTGGGGATTACAATTCAACATGAGATTTGGTGGGCTGGCTATGGTGGGTGGCTCACACTTGTAATCCCAGCCCTTTAGAAGGCTGAGGAGGGAGTATCGCTTGAGGCCAGGAGTTCAAGACAAGCCTGGGCAACAAAGCAAGACTCCTGTCTCTGCCAAAAATATATATACAAAAACTTTAGCTGGGTATCGTGGCACACACCTGTAGTCCTCACCACTTGTGGGGGCTGAGGTGGGAGGATTGCCTGAGGCCAGGAGCTGGGGGCTGCAGTGAGCTAGGATTGTGCCGCTATACTCTAGCCTAGACAACAGGGTGAGACCTTATCTCTAAAAACAAAACAAACAAACAAAAACCACCTCAATGCATTAACCTTATTCTTATTCATTTATTAATGTTATTGATTATGCCACAGACTAGGGAAAATCTCATCACCTACAACTCTTGCTTGTGGCTAGGAAGGGAATGAGGGAGAGCAGGCAGGGGCTACGGGACTAAAGGAGGGTTTTCCTAGACAGGTGGAGTCTGGAGCATGTATTTAGGTGAAGGAAATGAGTTAATTTTGAGGGGAGAGACCAAAGTTACTGGAAAGAGAGGAGAACTGACTGGCAGATAACAACACTAATCAGAATTCTTGGTGGCAAACAACAGAAACCCAATTCAAACAACCTTAAGCCAAAAGAGAAATTTTTGGCTCACGTAACTGAAAACTCCAAGGCTTTAAAAACAATGTTGTCAGTGCTCTAGCTCTGTATTTCTTGGCATCATTAGCCTCTCCTTGGCTTTGTTCTCAGGCAGACTCACCCTGTATAAGATGGTCAGGCTTATACTGGGCAGATAGGTGCAATCCCAAAGAAAATAATGCAACTGACTCTGCCCACCAGGGCCCATATCCACCCTTGAAACAGACTCTAATTGGCCTTGCTTGGGACATGGGCCAACCCATGCTAGACAGGCAAAATCATATTATTGGCAGCCCAAAGCATATGGAAAGGGGAAGCGGGAATTAGAAAAGGAAGGAATGCCCTGAAGAGAGAAAAAAATGACAGTAGGTGTTTGTCACAGACCTACAGATTTGGGAAAGCATGAAATTCAAAGGAGAAATTCAAAGGAAAATTCAAAGGTCAAATCCTAGGGGATTACTTTTATGACAGTTAATTTTTTTTCAACTTGACTGAGCTAAGAGTTGGCCAGGTACCTGGTAAAAACGTAATTCCTAGGTGTGTCTGTGATCCTCTCCCACCAATGTGTGCAGGCACCATCCGATCCTTCAAGGGCCAAATAGAACAAAAAGGCAGAAGAAGGGTGCATTTACTCTCTCTCTTCTTGAGCTAGGACATCCATCTTCTCCTGCTCTTGGACATCAGTGCTTCTGGTTCTCAGGCCTTTGAAATATAGCACTTACAACAGTGGCCCCCCAGGTTCTCTGGCCTTTAGCCTTGGACTGGGAGATGTACCATTGGCTCCCCTGGTCCCCAGGCCTTCAGACCCAGAATGAATTAGATCTGCTTCTCCAGCTTGCAAACAGCAGATTGTGGAACTTCTCTGCCTCCATAATTGTGTAAGCTAATTCTCATAACATATATCTATATAAATTCCAAAAATTATATATATATATACCTCAAATCCATCTCAGGAAGTTTAGGGCTAGGGTTTTTAAGGGTTTTGGAGTGGGCTGAAGTGTCACCATTGACTGGTCCAAGAGTGCAGGGTGAAGTCTTAGGACAGGGAGATGAAGAAACTCTATTCTCATGCGGAACTGATTCCTCCTTGAGAGCCTCTAAACTGGTTGTTAGCTGTTCTCCTGGAATTCAGGATCTGCTTAAACAACTCTTAAATGAAAGCCTTATGATTCTGTCAGAAATTCTATCTATTGGCATAATGGGGATACATACGGTTAGTATCTAGGGTTATGTGACTTTCGGTTACAAGTAAGTGAGTCAACGTGCAGCCTGAATAATACTTAATTATAACTATATTTCTATCCAGAATTCTTGTTAACACTGGAAGGATGGCTTCAGTAAGGATGGATGAAATGTAGAAAGGTGGGGTGGTTTTACTGGGGAGAGGTGAATGTAGTCAGGAAAATGAGGTCATGCAGGGCTGGCAGTCCCTATTTTCTCTATCTAAAGTAAGAGGGAAGGTCATTTTCTGAGAGTGAAGGGAGGAAAGTAGAAGTAGGGGACTTGAAAGACTGGTGAAAGGCTTAGAAAGGGGGGTGCTGGGGAAAGGACATATAGGGGAGAAATAAAAGAATTGCTAGAGGGCACTGAGGTTGAGGTTGTTATTTGTCTAAGTAGGAACACACAAGGAGGCATGAACATTGGATTTAATTTCCATATATACTATTAGTGCTGCGTCTTTGACATGTCATGGCACCGAGGTTGGCGATGAAACATTCTACCCACTGCTCAAGGCAAAAGTAAAATATAGTCTCCACTAGATTTTACGCCTATCTCACACTCTTCCAAGCTTCATAGCATTTGGGGCCACTCTTATAGCCCTTATCATGTTACATAGTACTAAAGTATCCTGCCAGCCACACCGATCAGGTTCCTGAATTTGGAGACTGATTTTGAATGGTGTGTCCAAGTACTGATGACTGGAGGTTCTTGAGTTTTGGAAAGCAAGTAGTAAAAGCTGGGATGGAGATGGATTTATTCTAAAATGTATCTGAATCTATTTAATTCTTGGGTTTAGGTAGCAAAAATTTTAAGATTGAATTAGATTAGTGAGGATAATACGTACGTGTGTGTGTGTGTGTGTGTGTGTGTATTAACTTGCCTGCAGTATTGTGCTCACTTGAAGGCAGACCTTTTATCTGACTAATCATCATGTTTCCACAGGTCCCAATGTGGTGCTTTCCATGTGGTGGGTGCTAAATATTTATTGAATGAATAAATAAAAACTTCTAGGCCGGGCATAGTGGCTCACATCTGTAATCTCAGCACTTTGGGAAGCTGAGGCAGGAGGATTGCTTGAGCCCTCAAGAACAGCCTGGGCAACATAGCCACTCCTACTTAAAAATAAAAAAAAAAGTAGCTAGTTGTAGTGGTGGACACCTGTAATCCCAGATACTTGGGAGGCTGAGGCAGGAAGATCTTTTGAGCCTAGGAATTTGAGGTTGAAGTGGGCTATGATCATGCCATTGTACTCCAACCCAGGTGAAAGACCCTGTCAAAGGAAAGAAAGAAAGAAAAAAAGAAAAAAAGAAAGAAAGAAAGAAAGAAAGAAAGAAAGAAAGAAAGAAAGAAAGAAAGAGGAAGGAAAGAAGGAAGGAAGGAGAAAAGAAAAGAAAAGAGAAACTTCCAGGTTTCCTTTTCCCACTTTTCCTTGTTCCTACTAAACTGTACTCTCCCATTAAGATAATTTAAGGTGAAACCAAAAGAATAATTTTAAAGAACTGCTCTTGTAACTGGGACTGCTTCCAAGTGCAATTATAATCACGTGCTTTTCATTTTCCTTTTCCACCCCTCCTATCAGAGAAAACCTGAATCAATTTCAAGAGATGAATTCCACTGCTTGTGTAAAATGTTCTGGCTTGTAGTCAAATGCACATTGCAGGAGTATATAAAAATGACTTTGTTTTCCACACAAGTGAATTCATTTAGGCAGTACCCAGTTTCTATTTCTTATTACCTTTTGGGAGGGCAGAGCATTAGGAAATTAAAAGGTAGCATTTTTGTACGAAAACTGCTGAATAAGGAATACCTGAGTGGTAAACAACTGGCTGAACCACCTTTGTGCTTCTGAGATAAGGGAGCACATTGTTTATTGTACCTGAAACCTGTTTCCAATACAAGGATTATATCTGCCTTGCTTCAGAAGGAACAATAATAGCATGCAACCTCGAACATACACATACAGCTCTGTTCCTTGTTCTTCATTTGTAATTGTATCCTTAGACAAAGCTGAATCTCCTTGGCTCTAACAAAAAGATTAAAAGGTTCTGATAATGGCTGAAATATCTTAGTTTCTGCATGTTTATGTCTCAATTAGGCATTAACACAGAGCTGTGTTTAACAAATATTCATTGAAGGAGTGGAGGAGTAAAGAAACAGACTCCGCTGGTAGAGAACAATGATAACATTTTTCCAGGAGGAGGCAAAGACTTTAGACTCTATCTTTAGACTCTATCTTGCCCAAGCTGGAGTGCATTGGTGCAATCATGGCTCCCTGGAGTCTTGAACTCCTGGACTCAAGCAATCCTCTCTCATAGCTAAGACTACAGGCACACACCATTAATTTTTAAATATTTTTTGTAGAGATGGGGGTCTCACTATGTTGCCCAGGCTGGTCTCAAACTACTGGGCACAGTGGCTCTCCCACCTTTGCCTCCCAAAGTGCTAGGATTACAAGCATGAGCCACTGTGCTCAGCCTAGACTTTTTTCTTTTTTTTTGAGATGGAGTTTTGCTTTTGTTGCACAGGCTGGAGTGCAACGGTGCAAACTCGGCTCACTGCAACCTCCGCCTTGTGGGTTCAAACGATCCTTCTGCCTCAGCCTCCCAAGCACCTGAGATTACAGGCATGTGCCACCATGATCAGCTAATTTTGTATTTTTAGTAGAGACGGGGTTTCACCATGTTGGTCAGGCTGGTCTCAAACTCTTGACCTCAGGTGATCCACCTGCCTCTGCCTCCCAGAGTGCCGCGATTACAGGCGCGAGCCACTACGCCTGGACAAGACTCTGTTTTTTGTAAGTACCCTGGAAATGTGTTAGTAGACTCAAGAATGTGGAGGAAGAGAAGAAATACACACCTCCGATAATAGACTTAGGATGAAGGTTAATCAACTGCAAAGTGGGTGCATCCACATTTCAATTCAAAACAGCCATAAATGTTATTTGTCTAAGTAGGAACACACAAAGAGGCACGAATATTGGATTTAATTTCCATTTGTACTATTAGCACTGTGGTCTTTGACATGTCATGCAATTCTTCTGAGCCTGTTTCCCCATATAAATGACATATAAACATGTGTAGGATTGAGCCTGGCATATTTATTTACTCAACAAATATTCATGTGCCAGGCATATGAGATAAAAAAGCAAAAAAAAAAAAAAAAAAAAAAAAAAAAAAAAAAAAAAAAAAAAGACAAGATCCCAGCCTTTGAAGAGCTTGTAGTATAGTGGGAAAGATATACAAATACGTGAGTACTGAGATAATTACGGATGGTGTATTAGGGCAGTAAAAGGAAGAATGCCTAAATCAGACTGGGGAACCCAGGAAATCTTCCTTGGGGAGGCAGTGCTCACACTGAGATTTGAAGAAGTAGGAATTAGACAAAAATGGGAAGGTCATTTCAGACTGAATGGGCAGCTGTGCAGGGGCAGAGTGGCATGCATCAGCTGACTGTTTAGGGAACTGTTACCCATAGTTCAGCACCATTGGACTGGATCAAAGGTTGTGTGGTAGGGAGAGGTAGCACATGGAGCAGGAGAGGCAGGCAGAGGCCAGATCCTGACGAGCCTCGGGTGCTATGCTTAAACAGAGTGAACTTTACCACCAAAGGTACGGGGAAACCCCTTTACCACCAAAGGTACAGAGAAACCCAGGAGTTCGAAGGAGGGGTAGGTGAAAATTAGGTTTCTCTTCACCAAGAGCACTCTGGGCACAAGGTGGGGAAAAGACTGTAGTTGGGACAACTTGGAGGTAGGAGGTCTGGTTTAAGGCCCCTATAGTAATCCAGACCAGCAAAAAAATGAGTCTCGGCTAAAGTCATGGGGATGGGGAGGAGGAGATTTGCAGGGGTGGCACTCTCAGGGCAGGGAGAGAGGACAGGCAGTGAAGGAAATGCAAGAGTCTAAGATGATTCTCATCCAAGTAGATGAATGACATTACCATTCACTGAGGTGGTGATTGCAGGAGGAGGAGCAGGTCTGGGACGGGAGTAGGTGGGGAAGCACAACACTTTCCATTTAGGGCTGGTTTTGTTTAGCTGTCTGTGAGTCATCTGTGTAGAGGTGTCCGGGAGACAATTGACTATATGGGTGTGGACTAGAAGTATAGATTGGAAATAGCAACCAAGGTTGCCAGTTGTCCCCTAATATTTGTTTATTCTTATTTCATGGTAATAGGATTCCTTCCCTCCCTTCGCTTTTCTGTGGGGGGCAGGGTGCATGGCCACCTGGAATAAAAACTACATTTCCCCGTTTCACTTGCAACTGAGTATGGTCCTATGACTAAGACATGTATGATTAAGACTGAGTATGGTCATATGACTAAGACAATGAGAAGTTCTGAAAACCTTACTTAAGATTCAGCCCACGTGTACCCTGCGCCCCTTCATCTGCCTCTGTCCCTTCTGCCATTTTCCTTCCTGGAAGATAAATGCTGCCATCTTGGACAACACAGATGAGACCACTTAAAGAAGACAAGAGAGAAGGGTCCTGGGCAGGGCCATCACATTGCTCTACTCCAGAAGGAACCACTCAGGCTGTCTATGGGAATCATGCTTGCTAGAGCTGCTTGGCACTCAGCCTCTGAGGCTGTAAAGGGAGGCCCAGAGAGAGGATCTCAGACCTCACGGAGCTTCTGGACTGTTTACTCAGACGTTATGTGAGGAAGAAAAAGACATTCTAAAACTTAGCTTTTGCTTAAGCTTTTAAGCTCCCAGTATTTTAGTTTCCTTTTCCTCTTGCAGCCACATGTAATCCTAAATCACACAGGGAGTCACCAACCTATGGGAGGAAGTTGAAACCACAGTAAAGGATCAGGTCAGCCAAGGACCTCGTAGAGTGAGAGGGCAAAGGATGATGACAGAGGCTGGGGGCAGGCACTTGAAATGTCCCTCACACTCTTTCTTCGGCCATTGGGAAATGTTCCTTTAGCATTTGCTCTTTTCCTTCTCACCCTGCCTCTGGAATGAGAATGTCTTCTCTACTCACCCAGCTGTTAAACCATCACCATTACATCACAGGCTTCTTCAGTCTAACCTTATAGAATCACGGTTGGCTGTGGGGTGAGAAAATCAACAGCAATGAGTTCTATGGCTTCCTTGAGATATCATTTACATACCAAATAATTCACCCATTCAAGTGCATGATTCAATATTTTTGACTATTTTCATGGAGTTATTCAGTCATCACCACAATCTAATTTTAGAACATTTTTGCCTGCAAAAAGAAATGACATTCAATTATTCACTAGCAGCCACTCCCCATTCCACAGTAATGATTTTTAACTATGCCATTGTTGGTTCCTTCTAAATCAGAACTAAACCAACTAGTGAAATCAATTGCCTTAGGTGTAGAAAAGCAGAGAATGATAAAGCTGAGGAGACTGAGGTTCAGAGAGGTTAAGCTACCTGCCCAAGGGGACCCAGAGAGTGGCAGAACCAGGTACCCTGGCTTTCCCTCCAATGCCCTTTCACTTTCTGAATGGGAATTCCATAAGTACTTTTTGAATGAAAGTTACAGGGTACCATGGTAGAATAATTATCTTTTTTTCTTTTTAACTTTTCATTTAGAAATGATTTCAAACTTACAAAAATGTTGCAAGAATGCTACAACAAACTCCCATATGCCCTTTACCTAGAGTCCTTAATTGTTAACATTTTACCACATTTGTCTTTCAATCTTTCTGCGTATTTTTATAAATTATTGTGCTGAACAATTTGAGAGGCAGGTGCAGACATAATGTCTCATTATCTCTTAATACTTTAGTGTGCATTTCCTAAAAGCAGGACATTCTCCTACATAACTAAGTAGAAACATCAATACAATGTCACCATTTATTCACAAACTTCCAATTTTACCATCTGTCCTGATAATATCCTTTATGGGTCCAGAATGCAGTTGAGGATTGGTTGTTGGAAGTAATTAATTTGGAACAGTTTCTCAGCCTTTCCCTGTCCTGCATGCCTCTGACATTTTCAAAGGGTACAGCCAGTTATCTGTAGAATACTCCTCAGTTCAGGTTTCTCTGATACTGCCTCGTGATTAGCTTTATGTCATGCATTTTTGGCAGGAACACCACAGAGTAATGCTTTGTTCTCAGTCTATCATATCAAGGGTACATGATGTCAATTTGTCCCATTACTGGTGATGTTAAATTAAAAATGGGTAATAAGAGTTAACAAGTATTTTGTTGGAAGACACTGTGAGATGATGTAAAGATGCTGTTTCTCATCAAACTGTCATCCACTAGTTTTTGCATCCATTGATGATTCTTGTCCAAATTAATTTCCATTCTGATGGTTGCCAAATGGTGATATTCTAATTCCATTTCTCTTTCTTTCTTTTCTCTCTCTCTCCTTTCTTTTTTTGAGACAGGATCTCGGTCTGTTGCTCAGGCTGGAGTGCAGTGGCACAATCACAGCTCACTGCAACCTGAACATCCTGGGCTTAAGCAATCCTCCCGCCTCAGCCTCCTGAATAGCTAGGACTACAGGCACATACTACCATGCCCGGCTAACTTTTGTAATTTTTGGTAGAGATGGGGTTTCACCATGTTGGTCAGGTTGGTCTCGAACTCCTGACCTTAGGTGATCCACCAGCCTTGGCCTCCCAAAGTGCTGGGATTATAGGGATGAGCCACCGTGCCCAACTTTTATTCTTGATATTCCCTTTGATTCTTTATTGCCCTCACTTTGGCCCATGGAAGTCCCTTCAGGCTGGTCCCTGTGTCCTTTCTCATCCTGAGCATCACCTCACTTTCTGGCTCAAGAAGATGCTCCAGGCTCATCTTGGACATTCCCTGCCCCAGGCCTGTATATTAGCTTCCTTTGACTGCCATCTCAAATTGCCACAGATTTGGAAACAACAGAAACTATTCCCTTACAAATTTGGAGGCCAGGAGTCTGAAACCAATATTAATGGGCTGAAATTAGCTATTGGCAGAACCACACTCCCTCCAGAGGCTCTAGGGGAGAATCTGTCTATTGACCCTTCCAGCTTGGGGTAACTGCTGGCACTCCTTGACTTGTGACTGAATCACTGCCTCCATAGTCACGCTGTCTCCTCTTCTGTCTGTAATCTCCCCCGTCTCTCTCTTATAAAGACACTTGTGATGGCATTTAGGATCCACCTGACTAATCCAGGATAATCTCCTCATTTAAAAATCTTTAACTTAATCACATCTGCAAAAATCTTTTTTCCAAATAAGGTAACATTTACAGGTTCCAGGGGTTAAGATGTAGATATCTTCGAGTGGACCAGTTTTAAAACTACCACATCCTGGAATCAGCTATTTCCTGATGGAGTCCTATTTCCTTTTAATAAAGAATAATATCTAGAAGCCATGATGTGGATGCTAGGTATGCTTATTGCTACTTGGGTGCCTTTACTTTCAGGCACTCGGTGCAGATAGAGCTAGGAAATTAGGTATATAGATAGATAGATATGTCTATGCAAGTATATGTGTATCTCTATATGTGTATATATTTATATATACACACATAATACACATAAATCTTTGTTATATATTTACGTTAAAAACCAGGAGTTCACACCAATACTTTCAGTTCTATTCCAACACCACAGCATTTATTCTAGCCTTCTTTCATTCTATATTTGTAACTCAAATATAGATCTCTCCAACAGTGAGCGGCCTGGCTCCCATCATTTTCAATATGTTTACTTATTTGCTCAATTCCCCTGTAACCAATCTCCTGATCATACCAGCTAAATCTACTCGGCCTTGTTACTGCCAACCACACCAGCTTTAGGGGATGAATCCCATCAGCCCTAGGAAAGGGGAAGGGCAGAGAAACCTTTTAATAAGAAAAGAGGCACAATATGATTTTATTAGAGAAGTAGAAATGTCAGTGTTGAAGATAAACCTTTCTTCCATTAAGCTCAAGGCACCTTCATTTGTGATCGCACATTTGTTATGCTCAGAGACATGTCCTTAAGTCCCAGAAATGAGAGAATGACTTTTATAATCCAACATCCTCAAGAGCTTCCCTCTTAAAGGCTTCAAGATGACAGTGAAAGGTTCAGAAATTCCCCAACACAGCATACATAAACACATTTCATGCTGCATTTCCTCATCCTTAAAAAAATGTGCATTGCCAGACATGCTGAATCTCAAATTGCTTATAGATATACAATTTTTTCAGTTGGATGAACACCTTTATGCTTAAAAACCCTAGAAGACCCTGGGGGGAGCAATTTCAACATCCATGCAGAGACAATCACAGATGATTTTGCCCCTCACTAACTATCTCTCTGATGTTGTTAATGGGAGGAAGGATGGAGTTCAGCAGTGCCATTTATATTATGCTAGACAAACACTGGATTTATATTTCTATTGTGTGGCATCATTGTCTAACACCTAACATGGTTTTCCTGTGGGAAAGTCGAGATGGGGTGGTGAAGGCTGGGGTGGCAAGCAGAGGGAAATCAGTGGATTCAATGCATTTGAGTGCCTCTTCCGGACAAGTTTCTCCTTGCTCTCTGGATTTAAGAGTTGCTCTTTGCTCTCTAGTGAGAAAAAAGTTGGGGGTGGGGATCCCTATCTTAGCTGTTGCAATCCCTGGGCTGCTTCAGTGTTAATAACATTCCAAAAATGCAACAGACTTTGTTTTTGCTGCTATCGCGTATGCCAGGCATCTGGGGTGAGAGAAGGAAAATGGAAACCTGAAAGCGTGTGAAACTGTGGAATGATCGCGGTAGCTTTTGGTAGCAGGGACTGGGTCTAATTTTCCTGTGTCGATGACAAAGGTTCAGGAATCAAAGGGGAAAAAAAATTAAAAAGGAAAAAAAATCTCTGCTTACTACACATCAGTGTTCTAAAAAGACATATATCTGGACATAGAGGAAATGGCAAGGCGGATTTGCAATCATTAAGCCTTTTTTACAATGTCCATATTTGTGGTGTGGCCATAAAACAAAGAGAATTTCTTTAACACCAAACAACTTACTTAAACATTCAAAGGAATTGAATCCCTTCAAAGTGGCTACCCAGCCAGTCTGTGCACAATTCTAAGGAGAATGTGGTCGCTCAGAACATTTTGGAAACATCTTTTGGAGTGAACTTCAGAGTCATTTAACAAACCACACAAAATTGTAGGATAGTGACTATAGCAACAGTTTTTTTCCCCTCTAAAACTAGAACGGCCAGCCATTTATTATCCACTTCTATTCTCTTAATTTGACTTTAAAAGACATGAGATTCTAAAAAAAAAAAAAAAAAAAAAAATCATCGTAAAAGATCTCTAAGGAAAAGACATATCATTAGTGATAGTTCCAATCTTGGTAACTACTAGCTTCTTGAGATGTGCAGACATTTTGCATTCATTTTTTCTTATCTTTTTTCTCCTTTTACCATTGAGGAAACTGAGGCTCAGAAAGATGTTAAACAATTAGGTCAAAGCGGCAACAGCTAAAATGTGGCAGAATGTGATTTGCATCCAGATCACCTGCTTCCAAAGCTTATACTCCTTTCCGCTGCACTGAATGAGTACCTCCCAATTTTTGGAGCCAAGGTATTAGCCCCAGAAGCATGTGTATTTTAGCCCTAGAAGCATGGCCCCCAAAAGTGGCCATTTCAAAGGCATGATGCTCCTTTGCTTGCAAAAATTCTTATTTAATTTGTTTAAAATCTATTGTTTCATTGGTCTCATCTCATATTTTATTTCACATAGAAAATGTTTACAACTGAAATAATGGAAAGTTATCTGTGAGTGAACATGGCAAATGTTAATATTACCATTTGGAACAATGAGTCTCAGGAACTGGAGATGGGAGGGGTGCTTGTGCTGACCCACAAGAATCTCAAGGGCAGTGGCTTGGGGCCTGATTTGAAAACAAAGCAGTGCTTTCTTCTTGTGCTTTTGTGTCCCCTGATATTTAATTTATTTTGAATTTCAGAAAATGAAAGAAGGGCATGAGACGTTTTAAAATTTATTAAAGGGCACAGGTTTTCAAAAGCTTGTAAAATATTATATAAGAAGACATCCATTTCAGTGTTATACATATCTTAGCCTTGTTACAAGAAAACACTGACTGGTAAAAGCTAGAAGTACAGAGGTCAAAGAAAACATATTTTTCAATACCCATTGTTTAATAATTCAATGCAAACCTTCCTTATTACGCCTCTAAAAAAAATTTCCGTTGTTCTGAGAGGAGAACTGGGGAGAGGTTGCAGCCGCCTCTGGGCACTGAAGACACAGCTTGTGAAGTTCTAGGAGCCGAAGACATTCAAACCTGCTCTCTTGTCCTGACTGCAACCCTGGTGGTGAGAGACAAATACTCTTGCACATCTGCTCGATAGACAGTTGTGGATGGTGGGGGATTCTTTCTGAACAGATTTGTAGCTGCTGTGTAAACAGCTGGGTTTAAGAAATAGCTCCATTTGCACTAGCCTATTGTTTGATTAAAGAATTTGAGTGTGTGGCCTTGCACCTCAAGAAGGACAAAGGGATTGATTATTGGCTGGGTGAAATGCTACCTTTAAAAAGCACTGTAATCTCTTTCGGCCTTTTGGCTAAGATCAAATGTAAAGGGCACTGTATGTTCAGGGACTTCAATCTCACCCTCATTCTGCTTGAGTATTTCTGTCCCAGTTGTCCTTCAGATTCTTCTTATTTTTATTATTTGTGGCTAGATGGTAAGATTCATAGGCTCCAGGGACCATATCTGTTTTATTTGCCAGTGTACACTCGGTATATAGCATAGTATTTGGCACATGGTAGGTACTCAGTAGATGAGTAAAGCAAATAATCTTGCTGCATCCTGCTCAGGGCTCTGTGCTGGTCATTGTCCAGAGTTTATTCAAGTTCATTGGGTTGAATTCCAAACGAAGCAGGAGAGTCCATTTTTAATGATACGTGGACAGGGTGCCACTGCCAGGACCTTCTTATTACCATTTGGAAAGCAAACCACTGCTACCCCTTTCTGCTGCTGTCAACGGTATCCTCCCCAGCTTGTTAGAAAGAAATTGGCACTTTGATACACAAGGCTCCATCAATCCCTGCACTGGAAATGCAAAATCTGGATTCTCTCTAAGGCTAAATGTCTGGGGCTTGGACTCCTTGGGGTGGAGCCCTGGACAGTGGCCAGTGTCATCAGTATAGGCTGCAGAGACAGTTCTCCAGAGGGGGTCTTCAGTCCAAGCCAATAGGACGGCCACTTGATGGGTCTGAAAGGAAACCAGCTGCAAAATGGAAATTGACATGTTATAAACAGAGAAGGAGGAGACAAGGAAAGCCAAAGCTGAAGAGAGGCTTAAGCAGGAGGGAGGAGAAGGGAGGCTTGGAGAGAGCCAGGAGTCAGCACAAGACAAGGTCATGGAAGGACAAGGAGCCCTTCTGGGCAAATCCCATCCATGCTGCCATTTTAACACAGGACAGGTGCTCCAGTCATATTTTCTGGGCTATAAAATGTCCAATACTACAAAGAGGGTATTTAAAGGAGAAGAATTAAACAAGAACTGATGCCACTGGGAACAGAGCGAGGGCATAGGACAATGGTTCTCATTAGAACCTTAAAATCACCTGGGAACTTTTGGGAACCCATGGATGCCACAGCCTGCCCCTGGAGATCCCGATTTAATTGGTCTGGAGTGGGGCTCAAACATCAGTGGGTTTACAAGCTCCCCAGGCAATTCTAATATGCAGCCAGGGGTGAGAACCACTGGCCTAGGAGATTAAGCAAAGGTGAACATCGAGCGGGGAGAAGATGCTTATCTACTAAGCCCCTTGTCCCACAACTGAGGACACTCACCTGCTGGCCTGGCTCACCCCAAGCACTGGGACCTAGTCCCAGCCTATTCCTAGTTCAGAGACATTTAAGAAAGCTGATTTTAGTGGCTCAGGTGACTGGTCCAATTGGAACAGATGCCTCAATTTTCTCCTTTTGCTAACCAGACTATGTCCTAAATCATTTGGAGCCTAAAAGACTTACATCATAAGCAGGATGATAGAATTGAATACAACACAGTAGTTTAACTTTAGACTAGTTAAACTAGTCTAACCCTAGTTAGACTAGGGTTGTCAGCAGCAAATAAGAATACAGAATGCCCAGTGAAATTTTAATTTCAAATAAACCGTGATAATTTTTAGTATGTCTTATGAAATATTTAGGGCATACTTATACTTACAAGTATTCATTTATCTGAAATTCAAATTTAACAGAGCATCTTGTATTTTAACTGGCAATCCGACTTTAGACTCAAATGCTGTGTTTTAATTTAAGAGCATGGCTAGCTTTTTAGAAAAAATGGAAAGGATTGGGTTACCATATATGAGTTGGATGGCTGTAGATATTGATTATCCAGAGACATCCACATTCACACCTGTTTTGCCAACATAACTAATAGTGCCCCCCTTCACTCTCAAAAGTGTCTAGTAGTTTGAATGATAAATTATATGGTCATCCTGTTACAGTAGGTAGCTAGTCAGACACAAACAGGACAGAAGAGGGCCCCCACACCCCACTGGGAAAGTCAGGCGACCATCAGGTGATGGTCGGGCCATTGTTAACTGTCTCTCTAAAATAATAATGGTTGCAGCCAGCTCCAGGGAAAGGCAGTCTCCCTATAGATAGAAGAAACCTGAAACTGGTGATCATCAGCTTCCTGATAAGATCCCAGGAGTTGGGCGTGCGGACTCACACATGAGCACCAAGAGGCAAAATGGCAGAGTTTAACTGGTATTTGATCTTCTGGGGGCATGTCACCAGTAAAGGGAAGAATGTTTCAAGTGAGCGTAAGTACAACTCCAGTAAACACACTGCGCATGCTCACCTCCCAAGTGCTAGCAGGTCACTACACATATGGACAAACCACCCTCAACGAAAGAATCAGGGGAGAAGACCCCAGAAGTATGCCAACATATAAAACCCTAAGTCAAACCGCACTTGTCCTTCAAGTCACCCACTTGGACCTCTTCTAAGTGTCCTTTCCTTCCAATCCTGCTCTAAAGCTTTTTAATAAACTTCCACTCCTGCTCTAAAACTTGCCTGGGTCTCTCCCTCTGCCTTATGCCCCAATTGAGGTTGCTGCCGACCCGTACGGATTCTCCACTGCTAACAATTCCATTCACAGTGACCCAAACTGTGAATACTTGGCTATACTCAGTAAGACAAGATTATACTTGGTTAGTCCTACATAAGAGATCTCTGGTTTTCTTTCTGGAAGCCTGAGGAAACAGAACGTGAACTCCACCCCGGCTGTTACTGTTAAACCCATTATAACTTGCTGACTCACTGTTGTCCTTCTCTGGCTAGACCCAGGCCATCCTAGGGCCTGCAGGAGGCTGGGAAGGCAAGTCTCCTCTCTGCCATAAGCATGCCCTGAACCCTGCTGGGAGTAGCTCTAAACCTTTACTCTCTCTTGGAGTGGGAGACTCCTTACTTGCCCACCAGAACTGAAAACGAAGGGAAGTAGCAGTAAAGCTGCTTTCGTGTTTATCTATAGCTGGTGTCTTTAATCTGCCTGTAAAGGACCACTTGGCTAGAGGAAAAAAACATGTTCTCAGTTTTATCTTTGTGACTAGGAAATTAGTCTAACCAGATGAACACACTCAACACTAAACTGATTCTGCTGTTTGTTCTATTCTGTCACTCTGTCTGTGTCACTCTAACTATAGTGGCCTGCTCACATATCATGCCTTAGGCATTTCAGAAAATATCAGCCCTGGGCCATGGCCCTGATTCAGATATTTGTCCAGCCTTCCTCTCTGCGCACACCCTATCCACTACTGAATACCTTGTGTCCCTTGACAGCCTCACTTCATATTCAGCACCTGATGGCAGCCTCAGGTTTGTCTCCTTGCTTTGATCACCAGGCTTTCTTCTCTGGGTTATCAAATTTGCCCCTTTTTCCACCTGTGCCTCTGCTTGACTTAGGGCTTTATAGATCCCTGAGTTACAGCATTCGTACAGCTCTAAGAGGCATAAAAGATACACCTGTTATCTTTGCTTTCATGGGACCCCTCAGGACATTATACCTGAGACCCTCGATACCTTAGTTCCCTGCCTATCACTTAACTGGGATAAACATTCTGTCTAGGTAACATCATTCACAGTATAGCCATATTATTCAAGTGTCCCAGACCTCACCATTCTGGGAGTACCACATATAGTCACAGTTCTTGTTCAGAACAGCAGTCAGTTCAGTCTTTTCTCTTCTTTCTGTACCTCTCCCCCAAAATGCCTGAGTTACTTCCCTTGTCTGCATATTGGCCTCCATACAGCTGCCTCCTGAAAAGAAAATAGGAGCTCTGATGAGTACTTGCAAGCCAATCTCCATACCTACTGATTTCCAGACTGACCAGAAAGCCTTGCTGCCATAGCCAAAGTGGATGGCTGGTCCTCCTGCTGACACCTGCGCAGTCTAGGAAGGCCAAAAAGGAAAAGCGAACTCTAATTTTTTTTTTTTTTGAGATGGAGTTTCACTCTTCTCGCCCAGGCTGGAGTGCAGTGGTGCAATCTCAGCTCACTGCAACCTCAGCATCCCTGGTTCAAGCAATTCTCTTGCCTCAGCCTCTCAAGTAGCTGGGATTACAGGTGCTCACCATCATGTCTGGCTAATTTTTGTATTATTAGTAGAGATGGGATTTCACCACTTTGGCCAGGCTGATCTCAAACTCCTGACGTCAGGTTATCTGCCAGCCTCTGCCTCCCAAAGTGCTAGGATTACAGGCGTGAGCCGCTGCACCTGGCCAGAACTCTAATTAAAAAAAAAAAAATTAAAATTATTATGACCATACCCACTTGCTGGTCTTCGATTTTCCAGACCAACTTGTTGGGGTTTTATCTTCCCACTGAGCCTTAGGGGCACCTACAGCTTCTCACAGATCAAGATGAACAATGACAGAGAAAGTTCTCCCAGACAAGCCTCAGCCAGGCTGAGTACCCAACCACTCCAGGCACAGCAACTGCTCTGAGCTGCCAGATAACCCGATGCTGAGAGCTGTCAGCATGTGTAGATCTCCATGGATCTCCTGTTCCCCAAATCCCTGCTGTGTGCTCCACTCATCTCCTGCAACACCACCTGTTACCCTGACTGGATTGTTCTGACAGCAAATGCCAGGTCCCTAATGCCCACTGCATCCTCTGTGGTCATGGAGATTCCCCTCCTTGGCCACTTCTTGCCATACCTGCAGCTGGGGCTGCCACTAAGTATCTGGTCACTACTGTGGTTTGGGTTTGGTCTTTCCAAGTACCCTTCAGTCAAATGCCTTCTGAGCAACCCTTCCAACAGTATGCTGGGGTAAAAAACAACACAGATGGAAAAGAGGAGCATGCTCAGGCAGGAGCAACTGAGAGGTGCCAGGGAAGAGCAGAGCAAATATACCAGATAACCCTGGTTCCTGATAGCCTTTTTGTGCCCTTTTCTATTATCACTAATTCACTGAGCCTGGAACGCAGTGACTCAAGCCCCACCGTAGGACTGAAAATAGAAAGGCCAATTCAGATTTTCCCTACCCTAAGATGACTTACCATATAAAACCTTTAAAAAATGTAAGCGTGGCGTTCTTTGGTATTCCTAGAACAAGTTGAATTCAGCAGATATTTAAACATAATTTAATTTGCCAAAAACTATACACTTCTAAAAGGAGTTTGATTACTATGTAAGTTACTAACTATAGAAGTATTATTTTATAAGCTGTTAGGTTAGTACTAACATAATTTGTTGGAGGGCAAAGTTGCAACAGCTTGTAAACTAAGTAAATACTGCTGAACATTTAGTGGGCTGAATGTTCTCTCTGCTAACTTAGCCAGTAAAGGTGTAGGTTATACAAAGTCATTTCTAATGTATGTGAACTATGTAGATCTATAAAATAAAACCATTTCAGTAATTGCTGGGCCAGAGAAGAGACATATCTTTATTTCTTTGGAACTCTGAGGTACAGCTAAAAATCCAAATGCCAGGTATCTCTAAATGTAACTTCTAGTGTATCTGCTCTTTTTGAGACACCCTAGGAGGAACAGCTAAACAGTAGGGTAATGCCCTGTGCACTCTAGACTTTGTATGATCCTGGTTCTATGACCTCGCATTCCTGTAGATTCTAACTACCTCCTGGCTGGCACAGTGCCTCCCAGGAACTGCCCTTGCTCTGAAGAGATACACAGTTCTTATATCGAGTGCTTGTGGGCTTCATTTTCTGAACTCCTCGATATCACCTACTTTATCTCTGTGCCTCACCCTCATTCTCTTGATCCCTTTCACCTCCACCCTGGATGCCCTTACATTCTTATTTTGTTTTGCTCCCTCAGCTCATATCTTGGGGAGACAAAATAGCATTTTGATTCCATTTCTGCCACTTACTAATTCTTGTCAACTTACCCTCTCTAAGCCTCACTTTTTTTCTCTGTAATAATACCAATGTATCTTCTCATACGGTTATTATGAAGGTTAAAGGAGACAAAGCATGGAAGATGCTTAGCAAACTGCCTGGCACATAGTAACCACTCAATCAATGTTAGCTATTATTACTATTATTTTGCTTTCCTGAGGTGGCTATAGTTTCAGTCATTCTTTTTTTTTTTTTTTTTAAATGGAGTCTGGCTCTGTCACCCAGGCTGGAGTGCAGTGTCGTGATCTTGGCTCACTGCAACCTCCGCCTCCCAGGTTCAAGTGATTCTCCTGCCTCAGCCTCCTGAGTAGCTGGGATTACAGGCACACACCACCACGCCCAGCTAATTTTTGTATTTTTAGTAGAGACGGGGTTTCACCATGTTGGTCAGGCTGGTCTCGAGCTCCCGACCTCGTGATCCGCCCACCTCGGCCTCCCAAAGTGCTGGGATTACAGGCATGAACCACCGTGCCCGGCCGGGTTTTTCTTTTCCACTGCATTGTCAGGCTGCAAATTTTCTGAACGTTTATGCTCTGTTTCCCTTTTAAAATGGAATGCTTTTAACAGCACCCAAGTCACCTCTTGAATGCTTTGCTGCTTAGAAATTTCTTTCACCAGATACCTGAAATTGTCTCTCTTAAGTTCAAAGTTCCACAAATCTCTAGGGCAGGGGCAAAAATGCTGCCAGTCTATTTGCTAAAACATAACAAGTGCTTTGCTCCAGTTCCCAACAAGTTCCTCATCTCCATCTGAGACCACCTCAGCCTGGACCTTATTGTCCATATCACTATCAGCATTTTTATCAGTCATTCACCAAGTCTCTAGGAGGTTCCAAACTTTCCCACATTTTCCCATCTTCTTCTGAGCCCTCCAAACTGTTCCAACCTTTGCCTGTTACCCAGTTCCAAAGTTGCTTCCACTTTTTGGGGTATCTTTTCAGCAACGCCCCACTCTACTGGTACCAATTTACTGTATTAGTCCGTTTTCATACTGCTGATAAAGACATACCTGAGACTGGGAAGAAAAAGGTTTATTTAATTGGACTTATAGTTCCACGTGGCTGGGGAGGCCTCAGAGTCATGGCAGGGTGTGGGGGTGGTGAAAGGCACTTCTTACATGGCAGTGGCAAGAGAAAATGAGGAAGAAGCAAAAGTGGAAACTCTTGATAAACCCATCAGATCTCGTGGGACTTATTCATTATCACGAGAATAGCACAGGAAAGACCAGCCTCCATGATTCAATTACCTCCCCCTGGGTCCCTCCCACAACACATGGGAATTCTGGGAGATACAATTCAAGTTGAGATTTAGGTGGGGACACAGTCAAACCACATCAACGTGGAAGGAAGCAGTAGAGATAAGTCTTACATGATCACTTCATGATCACAAATGCCAAATTTTATTAAATCAAGAAGCACAGGCTAGGCACAGTAGCTAACACCTGTAATCCCAGAATTTTGGGAGACCAAGGCGGGCAGATTGCTCGAGCTCAGGAGTTCAAGACCAGCCCGAACAATTTGACAAAACCCAATCTCTACAAAAAAATATATAAAAAATTAATTGGGTGTGGTGGCACACACCTGTAGTCCCAGCTACCCTGGAAGCTGAGGTAGATCACCTGAGCCCAGGAGTTCAAGCTGCAGTGAGCTGTGATTGCACCACTGCACTCCAGCCTGGGCGACATAGTGAAACCCTGTCTCAAAAACAAAAACAAAAAAGTACATTTTGAGGGTTTTTATCATAAATGTCAAACTCAGGATGATCTAATGTTGATCTTATCAAGAATAGCACCTATGAAATTCTCCAAATGGGTACACTGAAACACTTATTTATTTATTTATTTATTTATTTTTGAGATGGAGTCTCATTCTGTCACCCAGGCTGGAGTGCAGTGGCGTGATCTCGGCTGACTGCAACCTCCGCCTCCTGGGTTCAAGCGATTCACCTGCCTCACCTTCCTGAGTAGCTGGGATTACAGCTGCCTGTCAACATGTCGGCTACTTTTTTGTATTTTTAGTAGAGGCAGGGTTTCACCATGTTGGCCAGGCTGGTCTCGAACTCCTGACCTCAAGTGATTTGCCCACCTCAGCCTCTCAAAGTGCTGGGATTACAGGCGTGAACCACCGTACCTGGCCTGAAATACTTTTATAGTCAGTAATGCTTTCAGCTGATTGTTGACTCCATTTATGAAATTTAAATCTAAATAGTAACCCATGAAACTGCAGAGAAGTATGCTTTCTATAATCCTACAAATTCATCTAATATTATTCTAAGTTAAAGTGGTAGTTGGGGGAGACTTTACTATGACTTGGGTTTGAGCTGCCACAAATTTTTCTGTTTGGAGAATAGCATACTTTCATTCATGGCCCATTTGTTCACTTTGAGATAGAATGGAAGCCTCTTTGTATGTCATTTCCAGAAAAATATTGACATTTGGCCACCAAGCATCTATGTTAAGCATGGTGTTTATGTGATCATTTTAAACTCTTTGATATTCTACCTGTTGAGAGGTTGGATCTATGTCCCTTTTACTTGAATCTGGGCATGTATAGCCAATAGGGTTTGGTGAAAATTTTTTTGCAAGATTAGGAATAGGGTGAATCAAGGGAGGTGCCTAGGGTGCAAAATTGATAGGCACTCACTATTAGGACCATGAAAGTGCAGGTATTAATGTGTGATAAAAAATCCTTATGCATGTGCCCATGTCTACATCCAGCCACATGCCCTCACCCCAGATCTCCTTGTCTTCAGTCATTTTGTCTTTTTTCTTCTTCTAAGCCCCTGGTCAGATCCACTCTCTGGGAACCTGTATGTATTCTTACCTTGAATGCCTTCTTCCACATACACTGGATGCCAGGTATACTGCTCTCTGGACCTCCCATTGGGAAGATTTTCCCTTTTCAATTGTCTTTCAAGGCCACCCCTTAAAACACCCACAAATAAAACTCACCAGTTTATAAGCTAAACTTAGGCAGGTCTTTCAGCTGGTCCAGTGGGATCTCCTATATGATCACACCTACAACTCAGTGCAACTATGGTGGGTGACATGGGGCTCTAGGCTACCTGGTCATGCAGCTGTCTCATACCCTCAGGTCCTGCCTGGGCTCAATCCTGAATGTACCACTGTTAACTTATGCTGCTTTGCTGGCACTATCTGACTTTATGACTTGATGTATGTGACAAACCCAGCTCATAGTTAACAGTTCCAGAATCATAGTCACTTGGTGTGTCATGTTCAAGTGCTCTATCCCTGCTAGTAACACACCAAGAGCTGTTTTTCAAAGGGTACATCGTTTCTGATGTAGATGGTGTGAACTTACTCCAGAATCTCAGAGGTCTGCACTGGGGTGATTCTTTCTGGAGCTTGCCATAAACTTCTTACTGCATGTTTCCTTACCTATGATACTTCCAATAACATAAGATCTGATGGATTATGTGGCCCAGGTGGCAGGGTTGATTGCAGCAAAGCCTGGACTTGCTGCAGAGTCTTTCTGCTCTGGGCTCTACTCAAAAACTGGAAACCTTTGGTGTCACCTTGAATATTGGCTGGAGCAACATTTCTAGGTGTGAAATGTGTTGCCTCCAAAACCCAAAGTGGGCAGACCAGGAGCTGTGTTTTCTTCCTTTTGGTAGAGAATGCAAAGTGCAGCAATTTCTTTTACTTTGGTTTCTTTGATCTTCCCTATTCTTCTTTTGCCTCTCCTATAATGGATAAGGTTGAATGTAATAAACCCATCACCAGGTGGCTGCTGGGTCCCCCCAGGAACTCCGCATTGGTTCCTGCTGTTGGCAAATGAGGCACTTAACAATGGCAGTAGCCATATCGACCTTGGTGAGAAGTTGGTATAGTTGAGCCCACAACTACTTAGGGCATGGACCCATCGAGTAAGGACTGGAGTGTCTGAGAGCCACAGAATACTTCCACCTATCACTTTGATTTTTTGATGGCCTTCTCTGCAGTGAGCATACACAAGGGAAACAAATATCCTCATACCCCATGCCCGCTTCAAGATGTCTATCCTTATGCCATTTTCCTGTTCTCCAATCACCAATCTTCCAATCCTGTTCTTTCCAATTCTCTGACCACCCATCCACTGTCTATGAATGACTGCCTATTTGCAGTCCTGACAGGGTGGGTAACCAAACGTACTTCTCTCAGTTTTGCCTATTGGAAGAATTTCTCTTTACTACTCTCTTACATGCACCTGATTTGGGCTGTAATGCTGCAGCAGTCTACTTCTGGAATCATTTGTAAACTAAATATGAGTTTTTCTCCCTCAGTCAGCTGATTAAAAGAAACTCCCCATGACACCATAAGGTTTGTACTGAGAAGCAGGAGGCAATGCCACAGGACTAGGTGCTACATGAGTCTAAGGCACTGCTCATGCAACTTACTTGTGTTTTTAGGATCTTCTTGAGTCCTATCTCATTATTATTTTCATGTAGTGATAGATTAGTGCTGAGTATACTCCCAACTTAGAACCTGCTGGACCAGATACCACCAAGTTCGTGATAAGCATCTTGGTTTACATTGTCACTTGTTGCCTCTAGCAAAGTGCAATAGCAAGTGAGGAATTATTTCATGGGATGAGAATTGTCATCTTAAGAAGAGAACACAGCTTTGCCCACAAATCCTAGGAGTCTGCACTGTGACTCTCTTGTTGGAAGTTGCCAAAAGTGTCCCTATTTGCCACAGATACTTTGAGTACCACTGGATCTGCCAGGTCATATGACCACAAATTGCTGTAGAACCTTCTCTTCTTTTGAGCCCCATTCAAAACTGGCAGCCTTTGGGTTATTCAGTAAACAGCTTGTAGTAACCCACCAAAATTAGGTGCATATTACCTCTAAGATCCATAAAAAGATGCATTTTCATGAGGTTTATATCATGCTACTCTATAGCATGCATGTGTTTAGCTAATGTCTTTGGTGCTTGCTATCTCCTGCTGCTCAGGCCTAATTAGCAAATTATCAATTAATGGAGCATCATAATGTTACATGGAGTGGTAAGATGACTAAGGTGTCTTCAGCCTAGATGATTGCAGAAAGCAAAAGTGTTGATATAACCTTGAGGCAAATCTTTGCCAATTGAAAACAAACCTTTGCTGGTGGGTCTTTTAAATTGATTTGGAGAAAAAAGCACTCACGAGATCAATAGCTGTATATTGGGAGCCAAGGTCTGAGATGATTTGCCCCAATATATATACCAAATTGGGAAAAACAGCTGCAAAACAAAAAGCCAATTAATTTATAATAATCTATAGTCATTCTCTAAAATGTATCTACCTCTTGCACAATCCAAACAGGTGAGTTAAATGGGGATGTGATAGTGATCACTGCCTTGGGATCTTTCCGGTTTTGGATGGTATCACTAAAATTGACAGTTGCCCCCGGGGTGCAGTATTGGTTTTCATTTACTATTCTGATTAGGAGAGAATGCTCCAAGATGCTCTACTTGCTGTTCCTACTATGATAGCCACACCTCCATGGGTCAGGAAGCCAATGTGGATATTCTGTCAGTTGCCTAGCATGTCTATTCCGATTATACATTTAGGAACTTGGAAAATAACCACACATGTGTCCATGGATCTACGGGGCTCACTGTGGGATGGACTTATGCCAAAATGTCATTTGTTTACCTGACCTCCATATTCCCCCTGGTGGGCTTCTGGGTCCTCAGAGATCAGCATCAAGTTAGAACCTGTATTAATTTCCTAGGGCTGCAATAACAAATTACCACAAATTTGGTGGTTTTAAACAAGAGAAATATATTCTCTCATAGTTCTGGAGGCCAGAAGTCTAAAATTAAGGTGTTGGCAGGGCTACTCTCCCTCCAAATGCTGTAGGGGAGGATCCTTCCAGCTTCTGTTGGCTCCTGGTAGCTCTTGGCAGCTCCTAGAAGTCCTTGGCTTATGGCTGTATAACTCCAAACTTTGCCTCCATCTACACATGGCCTTCTTCCCTTACTCTCTATCTCATAAAAGAGTATTTTCATAGATTTGGGTCCTCCTCTAATCCAGTATGATCTCATTTTGACCGTTACTTTATAATAACATCTGTAAAGACTCTATTTCCGTATAGATCACATTCTGAGGTTCCAAGTGGAAATGAATTTGGAGGGACATTGTTCAACCTACTACAGAGCCAGTGTCTCATAATTTCATAAAATTATGGGTTTTTTCCCTTTTTCCTATGTACAAGCAGTCTAGTAAGTGAATGTAGATCCTTTGTAGAAGGGTTATAGGAAGATTTATACTATCTTTTTGTTGCAGCATTGTAGTATTCTTCTTCAAAATGGCCCAATCTCCTTTTCAGCCAAGGGGCTGTGGATCGCTGAATTGGCTTAGATATGGCAACTGACTGAGGGGACACATGAAATTAATTCTGGGGGCAACAAACACTAAATTACTGCAGCATACATCCAAAAGAACTTCAAAAGACATTTTTTAAAATAGCTAACTTAAGGTTGCAGAATTTTTCAGTATACTGAACAGTTGGCAAGGAACTGGCTGCTTTGGTTCATGAAGGGTATAGTTGCGGCCTGGCACAGTGGCTTACGCCTGTAATCCCAACACTTTGGGAGGCCGAGGTGGGTGGATCACCTGAGGTCAGAAGTTCAAGAACAGCTGGCCAACATGGTGAAATTCCGTCTCTGCTAAAAATAAAATAACTAGCCAAGTATGGCGGTGGGTGCCTGTAATCCCAGCTACTGGGGAGGCCGAGGCAAGTGAATAGCTTGAACCCGGGAGGCAGAGGTTGCAGTGAGCCGAGATCTCACTACTGCACTCTAGCCTGGGCGACAGAGTGAGACTCTGTCTCAAAAACTAACTAACTAACTAACTAACTAAATAAATAAATAGTATAGTTGCAAAACAAGTAGAGCATAACAGTTAAAATAACAAAAAGAAAAAATGAACAGAAACAAAAAACAAGGCAATAGCCCATAGCCCACCAGGCTTTATCATACTTTCTTACCCTGAGCTCCTAATTATGTTTTCCTTTGTCTTGATCAAACTTTGGATTAAGGAGTGTACCAGCTGTGCAGATGCCCAGGGCACCTATTAATAAGTAGGCAAGAAAACATCAATAGAGTACATTGGCTATATGGTGGCAGTTAATGCAGGTCTCCACAAGAGAATTTTTATGTAGTTGGCTAAAATAAAATTCAGTTGTACTCTCATCAAACTAGATAGTAATCTCAAGTGGAAATTTTAAAATATTTCTCTCCCACAAAATAAATATTGAATGAACATCTAAAGAGCATTGGTTTGAAGAGGGACTAAATTATTAGCCTTCCGGACCTGTCTTGGTCTAGTCTTGCCTACCTGCCCTTGTCCACACTATGACTCTCAACTGGTTTTCTTTATGTCCTAGCTATTATCAAAATTCCTCTTGAGTTAATCTCTTTTCCATTTGGTGTCCTGGTGAATACTTGCGGGGTATTTAAAGTAACAGGCCTTAAAATGTGGAATTTGCTGAACTGAGTTTGCTAGCACCTCCCTCTTTCTCTAGAGGGAAGATGGCAACCCTTTCAGAAGGTAGCAAAGCAACTGGTTGAATTGTTCCCTATTGTTTCATGGGGTTCAGACAATGTGCCTCCTAAGGCTGGAAATTTAGAGCACTTTGTAAAAAGGTATCAGGTAGGATTTTGGATATGTTGGCTGCTTCTGAAAGCTTTCAATTATGTCTTTAAAAAAAACTTCTATTTTAACTGGTCCATCTGAGAACAGAAAGAAAAAATAGGCAGTTTTATTAAAGAGAAGCCCTTTCTGCATGGCCAGAAAAGTCATGCACCTTACAGAATTGTCAAAGCTGAATTTTCTGGTCCAATCTAAAGTTAGTGTGAACAAAGTCAGGCATGCAGACTCATCATAAGGAATCGTAAGACAAAGCCCTGGGTAGAGCCAGAGTAATGGGAAGGACATGGTCCCCAAGTCACTATGGGTCACCATATAACTTAGTGCCCAGGCTGTGTTAAAATGTATGGAGCATTGACACACCAAGGGCAAGGGTGGTCGGAGCAGTTCACCCCAGATGCAGACAATAAAATGATGCATTGTCTGTAGAGAATATGGAAGTGTAAATGCCTATACTACTGAGGAATCATTAAAGCTCTCTTCTGCTGCAGTGCATGTCTTTAACCCTATGGAACACATGTTCCTGTCTTTAAAAAGTAGATTTGAAATTAACTAGAAAAGTACAGCAATTGTAAAAGTCAAAAAAAAAAAAAGAACTTGAGATACTTCAATTCTGTCATTCTATGTGACATTTTGGAATGTTTATTTCTGCTTAAAATTGAAAAACACTGAAACAGAATGAACTGCAAGGTGTAATTTTATTGTTGATAAGTATAAACTGTAGTTCATACCTGAAATATTTTACTGATTTTGAATATCTTTAAAATAGAAATGTATTTTCCTTTCTTGATTATTAATTATTTTAAAAACTGAAGAATGGATCAAGAAAATAAAATATGACATTTTGGCTAGGCATGATGGCTCATGCCTATAATCACAGCAGTTTGGGAGGCCAAGGCAGGCAGGTCGCTTGAGCTCAGGAGTTTGAGAGCAGCCTGGGCAACATGGCGAAACCCCATCTCTACTAAAAATACAAAAATTAGCCAGGCATGATGGTGTACCTGTAGTGCCAGCTACTCGGGAGGCTAAGGCAGGAGGATCACTTAAGCCAGGGAAGCAGATGTTATAGTGAGCTGAGATTGCGCCACTGCACTCCAGCCTGGGTGACAGAGAAAGACCTTGACTAAAAAAAAAAAAAAAAATATATATATATATATATATATATATGCCTTATGATTTCAGTTTTATTAATATTTACTTATTAGCTAGTGGACACTTATGTACATAATGTACTATTATATCAGACTGTAACCAAAGGGTCAAAGTTTAAACTGCTAGGGAAATATAAACATTATTGAATAAATATTGTGCCTCTTTTTTTTTTAGTAGTATAATTTTTTTTACTGACATGATTACATCTATAAAGTTCAATAAAAGAAAATTTTCACCTTCTGCATTTCTATTCTGATCATTGCTATTGTTTGTTTGATTTCATAAGGACCTTCTGCATTTCTATTCTGATCATTGCTATTGTTTGTTTCATTTCATAAGGATTACCAAAAATAACTTCATCGTATAGAGGAGGGGAGTGTTTAAAATGACTGTTCTGGGCATCAAATGTAGTTGGGCATTAAGTGAGTTGATAATATGGAAGCTCTGTGATAGGTTCATGGAGGTTTATTATACTACCTTCTCTACTTCGACATATTTTTTCATAATAAAAAGTTTTTAAAAATTATGGAGACCAAATGCAAGCTATTGAGTGCTTATATCTGGAGGCATCACAAGGTTGGGATTATAAATGTAGCCAGCAGTGGGATGAAACAGTAAACAGAGACTGGACCTGAGTGAATTCCTGGACAGACATTATTTAATGTGCCTGCTTGAGTATAGTGAATGCAAAGGTAGCTACATTCAAAAAAGAATGGAACAGATTGAGAGAAATTCATAATTGTTAATATGAGGTTGGAAATTACAAAAGTAGTTCCAAGATTATTACTATTGTGCATACCCTTGGGATTCTAGAGACCCCAGGATGAAAGAATCTAGAATAGCTATATAAATTGTTATTTTCCTTTGTGGACTATATCCAAGAAGCTAATTAGGGTAAAGGGAATAGCAATAATTGAGGCCCACCAATAACAGCGGGAACTGAAGTGTTCCAGTGGTAATCTTCCTCTGGAGCCTGCTTTAATTAATTAGATCCTTTATAATCATAGGAGTTATCATATCCCAGTAAAGTAAAATTCTTGAAAGCCTAAAATAAAGAACAAAGAACCAGGGCTGTAGAGTCCAGAGTAAAGGCCAGTCGAGACAACAGTGATGATGTCTGCTTCATTGCTTCCTCTCAGTACAGCCATGCCATGTGTAGTAATTTCCAAGAATCTGCATTTGTAGGACTGTTTGCTAAACGCAGGGTCTCCTGTTGAGATGTATCGAATTGCAGTTTGTTTTTTTATGTTCTGAGAAAACAAGCTATTTGTAAATAGATTTCAATTTAATAGGTTTCTGGGTTGTTTCCTTAGAACCAATTTTTTTTTTTTTTGAGACAGAGTCTCGCTCTGTCGCCAGCCTGGAGTGCAGTGGCATGATCTTGGCTCACTGCAATCTCTGCCTCCCAGGTTCAAGCGATTCCCTTGCCTCAGCCTCCAGAGTAGCAGGGACTACAGGAGGGCACCAACGCGCCCAGTTAAATTTTTTTTTTTTTTTTTGTATTTTAGTAGAGACAGGGTTTCACCATATTGGCCAGGATGGTCTCAATCTCCTGACCTTGTGATCCACCCACCTCGGCCTCCCAAAGTGCTGGGATTAAAGGGGTGAGCCACCACACCTGGCCAGAACCAATTTTTTACTGTTATCTTTGTTTACTTCACAGTAAGCTTTTCTCCATATTAGCCCCAAGGGAAGGCTGGTTGGGTAGCCCTTTGACTAAAAGTTTTGGATGATGATGGGAAAAGAGTAAAATCACACCATAGCCCAACAAACTCCTTAGAATCCAGTAGCGCATATTTCTGTTCTAAACAGTAAGTGGTTGGCCAGCCCTTTGACTGAGCATCTTGCGCTAGCCCTGGCTTCCACCTTACTGGGCTTTGTATCTCTTAATCTCTTCCCTCTCTTTCCTATTTTCCCTGCCAGTTAGCACTCTTATACTGAATCATAGAATTTTAGAAGCTATAGGTGCTTTAGAATTAATTTAATCCAAACCTCTCATTTAATAGATGAGGACACGGATGTCCTGAGAGGTGGGGCAATTTGCCTGAGACATCTCAGCGAGGCTATGACAGAGCTGGACCTAAAAATGAGGTTTTGCTTCCTAATCTAGGACTCCTGCACAAAGCTGTGCTGTTGCCATGGTTCTGAAACTAGCAAGTCAGACAGATTTGAGGTGCTTATGGATGGATGAATGCACAGCATCAAACAATAGCTCTGTCGATGAAAAGAAAACCTGGCTGATAATTGAAGCCGCTGAACCACAAGCGGTTGAAAGAAGTAAAAGGCTCTGTGGGCTGCTGCCCCACTTGGGAGATGGGGGGAGGGGGGCAGGAGGAGTTGAAAGCGGATGGACAGAGACTTGGGTGAGGCCCTGGCTCCACTGTGTCCCAGATGGATCATGTGGGAAGCCCTTTGGTTGCGTGACACTGTTGTAGGCACCCTGTGGATTTTACATCACCCAAAGCTATAAATGGTTTGCATGAGGGGAAAAAAAAAAAAAGAATTACAGGTCTCCCACAGCCCACAAAAATATGCTCCACCTAAAAAGAAGCCCATAATTTGGCTGCATCCAGCTGGGTTAGACAAAATTGGAGCCAAGGTTGCCCTGGATTGTCCTGAGAGGTGGCCTAGCATTAGCAGGAATGAAAGAAATGTGAAATTGCTCACAATGGACTAGATTTTCTTCATAGGGAAAGCTCTAATAGTTACACAGCAAGACCCTTGGCATCAGCCAGGTTAGGTCTACTAGCTACATTAAAATCACTCCAAGCTATTATTTATAATTTCATACCATCTCACATTTGCAAATTGCCTAGTGACTAATTGAGGCAGTTTCTTACAACAATTCTGAGCATGAGGTTCAGATTTTAACCCTTCTTTTACTAAGACACAAATAAATTGAGACAAATAATATACATCAACCATAAAAATACCTGGACAGTCTATTCATTTTGGCCATGGCCTGAGTTCTGTGACTTGGCCTGCTCTCGGGTGACCAAATGTTCCAGTTTGCCTGGGACCAAGGTGTTTCCTGGGATGTGGGACTTACAGTGCTAAAACCCAGACAGTACTGGGAAAACTGAGGCAATTGGTCACCTTAAACCCTGTGCATGGCACTAATACTTGGCAATTTCTATCTGCATATCTTAAATGAATATGGATCTATATTTTTTTATCCTAATCTGTCTTATATTGCTGTGTTTAAGAGGGCAGAGCCTGAAACTGGGTTTTTTGCTGCCTTAAAATCCCTTAGGCCGGGCACAGTGGTTCATGCCTGTAATCCCAGCACTTTGGGAGGCTGAGGCGGGTGGATCACCTGAGGTCAGGAGTTCGATACCAGCCTGGCCAACATGGTGAAACCCCTTTTCTACTAAAAATACAAAAATTCCCCAGGCATGGTGGCACGCGTCTGTAATCCCAGCTACTCAGGAGGCTGAGGCAGGAGAATCGCTTGAACCCGGGAGGCGGAGGTTGCAGTGAGCCGAGATCACACAACCGCACTCCAGGCTGGGTGACAGAGCAAGACTCCACCTCAAAAAAAAAAAATCCCTTAAAAATAGTATTTACGAGTTGATTGTTTGTTGTTGCTTCATTTGAGGGGATTCAGATGCCTGCTACTAACCTCTGAAATGCTTTTGGTACTGTGTGTCAAAAAAATGGCTTGAAGAAAAATGCAAGTAAGAGAATATGATTCTATTTTTATATTAAGTAATCCAACCTGGATACCATTCTCTGTCTCCCTAGAATACCTTAGCCAAAAGTCACACTTTATATCTGAGATATTTTCTTTGACAGAAAAATGTTTAAACTTATACAATTCAGATGGCCACCAGTATAGATCTAAAGAAACAATTTACCTCTGGCCAAGAAACCCCTTGAGTCAAAATCGTTTCCAACTGGAATCACAGACTATTTTATCACTAGCCAAGAGGATATGAAAGGGCCATGCATGCCAACATTGTTATTAGTGGGATGCCATAAATTGGATAAAGCTTTCATTAGCATTACAGGATTGAAAATCCAAAAGGGTCTCAGTGAGGCAGTCACTGGAAAGGCCTAGTGGTGTGAGGCCTCAGGTCAATGGGCAAGCAGGCTCCAAACACACAGCAGGTAACAGTGAAAAAATCAGAGTGGGCTTTATCTGCAGAATTCTATTCTTAACACATTCATTCCATTGCCCTCTGGTGGGAGATAGCATGACCTATTTAAAGAAGGTTAGGGAAGCAGAGAGGGTGCAAAGAAGCAATGGCACAGATGCAGAACTGGGTTGAGGGGCAGGCAGGACAGCTGCCTTAGGAGTCAATTTCTAAAGACCACTTTTAAGAATTAAGTAGATGGCCAGGCCCAGTGGTTCATGCCTGTAATCCCAGCACTTTGGGAGGCCAAGGCAGGTGGATCACTTGAGGTCAGGAGTTCAAGACCACCCTGGCCAACATGGTGAAATCCTGTCTGTACTAAAATTACAAGAATTAGCTGGGCATGGTGGTGCGCGCCTGTGGTCCCAGCTGCTCAGGAGGCTGAGGCAGAAGAATTGCTTGAACCCGGCAGATGGCGATGGTGGTTGTAGTGAGCCGAGATCGCACCACTGCACTCCAGCCTGGAAACAGAGCAAGACTCCGTTTCAGAAAAAGAAAAAAAAAATTAGCTGGGCATGGTGGCGGGTGCCTGTAATCCCAGCTACCTGGGAGGCTGAGGCAAGAGAATTCCTTGAACCTAGGAGGCGGAGGTTGCAGTGAGCAGAGATCACGCCACTGCACTGCAGCCTGGGCAACAGAGCAAGACTCTGTCTCAAAAAAAAAAAGAATAAAGTAGAAATACAGTGCCAGCTAAGTCCAATACAAGACTCCACATATAACTGGAAAAAATGCAAATTGGCCTTACTTCAGTGAAGTAGACCATGTGCTTCAGTGAAAATAAGACGACACCTTTCCCCACTGTCACCCCTCACCAGCACTAAGTCAATTGGAAAGGCACTTAATTCTTAACCCAACTGGGATCCCCATATTTCTTAATCTGCTGTATAGAAAATCCAAGAGTATTTCTCATGCCAGGTGCATGCTGGTTAAGAGTGCCCTGCCTCCACTTCTGGGTACCAGGTTGTCTTTCTTGAAACCTGTTCTCTGAAGCATTCAGATGGAAACAGTGTGGTATAACACTGTGGGCCTTGAGAAAGGTGCTTAAAAGTTATGACAGCCTATCTATCATATGTCTAGAGGTGACTAAGGTCATTCTGCAGCATCTTTTTTCTCTCTTGTATAGTCCCTGCCTGGTTAGTCAGCTGTGGCTGTGCATAAGCATCTGTTACCTTGGGGGAAGGGGTAATATAGGTCTTTTTATGATCTGCCAAAGCCAATCAATGATACTTTTAGCTCAAATATCTTTATTTATTTATTTTTTGTTTGTTTGTTTGGTTTGAGACAGGGTCTTGCTCTGTCACCCAGGCTGGAGTGCAGTGGTATGATCATGGTTCACTGCAGCCTCAACCTCCCAGGCTCAAGCAATCCTCCCATCTCAGCCTCCTAAGCAGCTGACACTATAAGCACACACTACCATACCTGGCTAAGTTTTAAAATTTTTTGTAGAGATGGGGGTCTCACTATGTTGCCCAGGCTGGTCTCAAACTCCTGCAGCCAAACAATCCTCCTGCTTTGGTCTCCCAAATCACTGGGATTACAGGCGTGAGCCACTGCGGCCCAGCTGAAAAATCTTTGGATCTCAGCACAAAGCCCGGGTAACCAGCTCCAAATCTTCCTTCTATCCTGGTGAGTCTCTCTTTGGGGGTTATATAGAAAAAATAAACTGTTTTTCCCTATACTCATGCTCACTACAGAGCACTTCTGATGCCAGATGTGTGGGATTTTTTTCCCAACACCTATTCCTCACTTCTCAGAAGACACCAACCAGGTGTTCCACAAGTCAACTCAATTCTGACACTATCTACCTGAAGTTAACATCTGATCTCACAAGCTAAGGGCATGATTTCATGAGACTGCCCCCTACCGTAGATGTCAACTGCAAGTGGTGAGTCCCCAGTTTACCCACAACTTTGCCTGACTTGGCTCCAGATCAGAGGTTCCCAGGACCCTCTCCACAGGTTTGACCGTTTGCTATTGCAGCTTGCAGAACTCAGGAGAACAGTTTCCTTACTAGATTACCAGTTTATTAGGACATATTAAATAATACAAACAAACAACCACATGAAGAGACACATAGGGCAAGGTCTGGAAGGGTCTTGAGCATAGGAATCTTCTGTCTCCATGAACGAGTTCTGCCACCCTCTCAGTATGTGGGTGCAGTCTCGCTCACCAACCCCAAAGCTCTCCAAACCCCACACTTTAGGGATTTGTATGGAGGCTTCATTAGGTAGGCATTACTAACTCAATCTCTAGCTCCTCTCCCCTCCCTGAAGGACAAAGGATGGGACTAAAAGTTTCCAGTGTCTACTCATGGGGTCCCAGAGGGCAGAGACCAAATATGTATTTCTCTATCTCTCTGTTTTTTTGTTTTGTTTTTTGTTTTGTTGTTGTTGTTGTTGTTTGTTTAGACAGGGTCTTGCTTTGTCACCAGGCTGGAGTGCAGTGGCACAACCATGGCCCACTACAACCTTGACCTCCAGGGTTCAATCGATCCTCTCACCTCAGCCTCCCAAGTAGCTGGGACTACAGGAGTGTACCACCATGCCCAGCTAATTTTTGTACTTTTTGTAGAGACAGTTTTTGCTATGTTGCCCAGTCCAGTCATGAACTCCTGGGTTCAAGCAATCCTCCCGCCTCTGCCACTCAAAGTGCTGGGATTACAGGCATGAGCCACCGCGCCCAGCCCAAATATGTATTTCTTACACGTCACAGGAATATTCTTTCCTCAGAGGGACTGGTTCATCCCTACCACAGCAGATCCAAAAGTATTGTCTGAGACCTGGCTCTGACAAACCCAGTCGGCTCCATTTCCCTGGAAACTTGGCAGTGCTCTGGTGAACGTGTGGCACAGGCAGGAAGCCCCTCGGCATGTAGCTGCCCTGGCTGGGCACTGAGAGTGTGAACAAACCTCAGAGCCAGGCCAGGAGTCCATCGCAGCAGGGACCTGAGCTGGCAAGGACGTTGCTGCAGGGTAAACAAGTTCTGTTGGATTGTGCAGTGCCAGCTTTTGACAGCCCTGATTGACCGGCTTGGGTCATTTGCCTGCCCTGAACTAATGACAATGGTCAGAATGATGGTGTACTCAGATTGGCCAATCTGGGTCAGCATATTTCCCACTGGAGCCAGAAGAGGGATGGGGTACTGTGATTGACAACCTCACCAGGGCCTGAGGGGGTGAGGAGGGATATATTCCTAAAGAAAAGAGGGAGCGTGTCATTAAAATAAAAGGGGAACTGCCGGCCAGGGGCGGTGGCTCACGCCTGTAATCCCAGCACTTGGGGAGGCCGAGGCGGGCGGATTACCTGAGGTCAGGAGTTTGAGACCAGCCTGACCAACATGGAGAAACCCCGTCTCTACTAAAAATACAAAATTAGGCAGGTGTGGTGGTGCATGACTGTAATCCCAGCTACTCGGGAGGCTGAGGCTGGAGAATCGGTTGAACCCGGGAGGCAGAGGTTGCCGTGAGCCGAGATCACACCATTGCACTCCAGCCTGGGCAAAAAGAGCACAACTCCGTCTCAAAAAAAATAAAAAGTAAAAGGGGAACTACCATTTCTTGGTGAACTATTCTTTCAATGCTTTCTCATTGCCTATGCAAGTCCAGTGTTTCTGCAAGATTCCCATTTCTTGCAGCAAGTGGAAGACTGACAAAGGGATGCTGTATTTCTTCCTGCTCCAAGAAAAAGATTAACATTATTTTACTACAACCCACTTGGAACATTGCTCTGTTGAACTGTTAGTGGGAATACAACCTAGCTTTTCTTTACAAATATGGTTGAGTTACAAAATAATATGATGGACTAAAATAGAAAGGAAACCAAATTCCTTTATGCTTCTCAAAATCAGGTGATTAATGGAAAAGACATCTGAGGAAAATATGGGAAGAAAATCGCATCATTCCCACAGCACAGAAAGGGGTCTTCTTCCAGGGGGCCAGGTGCAGTCACTATTTTATTAATTTTTATAAAATCCCAGAGTAGGGAGGGAAAAGATAAATATAGAAGTGTGATTCTTCCTCTCCCTCTCCCCCTCCTCCCCCTCCCCTCTTCTTCTCTCCCCCTTTTTCTCCCTCCCCCCTCCTCCCTCCTCCCCTCTTCTTCTCCCTCTCCCCCTCCTCCTCTCCCTCTCTCTCTCAATCCATTTCAGAAATTCAGGAACTGAGGCCAAGGTGGCACCGAGGAGTGTTCTTGGTTGCTATGGATATGTTCAGCATCTGACATTTTTTCTGAGTGGGGCCTGGGAGAGAGGAGATGTCTCTGATGCCTGAGTCATTAAGGGAATGTAGGTACTTTAGTCTTCCTCAGAGTGCCGTCTGAGAATAGACATGGCTGCATACTCTTCATCCACTTCTATTTGTCCAGTAGATTCAGAGAAACAGTGCTCAGCCACGTTGTAGGTAATTTAAGTTTGTTTTCATCCTCCCTATGCCCAGGGCCCTCTGCTGTCTCTAGTTTTTGCCAGCAAGGGAAGGAAGAACGTGATCTTAGTCCTTTCTGCATTAGGGTGAATAAGCTGCAGTCATAGCCAAGAATTTTAACACTGTAAACTGAGCTCTAGATGTGGAAAAGAAAGACCTCACCCCTTTGGGTAGAATTTTAGGTAAAGAAAGAGGGAGGGGAAATATTTTGGGAGCAGAGACAGCCCTTCCTAAGCCTCCCACAATCACACCATGCCTATTCCTAAAAAGCACTGTTAAGAGAATCTTGTCATTTTAGGGCATGTGAACTCCAGAGAAAACAGTAATTTCTATTTTTTTCTCCCTACACATTTTCTCTGTTTCCAGAGGAAAGACTAGCCAAAGACTAGCCCTGCTCTGCTGGAGAGAGGCTAGCACATTCCAAGAAGCAACGGGGGTGTAACATGGCCTGGATGGCACCCAGCGAGCAGAGGTGGAATCCTGCAGCCTGTGTCTCGGTTGGATCTCTCTCCTCTTCCCCCAGTTCTTGGCAGAGCACTGGCCTGTCTCACTTTACAGCCCTCTCTTTCCCCCAGACTCCAGGATACAGAATTCACTTTCACCAGAAACTCTCACCACCTCCAGCCCCGGTAATGTTCACCTCTGGTCCAGGTTTCAATCGCCCCTCATGGCCTCCCTTGCTATCAGTATTCAATCCGTTGCTCACGGCCTACCAATCTTGAGTTTCTACTGCCAAAAACTTTTGGTCAGCAACTTTTTTTGTTTTTTGTTTTTGGCATGAGAGCTAATTCAGTAAAGTAGAGAAAAAAACGGAGACACTGCCATATGCCCACCCCCCATATCCATAATTATGAAGTTTTTGCTACATGTATTTGATCTATCCTCCCTTTTTTGTTTATTTTTTATTTGCTGAGCTCCTTTCAAGCAAATTCCAGACCTTATATTATTTCACCTCTGAATCTCTCAAAATATTTTTTTTGAAAACAAAATAAGTAAATAACCACAATGCCATTATCACACCTAACAAAAGTAACCACAGTGCTTTGGTATTATGGCTACCCAGTCTGTAATTAAGGTTCCCCGATTGTCTCTAAAATGTCTTCTTATAGTTGCTTTGTTTGACTCAGGACCCAAACAAGGTCCCCACATTACATTTTGGCTATCATTAAGCATCCCTGATTTGTTTCATTTTGAGGTATATTTTCATTTTTAAAAAAGCAATCTGAATAGCATATAGAGGCAGTATTTGATTAGAATGCTTGGGGGCGGGAGGGTTGCTGTTATTGTTGTTTGTTTTTCGATGAGATGAGACCTGGTAGGCTGGGTGTGGCACGGGTGAAGAGGGGCATCGAGATACTGGCGTCTGAAGAGACAAGTGGCACTGCATCTGTCTTCAGACCAGAGACAAAAATAACAACTATAGCTAGCACATAGTCAGTGCTGAATATGCGCCAGGCATTGTTCTAAGTGCTTCGTGTGTAATTATCTCATTTTAAAAAGATAAATTCATTGGGAGATTTTCAGGGGCTGGTGAAAGTGCGCTCTTTTTTGGTTGAGGGGAGGTTATCTAAATGGGTCAGAGTTTGTGAGTGTGTCAGGCCAGGGAGCATTAGCTGATGCAAAATACTCTACAAGGTGGCTGAACTGTCTCCTCAACTTCCAAATAGAAGTCACGTCGAGGAAATGTTTTTGCTATCACCAGGTCTCAGGAGGTGAGTGTAGTCCTGGTGACCTTTGAATCCTTTGCCCTGGACGGATCTTATGTCTTCTCTTTCTCACCTCCACTCCCATCCTGTGTCTTAAGTTGTATGTGCAGAGTCCCAAAATGTCCCATCTCTGGCAGCAGCCTCTGTGATTCATCACCGGTGGTGGCGGCTGAAGGCTGCCTGGAATTGCTTAGCCTGGCAAGGTTTTCTTAATGTTCCTGTGAATCAGTGGGGTTATTATTCATCGACTATAATAATTTTGGTTTCTTACCCATGAAATGGGATCACAGGGGATATTGCAAAGCTTGGAGGGATATGTTTTGTTAAATATTGCATTCTTAAGATACTCTGAGGTCAGACCTCAAAAAAATAAGGAGTAGACAGTGAAGCCAAAACTGCAGCTGAAGGACTCTGGGTAGAGGCACCACGGGAGATGGGCCTAAGCACAGGGAAACCTCTGAGCTCCAGGTGAGTCAGAGTGAGGGGCTCATAGGGGAACTTAACTACTGGGACACTGTCAAGATAAAGTCAGGGGCAGGCCAAGATTGGTGCTGGGAAAGCCTGGGCTGGACCCTAGAATCTAGTCCATTAAACCGAAGTAGAGTTGATACAGTCCAAGGTTCGGTACCTGCTTAAATCAGAATCCCAGGTATATATATATAACCAAAGGGTATATCTGTGAACAAGCTGGCAAAATATGTCAGGAAGATAAGGCATAAAATTGGGATGGCACCAGTCAGCATAGACCCATTAAAATTCTTTTCCATCTGTCCCCTGCTGAAGACCAGAGGACCTGACACTGTTAGCAGGCCTACTTCTTTTCTTTCCTTCTTTCCTTCTTCCTTCCTTCCTTCCTTCCTTCCTTCCTTCCTTCCTTTCTTTCTTTCTTTCGTTCATTCGTTCTGTTGTTTCTTTCGACAGAGTCTCACTCTGTTACCCAGGCTGGAGTGCAGTGGTGCGATCTTGGCTCACTGCAACCTCCGCCTCCCAGGTTCAAGCGATTCTCCTGCCTCAGCCTCCCGAGTAGCTGGGATTACAGGCGCATGCCACCAGGCCTGGCTAATTTTTGTATTTTTAGTAGAGATAGGGTCTCACCATGTTGGCCAGGCTGTATATGTACTTTAGAGGCGCTGCTCTCTGAGCCCAGTGTCTTCCCCATAGGCCTGCCCTGCAGGCCCTTTCCCAACCTACCTCCTCTTGCTGTCAGTGTCCACAGAGCTGAACATTGCTGCTTGACCAGGTGGATGAGTATGAGGGAAGAACTGCTTATCCTGGCCAGTCCCTGGGCATTTTTCTTAACTGAGAAATAAAACAAGGAGCCATTGTTCAGGCAAAATATTTGGGTGCAAGCTTCCACCTCTTGTTGTAGCCCTAGTTACTTTATCCATTAAGATCTTTAGAAAAAAAAATACATTTTTAAGATCCATAAATGCCAACATCTTCTTTTCTGCCTTAGGGACACAAATCTATATCGAGATCCACAACCAAAATAAGTAGGAATTTAAATCGAATGGGCTTGCACACCTAATGACCCCCTTCAGTGGTAGAAATATTTAATGATAGCTTAGTTTGTGGAAAACCCCAGCGACCAGGTTCCAAACAGTCTCAGCTGGGAAACCCAAGTCTTTTTCGTTTGGAAATTCTCGATGATAGGTTTTCAAAGCAGCTGATAAAACAGTTAATTATAGTGAGGTGTTTGGCTTCTCTGTAACATACACTTTCAGCTGGTCTATGATTGGAGCTTCTTGTCATGTACTCTGAGCAGGGCCAACTAATGCTACCGTACTTTTTTTTTCCTTTGGGGGAGAGGCTTCTTAAATTACTACATAAGTAGAACTTCGGATAAAAATGCGACATCTAGCATGAGAGCATTCAATAGAACCCCTCCAATCTCCGCTATCGCTTCTTTTTCTCTGGTGCATTTCACTTTAGTTATGCTGGGCTTGTACAAGCCTGGCACAACCTCAGCACAAACCCACTAGATCTTTCCTCTTGCTCAGTAGCTCTCAAATTTTAGGGAACACCAGAACCCTCCAGTGAAAGATTGCTGGGCCTTCCAGAGTTTCAGATGGGGCCTGAAAATGTGTATTTCCAACAGGTTCCCAGATCATGTTAATGCTCTTTGTCTTGACAGGGAATCACATTTTGAGAACTATCACTCTAGCTGTTCCTTCTGCCTGAAGCTCCTTCTCCATAAATCTGCTTGACTCACTCCTTCACCTCTTTCAAGCCTTTCTTACATGTTACCATATCAGTGAAGCCCAGCTTGACCACCCTATTTTATATTGCCACCTAATATCTCAAACTCCTGGTGCTTTGGATCACCCTACCCTACTGCAGAATGTCTTTTCTATTGTACTCATAACCTTCTAACATTCTGTATAATTTATTTATTATGTTTAGTGGCAGTCTCACCCACTAGCACGTAAGCTCCTCAACCTTTTAATTTGTCCACTAATGCATCCCTAGCACTTAGAGTAGTGCCTGGCACGTAGTAGGTGCTCAATGAATATTTTCTGCATGCATGATTCAATGCTTAATGTTCCTGTAAATTACAAGGGGAAAAATTCTAATTTCTTCACAGGCTTCAAAAGAGACTTTTTTTTCCTGCCTGTGTTCCTATTTTCATGCTAACCCCTTTATATAAAATGTCTCCTCTTAATTGCTTCTCCTTAAATCTATTTATTCTTTAAGTCAGATCATTCTCTTTTAATTCCTTTCTTCTTCGATGGTAGCTCAGCTGCTTCTAACCATTCTCATTGGTTTCCTAGGTGTCATTTTGGGATCCCTGGTTATAAAGTCTCTGAGCACAGAGATCATGTTCTGAATAAATGGCCAAATAGTAGGATCTGAATAAATGCATGTTAGGTAATTGAACATTCTTTTCATAGTACTATAAAGAGTGTTTCATAAAAGAATGGCTATTATATTCACAAATAAAAAATTGACAATTTGCAAGATCCCTTCACATTAAATTCTTTTCATCTTCATAAGAACTCTTTAGGCTAGGTAGGAAAGGTATTACACTCATGTTATTTCTGGGTAAAGTAAATTTAGGTTAAATTTAGACAACAGCCACTTCATCAAGATTAAATGACAAAAGTCATGGAAGTTTCTGGCACAAAGCTGGAACTCAAGATAGGTTAGTTTTCCTTCTCTAAGAGATCTTAGAAAAGGCTTTTAGATAAATGCATATATATTGTGTGTGTTCTTACAATGTGCGAAGAGCTTATAACAAATCTTCAATTCTGTGTCTGAATCTGAAGCTACAATTCTGTGAAGTATTGTTTAGTCTTATTTACTAACAAAGTTAACAGATTCAGAAAAGTTAAGTAACTTGCACAAAGTCACCCTAGCAAATGATGGAGTCAGAATTTGAACTCAGCTCCAAAAGCATGATTTTTTTCATTTCTGTAGTGCATAATGCCTCCTTGATGGCATGGAACTCATGTCTTTTGATTCACAGTCTGAGACTCTTCTGTGTACACCAACCACTAATTGTTATGCTAACCCTGTGCTAATTGCCTGAAAAATATTAATACTGATTCTCTTGATTCTGCTACAGGGCAGTGAGTCAATAGCTCCTGCAAGATATTTTTTCTCCTTTGGCTTTTACATACACAGAATCATAAAAAGTTAGAGCTGAAAAGGACATCAGAAGTCATTAGTCCTACGCTGTTGTTTCAAGAATCAGAAAAATAAGGTCCAAAAAGTATAAATGGCTTGCTTAAAATCAAAGCTGGGGACGAGGGAAACCAAGGTATGTTTTGCTCTCTGTGCAGACTTTATTTTGTGGAGTGCCTTTGTGGCAGCTTTTGCATCAAGCTGGACATCTGGGTTTGCGGTTGCATGTAAAGCTGCTTGGCAATGCTGGTGTTGTCAGGTAGCAATGGAAGCCTGGCCCCTTCCTCCTCTGGTGGCTGCGGCTGTTGCTCCTCCAGTTTCCTGTCATAATCACTGCATGATTGTGCATTGACCCGTATCTGCATCACAGAACAGTTCCCATGCCTGGAGAAATAATGGATAGAAGCAGCCAAGACACACACACTTGATGCAGCACCCAGAGGACCAAGCTCAGAGGGATGGAAGGTAGCAAGGGACACACCAAACACTGGCTGAGAATCTGACCAGCTCCTGTCTGCAGTAAGAGGCTGATGTACTATTGGTGTGTGCAGGATGTAAGATCGCAGGTATGCTCCTTCCATTTGCTAGAAGTGGACAGGGACATGGAATTCTGTCCATTGTGGACCACAGTGCTTAGGGTATTTCTGTTAACCAGATTATACAATGCTGACTGTGCTAGAGGCTGATATTTGACCTAAACCTTTGTGGAGACATTGAAACAGAGGTAGTGGGGCGTCTCTCAGAGCAAGTCTTGGTGTTAGGAACAGGGCAAATGCCTAATTAGCCAAAAATCTGGCTCTTCTGCCTACTCAGGTTTAGAATCCTGGAAAGGCTTCTGGCAAATTCCTTGAACGGTTCTCTAATTGATTGTAACTTTAATACTGAGTGTAATCTTGGGAGCAGTTTTAAAAGCAGTACTTGCTTCACCCCTACCATCTCATCAGCACTTCTGTATTACCTTGATCATGTCAATAAAATGGGGTTTAAAAGCAGCTGCTTCTCTTCACTGTAATATATCAATATTTCAGTTTGGAGCCTTGGGGCTTTTCAGACATCGCCAATGCACAGAGTAGAAGCTCAACAAATATTTTAAAAATAACTTTGAAAACTACTTCCTCATTTGAAATGAAAGCTGATCAAAAGTATGAATTTTTTTTTGTTTGTTTTTTTGAGACAGGGTCTCGCTCAAAGATTGGAGTGCAGTGGCATGATCTTGGCTCACTACAACCTCTGCCTCCTGGGCTCAAGCAATCCTCCTACCTCAGCCTCCCAGGTAGCTGGAACTACAAGCATGTGCAACCATGCCTAGATCATTTTTGTATATAGAGACGGGATGGGGTTTCACCATGTTGCCCAGGCTGGTCTCAAACTCCCGAGCCCAAGTGATCTGCCTGCCTTGGCCTCCCAAAGTGCTGAACCTTTTTATTTTTTTTAATCCTGTGAAAGGAAAATAAATTTTGGGACCCCCAAATCGCTAAGCCAAAGGGAAAAGCCAAGCTGGGAGCTGCTTAGGGCAAACCTGCCTCCCATGCTATTCCTTAAAAAGATAGCTACTAAGACTTAAAAAAAGCGACATACCTTCCTTACAATTTGATCACAAGGAAATTCCTTGTGGACAAACGACAGATAGACTCAAAGTCATCCCTCTGCTCACGTGAGACAAATGCATATCTGATTGTCTCCTTTGCGCTATTGTTTCACTAAGCCAGACTAAAGTGTAGTGACTATTCCTATAAATCATGTATTCAGAGAAAGGCTAATCAGAAACTAAAAAGAATGCAACCATTTGTCTTTTATCTGCCTATGACCTGGAAGGCTCCTCCCTACTTTGAGTTGTCCCACCTTTCCTGACCGAACCAATGTTCATCTTACATATGTTGATTGATGTCTCATGTCTCCCTAAAATATATAAAACCAAGCTGTCCCCTGACCACTTTGGGCAAATGTTGTTAGGACCTCCTGAGGCTGTGTCACAGGTGTGTCCTTAACCTTGGCAAGATAAACTTTCTTTTTTTGTTGTTTTTTTTTGAGACGGAGTCGCACTCTGTCGCCTAGGCTGGAGTGCAGTGGCACGATCTTGGCTCACTGCAACCTCCGCCTCCCGGGTTCAAGCAATTTTCCTGCCTCAGCCTCCTAAGTAGCTGGGACTACAGGAGCCCGCCACCACGCCTGGCTAATTTTTGTATTTTTAGTAGAGACAGGGTTTCACCGTATTGGCCAGGCTGATCTCGAACTCCTGACCTTGTGATCTGCCAGCCTCGGCCTCCCAGAGTGCTGGGATTACAGGCATGAGCCACCGTGCCCAGACAAGATAAACTTTCTAAATTGATTGAGACTTATTTCAGATACCCTTGGTTTACAATCCTTTAAAAGTTCATCTCTTGGCTGGGCACAGTGGCTCACACCTGTAATCCCACACTACGGAAGGCCAAGGCAGGAGTACTGCTTGAGCTCAAGAGTTCGAGACCAGCCTGGGCAACATGGCAAAACCCTGTCTCTACAAAAATATACAAAAATTATCCAGGCATGTTGGTGCATGCTTATAGTCCCAGCTACTTGGGAGGCTGAGGTGGGAGGGTCACTTGAGCTCAGGAGGTTGAGGCTGCAGTGAGCAGTACCACTGCACTCCAGCCTGGGAAACAGAGCAAGACCCTGTCTCAAAAAAAAAAAAAAAGGTTCATTTCTTGTGCTCACTTATGCAAAACCCTTTGCTCAGTGCTGAGCATATAATAGTCCATGCATATTTGATGGCTAAATGAATAAATTACAGGAACAGAGGAAGTAGGCATGATTTACAGCCCTGTTCTTATGGGTTTGTATTCCCTTGCTGTGTTCTCCCTCCCCACCTCAGGAACTCAAATCATTACACACATATTCAATGCACACCCTCTGCCATCCACCCCAGGCCCTGGCACCAGTGAGGGCCACCTAAGTACTTCTTCTGTGTGGATTACCCAGGGGTAGAACCCTGCCAAATAATTACTTTCTAGGAACCATACGACTCTGTTCTGTTTCTGTAATGCAGCCAGAGTGATGTGCCAACATGTGCAAAGATGGATCTCACTCGTTCATGACACCGTATCAGAAAAATCTACCATCGGGCTGTTTGCCCATTAATTAAATTGCCTGGTGAGCATGGAAGGGTGGGGAAAGGATCTGGGCAAGCTGTTTATTCCCGTGTTTAAGCGAATTTTTATTAAACTTTGAAAGGGAATTGTGATTTTTTTTCTTCCCTGAGTTAAAACCATTTTATGAGCACACACAGGAAAATAATGTGATTCTGTGATTTCCTTTTTCTATTGAATTATTTGTACTGCTATTTGTTGTTTGGCTGTCTTCATTAAACAATGATCTTCCTGCAAAATAAAAGCTGGATTTTATTTCGGCATGATTGGAGGAAAGAGCACTGACCAAAGAATCAGAAAGCCTGCCCCTTCAGAGCCATTTGAGGTTTAAACATTGATTTAACCTCCCCAAGCCAAGGTGTCTGTTCTGAAACAGGTGATCACCATGGCTGCCCTGCCTACATCCTTCTAAGAGATAGTACTCCTGAATACTCCTTGAAAAACGGTATGAGTGCAATGTAGCATTTTTCCATATGTTAAGAATGCCACCCTTTGTTTCTTTTTAAATAAACTGCAGAGATTGGTAATGACCATCCTATTATAAGAGAGACCAGAAACCAGGTCAAACACCTAAGAGAGAAGGCAGGCGGGAAAATGGCGATGGGAAGGGACAGAGGCATTAGACTGCCCCCAAGTGGCGACGTGGGCATGATGCCTTGAAAGCGGTGGGGAGGGATGACCCCGCTAGGGTGACTGTAATGAAAAAAGGAAACAATCTAAGAAGAGGTCATACTCATTTCTCATAAAAGCATTTAAATGCCATCAAAAAAAAACAGGCAATAATAATATATTTCACGCAAATGACGCTCCGACTCACTGGCTTCCCTTTTAAGGCCTGCCACTTTATATTCAATTCGCTGCTCCGGTGAACACAATGAAATGGTTAGACTCCATTAAGAAACCTCAGAGAAAACAAATCTTGGGCCTTTAGAGTTAGCAGGAAAGCTCTTTAAATGCTTCTCACAAGCTGTCATTTGTGCATTCAGAAAACCATTAGGACTTCCTCCTTTGGAAATATGTGTGATTCTTTAGCTTCTCATTTGAAACATTAATATTTTCTTACAGTGACCCTTATCCTGGAGAACAAATTTCCTATGCTTCACCAGACAATGCAATCAATTTCTGAGATGCTGAGATGTGAACTGGGTTGGTAACAGTAAAGCAGCGTATCTGATGGGAGGAAAACTGGAGTTAGGAGTTGGGAAAGTGGGTAGCATATATATCCTGAATACTTAGAAATGCAGTAGATGCACCAGGGCTTTGGGAGAGCCTTGTGGCTGAGAAGGGTGCTTGCCAATTGTAGTGAAGATATCAGGAGACCAGACAGATTCACAGTGGAAAACATCTACTCTTCCCTCCTAACTCTGTCAAGAAATGGGACTTGGGCAGACACCTGGAGAGGCATCATGAAGTGGCTGGCAGAATCATGCAAACTCAGGGCAATTTCTTAGATTAGACCCCCTGGTCTGTCTCTAGTTGCATGGGCTGGGAAGCCAGAGAGTGGTGTCTTCAGTAGCCCTGAGAGCAAAATCCCAGGTTAATTCCTATCAGATTCCACAGTCTCCTATTTAACAAGACTAATACCCCTCTTTTTACTCAACAAACCTGGTTTGAGTAAGTTCATGAATTGGATGTGCCTTCCCGGTTCTCCCTGTAAAGGAAGGAGTATGTATGGGTAGCTGTGAAGAGTGTGGGCTTTGGAGCCAGACTACCAGAGTTCAAATGCCAGCCCCACCACTTAGTAGGTAGCCACATACTGTCTCAATTTCTTCATCTGTAAACTGAGAATAATAATAATTTCTAGCTCAGGGTTGTTGTGAGGATTAAATCCAATAATATATACATATGTACATATATACACATACACACATACACACATACATACATACTTCTTAACACACTGCCTGGCACAGAATGAGTACTCAATAAATTGTAACTATAGTAATAATAATAATTTTTATTCTTAATATTTGAAACAGGATATTATGATTCTTGGTCAAGCTGAGGAAAATTGGAATGTCAAAGACATCCTCTATATAAATGTTTAAATCAAAAGTTCTTTCATAGAGTGTTTGACCTTCATATCTCCCTTTTAAAAAATGAAATTAGTTGCATTTATTCCTAATCAGAAAGTGATACTTGAATGCAATATAAAATTTGGATATTTCAGAAAGCACAGACATACCCATTGTAATTGTTTGATATGTGACAACCCTTAAATATGCAGATATATGTATATATCCTAAACAAAACCACTTCATACTTACAGTTTTATAAGCAGCTTTTTTCACTCAACAATATTGTGTGAATACTGTGAAATTTGTTCTTTGAAAAAACATGATGTTTAATTTCTGCATACATTTGACTGATGACTACGGAATCACTTAATGCTGTGTTGTTGAACATTTAGATTGTTTCCAGTTTTTAACCTATTAAACTTATAATGCATATTTCTTCAGTATAATATTTCAGTAGAGAAAGTTATGAACCTTTTATGACTTTTGGTTCATGTTGCCAGATTTCCCACTAGAGCAGTGGTACCAATATACATTCTTCTAGTAGTATTTGAGTATTGAGTATTGACTTTTTAAATGTCGATTTTTCTGAATACTATAAAAATGTTTAGCCTGGGCAACATAGAAAGACCTCGTCTGTACAAAAAATTTTTTTTTAATTAGCTGGGCATGGTGGTGCACCTGTAGTCCCAGCTACTCAGGAGGCTGGGGTGGGAGGATTGCTTGAGCCCAAGAGGTCGAGGCTTCAGTGAGCCATGATCGCACCACTACACTTCAGCCTGGGTGATAAAGACGCTGTCTTTTTTTTTTTTTTTTTTTTTTAAAAAGGCCGGGCCTGTAATCCCAGCATTTAGGGAGGCTGAGGCAGGCAGCTGGCTTGAGCCCAGGAGTTCGAGACCAGCCTGGGCAGCATGGCAAAACCCTGTCTCTACAAAAAATACAAAAATTAGCCAGGCATGGTGGTGTTTGGGCCTGTAGTCCCAGCTACTCAGGAGGCTGAGGTGTGAGGATCCATTGAGCGCAGGAGGTCGAGGCTGTAATGAGCAGTAATCATTCCACTACACTCCAGCCTAGACAAAAAAGTGAGACCTTGTTTTTATTAAAAAAAAAAAAAAAAAAGGAATTGGCTGGGCTTGGTGGCTCACGCCTGTAATCCCAGCACTTTGGGAAGCTGAGGAGGGTTGATTGCCTCAGGTCAGGAGTTTGTGACCAGCCTGGCCAACATGGTGAAACCCTTTCTCTACTAAAAACACAAAAATTAGCCAGGTGTGGTGGCACATGCCTGTAATCCCAGCTACTCGGGAGGCTGAGGCAGGGGAATTGCTTGAACCAGGAAGGTGGAGGTTGCAGTGAGCCAAGATCGTGCCACTGCACTCCAGCCTGGGCGACAGAGCAAGACTCCATCTCAAACACACACACACACACACACAAAAAGAATCAAGACTTTAGGCTTCTGGTTGATATGAGATTCCAGCAGCTAAACGTGGGCAATGAGTAGAGAAAATGGTGCTTTGATTAAACTCTGCCCTCCTGCTATTGCTACATGGCATTTCCTTACAGTACAGAGTCAAAAGGGAATTTCCGGGATTGCTTTGTCTCTTGGCTTGTTAGGAGTGCAGCAAATGCGGTCCCACAACTATGTGAAGAGGAGGCTTGCTGGTAGGGAGTTGTCAGGACTGGCGGTCAGGAAACCTGAGTTTCCTGCAAATGGACAAAGGCATTTGTTAAGTAATATTGAATAGTAGCTAAGAAATAATATTCCATTTAGTAAGATTGAGGTCACAGTTGCCAACGTATTAAGATCAACTATTGTTAATGATTTTGCCTTAATGAAAATGAGTTAGAAATCCAGCTCTTTGAGGATAAGCTCTAAGTAGGGACTGAGCGATTGGGATTTAGGGTGCCTCATGCTTTAGGCAGCAAAGCCAGTTATTGGGAGATTGTCGTATCGACTTTGCCTTGAAGGGTTCTCTCTTTGCCTGAATATCAGATCATGGCCTTCTTAGAAAAGTGCTCCGTGACATTTTATTGATCAGCCTTCAAAAAAGAGCATAGCAGTAGGGAGAGGTTGGGCCAATCTCCCTCAGTCCTCTGGGCCGGCCGAAGCCCAGACACCTTCACAGGATGATGGAGACTTGGCAAAATGCTGTATTCACCTGGGAGGGTCCTTGTGTACCCGACTACAATTCTGAAGATACTCAGTATGGTTGCCTGAGACTTCTCCTGGTCAGCTCCTCCCAATATTCTTTTCTCCTCCCTCTCTGACACCCTCCCCTTAACACCTCCCCGCTCTGCCACCCCCATATCACTTGCTGGAACACCTATTTCCTTATCTTATTTGAAAAAATGTATTATATTGTCAAATAAATCAAACTGTTCAGGAGGTGTAGCAGAAAAAGCCCTTTGTCCCCATACAGAAGGCACTTATAAAAATCTCACCCATTATCTTCCAGGTAATTTTTCCTTTAAATACTTTTCTTTCATGGAGAACATTCCAAGTGACAGTAAAAACAGAAATAGTTCATTTGGAAGACACAATATAACAGTATTTTCTTAGGGTATTAAATAATGATCCTCTAATTGCTGAACTTAAATCACACAAAAATGCTAGACATAAAAGTCGCCTTTTAAAAGGAAGCTTTGCACATACCTCATTTCCCCCCAAATAGCCACCTCTATGATTCCTTTGTGTTGTAGAAAAACCTGTCATTTACAAAGTGCTTTTGTATACATTTTCTCACTTGGTCATTATGTGTTAAGGCAGGCTAGAGCACAAATCTTAGCTCACTGTAGCTTCAAATTTGTGGGCTCAAGTGATCCTCCCACCTCAGCCTCCCGAGTAGCTGAGACTACAGGTACACACCACCATGTCCAGTTAATTTTTTTTTTTTAATTTTTTGTAGAGATGAGGTCTCTCTGTGTTGCCCAGGCTGGTCTCAAACGATCCGCCTGCCTCGACCTCCCATAGTGCTGGGATTACAGGTGTGAGCCCCTATGCCCAGCCGCTCATTTTCTAAATGAAGATGCTCGGAGAGGTTGGGTGAGTTGGCCAAGGACACCCAGCTCCCTGCAGCTCGGGTTTGCTTGCTCCTGGTTCTGTGCATGTTCTCAGCTCCCAGCTGCATTTCATTGCTTAAAACAAAATGGAAAACAGTGTATTACCCTTGGCACTACTTTGTGGCTAGGTTATACTTGGCCTAGCTTTGCACCTAGGCACCCTTTGAAATGTGATTCTGAGCTAGGAAAAAGGCTATTTTAATACATCCAAATGAGGCTTAGTTGAATTTTCCCTCCTATGTGCCTGTGACTAAGAGAACACGATGTCTCGAGTAGTTGTTCCTTTAGTACTCTAGTGTTTGTTTTGCTTTTTATTTTGCTGAAGTCATGAAGTGAGAATTAATTTCCCTTCTAAATACACTGGAAATGTATAGTAACCATTTAGGAAAGCTAGGTTGGTTAAAAAACATTTTTAAAATATGATAAGTATAGAGAGCTTCCTGTATGTTTTGAGTTAGAGGTAGCTAGTAATCCTCAATAGAAAATACTGGAAAACAAAAGCATCTTCCATAGAAAATATCGGAAAAGCAAAACAATCTTCCTGCTTCTGTCATGGAGGTGAGACTGCCTCAGTGCTGGGGAACTACCATACAAGCCACCTCCATGAACACAAACCCTGGAACTCAGAGACAGAGGACGGCGCTCATCTGCAACAGCAGTCTAATCCTCAAGAAATGCGTGGCTAACAACGTGAAACCCCATCTCTACTAAACACACACACACACACACACACACACACACACACACAATTAGCCGGGCGTGGTTGCGGGCACCTGTAGTCCCAGCTACTCGGGAGGCTGAGGCAGGAGAATGGCATGAACCCAGGAGGCGGAGCTTGCAGTGAGCTGAGATCATGCCACTGCACTCCAGCCTGGGCGACAGAGCGAGACTCCATCTCAAAAAACAAAAAATAAAACAAACAAACAAACAAAACACACCCCACAACAACTGCGGATGTGAAATCACCAAGACATTTGTGTAGCACTCATTAAAGAGGGCAACACTAGGCGTGGTGGCTCGCGCCTGTAATCCCAGCACTTTGGGAGGCCAAAGTGGGCAGATCACCTGAGGTCAGGAGTTTGAGACCAGCCTGGCCAACATGGCGAAACCTCGTCTCTACTAAAAATAGAAAAATTAGCTGGGTGTGGTGGTGCGCAGCTATAATCCCAGCTACTAGGGAGGCTGAGGCAGGAGAATCGCTTGAACCTGGGAGGTGGAGGTTGTAGTGAGCCGAGATCACACCACTGCACTCCAGCCTAGACAACAAAGTGAGAGTCCGTCTCAAGAAAAAAAAAAGAGGACAACAATGTTTCCTAACAGGATTAGCCTCCTCATAGAGATATTTCCTGGCTCCAAATAGCTCTGAAGTGTTTTAAAACGGGGAAAGTTAGTGACCAATTCTGACAAAGTCAAAATCATAAATGATGCTATGCTTAGTAATTAAGATTTGACCAGGTTATTTTTTAGGTTTTCCAAAGATTAGACTCCTGAACCACAGCATTAAATCAATGGAGTTTCCAGCAAATGAGGGTGAGAATTTTGACAGGGCTCGGATTCACCTTGACCTCCTCAGGGTCACTGAGCACTGGGGTCACTGAGCACTAAATTGAGAGTCTGAGTCTCTTGCTTTATTCTTGAGGTCTTTAAAAACAGAAAATAATAATAATCAGTTATGTGTCCACTATTATGTGGCAGCTGTGAAGAAAGCCAAGTGAATGAGTCATTGTCCCTTGAATACACCATTCACATTCCTGCCCCCGCACCTTTGCTCATGCCATTCTCCACACCAGACTCTGTACGTCCTTCCCCCTCTGGCCTACTGAAGAAGTCTATGCACAAGCCTTATCTCTTCTCAGTGAAAGTCTCCTTGTCCTTTCCCAGGTCAGTGCTGCCTCCCCTCTCTGAACTCCCGGAGCCCTTGCTGTCTACCTAACACATTTATAACTTGGCATATCATCTCCGGAACGGATAATTATTCTTTTCTATCCTATCTTTGGAAACAGGCTGTAAATTCCATCAGTGCAGCTTATCTTTCAGCCTTTCTTTCTTTTTTTTTTTAATGTCTCTGATAGCATGCCTCCTACCAAATTGGTTCTCAAAAAAACCCATTGATTGGTTCATGCCTTCATGTAACCAACTGCTGTCATTGTCATCTCTTGGTACTTAGAGACGGGGCTATATATTAGTTTGGGTTGCTTCTCACCATCCTCTGGGTTAAGGTCTCTGTGGGACTGTGGATTTGTTTTGTGACAGTGTATAGAGCAAGGTCAGGGAGGAGAACCACAGTGTGTACTTTATAACTCCATTTGAATGTCCGCTCCCTTTTATCTGTGGCTGTTATCCCAACCAGGGGCAAGGACATAGTTAAGAATTATGAGGATTCAGGAGGGCTGAAAGTCCTGGCTTAATGGAGTGCCAAGCTCAGGAAGAAAATATAGCTTCGGGTTGGGAGGGGTCCCCCTTCTCTCCCACACCACTGAAAAAGGCACCTGAGAAATTCAGTGCAGAGTCCACCGTCCTGTTGCCTTATCTATGGGGATTGATTCCCTTGCTTCAAGAGGGGAGGGAGGCAAATGGATCCTAGTTCCTGGCATTAAATGAGGCTCTTTCCTTAGAGGAGCTGACAAAGCAGCGAAAAGGGCAGTGGGGGAAGCAGAGACAGCAGAAAGTTATCTAGAAGTGTAAGTGAGGAGAAACACTTCAGCGCAAAGGAGATCAGAGTGAATATGAAACTTATCTCGGGAGAGGGAGGGCCGTTTTTGCAAGGGAGCTCTTGGAGAAGGGATTCAATTGCATGGAAGAAAATGTTAGGGAAAAATTTTACCTGACTCTACAGAAAGCTTTGCTGAGTTAAGGGGTAAAGTAATAGATTTCAATTCTGATGACCTAAGGGTATGCGAAGACTAGGACTACACAGGGAGACAGCAAGTGTTGCAGTGAGGAGCATGGGTGTGGGGTAGAAGGAACTGGATGCAAATCTCAGCAGTGGGTTCCTGGCCAGGTTACCATCTCTGAGACTCAGTTTCCTCATCTGTAAAATAGGAATGTATACCACAGAATACTGCTGAGAGGATTAAGTGAGAGAATCAGACTGTTAGCGCAGTCAGTCCCTGGTATGTAATACATGGTAGTTCCATCCATACGGAAGGATATTTCTTGATCTCTTTTTAGGCAATTCTGGCATTGGAGTGCCTGGGGGTGCCAAGGAGGGACACAGATAGAAAGAAATTCCTCATGGAGGGAATGGCCAATGCATTTCTAGAAACAATCATCTCTGATGTTGTATTTGAAATTATTTCCTACCCCAGGCTATAATAGCTCTGTCTGTTCTCATTAGTTATGACATCTTCAGAAAAATCTGTTTCATGCAACTGCTCTGTGTTAGTGGTGCTCTGCAACAGAGAGGAGACAGGCTGTGTCTGCTTTGGCTACCTCGAGAGGGAGGAAAGAGCAAGCAGCAAGGATTGAGCAGGAAGCAGGATTCCAGAGCCAGAGGTGATGGATGCATTAAAGGGCAACGGTGTTTCCACAATGAATAGCAAAGGCAGGAGGCCTCAGAAGCAAACTGGACTTGGTAACATCCAGGTTACAATTACATTCGTAACTGAAACAGGAAGAAGAAATCAGGAAATACCATTAGTTGTTGAACGAATCAACCCAGAGCTGAAAGTTGGTAAGAAGGCTTTCTCAGGTCCTTTGCCTAACAGCAGTTTATCCCTTACTGAGTAAGTTAGGTGACTCACCTGGAGTAGCTCTAGCACGTTCTAATTAGTCTGTACCTGTCCAGTTTACGAGGCCAGCATCGCCAAGTGTCAGATGTTGCTCCATGCACTCATACTTCTCCTGTCTGTGACAGGAGTGTTTCCCCAGGTGGCCAGCCTCAGGTCTAAGCAAGGAGGCAAATTAATAATAGCACAACAATGATTTGGCTCCAAATGAGGAAGGATTTCTAAGATGGCTCACAACTGCTGTTGTGTTGTGTCCAGGGCAGCAGTGACCCTTCCTTGACTGGCTTCTCCAGCACCTACCAATGAAATAATTCACAAAGCCCCTCAGATGATGAACCAGCCACTGTGGCCACTACCCTCATGATTGACTTCCCTCTAGGGCAGTGCCCTTGCACATATGGGCTTCCTTTGCCTGGGGCTGGGGGCTGGGGGCAGGGCCCACCCTCATAATACAGGCAGGAGCAGGGCCTTGCTATTCTCAGGCTCTCACCTCATGATGTGGTACTGTTGAGTCTCCTTACTCTGCCTGCGATGTCTTCTGGAAGGTAAGCAGCTCTGCTAAGGGCAGGAGTGAACTGCTATCACTCATTTTTTCCTACCTCTTTCAATGAACCCAGTCCACCCTCACACGTGGCTGGAAAGCCTTTGCAGGCCTCTGTCCTAAGTCTTTAGAATCTCTCCAGACCCTCTCCCACTTGCTCACTCTGCCAGTCATTAGTCATTCTCAGCTTTCCCATCAGTCACCTCTGCTTTCCTACCCATCCTCCTCCCTACTTCTGATTCCACATGTCAGCTTCTGTCCTTCATATTAGGAACTCATTTCTCTGGCTCGAACTCCAGCACCCGTTTGGACAGAGTCCCAGCTTTCCTCCACCTCAAACACTTAGGGGTGGACTGAAGCCTTTAAAACCTCTAAGCGATGAAATATGTAAACTATACATTTTACATTATAAATTATAAAATAAATATAAACCCCAGCAAATTAAATGATGACCCTTTAAATGCTTTCTTAACTGTCAAAAGCTCCTCCTGCTCAAATATTTTGGAGGCCTGATTTTCTGATACCAAAAGCCCATGCTTACCCTGCCCACTGGTGATGGGTGCATGTTCCTCTCTAGCCCCATGCTCAGCTGACCACAGGCACCTGTAAGGACTAACCAGCTGGGCTGCCCTGTTCAGCCTTCCTTGTGGAGTGAGGGGTCAGTCCAGCTTGTGGGTTCACCACATACCTTGCTCCTAGCTCATTCCCCTAGCAAAGCCACCTCTTCTCTTCCTTCCCATCCGCCCAAGACAGTGTGACAATACGTGTATCTGTTTTGTCCCTTCAACTCATTCTCATTGACTTGATTGCTACTCATTGGTTTTGCAACAAAGACGACTAAAACCCCTGGTGGTAGGCATTACAGTAGAGGTATGTATTGACTTAACAGTCCCTCCTCCAGCCAGGCCCAACATGATGCTAGGAATAGAGAGAGCAATTTGAGCAACAGGCTGAGACAATGGTTCTGAATCCAAGCAAATTTACATGGGTCACCAGAACATCCATCATTTCTCACTACAGGTACCTGAATGCCAGCGGAGAAGGTTATGAATAATTTATTATCTAATTGATTGACTAAAAGGCCATGAGAGGAATAACAGGCATGCCCAGGAGGCTGCTCACTCTCTCCTTCCCTTCCTCCCTCCTTTGTTCTCTGTCTCCCTCTCCCCAACCTTTCTCTTTCTTTTTTTTTCAAAGTGAATTCAAACCTGGGCCTACTTTTTATGCATAACTCAAAATCTTGATCTCATGACTTCATTCTTTGTGGCACAATCCTCCCTAAACTCCTTCTCACACCTTCCTTTGAACCAAGTGGAACAGTTGTACCACTTACGGCTCTGTCTTTACTTTTGAATAATTGCCATTGCAGGCAGTTTTCTCATCATAATTTAGAGAGGATTTAGAGATTTTTACCCAAGAAGAGAGAATTTGATTGCATCACAACAAAAGAGGTCCTCAGATGGACAATGGGGCATGGATCAGATGGAGGAAACAAAACATACAGGCCTGAGCAGTGTGTGTTTTCTAGGGCTGCTGTAACAAAGAACCACAGACTAAGGGGCTTAAAACAAGAGACATTTATTGTCTTACAGTTCAAATGGCTAGAAGTCCAAAACCAAGATGTTGGCAGGGCCATGCTCAAACTGAAATGCGGAGGAGAGAATCCTTCCTTGCCTCTTCTGGCTACTGGTGGTTCGCTGGCAGTCCTTAGCATTCTTTGGCTAGCAGCTGCACCACCTCAATCTCTGCTTGCATTGTCACATGGTGTTCTCTCTGTGCGTCTCTCTTCACATGGCCACCTCCTTATAAGGACATCTCCTTATACAGTGGCACCTTCTTAGGGCCCACCATAATCCAGTATGACCTCATCCTAATTAATTACATTTGCAGTGACCTTATTTCCACATCAGGTCACATTCTCAGGTACAGGGATCAGGACTTCAACATATTTTTTTTGTGGGGGGGTGGGGACAAAATCCAACCCATAACAAGAAACATGCCTATTCTGAGAATGGCCAGTAGTTCCATTTGGCTGGAAAGTTGGGCATGACTAGAGTGTAGTGGGAGAGGAAAACAATCTAGCAACTAAAATAATGGGAAAGCAAAGCTGTGGACTTATTAGCTTAGTTTACTGTGGTGAAGGTCTCTGCATCTCTCATTCCAGTCCAATAGCTTGCAATTTTTTGCCATTGGTCGAGAGAAAGATAGAGAACTACCATGCAGGTGAGTCAATAATGTCTTCTCTATCTGTCATTCATTCATGTATTTATTCAATAATATTTATTGAGCACCATGTGCCAGAAACCATGCCAAGCAATAGGGATTCAGTGGCAAACCAGACAGACATGACTTCTGTTCTCCTAGAAAAACAGCTCAAAGTATGGTTTCACTTGTCTTCAGTCATGACCTTCCTTATCAACATGTAACAATGTCTAGAAGGAATTCCAAGGTAGATTAATTAAAAATAGACGGGTGGCAAAGTTGTGAAACAAAACAGGAAATCATTTTAAAAGCAGAAAATAAGTAGACATATCCCCAGGCGAACGACAAGCCTGTGCAAAGTTCTTTCTATGTCAAAGCCAGTGTCCTTTACGGTATCAGATAACTAACTCCTCCAAATTGCTAAGGCATGCTCGTCATTCCCGTCATTCCCGTAATGCAAATAGAAAAGCCTCACGTAACCCTGCCAGAAGGTGACAGTGTAACACATTGCCCAGTCCTCAACCAGTAGCTGAAGATCAAGGGGCACAGTGGGAAGTACATAGCTTCTTCTCCCATGCATTAAGGCTAAGTGATCATGCCTGGACAAGCACCATGGATTGGAAGAAAGCCTTCGACTGGAATCTGGTCAGCACACTTGTTGATAAATTGCAAAATATCTCATGTTTCCGTGGAAAACAGGGCACTACTGACATGTGGCTCAGTGTAATTATAGTCACTAAAGTTAATATTTTCCATAAACCATAGATGGTCTCTGAATTGGGCTACATTTGCAGAAATTGTGCTGTAGTCCTTGAAAACACCACATGAAATTACCTTTCAAAGTAATAATGTGCATGAGGTATCTCACCTCTTATTATTCAGCAAGTGATCCTATCCCGGCAGGGAGTTTTCCATTAAATAATATATGTTTATACAAAAAGGAGGGAAGAAGGAAGAGAAAAGAAAAAGAACGTCCCTAATGACATTCACAAATACTCTGGCTTTCCTCTCTTTCCAGGAATGTAGTAAGACTGCACGTCACTGCCCCCTTTGAAGTTAGGTTTGACCATGTGACTCACTTTGACTGATGAAATGTGTGCAGAAGTGACCTAAGTCCTACCTGAGTGAAAGCTTTAAGAGCCACAATATGCTACATTCTCCTTTACTGCTGCCTTCGAGATTGTGTGAGCAGATGTCAAGATGGGTCTTGTCAGCATGCTTCCCCCAGTGATGCTGACGAGCAGAGCAACAGAGTGCAAGCAAAAATAAAAGATTTGCTGGGTGCGGTGGCTCACACCTGTAATCCCAAATTACAGGCAAATTATGCCTGTAATTTGCTGGGATTGGGAGGGCAAGGTGGGCAGATCACCTGAGGTCAGGAGTTCAAGACCAGCCTGGCCAACATGGTGAAACCCCGTCTCTACTAAAAATACAAAAAATTAGCCAGATGTGGTGGCAGGTGCCTGTAATCCCAGCTACTCGGGAGGCTGAGGCAGGATAATCGCTTGAATCCGGGAGGCGGAGGTTGCAGCAAGCTGAGATTGCACCATTATACTCCAGCCTGGGAGACACAGCAAAACTCTTTCTCAAAAAAAATAAAATAAAATAAAATAAATAAAATAAAATAAAATAAAATAAAAGATTTGTGGGGCTAAGCAATTGAAGTTTTGGGTTTTTTGTTGTTGTTGCTGTTGTTGCTGCCACATAACCTGTCCTGTCCTGACTAAAATTGACAGTGAATTCTGCATGTTAACTCCTATGGACCAACTAACCAACACCGTCAGTGTTAATGAGACAGAGTTATCAGATGCATGAAAGGGGCTCCCTAGAGCAGGTTCTCCTGGGTATTCACCTGCCAGGGCAGATCTGTCAGGAAGGCCAAGGTTGGGCTCCAGAGAGGCTGTACAGGTTTTAGTAGGAAGTACTAGAACACATTTATTTTAACTACTCAGTTGTAATGGATGCATTGGATAACTATGAAATACTTTGATATGTAGAATGATAATACAATTTCATTCTAGCCAATACTGAGCAATAAAGTCCTGAGAATATTATGAAGAGCAAAGGGATAAAGGAAAAAGGAAAAAGAAAAACAAGTCAGCAGAGTGCCATTTTAATAGATGGATTGTAGTCATCAAATTAAATTAATGTCAAAGTCATCCATCCTTCATGTTCTCAATTATTTTAACTAAGCCAAAATTCTACTCCAACACTTCGACAATAACTTTCATAGCTACCTAAAATTACTTCCAGGGGGCCAGGAGTGGTGGTGCATGCTTGTAGTCCCAGTTATTTGGGAGGCTGAGACAGGAGGATTGCTTGAGCACAGGGGTTCGAGGCTCCAGTGAGCTATGATAGTGGCACTGCACTCCAGCCTGGGTGACAGGGTAAGACCCGGTTTCAATCAACAAATAAAGAACTTCCAGGGGGAAGGCAGGGTACAAATGAAAGACCAGACTAAAACTATTTCTTTATCCTCGGAAAACTGGAGGTTTATTCTACTATGGCTTTATCAATTCACTGCTCATTTTTCCTTTTCCCTCCCAGCTTCCCAATCAATTCATTTTACCCTAAACCACTGTCCTGCAAGTGCGCCCTAATGGCTTTCTCACATGCCTTCACTCACCTGCCAAATGCCCATCTCTCTCACTTTTTTCTATTCAAATCTCACCATCCCTCTGGGCTAGCTCCCATCTCCAGGAAGCACTGGCCTCTCTCTCAACTCCAGGCCTCACAGATGTTTCCTGTTTCCTGAATTCCTGAGGCAGCAACAATTCTGAGCACACGATTTAGTGCAGACTTACATAATGGTTCTCTCTCTTTCATGTGTGGCAGTCCTGTCTCTCAATCACTCTACGGCAGGGACCCCAGCCCTGAGCCCTGCTCCTGTGAGCTCCTGAGCTCTGTCCCAGATCAGCAGTGGTATTAGATTGTCATAGGACCACAAGCCCTATTGTGAAGTGCAAGGGATCTAGGTTGCACGCTCCTTATGAGAATCTAACGCCTGATGATCTGAGGTGGAACAGTTCATCCTGAAACCACCTGCCATCTTGTCTTCCACAAAATCCATCCCTGGTGCCAAAAAGGTTGGGGACTACTGCTATATGCATCCGTGCACACCTCAAGAATTCTCTTCCTTTTCCAACTCTTCTTTCTCAGTCTTCTCTCTTCATAAACAACTCACCCTGTACCATGCATTGAAATGCAACAGGAAACAGACCTTACTATTAAAGAGGGCATGACGGCTGGGCGCGGTGGCTAATGCCTGTAATCCCAGCACTTTCCGAGGCCGAGGGGGGCAGATCATGAGGTCAAGAGATCGAGACCATCCTGGCCAACATGGTGAAACCTCATCTCTACTAAAAATACAAAAATTAGCTGAGTGTGGAGGTGCACGCTTGTAGTCCCAGCTACTCAGGAGGCTGAGGCAGAAGAATCGCTTGAACCCGGGAGGCAGAGGTTGCAGTGAGCCGAGATCATGCCACTGCACTCCAGCCTGGTAACAGAGCAAGACTCCGTCAAAAAAAAAAAAAAAAAAAAAAAAAAAAAAGAGCATGACAACATAATGTACTCAAAATAATTCAAATATTACCTTTACTTATGATAGATAACATGCCCTTTCATAAAAGTATGATCTATGTAAGATGACTATCACATGGAAGCTATTTCACTGTTTAAAAGCAAGAAAAAGGCTGGTCCAAGTGCAGTGGTGTTTACAACTAATGGATCGCACAATCAGTTACAGATTTCTTTGTTCCTTCTCCACTCCCACTGCTTCACTTGACTAGGCTTAAAAAAATAATAAAAATGAAAGCAAGAAAAGAACAAACTACTTATTTAGGATAATATATCACAAATACACTTTATTTCTATCTTCTGGATATTTTATATGAAATTATGTCTCTTTGAAACATTTTTAAAACATGCCAATTAAAAAGAAATTTGAGGAGCCTTTCACTGATATGTTATGCTTTTATTATATTAAGTACAAATATAGGCTCAATATATTAGTTATATTAAGTATAAACATAGACTCAATGCCTTTGATGCTTTTATATACTCATAGACTCAGAAGTGGTAATTAACATGCGGGCAATTGTCAATAAATTCTTGCTGATTATTCACCTTCCATACAAAGTGATTTTTTTCACCAAGTCTTTTCAAAAAGCTCTGGCTTTCATATGCTAGCTTTTACTGACGCTGTATATGTGATGTGATGTGTGTGTGTGTATATATATATATATAAGTCATATGTAATTTGTGTTTGTGTGTATTTATTTATTTATTTTGGGACAGGGTCTTGCTCTGTCACCCAGGCTGGAGTGCAGTGGCACAATCGCAGCTCGCTGCAGCCTCAACCTCCTGGGACTCAAGCAATCCCTCCCACCTCAGCCTCCTGAGTAGCTGGAACCACAGGTGCGTGCCACCATTCCTGGCTAATTTTTTGGATTTTTTTGTAGAGAGGGGTCTTGCCATGTTTCCCAGGCTGTTCTCAACTCTTGGGGTCAAGCAGTCCACTTGCCTCGACCTCCCAAAGTGCTGGGATTACAGGCATGAGCCACTGCATCTGGCCATTTATTTTTATTTGAAAAAATATAGTTTTTTTGAGACAGGGTCTTGCTCTGTCACCCAGGCTGGAGTGTAGTGGTACAATCATGGCTCACTGTAGCCTGAACCTCCTGGGTTCAAGTGATCCTCCCACCTCAGCCTCTCAAGTAGCTGAGACTACAGGTGTGAGCCACCATGCCCTGCTAATTTTTGTATATATTTATATATTTTTTGGTAGAGATTGGTTTTCGTCATGTTGCCTAGGCTGGACCCGAACTCCTAACCTCAAACAGTTCTTCCACCTTGGCCTCCCAAGGTGCTAGGATTACAGGCATGAGCCACCATGTCTGGCCTGTGTGTGTATTTAAAAGTTTTCTTTGAAAAATGGGAAATTTGGGCCGGGCATGGTGGCTCACACCTGTAATCCCAGCTCTTTGGGAGGCCGAGGTGGGCGGATCATGAGGTCAGGAGTTCGAGACCAGCCTGGCCAGCATGGTGAAACCCCGTCTCTATTAAAAATACAAAAATTAGCTGGGCATGGTGGCTGGCGTAATCCCAGCTACTCAGGAGGCTGAAGCAGGAGAATCATTTGAACCTGGGAGGTGGAGGTTGCAGTGAGCTGAGATCACGCCATTGTACTCCAGCCTGGGCAACAAGAGCGAAATTCCATCCCCGCCCCCAAAAAAAAGAAATATGGGAAATCTGAATACAAAGGACTGCATTCTAGATGATATTTGTCAATTTTCTTAGGTATGATAATGTCATATTATGGCTCTATAATAGAATTTATTTTTAGAAGATACATACTACAGAATTCAGGATTGAAATATCATAATGTCTGCAACTTATTTTCAAGTCATTTATCAAAAATATTGGTAGATAGATAATGCAAATGTGGCAAAATGTTAACAATTGTTGAATTCAGGAAGTGAATTCAATATGAGTGATCATTTACTATTCTGTCAACTTTTCTATATGTTTGAGAATTTTCATAATGGTTTATTTAAAAAAACAAGTTATCATGAAAAAAACATCAGAAGCAGAAACATCAATATTCAGGCCAATTAAAAGAACCAGTGTTCTGTGTGTGTGTGTGTGTGCGTGTGTGTGTGTGTGATGGTATATCTGCCTGTAAGGTTTAAAGTGCTGTCACTTCAAAGCCATATTTGATGCACTCAAATAAACGTTACTATTTTCTTGACTCATCTGGAGGATGAGGGAAAAGAGCTTTAATTCTACAGCCAAAATAACGGCCTAAAGGTATTCATAGTCATATGACATTTGAAGCAATAGAAATTTAAAACTTATAATCAGACTTCAACCAGAAAAATAAATGGGTAATTTTATTTTTAATCTAAAGACATTTTTTGAATGTCTTCAGAACCATTTGAATGTTATTTCCTGTTCTTAAGGTAAAATAAACAAAATTGTTTATATCTGATTGTGTATGCCTGACCAGATTTTCTTGATGATAAAAACCATTCCCAGCTTTTGAAGACTGATGTCTGATTAACTCTTTCAAACATAAATGCCACAAAATTAATCAAAGCTGTGGTTTTTTCCCAGGATGATACTCAGCTGTGGACATTAGTATCAACAAAGAAGGGATATTTTGATGAATACAAACTTAAAGAAAATTTAGCATATAAAAAATTTTAGTTTTTAGTATATTTTCATTTGCAGTTTTTAAACTTTAGTAAACATATGTTAACATATACATGCTAAACATTTCATCTTCTTGTGCATATTTTAGAATGTCAATTTTAAATTTAAAGTTCCCCAAAATATTTGGGAGAAGAGGGTGAGGCACAGGAACTGGGGAATGGTAAAAATGTTAATATATACATAAGGAAAGAAAATCCAAACAAAAGCAAAAACAACAATCCAAAGGGAGTAATGATGTAGGTTCAGAGCTAAGTTGATCTCAGCCTATACTGTATGACCCTTATTTCTCATTGTTACAACATTCAGAATAGTAAGTGAACTTGTCAGAGCATGTTTTTTAAAACCAAGCACATCTTAACAAAGCCTGTTTTCGTCTTTACTCTCAGTTCCTGGGTTCTAAGTCTAAAGAAGAAACACAATTAGGGTTTGGCTGCTGTTTAAAATAAAGATATAATTACATAAACAATTTGTTCCATTTACTGTGCCATACAACGTGCAAGGCCTCTCTTTCCTAAGCCTAAGGACCCAAAGAACAAAGATAATCCAGCCAGCCCGTTACAGGGGCAGAACCCAAACCTAGCTCCATGCCGCCATCATCTGGTCAATATGTATATTCCACTTGCACTCCGGCAGTGCCCAGAAGACGATGGATATCCGGAATCCTGAACCACCCAGAGTGGAATTCAAACTCACGGGACTCATTTTTCATGCAAAGAAATTATATTTTATGAAGGCACAATATAAAATTATATATTCTGTCTTACTGAGGCCCTTTGTTCTTCAAACCAGTAACTGAAACCAGAAAAATATTGCAGAAATGGATAAAAAAATTTCAGTTTCTTAGCTTCAAGTTCAGGGAGACTTTCCTTAAAGATCTTTACTTCAGGCCAGGTTCAGTGGCTCATGCCTGTAATCCCAGTGCTTTGGGTGGCTGAGGCGGGAGCATCGCTTGAGGCCAGGAGTTTAAAGTTACATTGAGCTATGATCTTGTCACTACACTCCAGTCTGGATGACAGAATGAGACCCTGTCTCTAAAAAAAAAAAAAAAAAAAAACTTTACTGCAAATGCATCTGCAAATAGTTCAATAGCACCTTCTGCCAATTGAGCAGAATGTGTTTTAGTAGATATGAAAGGCCCACACTCCTTAGAAGACCTGGGAGTTAGATCCACTTGGTCACTCACCTAAATGTAAGGCCTAAGGCAAGTCACCTAATATTTAGGGGCCTCTTCTGGAAAATAATGGGGCTCAACTGAGACCTTTTTATGGAGAGGATATCCAGCTTAAAAAATCCTATTATTATTTAACTTCAGTTTGTACCACAAAATTTAGTACTTAATTTTACTGTCTTGCTGGATTTTCTAATTGTATCATGAGCACTAATTTTGTTTTTCCAACTAAAATTTAGGTTACTTAATGGCAAGGATGATATCAGACTCCCCAGTCTGTGTACTTTTTACTGTATTACATTACCTGAAAGATCAGTATCAGCATTTAACAAGTTATTGTTGATTAATTTTTAGAAAGTCAAAATATGAAAATTTAAAAATATATTTACTAATAAATACACACTGAACACATTTAATATAATAGCTACTGCATTTACAACAACAAAAATGTTGCAAATGTGGACAGAAGTCAGCTAGCCACTATGCCCTTAATTGAGTCCACCAATTTTGCCTTCCTCAGTGGTTCCATGCTTATCAAGCACAATGAAATCTCTTCAGGACTGGTGTCTAAGAGAATGCTAGGCTTTTATAATCTAATCCTATTTTGCTTTGTGGCATTTGATTTACCCCTATATTTGTATCATGTAATGATAAATAACATCTCTAAAGTCAGTTTGTAAACCCACAAACGCATTTCCCAGAAGTCTTTCTTATTCATGCTGGGTTAAGTTGTCCATCATCATCAAACAGCCTCTGCTGAGGGGGTTTCAAAGTTAATGACATTTCCATTTCCCCCTCCTCCTCCCCTCCTCCTCTTCCTCCCCCCCTCCTCCTCCTCTTCCTCCCCCCCTCCTCCTCCTCTTCTTCCTCCTTCTCTCTGAAACCTGTCACCCAGGCTGGAGTGCAGTGGCATTATCACAGCTCACCGCAGCCTCCACCTCCTGGGCTCAAGAAATCTTCCCACCTCAGCCTCCAGAGTAGCTGGGACCACAGGTGCATCCCACCACGCCCAGCTAATTTTTGTATTTTTTGTAGAGACAGGGTAGCGATATGTTTCTCAGGCTGGTCTTGAACTCCTGGACTCAAGCGATCCACCCATCTTGGCCTCCCACAGTGCCGGGATTACAGGCATGAGCCACCACGCCTGGCCCATTTCTTCTTCTTAATTTTTAGTAGGAAATACCTATTTCTGAGAACTTGAAGATGTGATGTTTTTCATTAAATTTTGCTCATTATACAGATTTCACAAAGACTCCAAGGTCAAGACTCTGGTTTTCTTGTTGTGATTCCTTTTTGTGCATTTAATAAAATTCTGTAATTATTTTATTTGAAGGTTGTCAAATGAACTTCCAGATTATGCAAATTAGATAATGCTGTCTAATATCTCTACCTGCTTATCTGCCTATATGCTAGAGTCCTCCTAATGTGCTTAAAGAGTTGGATTAGAGGTCATGGATTTCCTAGGAGATTATGTCTTAGGTAAATACTGCCAATTTGACTTAGTGCAGTAAAAATATGAGACTTTATTTCAGTGAACAGTTTGCAAATCAGGAATATACAGCTTCCAGCGTGAAACCAAGGTGCCTTTAAGAGAATAAAGTGAGGGTTTGGCTTTTATAAAGTTCCTGCCCTGGTTCCCAATCAGATCAGTTTACGCAAATGAATGATTCAAATTTGCTTAGTTCCGATTGATTGACAGCTGAGCCCTGATTGGCAGAGGTAGTGAGACCTAATTTGTCTGTTTGGGTGAGCTCTGATTGGTTGGTTCAGTTGAGCTCTGAAACTGCCAGAGTTGAACAGAGGTGTGGACTTCTGGGGAACTCAGGGTACATGTATGACTTACGGTCAGCAAATGACTTCTTGGCTCGATTTTAAATTTAGGCCCAGTTAGCCGCTCCGGATTTATCTTGAAGGATTGGGTCTTTCAGGTTCACATTTGTTTACATAACACACATCCCAATTATAAATGTATACTAGATAAGAGAGGAAAACAGCTAACTGCTTTTCTGCTGTTTGCTTATTGAATCTTACTTATTTTCAAGTTAAAACAAGCAACACTTCTTGCTGTTTTTGCACTACTACTATGCTTTTGCCCATGCAACTCCTGCCTGACATGCCCTTTTCTGCATCACTTGCAGTATTTTATTGACCTTATTAATTTACTATCTATAAACCCTTAAAGAATGATGACTGCAGCTGGGCACAGTGGCTCATGCCTGTAATCCCAGCACTTTGGAAGGCCGAGGCGGGCGGATCACAAGGTCAGGAGATCGAGACCATCCTGGCTAACACGGTGAAACCCCGTCTCTACTGAAAATACAAAAAAAAATTAGCTGGGCATTGTGGCGGGCGCCTGTAGTCCCAGCTACTTGGGAGGCTGAGGCAGGAGAATGGCGTGAACCCGGGAGGTGGAGCAGCCTGGGCGACAGAGCGAGACTCCATCTCAAAAAAAAAAAAAAAGGCCAACGACTGTGTCTTTTACACATTCACTCATTTATTTATTCAATAAAGATTTAGCTGGCTGGGCGAAGTGGGTCACACCTGTAATTCCAGCACTTTGGGAGGCCAAGGCAGGCAGATCACTTGAGGTCAGGAGTTGGAGACCAGCCTGGGCAACATGGCGAAACCCCATCTCTACCAAAATTCAAAAGTTACACAGGCGTGGTGGTGGTGCACGCGTGTAGTCCCAGCTACACAGAAGGCTGAGGTGGGAGGATTGCTTGAGTCCAGGAGGGGGAGATTGCAGTGTTACAAGAGTTATTAAGAAATTATGTTAGGCAGATAGAGAGGAAAAGGGGTCGTTGTAAAGTTATTTCTTTTAAAGCAGCTCCAGAAACATTTCTTGTCTAGCAGGAAAGCCCGGGCTCTTAGAGCTAGGCCAGCAACCTTTGATATGCAAATACAGGCCATTAGAAACCGGGTCCACCCAAACATGGCAATTCCTGCCCCCTTCTTCTTGCCCTTGCCCAAACATGTGCCTGGTAACATGGCTGCCCCCACATATCCCTACCTGTGTGGAACATCATGGCACCCTGAATTTGCATCTTAAAAGGCTAGGGTGGGATGGCCAGTTTTTTCCTCAGGCTACCATGAAAGACGTGGCTGATCAAACCAATCCCCTGAGCCGTACGCAAATCAGACACCACTTCCTCCAGTCTACTCGTGTAAGCAGCCACTTTTCCATGGCTTGTGGGGTTTCATCTCTCCACTTTGGAGCCCCCCCCCCGCCCCCTCCCCCTCGTCTGTGCATGGGGGAGCTTCTTCCTCCTTACTTGCCTATTAAACTCTCTGCTCCTGAAAACCACTACGTGTGTCCATGCCGTTTTATCTAATTTGACTCGAGACGAAGAACCCTGGTGTTCCTCCACTCATTGGAACCGTATCAGCAGCAAGACAAGATCGCGTCACTGCATTCCAGCCTGGGTGACACAGTGAGACCCCATTTCAAAAAAAAAAAAGAAAATATTTAGCTATGTGTCAACTCTGGAGAGTATAGCAGCAATAAAAACAGACAAAAATCCCTTCCCTCATGAAACTTATATAGATTAGATGTAATAAATGAGTAAAAGATACCACGTATTAGATGCAACAAGTGCTAAAGAAGTAGAATAGAGAGTGTTGCTGGGAGTCGGGTCGCAAGTTTTTAATATGGTTGTCAAGGAAGCTTTTATTAATGTGACATTTGAGCAAAGACCTGAAAGAGATGAGGGCAAACTGTGGATATTTTGGGGCAGAGTGTTCCAGAACGAGGGAATAACAAGTCCAAGGATACTAAAATGGTAATATGTTGGATCGTGCTTGACTTGTAGAAGAGCTACAGGGAGGTTCATGTGGCTGGAGTAGAGTGAGGGAAAGAATAATTTTGTTCATTGTAGTATTCTTAGGAGTTAGCACTGTGTCTGAATCATATCAAGAATTAATGTATTTTTAATGGATCAATCAGTATTTTGGTGCTAATGTAAAAAAAGTTGCCAAACATCAACATCATTTTTCACAGAATTAGAAAAAAACAATTCTAAAATTCATATGGAACGAAAAAAGAGCCCCAATAGCCAAAGCAATCCTAATCAAAAAGAACAAATCTGGAGGCATCACATTATCGAGCTTCAAATTATGCTATAAAACTGCAGTTACCAAAACAGCATGGTACTGGTATAAAAGTAGGCACACAGACCAATAAAACAGAACAGAGAACCCAGAAATAAACCCAAATACATGCAGCCAACTGATCTTTGACAAAGCATACAAAAACATCAATCGGGAAATGGACATCCTATTTAATAAACGATGCTGGGGAAACTGGCAAGCCACATGTAGAAGAATGAAATTGGATCCCTATCTCATCTTATACAAATATCAACTCAAGATGAATCAAATACTTAAATATAAGACCTGAAACCATAAAAATTCTAGAAGACAACATTGTAAAAACTCTTCTAGTCATCAGCCTTGGCAAAGTATTCATGACTAAGACCCCAAAAGCAAATGCAACAAAAACAAAAATAAATAAATGGGACCTAATTAAACTAAAAAGCTTCTTCATAGCAAAAGAAATAATAATCAGAGTAAACAGACAACCCAGAGTGGGAGAAAATATTTGTAAACTATGCATCCCACATAGGACTAGTGTCAAGAATCTACATGGAACCCAAACAAATCAGCAAGAAAAAAAAAAAATCCCATCCAAAAGTGGGCAAAGGACATGCACAGACATTTCCAAAAGAAGATATACAAATGGCCAAAAAACATATGAAAAATGCTCAACATTACTAATCATCAGGGAAATGCAAATTAAAACCACAATGAGTTACTGCCTTACTCCTGTAAGAACGGCCATTATTAAAAAGTCAAAACACAATAGATGCTGGCATGGATGTGGGGAAAAGGGAATGCTTATTCACTGCTGGTGGGAATGCAAATTAATACAACCTCTATAGAAAACGGTATGGAGATTCCTTAAAGAACTAAAAGTAGGTCGACCATTTGATCCAGCAAGCCCACTACTGTATGTACCCAAAGGAAAAGAAGTCATTTATATGCAAAACACTTGCACACACATTTATGGTAGCACAAATGCAAAAGATGTGGAACCAACCTAAGTGCCCATCAACCAATGACTAAAGAAAATGTGGTATATAGACACCACGGAATACCACTCAGCCATGAAAAGGAATAAAACAATGTCTTTGGCAGCAACTTGTATGGAGCTGGAAGCCATTATTCTAAATGAAGTAACTCAGGAGTGGGAAACCAAAACCTGTATGTTCTTGCTTGTAAGCGGGAGCTAAGCTTTGAGTACATGAAGACATACAGAGTGGTATAATGGAGTTTAGAGACTCAGCAGGGGGAGGGTGGGAATGGGGTTAGAGATAAATAACCACATATTAAGTACAATGTACACTACTTGGGTGACAGGTGCACTAAAATCTCAGAAGTCACCACTACATTATTCATCCATATAACAAAAAAAATTTATACCTCAAAAGGTATTGATACAAAAATTTTTTAAATGTCAATATTTCACAAAAACCTAAATTGTACTAAACCCAGCGCAGTTACTTTTGTAACAAGGAAAATATTTTGTCTGGTTGCCCTGACTTCAGTTACGCTACTGAAACACTTATTGTGTCTACAGTTGGTGGGTTCTTGATCTCACTGACTTCAAGAATGAAGACGTGGACCCTCACGGTGAGTGTTACAGTTCTTAAAGATGGTGTGTCGGGAGTTTGTTCCTTCTGATGTTTGAACGTGTTTGGAGTTTCTTCCTTCTGGTGGGTTCGCGATCTCCCTGGCTTCAGGAGTGAAGCTGCAGACCTTCGCGGTGAGTGTTACAGCTCTTAAGGCGGTGCGTCTGGAGTTGTTCATTCCTCCCAGCGGGTTCGTGGTCTTGCTGGCCTCAGGAGTGAAGCTGCAGACCTTTGCCATGAGTGTCACAGCTCACAAAGACAGTGCGGACCCAAACAGTGAGCACCAGCAAGAGTTACTGCAGAGAGCAAAACAACTAAGCTGGAAACCTGAGGTAGTTGCCGCAGCCGGCGCTGGCAGCCTGCTTTTATTCTCTTATCTGGCCCCACCCACATCCTGCTGATTGGTCCATTTTACAGAGAGCTGATTGGTCCATTTTGACAGGGTGCAGATTGGTGCATTTACAATCCCTGAGCTAGACATAAAAGTTCTCCAAGTCCCCCACTAGATTAGCCAGACACAGAGCACTGATTGATGCATTTACAAAGCCTGAGCTAGATACAGACTGCTGATTGGTGCATTCACAAACCTTGAGCTAGACACAGGGTGCTGATTGGTGCATTTACAATCCTCCAGCTAGACATAAAAGTTCTCCAAGTCCCACCTCCCCCCACCAACTCAGGAGGTCAGCCGGCTTCGCCTGGTGGATCCCGTGTGGGGGCAGCAGGCGGAGCTGTTCAGCCAGTCCTGCGCTAAGTGCCTGTGGGCTCCTCAGCCCTTGGGCGGTAGATGGGACCGGGTGCTGCGGAGCAGGGGGCGGCACTCGTTGGGGAGGCTAGGGCTGCGCAGGAGCCCATGGCGGGGTGGGGGAAGGCTCAGGCATGGTGGGCTGCAGGTCCTGAGCCCTGCCCTGCAGGGAAGCAGCTGCGGCCCTGTGAGGATCCAAGTGCAGTGCCGGTGGGCCGGTACTGCTGGGGGACCCGGCGCACCCTCTGCAGCTGCTGGCCCGGGTGCTAAGCCGCTCACTGCCCGGGGCCAGTGTTTCCGGTCTGCCGCTCCAAGTGCAGGGCCCACAAATCCCATTCCCGCCTGGAACTCACGCTGGCTGCATGCAGCCCCGGTTCCAGCCTGCTCCTCTCCCTCCACACCTCCCTGCAAGCAGAGGGAGCCGGCTCTAGCCTCGGCCAGCCCAGAGAGGGGCTCCCACAGTGCAGCGGCGGGCTGAAGGGCTCCTCAAGCACCGCCAAGGCCGAGGAGGTGCCAACAGCCAGCCCTCTGTGAGGGCTGCCAGTAGGCCGTCACCTCTCATTATGACTTTTGTTAATTCAGATGTTTAGATCAGTTCAGATGTTATGTTGGGAAGCATTTTACAACAATCACATATTTTTCTCTTTGCATTTCTTCTTGAAATACTTAGAACTGTAGTTTATAGTGAATATAAACACTGGAAAATGCCACAACATTGTTGGGTAGTATTCTAATAACATAACATTCAGACCTTCTAGCAAGGTTAATAGAACTACTCAGCATCACTTAAACGAATTGCCAGTTTGAGGACTTATTTTGCTTCTAATTTCTTAGAACATGACTCATAGAATTTTATTTATTATGCATATCATGTTATCAATATTTATTTTACTTGCAAGAATGCCTCATTGTTACCAGAAGATGGGGCTGTGAACACCATATGCAACATGGCCACCATCATGAGCCAGACTGATTAGATCTTCACTACTGCTTTCCTGCCTGCTCCTTTTTCTGCTCACTTTAGACTCCATTTGTCAGTGTTTCCTGCCATTGCTTTTCACTTGTTAGCGGGTTTGTTTGAATCAGTGTATGTTGACTGCTAAACTTCAATTCCTGCAGAACTGTAATACTTTCTTTTGACTTCCTGATTTCTTGGCTGATTTTTCTTGGGATTCAAAGAAACATAAACAGTTAAGCTTTGAACAACTCAGCAATAAGGGGATCGACCCCTAAGCAGCCAACTACTGTTGACTGCAAGCCATGCCAAGAACACAAACAGTTGAGTAACACATATTTTGTATATGTATTATGTACTGTCTTCTTGAAATAAAGTAAGCTAGAGAAAAGAAAATGTCATTAAGAAAACCATAAGGAAGAGAAAATACATTTATAGTAATTATTATTATTGTACTTATTTACCAATACTGTAAGTTTATTTCTTTTGCTTACAAGATGAATCCCTGACTGAAGTGGTAGCAACCACAGCTGCAGACCTCAATCTACAGTACTTATTAAGCAATTAAACTTTTCCTTGTAATGACTATTCTCTGCTTCTTGGGAGCATTTACAGCATCGCTAGTGGCACTTTGTATAGGTACCACGGTGTTATTCAAGGTTTATGGCAGTGCACTAAACACGATGAAAAATACAGGAACCGTGAGTGATCACTTTTTACTATGACACACAATTTACTGGAGAGATAACTGCTCTTGTGGAGATGATTAACATCACGAAGTGTTTTAAGTGGATACATTCAAAACACTTGGGCTCACTGCAATAGCAATGAGAGGTGCCATGAAATTAGTACAGCACTACAGTATGTATGAGTTATATGCAGTTATGATTTAATGCTGCATCGTTATGTTTGTTTCAATTTCTCTCAACTGTTAATGGTGCCACGGTCTGTGTTTATGTGTGTATGTTTTGATAAATTTTAACTTTTTATAATACATTTGTGGGCCGGGAGCAGTGGCTCACACCTGTAATCCAGCACAAGGCGGGTGGATCACCTGAGGTCAGGAGTTCAAGACCAGCCTGACCAACATGGTGAAACCCCATCTCTACTAAAAATACAAAAATTAGCTGTGCGTGGTGGCGGGCACCTGTAATCCCAGCTAGTCAGGAGGCTGAGGCAGGAGAATCACTTGAACCAGGGAGGCAGAGGTTGCAGTGAGCCAAGATCGCTTCATTGCGCTCCAGCCTGGGCAACAAGTGAGGCTCCGTCTCAAAAAAAAAGTTATATTTGTGTATATTTTAGGGTATTAAATGATAAAAGATGAGTATCTACATATTTTATGCATCAATGACATACTTTTCTTAATTTTTCAATATTTCTAGGCTATACAGTTTATCTGTTTTTTAAATTGTTGCAAATATCCAAAACTTTTTCCAATATATGTAGAAAAAAACCCATGTATAAATGTATGCACAGAGTTCAAAATTGTGTTGTTCCAGGGTCAACTGTACTATCTTTCCCAAAAAATGGGTGAAGGGAAACACTAATGGTAAAATATCTGTCTCCTCAGTGTCACCAGATCCTGAGAGTTTTGGGATTTCAATAGACTCTTCAAGAAATAAAAGCTTCTCAAGTGTCAATGTCCTTTGGGCAGAGACCTCCAGGAACACATCTGTAGTTAACCAAGTTGGAATTATTTCTGGTTGCAGTGAGGAAGAACACACACCTTGAGGAAGAATGGGCTGCCTCGGTAAAAGGGTGTTAAGAAAGAACCTATTATACGATTTGGGCTTTGTGGTGATTTGGGGGAGCATCTAAGGAAGCGGGAATATGCTCTCAATTGGATGCAGTCAGAAAGCTGGGGGAAGTCTATGATTGTGTCAGCAGGGAAACGTATCCGAGTCACACGACTTCAAAATAGTAATACCAGTGGTGAATCCCTTGGGGTCTGCAGCACCCTCAATTCTGGCCTCCTCCGAATAAAGTATTCAACTGACGGACATAAGGAAGAAGGAGAGACCCAAGCAAGTTTTAGAGCAGGAGTAAAAATTTATTTAAAAGCTTTAGAGCAGGAATGAAAAGAAGGAAAGTATGCTTGGAAGAAAGCCAAACAGGCAACTTGAAAGGCAAGTACACAGCTTGATATTTTGACTTGGTGTTTGTTTTTGTCTTGAGACAGATTCTTGCTCTGTTGCCTAGGCTGGAGTGTAGTAGCGCGATCTTGGCTTGCAACCTCCACCTCCCAGGTTCAAGCAATTCTTGTGCCTCAGCCTCCTGAGTAGTTAATTTTGTTTTTTTTGGTTTTTTTTGGGTTTTTTTTTGTATTTTTAGTAGAGACAGGGTTTCACCATGTTGGCCAGGCTGGTCTCAAACTCCTGACCTCAGATGATCCGCCCGTCTCGGCCCTGCAAAGTGCTGGGATTACAGGCGTGAGCCACTGTGTGCCTGGCCTTGGGGTTTTATATATTGGCTTACTTCTGGGGTCTTGCATTACTTCTCCCCGATTCTTCCCTTGGGGTGGGCTGTCCGCATACACATGCTTGAGCCCACTCGCCCCACTCCTGAGATCTTATCGGGAAGCTGCTGATCACTAGTTTCAGGTGTTTTCTATCAGGAGCCTGCTGTTCCCTGGTGCCAGCTGTGATCAATTATTATTTTAGTGAGACAGTTAACAACCGCTTGACCATCACCTGATGGTTGCCCGACATTACTGATATGTGTGTGTGGTGCGGAGCCCTCTCCTGCCCTGCTCATTCCTGACTAGCTACCCACTGTAACAAGATTGAGATCTTGGGCATCTCAGTCTTATCTATAGAGAAGTGGCTAGCATGAGAATAAAGCTGCAATTTTAAAGTAGTAGTAGTTATTTGTTTGGGCCAAGAAAAAGGTGTTGTATTTTGTAGTCAGTAAAGTGAGCTTTTTGTCTGTGCTTAGGAAAGCTTAATGAAGTGGTTTGCTTTGTATCATTGTATCATGATTTCAGAGTGACCTTGTCTGCGTGAGATTATTTCTCTTCAATAGGAGAATAACAAGGCCTAGCTGTGAGTGTCAGGCCAGCTTCTCAATGTTAAGGACTCTTTCCTTTTTCTTTCTTACATGTTAGTTTTATAATACATTTTTCATTCAAATATACATACAGAAAAGTACATAAATTATAAATGAATTTTCATAAAGTGAACACATCAGTGTACTAATGTTCGGCTTAAGAAACAACATATCCAACTTCCAGAAGTCCCCTTCATACACCCTTCAGATCACTAACCCTGAGGTTACCCACTATCCTGAGTCTAACACCACAGATTAGTTTTGCCTGATTTTGAATTTTTTATGACTAGAAACATGTAATATGCACTTTTTTGAGTATAGGCTTATACTCAACATTATGTTTGAGATTCATTCATGTTATTCTGTGTCATTGTAATTAGTTCATTCTCACTGATGAATAGTATTCCATCATGTAAGCACACCAGTTTATCTCCATTCTAGTGTTGATGGACATTCGGGAGCTTCCAGTTTGGAGCAATTAGGAATTAGTTCACAGTGCTGCTATGAATGTTCTCCTACATGTTTTTGGTGAATGCCATGTATATATTCCCGCTGGGGAGGAGTCGAATTGTTGTATATTTATGTTCAGCTTTAGTAGATAATGCCAAACATTTTTCCACAGTGATTGTACCAATTTATGCTCACACCAGCAGTGTAAAAGAATTCTGGTTGCTCTCTTTCCCATGTTATGTAAACTCTTCCAGAATACAGAAAAAGATGAAAACTTCTAAATGCATTCTACAAGGATTCTATTACCTTGATACAAAATTGAGAAAGTATAGAAAAGGAAAAGTATAGGTTAATGACATCTTTAAATGGAACTGTAAAGATAATGAAAATATTAGCAAACTGAACCTACAAATTTTTTTAAAAAACCAAACCAGGACCAGAATGGGTTTATTCCAACAACAGAAGTAATGCTCAAAACTAGGAGGTTTTGAAATAATGCATACTAATTTATCAATGTTAGCTATTATATAATTCATTAAATCCCAAATTTATTTTTGTTAATATAATTCATTAAAATAGAAACTGTTAATATAATTCCTTTCGAAGACTAGAGGAGAAAAGCAGATAATCTCCAAAGATGCCAAAAAAGCCGTTGACAATATTCAATTCTCACTTTAATAAAAATTCTAGAAACAAAGATATAAAAGTCCACGTTCTCTCTCCTTCAGTCTACTTGTCGGGTTCATCATCCATTATTACCCCACATGAAAGCTAACTTCTTTTTCCTTGCTCCTCCATTTGCTAGCTGTGCAGCCTTTGACAAGTTACTTAACCACTCTGTGCTGATTTCCTATGTGTAAAATAAGAGTACCTACCTTATGTTGTAATGATCAAGTCCTCAATACATTATTCTTAATCACTTTTTAATTGCAAGAATTTGGTCATTAAACATCCCTTTGACTGGATTGCGAGCACCTTGACAGCAGGGACTAACAGTGGAACTTAAGGAATGTTTGTTGAATCCTGATGCAAGCTTTCTCACCTTCCTGTGTTCTCTCATTGCTTCCTCATCCTGTCCAGCCGTCCGTCCACCCGTCGCAGGCCTAACCCCAGTCAATAACCACTGTTTACAACACTTTCTTTGTACCCTTCTTATAGTGCTTATTACATTGTTTTGAATACTAAATGAATATATAGTGCGTCGTTGTGTTTAACATTTAGGACATAACCACTCATAATGTTACAGTTAAAAAAAAAGTTTTGTGCATTCCTCTAGGGCCGAACTGTGCCGTACTTCTGGTTTCACTGTATAGTGTCTACAAAGCACAGTGTCAAAGACAGAGCTCGGGATGAGAACTGGGCTAAGGCGCGCCCCGCACTCCCCAAACCCTATTATTCACGGCCCGGAGAGGTGCGGGCTCCGAAGGTGTGGAGAGCGAAACACGCAGAGCAGTGATTCCACTCATCAGTCACACAGTAAGGCGGGACAGCCCCATCTCGCAGTTTTTCATTATTCAACACAGAGCACAACGCGCACGCAACAGATCCGCGCGCAGGGCTGTTTGGGGGCGCTTGGGGCGCACAATCTGGGGCAGGCGGAACCTCAGTCCTCAGCCCCGCGTTTCCCGCGACTCCGCTCTCACCGCTACACTACCACACAAACGGCCTCCTTCCCCCACCCCCGGGGGCCCATCCCGGTGGCGGGCTCCGGAGCTCGGGACTGCTAATTTCAGCGAAACGATTAAAAGACGCCCCTACAGCTGACGGCACTTTCTCTCCCCCGGCAGGGAAGGACGTCCAGCGTAGCGTCGCCCACGCTTCCCCGCCGGCGCAGAGCAGGCCTCACAGAAGCGCACGCCGCTGGCACGCACGCCGCCCCGCCCCCACGTCCCAGCGCCAGCCGCGCCCCGCGCTTGCACGCATCCCGGCCTCACTGCCCCTCGACTCTTGTTCCGTTGGAGGGGCCTGAGGCGAGCCTGAGCGCGCTTTTGGCCGGAGGGAAGCCGGAGGAGGCCGGGTCGACTGGGCAGAGCGGCAGAGGGTCGAGGAGCCTGCTCTGCACGCCCAGGGAGTAGAAGTGGGCAGGGAGCAGGGTCACGTGAGGGAGCACGCCGCGACTGAGCTTGGGTCCGACTGGAGCTCAGGCTCGCGACCCAGACTGGTGGGCCAGGCCTCCAAGCCGGCCTTACACCCAATCCAAGGAGGACAGACCGGACACAGAGGGACGGAGCGAGCAAGGAGACATGGCCTCATCATTCCTGCCCGCGGGGGCCATCACCGGCGACAGCGGTGGAGAGCTGAGCTCAGGGGACGACTCCGGGGAGGTGGAATTCCCCCATAGCCCTGAGATCGAGGAGACCAGTTGCCTGGCCGAGCTGTTTGAGAAGGCTGCCGCGCACCTGCAAGGCCTGATTCAGGTGGCCAGCAGGGAGCAGCTCTTGTACCTGTATGCCAGGTACAAACAGGTAAAGTAGCAGGGAGAGGGTGGATGGGGGAGAAAGACACGGAGCCTTCTTCCTCAACAACTGATAGCAAGCATGTATGGTTAATAGCTAGGTGTAATGAAGCTTGTGTATGTGTATTTTGTTTTGGTTTTTTTTGACCATCTGCTGGGGATGAGCATCATCCTGAACGTGGACAAGATGTTTGCTTTCCTAGGAGTGATGTTTATTTAGCTGGACACTGGACATTGTTTTTCTGTTTTTTTCTCTGACTTATTCAGTGATCTTGCATTTTACCAGCCCAAGAACCTTTACAAAATGAAGATAAAATAAGATATATCATTCATTTACTCTTTCCCAGAGGGCCACATGGAAGTAAATACGGTAAAGTTAATAAAACTATATAGAGATCCAAAAAGATAATAGGATTGTAGTAATGTGATGCAGGGCTGGGCGTGGTTGCTCACGGCTGTAATCCCAGCACTTTGGGAGGCCGAGGCGGGAGGATCACCTGAGGTCGGGAGTTGGAGACCAGCCTGACCAACATGGAGAAACCCCGTCTCTACTAAGTTAGCCGGGCGTGGTGGCGCATGCCTGTAATCCCAGCTACTCGGGAGGCTGAGGAGGCGGAGGTTGCGGTGAGCAAAGATTGTGCGCCATTGCACTCCAGCCTGGGCAACAAGAGCGAAGAAACTCCACCTCAAATAATAATAATAATAATGTGATGCAATGCAAAATGCAGTATTACAACTTTTATTGTGATTTTTATAAAATCCTAAATATCTTTGATTTATGTTTTCGTTGAGTATGTCTTCCTTTCTGTTTGATACAATCTAAAAATTTTAGAGCTATGAACACCAGAGGAAATAATGCCCTTCTTTTACAGTAAAGGAAACTGAAGGCTATAGAGAGTAGGCACCTTTCCTAGGGTCATACAAATACATCAGTCAGAACTGGATTGTAGCTCCTGACTCAGTCTAAGGCTGTGAACTTTACCTGGAAATAGGGAGGTGTATAGACACGTTTAATTTATAATTCAGGGTGACATTGGTTGGTACCAGAAGGAAAATAATTGCTTTATCATAAGCAACATATATTTGTTCAGCAGCTTTTATGTGCAAGACACTTGGGTATAATGCCTACAGAGAATGCAGAGAAGCAAAAACATCATGACACTCACTTTTTTTTTTTTTTTTTTTTTTTTTTTTTACAGAGGGTCTGGGTTTCACCACATTTCCCAGGCTGGTCTTGAACTCCTGAGCTCAGGCGATCCACCTGCCCAAAGTGCTGGGATTACAGGCATGAGCCACTGCACCTGGCTGACACTTTTTTTTTTTTTTTTTTTGAGATGGAGTTTTGCTCCTGTTGCCCAGGCTGGAGTGCAGTGGCTGGATCTTAGCTCACTGCAACCTCTACCTCCCCGGTTCAAGCGATTGTCCTGTCCCAGCCTCCCGAGTAGCTGGGATTACAGGTGCCTGCCGCCATGCCCGACTAATTTCTTGTATTTTTAGAAGAGATGGGGTTTCATCATGTTCGCCAGGCTGGTCTTGAACTCCTGACCTTAGGTGATCTGCCTGCCTTGGCCTCCCAAAGTGCTGGGATTACAGGTGTGAGCCACCACACCCCGCCAACATTTGCTTTAAGAGACTTAAAGTACTTGAGGAGTCTAGGTTTGAACATACCTGAAAAATTGCTGACAAGAGTTAAATAACAGTTCAGGAAAATTACAGCTCTTTGAAACACTAGAGGAAAGGAAATTCTGGATAATAGCCTATTTTGTTTTATTAAAAATGTGTAACCTTTTTTTCTTTTTGCCTCTTGACATAGTTACATATTTTCCCCTGTATTTGTTAAAGGAAAAATAAGTTGGGGGAGAGGTCCTGCTGTGTTCTTTTTGTTGTTTTTTTTTTTAACTAAAAAAGTTTTTTTAGAGGCAGGATCTTGTTTCGTTGCTCAGGCTGGAGGGCAGTTACACACTCATAGCTCACTGCAGCCTTGAAGCTTCTGGCTTCAAGCGATCCTCCTGCGTACGCCTCCTGAAGTACTGTTATTACAGACATGATCCCGCATGCCCAGCCCCACTGTGTTCTTAAACTGGATGTACTGAGTAAAAATGAACCTTGTTTTGAAGGTTGATGGTCATTATTATGAATATCAGTTAATGTGACTGAGAGAGAAAGCTGTAGGAACAAATGGTATAAATTATAGTGTTGAATGAAAATTACCTCCAAATTGGCCTTGGAATTAGCTTTCTTGGAAAAGTTGTAGATATCTGTTTTCTCTTTGGTCATTTGTTATACTTTGTCCTAATAACATTAGAGTGAAACTTTTGATTATTTAACAAATATTTACTGAGAATCATATTTTAGGACCTGTAATGTGTCTGATGATTCTCTGGGCAGTATGAGACTAATTTTCCCCAAATTCCCTAGAAAATATTATTTTTCGTTCTAGGACATATCTTTATTTATTGATATTGGTGTCATTATTAAATACTATATTTCTAAGTCATCAGTGAACTGTAGTCACCTATCGACTTGGGAACCATTTTGTCTCAGGTATACTCACTTCATCCAGATAATATGAAGGAGGGATGTCCCTCATCCTTTCAAGAACTTGACTTTATGGTGTTTAGAGATATTCTGTATCTGAAAATAAAATTCTGCATTGTTAGAGAATAATATGCTTACTTATATATGACACTGGGCCACAGTTTTCATCAATCTCCTAAATATTTTTGACAAAATTGTGAGATAGTGTTAAGAATAGCATCTTTGATAGAATAATAAAGTTGGAAGTCCAATATCATTTCTGCATATTGGATCAAAATTTATAAAATAACGTTTTGTATTCAGAATAGCACCCTATTTTGTAGGCTGGATGAGGTTGTTGGCAGGAAGATAATAAAAATAAGCTGAAATATGAACCTTATTTTCTCAGGGAGAACTCTAAACTTAGCATCATAGCTTTATTAGTCTCAGATAAGCCTATGGCTTCAAAATAATCTTTTAATAAAGTTTCAACAAAATCAAATGAATGAACAATTTTTTGGTCCTTCTTTACATCAGCCTACACTCTCCCTCCTAAAGATAGCTAATTGACAGCTGTGAAAACTGGAGAGTAACGAAAATTTGTGAATTCCTGTTGACTTCATAAGATACTGTTTAATAATACTTTTTTTTTTTTTTTTGAGACAGTTTTGCTCTGTCATCCAGGCTGGAATGCAGTGGCATAATCTGGGCTCACTGCAACCTCCGCCTCCTAGGTTCAAGCGATTCTCTTGCCTCAGCTTCCCGAGTAGCTGTGATTACAGGTGTCTGCCACCGCACCTGACTAATTTTTGTATTTTTAGTAGAGATGGGGTTTCACCGTGTTGGCCATGGTTGACCAGGCTGGTCTCCTGATCTCAGGTGATCCACCTGCCTTGGCCTCCCAAAGTGCTGGGATTACAGGCATGAGCCACCGTGCCTTAATACTACTTTATTAAATATTAACCCTTGAGTCAAGTCTTACATTTTGTGTGATGAGATGGGAAGTACACACAAAGTACTTCTGCTGCGTACTGAATTATGTTAACTATTTTGAGGAAAAGCACTTGTGTAATTTCTGAGTCGCAAAATGAACTATATTCTTTTCCATTTTTACTTAACAGAACAACTCACAGATAATTATACCTACTCAAATTTGGGTATTTGGCAGGTAGTTTCTTAAAAATGAACGAAATAAGCCTGTCACTTCAAGGAAAACAACTCAAAGTGTTTGTTGCCAGTAATAACATTTGAACCTTCAAGTGAAAATGAGAAATTTGGAAAATCTGTATCTGCCACCATGAGCTTGACAGCTTCCCAGTACTTAAAAACTTTTTTTGATGAGATAAGTGGTGACAGTCATGAATGTGAACGTTTGCTATTATATCATGAAATGTGTCAACATTTGAAAAGTCTGTGTAACTCAGTAAACCATATTTTCTAAATATTTCATGGAATGATGTTACAAATTATGTGTTGGTAAAAGATGCCTTTCAAAGTGCAAGTCAGACCAATGGATTTCAGTGTTAACAGTATGAAAAATTCATTGATATGAATTCAGATTCCTCGTTGCAACTGACCTTAAACTACCATCTGTTAGGTTTTGGCATAGTATCAAAGAAGAATATCTACAATTATCTGAAAATGCTGCTAAAATACTTCTCTCTTTTTCTAACAACATTTCTGCGTGAAGCCGAATTTTCTTCCTATACTTCAACCAAAACAACATATTGCAGTAGACTGGATGCAGCATTAGATATGCAAATGCAACTGGCTTCTACTAAGCGAGACATTAAAAAAATTAAAAAATGTAAAACAGTGCTACTTTTCTCACTAATTTTTTTAGAACATGTAGTTATTTTGCATGAAATGTTATTTATGTTAACATCTAATGGGTTTATTATTTTTAAATGAATTAATACACATTTTTAAATGTCCCAGTTTTAATTTCTAATGTGGTAAATATCGATAGATATAACCCATATAAATGATGGCTCTTTAGGATCCTTAATTTCTGAGAGTATAAAGGGATTACAAGACTAAAAAATCTGAAAACTGCTGCCCTAAGTTCCTTTTTCATGGTCAGAGATGGCTTACCATCACCACATGTATATCCTATCCAGAGCAAAGGGAAAGGGGAAGACAAGCTCCTTTTCTTTTTAAGGAAGGTATTTGTATCACTTTTCCACACATCCAGTCCCCAGAACCTAGGCAGAAGTTGGATGGCCATGTATAATGTTTAGCCGGATGATCATGTGTCCAGCTGAGACTTCTGTTACTATAGGAGAAATGGAGAACTATTGGCATTTGTTTCTGCCACTGGATAGTGTCTGGATAAAAAACAAAAATAGTTATAATTGCTATTTTTATGTCTTAAAGTTTGTATAATTTATCTCATATATTATTTCTAACAGTCTGGTAGTTCATGTGATTTTAGAGAGTCTAGAATTGAAGCCCAGACTCTATTTAGCATTTAAGACAGAATGATGTAGTAAAGGGATATTGAGCTTTGGAGTCAAACACTCTTTGATTTAAATCCGGACTACTAATTCAGGATATACTAATGTGTGAACTGAGACAACCCTCCTGAGCTTCTCTCTTCATTTATAAAATGAGTTTGTGATGGCATACCTAGCAGGATTTTTTTTTTTGGCCCATTTAAGATAAAATATGTGAAGTGTTTGGTCTATCGTGATTGTTCAAGAAATGTGGCTCCTTCTTTTTCACCCTTTCTTCTCTCCATTCCATCATAACAGGGCTGCTTCTATGTAAGTATACATTTTAATAACAGCGTAGGGCCATGCAATTAATCGCTAAGCAAATGATAGAGGTGGTAATTGTTATGAATTCAGAGGTAGATGAGATCATTGTAGACTGAAAGGGTTCTTAGAATCTGAAATTTGAGTAGAACTGGAAGGTCGTGCAGCATCTTGAAAAGCTGAGGAAAGAAAAGGCATTTCAGGTGAGTGGAGTAACAAGCAAAACCCTGAACTAGGAATACCTAAGGCAGTCAGTAGATCATTCTGGTTAGATGAAGGCATCAGTTAGAGTAATGGGAAACAGTGGGAAAATCCCTGAGAAGTAGATAGGTTCTGTGGATGAGTTAAGAACAGTTACAGGCTCTATTCTAATAGAAAGATGAGACTTTACACAAAACTTTCTAAACACATGATAGAAAAAGTGAAAAGTACCATAAAAGATATATAGAGTAAATGCTCTAAGAGTTCATAAGGAAGGAAGATGACTTCTGGCAGTGGGAATCAGGGCCTGTATAGTGAATTCTGCACTTGTGTGAATTTCATTTATGCTTATTCTCAATGAAAATTTCACTGTGCAGTTTAACTACAAATGTCATTTGAGGATTAAAATTAAGTATTGACCTCAAACAAAAGATGATAAGACTATTGTAGAAAAACAGAATTGTATTTTTGAGAACCCCTGAAATTTTTTGCATGGCTTTTGGCATCCAAATTTATATTGATGAATTTCATAATAGGGCACTTTAAAAGTAGTACACTGTTTTCCCTGGAATTTTGGAGAGTTAAAATGCTAATAGAGTTATGAGAATCAGCATGAAGAAACAGTGTTATGAATTCTGATAAATTATGAATTCTAAACCTTATTAATTTCATATTAAAAATTATTTTACTTTATACATGGTAATAAAAAGTATATAATCTATATTGATAACTTGTCTTGTATATAGTCTACTAACTTCGAAATGCAACCGTTTATCACAGTTTTTCTGTATTACAGTATTAGATAATAGTTGTTTTATGCAGTAAGCCAAAGTAGGCTGTATGTAATGTTTGATTCTGTTTGGTTGTTTTTGTTTGCTTTGGCAAAGAATGTTAAATTTTGCTATTCCATATAGATGCAAATATTTTCCAACCTATGGTTACTGAATATACATAATACATTTGAAAAGGAAAAGTTTCCCAGACATTTCTTTGAAAAATAAGTTCTTGATTTTCCTTCCCTCATTTAGGTCAAAGTTGGAAATTGTAATACTCCTAAACCAAGCTTCTTTGATTTTGAAGGAAAGCAAAAATGGTAAGAAATTCTTGGAATCTTTAATGAGGTTGTTGGAAATGGCTTAGGTGTTTAGGAATTAGAAAGCAGTGAGCTGATTAAAGAATTATTTTTATATTAATCTCTCTCTCTGCTGTAGATTGTACTAATGACAGGCAATTGGGAGAGATTAAAGAAATCTACTTTTAGCTCAGTCTCCTGAAGGATTCTTATGCTAGCATGTTGGAATATAAGTGGTTCACAACAGACATACATGCCTTACATTTTAATACCATGAGAGCTATTGCTTGAGATTTTCCTTTCCTGTCATTCAGCCCCTGATGGATCACCACTTCTCCCCTCTGGAGGGATTTTTGGAAGAAGGCCAGAATGATGGGAAGGGCAGAAGAGCAGGATAAATCCCCATTTTTCACCCATCTTCCTTGTCCCAGTTTTATCTCCCTGTCTCTTGCTACTTACTCTTGTGTTCCTTGCCCCACCCATGCCACAGTAAATAACTGCTTATAGTACTCTTGGGAAGAAGGGAAAAATTCAGTGAAAAGCCAAAACCAGATACTAACTTCTCTTTTTCTCTGAATATATTAAAAAAGAGTATACTTTTGCAAACTTTTTTAACTTAGAATTCAGAAGTTCCCCCTTGTCATTTATGAGACCTTATCTTCTCTTACCTTGTCTAAGTGAAAGAAGAGAAATTGCATACAACTGGGAATCTTAATTATAGAAGGGAAGGCTTTGGAGCATCAGCCCTGGAATTAAAAGAAGGTTAGAAGGTAGAGTTAGAAAAGAAAAAAGATAAAATATGGTTATAGAGAGAGGAAGTGATAAAATATGGGTTCTTACTTTACATTCTAGAGCAGTCCCACATAAAATCTGGTCCCCTGGATACATTTCCTGCCTGCCAACCGTTTGTTACCCAACTGTTAGGAGATACAGAGCTTGAACCCAGATATAAATCACGTATGTCACTAACCACACTGTTTAGTTCAGCTGATATTTTTTTGTATAGGACAGTCTCAGTGAAGGAAGCAGTGCATTGATTATATTCTTGCACAAGTTTTTTGGTTGATGATAACCAGCCAACATATTATTACTGTTCTAAAGAATACCTGATGTTAACGTTGACTCTGAGTTTTTTGTTATAATTTATGAAATTTTATACGTTTATTTTTTTCTGTGCTTTGCCTGTTTCTCCATTGTTTTTAGCAATTAAAAAATTTAGATTTTATAGCCACCATAATAATAGTTTATGCAAGAACATCAACGAATGATTAAATATTAGATGACAAAATATTGGGGAACTGTTAGAGAAAAACTATTGAGGAAAATTGTTGTTAAAATGCTAGGTGAAAAACTATTGGGGAGCAAAACCGTGGGTTACAGGCTGACCCACCATTTACTTTTTAATTATGAGAGAGAAACCTGACAGTTACTGCCGTTACCAAACCATGAATCTTATTGATGATGGGACAGACTGACATCACGTGCCCCCAGTGTGATGCATTGAAAAGGGCATGTCACCTATATATTACTCTGCTGAAATAATTTAACCCAATTCTAATCATGATTAATCATTTTTGGCAAGAACACTGTAGGTAAGGAAACAATTAGACAAATTCAAATTGAGGGATATGTTATAAAACAGTTGGACTCTTAAAAAATACCAACAATGTGGAAGACAAAAAAGCTGAAGATACATGAAACTCAATGCTGTATGTGGATCTTGATTGGTTCCTGGTGTGGGAGAAGAAAGCCATAAAGGACATTATTGGGACAATCAGGAAAATCTGAATGTATAGCCTCTATATTGTATAATAGTAATTGATGATAAATTTCCTGAGTTTGTGTAAGCTGATCTATTTAGGGATGAAGTGTTATGATGCATATAAGTAATTCTTAAGGAATTCAGTGAAAATAAATTTAGAAAACCTCAGAAAGATGTTATATTCATCATAGAAGCAGGAAGGTAGTGAAAAAATGTGGGATTGAGTTCTGTTTGACAGCAAATCAGGGAAATCGAGAAACACTGGTTGGAATTTAGAAAGAATTGGCAGGGAAAAACCAAGAAGAAGGCCTGTCTGTTGGGGGGGCAGGGGGGTAGATGACCCAAAAGGAAGCTCAGGACTAAAATGTTGCTTTTGCCATTTATATTGTAGGAAGTCCCTAACGTACTCATTAGTATTCTTTAGTTGCTGTTGTTTTTTTTTGTTTTGTTTTTTTGTTTTTTTTGAGACAGAATTTTGCTCTGTTGCCCAGGCTGGAGTGTGGTGGTGCCATCTCAGCTTACTGCAACCTCTGCCTCCCAGGTTCAAGCAATTCTCCTGCCTCGGCCTCCAGAGTAGCTGGACTACATACAGGCGCACACCACCACGCCTGGCTAATTTTTGTATCTTTAGTAGAGATGGGGTTTCACCATGTTGGCCAGGCTGGTCTCAAACTCCTGACCTCAGGTGGTCCACCTGCCTCAGCCTCCCAAAGTGCTGGGATTACAGGCGTGAGCCATCAAGCCTGGCCAGTATTCTTATTTCTGCCCTCACCATCCCTTACTTTGGAAGTCCCAGACTAAGTCCCCAGGATCAGTTACTAGAAGCTTATAGATGAGATAACAGCAGAAAGGGAAGGTGGATTTCTTGTATCTTAGTAAGAAGTTTGATGCATTTTCCTTGGGAATATTGTTTTTTATGTGATGATTAGTTTCTGTACGACCAAAATGCCATAAGCACAGTTAATTTATGAGAATAATCTCTATTAGTCTGTAGATCATACATCCTCAATAGGGTGAAATTTTGTTTGAGGAAATTATAAAATCTTAGATTACAGTGGTTTGTGGTCTTTCAAAATTTAATAGCTATGCATTGTATCTGTGTTTTTAAAATTTCACGGGGAGGACGATTAGGAAAAAAAATGTCTGAAAAGGCTGCTTAGGTAGGGCAATAAGGTCTGTATAGCTCTAGACCAATGTAAATGCAAAAAGACAGAGCTTCTCTATCCATAGCTTATTATGTCTATATTCAGAGACCCTTGAAATGTGCATACAATTTTTTTAATAATAAGAAAAATGCTGTCTGTGTTATTTGCATAATGACAGGCGATTTTGGATATTCCATATTGTAGGGAAGCATGGAAAGCACTTGGTGATTCAAGCCCCAGCCAAGCAATGCAGGAATATATCGCAGTAGTTAAAAAACTAGATCCAGGTTGGAATCCTCAGGTAAGACTTAATGATTATAAATAATACTTTCCAAAAACTTATGATCCTTCTCTGAAATAAATGTCTAAAACTAAGCTTAAAGTAACATGCTTAAAGTTTTACTTTCTTGAAATATTTTAAAGTTATTGTAATATTTATCTAATAAAATAATTGCTGGCCAGGTGTGGTGGCTCATACCTGTAATCCCAGCACTCTGGGAAGCCAAGCCAGGTGGTTCACCTGAGGTAAGAGTTCAAGACCGGCCTGGCCAGCATGGTGAAATCTCATCTCTACTAAAAATACAAAAATTAGCTGGACGTGGTGGTACACACCTGTAATCCCAGCTACTCAGGAAGCTGAGGCAGGAGAATCAATTGAACCTGGGAGGCTGAGGCTGCAGTGAGCCAAAATCAGGCCACTGCACTCCCGCCTGGGTGACAGTGTGAGACTCCATCTCAGAAAAATAAAAAAAATTAATAATAATTACTTAAATAGTAATATAACCAGCTACTGATGCTGAGAACTTCTCTGAGTTGCAGAGTTTTTGAAAGCAGAAAAATTTGAATTACATAAGAATTGGAAAGAGTTTAACTTGAGATTATCATGCTGGAAAAAAGGTTACTCTTGGATTTCGTTTTTATGATCACCTTCTATGCAAGGGCAAAATGCTTATTAGGGATAAAAGATGAATAAGACATGATTTCTGCCATTATGTAGTTTAAAGTGTAATAGAGAAGATAAAACATATCAAAATATATATCTTTAATAGTATAAAACAATAATAATGTAAATGCTAGGGAATCCAGCAGGAAAAGGGATTGCTTTGGACTTTGGAAGCATTGGATATTGTTCACTTAAATATACCCTGTTTTTCTCATATACTTATTGGAGAACATCTAGAAAGAATTTAATAAAGGTGAGGTTACTATTTAAGAATATTGTTAAATGATTAACAGGTATTTCAGTGAGATAGAGGTTGCATTGTACCACGTAAAAAATGCAAATTGAATTTTTTTCAATAAAAATATTAAGGCCAAACATTTTAGCAGTTAATGAATTAAACAATTTTCAATGTTTTTGTAATAATTACATAATTTCATGGGTACATAGTTGTTACTGGTATGAAGGAATTTGTTCCATTAATCATGGAATCTGAAAAATCTCAGACGTTAGGAACTTTAAAAGATTATATATTATGACATATTAAAAATGTATCTTAAGAGTACAAAGTGGGAGAGATAACCAACTTTGGATATCTTTAATGATATGACTGCCTTTTAGAAGTCATTGAAAAATGTCCTTTTTTTTTTTTTTTTTTTTATGAGACAGAGTCTCACTCTATCACTCAGACTGGAGCACAGTAGTAGGATCTTGGCTTAATGTAACCTCCACCTCCCAGGTTCAAGTGATTCTCCCACTTCAGCCTCTGGGACTATAGGTGCACACCACTACACCTGGCTAATTTTTAAATTTTTTTTCTTTTTTCTTTTTTTTTTTTTTTGAGACAGAGTCTCACTCTGTCACCCAGGCTGGAGTGCAGTGGCGCAATCTCGGCTCACTATAAGCTCTGCCTCCTGGGTTCATGCCATTCTCCTGCCTCAGCCTCCTGAGTAGCTGGGACTACAGGCGTCCACCACCACACCCGGTTAATTTTTTTATTTTTATTTTTATCTTTAGTAGAGATGGGGTTTCACCGTGTTAGCCAAGTTGGTCTCGATCTCCTGACCTCGTGATCTGCCCGCCTCGGCCTCCCAAAGTGCTGGGATTACAGGGGTGAGCCACTGCGCCTGGCCTCTTTTTTTTTTTTAAGTAGAGATAGGGTTTTGCCATGTTGGCCAGGCTGATCTTGAACTCCTGATCTCATGTGATCCACCCGCTTCGGCCTCCCAAAGTGCTGGGATTATAGGCATGAGAAATTTCCTTATGTTTCTGATGTGCATGAGTCTTCATTTTCAGAAATTTTCTATTTTATTATCTTTTATAAGACACCAAATATGCATACAAATATGTTTCTCAAGGTTCTGAGGGCTTAAAATCTGAAAATCAGTGCTCAAAACAGGTGCCCCCTGAGCTGAACTCAGCCTGAACAACTGTTGCACAATGTTTAGAAATGAAACAAAACTTGAATGTGAGTGCCTTTAGGCAGAGTATTTTTCAGGTCCAGTCACTGTGTTCTCATCCTTCCCTGTTGATTTATACTACACTATTGGTGATGCTTGGCCTATGAAGGCATTTTAGTTTATAAATTCTGATAAAAGAATTTATGATTTCTTACCTTCAGTACTTCAGTAAAATTTTGTTAACTATTACTCTTAAAATGCTTGCAGGCCAAGCGCAGTGGCTCACGCCTGTAATCCCAACACTTTGGGAGGCTGAAGCGGGTGGATCACCTGAGGTCAGGAGTTTGAGACCAGCCTGACCAACATGGTGAAACCCCGTCTCTACTAAAAAATGCAAAAATTAGCCAGCAATGGTGGCAAGTGCCTGTAGTCCCAGCTATGCGGGAGCCTGGGGCAGGAGAATCGCTTGAACCCGGGAGGCAGAGGTTGCAGTGAGCCGAGGTTGTGCCATTGCACTCCAGCCTGGGCGACAGAGCAAGACTCCATCTCAAAAAAAAAAAAAGACTTGCAGATTCCAAACAGGTGTTGAGGATGCTTTTTAAAAATGTTTAAATCTAACCTATTGAACATACACTTGAGTAAACCAAGCAGAACCAAAGGCACTTTCATATTCTTTAATTAATTATTTAATACATTAAATAATAAACTTTAAAAAATTAATATATTTAATACATTAAATAACATTAAAAGAATATATAACATACTATTCTAAAAGTATTTTAACATTGGAATCCAGTTGTAAGGAGGAATTTTATTTTTTATTTACATTTTAGTTTTTAGTTTAAACACTGAGCTGGTCCCCTTTGACTCATGGCTTTTTTTTTTTGTCTTTACTTTTAAACTGTTAGGAGGCAGATCATAACCTCCATCTCAGAAGAGATTTGGCATTTAGTTCATTATCTTTTAGGTTAAATAATAATTTTCTTTTGATATTCTAAAAAATAAAATAAAATAAGAACAACACTCATTCTGAATGTGCTGAGTTTTTTTTTATTTTTTTGAGATGGAGTCTCTCTCTGTCACCCAGGCTGGAGTGCGGTGGCACAATCTCAGCTTACTGCACCCTCCGCCTCCCAGGTTCAAACAATTCTTCTGCCTCAGCCTCCTGAATAGCTAGCATGAGCCACTGCACCTGGCCTGAATGTGCTGAGTTCTTTACATGTATTGTCTTTTGATATCTTCACAAAAAGTCTTCACAGTTAGAAACTACTATAATCTGCATTTCAAAAACGAGGAAATTCAGACACAGACAGATTTAGTAACTTGCCTAAAATTAGCCAGCTAAGGCCAGGTGTGGTGGCTCACTCCTATAATTCCTATAATTTGGGAGGCTGAGGCAGGAGGATCACTTGAGGCCAGGAGTTTGAGAGCAGCCTGGGCAACAAAGCAAGACCCCATCTCTATTTTTTAAAAAAAAAAACAAAAAAATTAGCCAGGCACGGTGGTGTGCCCTGTAGTCTCAGCTACCTGGGAGACTGAGGTGGGAGAATCCATTGAACGTAGGAGTTCAGGGTTGCAGTCAGCTGTGATTGCACCACTGCACTCCAGTCTGGGTGACAGAGTGAGACCCCATCTCAAAAAAAAAAAGCCAACTAACAAAAGATGGCACTGGATTTAGACCTATATTTATATGAGTCCAGAGCCCTGTTGTTAACCACTCTGCTATCTGTTCTACAGCTGATATTGGAAATATATCTATAAGGTGTAAACTTAAGTGTATGTATACGTGTAAAAAATTCAAGGCAGCTATTTTTGTCAAAGCTCTGTGGTACCTTGAGGTATAAAACAATGCTTTAAAATTCATCTTTAAAAATAACTATGTTTTCTGTTATGTGTTTCATCTTATGTCAAGAATATATTGTTCAATGTCTACTATAATTAAGGCAATTATTTTGCCTTTGTTTTGGGGGGAGGGTAAGTTTTTTTTTGTTTTGTTTTTACAGTTTTGAATAATATAAGGAACTTCTGTAAGGCCTTTATCCAGATTCACTGCTGGTTATATTTGCTTTATCATTCTCTTTCTTTACACATAGACACACATGTATGTAACACACACACACACACACACACAACACACACATAAATAAATTTTTCCAAATTGTTTGAGATAAGTTGGAGACATCATGTTCCTTTATCACTGGTTCAGGATTTTTTTCCTAAGAAAAAGAACCTTTTCTTATGCAGTGGTCCCTCCTTATCAGGGGATACATTCCAAGACCCCCAGTGAGTACCTGAAACTGTGGCTAGTATTAACCTGATTGCTGTCAGTTGGAAAACATTTCTGTGCACGTCTTCAATCCACAAAGTAAATGTTTTTGTCTTCTATACTGAGTACTTTTGTTGCATTATGGCTGTAATTTTTGTAGTTTAAGGTGTGACAGGAAAACTAGCACAAGTTTTTTTTTTCTTCACAATTTCTTGGGTAGAAGATTTGTTCTTACTATAGACCTTAGTAACCTCAGCATATGATTTTTTTCTTTCCTTAAGTTGAGAACTTTTACCTTTTCACCTAAAGGAAGCAATTTATGGCTTCTCTTTGGCACACTGAATTGCCATTATCACAACTCTTGTACTTTGGGGCCATTATTAAGTAAAATAATGGTTACTTGAACACAAACATGGTACTGCAGCAGTCGACAGTCGATCTGATAACCTTGAACGGAACTAAGTGACTAATGGGCAGGTAGCATATACAGTGCGACTATACTGGCTAGACAAAAGGGTGATTTGTGTTCTAGGCAAGATGGAGTGGGTTGGAGTGGAGGGCGTGAGATGGTGTGAAATTTCATCACACTGCCCAGAATGGTGCACAGTTTAAAACTTAGGAATGGTTTATTTCTCGAATTTTCCATTTAATATTTTGGGTTGGCAGTGGGTAACTGAAATGGTGGAAAGTGAAACTGTGGATAAAGGAGGGCTACTGTATAAGTATACTGTAATGATCAAAATCAGCAATTTTAACATTGATTTAGTATTTTCAAGTCTGTAGTCCATATTCAAATTTATCATTATAATGATAATGTCCTTAATAATGCCCTTCATAATTATTCTTCAAATGCTGATCCATCTTCTAACGCAGGGTCATGCATCGTATTTAGTTGTCATGTATCTTTAGTCTCCTCTAATGGAGCAGTTTCTCAGCCATTTTTTTCCCTTTCTTGCCCATGATACTTTTGCAGATTACAGACCAGTTGTTTGTAGAATGTCCCTTATTTTGGGTTTGCCTGGTGTTTCCTTATAATTAGATTTAGATTATACGTTTTCAGGAAGAATACCACACAATTTCGTCCTCCTCAATGCATCATACCAGGAGGTACATGATATCTGTTTGTCCCAATATTGGGATGTTAACTTTGATCACTTGGGTAAGGTGGTGTCTGCCAGACTTCTCTACTATGAAGTTCCTATTTTTCCCTTTGTAATTAATGGGAAGTTAATTCCTTTTGTAATTAATTAATGAGTACTTTGTGGGGAAACAGTTTGAGACTATGTAAATATCCTTTTCCTAGTCAGATTTCACCCACTAGTTTTAATATTTGTGAATTATTTTTTAACTCCATAATTTTGTCTTCATTTATTATTTAGCATTCCACTGTAAGGATGGACTTTCCCTTTCTGCTCATTTATTCATTGTTGAGAACTTTCCTCCCATTTATTTATTTATTCGTTGTCAAGAACTGTGAAAGGTCTGAGATTTTACTCTACCTGGAACCTGGTAAGTTAGCCTGTTACTGTTTCTTAGATGCTGGCAGAAAGCATAAGACTCTTGGGTCAGAGCCAAAGGGCTTTATTATCCATGGCATGGCAAACTGTATGAGCTTCATTTGGTTTGCATTGATTTTTTTGTGTCCCTCAAATTCCACAGGGATGACGCAGGTGGTCCTAGCTGGATTCTTACATATGCAGTGTATTGTGCTATAGGGAAGGAGCACTGAGCTATGGGGATTGACCACTTTTTTAGCAAGCCTGATTGTTGTCAGGGGATGGAGATATGTTACCTCATCCCTGAAGATGGCTTCCTGCATACACAATCCTGAGAAATGGCCCAGGTAAAGAATGGTCAGGGCCTGGTCTATTGAACAAGAATGTGTAGGGACACTCGGGGCTCATAGTAGATTGCCTCTCTCAACATTCATGTATTTATATCAGTTTAGACTCATGGATTTTTATTCAGTGGGATATAAAAATCCATTAAAATCATTATTTTTTTTGCTACTGGGAGTACCTTCAAGAAGGCTCCTGTATTTATATTGGTATAAACTCGTGGATTTCTCTTTTATTCAGTGGGGTATAATTCATTAAAAGCATTTATTTGGCCATTTGGAGCTTTTTCAAGATGGCTTCTATGTCCTTTTTGATATATCCCCATCATTGAGCATTTTCTTACTTCTTGGCACAAGACATTTCAAGCAGTGTTAGTTTCCTAGGGCCACTGTAGTAAAGTACCACAGACGAGCACATTGTGGTTTAAAACAGCAGAAAATTATTCTCTCACAGTTGTGGAGGTGTTGGAAAGAAGGTGTTAGTAGAGCCATGCTCCCTGTGAAGGTTGTAGAGAAGAATCATTTCTTGCCTCTTCCAGCTTATGGTGGCCCCAGGCATTGTTTGACTTGTGGCAGCCCAGCTCCATTCTTAGCCTCTGTCTTCACATGGCTTTCTTCCCTATGTTTCTATATCCAAATCTCCCTCTCCTTTTTCTGGTAGACACTAGTAATTGAATTTAGGGCCCACCTTAATCCAGTATGACCTCATTTTAACTTACATCTGCCAAGATCCTATTTCCAATTAAGGTCTCATTGACAGGTACTTGGGATTAAGATTTGGGCATACCTTTTTGGGGGTCACAATTCAACTCACTACACAGATTTATCTGATGTTTGCCCTGCCCTATCCCTGGAATTGGCTGCTTCTTTTTAACTCTTTAGTAGAGAATAGTATTTAGAAACCAAGGTCTGGATGCTAGGGTATGTTCATTGCTACTGGAGTGTCATTGCTTCTAGGCCCTCTCAGAAGACAGATCTAAAATTACATACCCTCAAGTGTATGTATCTATAGATACACACACTTTTTTTTTTTTTTTTTTAAGACAGAGTCTCGCTCTGTTGCCCAGGCTGGACAGATTTGCAGCTGTGCAATCTCGGCTCACTGCAACCCCTGCCTTCCGGGTTCAAGCAATTCTCTGCCTCAGCCTCCTGAGTAGCTGGTAGCTGGGATTACAGGCGCCCACCACCACGCCCAGCTAATTTTTGTATTTTTAGTAGAGACGGGGTTTCACCATGTTGGCCAGGCTGGTCTTGAACTCCTGACCTCGTGATCCACCCACCTCAGCCTCCCAAAGTGCTGGGATTAAAGGTGTGAGCCACCGCGCCCAGCCATACACACATTTTGTATATACATGCATACATAACATATGTATGTATACGTATACATACATACGTGGATACACATGTTGAATACATATTCATTGTAGACACAGACATGTGTATACATGTATTAATACTTATATTACTCTGGCACGTGTATATCCTATATCAGTATTTATATATTTATCTACTTGTATACTAAAAACCATAAGTTTATATTCATACCTGTAATTCCAACCCAACACTACAGGGTACGTGATAGCCTTCCCTCTTTCATATTTGTAACTCCTTTCTCCAACAGAACAACCCTGCTCCCAGTATCCTCAATGTAGTTACTCATTTGCTTAAGTCTAGAATATACAGAAAGTAGTTTCAGAATTTCTAACCTATACCACTGTGAAAAGAAAATTTACCAATAAAGTTCTCAATAGGAGTCTTACTTTGTTTTTTGGCAAAATTTATGTATAGTGAAATGTACAAACATTAAGTGTGTAATTCAATGAGTTTTGACAAATAATAAGGCAGTTTTGTAAAAACTTTGGTGAAATTGGAAAATAAGCGCACCCCAGTCACCTTTTTTGGCTACTACTAAATTGACTCTGATCACATGGAAGTATAATAATTTTCTTTAGTGTGAATGCCCTGAGCCATGAGGTAACCCTGTTCTGAAGTGGTTTCCTTGCTTGTAAATAAATAATGTTGACATGTAAAGCAGGACCACCAAACTGTAAGTCTTGTAGTAATTTTAATGTATTTTCCACTCTGGACAAAAAGATGTGTTTTTATTCCTGATAAATATTAATAGTTCTAGAAGAGGACATTTTCCAAATTAAAGAATTAGGTATTTTTTCATAATTCCCGGGTAGTATCTGATATTTTCCATAGCTCTTTGGAGAAGATTCTTGTTCAAGATGCATGGGTAGTATTTCTTTTGAGTCCTATTATACAAAAGCTTTCAAGTACTAATAGCAGAATGATTATATTTGAGTGTATTTGGTATCTTAGTCATATACACTAGGCAAAAACAAAAAAGCAGCCCATTAATGACATTAATGATCTCTCTCCAGATATCACTGATTAAAAGATTAATAGTATGTATTTTGCATATATAATTGTATCCTAATCTGTAATAGATTACCATTTTATATTGAACAAAATATAAAATGAGGCATTTTGTTCTTTTTTCTACCATGTATTAAGGTATTATTGATACTAGTGAGTCATTTATTTCACACATTAGTTTTATACTTACTATGTGCAAGTTGTAGTTCTAGGGGCTGGGGATTTAGCACTGAACACAGCAGAACAACCCCTGCTCTTAGGAAGCTTACAGTCGGACAGAGATAAGTAATAAAGTAAATATTATAGTAAATATTAATAATGTATTAGTAAAGTTGTAGTGTCTTAGAAAGCGATTAGCACTGTGGAGAGAAAGCAGGGAAGAAGAATAGGGCACACAGGAGGCAGGGGTACCTTCTTAATTTAAAATAAGATGGTCAGGAGAGGCTCACTGAAAAGGTAACATTGAGCATAGATTGAAATTAAGTGAAAGAATGAGCCATACAGGGGGAAGAACATTCTGTATAGAGGAAACAGCCAGTGCAAGTCTCTAAAGTAGGATCATGCCTGACGTGCTCTAGAAACTGCAATAAGGACTGAATGTATATGAGAACGAGGGGTGGAGAAATAGAAAATGAGGCAGAGTTGGGCACATGGTATATAGCCTGCTGTAATAAGGATTGTGGCTTTTACTCTGAGAAGCGAAATATACTGATTGTAAACTTGTAAAAAGACTTAGGTATTCCTCCACATTGTCCACTAAATAATATTTTCATGAAAATAATAGAGGCTTATGGAAACAAAAATTCAAACAGTGTGGGAGAGTATAAAATGAAACTTTTAGAACAAGTACCTTGCCCCACACACTCACACACTTTCAGTCCCATTCCCTAGAAGTATCTTTTCACTTGTGACTGTTTCTGTAATCCTCAGAGCTACCTCCGTAACACTGAGCTCTAAATTCTTCTTTTAAAAAAGTTTTCTTTGAAAATTGAACGTTTGTCTGATATATAAATGAAGGTTAACTTAGTTTCTGCAATTCCACTTCTCTTTTGTCCTCTTCCTCCGTTTCTACTCGCATCTAGTAAAACCTTTAGTGACCACCAGAGGGAGCAAAGTTCAACATAAATAAGATGCGTTTTTATTCTCGGGAATTTCTAGTGTTTTCTGTGTGTTTCAGTGGTATTGTTAATACCTTGGTTCTCTCTTGCTTTTTTTTTTTTTAACTTCTTAGATCTTTAAAACTTTTATATTTACTCGGGATCATATTATTAACTTCATTTCTTTTCACCTCACTGATCTGATGATGTTTAGACTAGCATCCATTGTTACTTGTGTGTTGTCCATGGAGAAAAATAGCATAGATGGGAGAACTGACACTCTCCTTTCTTTAGTTCCAGCAGCCAAATAAGTGGTTGTCTAGCTGTCCAGTATCCATCTAGCCTTTTGCAAAATTGGCTGCTATTCATCTGTGGTTTTTGTAACATCAGCTAGTTATCTTTTACCTATAAAAATTATTGAAAGATAGATAAATTTATACCTGTTGTTTATACTTACCTATGAAGGCAGTCATAACTTTTATAATTTATATTTAAAAAAATAACTAAACAGATTTGTTTTTGACAAAAATTTACCTTTGACTTTTTTCTTGTTATTCATATCTAATTTTTGTTGACTGTAAGGTATTAAATTGAGGTTCTCTAGCTGCCTTATGCTAGAGAATAATTCTTTAAGTTATATATTTCTCATGTATTAAAACTCTCATCTCAGAAAGAAATTCACCTGACTGTTGAACTTGATAGTACTCCATCCAGCCTATAGACTCTTCAAGGCAAGGACCGTGTCAGATTCGCCTTTGTGTTACTATTTACCACGTACAAAGTTCAGCACAGGGCCATACCGTAGAGGATACCTAGATTATTCTAATTTCCTTCTAATTCTCTTTTCCAGGGTAAATAACATGAATCCATTACATTTCTCTCTTAGAGTGTATTTCCAACCTTCTGGTTCTTCTTTTGTTTCTTCAAGTTCCAGGGCATAACTTATGCTCAGTATAAGGGGAATACTTTATTTAATTTAATTAGCATTTTTAGAGCATATAGATATGTGGGATGCTATTAGCAATTCCTGAAAAAAGCTACCTGGGAATAAATAGAAAACTTAGCATTTTTGGTTAAAGACTAACAGTGTTGCTGAAGAAATTAAAATATACACAGGGAAAGTGAATTTTGAATTAAGATTTGAGTATGGTAAAGGCCACTTTTAAGGTAATAGAAATATTATAAAGCACAAAGTCTGCATGATTAAGTATTTTTTTGCCCCAAGATTCAGCCTGTGTTGATGATTTTCAAAACTGTGTCTCTCCCTATCATTCTTGCAGTTTTAACCACAGTCTATATTGATTCTAAATTTATTTTTTAGCCCTGATCTTTTCTGTGATCCTGATCAGGGATTAGGGTTTTTAGACCAGGGTCACACACACACACAAAAAAATCAAAAACAAGTGCCTTCGTGGGCCAGGCCATTAACATAAATGAAGGAAGTCGGTTTTGATTTATATAGAGAGAATCACAAGGTTGTGGTTTGCAGTGAAGTGCATGCCCTATTTAAAGAGGGGAATTGGACGTTAGCTCCAGCCAGTTATCGCCATGAATGCTCAGTAGTGCCAGATCTGATATAAAATCTTGTGTTTTTTTTTTTGTTTTTTTTTTTTTGAGACGGAGTCTCACTCTGTTGTTAGGCTGGAGTACAGTGGTGCGATCTCGGCTCACTGCAGACTCTGCCTCCCGGGTTCCAGCAATTCTCCTGCCTCAGCCTCCTGGATAGCTGGGACTACAGGCACATGCCACCATGCCCAGTTAATTTTTGTATTTTCAGTAGAGACGAGGCCTCACCATGTCGGTTAGGCTGGTGTCGAACTCCTGACCTCAAGTCATCCACCCACCTCGGCCTCCCAAAGTGCTAGATTACAGGCATGAGCCACCGTGCCCAGCCTGAAATCTCATTTTTTAAGTGACATCTTCTGATTTTTTTTAAAGTTAAACATAATGTGAGCCTAATCAAGTACTTCTACAAGCTCCATTTGACTTGAAGAACTCTGCCTTTTTGGCTTTGAGTTTCATGTGCTGGAATACTTGTTGAGCATTTCTGTTTAGTGTTGCATTGGCACTTCAAACTCAACAGGTCTAAAATAGAACTTATCAACTGTCTACCCCCTTACCCTGCCTTCAGATGCTTTCTTCTGCTTCTTTCCTTATTTAATGGTACTGCCATATACTTTCATTCATTCAAGTGAGAAACCTAGCAGTGATCCCTGAATCTTTTCTTACTGCTTTTTCTTAGTGACCTATTTAATTAGTTACCAAGTGTCACTAATTTTATCTTTTAAGTAATCTGCATCTATCACTTTCTTTCTACCCCTACTGCCTCTTTCTTAATATATCATCATCTCTTGCCTAGGCTGTTGCAATGCCTCCTGTATTCTCCTTGTTTTGAGTGTGGTCCCTCTCAGTTCTGTTTTCCACATTGCTTCTGACATGACTTATCTGAATGTATATCTGACCATGTTTACCCCATTTAAAAGTGGTTCCCCTTTACTTACAGGCTAAATTAGCATGATATACAAAGTCCACCACAATCTGGTTTATATCCACATTTGAGTCCCACCTTTTATCCCTCTTCATCTTTTATTTTAGATTCCAGTACTATCAGACTGCTTGTATTTTCTGCTTGTATTTTCTTTTTTTCTTTGGTTTTGAGACAGGGTCTGGCTCTATCACCCAGGCTGGAGTGCAGTGGTGCGATCTCTGCTCACTGCACCTTCTGCCTCCGGGGCTCAAGCCATCCTCCCACCTCAGCCTCCTGAATACCTGGGACTACAGGTGCGTGTCACCACACCCAGCTAGTTTTTTGTATTTTTAATAGGGACAGGGTTTCGCCATGTTGCCCAGGCCAGTCTTGAACTCCTGGACTCAAGCAGTCCGCCCACCTCGGCCTCAAAGTGCTGGGATTACAGGCATACCTGCCATACTGCTTGTATTTTCCTACAAATATATGGGGTACCTGTGAAATTTTGTTACATGTATATAGTGCTGTACTGATCAAATCAGGGTATTTCGGGTATCTGTACATTTTTGTCAAGTGTAGTCCCTCTACTCTGCTATCAAACATTGAATTTATTCCTTCTTTCTTACTGTATGTTTATACCCTTTAACCCACTTCTCTTCATTTTCCCCTCTTCCCCCTACTTGCCCCTCCCACTCTCTGTTATGTGTCTTTCCACTCTCTACCTCCATGTGATCAAATTTTTTAGCTCATATATATAAATGAGAACAAGTGATATTTGTCTTTTTGTGTCTGGCTTATTTCACTTAAGATAATGACCTCAAGTTCCATCCATGTTGCTGCAAATAACATTTCATTCTTTTTTATAGCTGCATAATATTTCATTGTGTATATATACCACATTTTATTTATTCATTCATCCGTGATAGACATTTAGGTTGACTTTTTATCTTTGCCATTGTGAATAGTGCTGCAATAAGCATGCAAGTATTGATTTCTTTAGAGAAGAGGCTTTAAATGAGATTGATGAATATTTTGTTTGTTTTTAGAGACAAGGTCTTGCTGTGTTGCCCAGGCTGGAGTGCAGTGGTGCAATCCTAGCTCATTGCAGCCTCAAACTCCTGGGCTCAAGTGATCTTCCCACCTTGGCCTCCTAAGTAGCTGGGACTACAGGTGTGTGCCATCACACCAGCGAATTTTCTTTTTCTTTTTCTTTGGTAGAGATGTGGTCTTGCATGTTGCCTGGGCTGGTCTTGAACACCTGGGCTCAAGTGATCCTCCTGCCTTGGCCTCTCAAAGTGCTGGTGTTACAGGTGTGAGCCACTGTGCCCAGCCAAATGGATATTTGAAATAGGCATTTCTCTAGTATAAACTTCTTTTTAAAAAAGGGATTTATAGGCCGGGTGCGGTGACTCATGCCTGTAATCCCAGCACTTTGGGAGGCCAAGGTGGGCAGATCATCTGAGGTCAGGAGTTTGAGACCAGCCTGACCATCATGGTGAAACCCCGTCTCTACTAAAAATACAAAAATTAGCCAGCAATGGTGGTACTGTAATCCCAGCTACTTGGGAGGCTGAGGCAGGAGAATTGCTTGAACCTGGGAGGCAGAGGTTGCAGTGAGCCGAGATTGTGCCATTGCACTCCAGCCTGGGCGACACAGCATGACTCCATATCAAAAAAAAAAAAAAAAAGAGATTTATAGAGCGGGAAAATTTTGCTTCAGGAATGAGGCATAAAGTCCAAAATTCCTTGTCTAGATTGTATTGTTCTAAGTATTATAAATTGAATTGTTGTTTAATTCAGTGGACTATAGAGGGCAGTGTTTCACAGTTTAAAGTTACTGATTTTTCTGTGAAACTAAATACACTTCAATTATGCTTATTTTGTGTATTTCTCTAATAGACACACAATAAAAACTATAAGATTAGAAATTATTTTTTAGCTGTACTTAATAAATAAAAATACATTTTAATGTAAAATTATAATAATTTCAATAAAGATAATCTTATTATCTTTACATCCCAAAATGATGTACTTTTGGGATAATAGATTAGAACTAAAAATGACTTTGTTTTCTTATTCAATCCATGTAAGTTAAGAAAAATAAGCATCATATGGTGATCTAAATTTATTAGAAAATTTAGAGAAAATTAGTATCCTGTGCAACTAAAATTTTCTTTTGCAAAGGAATTTTTTGTTTTTTGTTTTTTTTTTAAAGAGATGGAGTCTCACTATGTTGTCTAGGCTAGACCTGAACTCCTGGGCTCAAGTGATCCTCCTGCCTCATCCTTCCAAGTAGCTGGGACTACAGGTGCACACTGCCTTGCCCAGCTCCCAGAAGACTTTTTAAGACTTCTTATTTGTGCATTAGAGCAGAATAAGCTTTTTGCAGATACAACAGTTACACATTTTAGTAGATTAATTGAATTATGATGTTAAAGCTATAGCTAAAAGAAATAATCTAGAAATAGTTTCTTTCCTGATTTTAATAAAACATTTCTGACTTATTTTAGTAAAAAAGTAACCTGTGTGTATTAGTTGGGAATTAAGAACTAGAACTGCATTTTATCTGTTTTTTAAATTATAAGGAGATTATTTTTTCTGCTGAAAAAAAACATTCGTTCTAATGATAAACTCTATTATGACATGTTTTGTTACTAGGAACAGAGATTGATTATATTTTGGGCCAAATTTATTAACCTCCATATAGAGGTAATTTTCAGTACAGAAAAGCATGGTGTGTTATTAAAAATATTTAATGGTCTATCCTACTGACTTTATAAAGAGTTATGCAATATTTAGGAACTGTAGGATTCTTAATGCTTGTGTGTATGCTCTTATATGTGTGTATGTGTTTGTTAGTGGTCCCTGTTTGTGGTTTAAAAATGTATAGCAGTCCTCCCTGATCTATAGTTTTGCTTTCTGAGGGGTTTCAGTCACCTGAGGTCAATGGTGGTCCAAAAATATTAAGTGGAAAATTCCAGAAGTAAACAATTGATAAGTTTTAAATTGCACGCCCTGTTGTGATAAAATCTCTCCTGTCCCACTCCATACATCCCTTTGTCAAGATGTATCCATTACCTGTTCCTATATAGGAAAAAACATAGTATATATAGGGCTCTGTAGTATCTACAGTTTGAGGCATCTACTAGGGGTCTTAGAATACATACCCCATGGATAAGGGGGTATAATGTTATACAAAGCATTAGATTGTGTAATGTTTTGGTTAGCTTCAGAGGGGAACTGGTGAATAGATATATAGTCTGATATATTCATTGGATATTTTCACCTTTCTTCCATCCATGTACTTGTGTTGTTTTTGAGTTTTCTTGTTTTTTTTGTTTGTTTTTTTTTTTTTTTGAGACAGAGTCTCACTCTGTTGCCCAGGCTGAGCGCAATGGCATGATCTCAGCTCACTGCAACCTCTGTCTCCCGGGTTCAAGCAATTCTCCTGCCTCAGCCTCCCAAGTAGCTGGGATTACAGGTGCCTGCCACCATGCCCGGCTCATTTTTGTATTTTTCGTAGAGACGGGGTTTCACCATGTTGACCAGGCTGGTCTCAAACTCCCGACCTCAGGTGATCCACCCGCCTTGGCCTTCCAAAGTGCTGGGATTATAGGCGTGAGCCACTGTGCCCGGCTGAGTTTTCTTGTTTTATTTGCCAGTTGTACTTTTAAATTTTCTTTTGTGATACTTGTCAGTTGAGGAAAAGAAGCATTGTATTAGCCTATATGTGTGCATAGGCGAAAACCTTTGAGTGACAACTTCATTCTTTTTTTTTAAAAAAAAATTTAACCCATTTATGCCTAGTGTTCTATTATTGGAATGCAAAGCTTGTGGGAATTATTTACATCCTACTGCTCAAGGTCATTGCCAAGGTCTGATTTTCACAAAAAAAATTTTCAACCTCCGGCATAAATGAGTTAATGATATAACTTAAACAGAACTTGTGAATGCTTTTTGGCTTCACATTCCATCTTTAACACCATAGTTTTGCATCAGAGATCTCAAATGATTTTACCTGGGGATAAACTTCTAGTCTTTCATTGGTATTGGTGGGATTGGGTTGCATTGGAACCAGATTCAGATTTTGGTATGTGATAGTTGTTTGTTTTGCTATTTTCCCCTAGCCATAATATATACCTGAGTGCCTAGACATGATAAATGTTATCTTCCAGTTGTCCTGTTTTTCCTTAGGTTGAATTTTAATATATTCGATAACAAATTTAGTGAAACTCTTAATAATCCGTGTTGTTGATTTAAGTAAAAGGGAAAATGAAAAGTGCCCCACCAACTCTTTCTAGGTGTTATAGCATTTTCCATCATATGGTAAACACTAGGTCATTTTACTTTATTTTTTTACATAAATGTTCATAGTCGCTTTATTTATAATAACCCCAAACTGGAAACCAAAATTTCCATCAACAGGAGAAGGCTAAACAAATTATGGTGTATCTACAGAATGGAATACTAAATAGGACCAAACTATTGGTATACATAACATGGTGGCTCATGCCTGTAATCCCAGCACTTCGGGAGGCCAGGATGGGAGGACTGCTTGAGCATAAGAGTTCAAGACCAGCCTGGGCAATACAGCAAGACCTCATCGCTACAAAAATAAAAAATTAGCTGAGTGTGGTGGTTTACACCTGTGGTCCCAGTTACTCAGGAGGTTGAGATGGGAGGATCGCTTGAGCCCAGGAGGTTGAGGCTATAGTGAACTCTGATCATGCCACGGCACTCCAGCCTGGGCCACAGAGTGGGACCCCATGTGAAAAATAAATAAATAAATAAAATTCTAGAAAGTGCAAACTACAGTGACAGAAACCAGATCAGTGGTTGCCTGGGGATACAAAGTAGGAATAAACAGCAGGGATTACAAAAGGGACACAAGGAAACTTTCCGAGATGGTGGATATATATGTTCATCATCTCAACTGTGGCAGTGGTTTCACCAATATACATCAAAACTCATCAAACTGTACAATTTAAATATGCACAGTTATTATATTATTTCATTTAGGCTGTTAAAATAGCACCACCTTTCACTGTCAAAACTATCTCAGTTTGAATGCTGGTAATATTCTATTTCTTGATCTGGATGCTGGCTTAATGGATTTTTAAATCTGGGTGTTGATTTCATATTTATTCAGTTTGTGAAAACCCACTTAAAATATGTACATTTTTCTATATACATGTTAACTTCAACTCCTTTCCTCTCCACAAAAAGCCTGAATCCCTGAAAGGGACATGTAGAAAATGTCCCAGGTGGACAGTAAATTACAGGGAGACAACACTGGATCATTTTAAATGTAGATCCTGAAAGTCTGTTGATTTGGATTTGAAATCCAGTGAAGGAGGATATTTTTTTATTCTCCATTTGTTTTAAAAATACACTGGTACAAAAGTAGGTGAAATTATATAACACAGACTTAATGAATGTATTATTTCTATTCTAATATATTCGATAGCTAAAAAGTTTTTAGGTAAAAAGCCAGAAAGATTCTATTAGTCTCAATTAGTCCTTTTAACAATCTTGTAGAGAAAATAATTCCCCTCTTACAGATGAGGAAGCTAAGGATCAGAGAGGTTAAGTAACCTAGCCCATAGCCAGAATGTCCAAAAGCAAAATTTCAGGCCTAGGCTTGCTTAACTTAGATACCTGAATTATTTTCTCCACATGACATTACACAACACATTTTAGAAGATTTTTTTTTTAGCTTTTCAGATATATTTTATGTTGTATTTCTTTAAATATCAGCTATTTGGCCATATTTTATTGGAGGCTGGTGCTCTTTTCTAGGGCTGCATGCCCTTTTAAAAGCAAGTATGAATTTCACCTGTATTTAAGCTATTCTAATATACCTCTCATTTTATAACTTTTTAAAGAGCAGTATACTCCAGATGTGTTTCAGGATGGCTTTATAGCTTTCTGTGCTACCTTGACAACATAGTGCTATCTCTTCTTGTATTTCTCCCTGCGTATAAGTGAATATTAGCAGAATTATGAATAAATTGGAAATTGTAAATGAATAGAAAAGTGGTCTTTAATTCAGTAAGAATTGGTAGTCTTTGGAAGTATTTTGAAATACTACTTTTAGATTTACAGGGAGGCAAAATCTCAACATGGAATGAATATTATAATTTCATAATTTTAACCCTATTATGTATAAGATTGACTATGGGTGTGTGTATGTATATACATATATATACAGGTGTTAATATGGACGTTACTTTTTAGTACAAGTAAAAGGTTATAAGAAATATTTTAATCAAGTGAATCCAGAACTTATTTTGGTGGTGGTGATGGTTTCATTTGTATGTTTATGTGTGTGTGTATATGTGCATATGTGTAGGTTTAATCTCTCTGTGCTACTGTTATTATGTACCATTCAATATCAGTAACTATAGCAAAGGGAGTTTGATGGTATTAGCAATAACTTAGACACAGTAAAAAGCTGAAAAACAGCAAAATTGTATATACATATATTACTGACTTGTATTCCAAACAATCCTATCTATATTGCCTCAATTTTTTAAAATGTGTGGACTATTTATCTCTTTTTACAGTTTTTGAAATTCTTAACATTTTGGGATATTAAAATTTTGTATTACAAAGTTAGATAGAGACATTTTATAGTTGATTTCTTTCCCCATCGCCCTCCCCTCCACTCCTGCCAAATTTGACTCGTGTAAAAGTTTTACATATTGAGAGACTAAATGTTTAAAATATCTAATATTTATACAATAGCTGATTAAATCTTTTTTACCACTATCTTAATCTTTGTGCTTTTTCTACATACAAAGTTTTATAGTCCATGGAGCATTTCACTTGTATATGTTTTATTCTATGGAATTATTCTATGCTTTTGTTCAGTAGTATTCTACTAGATTCCTATACTTCCAAGTACTGTATAGTCTTTGTTTTCATATCTACTTGTGTTGCAAAACTAGGGGGTGACTATGTTAATTTGTCCCTTGAGATTCAGTTCAGCTAAGATTTATTGAACCTCTTCAGGCTGTATTACTTAGCATAAACTAATGCTGTTTCTTGCTGAAGTCTTATAATAATAATAATGATTAATTATATGTCATCTTCTTAAATTTTTAAAGAATTAAAGTACTTTAGAATGTGTTTTTCCTAGTAAACTCAGGATACCAAATTACTCAGCTTTTAGCTTTTTTCTTTAGCATTCCTGCTGATCAGTGTAACATGAAATCATCCAGTTCAATTACTGTATTATTGGACTATGATTTTGAAAAACTGATTTAGATTTTATTAATTTTTTAATCATTATTGATGATATACACACCCGCACCCCCCCACACACACAACCACCCAGCCTGCCTTTGTGTTTGTAGTGTCTTCCATGGAAATTTAAATTGGGGAAGTTTCTCTCTAGACCAACAACTACCCTCTGGCTTTATTATCCAGAGTTTCCAGGAATGCCTGATGAAGTACTTCAGCTACATCTACCCTAAATCACAATGCTGTTGTTCTCTGATACTCTGAGCCATTCTTGTTTACCAATAAAGTGTGTGCCATTCATTCATAGTATAATTTTTTGCCACACATCACCTAAACGTTACACATCAACTCTTGAATAGTGAAGTAATGGAGAGTTAACAAATTTGGTACCCAAATGGGCCCAGCAGAGGATACCTTAACTTAAAGGAGGGGTTTGACACTATAGTGGGACTGACCAAGATAGAGCAAAGATATTTTGGAGCTCCTCAGGTCTGGCCTTGCCCTATACGTACCTATGTTCCTAAAATTTGAGCACCTTAGAAATAATATCATTAAGTGAATAACTTTAGTCATTAGAGATAGAAACATTTTTCTTTGTTTATAAATATCTGCATGCATGTGTGGGAGAGAGATTTTTGAGGAAACTCATTGGTATAAACCTCTGCTGAGGCAGAAGACCATGTATTTTGAATAATTTCCTATACCAACCATACTTGGTTTTTGTTTGATCATTTTTATGCTTAAATAAAATCTGGAATTTTAAATTTTATTACCTTATACCTATTGGGAAAGAGTAAAGTGCCAGTTTTCTTGATATGGTGTGGCTGTGTCCCCACCCAAATCTTAATTTGAATTGTATCTCCCAGAATTCCCATGTGTTGTGGGAGGGACCCAGGGGGAGGTAATTGAATCATGGGGGCTGGTCTTTCCCATGCTATTCTGGTGATACTGAATAAGTCTCACAAGATCTGTTGGGCTTATCAGGGGTATCCGCTTTTGCTTCTTCATTTTTCTCTTGCCATCACCATGTAAGAAGTGCCTTTTGCCCCCCACCATGATTTTGAGGTCTCCCCAGCCATGTGGAACTGTAAGTCCAATTAAACCTCTTTTTCTCCCCAGTCTCAGGTATGTTTTTATCAGCAGCATGAAAACAGACTAATTCATATCTCCTTCCAAGTTGACAGATAAACTTTTTTTTTTTTCCTTAAAATCTCACTCTGTGTTGCCCAGGCTGGAGTGCAGTGGCACAATGATGTCTCACTGCAGCCTTGACCTCTCCAGTCTCAGGTGATCCTCCCACCTCAGCCTCTTGAGTAGCTGGTACTATAGCCACATGCTACCACGCCTGGCTAATTTTCGTATTTTTTTGTAGAGACGTGGTTTTGCCATGTTGTCCAGGTTGGTCTTGAACTCCTGGGCTTAAGAGATCTGCCCACCTCAGCCTCCCAAAGTGCTGGGATTATAAGAGTGAGCCACTGCACCTGGCCAACAGATAAACTTTCAATTATTTGCGTCACTTAGGAACAAGGAAATATGAATTGCAAAAAGAACAGAAGAACAAATTCTGAAGTTGCAAATTTCTATTTATGTTATATTCACAGGTTAATACACAAAGTTCTGAAACTTTAGAAAACAGAATATTTTTATTTAAGAGATGGATTTATTTCATCAAAGAAATTGAGCAGTCAATTATTTTTACCCATCTTCACACAGTGGCATTTGGTCTTAAATACCATTTTAATTATGTGCTTTAAAAATCAATTCAATTTAACTTTATTTTAAAAAATACTTTTTGTGAGCACAAACAAAGTGACCTCTTAATGCCCGGATATGATGAAATGTGGATGTAGCACTTGTTGGTACGCAAATAGTTAAAACTGTGGTGTTGTCTTTTCTAGGTGTTTAGCAAAGATTTTTCTGTATTCTAGAGTTCCTTGTCAACTGTGTGATCATAGAATCATGGGAGGCTTGAGATCTTCTAGGCACTGTTTGGAATATTGTAATATATACCGTAGTTTAAGTATGTGCTGTTTTGCAGATAGCCCTCATTTCATGCAGAGTCCTGTATTTAAATAACTCAGTTCATTGCTATTCTAAGTAGTGCTTTTGCAGTCAAACATCTGAAAGGCGATTGACTTTTTTCCTATAGCACCATAATTTATAAGAAAACATAAAATGAAAAGACTAGACCAAGATGATTCTGGTACATGGTTGTAATCTTAATATCAGTTTAGAGAGTAAAGACTAAGTCTGTTCAGAATAGACTGTTTAACCAGCTGATCAGCTGGAATTTCATATAACTTCATGGTTCTTGTGGGTATTTTTTTTGCTGTTTTTTATCTTTATGTTTAGGTGTTGGGTGTCTTTGATTTTATGTCTTCTGAGAAATTTATGATCCTATGCTTTATTTATGACACTAGTCTCAGCTTAGGCAATTGATTGAAATACGATATAGGGAAATTTAGCATGCATTTTTTTAACAGCTTAAATTGGAAAAATGAACCAACAATGTTAATGTGGAATTGTTTTGGAGCAAGGTAAGAAGGGAACAATAGGTTAATTTCTTTCTATTTGTATTAGTCTTTTATTGTTAAAATCTTATTTATTATATTTGACATAATTTGCTTTTGGAGATTAGTAGTGTATTATGCTTTAAAGTTGTGAAGGAAGATTGTAATTCATTGAAATTATATATGTAGAAAACAAATTTGTAAACTGTTGAGTGCAATGCAAGTATAAATTTTATATCAAATATGATACTTAACTGAGGCAAGTATTTTATTAATATGCCACCAAAAAATAAACGGGATGCAATGTTAGTGTTGCTGAGGATATTAGTGAATGATAACCTGCACATGGTAGGCTATGGTGAATAAATGACCAGGTTGAAATTATAGAGAAATTATTCACAGGGAAACATTAATACATTTCCCTTAATGTGGCTGTACCATGGCAAACCTCGATTCTTACGGGATCAATTTAGTTGTCTAACTCATATTCCTTTAATTTAGAGTTGGAAAATTATTTTCTTCATCTATATTGAATCTGTCAGTTGCATGAATTAGATTTTATTAACCAAGTTGAAAATGAATTCAGTTTTTGAAAATGTTTTTAAAGGCCTAGATTTAAAACTCTGTAGAATTACTATATTGTTTTCAGGCTCACTATAGAGTATCCTTCTTCTAGAGGCAGTGGAATTTTATTTTCTTTACAAAGCATGTGAAATACGACTTCTAGTTATTTGACACAATTTCTACTTCAAGACCAAAAATATTACTAACTTTACAGCTTTACTTTCAAAACTACCAATGTTTGTTGGACTTTGAATTCTTGAAGTATGGCAAAGATGAAAAGGGGGAGAGTTAGGGGATGGGTTGACCTTTGCATACAATGCAGAATCAAATCTAAAAAAACAATCAGGGTAATTCTTGACAGGTAAAAGGATCCTAAGAGGAAAAATAGAAGATGCTATTACAAATTTGGGTCTGAATTTCTCAATGTGTATCTGTTTATGGAAAAGGACTATATATTATTAAACATGGTTATCTTATGGTCAAAACCCTGTAGTAATAAAATAAATTTGAGCACTGGCAGTGCAGCTTGGTTGGTGTATAGATAGAGGTGATGGCAAGCAGGTGTTGTTCTGTTTGATACTGAAGCATTCTAGCCACAAGTTGAGGACATATGGAAAACTGGGTGGAATTGCAAATTTTTCTTAAATGTCAAAGTTTCCCTAACCCTACAAAATGTAGTTGTGGAAACTAGGATAAGGTAGTTGTCATGTTTTTGCCTTGTCTTCCTCTGTGGTATCTATGGAAAGAATAACCAGCAAAGATTTTTCTGGTGTTAAGCTAACTGATAGCCTTAAATATCTGATTTAGGGGTAACTTGAAGTAATTTTTGGAAATAGGGCAGAACCGAGATTAGCAGAGCCTTGTAGTTTATAGACTCATAATGGAAGGGTGAGACATTTGTAAAAATAGTCTGTCTCCAGGAGAAATAACAAATGCCAATAAACAGAGAAAGATGTTCAACCTCACTAATAATCAAGAAATGTAAGATGAAACAGTATATACTACTTCTTATCTGACAGATTGAATTAGAAGACTTGTTGGCAGAGCATGAGAAAATAAACCCAGTCACGCATCTTTAGTGGAGTGTAAATTGGCAGCAGTCTTCTAGGATATAGTTTCTTTGCCTCCTTAAACCAGCGGCCTTCTTAGCCTCCTTTGGTGTGAGGACCCGCGTCAGCAGGACCTCCTATCCAGCCAAACTCATGGAGGCTTTGACTCCTACTGCTTCTGGGCTTAGGACATGGGGGACAAAGGTGGCAGAATCTCTATCCTCAGTAATTGCTTGGAGGAATTACCTAGCAAGCCCAGAAGTTCAAGAGGCAAACTTTGCCCAAGGATAGGCAGGAGATAGGAAAAGACTGGCAGATGATTCCTTTTTTCTTTCTTCCTTTTCTGCTGGTTCTGAGCTACATTGGTCCATAGCCTGACTGGAAAAGATCCTATGTGACCTAGGTCACTCAAGCCAGTACCATCTTTTGTTTGCTTTTCCTCCACTCCTGCCACACCCCCGTTTTCCTCTCATCCTTCATATTCTGGGATTTTACTTTCCAAGAATTCCTTAGCTTGGGAGCTTTGCCTCAGGTTTTGTTCTTTAGGGCTAAGTAGCTAACAGTCCCATTTTTGGGACTCTGAAAATATTTGCAGGTTTTAGAAGATTTATGTACATGTTTACATTGTAGCATTGTTTGCTTTACTGAAAAATTAGAAACAATCTAAATGGATCTCAATAGGGGAATGGTTAAATAATGATATATCATACAGTGAAATACTATCCAGCAATAAAAAGAATGATATGGAAAGTTGTTCATGGTGTATTAAATGAGATAAAGTGCAGGTCAGTATGTTTAGATTGATCTCATTTTGGGAAATTAAGCCCTTTATTTTATTTTTTTAGAGACAGGGTCTTGCTGTCACCCAGCTGCGGTGCAGTAGCGTGATCATAGCTCCCTGCGGCCTCAAACTCCTGGGCTTAAGTGGTTCTCCTGCCTCAGCCTCCTGAGTAGCTAGGGACTACCAGCATATACCACCATGTACAGCTAATTTAAGTTTGTTTGTTTGTTTGTTTTGTTTGTTTTTGTTTTTGTTTGCCGAGATGGAGTCTAACTATATTGCCCAGTTTGGTCTTGAATTCCTGGGCTGAAGTGATCCTCCCACCTCAGCCTCCCAAAGTCCTGGGATTACAGGCATGAGCTACCATGCCTGGCCTACTTTTCACTTTATATACTTCTATAAGATTAAATTTTTTTGCATGTTGAATATCAATAAAACGATGGAAAAAGAATTTGCTACATGCTGGGTGTGGTAGCATGTGTCTGTAGTCCCAGCTACTCAGAAGGCTGAGATGGGAGGAACACCTGAATACAGGAATTAGTGCAGCCTCAGAAACATAGTGATACCTTGGCTCTAAAAAAAAAAAAGATATAAAAGAATTTGCTACTTAAAGATATAAGCACTGAAATAATTATTTAAAATGGAGAACAAATATGTTTAAGAGATAGAAAACTATACTAGAGTCCTTAGACTCTAGTGTTAATCTTTGGGGATCATATAGGAACTAAAATTTAAACTTTATTGTAGATGTTTTTACAGGTACATCTGTACATATTTATATAGATATATATGGGTTTATCTTAAACTGGGGCATTATTCTAAGTGCTTTGTATGTATTATCTTATTTACTGGTCACAATAACTCTTTGAGGTAGGTGCTGTTGTTACTCCTTTTTCACAGACAGGGAACCAAAGCCTAGAAAACTTTAAGAAAGAAAAAAACAAAACCATGCCTGATGTTGTATGTACTTAAAATGACAGCAGATAAAGTTTTTGACATTCATGAGCTATATAATGGACATTTTGTGCATAGGCAAACTATTAATTAAAGGTAAATTTTAATGAAGTTTATCCCAGTTGTTTTAATAATAAAACAAATTATTTAAAAAATATAAATACACCCAATAATGTCATTAATTTCATTCTCCAGCAAGTCAAAGAAACAAGCAAGTGTTGGGAAAGTGTCAAGCTCTCATTGCATGAACACTAATCAAACTGCCAGACCACCTACCAAATAGTAAATATTAGTTTGGTGCAAAAGTAATAGGCAAAACCACAATTACTTTTGTACTAACCTAATACCTAGTAAATATTTTAATAGAAATGTGGCCACAAATAGTCCCAGAAAATTCCTTTGACTATGTTATGTTTACATTTCAATTTTATGTTGTTGGTTTGTTGCTTTAACACTGAATATAATTAGAATAAAAATATGCTAATACGTTAATTTTATATTTTGAGTCAAAGCTTACTAAATTAAACCTTTACTCCCAAAATAGTATCTGAAGTAAATATATGCAGTTTACCCACTTTATTTTTTCTTTTAAAAAATTTTTATTTTAGGTTTACGGGTACATGTGAAGGTTTGTTACATTGATAAACACATACCATAGGGATTTGTTGTACATATTATTACATCACTCAGGTATTAAGCTCAATACCCAATAATTATCTCTTCTGCTCCCACCCTCCCCCCTCAAGTAGACTCCAGTGTCTGTTGCTTCCTTCCTTGTGTTCATAAGTTCTTATGTAGCTCCCACTTATAAGTGAGAACATATGGTATTTGGTTTTCTGTTCCTGTTTGTGTTTGCTAAGGATGATAGCCTCCAGCTCTATCCATGTTCCTATAAAAGGCATCTCATTCTTTTTAATGGCTCCATAATATTCTGTGATGTATGTGTACTGCATTTTCTTTATCTCCTCTGTCATTCATAAGCATTTAGGTTAATTCCATGTCTTTGCCATTGTGAACAGTGCTGCAGTGAACATTCATGTGCATGTGTCTTTGGGTAAAATGCTTTATATTCCTCCGGGTATATACCCAGTAATGAGATTACTGGGTTGAATGGTAGTTCTGTTTTCAGCTCTTTGAGAAATTGCCATTCTGCTTTCCTCAATGGTTGAACTAATTTACACTCCCACCAACAGTGTATAAGGGTTTCCTTTTCTCTGAAACCTCACCAGCATCTGATTTTTTTTGAGTTTTTCATAATGGTCATGTTGACTGGTGTCAGATGGTATCTTATTGTGGATTTGATTTGCATTTCTTGAATGATCAGTGATGTTGAGCTTTTCTTTCATCCTTCTTGGCCACATGTATGTCTTCTTTTGAAAAGTGTCTTTTCATGTCCTTTGCCTACTTTTTAATGGGGTGGTTTTTCGCTTTTGATCTGTTTAAGTTCCTTATAGATGCTGGATATTAGAGCTTGTCAGATGTACAGTTTTCAGATATTCTCTCCCGTTCTGTAGATTTTCTGTTGATAGTTTCTTTTTCTGTGCAGAAGCTCTTAAGTTTAATTAGATCCCTTTTGTCAAGTTTTGCTTTCGTTGCAATCGCTTTTGGTTTCTTTGTCATGAAATCTTTGCTGTGTCCAGGATGGCATTGCCGAGGTTGTCTTCCAGGGTTTTTATGGTTTTGGGTTTTACATTTAAGTTTTTAATCCATCTTGAATTGATTTTTGTATACGATGTAAGGAAGGGGTTCAGCTTCAATCTTCTATATATGGCTAGCCAGTTATCCCAGCGCCATTTATTGAATAGGGAGTCTTTTCCTCATTGCTTTTGTCAGCTTTGTCAAAGATCAGTTGGTCATAGACATGAGGCCTTATTTCTGGGCTCTCTATTCGGTTCCATTGGTCTATATGCCTGTTTTTATACCAGTACCATGCTGTTTTGGTCACTGTAGCCTTGTAGTATAGTTTCAAGTTGGGTAATGTGATTTCTCTGGCTTTTTTCTTTTTGCTTAGGATTGTCTTGGCTATTTGGGCCCTCTTTTTGGTTCCATATAAAATTTAAAATAATTTTTTTAGTTCTGTGAAGAATGTCATTGGTAGTTTGATAGGAATAGCATTTAATCTTTAAATTGCTTTGGGTAGTGTAACCATTTTAATGATATTGATTCTTCCTGTCCATGAGCATGGGGTGTTTTTTCATTTGTTTGTGTCTGATTTCTTTGAGCAGTGTTTTATAATTCTCATTGTAGAGATCTTTCACCTCCTTGGTTAGCTGTTTCCTAGGTACTTTGTTTATTTTTTTGTGACAGTTGTGAATGGGATTGCCTTTCTGATTTAGCTCTTCATTTTGTTGGTGGTGGTGTATAGGAATGCTAGTGATTTTTGTACATTGATTTTGTATCCTGCAACTTTGCTGAAGGTGTTTATCAGCTGAAGGAGCTTTGGGGCCGAGACTATGGGGTTTTCTAGATATGGAATCATGTCGTCTGCAAACAGATAGTTTGACTTCCTCTCATACTATTTGAATGCCCTTTCTTTCTTTTTCTTGCCTGATTGCTCTGGCCAGGACTTCCAATACTATGTTGAATAGAAGCGGTGAGAGTTGTGCTGATTTTCAAGGGGAGCGCTTCCAGCTTTTGCTCAGTTAGTATAATGTTGGCTATGCGTTTGTCATAGATGGCTCATACTATTTTGAGGTCAGTTTCTTCAACACCTAGTTTATTGAGAGTTTTTAACATGAAGGGATGTTGAGTTTTATCGAAATCCTTTTCTGCATCTATTGAGATAATGTGGTTTTTTTCTTTAGTTCTATTTATGTGATGAATCACGTTTATTGATTTGCATATGTTGAACCAACCTTGCATCCCAGGGTTGAAGCCTACTTGATCATGGTGGATAAGCTTTTTGATGTGCTGCTGGATTCAGTTTGCCAGTATTTTGCTGAGGATTTTGCACTGATGTTCATTGAGGATATCAGCCTGAAATTTTCTTTTTTTGTTGTGTCTCTGCCAGGTTTTGGTAGCAGGATGATGTTGGCCTCATGGAATGAGTTAGGGAGGACTCCCTCCTTTTCAGTTTTTTTGAAATAGTTTCAGTAGAAATGGTACCAGCTCTTCTTTGTACCTCTGATAGAATTCAGCTGTGAATCTGTCTGGTCCTGGGTTTTTTTTTGATTGGTAGACTGCTTATTGCTACCTTAACTTCAGAGCTCGTTATTCATCTTTTTAGGGATTCAGTTTCTTCCTGGTTCATTCTGGGGAGAGTATATGTGTTCAGGAATTTATCCATTTCTTGTAGAGTTTTTAGTTTATATGCGTAGAGGTATTTGTAATATTCTCTGATGGTCATTTGTATTTCTGTGGGGTCAGTGGTAATATCCATTATTTCTGATTGTGTTTATTTGAATCTTTTTTCTTTTTTATTCTAGCTAGCAGTCTATTTTATTAATTTTTTCAAAAAACCAGCTTCTGGATTCATCGATCTTTTGAATGAGTTTTATGTCTATATCCTTCAGTTCAGCTCTGATTTTGGTTATTTCTTGATTTCTGCTAGCTTTGTGATTTGTTTGCTCTTGGTTCTCTATTTCTTTTAGTTGTTAGGTTGTTAACTTGAGATCTTTCTAACTTTTTGATGTGGGCATTTTAGTGCTATAAATTTCCCTCTTAACACTGCCTTAGCTGTGTCCTAGAGATCTGGTACATTGTATCTTTGTTCTCATTAGTTTCAAAGAACTTCTTCATTTCTACCTTAATTTCATTATTTACCCAAAAGTTATTCAGGAGCAAGGTATTTAATTTCCATGTAATTGTATGGTTTTGAGTGAATTTCTTAGTCTTGGGTTCTAATTTGATTGTGCTGTGGTCCGAGAGACTGTTTGCTATGATTTCAGTTTAGCATTTGCTGAGGAGTGTTTTACTTCTGATTATGTGACTGATTTTAGAGTAAGTGCCATGTAGCATTGAGAAAAAATGCATATTCTGTTGTTTTGGGATGGAGAGTTCTGTAGATACTTATCAGGTCCATTTGATCCAGAGCTGAGTTCAAGTCTTGAATTTCTTTGTTAATTTTTCATCTCAGTGATCTATCTAATATTGTCAGTGGGGTGTTAAAGTCTCCCAATATTATTGTGTGAGGGTCTAAGTCTCTTTAAAGGTCTCCAAAAACTTGCTTTATGAATCTGGGTGCTCCTGTGTTGGGTGCATATATATTTAGGATAATTAGCTCTTCTTGTTGAATTGAACCCCTTAACATTATGTAAAGCCCTTTATCTTTTTTGATCTTGATGATTTAAAGTCTGTTGGAAACTTAAGATTGTAACTCCTTTTCTTTTCTGTTTTCTATTTGCCTGGTAAATTTTCCTCCATCCCTTTATTTTGAGCCTATGTGAGTCATTGCATGTGAGATGAGTCTCTTGCAGACAGCATACCAATGGGTCCTGGTTCTTTATCCAGCTTGCCACACTGTGTCTTTTAATTGAGGCATTTAGCCCATTTACTTTTTTTTTCTTTTTGAGACGGAGTCTCACTGTGTTGTCCAGGCTGGAGTGCCATGGCATGATCTTGGGTCACTGCAACCTCTGCTTCCCGAGTTCAAGTAATTGTCCTGCCTCAGCCTCCCAGATAGCTCGGACTACAGGTCTGTGCCACCACGCCCAGCTAATTTTTGTATTTTTAGTAGAGATGGGATTTTACCATGTTGGCCAGGCTGGTCTCAAATTCCTGACCTCAAGTGATCTGCCTGCCTCAGCTTCCCAAAGTTTTTGGATTACAAGTGTGAGCCACCGTGCCCAGCCTACCCCATTTACATTTAAGGTTAGTATTGTTATGTGTGGATTCGATCCTGTCATCATGATGCTACCTGGTTATTTTGCAGACTTGTTTATGTGGTTGCTTCGTAGTGTCACTGGTCTGTGTACTTCAGTGTGTTTTTGTAGTGGCTGGTAGTGGTTTTTCCTTTTCATATTTAGTGCTTCCTTCAGGAGCTCCTGCAAGGACCTCCTGCAAGGCATGTTGGGTGCTAACGAAGTCCCTTAGCATTTACTTTTCTGAAAAGGATCTTATTTCTCCTTTGCTTATGAAGCTTAGTTTGGTTGGATATGAAATTCTAGGTTGGAATTAGTTTTCTTTAAGATGTTAAATATTGGCCTCAAATCTCTTTTGGCTTGCAGGGTTTCCATTGAGAGGTCTACTGCTAGTGTGATGGGCTTCCCTTTGTAGACTACCTGGCCTTTCTCTCTGGTTGCCTTTAACATTTTTTCTGTCATTTCAACCTTGGAGAATCTGATGATTATGTGTCTTGGAGATGATCTTCTCGTGAGGTATCTTACTGGGGTTCTCTGCATTTCCTGTCTGCATTTCCTGAATTTGAGTGTTGGTCTGTCTAGTAAGGTTGGGAAAGTTCTCAAGGATGATATCCTGAAATATGTTTTCCAAATTGGTTCCCTTCTCCCTAGCTCTTTCGGGTACACCAGTCAGTCATAGATTTGGTCTTTTTATATAATCCCATATTTCTCAGAGGTTTTGTTCATTACTTTTTACTTTTTTTTCTCTATTTTTGTCACTTGTCTTATTTCAGAAACATAGTCTTCAAGCTCTGAAATTGTTTCCTCCACTTGGTCTCTTCTGCTATTAATACTTGCAATTGTATTATTAAATTCTTGTATTGTTTTTCAGCTGTATCAGGTTGGTCGTGTTCTTCCCTATCTTGGATATTTTGTTTGTCAGCTCCTGCAATGTTCTATTATGGTTTTAACTTCCTTGCATTGAGTTAGAATGTGCTCCTTTAGCTCAGCGGAGTTCATTTTTATCCACGTGGTGAGGTCTGTTTCTGTTGTTTCAGCCATGTCAGCCTCAGCCACATTCCGAACCCTTGCTGGAGCAGTGATGTTGTCATTTGGAGGAGAGAGGCCACTCTGGCTTTTTGAGTGTTCAGTGTTTTTGTGCTAATTCTTTCTTATCTTTGTGGGCATACTACCTAAATCTTTGAGGTTGCTGACCTGTGGATGGGATTTTTGGTTTTTGTTGTTTTGTTTTTTAAGAGTCTGGCCACTTTTTTATAGGGCTGCTGTGGTTTGCTAGGTATCCACTCCAGTCCGTAGTTGCCTCAGATTTTCCAATACCTGGAGGTATCACCAGCGAAGGCTGTGAAACAGCAAAGATGGCAGCCTGCCCCTTCCTCTGGGAGCTGCATCCCAGGGAGAGTACAGACTTGTTGCTGACTTGAATGCACCTGTAGGAGGTAGCTGGAGACCCTGGTTGGGAGGTCTCGCCCAGCCAGGAGGAACGGGATCAGGGACCTGCTTAAAGAAGCAGTCTAGCCTCATTTTCATAGAGCAGCCATGCTGTGCTGGGGTACCGTTTCTGCGACCTGTTGGGTTGGGTTCTCCAAAGCCTGGAGGCTGGAACGACTAAGTTGCTAAAACAGCAAAGATGGCATCCTGCCCCTACGCTAGGAACTTTGTTCCAGGAAGTTTTCAAACTTCTGTCAGGCAGAGAACAATGGTGGGAGTGGCTTGAGGCCCCTGTTTGTAAGTCCCACCCAGTGAAGAGGAACACATCGGGGACCCACTTAAGGAACATCACACACCGGGGCCTGCTGTGGGGTAGGGGGAGGGGGGAGGGATAGCATTAGGAGATATATCTAATGTTAAATGATGAGTTAATGGGTGCAGCACACCAACATGGCACATGTATACATACGTAACAAAGCTGCACGTTGTGCACATGTACCCTAAAACTTAAAGTATAATTAAAAAAAGAAAAAAAGGAAGCAGTCTGGTCATGCTTTTGTAGAATAGCTGTGCTGTGCCAGGGTACTGCTTCCATCCCTAAATGGTTCGGACTCCCCTAAGCCCACAGGCTGGAACCAGTTTACCAGTTTTAAATGTTTTTTTGAGGTCATATGTGTTTGATATTTTCCCTTTGTAAAATTTAAGAGTATATATCTGGATGTGTAACAATCTTTTCCCTGTATAAGCATCACTCATTTAATAGAATTTAGAAGATGAATTTATGAATTAAATAACAAATTGACTTTAATTTTTTCTTATCTTCATGGAATTTGAGAAACTTGACATTTCACATAGATTGCCAGAGACTACCAAACCCCTTTTACTGTGTAGGTTATAAACTAAAATGAATGTGGGAAAACGTTTTAAAATGTACTAACAACTATTAGTGAGAGCCCTTGTCCTAGTAAACAGACCCTTATACTTGGACTATAATTGTCACAAAGGCCCAGTTTTATCATTTGCCTATCTTCATCAGGATGTTCATTAGGTGTGTGTGAGTTGCAGGACCTAATTAGAACTGAGTTTCCTTAGCTATGCTAGAATTGAATATTTCAGTCTATGGCTTTATGAGCTGCTATTGCTAGGCAAGGATACCTTTAACAAACAGGTCAGATATACTTAGGGGGGAATGTTAGTAAATAGAACAGTAATTATAATTATGGAGAAAGTGCAAAAAGAGTTAAATTACTGACCATGGTTTCAAATTTAGAAACATTAAGTTGAACTGGAGCCAAATTACTAAAATATTAGAGATTTCTTTTGAATAACGGGAATATTTTAAGTTATCTGTTAGACTACCAGATTGTCTAATGAACCTATCATTTTCAGCATCTTACGAATAAGTTTAGTGCTTTATAATATGAATTATTTTTAGTGTTTTACACTACTGAGATCTTGAAAAAATACCATTACTTTTATTAGAACTTTGAGGTTCTAATAAAACTTCTAATAAAACTTTCTAATAAAACCTTTAAAAAATTTGTTACATTCTAGGTGTGATTGTACTGCATATGGAGATAAACAGTTTTATAATGGAACATATGCCTTTTTTTTAATAATGAAGTTTAATAGGAAAATGACAAAGATTTTATGCCAGACTTTCTAGGAATCATTATTTAAATCTAAGTTTTTAGTTCTTTGAAGGTCCTTCGTAGTATGTACTTCTCTTCCCAATATTATGAATCCAGACTTCGCTCTAACTTTACACACTGTAAACTTGATTGCCATTTGATATAACTTTTCATTGCCCCTCAACTATGGTGGATTTATTATGCCTTTTTAAAATTCATGCTGTTTTCTGAAATGCCTTTATTACTGTTCCTACCTGTGGTTTTTTTTTTTTTTTTAAAGCCCTGGTTAATTCCTGTTTATTCCGTGAAGCCTTCAGTCCACACTACCTTCTCCCTTTCTGCAAATGAATCACATTTATTATTTATGGCAAATGTTTTAATATTTGATCTTATTTGTCTTATATTGTTTCTTATCTGTATTATATGACAACATACCTAAATTCCTGGTTATACTGAATGTCTTGATAGCAGGTGTCTTGATTAATATACTTTACAGTGATGAGCTCAGTGTTTAAGACAGTAGGTTCTTAAAAGTACTTATGCTGTTGCATTGAGTTGAACTGAAATAGGTTGGGGATATTTCTTAACATAAATTATGCCCCATAATATGGCATGTGTGCTTTTTGAATGTGGTTCTAACAATTATGTGTATTTTTCATTGTCTTTTTGAAAACATTCCAGTTGCTGAATCATGCTTATTTATTGAAGGACTATTTTGAGCCATGCCATAGGAAAGATATATTAGGATTATACTATCAACATTGGTAAAAAGTTAATTTTTGGCCTGGCATGGTGGCTCACACCTGTAATCCCAGCACTTTGGGAGGCCAAGGTGAGTGGATCACCTGAGGTCAGGAGTTTGAGACCAGCCTGGCCAACATGGTGAAATCCTGTCTCTACTAAAAAAAATACAAAAATTAGCTGGGTTTGGTGGTGGGCGCCTGTAATCCCAGCTACTCAGGAGGCTGAGACAGGAGAATCACTTGAACCTGGGAGGTGAATGTTGCAGTGAGCTGAGATCGTGCCATTGTACTCCAGGCTGGGCGACAAGAGCGAAACTCCGTCTCAAAAAAAAAAAAAAAAAAGTTAATTTTTGTGGTACAGTAGACTTTTTTGGAATAATGCATTTAGTGTTTGTGTATGCCTATATGTCTTTATATTTTATTATGTGAAAATTCTCTGGTTTCTTCTATTAATTTTGCTTCCCTCAAAATAACCCACTCATTCTGATTCATGTTAGCCTCTTGCTCTCCTTAAATGGTTGTAATTTTTCTCTGCCCTTTGATTGTAAGATTCCTTAGCACTAGGTCTGGCTTTTGAGGTCTTTTGAGCAGAACTCAGGTCTGACAGGTTAAGGGAGATCTAATTTTTTCCTAGTCTTGTAGGTTAGTGATCCCTACTGAGACAAGATGAGGTGGAGTAAGAGAGACGTTTCTCCCCTTAGGACTTTCCGGGTGAATGCTGAGTAAAGGTAGGTCAGTCTGCAACAAAGAGATTGAGAACAGTTCAGCCTACCAGCATAGTTTGGGACTGCCAGAGTAAGCAGGATTTACCATATGTAGAAATTATATGTAGCATGTAGCAGATGTGGCCCCTCTCTGCTTGCTAAGGTAATCTACCTTCACCAGGCAGTTGGACCCTTTTGAAGGTTCAGGTTTTACTACCTGAGTAAATTTCTGTTCTGACCTTTGGGCCCGTGGATCTCTTGCCCCTACATGCTCTCCTTTAGGTACACTGGGCTTGTTTCAGTTTTTGATATGCCATACTGGGGAGAGGGAGCCAAGGGTATGTGTTTACATCTTCCTATTATTGTTTATAGGAAAAGTTTGCTGTTTCTACTGTCTTTCTACGGTTTCTAGGTTTGCAAGGCTTTTTAGTCAATATAGTTTTTTAAATACTTGTTATAGTGTGATGTTATAAAATATGTTTGTTTGTAAAGATGAATATTCTAGCAAATATTCTCTACCAAAAAATTTAAAAATAGCCAGGCATGGTGGCACACACCTGTAGTCCCAGCTACTTGGGAGGGTGAGGCAGGAGGATCACTTGAGCCCGGGAGGCTGAGGCTGAGGCTGCAGTGAGCCCTGATCATGCCACTGTACTCCAACCTGGGCAACAGAGAAAGACGGTGTAAAAAATATATATATATATATTTTAAAGATCAACATTTAGTCACATTCATTGTGTGAATTTTTCTGATATTCTTCATAGCTAGTTGGAAAGTATAGGTGGAAATACCTTTCAGAATTGCATGTTTGTTGTTGCTGTTTCATGATGTATCAGTCTCTCATCAAAGAAATGTTCTGTGTGCCTATAACTATCACGTTTACACTTTTCATGTGCTTTCTTAGGGTGGAATTCCTTGACCAATGGCAACCTAGGTGAAGTTTGCTATGGATCCCCTTTGAGCCGATCCTCAATAAAATACCAGAGCAATTACTGTACCCACATTAATGGTCTTCTAATCTCCAACCTTGCATGTAATTGCTACTGTCACATACAATTGCTGTCTGCCCAAGTTTCTTTCCCTGGGGACATTTGTGCCGTGCCTTGATATAGAGTTAGAAAATGAAAAAAGAGAGTTTTTGAAACTTTTTGAGGGTTTGGCTTTTAAATCTGTCTACTTTGAGAATTTAAAACTATAAAATTAAGTCACTTTTTTTTTTTTTTTTTTTAAATGGTGTCTCGCTCTGTTGCCTAGGCTATAGAGCAGTGGTGCAATCTTGGCTCACTGCAACCTCCGCCTCCTAGGTTCATGTGATTCCCCTGCCTCAGCCTCCCGAGTAGCTGGGACTATAGGCATGTGTCACCACGTCCAGTTAATTTTTTGTATTTTTAGTGGGGACAGGATTTCGCCATGTTGGCCCGGCTGGTCTCGAACTCCTGACCTCAGGTGATCCGCCCGCCTTGGCCTCACCTTTTTTACTTTTGTAGGACTGACCCGAATAAGTCTGACAATAATAAAAGATGATAAAAAAGATTTCAAGGTTCATTGATTGTAATTATATTTCTGAAAAATTAATTATGAATACATTTCCTTTATGGATTAGGACCATATTGGCCACAGTTCAAAAAATGTAATTCTAAGATGGTGTTATTTTTTAAAAAGTATATATAAAAAGTGCATAATCTAGAATTAATTCAATTTTATGGTTGTGGTAATAGGACAAGATCATAATCTAGTGGCTCTAGATTGGGGATTACCTGTTAAAGTAATGCCTTCTTTACCCCAGATTTGGAGAATGAATTCTACAGAGTGAATTTTTCAGCAAATCAAACCTACCTTTTCAAGTATCTAAACTTTTTTTCACTTTTAGGTAATCTTTGTAAAGTGACAATAAGTTTCCTAGTTTCTTTTTTTTTAAATTATACTTTAAGTTCTGGGATACATGTGCAGAACGTGCAGGTTTGTTACATACATATACATGTGCCATGATGATTTGCTGCACCCATCAACCCATCATCAACATTAGATATTTCTTCTAATGCTATCCCTCCTCCTGTCCCCCAACCCCCGATAGGCCCTGGTGTGTGATGTTCCCCTCCCTGTGTCCATGTGTTTTCATTGTTCAACTCCCACTTATGAATGAGAACATGTGGCGTTTGGTTTTCTGTTCCTGTGTTAGTTTGCTGAGAATGATGGTTTCCAGCTTCATCCATGTCCCTGTAAAGGACATGAACTCATCTTTTTTATGGCTGCATAATATTCCATGGTGTATATGTGCCACATTTTCTTAATCCAGTCTATCACTGATGGGCATTTGAGTTGGTTCCAAGTCTTTGCTATTGTGAATAGTGCCTCAGTAAACATACGTGTGCATGTGTCTTTATAGCAGCATGATTTATAATCCTTTGGGTATATACCCAGTAATGGGATGGCTGGGTCAAATGGTATTTCTAGTTCTAGATCCTTGAGGAATCGCCACACTGACTTCCGCAATGGTTGAACTAGTTTACAGTCCCACCAACAGTGTAAAAGTGTTCCTATTTCTCCACATCCTCTCCAGTACCTGTAGTTTCCTGACTTTTTAATGATCGCCATTCTAACTGGTGTGAGATGGTATCTCATTGTGGTTTTGATTTGCATTTCTCTAATGACCAGTGATGATGAGCTTTTTTTCATATGTTTGTTGGCTGCGTAAATGTCTTCTTTTGAGAAGTGTCTGTTCATATCCTTTGCCCACTTTTTGATGGGGTTGTTTTTTTTTCTTGTAAATTTGTTTAAGTTCCTTGTCGATTCCAGATATTAGCCCTTTGTCAGATGGATAGATTGCAAAAATTTTCTCCCATTTTGTAGACTGCCTCTTCACTCTGATGATAGTTTCTTTTGCTGTGCAGAAGCTCTTTAGTTTAATTAGATCCCACTTGTCAATTTTGGCTTTTGTTGCCATTGCTTTTGGTGTTTTAGTCATAAAGTCTTTGCCCATGCCTATGTCCTGAATGGTATTGCCTAGGTTTTCTTCTAGGGTTTTTATAGTTTTAGGTCTTACATTTAAGTCTTTAATCCGTCTTGAGTTAATTTTTGTATAAGGTGTAAGGAAGGGGTCCAATTTCAGTTTTCTGCATATGGCTAGCCAGTTTTCCCAATTCCATTTATTAAATAGGGAATCCTTTCCCCATTGCTTGTTTTCGTCAGGTTTGTCAAAGATCAGATGGTTGTAGATACGTGGTGTTATTTCTTAGGCGTCTGTTCTGTTTCATTGGTCTGTCTCTCTGTTTTAGTACCAGTACCATGCTGTTTTCGTTACTGTAGCCTTGTAGTATAGTTTGAAGTCAGGTAGCGTGATGCCTCCAGCTTTGTTCTTTTTGCTTAGGATTGTCTTGTCTATATGGGCTCTTTTTTGGTTCCATATGAAATTTAAGGTAGTTTTTTCTAATTCTTTGAAGAAAGTCAATGGTAGCTTGATGGGGATAGCATTGAATCTATAAATTACTTTTCACGACATTGATTCTTCCTATCCATGTGCATGGAATGTTTTTCCATTTGTTTATGTCCTCTCTTATTTCCTTGAGCAGTGGTTTGTAGTTCTCTTTGAAGAGGTCCTTCACATCCCTTGTAAGTTATATTCCTAAGTATTCTCTTTGTAGCAGTTTTGAATGGAATTTCACTCATGATTTGGCTCTCTGTTTGTCTGTTATTGGTTTATAGGAAAGCTTGTGATTTTTGCACATTGATTTTGTATCCTGAGACTTTGCTGAAGTTGCTTATCAGCTTTAGGAGATTTTGGGCTGTGACAGTGGGGTTTTCTAAATATGCAATCATGCCATCTGTAAACAGAGACAATTTGACTTCCTCTCTTCCTATTTGAATACCCTTTATTTCTTTCTCTTGCCTGATTGCCCTGGCCAGAACTTCCACTACTATGTTGAATAGGAGTGGTGAGAGAGGGCATCCTTGTCTTCCACCAGTTTTCAAAGGGAATGCTTCTAGCTTTTGCCCATTCAGTATGATATTGGCTGTGGGTTTGTAATAAATAGCTCTTATTATTTTGAGATACGTTCCATCAATACCTAGTTTATTGAGAGTTTTTAGCATCGAAAGCCTTTTCTGCATCTATTGAAATAATCATGTGGTTTTTGTCATTGGTTCTGTTTATGTGATGGATTATATTTATTGATTTGCATATGTTGAACCAGCCTTGCATCCCAGAGATGAAGCCAACTTGATCGTGGTGGATAAGCTTTTTGATGTGCTGCTGGATTCGATTTGCTAGTATTTTATTGAAGATTTTTGCATCGATGTTCATCAGGGATACTGGCCTGAAATTTTCTTTTTCTGTTGTGTCTCTGCCGGGTTTTGATATCAGGTTGATGCTGGCCTCATAAAATGAGTTAGGGAGGTTTACCTCTTTTTCTCTTGTTTGGAGTAGTTTCAGAAGGAGTGGTATGAGCTCCTCTTTGTACCTCTGGTAGATTTCGTCGGCTGTGAATCCGTCTGGTTCTGGGCTTCTTTGGTTGGTAGGCTATTAATTACTGCCTCAATTTCAGAACTTGTTATTGGTCTATTCAGGGATTCGACTTCTTCCTGATTTAGTCTTGGGAGGGTGTATGTGTCCAGGAATTTATCCATTTCTTCTAGATATTCTAGTTTATTTGCATAGAGGTGTTTATAGTATTCTCTGATAGTAGCTTGTATTTCTATAGGATCAGTGGTGATATCCCCTTTATCATTTTTTGTTGTGTCTATTTGATTCTTCTCTCTTTTCTTCATTAGTCTTGCTAGCAGTCTACTTTGTTAATCTTTTCAAAAAATCAGCTCCTGTATTCATTTATTTTTTTGAAGGATTTTTCATATCTCTATCTCCTTCAGTTCTGCTCTGATCTTAGTTATTTCTTGTCTTCTGCTAGCTTTTGAATTTGTTTGCTCTTGCTTCTCTAGTTTTTTTTTTTTTATTATTATTATTTTTTAATTTTTTGAGATGGAGTCTCACTCCATTGCCCAGGCTGGAGTACAGTGGCATGATCTCGGCTCACCACAACCTTCACCTCCTAGGTTTCAAGTGATTCTCCTGCCTCAGCCTCCCGAGTAGCTGGGACTACTGGCATGTGCCACCATGCCCAGGTAATTTTTGTATTTTTAGTAGAGATGAGGTTTCACTATATTGGCCAGGCTGGTCTCAATCTCTTGACCTCGTGATCTGCCCACGTCAGCCTCCCAAAGTGCTGGGATTACAGGTCTGAGCCACCCACGTAGTTGTTTTAATTGTGATGTTAGGGTGTCGATTTTAGATCTTACCCACTTTCTCCTGTGGGCATTTAGTGCTATAAATTTCCCTCTAAACACTGCTTTAGCTGTGTCCCAGAGATTTTGGTACGTTGTGTCTTTGTTCTCACTGTTTTCAAAGAACTTGTTTATTTCTGCCTTAATTTCATTATTTACCCATTAGTCATTCAGGAGCAGGTTGTTCAGATAGAAATGATCCCAGAAAGTATAGTCTTTCCTAGTTTTTTTAAATGTAGTTTACTGAACACATTTTTTCGTTTTTCTCTGCTTTTTAAATTGAGACATTAAAATTCACCCACTGTGTTCTCCCATTTAAGTGTACAATTCAGTGGTTTTTAGCATATTCATGAAGTTGTACAACCATCATTACAATTCATCTTAGAACATTTTCATCCCCTCAAAAAGAAACTCCATACCCTTTAGCTCTTAGTTTCAGTCTCCTCATTTCCCTCAGCCCTAAGCAACCATTAATCTAGTTTCTGTTTCTATAGATTTGCCTATTCTGGTTTCAAATGGAATATCACATGTAGTCTTTTATGACTGACTTTTTTTATTAGTATGTTTTCAGGGTGTTCTTTCACATTGTAGCATGTATCAATACTTCATTCCTTTTTATGGATGAATAGTATTCTATTGTATGGATATGCCACATTTTGTTTATCCATTCATCTTTTTTTGGACATTTGGGTTCTTTCCACCTTTTGGCTATTTTGAATAATGTTGCTGTGAACATTTGTGTGCAAGTTTTTGTGTGTACATATATCTTTATTTCTAATGGATATATATCCAGGAGTGGAATTGCTGGATCGAATGGTAATTCTGTGTTTAACTTTGAAGAACCATTGGACTGTCTTCTAAAATGGCTACAACATTTTACAGTCCTGTCAACAGTTTATGAGGGTTCTGATTTATTTTCTGCCTTTTTGATTATAGCCATCCTAGTGGGTCTGAAATGGTATCTTGTTGTGATTTCAATTTGCATTTCCCTGATGACTGATGATATTGACCACCTTTTAATGTACACATTGGCCATTTGTATATCTTTTTTAAGTTACATTTCCCTTTCTTCTCTTGTTGTAAGCTTGTAATCTCATTATTAGAATGAATTTATTGGTTATTTAGACTAATTTTCTGTCTCCAGATTATTCTAGCATACAGTCTTTTAGCTTCTATTGGAAGACTCTTAATGAAGGGAAATTTACTATTTGTGAAGAAATTGGCCCAATTTTTGAAGAACTCCAGTTGTTAGAAGCTTCTTTTTATATTAAGCCAAAATTTATTTCACTGTTTTGGTATCGTTATTGTTTTCTAATCTGTTATATTTTTGCTTTTTAGGCCCACATAGACGATGTTCAGTTTTTTATATGAGTCTTTCAGAAGTTTTTTTTGTTTGTTTGTTTTGTTTTGTTTTGTTGACAGAGTCTCACTGTCGCCCAGGCTGGAGTGCAGTGGCGCAATCTCGGCTCATTGCAAGTTCCACCTCCTGGTTTCACGCCATTCTTCTGCCTCAGCCTCCCGAATAGCTGGGACTACAGGCGCCTGCCACCACGCCTGGCTAATTTGTTTGTATTTTTTAGTAGAGACGGAGTTTCACCGTGTTAGCCAGGATGGTCTCGATCTCCTGACCTCGTGATCTACCTGCCTCGGGCTCCCAAAGTGCTGGGATTACAGGCATGGGCCACCGCACCCGGCCGAGTCTTTCAGAAGTTTTAAGACAGCTTTTAAGTCTCCTCATCTCCAGGCCAAATATTTCTAATTTCTAAAATTGTTCTTCATCTTCTTCACCATCAAGTCCCACTACCTTCCCAGTCATTCTTGTGTGAACAAATTTCAGTTTCTCAACACCTCTTTTAGAGTATGGCCTTTGGAATTGAACAGACTGTTTTAGGCATAGTGTGACCACTACAGAATAGAACTTTTCTCTCTTTAGAACACTATACTTGCACTGAGTGTGGCTTAAAATTACCTTAACACTTCTTGCAACCACATTACAATGTTAATTATTCTTTAACTTTCAGTAAACTAAAATCCTGTCTTTTTTTATACATTCTGTTATGCAATGTCTGTTGTGTACTAAGTTCAGTACTTTATGTGTACCCGTATTAAATTTCATTTTATTTTATTCAACATCTTATTCCCACATTGAAGATTTTTGGGGTGGGGGGGGTCCTGAATGTGACATCTAGTGTGTCAACTGTCTTTCATTGACCCTGTCATCAGGAAATTAGATTAGCATGCTTTTTTTTTAAGTTTTTTTTTTTTTTAATTTAAGTTCTAGGGTACATGTGCACAACGTGCAGGTTTGTTACATAGGTGAACATGTGTCATGTTGGTTTGCTGCACCCATTAACTTGTCATTTGCATTAGGTGTTTCTCTTAATGCTGTCCCTCCCCCGGCCCCCCACCCTATGACAGGCCCCGGTGTGTGATGTTCCCGACCCTGTGTCCAAGTGTTATCATTGTTCAGTTCCCACCTATGAGTGAGAACATGCGGTGTTTGGTTTGGGAGGCCGAGGAGGGCAGATCACTTGAGGTCAGGAGTTCAAGACCAGCCTGGCCAACATGGTGAAACCTTGTCGCTACTGAAAATACAAAAACTAGCCAGGCGTGGTGGCGGCCACCTGTAATCCCAGCTACTCAGGAGGCTGAGGCAGGAGAATCACTTGAACCTGTGGTGGAGGTTACAGTGAGCTGAGATCACACCACTGAACTCCAGCCTGGGTGACAGAGTGAGACTCTGTCTCAAAAAAAAAAAAAAAAAGTGCGAGTTGTAGGTCAGTGATATGTTGCTCCATTTTGTATCCATATGGGTTGCTTGCACATTTAGTTTATGGAATGTAGATAATGGGCCTGCACATCATAGCTTCAAGAAAGTCTAAGAAATAAGATTTTGAGAATTCTGCTTTAGAAGTTGGGATTCACAATTTCGGAAACTATTAAAATGTTGAGATAGTATTCATACTTTGGTAAGCTACAAATAACTGATGTTCACTGAACTTGTGTTGTCGGTCTCTAAATCTCTCTTTCATGAAATCATGCAACTAAGATAGTTGCATGGAGACAAAAATAATGGAAAAGAGAATGGAATGGAAACATACCAACTTTAGCAATACTAATCTATTTATTTGTGTATTCTTATTCATGTGTTACATTAAAAATTATTTATGGTATTTTAATTCTGGGAAGATGGTAGTGGCTGTAGCATAGTTTTTGAATAGTCCTGCTTCCTTAACAGAATAACTAGGATAGCATAATCAAAAGCTCTTGAGCAATATCTGTAACAAAATTAGTTGATTAGAGAAAATAGGGACAAACCACCAACAGCTACCAGATTTATATTTTTAAAAAAATGAAAGAAAAAAGATTTGTGTGGCATTGGCATCTCTTTAGAAGGAAGCAGAAGGAAGCAGTAGAGTACCTATGAGTACCTTACTGTCTTGAGAATGGCAGATTTCTAAAATAACCAACAGGTAAAGCTAAAAGGGGTTTTTATGCACTTCAATTCGTGGCTGAGTACAAGAGGTTCATGGTAAGGTTCTCTAGAGCTGCCTGGGCTCTAAGCTTCTAAAATTAACTAGCCAAAACTTTCTTCCAGTATAAAGCTTCATACTAAGAGCAATCTACTGGGAATTTAATCAAAATCAAGTAGGACAACAAGGACAATAAAACAAGGACAACAAGGACAATAAAGACAAAAGGAAAAAGAAGAACCAGAGGGGGCAAGAGCTAAGTATCCTAGGGGCCAAAATTTTTACCACTTCATGAAAACAATAGAAAAGGGAGATAGAGATCTAAAAATCTATCCTGACCTATGTTTCTGTCTTAAAAATTTAAGAACATTAAATTTAGGTAAAGATGACCAACAAAAAAGATTGTTGTTGAATCTCATACCAAGTTGCAATAGTTAAGGATTGTATGTTTTTCTTAGAATATCCAGAAGTTATATTATTGGTGAAAATAATTAATATGTGCTTAATATTTTTATGGGTCTTGGTAGGATTGCCATATACTTTCCAAAAGACTAATACCATTTTACAAGGCCATTAGGGCCATTAGCTTATTAGTACCTGTTTCACTGTAATTTTACTACCTTATTTATTCTAATGTAGCTAGTTAAAAATTCATTGTTCATTGTTGCTTTAATTTGCATTTTGCAAATTATTAAGGGATGTTAAGCATTTTCCCAAGTATTGGTGTATGTGAGTAGAACCCTAAACCCGTGGGTAACTTCAAGTATCTAACTGTTGCCTACTTATAATCATGGTCTGTTTATCCATTGGGTCTTAATGATTTTTTTTTTTGTACACATGAGATCATTTGGATACATTATAAAAATATTAACCATTTGTTTTGCTTGCTTAAAATACAGTTTCTTCTTTTCCTGTTTATTTTTGAGACGTTATTACAGAAATGCTGGTTTAAATATTTGAATCTTTTGATGTTTTATGATTTCCTTTGGTGTTTAAAATCCAAAAAAAGTTATAATTTCTGAACAGCTATGATAAATACTATATTCAAGATAATTTTCTAAAGAAAATCTAAATTTTGATCAGTGTTATATTTCTAGAAAATTAGTCATGATAACCTGAAGGTAGTTTTCCATGATAGCCATTTTAAAACAGTGTTAAATTGAGTAAAAATACTAACAAATACAAATGACTTACATATTGCGCCTTAGTTTTAAAGTGTGCTGGAACCAAGACAATTGACAAAAGCCAAGAAATCGACAAGAGTAATATAATATTTATTCTTAAATTCTATTGTGGGGTGGTAGAAAGCAATTTACCATTTTTGGTTTGTTGTTACAAAGTGATGACATTTGCTTGGTGGACTATAAGAGAATCTTCGGAGTTCTGTTGACCATATTAATTATATGTAAAAATTATCTCATATTTTTGTGGTGTAAAGTGTTTGGTTAAAAAAAAAGTGTTCTTCAGTCTTTTAATCTTTAAAAAATGTGTTAGCTAGTGTATGTAGTATATATACAAAAAATATTAGGAAAGGCTGAAATTTGGAGGATTGGATAAAATACTTGTTCATATCATTTCTGTTCTCATTGCTTTTATTTAAAATTATTTTCCAATGCTAATTTAAGCATTTATGCAACATTTCTAGAGAACTGACATTTTTATAAATGTCTGGGTTTTTTTGTTTGTTTGTTTTGGGATGGAGTCTCACTCTATCACCCAGGCTGGACTGTCGGGGGTTATCTCAGCTCACTACAACCTCTCCCTCCTGGGTTCAAGCAATTCTCCTGCTTCAGCCTCCCAAGTAGCTGGGATTACAGATGTGCACCACCACGCCCAGCTAATTTTTGTATTTTTAGTAGAGATGGGGTTTTACCATGTTGGCCAGGCTGGTCTCAAACTCCTAACCTCAGGTAATCCGCCTGCCTCTGCCTCCCAAAGTGCTAGGATTACAGGCATGAGACTGCACCTGGCTAAATGTCTGTTTTTTAAAGGTTGTAGGAGATGATTTTTAAAAATATTGCTGTGTGTTTGTAATTTTAAGAGAAACAGGTTAAAAACATACATTTATGGAGTTCCCCTTTCTTGAAAAATTTTATAAATTGAAAAATTTTATAAATATTACTGTTATAAGTAGCAATCAACAATATTTTCATGGTAAAGTTTTCTTTTTAATGCTGTGACAAATGGTAGATGAGATGAAACCAATATTCTTACTTTTCTACTTGAAATGAATAGCTATTCATGTTTCAGGAAAAAAAATTTAGTATTTCAAAAGGATTATCAGAAAAGTGTTCCTCTTTTAAGGGTTTAGAATGATAGTATTAATCTATCAACCAAATTATGCATAATTTATCAGAATAATTTTGCTTCAAAAATGTTTAAAGTTTTCTCTTTGAACTAATGGAGTACTTTATGTAAACATTTTAAAAGTACACTTAAGGCTGGGTGTGGTGGCTCACACCTGTAATCTCAGCACTTAGGGAGGCTGAGGTGGTTAGATCGCTTGAGCCCAGGAGTTAAAGACCAGCATGGGTGACATGGTAAAACCCCATCTCTACCAAAAATACAAAAAAAAAAAAAAAAATTATCCCGGCGTGATGGTGCTTGCTTGTGGTCCCAGCTACTTGGGAGGCTGAGGTGGGAGGGGATCCCTTGAGCCTGGGAAGCAGAAGTTGAATGAGCCAAGATCACCCACGGTACTCCAGCCTGGGTGACAGAATGAGACCCCATCCCCCCCCAAAAAAAGTACACTTAAGAAACAGACAAAATTTTAATTTAGAATATTGTCAGTATGTAATAATGGTTTCCAAAATAGCTTGGAGAAGTAATATAATTTAATTTAATAGAACACAGGCTTTGGAATATCAAAGGATCTTTGTGTGAATCCCAATTCTGCCACTTATGTGGCATTGGATACTTCACCTCTTTTCAGTTTTTGAATCTGTAAAATAAATATTTACTTATATTTCATCAAATCTTTTTTTTTTCTTTTGTAGAGACAGGGTCTCACCATGTTGTCTAGGCTGGTTTTGAACTCCTGAGCTCAAGTGATCCTCCTTCCTCAGCCTTTCAAAGTGCTGGAATTAAAGGCATGAGCCACTGCACCTGGCCAAATCTAAGGCAGATATTTATTCAGTTTTTAATATTTTTGAAATCTGTATGAGTCTTAGATAGTGTATTATATTTAGTTGGCTAGTTTTTCTTTCTGAACATTACAGAAAATAATGGTGCTTCTTATAATTGAGGATATCTTAGATTAAATAAAATACAGTGATAATGCCAGCTTTATAGACTCGTTTTGAAGTGGAAATTGGATAGTATAAGCACATAGAAAATATTCCTTAAGTATTAGTTTTCTTTCTCTTTTTCTTATAACGAAGTATGTTAGAGTTTTTATGATTGGTTTGTTTGGGGAATTTGTTGTTGTTTTATCAAGAGAATCAGAAGTTTAGAGCTATTAGGTAAAGACCGTAGGTCAATATTTTAGGTCCCCACATCACAACATCTTGTATCTATATTGCTGAAACACTTTTGCGTTGGAGAAATGGCCATGTTTTGGGCAATAATAATTATTGTATTAGCTAACACTTACAAAATGGCCACTTTGCACTGGATACTGTTTTATTTATGTATAAATATAAATAGGTATGAAATAGGTACTATTATTCCCATTTTTACAAATGAGGAAACTGAGGCAAAGAAGTAGATTAATTTTCCCAGCATTCTACAGTTAGACTATAAATGAATTAAACAAAACAGTAAAACAAATCCAAAAAAGGTAGCACACAGAAGCAAGAAAACTCTTTGCATAGATTAGCTTGATAATCTTAGGAATAGAAGAAAAAGTTTCACAAGGCTTTAAATCTTGACTCTAAAACTAAGGTGGAGTCTGAATCAAGTGATAAAGATTTAGCCAACAACTTATCCTTTCCCTTTTGAGTGAAGGAGCATTTTAGTTTTTCAACTAATAGAGTCTCAGGCAATATAAGAACTGGCAAATTTTATCCTGTTCGCTGCCAAATTGGATTCCATTTAATTGCTGATGCAACATAAAAGTGACTTAATGGATTTTGAGTAGAGAGAAATGGAATAAACTTCTAAGACTCTATGAAAGAAATTTCACTGGAGTGGATATCAAGAGGGTAAAGTAGCCAAAGTTTATCCACTCTGGTAGATGAAGTGTATAGAAAGGAAAACTAACGCATCTTTGGCATCTTTATTCTGGATTCAATCTGATAATGGCAGGTTATTTTTAAAATATTATTTCTGCCTAAGATATAATCTTTTTATTTCCCCACAAAACATTGTGACCATGTGTATTCTAACATGTGTATTTGTGCAGTTGCATTAGAAAGAGGAACTAATCCCAGGAAAGGGGAATGTATTTAGAATATACCATAATCAAATTATGGGGTCAGTTTTTTTTCTAAAGATTTTAATTAAAAGTACTTTCTTTTTTTTTTTTTTTTTTTTTTTTTTGGAGAGATGGAATCTCACTCTGTCGCCCAGACTGGAGTGCAGTGGCCTAAAAGTACTTTATTTCTTATTTTTAAAAATATTCATTATGTCTGTTTATGAGTGAAAAAATGAAAATAACCTAATATACAACTGTTAGATAATGGTTAAGTAAATTATATTACATTACTGCATGGAATATTATGCTGAGTTTAAAATTAATGTTTGTAGGACTTATGTTCCTGGGAATGGTGGAGTAACAGGGACGAGATTTACCCTTTTGCCAAAAACAAGAAGAAAACCAGATGCATGGCTAAAATTACTGGATGAAACAGTAATTTTCAGACATTGTATTATAAGTAGTGTAAAGTTACAAAAGAAGGGAAATGGCCAGGCACGATGGCTCACACCTATAATCCCAGCACTTTGGGAGGCCGAGGCAGGCAGATCACGAGGTCAGGAGATCGAGACCATCCTGACTAACACAGTGAAACCCTGTCTCTACTAAAAATACAAAAAAAAAAAAAAAAATTAGCTGGGCGTGGTGGCGGGTGTCTGTAGTCCCAGCTACTCGGGAGGCTGAGGCGGGAGAATGGTGTCAACCCAGGAGGCGGAGCTTGCAGGGAGCCAAGATTGCACCACTGCACTCCAGCGTGGGCGACAGAGTGAGACTTCATCTAAAAACAAAACAAAACAAAAAAAACAAGCTGTGCCTTGCAGGTGCGTCCATTTATTACCTGGCAGCATTTTCCAGGCTGCAAGGAGGGGGATCCCAAAATGGCCTGGCAGTCTCACCATTTTGAACTAGAATTTGCTGGGCTGAATACCAGAGAGGATGATCCTATATTGACAGTTCCAGAGGTCTGCAGAGGGGTCCCTTTGGCTGAATACTGATCTATGCATGTATAAGAGGAAACTATTAATAACAGGCCGGGGAAAGAAACATAAGAAAGCAGTAGGCCAATTTCTGGAGCTGACATAGGACTGAGAATATTTTGTTTCCTACCAGTCAGGAGTAGAATGAAAATGTAATATGTAGGGCATATGGTAGAGGCTTCAGAAGGGTTTCACTTCAGTAGCTGTGCTAAATTAAATGCTATATCAAAGGCTGCTTTGCCCTTGCCTTAACACTGCTTAAAATTGAGCCTTAAAAGGATCAGACTAATTCCAAGTAACTTAATGCATGCCAAAACAAAGTCCAACATAATTTAAAGGAACACAACAAAATCCAGCAAGCAAGAATGTAAAATTTATTACAATGCCTTGCTTACAATAGAGGTCTTTAAAGCTTGCCAAAAAGGAAAAACAAAAAGTGGGGGCAGGAAAATATGACCCAGGAGAAAAACCTGTCAATAAAAGTAGATGGTGGAAATGATAAAGATGATAAAATAACAGACAAGGACATGAAAACACTTACTTTACAAATATATACTATATATTCAAGAAAGTAGAGGAAAAAGTGAACATATGTAGAGAGAAATGGAAGATACAAAAGTATCAAAATGGAACTTTTAGGGAAAAATATATCTGAAGTAAAAAATATACTGGATATGATTAACAGCAGATTAGACATTGCATAAGATCAGTGAACTTGAAGCTCGAAGATGGAGCAAGTGAAACTAATCAAAATGAAGCACAGAGCATAAAAAGACTGAACAAAAAAAGAACAGAACTTCAATGAGCTGTGGGAAAATACAAAGCAATGTAGCATTCATATAATTGGAGACCCAGAAAGGAGAAAAACAGTGAGAGAAGACAGAAACAAAATTTAGTTAATAATGGCTGAAATTTCAAACAGTTCATAAACTATAAACCAGAGTTTTTCAATCTTTGCTCCATTGATATTCTGGGCCAGAAAATTCTTCTTTATGGAGGATATCCTGTACATTGTAGGACATTTAGCAGTGACTGTGTTCTCTATTCACTAGATGTCAATAGCACTGCATAGTGTGACAGCTAAAAAATTGCCCCAGACATGCCAAATATCTGTGGATGGAGATGGCAAAAAAAAAAAGTGCCCCTAGTTGAGAGTCACTGCCATAAACCCATAGATCCAAGAAGCTCAATGAACCCCATGCAGAAGAAATGTAATGAAACCATACAATACATAACAAATTGTTGAAAGCCAGTGAAAAAGAGAAAAAAGCAGACAGAAAACATGATGAAGATAAACAAGGTAGAACTACAGCAGACTTCTTTTCAGAAATCTGAAGTCAATAGGTTGACAACAAAAGGAAAAGACGATCAACCTGTAATTCTATACTCAGTTATAATAGCTTTCAAAAATGAAGGTAAACTTTACTTAACATAATGGGTATTTATGAAAAACCCAGAGGTAGATCAGGAATAAGACAAGGATGCTTGCTTTCACCACTCCTGTTCAACACTGTATACATAAATTCTAACCAGAGCAATTAGACAAGAAAAGTAAAGAAACAGCATCCAAATTGGAAAGGAGGAAATAAAAATGTTAATCGGTGACATGATCCTACACAGTATATAGAAAATCCAGAGAATCCACAAAGACACGGCTAGAGTTAATATGTTAATTCAGCAAAGTTGCAAGATATAAGATCATAAGATCAGCATGCAGAAATCATTGTGTTCTTTAGACCATCAGCGGATACTCTGAAATGGAAACAAACAAAAAAATTCCATTTACAATAGCCTTCAAAAGAATTAAAAACAAAAACCTGGGAATTTTAACCAAGGATGTGAAAGATTTTAGACTGAAAACTATATTGCCAAAAGAAATTAAAGAAAACCTAAGTTAATGGAAATTCATCTTGTGTTCATGGATTGGAAGATTTAATTTTATTTAGATGGCAGCACTGTCCAAGTCAATCTGATTTATATGGAATTGCAAAGGGCCCCAAATAGTCAAAGTATTGAAAAAGAGCAAAACTTGTGGATTAAAACTTTGCTATTTCAAAATTTACTATAAAGCTACAGTAATTAAAACAGTATGGTACTGGTATAAGGATAGACATATGGAAAAGAATTGAGAGTGCAGAAATGAACTCTCAAGTTTATGGTCAGTTGATTTTCAACAGGGCCACTTCATACCCAGTAGGGTGTCTGCAGTAAAAAAGATAATAAGTTTTGGCAGGGATGTAGAGACATTGAAACTGTCTTAGATTGCTGCTAGGACTGTACAATGGTGCAGCTGCCATAAAAGACAGTTTGGTGGTTCCTCAAAAAGTTAAAAATAGAATTACCAATTCTTTTGGGTATATACAGGAGTGGAATTGCTGGGTAATTTGGTACTCAAATACCTGTATACAAATGATCATAGCAGCAGTATTCACAATAGCCAAAAGTGCAAACAACCCAAATGTCCATTAACTGATGAGTGGATAAGCAAAATTTGGCATTTTGCTTATATACATATAATAGACTATTAATCATAAAAAGGAATGAAGAACCAATACATGCTATAATATAGATGAGCCTTGAAAACATTAAACCAAGTGAGAGGCCAGACATGAAAGATTACATAGTGTATGATTCAATTTATATGAAATATCCAGAATGGTTAAATCCATAGAGACAGAAAGCAGATTGGTGTTGCCAAGGTTTTGGGGGAGAGGGGAATGGGGAGTGACTGCTTGGTGGGTTCAAGGCTAAAGGTTTGGGGGAGAGGGGAATGGGGAGTGACTGCTTGGTGGGTTCAAGGCTAAAGGTTTGGGGGAGAGGGGAATGGGGAGTGACTGCTTAGTGGGTTCAAGGCTTTTTGGGGAGAATAACAAATATGTTGTGGAACTAGATGCAGTTGGTTGCACAATATTGTGAATGTATTAAATGTCATTCAATTGTACATGTTAAACTGGTTAATTTTATGTGAATCTCATGTCAATACAAAAAGAAGTAAACGTGAAATAAAGACTTTTCAAGGCTGGATCTGGTGGCTCATGCCTGTAATCCCAATACTTTGGGAGGCTGAGATGGGCAGATCACTTGAGGTCAGGAGTTCAAGACCAGGCTGAACAACACATTGCAACCCCATCTCTACTAAAAATGCAAAAAGTAGCCGGGTGTCATGGTGGGCATCTGTAATCCCAGCTACTCTGGAGACTGAAGCAGGAGAATCGCTTGAACCCAGGAGGCAGAGGTTGTAGTGAGCTGAGATTGCACCACTGCCCTCCAGCCTGGGCCACAGAGTGAGACTTCATCTAAAAAATAAAAATAAATAAATAAAAACTTTTTCCAAATAAACAAAAGCAGGTAATTCATTGCCAACTGAGCTGAACTATAGTAAATTTTAGAGGAACTTCACATGAAAGGAAAATTATATAAGATGGAAATTTGGACCCCCATAAAGGAATGACGAGTCCTGGAAGTGCTAAATATATGGGTAAATTTAAAGACTTTTTTTTAATTTTAAAATATCTTTAAAAGATCACTGAACTTCCAGTTTCAGCCTCAACATGTGAAGAACCTGCAAGTTATCAGTCCTCTCCTTAACAATAACAGTAATCTGACCAAACTGAAAATCAAAGACTGTTCTAGATCCATCAGAGATTGAGGTACCAGTTCAAACTGCCATCCCCAAAACTGGAGAGACAGGTGAATACAGAGAATCATAACCAAGATAACAGAAGATGCTTGGGCCATAAACTGGTAGAAACACTTCAATGGTAATGGATGAATTGCTTGAGGCTGAGTGTGGACTAGGGAGTCAAAAACTCCTCCCCAGTATTTTTTTTTTTTTTTTTGAGACAGAGTCTTGCTGTGTCACCCAGGCTGGAGTGCAGTGGCGCAATCTTGGCTCACTGCAAGTTCTGCCTCCTGGGTTCCACCATTCTCCTGCCTCAACCTCCTGAGTAACTGGGACTTCAGGCGCCCACCACCATGCCCAGCTAATTTTGTTGTTGTTTTATTTTTAGTAGAGACGGGGTTTCACCATGTTAGCCAGGATGGTCTCGATCTTCTGACCTTGTGATCCACCCGCCTCGGCCTCCCCCAGTGCTGGGATTACAGGCGTGAGCCCCCACACCCGGCCCCTCCCCAGTCTTAGTAGGGCCTTCCACTTTGGTAGGTTTTATCTCCCAGAATCCCATTTACGGTAAAGATTCAAGAAAAATCTTGTGTTTTGGGCCAGGGGAAGGAGCATATAGTTAACACTACTGAGTTAAATACCAAAAATGGTTAAAATGGTAAATTTTATGTTTACAACAATTTAAAATTTTTAAAAAGAAATGAGCTATTAGACCATGAAAAGACATGGAGGAACCTTAAATGCATAATGCTAAGTGAAAGAAGCCAATCTGAAAAGGCTGCATACTGTATGAGTCTAATCATTTGACATTCTGGAAAGAGTAAAACAAGGCAGTGAAAAGATCACTAGTTGCCGTGGGTTCAGAGTATGGAGGAGAGTGGGGAGGGAGGGAAGGGTGAATAGGTAGAGTACGGGATTTTTAGGGCAGTGAAACTATTCTGAATGGTACCGCAGTGGTGGGTACATGTCATTATATGTTTGTCAAACCCATAGAATGTTCAATACAAGAGTGAACCCTAATGTAAACTATGGACTTTCATTAATAATAGTGTATTAATATAGGCTCATCAGCTGTAACAAATGTGCCACTCAATGCAAGATGTTAGTAATGGGGGCAGTGGGTGGGAGAGTTGTATACATGTGAGAGGTATGAGATAACCCTATTTTTTGTTCATTTTTCTGTAAACCTAAACTTGCTTTAAAAAGAAGGCTAAATAAAAAAGAAAAAAGAACTATACTTATTTTTTTTGAACTACCACATAACTCTTAATTAGTAGTCTTTATTTCTTTATTTCTTTATTTCACAGCAAATAATTACCAAGTGGACCATAGCTATCTCTTCCCAATTGTCTATTTCACTTTAAGAGAGTCAATGAATGGCGCCAATAGAAGCTATGATTGTCTCATGAACAACCTTGTCTTCTTGCTTCTTAAATGGTTATGTCCTTTGCCTATTCTATTTAAGACACCCTGTACCTTAAATAGAGTAGGCAAAGGACAGAAACATTTTAAGTTCTCTAACACAGCAGTCCCCACCCTTTTTGGCACCAGGGACTGGTTTAGTGGAAGACCATTTTTCTGCAGCAGAGATTAGGGGGCCGGTGTTGGAGGGGGATGGTTTCAGGATTAAACCATTTGACTTCAGATCATCAGGCATTAGATTCTCATAAGGAGTGTGTAACCTAGACCCCTCACATGTGCAGTTCACAATAGTCTTCACAGTCCTGTGAGACTCTAATGCTATTGCTGATCTCACAGGAGGTGGAGCTCAGGTGGTAATGCTTGCTCAACCGCCGCTCATCTCCTGCTGTGCGGCCAGATTCCTGACAGGCCATGTATTGCTACTGGCCTGCGGCCCAGGGGTTGGGGACCCCTACTCTAACATTCTGTGCATACCCTCATCATAGGGCCTTTGCACTGGCTTTTTCCTATGGCTGGAACAATCTACTCCAGATAGCTGCAAGACTCACTTCTTCACTTCCTTTGTCTTTATTCAAAGGGCCTTCTCTAGAAGGCTTTCCCCAACCATCTTATTCCAAATTATAACCTTGTTCCTGGACCTGTTTTTTTTTTTTCATAATACTCTTTAGGTTTTAATATTGGAAAACTTATTCATTTACTGTCTGTCTCTGTCAGACCTAACCTGATTTTTGTGTGACGATTTTGTATCCTGCAACTTTGCTGAATAACAGATTGGGTGGGATCTTTAGGATTTTTTTACATATAAAATCCTGTTGTCTGTGAACAGATAACTTTACCTCTTCGTTTCCAATTTGGATGCCATTTTAGGAAAAACTTTCAAACCGTGTTTTTCCTCTGCTCTCATACCACTACAACAACAGAAGACTTCTGTGACCAAATACATGGGGATTTCTCCCCAACATTATGTGAGCAGTTCTGCAGCAGACACCAACTGGGTATCCTCCTAATCAGTTCTGACACTAGGTGCCTAGAGATAGTGTCAGATTCCACAGGTTGAGGACTCAGTCCCCAGGACTGCCTCCCACCCCTTGACCAGTCACAAGCCCCGGTCTCCAGAATTTCTTACCAACTGGCTTCAAGTTGTGGTTCCCATGACCCCCTCTTTGGGTTCAACCAATTTTCTGGAGTGGCTTACAGAACTCAGGGAAACACATTTGCCAGTTTATTATAAAGGATGTTACAAAGGATACAGATGAAGATGTCGAGGAAAAAAAGCCAAACTGCAAAGTATTTGAAGAGATTTATTCTGCACCAAATGTGAAGACCATGACCCATGACACAGCCTCAGAAGGTCTTGAGAACATGTACCCAAGCTGATGGGGTTACAGCTTGATTTTATATCCTTTAGGGAGATATGATAGCATTAACATTGGCCTGGATACCATCTTGAATAGAAGTGATGAGAATAGATATCCTTGCCTTGTTCCTGATCTTAGAAGGAAAGCTTTCAGTTTTTCACCGCTGAGTATGTTGTTAACTGTGGCCTTTTCATAGATGGCCTTTATTATTTTGAGGTAGTTTTGTTTTTGTTTTTGTTTTTTGAGGTTTCAATATTTTATTCAGGTTTTTTTTAAAGTGATGTTAATTACAGCATTTGAAGGGGAGGATCTAATTCCACACAAAATGGAAGACTCTAAAATGTACCCATTAAACTGCTAAAAAACAAATTGAGTGGTGAGAATACAACAGAAGTCCAATTTAGATTCTGAGTGTTGTCACCGTGTGATTACAATCACACAGACACTTCTAAGCTTATAGCTGGAGCTCCTGGAAGCTATTTCATACTCTGGTGCAAGGGCAAAAAAACACAACGCAAGAAGGAATAAGTCCTGAATTATTGGCTTTATCACGTCCACCCTCTCCACCCCAAAATGGCACAAAAGAATCGTGACCACACCACTCTGCAGACGTTTTGGTATAAAAGAGGTGACGATGAACTGGGGTGGGAACAGGTCATGAAGATATGTCTAAAAAAAATCCCATTCAGGTGAGTTTGTACACACCATCAAGTAGTGAGCTTCTCATCAATTAGGGTTAGATAAACAAGGTTCGATTCTCAGGAAATCACAATTTCTTTCATTTACTCAATGTGAATTTACAAAGTGCCTGCATATTATCAGCTTCCACTTGCAGCCATTTCTAGATAAAAAAGAAACCTGATATCTCAGAGGGGCCACCAAGTTACCCCCAAGTCTACCACTGAAAGGACCTTTTTTGGAAATGGTTTTCTTCTGTACCTCTGAAAGGGTAACATCTTAAAGCTGAATCATCTTTAACCTGGAGGTCTAACATATTTAGCAATACTTGCATTCCAGACATACAACATTAAACGATACAGTAAATTCTGAAGGTAGCTATGCTGCAAAATAGTTTAAAATTAAACAATTGTACAGTATTCATTTATGCTTGAAATTCCAGGCCTAAACCAAGCTTGTGGCCACCACCATTGACGTTCTTGCCATCCAGAAGAGCTGACAGTGTCAATTTGATACCTGGTTTTAGGGTCTGAGTGTATCCTAAACCATCAGGCTGGAGTTATTCACTTTAGCCGAGAAGCAGCTGTCAGAGTCAGTCTGATACTTGGCTGCTATTCTGAAATGCGTGTTACTGTTTCCTGCTGTCCAGGCGAGATTGACAGCAGTCTCTAACTTCTTGTTCACCTTCTAGTAAATGGAGCTGCCAAACTCTGTCCCGTCATTCATATTAGTGTGAAGCTGGAATTCATAAGTCTTGTAGCCAACTGCAAAGTTGCTCTGGGTTACTCGGGACTTTGCAGTCTCAAAATGCATCCAGGCTGGGCATGGTGGCTCATGCCTGTAATCCCAGCACTTTGGGAGGCCAAGGCGGGCGGATCACGAGGTCAGGAGATCGAGACCATCCTGGCTAACGGTGAAACCCCGTCTCTACTAAAAAAAAAAAAAAAAAAAAAATTAGCCGGGCGTGGTGGCGGGCGCCTGTAGTCCCAGTTACTTGGGAGGCTGAGGCAGGAGAATGGCGTGAACCCAGGAGGCGGAGCTTGCAGTGAGCCGAGATCCTGCCACTGCACACCAACCTGGGCGACAGAGCAAGACTCTGTCTCAAAAAAAAAAAAAAAAAAATGCATCTGGTAGCCGGCCAGCCAGCCCTCGTAACCCAGCACCACAGTACCCCAGATGGAAAGGCCAGCAATGTTGAAATCCGTGTCGCAGCCCAGGTTAATGTGCTTCCGCTTGTACCCTGTCTTGATTTTAGCTTTTTTTCCCCCAGTGTTAGGTGAGAAGGATGAATCGAAGGTAAGCTTCGGACCGTGTGCAAGCTGACCTTCCACGGTAATCTCGGTGCCTAGTGTATTGTCGGTGTTCCATTTCTCTGTAAACGTCAGGCCGTACTCAGTCCATCTGTACTTGGTTTACAGACTGCCCGTGACTTTGGTGGTCTCAGTGTTGGCTGAGCCTGAGCTTGTAAATTCCAATTCATTCTCAGATTTTGTTTTCAAATCAAGCCAAATCCATAACCCTTGGTGAAGACATCCCTGGCAGATTTGCCAAGATTGGCATTCGTGGGTGGCACAACCACCTTCTGCTTAGAGGCATTGGCGGCAGGCTCGGTTGCGGCTATGGCCTGTTGAGGTAGTTTTACTCTCTTCCTAGTTTATTAATACATTGGTTTGGTTTGGAAAGACAGGACAACTCGAAGCAGCGACTTATCATAGGTAGATTCAAAGATTTTCTGATTGGCAGTTGGTTGAGAGTTAAGTTATTATTTAAAAGCTTGGAATTAATAGAAAGGAATATCTGAGTTAAGGATTTGTGGAGACCAAGGTTCTTACTATATAGATGAAGTCTCATAGGTGGCCACTGTTAGATGCAATAGATGACAATTGTTTCCTATTCAGATCTTTAAAAGATTCTTCATATCTCTCAGCTAATCTCTTTAGGATCAGAAAAAGACCTGGAAAGGGAACAGGATTCTTTACATAATGTAAAATTTCCCCATTAAGAGATGGCTTTGCAGGGCCGTTTCAAAATATGTCAAATATATTTTGGGATAAGATATTTTGATTTCTTCCAGGGTCTGCTCTCTGTCATGTGATGCTATACTAGAGTCAGGTTGGAATTTGATATCTTATTGATACAAAGAGTCTTTTTTGTCAGTTGTGAGATCTCTGTTTTAATGTTAATGCTGGTCAGTTGTTCCTGAATGCTAAAGGGAGGAAAGTATAATGAGGCATGTCCAGACCCCGACTTCCCATCATGGCCTGGACTAGTTTTTCAGGTTTCTTTGGAGAAACCTTAGCTGAGAGGAGGGGTTCATCCAGATGGTTGTAGGGCTTAGAACTTTATTTTTGGTTTACAAGGAGATGTGTAGGGTGAGGCATGGAGGAAGGGACATGGCGCTTTCATGATCTCTCTGGGCATGCCACCCTCCAGGAACCTCCATGTGTTCCACTATCCCCAAGCTCCCAGCACCCATTCCTCTTGGGTTTCATGATGTCAGTATTCCTTCCCCTAGGGTATAGGGCAGGACTCTCTCTCGGGATTGTGACCCACAATCAGAAAGGGTAACTTGGGGCAGGTAAAAGGAGGGCAGGAGAAAGTCCCATAGATTCTCTTTCCTGAGGCTTGCTCCTGAGGCCTGACACACCTAATTATGTAACGAAAGACTGTAACAAGGGCAATAGGAGTTAGAAACCAGGAACCACGGACAAAAACAAATCTCTTTTGTGCGCACTCTCTCACTCTCGCTCTCTCTCTGTACACACACACACATAGCATAACACCACAAATGCCTTTTATTTCTTGTCTGATCGCTCTGGCTTGGATACCATCTTGAAAAGAAGTGATGAGAATTGATATCCTTGCCTTGTTCCTGATCTTAGAAAGAAAGCTTTCAGTTTTCCACCACTGAGTATGTTGTTAGCTGTGGCCTTTTCATATATAGCCTTTATTGTGTTGAGGTAGTTTTATTCTATTCCTAGTTTATTTAGTGTTTTTATCATGAACACATGTTGAATTTTGTCAGATGCTTTTTCTGTATCAATTGAGATGATCATGTGGGTTTTGTCCTTCATTGTATTAATATGCTGTGTTATATGATTGATTTTTGTATGTTGAACCATCTTTGCATTCCAGGAATAAATCCCAGTTGATCATGATGTATAAACCTTTTAATGTAATGTTAAATTCAGTTTATTAATATTTAGTTGATTTTTTGGATTAATATTCATCAGGGATATTGGTTTTAGTTTTCTTGCAGTAGTTTTGGCTTTGATATGAGGATAAGACCTCATAAAATGAGTTAGAAGTGTTCCCTTTTCTTTAATTATTTTGATGTTTGAAGAGGATTGGTGTTAATTCTTCTTTAAATATTTGATAGAATTCTCCAGTGAAGTGATCTGGTTCTGGGCTTTTCTTTGTAGGGAAGTTTTTTTTTTTTTTATTACTGATTCACTCTCTTTCTTGGTGATAGGTCTGTCAGATTTTTAATTTCTTCATGATTCAGTCATGGTAGATTGTATGTTTCCAGGAATTTATTCATTTCTTCTAGGTTATCCAGTTTTTTGGTATGTAATTGTTCATAGTTATCTCTTATGATTCTTTGTATTTCTGTGGCATTAATTGTAACATCTCCACTTTCATTTCTGAGTTATTTGACTCTTCTTTTTTCTTAGTTAACCTAGAATAGCTCATTTCTTTGTGTTGCTGAATAATATCCTATTTTATGGGTGTATCATTTGCTTATTAATCTATTTAAGGACATACTGGATTTTAGCCATTCCAATAGGTGTGTAGTGGTTTCTCATTTTTGTTTTCATTTGCATTTCTTTAATGACATGTTTAAACATCTTGTCACTCGCTTATTTGCTATCTCTGTATCTTCTTTGGTAAGTTGTCTATTTAGATCTTTTACTCGTTTTTCATTGGGTAACTTATTTTCTTAGTGTTGAGTTTTAAGAATTCTTTGAATATTTTGGATACCAGTCTTTTATTAGATATGTGTTTTGCAAATTTTCTTTCAGTTTATGGCTGGTCATTGCATTGTCTGAACAATATCTTTCACAGAGCAGAAATTTTCAATTTTAATAAAGACCTACTAATCAATTTTTTTCTCTCATGGATTATAATTTTTTTTTTTTTTTGAGACAGAATCTTGCTCTATTGCCAGGCTGGAGTGCAGTGGCGTGATCTTGGCTCACTGCAGCTTCTGCATCCCAGGCTGAAGCAATTCTTGTGCTTCAGCCTCCTAGGTAGCTGGTACTACAGTCACGCACCACCATGCCTGGCTAGTTTTTTGCATTTTTAGTAGAGGTGGTATTTTGCCATGTTGGCCAGGCTGGTCTCAAACTCCTGGCTTCAAGAGATCCACCTGCCTCAGCCTCCCAAAGTGCAGGGATTATAGGTGTGAGCCATTGCACCTGGCCTGTCATGGATTATACTTTTGATATTGCATGTAAAAAGTCATTGCGAAACCCAGTATCACCTAGATTTTCCACCGTGTTACCTTCTAGGAGTCATTCTTTTTTAAGAAGCTATGCTTGCCACTTCACATTTGGTTCTATCTCTATTTTTTTTCCTTTAGTATCCAGTTTTCTCATTTTTAGTTTTATTTATTTAGTTATCATCTCGAGCGCCAAGTATGTTTTAGTTTTATCCTATCAATGGAACATGTATTTGGAATATAATTGGATTAAGTAAAATAAGTTCTCCCTTTGTACACGTTCCTCAACTTATAATGAGGATACATACTGGTAAATCTATTAGAAGTCAAAAATATCATAAATCGAACCATTGTAAGTTGGGGATCATCTCTACTTTTTTTTTGGTATAAAGAAATACATTATCTGTTCCAGAAATTCTTCATAGCATTTATTCTCTAAAAATGGCCCTCAGAGCACAGAGAAATCTGTCATTTACCTAGTGCTTCTTGTTTGCTAGCATCATACTAATACACTTTATATACTTTGTCATTTAATCATGTTAATAGTTGTTGTCTATGATTTTATAACTTTGTTTCTATTACAAGTTGATAACTGACTTGATTCATCTCCTCAAAAATTTACAACATTTTTTGAAACCTTAGTTCCCCCAGTAGTGTTAGGAACAGATAGAATATGCTATCTCCGGGGAAGGGGGTCTTTTTCCTCAGCCCAGTGATCCACAGACTGAAACAAAGAATTAAAAAAAAAACAAAACTCGTACTTCTCTTAAGTACTGAAAAAATGTGTGTGGGGATTGACTGTATTTTATTTGAAGTAAAACTAGTCTTTTTGCAGTCAAATTAAATAATAATGTAATTTTGATTCTAAAGGAATATTTATGTCCGGAATCAGAGTTTTGATTTTTGCAGGGTGTCCTGTGCTAAACGCTGTCAATACATGGGGTTTTGCAGAGGTTGCACTTTGCTCCTTGCAGACAGTATTATCCAGGTTCATTGCTTCCACATTACATGTTTTAGAAGAATCTTATTACTAAATTAATTTTACTCTTGTGTGTTTTGAGAACATAGAGGGGCAAGACGTGTTGAATCCTTGAGTTTGGAAAGTATTTCTGTGCAGTTTACTTCTTTTTTCTTTTATTTGAGATATAAACCTCCTTTCCTATCCCTCTTCTACCTTTTCTCCTTCCTTTTTTTTTTTTAACCCAAAAACATTTTCTTTATAATTAAATTTGAACTTTTACTGTAATGTAGCTTCTTATTTGGGAACTTTTATTTTATAAATCTAGATACGATTTTGCTGATCACATTCATGTCTGGGATTTATTTTTCTTTTTCTCACCTGAACATCCATATTTACCACATTGAACATCATCTCACAGTCAGCTAGGAGAATTGTTTTTTGGTGGCTCCAGAAGGCTGTACTGGAATACCTTAGATTGCCAGCCAGGTACCCATTCCACTCCTGTGATGACCTGAGAATCCTATTGCCTTTCTGTTACCACCTTAAAAGTTTTACTAGGGTTTGAAGAGATGGTTGAGGGTAAAATCCTTAGTCTTTCTTAGCAAAATAACATTTTGTAACTGATTTAAATACCTATTGTTTTAACCCATTTGTCTTTTTTTCACTTTTTTTTCCCCTTCCCACAGATACCAGAGAAGAAAGGAAAAGAAGCAAATACAGGTTTTGGTGGGCCAGTTATTAGTTCTCTATATCATGAAGAAACCATCAGGTAATTTCTCTTCTGATCTTTGATAATAGAAATATATATGCCTGTGTGTGTGCATGTGTTTGTATGTATGTGCTTATGTATGTGTATATGTGTACTATATATTTTTAATCCTGAAATCTTCAATTTGTGAAGCATTCCTTCTTAACATGAAACTGATTTGGTGGTATTTGCCAGCAGTACAATAAATGACAGGAAATAATTTTTTAGGTGTATAATCTTTAAAATCAATTAAATGTCTGAACCAGTGCCAGATAAGTGTGAATAAGTGATAATAATTACTTTTCATTGGTGTCTAGTGACAACTGTCTCATTCAGTGACTTTCCCCACACAAGTAGTTGGTGGGACAAGATGTGTCTCAATCTAAAGCTAAGGATTTTTGTGTGTTAATTTTCTTCAAAATACTATTATTTATTTTAAATATTTTAATTTTTTAATTTGTTTAATTAAAAGTTAATTTAATTTGCTCTAAATTAAAAGTAATTTTGGAGTATAAAATGATACAGCCACTGTGGAAAACGGAAGTTTCCTCAGAAAGTTAAAATAGAATTACCATATGATCTACCAATTCTGTTTCTCAAGAAGCAGAAACAAGAAAGCAGAATCTCAAAGACATATTTGCACACCCATGTTCATAGCAGCATTCTATACAGTAGCCAATAGGTGGAAGCATCTGTTGACAGATGGATGGATAAACAAAATGTGGTATATACAATGGAATATTATTCAGCCTTAAAAAGGAAGGAAATTTTGACAGCTGTTGCAACATGTATGAACCTTGAGGATATTACGCTAAGTGAAATAAGCCAGTCACAAGAACACAAACACTTTGCAATTATACTTACATAAGGTATTTAGAGTAGTTAAACTCACAGAAACAGAAAGGATTCAAAAATCAGAGAGACAGTAAAATGGTGGTTGCCAGGAGCTGGGGGTAGGGGAAATGGGAAGTTGTTTAATGGGGACAGAGTTTCAGTTTTACAAGATGAAAAAGTTATGGGGATTGCACAACAGTGTGAATATACTTAACACTACTGAACTGTATACTTAGAAATACTTTTAGCTTTTGATAGTGAAGATCATATTTTACCCATCTTTGCATTCTCACTATCTGAGGAAGGCCCCCAAACTTAGTAGATCTTCAGTGAAAGTGCTCAGAACTTGGGAGGTAGCCACAGCTGCTTCCCTTGAAGAGCTGATAGTTTAGTGACTATTGCTTATGTAGAGTTAGCCTAAGAGCCCTATTGTAAGACAGAGAGCTGCTGGTTTGGTTCTTCTGTGATATGCCTATCCTCACCTCTTTCTCTTAAGCAATAAAAAATGTATAGGCTATTTTTCTTTCCTAGTTAGATAAATAAATTGAGATAGTTTCTTGACTTTCCTTTTAAAAAAATTACTAAGCTTAAGTTTCTAACAATATCAGTCACTTATCTGTAAATCATAATGATCTTTATTTTGTATGCCATTTTCCTTAAGGGCTCCCATACTCTAGTATTTTTCAAAATGACATACTGAATACATTTTCTTTTCAAATGTCTGATGACGTGACTGATCACAGCAGCCCTACAGAACACGAAGCAAATCAAATGTACTCCAGTTGTAGTGAGAGTAGAAATCCGAGATAGAGTTAAACTGTATTGAAAGGGTTAATCTTCCTTCCTTTATCCCCCACCCAATTGCTAGTGAAGTGATTCTTAGATTTAAATCAGTATTTAGAATTTTGACAGTGATAAACAATGACAAAGAATAATACAGTTTATTTTTGTAGAGATTTAAATTCAATTCAACACACATTTATTATGAACCTATAATGACAGAAAACATTGTGAATATTTGTGCTTCTCAACTTCTTCACTTTTGAATAATATGTTCTTACTACTTTTGGCATTTTCATGAAAGTATGTTTAATAAATATTATTAATTGAATGAAATATGAACCTTTGTGGGCAAAATTGGTTAGACTTGGCCTTTTTTTCATGAAGTCTTCATTAAGTATTAGTCTTACGATATCATCTAAATCTTCATATTCTGAACATATTGTTAAGAAAGAGTAAGAAACATGAATGTGAGCAAGCCATTGAAAGCTGTTTAACTATTACAAACACAGTAATTTTGTTACTACTACAGCAGATCAGAAATTACAGCAACTAATCATACTCTTGTATTGGGAGAGTTCTTTTTATAGTGTAGAATTCCATTATAACAAATTAGGCCATAATGAAAATTCATTTTTTTTTTTTTTTTTTTTTTTTTTTTTTTGAGACAGAGTCTTGCTCTGTCACCAAGCTGGAGTGCAGTGGTACGAACTTGGCTCACTGCAACATCTGCCTCCTGGATTCAAGAGATTCCCCTGCCTCAGCCTCCTGAGTAGCTAGAACTACAGGCGCACCACCATGCCCAACTAATTTTTGTATTTTTAGTAGAGACAGGGTTTCACCATGTTAGCCAGGATGGTCTCGATCTCTTGACCTCGTGATCCACCCGCCTTGGCCTCCCCAAAGTGCTGGGATTACAGGCGTGAGCCACTGTGCCTGGCATGAAAATTCTTATGTACTGAAATGTTGGATTATTCCAGTGAAGAGCCAGATGTAGTCCCTATGGTTTCTTACGTATCAGAATGCAATTGCAACAATGAAAATGGGTTATTTCTTGAAGTTATGTAATCAAATTATGCTTGTATTTTGGTGAAATATATGTGGTGTTTTATTTTTCTAAGAGAAAGTTGTGCTTTAATTGATATTAATTGCAGTTTCTTGGCAGAATTATGTTTAACTGAGGCGAAAGTGACAGTAGGTTTTAGAGTTTTAGAAGCATCAAATGGTAGACTTGGATGAAAGCAAAAATTCTTTTCTATGGAACTGTTGTTTTTTTAAAAAAAGGACATAAAATAATGTATTTTGAAGGTTTGTTTTGATACTTTATAACTCCAGATTTTTTTTTACATTTGTAAAGATCAGGCAAATCAGTATCTAATAAATCCATTTGGTTAAGTTTGGGTTCCATTGTTGTGGCAGCTTTTCTGACGAATGTGTGTTGTATAATAGATGATGAGTTATGAGTTTGTTTTAGTTTTAAGGTAAATGTTCTTGAGCCAAGGGCCAGTGGGGCCAATTCTGAGCTTGCTTCCTGCTTTCTACTCTGTCATAGAAAGTATCAATATAATGTCAGAGGTTCAGATCTCTGTGTTAATATTGCAGAGCTCTGACATCAATTTCTCATTCTGAAGCAAGTTAATTGTTCTGTAATATAATTGAGGGGGTGTAGGGGGATTCTAATTAAGTACAAAAAATTATGGAGCCAAACCGCTGGCATTCAAATGCTAGTTCCACCACTTACTAGCTGTGTGATCTTGGGCAAGTTACTTACCTGTAAAATGGGGATAATTATAGTACTTGTCTCACTTGATACTTAGCAGATTATGTGAATACATAGACATCCTCGAACAGTACCTGGTGCAAAATAAGTTACTGTGTAACTGTTAGCTTTTATAAATAGTATTGTTATTCGGCAGAGGGAGTCCCTACAGAGGAGCCAGGAGCTGATGTTAGGAGCTACAATAACATGGCATTCTGGTTATATAATTAAATGCAAGTTGTTTGCTTTTGCAAAAGAAAATGGAAAACAAGGAAGGGAGAGCCAATATTTTTAGAACTATAGAAACGAGAGTAACAAATCTTATAACAGGGAGTAACCTCTGGTTTTGCGATCAGCTGTGTTTTTCATTTATACTGCAGATGGGCAGAAAAAGTACTGGTTAATAAGCATAGGGGTTTGTAGAGTAAGATGATTCTGCACTACATATACAAGAAATTGCTTCTGGTTACTTGCATGCTTCAAAGGTTTGATCTAGAAGTTTGCACATAAATTGAGAAATTAGGGTAAGAATTAAAAATGTAGTAAATGAAGATTGAACAGTACCCACACCACCCTGCAATAAGATTTGGTCCTCCCTGTTATATTTTGTAGTTTGATGTCATGTAATCTATTAGAATTTTATTAATTCTGCTTACACAGACAGCCATCTGGACCTTCTCTAAGCAAGACCAGTCCTAGTATACAACTGAAATGATTGATGGGCTCTGGAATTGATTAGTTGTTCTGTGAGACAAATGAAGTGTTTTGGCAGAAAATACCAGAGGTTGCTGCTTGTGGTCAGACACAAAAGCCTGTAGAATTTCAAAGAGATGCTTTAATCATTGACTTATAAAGTTTCCATTTTTAAACAATAATGGATTTTGAAAATATTTCCCAAATATCTTTTCATTGGCTGCTGTCTAGTCCTGATTATAAATGGAAGAATATAAGTATAAAAAATTAGAATGAAAGTGATTGTTTTATGCTTTAATTTTGTATTCTTGGTGAAATATGAACTAACTTGGAAGTAGCATAAAAGCCTGTCATGCATAAATTATACTCTAAAATTTTCCTGAAAGAGATATGATTGGAGAAAAAGCTGTAACATGTATAGTTTTATTGTAAATTACTTCTAAAATCAGATGTTATAAAATTCTATTTATTTATTCAAAGCTTCACATTGTTAGATTGCAGCCTGTTTTTAACAAATCTACTTAAAGATTCTTAAGCTTCAAGAGTATGTGTTCTACATATTTGTGTTTTAAAAAATGAATATTTGGATTTTTATGCATTTAACAGGCCGTCATTCTGGAACACCACTATCCTAATGATACCACTGCCTTTAGCACCAAAAAGCTTCCCTCCATCTGTTTGGCTGGTGGTAGTGTAATACTTCTCTATTTCACCATGTTGCCTATGATCAACATTGTGTTAACACCTTGGTGATAGGTGATAAATTGGATGACATATGTCTTGTTAAATTCTGGTTATTCTTTGAGGACTACACAAGTGTGTATAGGCAAGTGGGCAACTTCCCCTGGAGAATCTGACTGCTCAGAATGAACTTGAGTTATGGATTTATTCAGCCTGTAAAACCTCAGCTGGCATAAATAATTGAGAAAGCAAAGGTTTGTCTTTGGTGCATACCTCAGGGACTCATGGCTCCCTTCCTCCTCTCTACCTCCCTTTCTTATGAAAATGATTCCAGTTGCACTCCTAGATAATAACACACCAAGCAATTAAAAGCCATGGGTGGCTGGAGAGAGGAGAAAAGGTTTAGTTAATGAGCTTTTCCTCTTCCAGTGCCCATGAGAACCTCAGGAATGACAAGGCGATTAAAGCGAAGAGATAATTATAGATTATGTGAAAATGGGTCCCCTGGGACATGTGGGTCTTGACATAAACAGTAACTGTTGTAAGAGTCTCCTGGCTCTCATATTCACCCTTTTCTAGCGTGCTTCATTTACCTCCTGTGTGCTCAGTGTCATGATGCCAACCAAGCATGTACACAAATCTAGCCCTTTCTGAACCAAGGGTCATTCATCAACTGAAACCGTCACCTTTTCTTCCTCTCTGTTTTCTTCTTTTTTCTTCTCCTCTTCCTTTTTCCAGTTTTGTTCTCTCTTTCCTGTCTACCCCATCTAATTTTTCTTTCTCTTCTTCCCATATCCTTATCTGTATGTGGTACCTATGAAATGCTTGTTTACAAAATTTGGTGTGTGTATGTATGTGTGCATATATAAAGATATATAGAGGTTGTGGGTATACTGTATCCATTACAGTAATGAGAAGCAGAATATGCATTACAAATAATATGAACAGGACCCCTTACCATCTCATCTAATGCCAGTTTTCCGCTCACCCCCTTTTTCACTCTGTTCCAACGACATTGGCTTATTTTTTTCCTTGAAGTTCTAATTAATATTTATTAGATTAATTGACACTTACATAGGGTACGAGGAATGACCTCCAGCTTACAACATATGCTGAATTCTTAAGATAATAATAATGACAGTTAACATTTATTGACCATTTATTATATGCTAGTATAGTAACCATACTATATGTATTACTTCTCTTAATCTTTAGGGTGACCCTATTAAATATAGATACTATTAATATTCTTTTTTTACAGATAAGGAAACTGAAATTCAGAGAAGTTAGCTTACTTGTCCAGGGTCACATAGTTAGTAACTCTGCTGTTAATTACTGTGTTATGCTGGCCCTGGAAATGTTTGAGGAATCATAATCTCTAGTTAATGAAATTGAGTCTGATAGTTGTTACTATTTAATATGGTGAGTATCTTCAGTTAAAATTTTTAAAATAAAATTTCTTTTGCATTTAATGTTTTAAAAAAATGTACTTTACTGGTAAAATTGGAGACTTTGGTCTTTCATTTATCAGTGTACTGATGATGATATTTCCTTTGGATCGATTATCTTACTGATTTTAGACTTACCTTAATGGTTGAGAATGTAACTCAGCTCTGTAGAGACTTTTAGGAAAGCGGATCTGTGCTTTTTCTGATACGGCAACTGATTTTCCAGAGATTTATTAGAACTTAACTACATTTTATGTTATTGGCATTTAAAGTATCAGAAATTTTCAGTCAAGTTTGTTTAAGGTTAAGCAGCTTTTAAGGGGTGAAAATACATTTTTAGTAAATGGTGTCTTTATAAGTTATGGTTATGTAACTTCTCCAGTATAACTAATTATCTGTAAGAAATATCTGGGTCATTGATTTTTTTCTTTGTCAATACTTTATTGAAAGATTGTGAGAAAAATACATAAAAATATATGTAGTTTTATTTGAAGGGACCCTTATCAACGTAAATAGTATAACAAATGGAAGTTTCAGTTTGAAGGCTTTAAGAATTTTCTAGACCTAGAACTAAGTACCTTGCATATATTAATATAATTCAGTCTGAAAATAGTTATGTAGTAGAAGAAGATGTTGCCATTATCATATAACAGGAAGGGGGAAAACTAACTGGTTTGTTTCTATAACTGTCTGAAATCAGTTGCAGATATGCCACTGTGAGTGCAGGAATTGTGATTCAAAATATAATTTCTGCTCAAAAAACACAGGTTGTGACTGCATAGGTCCACTTATACGTTGATGTTTTTCAGTAAATATATTGGAAACTTTTTTGGAAATTTGCAACAATTTGAAAACACTTGCAGATGAACTATGTAGCCTAAAATATCCAAAAAATTAAGAAAAAGATATGGCATGAATGCATAAAATATATGTAGATACTAGTCCATTTTTTCATTTACTACCATAAAATATACACAAATCTGTTATAAAAAGTTCATCACAATGTAGGCACATAAACACTAGCAGACCATATCTGGTGCCATTCTCAATCCAGAAAAATGTAAAAAAAAAAGCAAAGATGCAGTATTAAATCATAACTGCATGAAATTAACTGTAGTACATACTATACTACTGCAGTAATTTCGTAGCTACTATGGCTAGTGTGGTGAGCTCAAGTGTTGCTAGTATCCACTTAAAATGCCAAGACGCTAATCATCTCCAAGTGAGCAGTTTGTCCCTCCAGTAAACTGCGTATAACAGTAAACAGTGATCTCTTGTGGTTTTTGAGTATTTTATCATTGTATGTAGCACTATACTCTAAACCTTGAATAACACCATGAGACCCATATGAAGTACCACTAGTGATGCTGGAAGTACTCCCAAAAAGCAGAGAAAAGTCATGACATTATAAGAAAAAGTTGAATTGCTTAATACGTATTGTAGATTGAGGTCTGCAGCTGTGGTTGTCTGCCATTTCAGGGTAAATTAATTCAGCATTAAGGACTTCTGTAAAAAAGAAAAGGGATGGGCCAGGTGTGGTGGCTCACAGGGTGGCCTTGGGAGCACCTTCGAAGGCCAGGATGGGTGGATCACCTGAGGTCAGGAGTTCGAGACCAGCGTGGCCAACATGGTGAAACCCCATCTCTGCAAAAAATACAAAAATTAGCCGTGAGTGGTGTGCGCTTGTAATCCTAGCTGCTCAGAAGGCAGAGGCAGGAGAATTGCTTGAACCCGGGAGGTGGAGGTTGCAGTGAGCCGAAATCATGCCACTGCACTGCAGCCTGGGTGAAAGAGCGAGATTCCATCTCAAAAAAAAAAGAAAAAAGAAAAGGGAATTCATGAACCATCACCGCAGCTACACTGGCAAGTACAAGAACCTTGCACATTTTGTGCAATATCTTTTGATCTCATATTGTAAGTTCAGCTTTTATGTAGGTGTAGTATTGCTATAGGAAAGGCATACTTAGAGACTCTACTATGATTTGAGAAAAAAGTCATTCTGTGACAAAGCAAAAGGAAGGTGAAGGATCTATACCTGGAAAATGTAATGCCAGCAAAGGATGATTTGATAAGTTTAGAAAGAGGTTTGACTTTAGAAAGGTCAAGATAATAGGAGAAACAGCTTCTTCTCACCAAGAGGCAACAAATAAGCAAATTTACAAGAAAAAAAAAATTAGAAAGTGGGCAAAAGACATGAACAGACACTTTTCAAAAGAAGATGTACATGCAGCCAACAAACATATGAAAAAAAGCTCAACATCACTGATCGTTGGAGAAATGCAAATCAAAACCATAATGAGATGCCTTCTCATGCCTCTCTTTTAGTAACAGTCAGAATGGCTATTATTAAAAAGTCAAAAAACAACAGATTCTGGTGAGATTGTGGAGAAAAAGGAACACTTTATATACATTGTTGGTGGGAGTGCAAATTGGTTCAACCATTGTGGAAGACAGTGTGACAATTCCTCCAAGACCTAGAGGCAGAAATAACATTTGACTCAGCAATCCCTTTACTGGGTATATACCCAAAGGAATGTAAATCATTCTGTTATAAAGTTACGTGCATGCATATGTTCATCACAGCACTATTCACAGTAGCAAAGACATGAGATCAACCTAAACACCCATCAATGATAGACTGGATAAAGAAAATGTAGAATACTATGCAGCCATAAAAAGGAACAAGATCATGTCCTTTGCAGGGACATGGATGGAGTTGGAAGCCATTATCCTTAGTAAACTAACACAGGAAGAGAAAACCAAACACCACATGTTCTCACTTGTAAGTGGGAGCTGAATGATGAGAACACATGGACACATGGAGGGAAACAACACACACTAGGCTCCTTGGGGAGTAGGGGGAGGGAGAGCATCAGGTGGAACAGCTAGCTAATGGATGCTGGGCTTAATACCTAGGTGATGAGACAGTCTGTGCAGCAAACCACCATGGCACCTATTTACATATGTAGCAAACCTGCACATCCTGTACATGTACCCCGAACTTGAAAAAAAAATCATTGAGGAGAAAGGATATCTATTTGCATGAACAGATGTTTAATGTAGACAGAAATGCCATATTCTGGGGGAGGAAAAAATGCCACAAAGGACATTTATTAGTAAGGGAGAGAAGCAAGCACCAGGATTTAAGGCAGGAAGGGATAGGCTACCTCTGTTTTCTGCAAATTCAGGCGGGTTTATGATCAACACTATACTTACCTATAAAACTGCTAACCCCTGTGCCTTGAAGGGAAAGGGTAAACACCGTCTTCTGGTCTTTTGGTTGTACAATAAGAAGCCCTGGACAATGAGAACCCTTTTTCTGGATTGGTTCCATTGATTCTTTTTCCCTGAAGTCAGGAGGTACCTTTCTAGTAAGAGACCGCCTTTTAAAGTTCTTTCAATATTGGACAGTCCTCCAGCCACTCAGAAACTCATGAGTTCAACACTGAAGGCATCTACTGCAATCTACTGGCTCCCAAACACAACATCTCTAATTCACCCTCTAGATCAGGGGGTTATAAGGACCTTTAAGCCTCATTACACATGGTACTCTATGGAAAGGATTGTCAACACCACGAAAGAGAACCCTGATAGAACATCATGAAGGTCGGGAAGGATCCATTGGAGATGCTGTCATTATAGAAACGGCGGTGAAAACCGTCATGCCTGAAGCAATAAATTTCTGCTGGAGAAAACTGTCTACATGTTATATGTGACTTCACAGGATTTACGACAGAGCCAATCAAGGAAATCATGAAAGATTGTGAGTATGGCAAAAATGTGTGGCAGGGCAGGGCAGAGAGTTGGTTTTAAGATATAGATCTTGAAGAAATTAAAGAGCTAATAGACACCACACTAGAGGAATTAACAGAAGACGACTTGATGGAAATGATTGCTCCAAACCAGATAGATATGATGAGGAACAAGATGTAGAATAAATAATGCCCCAAACAGATTGACATTAGACAGTCTTGCAGAAGCGTTCTGATTATTTAAGACTGCTTTTGACTTTTACTACATGGACCCTTCTATGATATGGGCACCCAAACTTAAGCAAATGGTGAAAGGATTGGTACTGTATAAAAACTTTTAGAGAAACAAACTAAAAAGGGAGAAATTATGGTGTATTTTCACAAAGCTACACTGAGTGTGCCTGCCTCACCTGCCACCTCTTCTGCCTCTGCCAGTGCTGAGACAGCAAGACCAGCCCCTCTTCAGCCTGTGAAGACAACAGGGTGAAGACCTTTATGATGATCCACTTCCACTTAATGAACGTATATTTTCCTTATGATTTTCTTAGTAACATTTTCTTTTCTCTAGCTTACTTTATTATAAGAATATACTATATAACACAAATAAAAATTTATCAACTGTTTATCGATAAGGCTTCAGGTCAACAGTAGCCTACTAGTAGTTAAGTTTTTGGGGAGTCGAGTTACATGCAGATTTTTGACTATGCAGGGGGTTGGTGTCCCCCACCCTCCATGTTGTTTAAGGGTCAACTTATACGAATTCCTTTGGTCATTCACTAGTCCATTGGGTACTGTGTATTTTGAACCTACCTTATTACCTCCTTGACTCCTGCACACCATTATTTAAATACCATTATAAGAAAAACATGCCATCATTTAATTGTAAGATGCTGCAGATTATAAGATTCATAGGAGATGTTAACATGAAAAAAATTTGCATTTAGAATCAATGAGATATGACAAGGTAATAGTTTCCAAATGTCTATTTGTCATCCAGGATTTCAAGAACAATTTTTTTTTTTTTTTTTGAGACAGAGTCTCACTCTGTCACCCAGGCTGGAGTGCAGTGGCGAGATCTCTGCTCACTGCAAGCTCTGCCTCCTGGGTTCACGCCATTCTCCTGCCTCAGCCTCCCGAGTAGCTGGGACTACAGGCGCCCACCACCATGCCTGGCTAATTTTTTGTATTTTTAGTAGAGACGGGGTTTCACCGTGTTAGCGAGGATGGTCTTGATCTCCTGACCTCATGATCCGCCCGCCTCGGCCTCCCGAAGTGCTGGGATTACAGGCATGAGCCACCGTGCCCGGCCTCAAGAATGATTTTAAGAACAGCACAACACACAAAAAAACACTTTATTAAGTACTTTGTTTTGAAGGCTAGACTTCTTACATGTGGTTACTGCCCAAGCAATGTTTTGCCTCTTCCAGGGATTAAACCAAGGTTTTTCAGAAAGGAGGTACTATTTGCAAGATTTTACCTGAGGATCATAGTATAGATTCTCATTTGTTGTCTTTGGTAAGATTGAGAGTCAAAAACAGTATCCTACAATGTGAAATCAACATCTGTAATTTTAATTAGATATTAATTAGAAGTGGGGGTTTTCAGTGTGCTAAGTATGGCAGCCATGACTATTTAATCCTTGATTTAGGATTTGATTTTACCTATTTTGCTTCTCCCAGATAAGTCTTTTTTTTTTTTCTTTTTTGAGAGACAGGATCTTTCTCTGTTGCCTAGGCTGGAGTGGAGTGGTGTGATTATAGCTCACCGTAACCTTAAACTCCTGTGCTTAATTGATCCTATCACCTTAGCTTCCCAAATAGGTAGGACTACAGGCACGCACCACCACACCCAGCTAATTTGAAATTTTTTTTGTAGAGGTAGGGTCTTGCTGTGTTGCCCAGGCTGGTCTCAAACTCCTGGGCTCAAGTAATCCTCCCTCCTTGACCTCCCGAAGTGCTGGGATTATAGGTGTGAGCCACCACACACTACCCCATATAAGTCTTAAACGAGCTTCACTAAACACCTTTGAGTAAGAATAGATTCTTTTTTTCAGGGAGAAAAACATCTGTAAGTAAAATTAATATATGCCTGTATGATTGTTTTATATTTATAAATTAAAACATACTTTTTAATCTCAACTTATAAAATATTGATGGTTTCATCAGATAAAGATTATATAAAAATTGTATTATTTATAAAATTAAGATTAGATATGTGAAAGATTATATTAAAAAGAATCAACATTAGACTTCGAGTTTTATATTTGGCATATACAGAATGTTGAAAAACAGTTGAAATCAGTGAGATGACAGCATTATTTTCTAACATTATATTTGAACAGAATACATTTCTTTGCCTTTGAGATCAACAACTTCTGGCCATACATCCAACAAGTAAATCAGGAACTTAAATTTCTACAAAGAAGTAATATTCACTAGCAGTATGACTGAATTTTGGAAGATAGTGTGCAGTGCCAGCTTTTATCCTAGAAAGACTACCTCCAAAGGAACTTCACAGAGTGGCATTTTTGGTGAATTACCATTGATCAGAGTCCATTCTTCAACCTCAAAGATGTAGAAAAAAGATCCATAGATCAAGCAGACCCTTAGAAACAGAGTAGGAATAATAAAATTGGCCCAAAACTGAGGTGTAAACTAAAATGCTTGTTTGCTTACCAAAGGGACTATGTCTTTGTAGTGATTGAAGTGCTGGGTCCCTCCTTTCTGAGAATTGAGGAGTCCAGAAAAACAGATGAATAGTTAAATGATTATTTGTGAACATAAAAATAGAGCCAGGGAAAGTGTATCATTTTGAGGATTGCCTTAGCCATGGTCCTAATGAGACCTCATGAACGAACTGTCTTTCTCCAGAGAAATCACTCAGAATGCTTTTTTGCCTCCGTCTTTTGGTTATACTTCCTGAAGTATACTAACTATAGTAAGGAGAGAGGTGTAATGCCTCTCCTTTACAAACTAGGAGAAGAGTGTTTGAGCAGAGGGAATGTGGAAAAGGAGAATGGTAATGAAATATTTGCCACAGGAACCCTTTCAGGTAGATCAGTTTAGTAAAGAATACATTTATCTAGAAGTTGAAGAGCTGGAAATTGAGTCACTTAAAATGATCTATACCTGCATATCTCTTTAAAGGAGTTTATGTACCCTAGAGCCCACAAATACACATTCCTTAGTTTGAGGAATTATGGCATTTGTTTTTATCTTTGTAGATATTGGCTTACTTTCTTTGGATTTTCATTCATGCAATAAATACTTATTCATTGTCTATTTACTAGAATACTGTGTTTTATATCTGATTTCCAGTTGCTTAGTAAATATATGAATTGAATTGAATATTTGTTGAACGTGCCTATTAAATAGATTTCCAAGCTAGTTCCTTCCATAATTTTTGTAGTTAAATGGACTTTATATGTCTTGCCATGAGACCTATTTGAAATATTCTTTTGATAAGAAAATGCCATCTGAGTAGAAAATGGTACAGATAACATATTTAGGAATGGGCAAGGATCTTCTTGTGATTGGGTGAAAAGGCCGTACTTAAACACTATCCCTCTTTCCCATAGAGTGTGCTCTTATATTTCAAAAGAATGTCAAAACCAGTGATTATTCCTTCAGGAATATAAATGTATTTGCTGTCAATTTCAGAAAAAAGTTGTAGTAACCTGAAGAAGAGACTTTCTGTTTTGTGCTAGAGATAACATGGGACATCCTTTAGGGTAGCATCATAAACATAACTCACAGTCATCTATAGATAATGAATATGATAATTTTGAGATTCACAAAGAGAGGGAACAAGATACCAGAGTAAAAAATCAAGAAAGGAAAATAAAGATATGGAGAGACACATTTATTTATTAAAGGCTCTACTGTGTTTCATAATGGTTGGATTCATTTGCATGTTATTTTATTTCAAATAAGCATGGATATAGTGGGCAAGATTGACTATGGAAGGCTGTATTGAGCTCTTAGAAAACAGTAGAGGGAGAAAGTTTGATTTATACATTGTACATAATTTTGTTAGGGGGCAAGAAAGGAAATATGGAATGATATTGCTGTAGATGTTTCTTCATTTAGGCCACTAGATGGTGACATTGTATAAAAACAGCTTGGTTGTAGAAGGTAAGATACTCAAAATTTGGTGTGGGATTGGATAGCTGTATTTAACAAGTAAGCCCAAGAGTGTCACTTAATTTTTTTATATTCGTCATTCAGCCTTGTAGCACATTTTTGGCGAATTTATTGAACTTCTCTTTTTGGTATTTAATTTATATGTGTATACTATCCTGAAGTATTTTGTTAATATCTCTGTGCCTAGCATATTTGGTGATGATAAACTATATATGATAAACAAATACTTAAACAAATGCTACCTGCCCTCCAAAAAATTCACATAGCAAAAAAAACTAGTTGATATATTTGATGTGTCTAAGAAACATATTTAAGATACATTAAACAAAATAGAAATTTATATGTGTTTGTACTGTGTTTACTTTTTTACCGCTTACAACATAGGTATACATGCACATTTGGAAGTTGGACTCAGGAAGAGGGGCCACTCCAAAGGTCCTCTCATCTGTGAATAACCCTTACATATTACTGGGTATGCGTAACCCACATGCCAAGGATCCTTCTGCTTTCCTTTCTGTGCCCTACCACCAACTTCCCATTATTTTCCAATTCAGAAACAATTGGCGAGTAGCACTGTAGTATTGCTATGACTTTAAAAGACACAGTTCTTTCTGTAACAGTTGAAGTTGGTGCCTCTTGAATTAGTGGGTTTTCTGTTACTGGATTGGAAGGAAGTAGGTCCCTATTATCCTTAAGTTGGAATTCTGAAGGTATTCTTTCATAGACATGGTGTTTTTTTTGCGTGTGTTTGTTTGTTTGTTTGAGACGGAGTCTTGCTCTGTCACCCAGGCTGGAGTGCTGTGGTATGATCTCGGCTCACTGCAACCTCTGCCTCCTGGGTTCAAGTGATTCTCCTGCCTCAGCCTCCTGAGTAGCTAGGATTACAGGCACGTGTCACCACGCCTGGCTAATTTGTGTATTTTTAGTAGAAACGAGGTTTCACCATGTTGGTCAGGCTAGTTTTGAACTCCTGACCTTGTGATCCACCCGCCTTGGCCTCCCAAAATGCAGACCTGATGTTTGTTTTTGTTTTTTTTTTTTGTCTGTTTGTTTTTTGTTTTTGTTTTTGTTTATTTTTTTGAGATGGAGTCTCGCTCTGTTGCCCAGGCTGGAGTGCAGTGGCGCGATCTCGGCTCACTGCAAGCTCTGCCTCCCGGGTTCACGCCATTCTGATGCCTCAGCCTCCTGAAACATGGTGTTTTTAATGGTGGTTAAATATGGCTAAAGTGGTATTATTTGCAGCTCTACTTTTTAAAATCAGAATTCTCTTTTCTGGGGTTTGACCTCACTTCTTATTTTCTTTACAGAATAAGTGATCAAAAAAGCATTTTCTCTTCTGTTTAACAGGGCCTCTTCAAGTGACCATATAGTCCTATTAAACATGATTTCTTACTTAAAACCTACTTCATTTTCTCTAGCTTTGAAGCAAGTTGTTTCTCCTCTGTTCTGTTATAGTCCTTTTAAAGGATCCAACTTTTACCTTATGTTAATCCTGTGTAGATTTTTGTCATCCCAACTATACTGTTTGGGTCTTAAAGGCAAACTTTCTTGCTTAGCCTTTTATCTGTTATCAACAAATTCTTGTCCAGTACCTTACATGTAGTAGGTGCTCAATAAAATACTTAAGCGGCTTAAAGAACCCTTAGATGGCTGATGCTAAAGTAGTGTCTTTTAAGAAAATTAGCTATGACTGGAAATAACTTTCTGTATGACACAAGATGTTTAGATTGGCTTTTAGGATAGAAGAACTCCTATGACCGGGTGTTTTGCTTTGTGATGAATGGATGCTCTGGCATTGCAGGTTATGAAACACATTAGTTTGATTTTTGGAATGCAAAATGCATTCCTTTATACTTGTTCATAAAATTCAGTCCACATATGGGGCAGTTTGATTGTTGATATTCTAAATTACTGATCGTTATGGGAGTCACTGATTCTTTTGAGAATCCAATTGAAACAATTCTTCCCCCTATACATACAACATCCAGAAAAATGCACATGCATTATAAAGATAATTCTGTACATTATTTAGAGAGCTCATAGATGTCATGTTAAGAACTTCTGCTTCAGATTTTGGAATAGACTGCAGCTGATTAGTCAAAAGGCAGCATAATATAATAGAAAAATGTACTGTATACAAAATCAGTTGGTCTAAGTGAGTTCTAGCTCTTATTCCACCTTTGATAAATGTAGTACCATTTGGCAGGTCATTTAACGTCTCCTTTTTGCCTGTTTTTTCATTTGTAAAGTGAAGTTGCATGAAAGATTAAGTGAATTAGCACATGCAATATACTTAGAAGAGTGCTGGGTATGTAGTATGCTTCCCAGCTTTTCTTTCTAGTCTTTGATTCTACTATCTTATAAAGGATTTTTGAATTTTTTAATGCCCCCCTCTTTTTGTCTAATTGATTTTCTTTGCTTTAAGAAAATCACTTTCATATATATTTTTAAAACTTGAGTAACACTTTATTCTCTTATCCTGTAAGGCAAGTAGGAAACTAAGAACTTTAGTCTTTTCAGGAGTTGGATATATTACAGCTACTGAAAAACTGTTACTGTTCATGTAAAATTTTTTTGTAAGCAGAGTCCATTAACATCTATGTCAGCAGCAAACAGATTGTGTTGAAAATATGTAACTTTTATGTATTACCCAGTAAAAAAAGACCTTTCTTTTTTTTATTCTAGGGAAGAAGACAAAAATATATTTGATTACTGCAGGGAAAATAACATTGACCATATAACCAAAGCCATCAAATCGAAAAATGTGGATGTGAATGTGAAAGATGAAGAGGTATGAAAAACATGCCCTGTTAATTATTTTCCTATGCATGGTTGTTCTGCCCCAATGCCTTTTCCTAAATGGTAGGCCAATGAACTACAACTCAAAGTACAGTATGGTTAAGAGTATATCAGAATATCTAAATGAGATGGTGTTACCTAGTTAAGATACGTTCTGTGATTATGTCCAACATATTTTTATCTGTGTTTTAGAAGTTACTACCTGAAATTTGTAGGAGTCTGATAGCTTCCATATGTTTATGCTAAAGGGAGAGATTATTCGCATAATAAGTGAAATCTACAGGTAATAGCAAAATCTCATTTATACATAGCTTTCGTGTCTTCCGTTATTATACCTTGAACAGCTAGGTATATTGTTCTTTGCTCAATAAATACATCTTTAGAAAACTGTCAGAATTTTGGTAAATCAATAATTTAAATGCTGGCCTACTAATTAAAGGAATCCTATAGTAAATTATTTTATAAAATATATTACTCCTTTTTTTGGAGGGAGAGACAGGGTCTCACTCTGTTGCCCAGGCTGGAGTGCATGTGTGCGCTCATAGCTCACTGCATCCTCAAACCCATGGGCTTACGCAGTCCTCTTGCCTCAGCCTCCCAAGTAGCCAGGACTACAGGCATGTGCTGTCACTCCTAGCTAATTTTTTTTATTTTTTGGGGAGATGGGGTCTTGCTATGTCGCCCGGGTTGGTCTTGTCCTCCTGGCCTCAAATGATCCTCCTCCCTCAGCTTCCCAAAGTTTTGGGATTATAGGCATGAGCCACTGTGCCTTGTGTATTACTTCTTAATTTATTTGTGTTGTGAATAATACCGTTCACATACTGAGTTTTAACTGACCCTGAATTATAGTTGTTAAAAGAGCAAAATTTGCTAACTCACTTCTAATCATTTTCTCATTCTTTGGTGATGCTGTGAAAGATTACTGAAATGGTCAAAGGTAGTAATTGTTGGGAAGAAAGCATTAAATGATCATAGATAATCTGTAGAATAGATAATAATCAACTTATATGTAATTCAGAGCTCCCTATACAAAAGGTTAGCCCTTAATATTATCTCACCTTTAGGCAACATCTTTCCTGTGATAATATTGTCAATGGTGTCTGGAATTGAAAATGTAAGACTATGATACTGCACAAAGGAACTAGTAATACTATGTGTTTTTCACTAAGTAGTGAAACAAAATAATACCAGGTCTTCTGATTCTAATTAGGTTTGTGGTTTTTTGTTTTTTGGGTTTTTTTTTTTTTTTTTTTTTTTTTGCCTTTCAGAATCAAAATACAGGCATACCTCTGAAATATTGCGGATTCAGTTCCAGACCACTGCAATAAAGTGACTATCGCAATAAAGCGAGTCACATGAAATTTTTGGTTTCCCAGTACATATAAAAGTTGTGTTTACTGGCCAGACGCGGTGGCTCACGCCTGTAATCCCAGCACTTTGGGAGGCCGAGGCGGGCGGATCACGAGGCCAGGAGCTTGAGACCAGCCTGGCCAACATAGTGAGATCCCATCTCTACTAAAAATACAAAAAAAATTAGCCAGGCGTGGTGGTGGGTGCCTGTAATCCCAGCTGCTCGGGGGAGGCTGCAGTAGGAGAAACGCTTGAACCTGGGAGGCAGAGGTTGCAGTGAGCCTAGATCGTGCCATGGCACTCCAGCCTGGGCAACAGAGCGAGACTCCATCTCAAAAAACAAACAAAAAAGTTGTGTTTACACTGTACTGTAGTCTATTAAGTGTAGAGTAGCATTATATCTTTAACAAAGTACATACCTTAATTTAAAATACTTTATTACTAAAAAATTCTGACAGTCATCAGACTTGGCTTCAGCAAGTCGTACTCTTCTTGCGGTAAAAGGTCTTGCCTCAGTGTTGATGGCTGCTGACCGATCACAGTGGTAGTCACTGAAGGTTGGGGTGGCTGTGGCAATGTCTTAAGTCAACAGTGAAGATAGCTACATTGATTGAGTCTTCCTTCGTAAAAGATTACTCTGTACATGCAATGCTGTTTGATAGCATTTTACCCACAGTGGAACTTCTTTCAAAATTGTAGTCAATCCTTTCAAACCCTGCCACTGCTTTATCAACTGAGTTTATGTTGTATTTTAAAATTTTTGTTGTTATTTCAGCAATGTTCACAACATCTTCGCCGGAGTAGATTCTGTGTTAAGAAACCACTTTCTTTGCTTATCCATAAGAAGCAACTCCTCATCTGTTCAAGTTTTATCATGAAATTGTAGCAATTCCATCACATCTTCAGGTTCCACTTCTAATTTTAGTTCTCTTGCAGTTACATCCGCAAGTAACTTTTCCACTGAAGTCTTGAATCCTTATCTGTGTCATCCATGAAGGTTGGAATCAACTTCTTCCAGACTCCTGTTAATGTTTATATTTTGACCTCCTCCCATCACACATGTTCTTAATGGCATCTGGAATGGTGAATCCTTTCCAGAAGGTTTTCAGTTTGCCCAGATCTATCAGAGCAATTATTGTCTATGGCAGCTATAGCCTTATAGAATGTATTTCTTTAATAATAAAAGTTGGAAGTCAAAATTATTCCTTGATCCTTGGACTGCAAAATGAATGTTGGGTTAGCAAACAAGAAAACAACATTAATTTCCTTATACGTTTCCATGAGCACTCTTGGATGACCAAGCACATTGTCAATGAGCAGTAATATTTTGAAAGGAATCTTTTTTTTTCCTGAGCAGTGGGTATCAACAGTAGGCTTAAAATATTCAGTAAACCATTTTGTAAAGTAAACAGATATACTGTCATCTTAGGCTTTGTTTTCCCATTTCAAAAGCACAGGCAGAATAGATTAAGCATAATTTTTAAGGGCCCTAGGATTTTCAGAATGGTAAATGAGCATTGGTTTCAGCTTAAAGTCAATGGCTGCATTAGCCCCTAACAAGAGTGTCAGTCTATCTTTTGAAGCTTTGAGGCCAGGTATTGACTTCTCTCCAGCCATGAAAGTCCTGGACGGCATCTTCTTTCAATAGTAGGAGTAGTCTATTTTCTCTACATTGAGGATCGTTGTTGAGTGTAGTCACCTTTATCGGTTACTTTAACTAGGTCTTCTGGATGACTTGCTGCAGCTTCTGCATCAGCACTTGGTGCTTCACCTTGTACTTTTATGTTATGGAGATGGCCTCTTTCCTTTAACCACATGAACCAGCCTCTGCTAGCTTCATACTTTTCTTCTGCAGCCCCCTTACATTTCTCAACCTTCATAGACTTGAAGAGAACTAGGGCTTTGCCCTGGATCAGGCTTTGGCTTAAGGGAATGTTGTGGCTGGTTGAATCCAGACCACTCACTTTTTCCGTATCAGCAATAAGGCTTTTTTACTTTTCTATCATTTGTATGCTCACTGAAATAGCACTTTTAATTTCCTCAAGAATTTTTCTCTGACATTCACAAATTGGCAGTTTGGCACAAGAGGCCTAGCTTTTGGCCTGTGTTGGTTTTCAGTATGCCTTCCTCACTAAGCTTAATCATTTCTGGCATTTGATTGAAGGTGAGAGATGGTGCAGCTCTTTTCTTTTCACTTGATACTAGGTTTTACTTGAAACTTAGAGACTATTGTATTATTGGCTAATAATTTCAATATTTTTGTGTCTCAGTGAATAGGGAAGCCTGAAGAGAGGGGGAGAGACCAGGAACAGCGAGTCAGTGGAGCAGTCAGAACACACAAAGTATCTGTTGGTTAAATTTGCCATCTTTCTCAGTGTGGTTTGTAGCACTCCAAAACAATTACAATAGTAACATCAAAGATCACTGATCATTACCCTAACAGATATAATAATAATGAAAAACTTTGAAATATTGCAAGAATTACCTCAGTGTGACACAGACATGAAGTGAGCACATCTTGTTGGAAAAATGGCACCAATAATTGGCTTAACTCAGGGTTGCTACAAATCTTCAATTTACAAAAAACACAGTATTTGCAAAGTGCAATGAAGCATAGTGCAATAGAACAAGGTATGCCTGTATAGCTTTCTTTTTTAAATAAATTTGGCATGATTGCTTCCCTTGATTTTTTTAATTGTAGTTTTTTATCTTTGTGCTTGTGAGTTAAAATTTTTATAAAGTTAATACATTCGTTTTTTTAAAAAATCAAATGTTACTATTAGTCTTATAAACAAAAAAATTCTCTCTTACCTGCATCCTTCTTACATTTTATTCTAGCTCCTTTAAGGCAAAAATTTTCTCTTTTTTTTAGACAGATCCTCAGGCTGGAGTGCAGTGGCATGATCAGGGCTCACTGTAGCCTCTGCCTCCTGGGCTCAAGCGATCCTCCCACCTCAGCCCCCAGGTAGCTAGGACCACAGGTGTGCACTACCATGCCTGGCTAATTTTTGTATTTTTAGTAGAGATGGGGTTTCACCATGTTGGCCAGGCTGGTCTCGAACTCCTGAGCTTTAGTAATCAGCCTGCCTCAGCCTCCCAGAGTATTAGGGTTACAGATGTGAGCCACTGCACCCGGCCAGACTTCCAGTTCTTTTAATGTGTCTTTAGCACCTTACCTACATAATTCTAAATAATATACTTCTATTTCTTGATTTTTCAACTTTAGACATTATTGATTTGTTTCTGTTATATTTAGATTTAACTGTTTTACTCATCTTCCCCCTCTCTCTCTGACCCTCCTAACGTAATTATATCACAACTTTTTTTTTTAATTTTATTATTATTATACTTTAAGTTTTAGGGTACATGTGCACAATGTGCAGGTTAGTTACATATGTATACATGTGCCATGCTGTTGTGCTGCACCCATTAACTCATCATTTAGCATTAGGTATATCTCCTAATGCTATCTGTCCCCCCTCCCCTCACCCCACAACAGTCCCCAGAGTGTGATGTTCCCCTTCCTGTGTCCATGTGTTCTCATTGTTCAATTCCCACCTATGAGTGAGAACATGCAGTGTTTGATTTTTTGTCTTTGTGGTAGTTTACTGAGAATGATGATTTCCAATTTCATCCATGTCCCTACAAAGGACATGAATTCATCATTTTTATGGCTGCATAGTATTCCATGGTGTATATGACATCACAACTTTTAATTTCAGCTTTCTGATTGAATCTCTGTTGAATCAATATTAATATTATTATGACTATGTAAATACTCATTGCTAAGCTGTGGATTGTACTTGTGTGTATCAGTCAGCTTTTGCTGTGGCACAACCCCCAAATTTCAGTTGCTTACAGCAACAAACATTTGTTTTTTTGCTTATATCACTGTCTCATGAGATGAGTGACACCATCTCATTTATATATTCTGATAATGCTCTTACTTGATTTCTTTATGTTTATCTGATATTTCAAAAGGGTTTTGGATCAGTTGAGACAGTCTGTATATTTTATCTACTTTTATTATTAATAGTATGAGTGAAGGATGATGATAATATAACAAATCAATAAGTAGGCCACTTAACTTTTCAAAGTCACAGTTTTTTCACTGGAAGTATCTTGTGTGTACTATATGGTGCCTGTTAATATTTATCTTTCAAATAACACATAATACTTTATACAATGCATGTGATAGTTTACAGAGTACTTTCACTTATTACTATATTATCTCTACAACAATTCTCTAAGGCAGATATTGTCCTTGTTTTACAGACAGGAACTGAAGTTCAGAGACCTACATTTACTTGCTCAAATCCATATAACTGCTAAGTAGAAACCAGGTCTGGGAGAGTATTCTTCCTACCACTAGATTTTAGAAGGATAAATAAAAAGAAGAAAAAGAAGGATAAGCAGTTGTCATTTGGCCTTCCTTGTGTTATGCTCTGGTTTGCAACAATTTCTTTTATAAAATATTACTGGAAGTCAGATCCACCTGTGACCTCCACAAAGATCATTGGATGGACAACAGTGATAGGGGTGGAATAAGTGCCTAGAACACAGATAGCTTACACTAAATAACACATATTTTGTGTGTGTAAAGACAAGGAAAACTTGGCAAAATGTATTGTTTCTGCCATTTTGTTACTTTGATGCTGCTTTCCAGATCTTCCAGTTTGTTAACCGTGCAGCTACCTTTACCCTCAGCCTGCCAGAACGTTGTATTTCATGAACAGATGAAGTGCTTACACATTCATAGACTGAGACGCCAAGAATTCAGTTGGGTTCTCTCATTGCTCCAAGCAGATTTCTGCCCTCTCAGCCATGACAATTCAGGCTGAGCTTTGAATACTGATGGCAAACCCTTTTATTATTAATCAGGGATTTGTATGAATTAATTTAAGAACATAAGGGAGGTGGGAGCTTAAAATCAAAATCAAACTTAACATCCCAAAATAAAATAAATAGTATTGCTTCATCACATTTAAAGCTCTAGCAAATAAAACAATTTGGTAAGCTTTGATGATGGACTAAAAGTGTGTAGCCTCAAAATTAAACTTCCAGTTAAATACTTTTAACCCTTTCTGTCCTTTTGACATTTTCTTATTATGAGTTGGGTAACAATTATAGTTTTGAAAGGACGTTCAGTTCTTTTTTGTATTTATCTGATATTTGAAATTGAGATATTTCCCTACTGATTCCCTAAGATTCTCTGGGATAATATACGTTTTTACTTAAAATCTTAATTCAGCAGGTTCAACCTAATTTTATGACTAAAAGTCATGTTTATTGCACTTAAAATTTGCTGTGAGCACATAAAGAAATTTAATTATAATAATAAAATAAGCTACATTTGTATTGCCACACATTGAAATAAATACATTATTCACTGATATCTATGAATCTATTATTTATAAATTATTATTTGAAATGCATACATTTGGATCTAAGTATTGTATATGAACAAATATATATGAAATGCCTTTTAAATAAAATGTATTTGTATTTCATAATGAAGTTATTTTATTGTACATAAGTATAATTCCTAGTGTACATCTTTTATTCATTTAAGTTGTAATTACTACAGGTTGGATATTCCTCATCTGAAAATCCAAAATCTGGAATGATCCAAAATCTGAAACTTTTTAGCAACAGTGTGACACTCCAAGGAAATGTTCTTTGGAGCACTTTGGATTTCAGACTTTTGGATTAAGGAGGGGCCATCAATAAGTATATAATGTAAATATTCCAAATTTTTTTTAATCTAAAATTTTAAACACTTCTGGTCCCCAGCATTTGGGATAAGGGATACTCAACCTATGCTAATATAGTAAGGCATATATTTCTAATTTGAGAAAATTACCTGGTATTTCCTACTGGTATAGTAATTAGGGGACATTGTCTGTATTTTGCATAATAGAAAAAAGTTTCTTAGTTATGCTTAGATGTTTTAGGGTCCAAGTTTGTAACACCATGGTGTCATAGGTACTTTTTTAAAAAATTAAATTACAACTTTTATTGTGTTTTCAATCATTTGAGAAATGCTTGAAAATTGAATTCAAAATATGAGGGGAAAAGTTAAAGAGAAGATCTTAAAGCCTATTTATTTTTTTAAATGGCGGTTCAATTTTTATCTTTGACCCACATTAGTACAGCTCTTCACACATACCAAATATTTATGGTTCTTCCAAGAAAATATTTTTTAAGGGGCAGGGATGATTTCAATAATTTGTGAAGTGTATTTAAAGTATGGGGAGAATATTTGCTATCAAACATCAGGCTCAAATTATGTTTATATAATTCTTGTCACACGTTATTTCTCAGATTAGTGTACTATACAATCAACACTAAATACATGCTTATTGATAGTATTTAAATAGTATTTTAAATCTTTGAAGTAATTTAAATGTTTTAGATCAAATGTAACAGTGTAATATTTTAGCAAAATAGATGACCATCCAGTGCAACTGTTTATCATCAGTCCCCCCAAAAGCATTCATACATAGTTCATTGGTTTTCCATAGATTCTTATCTAATGCACTCCCAAATTCCACTTTCACTGGGCTGCTTCTTTAGTTACATTCTTTCCTTTTCTGTCCTTTTGACAGTGTAATTGTTGTCATTAGCCATTTTCCATAGTCTATTGATTCTTTCAGATACTTTGAAGAAAGTCACCTTTCTCTTGACTACCATTCCTTTCCTTTTCTACTTTGTTTTAAATCTGTGGCTCCTAACAGAATACAATTTGCATGCTTTTGGCTTGAGAAACTGCTGCAAACTCTGGTGAAACTGTGACAGTACTAAGTAATAGAAAAGCAAAAGATTTAAGAAGCAGGGTCGGTATACTGAGACTAAATTTATGCAGTTATGTGAGATTTGAGAAAGGAAGGAAGAAAAAATGCATCCTCTTAAATCACTTTCTATATCAGGGTATATGTTATTTTGGTTATATAGTTGATTAAGATGTTAATTTGAAGGAACTTTATTCACACTAATGACTGAGAAATGCGTTACAAATTGTCTATTACGCTTATTTGCATTCATGTAGGCAGTGCCATTTAAAAATCAAGTCTATGGTCATGCGTTGCATCAGAAACTTAGATTTGATACAAAATCAGAAAATAGTGAAAGTAGCTTAAATCCTATGAGCTTTGGCAACTTATTTTGGGTATTTTTAAATTGTGGTAAAATATACATAAAATGTATCATTTTAATCATTTTTAAATCTACAGTTCTCTGTCATTAAATATGCTCACATGAGGCCGGGCGCTGTGGCTCACGCTTGTCATCCTAGCACTTTGGGAGGCCAAGGCAGGTGGATCACCTGAGGTCAGGAGTTCAAGACCAGCCTGGCCAACATAGTGAAACCCCATCTCTACTAAAAATACAAAAATTAGCTGAGCATGGTGGCACATGCCTGTAGTCCCAGCTGCTTGGGAGGCTGAGGCAAGAGAATCACTTGAACCAAGGAGGCAGAGGTTGCAATGAGCTGAGATCGTGCCACTGGACTCCAGCCTGGGCGACAAAGTGAGACTCCGTCTCAAAAATATACATATATATATATATATATATATTTTTTTTTTTTTTTCACATGAGCCAAGTGTAGTGGCTCATGCTTTCAGGCACAAGGAATTCTTGAGTGCAGGAGTTTAAGACTAGGCTAAGCAACATAGTGAGATCCCGTCTCGTAATAAAAAATGAATAAATAAAACAATACATTCACATGTGTAACCACCACCACCATACAACTTTTTTATCTTCCCCAATTGAAACTCTGTACCAAGCCAGGTGTGGTAGCTGATGCCTTAATCTCAGCACTTTGGGAGGCTGAGGTGGGCAGATCACCTGAGGTCAGGAGTTCGAGACCAGCTTGACCAACATGGTGAAACCCCGTTTCTACTGAAAATACAAAAATTAGTCAGGCGTGGTGCTGCACTTCTGTAATCCCAGCTACTCGGGAGGCTGAGGCAGGAGAATCTCTTGAACCCAGGAGGTGGAGGTTGCAGTGAGCCGAGATCGCACCACTGCACTCCAGCCTGGGTGACAGAGTGAGACTTTGTCTCAAAAAAAAGAAGAAACTCTGTACCCATTAAACACCCCCCATTCCTCCCTTCCCCTGGCCCCTGGCAACTACCATTCTACTTTCTGTCTCTGAATTTGACTACTCCAGGTACTTCATTTAAGTGGAGTCATAACAATATTTGTCCCTTTTGAATGGCTTATTTCACTCAGTGTAACGTCTTCAAGGTTCGTTCATGTTGTAGCATGTGTCAGTTTCCTTGCTTTGTAAGATGAATAATATTCCATTGTATGCATATACCACATTTTGTTTATTCAGATATCCATTGATGGACACTTGGTTTGCTTTTACCTTTTGACTGTTGTGAATTATGCTCTGAACATAGGTGTACAAATTTTTGTTTGATTTTTTTCCCCAAGAATCTATTATGAAAAATGTTAAACATACAGAGAAGTTGAATTTTACAATGAACATCCATATTTCTACCATCTCGATTCTACCATTAATATTTTACTATGCTTGCTTTATCAATATCTAGCCATTCATCATATCTTTTTTATTTTTTGATACATTTTGGAGTACACAGACAACAGTACACTTTCTTCTAAATATTTTAACATGCGTATAACGAACTAGAATTCAGTATTTGGTTTTTCTTTTAAAATAATATTTATATACAATGAAATGCACAAGTCTTAAGTACACATTTGATGAACTTTGACAAATACATATACCTGTGTAACTGAAGTGCCTATCAAGATATAGAACGTTGCTGTCGCCCCAGAAAGTTTCCTCATGCCCCTTCCCAGCCACTGTTTTCTTTTAATCCCAAAAAGGTAACCACCGTTTTGATATTATTCTACCATAGATAAGTTCTGCTTGTTCTCGAACTTTATATATATGGGATTATACATATGTACTCCTCTGTGTAGGGCATCTTTCATTCAGCATAATGCTTTTGAGACTCATCATATTGCTATAGTTCAGTATTTCCTTCTTTTATACTGCTGAATATGTTCCATCATGTGAATATACCATTGTCTTATGATGGATACCTGGGCTGTTTTCATGGCAACTTCCTATTATTATTGCTGTTAATTACCTCCTTTATACAGGATGAAATAATACCTCCCTTTCATATTCCTTCACCCTTAAGTCACTGACATTATAGCTTAGTAATTTCTTGTGAAGGGATTTTTTTTTTCTTTTGAGACAGAGTGTCACTGTGTTGCCCAGGCTGGAGTACAGTGACGTCGATCACGGCTCACTGCAGCCATGACTTCACGGGCTTAAGTGATTCTCCTGTTGAGCTGAGCCTCCTGAGTAGCTGGGACTACAGAAGTGTGCCACCATGCCCAGCTAATTTTTGTAGAGACGGGGTTTCACCATGTTCCTCAGGCTGGTCTCATACTTGCCCGCTTTGGCCTTCCAAAATACTGGGACTATGGGCATGAGCCACCGCACCCAGCCAGATTTTTTAAAGTAGTGTATTCAAAATCTTTCTCAATTTCCTGACAAATAAGCAACACCATTTTTCCCTACCCTAGATCTTTGCCAGTGAAAGAGATCAAGATCCAGTAGTTGCTGATTTTAAGTGTGTATCACACATACTGGTGTGTGATTTTCTTTTTAATGCTCGTAAGTAAATTATCCCACAAGCAGTCATTGGCTTCCATGCTAGGTATATCTTGAGATGTTAGACTATCTTTCAATCTTATTCCTAAGTGTTTGAAACAACGTTGTCATTTCACTGTGGACAGGGAAGTGAAAGAAGGAGGCATTGTGTAATTTCTGGTGATTGCAGGTAGGGGAGTTCTCACTATGGCCAGCTGCTACAGTAGTAGCAGCAAAAGGTAGAAGATAGTACAGAGGAGATGGGGACATTACAGGTTGTTGGTAGTTGAAGTCAAGCTCTACTGCAATTATAAATTGATACCCAATTTTTTTGCAGAGAGAAATTCAGATCTACCTGTTTGCAGTATTTCATTTGCTAATTAGACAGTACCATACCATATACTATATGTGTTTGATAGAATGACAGAAGGACAACTCTTACAAATTTAAATATACCAAATTTGCCATGTTTTTGTCTGTTATACGTATGGTATACATACTTTGTATTTGATCTCAAAATACCGTAAGAACATCAAGACTCATTTTATAATAGAATCTCCTTCCTTCCCTCCTCTCCCCTCCCCTTACCTTTTTTTTTTTTTTTTTTTTTTTTCTGGACAGAATTTTGCTCTGTTGCCCATGCTGGAGTACATTGGCACGATCTCATCTCACTGCAACCTCCACCTCCCAGGTTCAGGCGATTCTCCTGCCTTCACCCTCCCAAGTAGCTGGGATTACAGGCACGCGCACCACCACACCCCACTAATTTTTTGTATTTCTAGTAGAGACAGCATTTCACCATGTTGGCCAGGCTTGTTGCGAACTCCTCACCTCAGGTGATCTTCCCTCCTTGGACTCCCAAAGTGCTGGGATTACAGATGTAAGCCACCGCGCCTGGCCAGAATCTCTTCTCTTTTTTTAAATTTTGTGATATTGAGGAGAAAAGTCTAATTTAAAAAAAAAATTCTACATGGTTTATGGATGAGTTACTAAGGAAATCAGAGAAGCATTTCATATATTAAGATGTGCTCTCTGTATTTTCCAGAAGATATGAAAGTAATACCACTTAATAGGTTAGCTGCTACCCTGCACTTTCAAAGCACTTTAGAGTCATTCATCTGTCTGAGGTAGGACAGTGTTAGCACCCTTGGTTAATAGATGAGAACTCTTTTTCTCCCTGCATCTTACTGTATTTGAGTTCCAGAATTTATTCAGGGCTCTCCAGTGTTCGTGGTCTTCTGGTGGCCTAACAAAGGTTCCTTTTAATAATGGCTCTCCCTCACCAATCTCCTGAATACTTCTGGGATATTTTTCCAGAAGAGTTTTAAAAATTAGAAACAAAGAATTGTCACTTATTTTGGTAGCAATAAAAATAAATTTAACTTGAAAATTTATAAGAGATCATATCACTCATGGAAAAAGATAAAACAATTATATAGACAAATATGTAAAATAGTTCATAAATTTAGATAAAGTCTTAGAAGATATAGCTTTAATGCACACCTAAGTCATGGTTTTCCTTCTGGAGGAGAGATTATGGAATTCTTTACCTAAAATAGTTTAATAATTGTATTGGTCTAGGGTGTTTGTGGTTAACAAAGAGAAAGGAAAGAAACCACAGGTGTTTATTTCCTGATTTTATCATGATTAATTATAAGGATAGCATCTCTGCAAATACTGGTTATGTTAGTGAGTGAATAATAATCTTAAATTAGAGCATGTTTATAGGAATTTTATAATTTGAAGAAGTAAAAGGTATCACAGACACCTCATTTTGCTGGTTTTTGTTCATTTAAATATAGAGCATCTTGAAGGTTAAAATTCCAAAGCCTGATTTGTTTTGTCTGTGTTTATTTACAAGTATGTTTAATCCTACTCTTGTTTTTGAGCTTTTTAATACTGCATGGAATATTAATCATTAGGTGATCTTAATGTAGATATCTTCAGTGCTTCTACAGAAAGTCATTGTCAGAGAATTCATTCTAATTCAAGGTTAATTAGTGTACCATTAAAATAATGTGTTACAAGAATTAATTGCATTGCAGGTCAGAAAATGTGTTAAAAAGTATGGTGTAAATGTCTGAGAGCACATCATCCTTCTTAAAACATTGCTATACATGTGCCCCGCTTCTGGAAAAGATATCCAAAGTGAAAATCACTATGGAGGTCCAGTCATAGGTGTTTCCCCTAAAGTAAATTTTTGGCATCACATGGAAAATTTAAAATATGGGAAATTTAAAATATAACTCCCATTAACAGTAAAATGTGTTGCTTGTCAGCTTTACCATTGAAACAGCTAAGGATTTATATTTTAGCTTTAGTTGATATAACCCTATTGGGTCAAACCTAAGGAAAATTCAGGAACGTGGCTGAGAGATAGAAATTATCTATACATCTTATGGTAAAAGTACAAGACATATTATGTTGTCCTACTTAACTATTACGTAGTTTTTGTAAGTACCCTATGTAAATATATCACACATCGTCTTAACTATGTAGTAACTCTTGTCAATAGTTTAACCTAATAGCCATAAAATGCACACTTAAAATTAGAACTAAAAATGATAGACTTTGAAATTTTGTCTGATTCTTTTAATGTATTAATAAATGCTGTGAAACAATAACATGGACCTGTAGAATATTTTATTCATTAGTATTTATTCAGAGTCTCATTAAAATATCTAATTGTTCATATGGAGGATTTCTGAATTAGAGCCCTAGTAACAGCAGGTCACATTAGAGCTACAAAAATTTTAACATAGGAAACTGCTCTAGTACTCAACGATACATTTTCACCTGGACTTTTAGAATTGTCTCCACTGAAAAATAACTCCTGGCTGGGCGTGGTGGCTCACGCCTGTAATCCCAGCACTTTGGGAGGCCAAGGCAGGCGGATCACAAGGTCAGGAGTTCGAGACCAGCCTGGCCAGCATGGTGAAACCCCATCTCTACTAAAAAGAAATACAAAAATTAGCTGGGCATGGTGGCGGGTCCCTGTAATCCCAGCTATTTGGGAGGCTGAGGCAGAACTGCTTGAAACTGGAAGGCGGAGGTTGCAGTAAGCAGAGATCCCGCCACTGCACTCCAGCCTCGGCAAAAGAGCAAAACTCTGTCTCAAAATAAATAAATAAATAAATAAAAAATAACTCCTAGTGGGCTCTGAACAAGGCAAAATAAATTTTTTTTATTTTGATACTACAATAAATTGTGAATGATTCGACCACACTTTTTCTCTGCTTTCCTCCCTCTTAGGATTTTGTGTAAGCCTATTAAAAAACAGATATTTACAGGTAAATAAAAGTAAATCAAGCAAATGAAAGCAAAAGAAGAAGACAATTTGTAGGGAAGAAGTTTTCCTACTTTGTTTTTTGTTTAAAGAATAGATCCTAGTTTAATTATTTGAAATAATAGGTATGTGAAGAAAGTCTCAATGATAAAAAGAATGTAGGCAGTTTTAGAAAAGCTATTTCTTGAAAGGTGCTTTTTACTTTAAATCAATCCTTGCCCTAGCTTATATCTATTTAAATCTTTTCTAAAATCACATAAAGTAGGGATGTCAACTTAATGTGGAAAAACATTCCATTCTTTATAAATGACAACATCATCACCATCCTCAGAAAGTAGTAAGCCATGCATCACTCATTTATTCAGAAAAGCCCTTAGCTTTTGGGGTTTTGTTTATTCTTTTGAACCAAGTAGGCTTTTTTTCATTAACTAAAACAAGATTTTCTGGCAGTAGAGAATAGAAATAACACACGTAATAGTAACTGTGAGTCTTTGGTAGACAAGTGTTAAAATTAATATTTCATATTTAGTACTTTATCTCCTAATATTTAGTCATCCATTCTCTTTTACAAGTGGCTTTCACAGTCAACTGTTTGGTGATAGACACTGATAGATTGTACTAGTGTTTTTGAGGTATTTCAGAGTGTAAACTTGCAATAGTAAGGAGAAATGCTTATTTTCAAACTGGTTAAATAATCTTTTTAAGGAATGAACTCGAGGAAATTTAGTTATCATACATTTAGATTATGATTTCTACCTAGGTTTAAGTGCTTGCTTTTTTATTCTTATGATTTCTTTCCAGAAAAAAAGAAGAAATGGACATAATATTTAAGAAAACTATATATTTAAAGTACAGTTTACAAAGCATTTTCTTACAGTTCATTTAGTAGGTATTATTTATATTATTGTTGTTATTACTATCATTATCTCCACTCTGTAAGTGAACTGATTGAGCTGAAAGCAGGCATTGGGCTAGTACAGACCCAGAAGTAGATATTGGGGCTTCCTATTGATTGTTTTCATTGTTGTTGTAGTTTTTGAGATGGAGTTTTGCCCTGTCACCCAGGCTGGAGTACAGTGGTACAATCTTGGCCCACTGCAACCTCCGCCTCCCGAGTTCAAGCGATTCTCCTGCCTCATCCTCCCAAGTAGCTGGGATTACAAGCACCCATCACCATGCCCAGCTACTTTTTGTATTTTTAGCAGAGTCAGGGTTTCACCATGTTGGCCAGGCTGGTCTCGAACTCTTGACCTCAAGTGATCCACCCACCTCGGACTTTCAAAGTGCTGGGATTACAGGCATGAGCCACCATGCCCTGCCCCATTGATTGTTTATTGCTTTTTCCATAGTGCATTTTTTATATCAATCATTCTTAGAATAATTAACCCATAATTTTTTATATTTCCTTGTCTTTCTTAAAACATTATATCTTTTACATGGCTCCACAACTGAGATAACAAATTCATTTATCTTCTGTGTTTTTAGGGTAGGACTCTACTTCACTGGGCCTGTGATCGAGGACATAAGGAACTAGTCACAGTCTTGCTGCAACATAGAGCTGACATTAACTGTCAGGTAAGAGTGATGAAGAAGAGCTTTTATTTTTTAAATTGAAGTATAATTCGCATAACATAAAATTTACCAGATTAACTCTTTTGAAATGTGCAATTCAGTGGCGTTTAGTACATTTCACAATGTTGTGTAATCATTGCTACTATATAGTTCCGTAATACTGTTGTCACCGCAAAAGAAAACCCTGTTCCCACTAAGCAGTCACTTTTTAACATTTTTTTTATTTCTCCCCTTGCCCCAGACCTTGGCAACCACTAGTCTGCTTTCTGTTTCTATAGATTTGCCTATTCTGGATATTTTATATAAATGGGAATCATAAAATTTATGGTTGTGTTTGACTTCTTTTACTTAGCATAAAGTTTTGAAGGTGTATCTATATTGTAACATGTAACAATACCTCATTCCTTTTTATGGCTGAATTTTTTGGATATTCCACATGTTGTTTATCCATTAATCAATTGATGGTCAGCTTGAGTTGTTTCTGTCTTTTGGCTGTTGTGAATAATGCCACTGTGAACATTTGTGTCCTTGTATTTTTATTTGAATACCTGTTGTCAGTTCTTTTGGTTGTAGACATAGGAGTGGAGTTACTGGGTCATATAGTAATTTAATGTTTAACTTTTTGAGCAACTGACAAACTGTTTTCCATAGGAGCTACACCATTTTTCATGCCCAGCACCTGTGTATGATGCTTCCAGTTTCACCACATCCTCACCAATACTTGTTATTTTTGCTTTTTTAAAAATAACTATCTTAGTGGGTATGAAGTGATATCTCATCATGGTATAATTTTGATTTACGTTTCCCTAATGACTAATGATATGGAGTACCTTTTCATATGCTTGTTGACTATTTGCATATCTTTTCTGGAGAAATGTCTGTTTAAGTCTTTGCCCATTTTAAAGTGATTTGTCTTTTTGTTGTTGAGTTGTAGGAGTGCTTTATATATTCTGGATACTAGACCCTTATCAGATACATGATTTGCAAGTGTCTTCTCCCTTTTTGTGGGTTTTCTCTTTATTTTCTTGATAGTGTCTTTTGATGCACAGGTTGTAAATTTTGATGAACTCTAATTTATCATTTGTTTTCTCTTTTTTCCTTTTGTTTATGTTGTCATACGTTAGAAACCATTGCCAAATCCAAGGTCATTAAAATTTACCCCTTTCCAGAACCTAAGGTTTTGGTTTTCTTCCTCTTTTTTATTGTGGTAAAATACTCATAGCATAAAATTTACCATTTTAACAATTTTAAGTGTATAGTTATGTGGCATTAAATACATTTATATTGTGTGTGCCCATCACCACCACCCATCTCCAGAACTTTTTCATCTCTCCCAACTGAAACTCTAACCATTAAACACTAATTTCCCATTCCTCCATTCCCTCAGCCCCTGGCAACTACCATTCTACTTTCTATTTCTGTGAATTTGACTACTCTAGGTACCTCATATAAGTGGAATCATACAATATTTGTCCTTTTTTGACTGGCTATTTCACTCAGCATAACATCATCAAGGTTCATCCATGTGGTTGCATGTGTCAAAATTTCCTTCCCTTTTAAAGCCGATTATTATTTGTATGTATTTACCATACTTTGTTTATTCCAATATCTGTGGCACTTGGTTTGCTTTTACCTTTTGGCGATTATGAATAAGGATGATGTGAAAATGTCTGTTCAAGTCCCTGCTTTCACTTCTTTTGAGTATATACCCTAGAAATAGAATTGCTCGATCATATAATTCTACGTTTAATTTTTTGAGGAATTGCCATATTGTTTCCCACAGTAGCTGCACCATTTTACATTCCCACCAGTAATACACAGATATTCAAATTTCTCCGCATCCTTGTCCACACTTGTTATTTTCTGTGCTTTTGACAGTAGACATCCTAATGACTGATTTGGGTACCTTTTATTTCATTTTCTTGCCTAATTGCTCTGGCTGGGCCTTTCAGTACTAGGTTGAATAGAAGTGGTAACATAGGCATCTTTGTCTTTTTACACTTAGGTTCTGGAAAAAGCTAAAAATAAAAATTAAAAAAAAATCACACAACACTGGTGTTACCATAAATCATGGTAATATCGTCATTAAATTTGACTACCAAATCTTCTGGTCTTTATCTTCAGAATACCTCCTATTTCACAGAGAAAGTAGAATAAATGTTTATCACCAACCCAGATCTCAGCCAGTAGCTCCAGACACACATATCTCTTCTTTGATATCCCTCAGACACTTCAAACACACAATATCTAACACTAAACACCAGCATCCCTCAACAGTCCACCCTTCCCTGCCCACTACTCACCATAATTGGCACCATCATCCAACCAGTTCCCAGGAGAATGTATCATAATTTAGTTAACTAGTACCATGTAAATGGACTGTAACAATTTATACTTCCACCAGCAGTGTGTGAGAGAATTCCTGTTTCTCTAGCCATGCCAAATAGTTCATCATAACACTTTTTGTTCTCTGCCTGTTTGATGAATGATGAATGGTATATCATATTTTTAATATAGCTTTTCCTCAGTTTCCCATTGTATTGATGGTATTTTTCTCCTTACAGGAACTTTTTATATAGTAAGGAAAATTTGCACTTTCTTTGTGATATAGGTGTTTAAATTTTCCCCCACATTTTCTTCTAGTACTTTCATTATTTCGTGGTTTTTATCAACTCATCTATAATTGATATATGTATCCTATGTATGTAATAGGAATTTTACTTTTGTCCAGATGGTGCCAACTTTATTTTTGTCCAGATGACTAGCCAGTTCCAGTAATGTTTATGGAATAATTGGTATCTTTTCTATAGCAATTTGAACTGTCTTATCATAGTCTCAATTCTTTTATGTATTTCAGTCTATCTTAGGGGCTTGTTCTTCCATTCCATTGCTCTGGTTTTCTGTTCATGTATTTGTGCTACACTGTTTTAAGTATTATAGCTTCAAAATATATTTTTAAATCTGGTTGGGCAAATTCCTTCACTACTCATTCAAAATACTTTCTACTATTTTTGCTTATTTATTTTTCTGTGTAAATTTCAAAGTCATTTTTTCAACATCCAGCTTTCCCTAACCACTATTACCACTAAATTAAAACAACAAAGAAAAAAAAAACTGGCCAGATGCGATGGCTCATGCCTGTAATTCTAGCACTTTAGGGGGCTGAGTCAGGAGGATCACTTGAGGCCAGGAGTTTGAGACTAGCCTGGGCAACATAGTGAGACCCCATCTCCACACATTTTTTTTTTTAATTAGATGTAGTGGTGGGTGCCTGTAGTCCTAACTACTCTGGAGGCTGTGGTGGGAGGATCACTTGAGCCCAGGAGTTTGAGGTTACAGTGAACTATGATTGTGCCACTGCATTCCATCCTGGGTGACAGAGCACAAGACCCTCTCTCTAAAAAACAACAAAACAGTTTTTTTAACCAAACATATTGTTTGGAGGTATTGTATATGGAAATTTCCCCAAGTTAGGCATTGCCTGAGGTTTTTGCCTTGCGGATTTCTTACGTTCTATTTGTTTGGATAGTGTGAGACAAACAATCCAAAAACTATAGGTGGCTTTATAGAACATTCTTTACTAAACACTAAGCTTTAATGCAAAGTAAAAGTTCCGTGTAGGTTTTTAGGACGGATCTGTTATAATTATATGCCTGGCACAATGTTTTCCTTTTGATTCTCTTTTGACAATCATAATCTATACAATCTAACCTTAGTTAATGGGATGCTTTTGGCTTTTCCAGTTTGAGTTGCTAACATGCTTCGAAGTCAGAGGGCTTCTGGAGATTAGCGCTCAGAATAACTCTTTTGCTTGTAATATCTTCTTTGGTTTTGTTATTGAAAACGCTTTTCAAATATAGACAATACAAACATAATAAATGGAAGGAAAGGTTCATCTCCCTCATGACTCTATATTTCTTAAACAACATTATTATTGACTGGCCTATTGGTTGCCAAAAAGGAAAATCAATTTTATTAGAAGTATTTGCTTGGCCACAGATCTTGGTACTAACTCAGCACAGACAGTCTGATGTTATCAACTATCTGAAGACTAATTTTTACCATTAGTCTGAAACGAAGCAGTAATTAGAGATATGTCAAAGTCTACTCTGTGTTTTCCTGTCATTTTTTACCCTTCAGTCTATCTCATACATTTTTTTTTATACTGCGGCTTCTATGTTGTGTGACTGTGATGGAATTGAAACTTGAAATTTTATTTCTAAGAAAGATGCTGTATAGATTTCATTTGTTATCTGACAGTATTATGGATACAGTTTTGTCTCTTCCACTGCTTGGTATTGATTTTTAATTCCACTCTGGAAGTTAGGTTCTTGCCACATTTGGGATTAGGATATGGCTTTCGTGCGTGCGCGTGCGCGCGCACACACACACACCCTTCTCTGACTTCTTGAGTAACTTTAATTTTTCAAGCCCTGAAGAGAGATTAAAACTACCCCCCAAAGCACATTAAAAGGTATTTGAATGCTGAACATTTATTGGTAGGAGGAGTAGGAGCATCTGTGGTGTATGTGTCAGTACTGTGTACTGGTGTTATGCAGTTTAAAAGAAAAACATTTTGTTTTAAGTGGTACAGAAATGTGTAAAGGCTTTATGACATATAAATTGTATAAGCTTATGGTTTATAGACTAGCCCTGTGCCCTCTCAGTGAATACCTTGTTCCTGTCTGTGTCTTATAAAAGATTTCAAAAACATGAGAAAAGTATAAAGCAATAAATAAAACCATCTGTAATCCCATTACATAGTACGTATCTGTGTGGGGAGGGGTGGGTTGGGTAGGATATAACAAGTATTCAGTGTTTACTATGTGTCAAGAATTTTATGTGCATTGTCTCTTTTAGTCATTGCATCAATCCCATAATGTGCATATATTATGCTCTACATTTTACTGGTGAAGAAACAGGAGCCTAAAGAAGTTATAGAGCTAGTGAAGGCCAAAGCCTAGATTTGAATATTCTGACTCCAAAGCCCAAGCTCTTAACCTATTCATTGTAAAATTTGTATTTCATTTTCATCTTTTTTCTACTTACATGTATATATTTTAAAGCTATTTAGTATAATATTGTACATAAAGTTTTTACTTCATTATTTAAAATTATTAAGTCAAAAATAAATTCAGTGAGGTAATGTACACAAATCTTAAGGATACAGCACAGTGTGTTTTACATACATATACACACACACACACATCTATACACATACCCTTGTGTAACTACCACCTATTTCAAATTAGAACATTCCTGGAACCTCTAGAAAGTTTGTTCCCTAAAGTTACTTCCTGTCAATATGCATCCTTCACTTCCACCCTGAGGTGACTATTATTCTGAACTTCTGTGACCCCTGATTAGTTCTAACTCTTCTTAAAATTCAAATATTTGGAATAATAAAGTATATATACTTTTGGATTAAGCTTATTATGTTCAACATAACATTTGTGAGAGTCATTCATGTTACATGTATCAATTGTTCCCTTATTGCTGTATAACATTTCATTGCGGGTATATACCACGATTTTATCTGTTCTGTTGATGGACATTTAGGTGTCTTTTTTTTCCTTCAGTGTCTGGCTATTATGAATAAAGGGGCTGTGAGCTTTCTTGAATGTAGACATATACACATATATTTTCATTCCTCTTAGGTATATACCTAGGAGTAGAATTGCTGGGTCATAGCATAACTCTTATGTTTAACCTTTTGAGGAACTGCTTGTTGTTTTTCAGAGAGGCTGCACCATTTTATATTCTCAGCAGTGATGTATGAGAGTTCTAGTTTCTCCACATCCTTGCCAATACTTGTTATCATCTGTCTTGTTGATTATAGCCACCCTAAGGTATGGGAAGTAGCATCTCACTGTGGTTTTGATTTTCATTTCCTTGATGGTTAATGATATTGAGCATCTTTTCATGTACTCATTGGTCATTTGTATACGTTCATTGTGGAAATTTCTATTCAGATTTTGTGCTTATTTTTAAAATTGTGTTATTTGTCTCTTTATTATTGAGTTATAAGAGTTATATGTTTTGGATACAAGTCCCGTTTCAGATGTATGATTTGCAGATACTTTCTTCAGTTCATTGAATTGTCTTTTTACTTGCTTGATAGTGTCCTTTAAAACATAAAAGTTTTAGATTTTTATGATCTTATTTATTTTTGTTGTTGTTGTTTGTGGTTTTAAGAAATCATTGTCTAATCAAAGATCATGATGATTAAGCCTTTTTCTTCTAAGAATTTTATAGTGTTATCTCTTACATTGAAGTCTTTGATTATTTTGAGTTAATTGGGTAGAGTGTGAAGTAGGGGTCTAACTTCATTCTTTTACATATGGATATCCAGTTGTTTCACCACCATTATTGAAAAGACTGTTCTTTCCCCCATTAAGTCATTGTAGCACTCTTGTCAAAAATAAATTTGTTTATAAATATGAGGGTTTATTTCTAGATTCTTAATTTTATTCCATTGATCAGTATGTCTTTCCTTATGTTAATACCACACAGTCTTGATTACTATGGCTTTGTAGTAAGTTTTGAAATTGAGAAGTGTTATTCTTCCGCCTTTTTTCAAGGTTGTTTTGGCTATTCTGGGCCCCGTGAATTTCCATGTGAATTTTAGGATCAGTTTGTTCATTTTTGCCAAAAAGGCAGTGAAGACTTTAATAAGAATTGTGTGAACTCCCATTCACAATTGTTTCAAAGAGAATAAAATACCTAGGAATACAACTTACAAGGGACGTGAAGGACCTCTTCAAGGAGAACTACAAACCACTGCTCAATCAAATAAAAGAGGATACAAACAAATGGAAGAACATTCCATGCTCATGGGTAGGAAGAATCAATATCATGAAAATGGCCATACTGCCCAAGGTAATTTATAGATTCAATGCCATCCCCATCAAGCTACCAATGACTTTCTTCACAGAATTGGGAAAACCTACTTTAAAGTTCATATGGAACCAAAAAAGAGCCTGCATCTCCAAGTCAATCCTAAGCCAAAAGAACAAAGCTGGAGGCATCACGCTACCTGACTTGAAACTATACTACAAGGCTACAGTAACCAAAACAGCATGGTACTGGTATCAAAACAGAAATATAGATCAATGGAACAGAACAGAGCCCTCAGAAATAACGCCGCGTATCTACAACTATCTGATCTTTGACAAACCTGAGAAAAACAAGCAATGGGGAAAGGATTCCCTATTTAATAAATGGTGCTGGGAAAACTGGCTAGCCGTATGTAGAAAGCTGAAACTGGATCCCTTCCTTACACCTTCTACAAAAATTAATTCAAGATGGATTAAAGACTTAAACGTTAGACCTAAAACCATAAAAACCCTAGAAGAAAACCTAGGCATTACCATTCAGGACATAGGCATGGGCAAGAACTTCATGTCTAAAACACCAAAAGCAATGGCAACAAAAGCCAAAATTGACAAATGGGATCTAATTAAACTAAAGAGCTTCTGCACAGCAAAAGAAACTACTATCAGAGTGAACAGGCAACCTACAAAATGGGAGAAAATTTTCACAACCTACTCATCTGACAAAGGGCTAATATCCAGAATCTACAATGAACTCAAACAAATTTGCAAGAAAAAGACAAACAACCCCATCAAAAAGTGGGCAAAGGACATGAACAGACACTTCTCAAAAGAAGTCATTTATGCAGCCAAAAAACACGTGAAAAAATGCTCACTGTCACTGGCCATCAGAGAAATGCAAATCAAAACCACAATGAGATATCATTTCACACCAGTTAGAATGGCAATCATTAAAAAGTCAGGAAACAACAGGTGCTAGAGAGGATGTGGAGAAATAGGAACACTTTTACACTGTTGGTGGGACTGTAAACTAGTTCAACCATTGTGGAAGTCAGTGTGGCAATTCCTCAGGAATCTAGAACTAGAAATACCATTTGACCCAGTCATCCCATTACTGGGTATATACCCAAAGGACTATAAATCATGCTGCTATAAAGACACATGCACACGTATGTTTACTGAGGCACTATTCACAATAGCAAAGACTTGGAACCAACCCAAATGTCCAACAATGATAGACTGGATTAAGAAAATGTGGCACATATACACCATGGAATACTATGCAGCCATAAAAAATGATGAATTCATGTCCTTTGTAGGGACATGGATGAAATTGGAAATCATCATTCTCAGTAAACTATCGCAAGGACGAAAAACCAAACACCGCATGTTCTCACTCATAGGTGGGAATTGAACAATGAGAACGCATGGACACAGGAAGGGGAACATCACACTCTGGGGCCTGATGTGGGGTGGGGGGAGGGGGGAGGGATAACATTAGGAGATATACCCAATGCTAAATGACGAGTCAGTGGGTGCAGCACACCAGCATGGCACATGTATACATATGAAACTAACCTGCACGTTGTGCACATGTACCCTCAAACTTAAAGTATAATAATAAAAAAATTGCATTGAATCTATAGATCAGCTTGGGGAATAGTACCATCTTAAAATATTAAGTCCATGAATACATGATGCCTTCCCATTTATTTAGGTCTTATTTAATTTCTTTCATTGATCTTTTATAGTTTTCAGTGTACAAGTCTTGCACTTCTTTTGTTAAATTTATTACTAAGTATTTTATGTTTTTAATGTTATAAATGAAATTGTTTTCTTCATTTCCTTTTCTGATTGTTCATTTTTAATGTATAGAGATACAATTAATTTTTGGCCAGGCATGATGGGTCACACCTGTAATCCCAGCACTTTGGAAGGCCAAGGCAGGAGGATCACTTGAGGCCAGGAGTTTGAGACTGGCCTGGGCAACATAGTGACTCTGTGTTGCTACAAAAATTAAAAAAAAGAAAATTGATCTGTGTTTATTGATCTGTATCCTGCATTCTTTCTGAATGCTTCTATTAGTTCTGACAGTTTGTTAGTGGATTCCTTATAATTTTTATATACAAGATTATATCATTTGCAAATAGAGATAGTTGTATTAGCTGCATAAAACCAGATGGGAAATACTCCTTTATTCTCTGAAAGAGTGCATTTAAGATTAGTATTAACTATTCTTTAATGCTTAGATGAGGGGTCTTCAGTTCCGGATAAGACTTATTTCTGCCTGTTCTTCCTATTCAGTTCAGATTTAAAACCCTGGACATACACAGCAAATAAACATAAGAAGACTAAAGGGTTAGAAGAAGAGAGCTGACTGACTAGGGACCTCAAGAATTGAGAAATGACCCTGTGGTGATTTCTCTGGGTTTTCTTTTTTCTTTTTTTTTTTTTTTGAGACGGAGTCTCGCTCTGTCACCCAGGCTGGAGTGCCGTGGCTCGATCTTGGCTCACTGTAAGCTCCGCCTCCTGGGTTCACGCCATTCTCCTGCCTCAGCCTCCCGAGTAGCTGGGACTACAGGTGCCCACCATCATGCCCGGCTAATTTTTTTGTATTTTTAGTAGAGACGGGGTTTCATCATGTTAACCAGGATGGTCTCAATCTCCTGACCTTGTGATCCGCCCACCTCGGCCTCCCAAAGTGGTGGGATTACAGGTGTGAGCCACCGTGCCCGGCTTCTCTGGGTTTTCTTTTTGTTTCTTTATAAGCTGAAGTGGGCTCTGGAGAAGCCCACAACCCAGAAATACCAATGGGTGCAGATAAGAAAAGCCTGTTATCTCTTGCCAAAGGACAGGAAAAGGGGCAATCTAAAAGAACAGAACTTTTCAACAATACCACCCTACCCCAGCCAAATACATGGAGGAAGAATATGCCACCCCCTTGCTTGGAGGCTGAAAGGGAAGCCTACACATCCTCTGGCTGGTGGTAGCAAGCAGTGCTTCTCTTCCTCATCAAGGTGTTATCAACAGATGCTGAATGAGTACCCTGAGCTTTCAGTTCCTGCCCAGTGGTAGCAGGGAGTGATTTCCTTTCCTCACCAGGGTGGTGCCAGAAGAGGCCAAATGGGAAGCCTAGACTTTCATCTCCTGCCCAGAGGTAGCAGATGATACTCCCCTTCTGTCATAAGTGTGGTGTCAGTGGAGACCAAGTGGTAAGCTTGGATATCCATCACCTCCCACCCTGGAATTAAAAGCAATAATAAGGTAGTACTTCTCCCCTTCCCAAATAGGGAGTGATGGTGTGGGGGAGAATTTTAGAGAGGAGGGAGCTGGAGAAAGCGATGCTTTAAACTTGTATGTAGAGTCCTGGAAAGGTCCCAGAGTGACTCGTACATTATACTGACCAAAATTAACATGACAGAAGGGTTGAGAACTGAACTACAGTGTGGAATAGTGCCTACATTTTCACATTGACCTCTAAGTAGCACACAAGCAAGGCAGACCCAAATAGTACTATAAGGGCTCTGAAAATGAAATTATTGTTGGAACTACAACTCCTAAAAGTAGATCAGGAGCTGCACAAGAAACCCAAATAGAGAAACTGCCTGCTAAACTAGAAGATTTAAATAGAATACAGATTCGCATACTCAAAATTGAAAATTACTCATCATACCAAGAACCTGGGAAATCACAACTCAAATGATAAAAGGAGGTCAACATACGCCAAACAGTGACATGTTGAAATTATCTGACAAAGATTTTAGAGCAGTCATCATAAAAATGTTTCAATGAGTAGTTACAAACATTCTTGAAACAAGTGGAAAAAACAGAAAATCTCAGCAAAGGAATAGGAGATCTAAAAAGGAACTAAATAGAAATTATAGAATTGCAAATATAATAGCTGAAATAAAAATTCACTGGATGCACTCAATACTAGATGGAAATGATAAAAAGATCAGTGAACTTAAAGCAATAGAAAGTATATAATTTGAATAACAGAGAGAAGTAGATGGAAAAGAAATTAACAGAGGCTCCAGGACTGTGGGACAATTGTAAAAGATCTAACTTTTTTTGTCATCAGAGTGCTAGAAGGAGAGGAGAAAGAGTGTGGAACTACAAGAAATATTCGAAGAGTTACTGGCTGAAAACTTCCCAAATTTGATAAAAGGCATAAACCTATAGATTTAAGAAGCTGAGAGAACCATAGACAGATATACCTGACAAAATCCACAGCAAGACACATTAAAATCAAGCTTTGGAAAATTAATGAGAAAAAAACAACAACAACATTGAAAGCAGTTAAAGTACACTGCAGATGCTCCTCAACTTATGATGGGCATACATCCTGATAAACCCATCATAAGTTGAAAATATCATAAGTTGAAAATACACTTAATACACCTAACTTATCTCATAGCTTAACTACTGAATGTGGTTTTTGTTTGTTTTTTGAGACAGTGTCTAGCTCTGTCGCCCAGGCTGGAGTGCAGTGGTGCAATCTTGGCTCACTGCAACCTCTGCCTCTTGGGTTCAAGCTATTCTCCAACCTCGGCCTCTAGAGTAGCTGGGGCTACAGGTACGCACCACCATGCCTGGCTAATTTTTGTATTTTTAGTAGAGACAGGGTTTCACCATGTTGGCCAGGCTGGCCTCAAACTTCTGACCTCAAGTGGTCCACCCGCCTCGGCCTCCCAAAGTGCTGGGATTACAGGTGTGAGCCATTGCACCCAGCCTTTTCTATCCTTTTACTTGTACCCTATCTGTATGTGTTAGTCTACTTGGTCTGCTGTAACAAAATACACAGACTGAATAGCATAAACAACAGCCATTTATTCCCACAGTTCTGGAGGTTCTAAATCAAAGATAAAGGCGCCAACAGGGTTGGTTTCTGGTGAGGCCTCTCAACTTGGCTTGTAGATAGCCACCATCTTGCTGGGTCCTCACAGGCCTTTCCTCTGTGCTCATATATGGAGAGATCTCTAGTGTCTCTCTCTCTTCTTGTAAGGGAACCAGCCCTATCACGTTAAGGCCCCACCTTTATAACCTAATTTGACCTTAATTAGCTCTTTAAAGGCCCTATTTCTAAATATAGTCATATTGAGCGTTAGGGCTTCAACATAGGAATTGGGTGTGGGGGAGCACAATTTAGTCCATAACACTGTATCTTTATATTTAAGGCATGTCTCTTATAAACAGTGTGTAGTTGGGTTTTGGTCTTTATCTAGTATGATAATCTTTGTCTTTTAATTGCAGTGTTTAATTCATTTACATTTAATGTAATTACTGGTATGGTTGTGTTTAAGTCTACCAGCTTGCTATTTGTTTTCTGTTTGTCCCATCTGCTCTGTTTCTCTATTTTTTCTTTCCTGACTTCTTTTGTGTTTATAAGTATTTTGTTGCATGTATAGAATGTGTAATGATCAAGTCAGGGTATTTGGGGTATCCATAACCTGGAGAACATTTCAGGTTCTCTCTTCTAACTGCTTTGAAATATACAATGCATTGTTGCTAACTGTAGTAACCCTACTCTGCTATGAAACATTATACCTTCTATCTAACTGTATGTTTATACCTATTGATCAAACTCTTTTCATCACTACCTCTCACCAGCACACTTTTTCCAGCCTCTGGTATCAGTCCTTCTATCCACTACCTTCATGAGATCAACTTTTTTAGCTCCTGCATATGAATGAGAACATGTAAAATTCATCTTTCTGTGTCTGGCTTATTTCAGTTGACATAAGGGCCTCCAGTTCTATCCACATTGCTGCAAATGTCATGATTTCATTCTTTTTCATAGCTGACTAGTATTCCATTGTGTATGCATACCACATTTTCTTTATCCATTCATCTGTAGATGGACACTTCAGTTGATTCCATATCTTTGGTATTGTGAATAGTGCTACAGTGAACATCAAAGTGCAGGTGTACCTTTGATACACTTATTTCTTTTCCTTTCGATAAATACCCAGTAGTGGGATTGCTGAAGTGTATGTTAGTTCTGTTTTTAGTTTTTTATGAAATCTTCATACTGTTGCCCCATAGTGGCTGTACTAATGTACATTCTCACTAACCATGTATAAGAGTTTTTCTCTGCATCCTTGCCAGCATCTGTTAATTTTTAATCTTTTAATAATAACCATTCTAACTGGGATAAGATGGTATCTCGTGGTCTTGATTTACATTTCCCTGATGATTAGTGATGTTAAGCATTTCTTTCATGTAGCTGTTAGCTATTTGTTTGTCTACTTTTGAGAAATGTCTATTGACATCTTTTACTCATTTTTTAATAGGATTATTATTTTTTAACTATTGAATGGTTTGAGTTTCTTGTATATTCTGGATATTAGTCCCTTGTCAGATAATTTGCAGATATTTCCTCACATTCTACAGGTTGACTCTTTACTCTTTTGATTGTTTGCCGTGCAGAAGCTTTGTTGTTTAATATAGTCTCATTTAGCTATTTTTGTTTTTTTTTTTAAATCTCTGCTTTCAAAGTCTTAGCCATAAAACCATTGTCTAGACCAAGTTCCCTATGTTTTCATCTAGTAGTTTTATAGTTGCAGGCCTTATATTTAGGTATTTGATTCATCTTGAGTTGATTTTTATATATGGATCCAGTTTATTCCCTTGCATATGGATATCCAGTTTTTCCAGCACCATTTATTGAAAAGGATGGCCTTCCCTCAATGTATATCCTTGGCATCTTTGTTGAGTATCAGTTGACTCTAAATACCTAGATTTACTTCTGGATTCCCTATTCTGTTCCACTGGTCTGTGTGTCTGTTTTTATACCAATACCATGCTTTTTTGGTTACTATGGCATTATAATATATTTTGAAGTCAGACAGTGTGACGCCTCCAGCTTTGTTCTTTTTGCTCAGGATTGCTTTAGCTATTTGGGCTCTTTTCTGGTTCCATACACATTTTACAATTATTTTTTCTATTTCTGTGAAAAATTACGTCAGTATTTTGATAGGGGTTGCGTTGAATCTGTAGATTACTTTGGGCAGTATGGTCATTTAAACAGTATTCTTCTAACTCATGAGCATGGCATGTCTTTCTATTTTTTTGTGAATTTCTTTTGTCAGTTTTGTAGTTTTCCTTATAGAGATCTTTCACCTCCTTGGTTAAATTTATTCCCAGGTATTTTCTTTATAGCTATTGTAAATGGGATTGCCTTCTTGATTTCTTTCTCAGCTAGTTCATTATTGGGGTACGGAAACCCTACTGATTTTTTATATGTTGATTTTGTATTCAACTTGACTGAATTTGTTTATTAGATCTAAGAGATTTTTGGTGGAGCCTATAGGTTTTTCTAGATATAAGATCATATCATTGTCAAAGAAGGACAGTTTGACTTCAAGTTTTCCTGTTTGGATGGTTTTTCTTTCTTTCTCTTTCCTAATTGCTCTCACTAACACTTCCAGTACTGTGTTGAATAGGAGTGGTGAAAGTGGGCATTCTTGGCTTGTTCCAGTTCTTGGGGGAAAGGTTTTCCGATTTTTCCCCATTTGGTATGATGTTAGCTGTGCGTTTGTCATATAGCTTTTATATGTTGAGGTATGTTCCGTCTATGCCTAGTTTGTTGAGTGTTTTTTGAAGAGATGTTGAATTCTATCAAATGCTTTTTCTGTGTCTGTTGAGATGGTCGTATGGTTTTTGTCCTTCATTTTATTGATGTGATGTATCACATTTATTAATTTGTGTATGTTGGACCATCCTTACATCCCTGGGATAAGTCCCATTTGATCATGATGTATTCTGTACTGTTGGATTTGGTTTGCTAGTATTTTGTTGAGAATTTTTACATTTATGTTCATCAGGAATATTGGCCTGTAGTTTTCTTTTTTTGTTGAGCCCTTATCTGATTTTGATATCAGGTAATGCTGGCCTTGTAGAATGAATTAGGGGGAATGCCTTCCTCTTTAGGTTTTTTTTAAAGAATGGTTTGAGAACTGGTGTTAGTTCTTCTTTGAAAGTTTGGTAGAATTCAGCAGTGAAGCCATCCAGTCCTGGACTTTTCTTTGTTGAGAGACTTTTTATCACTGATTCAATCTCATTACTCACTATTGGTCTATTCAGGTTTTATTTTTCTTCCAGATTCAATCTTGGCAGTTCGTGTTGTCCAGGAAGTTACCCATTTTCTCTAGGTTTTCTAGTTTTTTTATTGTGTAATTGTTCATAATTGTCTCTGATGATCCTTTGTATTTCTATGGTATCAGTTTCATTGTCTCCTTTTCGTTTCTGATTTTGTTTATTTGGGTCTTCTCTCTTTTTTTCTTGGTTAGTCTAGCAAGTGGTTTATTAACTTTTGTTTATCTTTTCAGAAAACCAACTTTTCATTTTGTTGATTCTTTGGTTTTGGGTTTTTTGTTTTTTAGTCTCTTGTTTAGTTTTGCTGTGATTTATTATTTCTTATACTAATTTGGGGTTTGGTTTGTTCTTGTTTCTCCTTTTCTTTTTTTTTTTTTTTTTTTTTTTTGAGATGCACTCTTGTTCTGTCACCCAGGCTGGAGTGCAGTGGTGCAATCTTGGCTCACTGCAACCTCTGCCTCCTGGGTTCAAGCTATTTTCCTACCTCAGCCTCAGCCTCCCTGGTAGCTGGGATTACAGGCATGCACCACCACGCCCGGCTAATTTTTGTATTTTTTAGTAGAGATGGGGTTTCACCATGTTGGCCAGGCTGGTCTCAAACTCCTGACCTCAGGTGATCTGCCCACCTCGGCCTCCCAAAGTGCTGGGATTACAGACCTGAGCCACTGCACCTGGGTGTTCTTGTTTTTCTAGTTCCTTGAGGTGACTTGTTAGATTGTTCATTTGAAATATTTCTACTTTTTTGATGAAGGTTTATATTGCTATAAACTTCCTTCTTAACACTGTTTTTACTGTATCCCATAGGTTTTGGTACCTTGTGTTTTGATTTTCATTTGGTTCAATAAATTTTTTTTATTTCCTCCTTAATTTTTCTCTTGACCCAGTGGTGATTCAGGAGCATGTTGTCTAATTTCCATGTATTTATACAGTTTCCAAAGTTCCTGTTGTTATTGATTTCTAGTTTTATTCCATTGTGGATTGAGAAGATACTTGATATGATTTCAGTTTTTTAAAATTTTTTGAGAATTGTTTTGTGACCTAACGTATGGTCTGTCCTGGAGAATTTTCTGCATGCTGATGAGAAGAATGTGTATTTTGTAGCTGTTGGACAAAACGTTCTGTAAATCTCTCTTAAGTCCTTTTGGTCTAATGTGCAGTTTAAATCCAGTATTTCTTTGTTGACTTTCTGTCTAGATGATTTCTGTCTGGTGGCGAGAATGGTGTATTAAAGTCCCCAGTTGTTATTGTATTGGAGTCTATCCCGCCCTTTAAATCTAATAATATTTGCTTGATATAATATCTGGGTGCTGCGGTGTTGGGTGTATGTTTACAATTGTAACCTCTTTCTAAATTAATCCTTTATTATTATATAATGACCTTCATTGTCTCTTTTTACTGGTTTTGACTTAAAGTTCATTTTTTCTGATAAAAATATAGCTACTCCTGCTTGCTTTTGGTTTCTGTTTGCATGGAATATCTTTTTCATCCTCTCATATTCAGGCTGTATGTGTCTTTACAGGTGAGATGAGTTTCTTGTAGGCAGTATATAGTTGAGTCATTTTTAAAAGCCATTCAGCCACTGTGTATCTTTAAAGTGGAAAATTTAATTTACTCACATTTAATGTTATTATTGATATATGAGAGCTTATTCCTACCATTTTATTGCTTGATTTCTGGTTGTTTTGTATATCCTTTGTTCCTTTATTTCTCTCTTATTTTTCATCATTGTAGTTTAGTGGTATTCTGTAGTGGTAACATTTGAGGTTTTTCTCTTTCTTGATTTGTGTGTTTGCTCCACCAGTGGTTTTTATATTTTCATGTGTCTTCATGATGGTAGTTATTGTTGTTTCACTTCTGGGTGTAGGACTCCCTTAACCATTTTTTTTTTAACTTTTAAAAACCTATACAGCATGTTATTATACTGAGTATCCCTTAAGCATGCCTTGTAGGACCAGTCTAGGGTGATGAATTCCCTCAGCTTTTGCTTGTCTGGGAACAACTTTATTTCTTTTTCATTTCCAAAGGATAATTGTGCTGGGTATAATATCCTTGGGCAATTTTTTTCCTTCAGGACTTTGAATATATCATCCAATTCTCTCCTGGCCTGTAAGGTTTCTACTGAGAAATCTGTTGTTATTCTGATGGGGGGTTCCTGTATAGGTGATTAGATGCTTTTCTCTCTCTGGTTTTAGAATTTTGTCTTTGATTGTTCTTTGTTTGTTTGTTTGTTTGTTTTGTTTTGTTTTTGTTTTTGTTTGTTTTTGCCACATGATCTCACTCTGTCACCCAGTAGCATGATAATGGCTCACTGCAGCCATGATTTCCCAGGCTCAGGCAATCTTCTTGCCTCAGCCTCCCAAGTAGCTGGGACTGCAGATGAGTGTCACCATGCTCAACTAACTTGTTTATTTTTTGTAGAAATGGAGTTTCACCATATTGCCCAGGCTGGTCTCGAACTACTGGGTTCAAGTGATCCTCCTACCTCACCTCTCAAAGTGCTGGAATTGTAGGCATGAGCCACTATGCTTGGCCTGTCTTTGACTTTTGACAGTTTGACTATAATGTGGTGTGGAGAAAACATTTTTACATTGTTTCTATTTGGGGATCTTTGAGCTTCCTATATCTGGATGTCTAAATTTCTTGCTAGACTTGGGAAATTTTCACTTATTATTATAGTTTTTCTAACCTTTTGTTTTCTCTTTGCCTTCTGGGGTTCCAATACTTTGCCTATTTGGTCATTTTATGGTGGCCCATATGTCACAAAGGTTTTGCTCATTGTTTTTTTGTTCTCTTTTCTTTATATTTGTTTGGCTGAGGTATCTGCGAAGACCTGTCTTCAAGTTCTGAGATTTTTTTCTTCTGTTTGATCTATTCTGTTGTTGAAGCTTTTGAATGTATTTTGTATTTTATTCAATGAATTCTTCAGTTTCAGAATTTCTGTTTAGTTCTTTTTTATTATATCTACCTCTGACAAATTTCTCATTCATATCCTGAATTGTTTTTCTGATTTCTGTGTGTTGTTTTTCAGAATTCCCTTGTATTTCACTGAGCTTATTTAGTATCAATTTTTTGAATTCTTTTTCAGGAATTTCACGAGTTTCTTTATGATTGGGATATGTTGCTGGAGAATTATTATGTTCCTTTGGAAGTATCATATTCCTTTGCTTTTTCATGTTTCCTAGGTCCTTACATTGATACCTGCAATCTGTTGTGACAGTCACTTCTTCCAGTTTTTGAATTTGCTTTTGTAGGAGAGAGCTTTTTCCTACAGATATATCTATGGTGTTGGTTAGGTAGGGCACTTTGGTTTTGATTCTGGTAGTGTAATTTCTGGATGATTTCTTCAACTGTAAATAGCATCAGTGTTACCTGTGATTTCCTTGGTGGCTTAGCATACAGTTGTTAGTGAAGTTTTTCTGGGGACTGGGATACCAAGTGGGCCAGTCTTTAGACCCCAGGGTGGTGTACCCTGGCATTGGTATTAGCAGGTCCAGGCAGGCTGACTTGTAGGCTTCCAGGTAACTTGCTTGGGTGCCAAAAATGGCAGTGGTGGGTCAGTCAGGTGGGTGTGTTCTCGAGCCCCTAGGTAATGAGTGTGACATGGGCAGTGGCAGTAGCAGTGGTGGGACAACCCTCTGGGACCTAAGCAGAGGGTCCCCACTGGTGGCGGTGGTGGCTGTGATGGGTGGAGTGGGCCAGTGCCCAAACCTGCAGGTAGCACATGCTGGGGGATGCCATCTATGGTGGCAGTGGTGGGCTGGGTGGGCCCAACCTCAAACCCCAGCAGGGAGTGCTCGGGTGCCACTTATAGTGGGCTGGGCTGGGGACATTCCCTAGGCCTCTGGAGCTATTTCCTACTTTCTGTCTTGAATCCAACATTAACAGTTTACACTGGAATTTTTTTCATTTTTTATTTGGAAATAATTTTAGACTCTACAGAAAAGTTGCAAAAGCAGTGCAGAGTTCCCGTATACTACTCATCTAGCTTTCCCTAATAATTAACTTCTTGTATAACCATAATATAACTGTCAAAATTAGGACATTAACATTGGTATAATACTATTGTTTAAATTACGGACCTTATTTGAATTTCAGCAGTTTTTCTACTAATATCAAGAATGTTTTCTGTTCCAAGATCCTATCCAGTATTGTAATTTGGATTTAGTTATTCAGTTCCTTAGTCGTTCCTTATACTTTAATTATCCTTATGCTTTTGAAGATAACTAATTAGTTTGTAGAATGTTCCTCACTTGGGTTTGTCTGATGTTTTCTCTTGATTGGAATTAGGTTATGCATTTTTGGCAAGAATATCACAGAAGTGATATGCCCTTCTTAGTGCATCATGTTAAGGGATTCATAATATTATGTCTGATTACTGGAGATGTTAACCTTGATCACTTCGTTATGATAGTGTCTGCCTGATTTCTTTACTGTAAAGTTGCTGTCTTTTCTTTGTAGTTAATAAATATGGGGTGGAGTGAGATACTTGAACACTATGCAAATCTTGTTTCTCCTCAAACTTATGGCTATTATTATTATTATTATCATCATCATTTTGAGACGGAGTTTTGTTCTTGTCGCCCAGGCTGGAGTGCAGTGGAGTAATCATGGCCCACTGCAACCTCCGCCTCCCGGGTTCAAGCGAATCTCCTGCTTTGGCCTCCCGAGTAGCTGGGGTTACAGGCATGTGCCACCATGCCCAGCTAATTTTGCATTTTTAGTAGAGACGGGGTTTCTCCATGTTGGTCAGGCTGGTCTCAAACTCCCGACCTCAGGTGATCCACCCACCTTGGCCTCCCAAAGTGCTGGGATAACAGGCATGAGCCACCATGCCTGGCCTATGCCCATTAATTTTAGCGTCCATCAGTGAGTTGTGTCTCCAACAGTTGTTATTGTGGTATTTGCCTAATGGTGATTTTCTGTTTTCCTCTTTTCTTTTACATTTACTAATTGGAACCCTCTATAAGGAAGAACTGGCTATTTCCCCCGATTCTAGGTTCATCTTATATTTTCCCTACTCTAGTCCTGGCACCAACCATTTCTCCAAGGATCACTGGTTCCCTTTATTAGAAAATGTGTTTAAAAACTAAGAGCTGGACACTAGATGTGCTCAATCCTGTTGAAACGGTATTGTTTCTTGGTTCTCTTAATGGCCAGAGCTACAAAATATATGTATATGTAGAAAATGTATGTATGTATACTAATCCATGCATGTACACATACTCTATTTCTATATCTCTGTATCTATATTTGTATTGAATATCGTGTGTTTACACTGATACTTTGATTATAATCAAAAATTACAGGGTTTAGTTCAGCCTTTCCTTATTTATAACTTTTTCTCACAGAAACTCAGCTCTTATTATTTGCAGTGTTTTTTTTTTCTGTTCAACTCTAGTATATACGCATAAAGGAGTTTCAGAATTGTTAACTCATACCTCTGTGTGAAACATTTACTAACTATGTTAAAACATTTATGTATATTTCATTTTGCCATTAGCCTTACGGTTTCCAGTCAACATACTGTTTTCCAAAGTTACTTATGTTTGTTTCTTCCCCACTCCCTTCAGTATAGTTATGTTATTCAGGTCAGGTTCATTTGTGGGTGTTTGTATGCGATTTTAGATTCACTTCAAATACATGGTTGGCTTTAATGTTTTGTTTATTTGGGGGGTATCTGAAACATTACTATAGATATGAGCATCAGAGGTGTATAAATAGATGTACACAGAGATTGTTATTTTTCCCCCATTCCTGCTACCTGAGTGCCATCTCCATCTTTTCAGTCCTTTTTCACCCACTCCCTACAGGTAACCAGTCTCCTTTGTTTCTGATTTATCTTTTCTATATTTCTTTTGCACTAGTGAGAGAGTACGTGCACATTTTCATATCCCATTTTTTTTACATGAAAGGTAACATACTATAGATACTCTTTTGCTCATCACTTTTTCACCTAACAGTGTATCCTAGAGTTACTCCATATCACTTCATGAAGATTTTTATTTACAGCTGCATAGTACTCCCTTATGTGGATGTACCATAGTTTATTGAAACACTCTCCTATTCTGTGGGCATTTAGGTAATGTCTAACGCTTTGCAATTACAAACAGTGCTGCAACTAATAACCTTGTACATATGTATTTTCATGTTGTTGGAGGTGTACCTTCAGGATAGATTCCTGTAAGTGGAATTACTGGGTGAAAAGGTAGGTGCATATGTAGTGTTTTGTTAGATGTTGCCAAATTTCCCTCTAGAAGGGTTTACTAATTTATATTCCCACTAGCAGTTCATAAGAGAGCCTGTTTCCTTACAGTTTTTTCAATAGATTGTGCTCTCTCACATTTTAGAATTTTTGCCCTGATAGAGAAATGGCATCTCAGTGTTGTTTTAGTTTTCATTTCTCTAATTATGAGTGAGTTCTTATTTTTATGTATTTCAGGGCCATTTTTATATCCTGGTTTTGGTGAACTATCTGTTCACATTTTTTCCCATTTTTCTATCAGGTTTTTGGCCTTTCATGACTCAATTTTTTCAGAGTTCTTTATATACCATGGATGTTAACCCTTTGTCTGTGGTATATATTGTAGATATTTTCGCCCATTTTTGTTTCGTCTGTTGATTTTGTTTATGGTATCTTTCATCATGCAAGAACTTTTTATTTTTATATAATCAAATTTAGTAGTCATTTTATTGCCTCTGGATTTTAAGTCATAATTAAAAGCCTTTTCAAGAGGGATCCATATTTTCTTCTAGTACTCGTATGGTTTCATAGTTTACACTTAGATTCCGAAATGTATGATTGGAGATGTGGATCTAATTTTGTCTTTTTCCAAGTGGCTTACCTGTTGTCCTGGCACCATTTATTTAAAAGTCTATTCCAGCTGGGCACAGTGGCTCACGCCTATAATTCCAGCACTTTGGGAGGTCAAGGCAGGATGATCCCTTGAGCCTAAGAGCTCAAGAACAGCCTGGACAACAAAGCAAGACCCCATCTCTACAGATAACAAAAAAATTAGCCAGGCATGGTGGTGTGCACCTCTCGTCCCAGCTACTCATGAGGCTGAAGCAGGAGGATCACCTGAGCCCAGGAGATCGAGACTGCAGTTAGCTGTCATTGTGCCACTGCACTCCAGCCTGGGTGACAGAGACCTTGTCTCAAAAAAAAAAAAAAAAAAAAATCTGTTCCCTCATGATTTGAGATGCCACCTTTGTCTTATATTGTATTTCCTTATGTTTTGGGGTTTAATTTTGGACTTCATAACCTCTTCCACTGGTTCTTTTGTGCATGTACATTATTTTAATTAAAAGGCTTTATAATAGGTATTAATGTCTAGAATAGGTATTTCTCTTTCATAGTTTTTCTTTTTAAGTGTTTTCCTGGTTATTGCACTCTTTGAAATATGAAGTTTCATAATAATTTATGTAACTCCATAAAATAGCTTATTGGTATTTTTATTGGGATTGCATTGAATTTATAAGTTAGGGAAAACTGACATCTTTATAATATTGAGTCACCAATACAAGAATATAGGGTGTCTTTCCATTTGATCTAGTCTAATTTGCATCTTTCAGGAGTTTTACATTTTTTTCTCATATAGGTTTTACACATTTCTTATTAAATTCTTAAATGTTTAATATTTTTGCTATGTTTACTGTTTTTAAGTTTTTCATATGTTTGAGGTTTTTAGATCTCTAATTTCTATACTTCAATATAATTCTTATACCATTTATATGATGTTAAGTCATTGTCTATATTTCAAATATTTTATCTGTAAGTGAAGGTGTAAATATGTTTCCTGTTTTCCGTCACATAGTGTCTTTGTGATTTTAATTCAAGAGTCTTTTGAAAAGTCTGGGCTAATGTGTTAAGTCACCTGTTGATTTTCTAAAGAATTGCTTTAATTCCACTTAAGAATAGGCAGGTCAGCGAAAGTCAGGTGTGAAAACAGAAGCTCTTTACCAAAAACACAATACATTTTGTCAGTTGATCTTCTTTTTCTGCTGAGTGGATACTTGTGAAAACACTCTTAGCCTTCAAATTATTTTCTTACTCCTTGATTGTCTCACACATTGTAAACAGTCTCTCCATATCAGTTTTACCTCCTTCCTAGATTACTACTGTGTTTCAGGTACTGAGGAAGAAATGTTTACTAGCACTTGAGTGTAGCACCTTTCCATAGTAAAATACTAAACTCTTCTCTAAAATGAGTGAAAGTTTTACATACTCTGCAGCGAGTGTGCATGTGAGAGTAAGGGGGGAGAGGGGCATGTGGAGATTAAATCCAGTTGCTGTACTTAAAAAATATGTAATGGTTTATTTTTCATTATGGGAATCACTTTCATGCATGCCAGTTTCTTTTCTACAAGATTATTTGATGAGAAAACTTCCATTTTTAATGGTTTGATAAAACACTGATTTATTATGTTGTGGCATATCTTTTTGCACTAAGGATGTGCCTTCCAAATATACTTGTAATTCTTGCCAATTTAAGGGCAGAGTTTATGTGTTAATTTTGCATTGCTTTTAATATTGAAATCACTACCTGGGCATTCTAATTAAATATTTTCTTTATGTTACCTGGAGCCAATCATAAATTAGAATTTCAATAAATAAGTAAAAGGATTTTTACTACATCAAAAATATCAATTGATAATGTATATGGCTTTAGGATTTTCTTTACACTTTCTAAAAATTTTATAATTTCATTATCAAATACCAAAAACTATGTCCCAGAATGCAAAGATTCTTAAATAATATTCTTTACATTTTTAAATTACTTTTTTTAATGTCTGGAGGTTAAGTAATAAAATTAGGACCATATAGTATATTTAGCAATTTCTGATCCCACTAGTCATTGTTAGTATCAACATGATTTAGAATTCCCACTGGCCAGTATGTAATCTGGTCCCAATGGATTATGGGTTAAACATAAATGTATTTTACACATTCTTGTTCTTTGTAAGCTTGGATATTGCTCTTGCAGTGACATTCTATTTGTCTGCTTTTTATGCATTAGCCAGCTATAGGAAAAGTGCATTTAGGTAAAGGCTAGTACTCTTTTCCCTAGATGATGATATGTTTTTTTCTTGATGCTCTTAGATTATTGAATGTTTTAAGTTACATTTTTGCAAATGACTGCTTTGATGAGTTACTCTCTAATGAAACTCTGAAATAGCAGCAAAGTGCTAAAATGGCAAGTACTTTGATTTTTGTATTCAAAGAACATGTTTGGAAAGCTGAAATTAGGAGAAATTTCAGTGAATGAAAAGAAATAAAAAATAAATGAGGTAATCAAAGTCAGAGAAATTGATATTGGCAGGTTCTGAATGATGTTTCTAGATGAGCAATATTTCAAAATACTTCTTGTACATTGCTGCTATTCCTTTATTTATTATTAAAATAACATGATCCATGAGGAGCTCGGGGTGACTCTTGCCCTAGCTAATTCTAATTAATCCAGTCAGGGAGAGCAGTAGGGTAAGTGGAGCAGTCTATCGGATTGAAATTCATAACTTAATTGAGGTCAAAGTCCCGGTCTGGGAGAACAAAAGTCTTTTGCTAGGACCAGGCAGATCAATAGCAATAAATATCTGGCTTGGATACAAGTAGCTTATAGTGACAGATTATCTGACACTGGCCAGAGGTCTTGGTTCTGTTAAGGGCAAAGTCTTGAGCATGCCATGGTTCTTGCTGATGTTCAGTCTGTACCCATGACGCTTGGAAAGAAGTAAGTGATACTCTCAAGAACACTGGAAAATCTTATGGAAGCACTATGTATGAAATTCCAAGTGACTTCTACTTGTTATCAAATGAATATTCTCTAAGGATGCATTTTTTACATGACAGAGGAGCTTCTCTCACATTGCCGGTAAAATCCAAAGGATTTGCGAAGTTGATTAATCTTGAGAACTAACTTTCCCACTAATAATTCAAAAATAATGTATAGAATTGCTTTATGGGAGAAAAATAACAGGCCTGTATTATCATGATTTATACGTAACCATGAAAGTTAAGAGGACCATGTAACATTAATTTCACGGAATTAGCATTAAGTCTTTTAGGTGTAACAATGGTATTGTGGTTACATAGGAATATGTTTTTGTTTTTAGGTGCATACTGATATATTTAGAGACAAGATGTCATGATGTCTGTAACTTATTTAATCTACTTCAGCAAAGATAGATAGGACAGAAAGTTAATTGTTGAATCTGTGTAATAGGTGTCTACTTTTCTGTATATATACATATTTATATAATAAAAAGTAACAACAAAAGAACCATGTGTATTAAAACCATTAGGCTAATATGTTACTAGGAAAGGTTTCCCTCTGTCCCATTCTGTTCATAACCTTAAATTCCTATTGAGTTATCAAAATCTTGGTTGTTCTTTTATGTGGTATATTGTTGTTTATCCATCATCATCACCATCGTAACTTAATTAGTATAACACTTTGGTATTCTATTTATCATTTGATAACATTATTGCCACTCAGGTTCAACTACCATGTGACTGTGGGGAAAGGAATTCCTGTGATCTGCAGTTGTTGACCTTGTATGGTGTGAAGAGCTTCATAGTAAATATTGTTTACTATGAAGTATCACTCCTGTTGATACTTCACTAGTCCAAACTATCATTTCTTCATGTGTGAATTATTGTGGCAACTTCTTATGTGACTTTTTTTAATCCTAAATAATTGTGACAGATTAGTCTTCCATAAACTTCATTGTCTAGATTCCACTTCATATCTAAATGATTCTGTGATCAAAAACCTCTAGTGGTTTTCTTATCTATGAATCATTTCTCAATTTTTATGATTAACTCTCAAGGCCCTACCTCTTATGACCAAACATTTTTATCCAGTGTTCCTCACTTTGGTGAAATTGGTGAGCTTACTTTGTATATCTCAGAAGTTCTGAAACCTGGATCACCAAGAGTCGACTATAGATCTTTTAAAAAATAGGCCCCAACTCCAGAAATTAGGACTCAGAGGGTAGGTTAGAGAGCTGTCGGGAAGATGAGAATTTCAAAATTATAAAATATCCACATCTAATTTTGTGGTATCAGGTTTGTAATTCTAAACTCTGTATCTACCTGCCAGACCTTCAGTGCTTCCTATCTCAAGTAGGAGTTAGGAGAAAAACAATCAGGTTAAACTGATTCATTCGTGTGATGAATCACTAACAACTGTCTAGAATTCCCACATACAGTTGTATTTTTAAAGAAAAGATGCAAATTTAGATATAATCCTATTGGCTGAGCACTTGTTATTTGTAAAATAATTGTACAAAATATATATATATATTTGATCTCTTTTTTCCTTATAGTCATCTGTGAAATGTTTTTTTCTTTATAAAATAACCAAAGTCACAGAGCTACTATACAGTCAAGATTCAAATCCAAGTTTTCCAATACCAAATGATCTATGATAAATTTTCAGTTTATCAATTTTCAGTTAGTCAAAATAAAGTGAAAAAAATTAAGGCATTTTAGAGAACATTTTTTAAACAGAACTAATAAACAAGGCAGTCCAACATCAGATTGTTTTTCAGCATGTTTTCTTTTTAAACAGTTTCTGCCCTTTATTTGTCTTGGAACCCACATGTTTTCCATAAGTTTGCATACACATTAAAATAATAATAAAACAACTCCTCTCTGATGGCAAATTGGAGAACATAGGTGGAGTTTTTTAATGGGTCATTTGGAAGCCAAATGAAGTCAGAGACTACATTTGTATACCTGAGTTTGAGAAAGCATAGTAGAAAGTGTATAACTAAGTAATTTAAAATTTAGACAAGCAACCTCTGCTCTCAGAAAAACACACACACACACGGTAGTTCCATAATACAGAACTGTTGGAGAATGATATATATGAATACACTTTATATGTATATAATACTTGTGTAAATGTATATTTGTACAAAAATATAAAATCTATATTTAACTAATGTTACTGTATTATATTTACTTCATTGTCCACTTTGTGTTGTCTTTCCAGTGGATTGTAAGTTCTTTGAATGCAGGGACCATGTTTTCTGTTTCTTCAATATTCCTAGTGGTCTCTTGTGTAATGTTTGACATACAGTATTATAAAATATGCAAAATGATTGTTCCTTTGTAGATAGATACTCCCTCAGCCTAAAACACATGTACATGTGCATATGCACACACACAAACACACAATTCTTTTCCCCACACCCTCTTTACTAAAGTTATCACCTTTCTGAGGAAGACCCTGACCTAACCTCACTCCTTTTCTTCTAACTACAACCTCCCTTTAAACCCCCCTCTTTTGTGCTTCTGTGATATCCTTTGTTTAATCTGTCATGTAATTTATCATTCTTTATTACAGTTGTCTCCATCTATTAGACTCCAGGGTCCTTGAGAATAGGGACTTTGATATTTTTCCTTTTCTTAATTCCTAACATACTACTTGGCACATCACTTAATATGTTTGATATAAGCTAAGAATACTTAGAGTAAAAATAATATTGCCTCAAAGAAATGATGCATCCAAATTTATGGAAAAGAAAAAAAGAATTCAGATTATGAACACTCAATCTTAAGTTTATTTGAATGCTTCGTGACTTTCTTGATATATCTGGTCAATATGCTTATTTGTTCTCTAGAAACTTGTGTGTGGCAGGAATAAATAAGTATGCTGTAACACATATATCAGATAGACATTCTTGAGTGGTGGATGCTAAATACTTTGTTCTAAAGATAAATTTGATGTACTCTTAGATGAAGGTTATGCATTAGAGACCACAGTGCCCATGTTGACATGACTTACTGCTCAGAAATCTCTGCAATGGACTGATTTTGTTTCATGCAACTGTTACTTGTCTAACAGTTTTTTATTTTTTAGAAATTATTTTTATTTTAACATTTTAAAAACTGAGTAAGTTGAAGGAAATATAGAGAATCTCTTTAAACTGTAGTAGAAGGTATTAGTTTAGAGATGGAAGAAGAAAGCTGAGGTATACGATAATCATCTCTCTCTGTCTCTCTTTTATTTCTCCCTTCCCAAAATATAAAATTTATAGCTGCTTAGTACTTTTTAAAATCACATCTTCCATCAGTTATGCAGTGGACTTTATATAGAGACCAGTCCAAATGACCCAGCTCACTCTCAGGATCAACCAACGGCAGATCTTGCTGTTGATACATGTGCCCCTAGGCCTGAAGGGTGGCCAAGGGGCAAGTGAGCGAAAGGTGAGGGAGTGTGTTGCATTTGGACATGTAAACTGAAATGTCTATACTCACGTCTGTGAGGACCTTTGTGATATGGGTTGGAGCCCTGCGTAGGCTGCTCCGTTTATACTCTTGCCCCAGGCCCACACAAATGTTGGGGGAGGCCTGCCTACCAGCGTGGTAGTTTCAAACTGTTCTGTGAATTCCTACAGAGATGCCTAAAGGTTTTCTTCCTTTGAACATTCTTCCTTGAACCTTTACTTATTTTTAGATTAGACTTCTGAATAAGATTTGTTTTTAAAATGAGTTCCCTATAAAGGATTATAAACTCCTTTTTTAAGGATTGAGATTATGAAGGTAGATACTAAATCTAGTCCTCGCTGTGTGCAGTAGCCTTTCTTATCCATGGTTTCACTTTCTGCAGTTTCAGTTACCTGTGATACAGCATAATAAGATGTTTTGAGAGAGAGGAAAGGATACCACATACACATAACTTTTATGACAGTATGTTGTTATAATTGTTCTATTTTATTAGTGATTGTTGCTGATCTCTTACTGTGCCTAATTATAATTTAAACATATATATATATATATGAAAAAATAATATATGTAGGATTTGGTACTATCCACCATTCAGGCATTCACTGGGGATTTTGAAATGCATCCCCCTGAAAAGACTTCCTATTCAGTAAATGGTGCTGGGATAACTGGCTAGCCATATGCAGAAGATTGAAGTTGGACCCCTTCCTTATACCACATACAAAAATTAACTCAAGATGGATTAAAGACTTAAATGTAAAACCCAAAACTATTATAACCCTGGAAGACAACCTAGGCAATACCATCCTGGACATAGAAACTGGCAAAGATTTCATGATAAAGACATCAAAAGCAATTGCAACAAAAGCAAAAATTGACAGATAGGATCTAATTAACTTAAGAGCCTCTGCACAGCAAAAGAAACTGTCAACAGAGTAAATAGACAACTTATAGAATGGGAGAAAATATTTGCAAACTATGCATCTAACAAAGGTCTAATACCCAGCATCTGTAAATAACTTAAATTTACAAGAGAGAACCCCATTAAAAAGTGGACAAAAAACAGGGACAGACACTTCAAAAGAAGACATACATGAAGCCAACAAGCATATGAAAAAAAAAGTTCAATACCACTGATCACTAGAGAAATGCAAATCAAACCCACAAGATACCGTCTCACACAAGTCAGAATAGCTATTATTAAAAAGTCAAAAAATAACTGATGCTGGCAAGGTTGTGGAGAACAGGGAACACGTATTCACTGTTGGTGGGAGTGTAAATTAGTTCAACCATTATGGAAAGCAGTTTGGCGATTCCTCAAAGAGCTAAAAGCAGAACTACCATTCAACCCAGCAATCCCATTACTGGGTATATACCAAGAGGTACATAAATCATTCTACCATAAAGACACATGCACGTGAATGTTCACTGCAGTACTATTCACAATAGCAAAGACATGGAATCAACCTAAATGCCCATCAGTGACAGACTAGATAAAGAAAATGTGGTACATATACATCACAGAATACTATGCAGCCATAAAAAAGAACAAGATCATTTATTTTGCAGGAACGTGGATGGAGCTGGAGGCTATTACCCATAGCAAACTAATGCAGGAATAGAAAACCAAATACTGCACGTTCTCATTTATAAGTGGGAGCTATATAATGAGAATTCATGAACACAAGGAAGGGAACAATAGACACTGACTGGGGTCTGCTTGAGGGTGGAGGGTGAAGGGTGGGAGGAGGGAGAGGAGAAGAAAAGATAACTGTTGAGTACTGGGCTTAATACCTGATGAAATAATTTGTACAACAAACCCCTATGACACGAGTTAACTATGTAACAAACCTTCACATGTACCCCCAAATCTACAATAAAAGTTTTTTTAAAAAGGAAAGAAATGTATCCCCCTCAGATAGAAGGGGACTGCTGTACCAAGACTTTAGTATTATTTAAGTCCTGGAACTTGGAGTCATTTTGTAAGTATTTGTTGACTAATGAAACAAATTTATTCATTCCCTTATGCAAAGAAATCTCTACATCTGCAAAAACATAGGCAGAGTTTCTGGGTTAACAAAAAGACAAATGCCAATGCAAAGGAAGTCTGAAAATTGTGAACAAAGATGATTAAACCAGTATTTACAGATCGAACATTTTAATCATGTTTCTATTCTGCAACGTATGTTTTTCTGTATTAGCTCATTTTATCCTTACAGGAATCTGTGTAACATTATCTTCATTTTACAGTTGAGGAAACTAAAGCTCAGAGAGGTTATGTGAATTGCTTGAGGACACAAAGCTAGTAAGTGGTGTAACCAGGGTTCACAGCCCCCTGGTATTTTCACTGCAGATTCCACCCTTTTTTTCCTGCATTGTGTTGCCGTCATAGTTTATCATACTGACTCAGTGCTTCTAGAATTCATAGCTATCGGATGCATTTTATGAGGATATAGTAATAAGTTCCTCATATCTTCTATATTATATATAATGAAATTCATATATGTAGATGACATTTTATTCATCAGGCTTTTCCTTTCAGTGTAACTTTTAACCCATATTCCTATTCACAATTTTGTTTAATCAGTTATTTCTCTGTCATTTTTATATTGAATAGTCACTTCTTTTGCTAAGTTTATATCTGAGAATGAACAGCTGGCTCACAGTACAGTGTGAATCAAGTTCAAATTACTCTGAGTTCAGAGAACACCCAGTGTCATCTTATTTTTACATCTAACTGAATTATAGGACACTGTCAAAGTGTTATGACCTGCTATAGTAAATTGCTCCTCCTTAATGGTCCCCTGGCTACATTCTCTCTTGGTACTGCTATTAACCAGAAATTGTTGACATTTTGCACTATTGTAAGCTTGAAAACAAAAGAATTAGTTTTTATCCCCAGGAAAACCTACCGTCTTCACCATAAAGGTTTCTAAATGTCTAAGCTACCTACAACTGAATCATAATATTTTGTAGTCTAAAGTTGATGGTACCCTCAGAATTGAATTAATTCTGTAATTCTTTAAATTTTTAAAATGTCAGGCAATTCTTCCTCATTCAATTCAGGAAATTAGTTAATCATCTGCCTTAAAAGAACTAACTTGTTTGAATGTTGAACTGGTGGCTCATTGATGGTTTCTGAGATGTACTATTTAAATAAGTATGTGCATGTTATAAAATATATTTGGCTATGCCTAGTGTTGCTAAATTTTAAATGTTCTTTTAAATGTAACATTATAAGAACCAATTAATGATGAAGGAATTACACAGAATAACAAAATGCTTGCAAATGAGACCAAGCAATTTGCTTAGTTATACTAAGTAAACAGAGTAAGTTCTAGAAATGGTCAATATTGCTTTTGATCAAACTGATATACTCAGAGTGATTAATGCCTGAAAGATGGGAAAAAGATAAGAAAAAAAAGACTCTTCAAAGAAAAGTAATTTTTCCGTGAAATAATTATAGAATATGGAGCATATTTAAATATACTTGTGGACCATATGCATGTATACATGTATAGAGATTGTTTATGCACAAATATCATCAGTAGAAAATTTGACAGCTATTGTGGACCGTAGGTAAACAATGAGATGGCAATGTAGTGTTGCTCTTAGTAATAGGAATATAATCTATAAAGGCCAGGGCAAAGTACTGTTATATACATAGCAATTATTAGGATGTAATTAATATAAAACATAAAGCTTAGATTTTTGTATTTCAAAAAGGATGTTGATAAATTTGAAGACTCCAGAGAAGGATTTTTTAAAATCAGTAGTTTGGAAATGGAGTTTTTGAGTAAAGTCTCATGGTCACAAAACAGTATAAGTCATGTGCAGCCCATAGATCTGTTTTTGTTTGACACCTGTAGTGTTAGTCCACAATTTATTTATAATTAACTGTCAGTTAATTTCATATAAAAGTACAGATTTTAGACTTCTCTTGAAAAATCTGCAAATATGGCAATTGTGGGCACGTTCTTCTATCAACTAGAGCTGAGTACCTACTGCCCTCTGTTGACAGGCTTTGAACTCTTCAGTTTCCCTGACCCAGTTGACCTCAGTCTTTTATATTTTTGCCTGAAGACTTTTGAGGAGTTTATAACCTTGTGTTTGGAAAGACTGTGTTTGGAGTCACGTTACCTGAATTCCAATTTCTATTCTGCCACTAACTATGACCTTGAATAAATAATAATTGTAAAATCTTAAAAGTAGGAATTGGCCAGGCGCGGTGGCTCATGCCCGTAATCCCAGCACTTTGGGAGGCCAAGGTGGGCGGATCACAAGGTCAGAAGATTGAGACCATCCTAGCTAACACGGCGAAACCCCGTCTCTACTAAAACTACAGAAAATTAGCCGGGCGTTGTGGCACACGCCTATAGTCCCAGCTACTCGGGAGGCTGAGGCAGGAGAATCACTTGAACCCAGGAGGCAGAGGTTGCAGTGAGCCAAGATCGCGCTACTGCACTCCAGCCAGGGCGACAGAGCAAGACTCCATCTCAAAAAAAAAAAAAAAAAAAAAAGATAGAAAGGAATTTAAAGATCATCTGGTTCAACTCCCACCTAATGCAGGACTCCTCTCCACTAAATTTCCAAAAGATGGTTAAGCCAGCTAGCCTGTCTGAAGATTTCTGTTTACTTCACAAAATAGCCTATTCTGTTTCAGAAAATGCTAATTATTAGAAATTTCTCCTACCCGTTAAATCTATGTCTGCCTACCTATAACTCACTCTCGTTTTAGTTCTGACTCTTAAAACTATGAAGAAAAGTTGTATCTCCTCCCTTCCAGGTGTCAACCATTCTGTTATTTGAAGACAGTAGACATTTTCTTCCTAAGTCTTCTCCAAACTAGTTTCACCAACCTAGTGACTCATTACTGAATCAATATCCCTTTTTAAACATGTAACACTAAAAATGTACATTATATAAGATGTCTTATCACTGGTAGGGAACAGAGTAGAGCTGTAACTTAATAGATGTGACATCAAAGGCAAGGTGTCTGCCTTTACTGTTCCTCTTAAAGTGTAGCTTATTTGTAAAATGTGCTAGGCCATCAATAAGTGAATGGTTTTATAGCAAATCACTGTATAGATGTAGGTATTATATTAGCCCAATATTAGCCAGACAAGTTATAGAGTTTCTTTGTAGACTTAGTGCCCAGTCTTTATTGTAGCATTGTTTTAAATATTTGCCATCCCTTTTTTAAAAAAGGTAAAGAAAAAGCAGGAAAAAAGGCTTAGACACATCTTGTATTCTTGTTGGTATCATGGCATTTGTCAGTGTGTTCATACTTTTTAATTTTCTAGTACTTGCCGACTTAATCCCATGAGCTTACTTCTAATATCAGTAAAGGGTATGAGCTGTCTATGTGGTTCAAGCTGCCACTTGAGGGTTTCTCCATTTTGTGGAGCTTTCTAATGGAATTCAAGGTTCTCTCTAAGGATGAGCATTACAAAGCCTTCCCTGGCTGCTGTGGGAGGAGGAAGTGCACCATAGGTTCAAGGACACATGTGAAGTTTAATGTGCACAAGCATGCTCCCGCTCCTGCTCCTGCTCCTGCTTACTCTGATTGGCAAGGTTAACTCTGAGAAGCTGCTGCTTTTTAAAGTGATTTGATTAGACCCATCACTTCATTCCTTTCACTCCTCCCTCCCAAGGACCAAACCACCACTTTGTCTTTGCAGTCTTTGCTTTGCCCGTTACATTTTCTCTCCTTTTTTCCTGCTTTTTCATCAACTTTTAACATTTTGTAAAACAAAATAAGGAACTCAAAAGTAAACTAACTTGCCTCACTGAAAGCTTTGACATGAAAAATTTCCATACTTTTGTTTTCTACACTTGTAAATTACAAAACTTTTATTTCATTTTCACTTAGCTCATAAGGAAAAATAGAATTATTATTCACATTAGTTCACTTAGATAATTCCACAGTCCTCTATCAAAACTTATTTTGTACATAATGAATTCTTTTCTCACAATCGTTTTAAAAATAACCTTTTAATTACAAAAACTTCAACAAGGTACAAAAATAAAGAGAATATCTAGTTTCAGCAATTACCAATTTGTGGCCAATCCTGTTTAATCTGTACTGCTATCTCACAACAGTGGTCTTTAACCATTTTAGGAAGAATATGAGGAAAGTTATGAACACCAGAGAAAAAGGACGTACATGTTAAATTTTTGCAAAATATGTTAATAAGTTAATACATTTGCCAGAGCCCGCCCTTGGCTATCCTAGGAATGCAAGAATTCAGAGTGAGAATCCCTGCGTCCCAGCAAAGAGAATATTAAAGTTTCTCAACTTCTCTAGTCACCTGGGTGTTGGGATTTGGGATTAGCATAGGTTCTATGCCAACAGTGATGAAGTTAAGCCAATGGCAGGATCTTTGTAATGATTAAATATTCATTACATAATCGCTTTTCTAAATATACTTCCTTACTGCCATGTTTAGCTTCTTTTCCCTTTGGTTGCTTATTAGTTTGTCTTTTTAAAATTAGTAGTATTTTTACCAGTGTTGATAGATTTGGTGACTTTGAACCATCTCAACTTTTAAGGCCTAACAACTCAGAATTTTATCTGGAGCTTCTGAGTTGTCATTGCCAACAGCTAAGAAAGAAAAACTACATCTCTCTATGTATAAAGGATAGAATGATTAATAGTGAATGCATTAGGAACTTAAGTAGTAAAGCTGGGGTTTCCATAAAAGAACATACTAGCACTTGAATATGAATTCTAATTATTAAAGCATATTTATTTAAGGTATAGGGATAGCTGATTGTTACATGACAAAACAGTCATCTTTTTTTTTCCCATCCTGTTTCACCTTCTTTTGTCAGTTGGCATTTGGTCTCCCTCTGGAGCAGCTGTGGTCATAGGGTGGACTCAAAACATAGCAGTTAGTAAAGTGGCACTAGCAGCCTGAGGATTTCCCTGTAGAACTATGTCATTGTTGAATCTCATACCATCTGGCCCTGTTGTGAGCTAAAAGTACTTTTTAAATGCACGTAATAAAAGAATAGTTGATATAACTTAATTATTCATTATTCCATTTGAAAATACTAAGTATTTTGCCTTTAGCACAGTTTCTTTTGTCTCTCTCTCCTTCTCTCTCCATTTGGTGTGGGGAGCTAGGGAATGGATAATGTACATTTCTCTCATTTTAGTATGATTAAAGATATTTCTATTAAGGTGATGATTCAGGAGAGGAACCACCTTCATTTATAGATAGTCACGTGTCTATCTCGGAATAGATTCTCATTTTTTGAAAGTTCCCTATTGTGTTCCCTCTGTAACATTTTGTGGTTGGCAGTACTTTTAATATTTTATTGAATGGGGGTGGGGGGAATCAACAGCAACAATATAAAACCTAGAATGTTCAATAAATACAGCAAAATAAATATATGTTCAGAGAAAGTAAGTGTAAACCACCTCTTTATTATGTTTCTAAGGATGTATGTAATCCATATAACATATAAATAACCCTGGTTTTATTGATTGATGTTTCTGTGGTATTTTGAAAGTTGTAAAATGTGGGGTTTTACCCCATTATAGGCATTTATCTGCATGGCTTGGGAATACAGTATCTGTTTTTGCTAGATACTGTCTCTATTGGAAGGCCATTGAATGCCTAATCTCTGTGCTCTCCTTTGAGGGTTGGCTTTCTTCAAGACCAAATCCTGTAAGAAATTATTCAAGAAGGTCAACAGAGAAGCATCACTTATAGAATTACTAATCATTACTTTTAATACATTTTAAAACATTTTCTTTTAAAAAAGTGTCTATAAAATTTGTTTGAAATATTTTACAGATTCCATTATGTGTTTACAGATTTTACAGATACTTTACAGATTCTATTATTTGTTTGTTATTTGGACTGAGATCTAGTTCTCTGCTCTTTAAGGTAGCACCCTGACATCCTCTCAGTATAAAGAAGCCTAAGCATATCTAAGCACCTGTTTTAAAAAAAAAAAAAAAAGGAAAAAAAAAGTTGCTTGTAACAAAAACTATCCCCACCTACAATTTATTAAACCTTGACATACTGCATTACTTAAGAGTTCTCAGAGAAAATTAAAACCCTTTTGACTGGGCTTTGCAAAGCAGGGAAATTTTTAGTGACATTTAAAAGGTTTCTCTTGTGTTCCTCTAATGGGATAAATAAAAAAGGCTTGTTTTAGCCCAGCAAATGGGGGGACAATCCAATTTCCTTGATTCCATCAAGACACTCTTAAAGCATTAGCCTGTGCAGTAAAAAAAATTCAACTGACCCCCGCTTTGCGTGATGGCTTTGAAAAGTGTCCTGATGTGTAGGTATTTGCCCAACACAGCATACTTGGTTATTACTCTTCCAACACATCCGTTGATGGAAAAACCTTATGTGAAGCTCCAATAAATGTCAGTTTATGTTATAGAACTATAAAAACAGTGTACCAGATTATAATGCTTTCCTTGATGGGTAGCCTTTCACTTGAAGATGAAAAGAAATTCTGCCAAGTATGTTTAAATTTTAAAATTAAGGAATAAGATAATATTATTTAAAATAATATTTTAATAATTTTTTGTCACATTTAATTACTTCACAAAGGTTGACTTCTGTTTGTCCAAAAGATACTGCTCCTTTACAGAGAATTTACTAGCATAGGGCAGTGGTTCTCAAATGTTAGATTCCATTAGAATTACATAGAGCTTGTTAAAACAAATTGCTGGGCCCCACCCCAGAGTTTGTGATTCATTAGGTCTCTGGTGGAGCCTGAGAATTTCCATTTTTAACAAGTTCCCAAGTGAAACTGATACTGCTGATCTGGGACCCACAGTTGGAGAACCACTGGCCAAGGGCATGTGTGAAAAGAGATACCTCTGGATTAGTGTTTCAGATTTTGAATCAAATCAGTTAGTTCTGAAAGTCATTAACATCTGAGAGCATCCTAATAGGTGAAAAATGTGCTGATGGATACCAATACAGTCTTGAGTGGATGGGCATTTTTTGGACATTTGTCTCCTTAATTGGCAGTTTTTAAAACCCAGTCTGAAGTGGGGACATAACATGAAGATAGAACTTTCATTTTAGAGAAGGTGCAGAAGAGAAAACTTAGGTCCCTGTGTGTTCTTTAAAGAATAGAAACTGAATGTGTTTTCTATAACCAATTGCATAATAAAGCTGTTGTTTATATCCTATTAAAAAAGTTCTTTTTATCAAAACTTCTGCCTTTATCTATGTAAAAACCCAAAGTACCTTGTTATTCAATAAAAAATTAAAAAGTAAGTTTGATATTCTGATTTTTAAAAATTATTTTTGCATAGTAAATAATAATGTTATCCAGAATATCTCACTTTCTATGTCTGTAATATTTTACTTAAAAATACTTAGAATTGACATAATGGTCTTCTCTAGAGTCTAGAGTTACATGCCATTTATTCATCTGTTCTTAAAATGCACTTTGGAAATAAATAGGAGACAAAAAAAACACCATTATTTGACAAGAAGAAATTCTAAGAGAGGGATTTGTTGACTTATCTAAAAGTCATAACAGCAAAACAAGAATAAAAGAGGCTTAGGAACCAGGATGGACCCCACTGAAAGAAGGTAGTGCAGCAACCAGTCTCATTTTCTTCTGGTGGAAAAATACATATGATGATGAGTACATGTATATCTTCTAAATGTCTAAATGCTTGGTAGTAATTCATAATTTTCTTTTGTTTAACACTTTTCTTCCATCAATCCAAGTAAATTCCATCTTAACAAATCCTTTTCATAAAATAATACAGGCATCTTATATTTGCGTGACACTTTATATTTTTACAGGGGGTTTTACATACATTGATTTCATGTCATCCTCAAAGCTATTTTTTTAATGGTTTCCTTCTAAAGTCCTGGAAATACTGTATAATAGCGATAGAGGGGGGCCAAAAAAATCCATCTCACTCAGTATTATAAATATTTTTGTTTTATTTATTGGCACTGTCACCTTTTAAAAAATATACGTTGAATTTGTGGCTAGCTTTCAAGTAAAATAAATGTTAGTTTAAAAGAGTTATCAGTCGCTTTGTGCTTCCTTTGGGATTAAGGGTACTATCTGCATTACTTAAAACTCAGTTTGAAAATAATTAAAGGTGACTTTGAAATTGCCGTAGGTTAAATGAATGAAATCAGGTAATCAGCACTTTTCTGGAGCCGTTCTGCATTTCCCTAGAGTCCTCGGAGCCCTGTATTTTGTGATTCCCTTCCAGCACCACCTTTCTTCTTTTTTTTATCCTCAGCAAAGGATAGGTAAATCAAGTCAAATGATAATTTTCCACATTGTACTGGTATTATTAAGCTAAAGTTTACTTCTGGTGCAGTAAGTACTGAAGATGGAGTCCAGAGAAGACTGCATAGAGGAGGTCAGTGCAGAAGTGGTAGCAGTTAATCTCTCCACTGCTCTGATATCCGACAGCTGGTCTGACATGGGCCTGGTGCCAGCAGTGTCTTTACAGGCTTTGTGGCAGAGATTATTCAAAGGAGATTAATCCCTCTAAACCCCTTATATTTTAATTATTTCTGTATGTATTTATAAAACCTGCAGTCTGCTAGTTTCAGGACACAACTGTTCAAGCCCTCATCTTTAACCTGGTTTCCATAATCAGACAAAATATATTTCTTTTACCACAAAGAGTACATCATTGATTTGATTTTGTTATTAAAATTTTTTTTATTTTGGGGTGTTTTTTTGGGTTTCTGTATGATATTGCTAATGTTACTTTTTTTTTTTAAGGATAACCAAGGTTAATATGACTTATTTCAGAATACATGCTAAAATGCTGTGAGTTTTTTGTTGTTGTTGTTGTTTTTGAGACGGAGTCTTGCTCTGTTGCCCAGGCTGAAGTGCAATGGCACAATCTTGGCTCACCGCAACCCCCGCCTCCTGGGTTCAAGCAATTCTCCTGCCTCAGCCAACTGAGTAGCTGGGATTACAGGCATGTGCCACCATGCCCAGCTAATTTTTGTGTTTTTAGTAGAGATGGTGTTTCACCATGTTGGTCAGGCTGGTCTTGAACTCCTGACCTCATGATCCGCCCACCTCGGCCTCCCAAAGTGCTGGGATTACAGGCGTGAGCCACCGCACTCAGCCCTAAAGTGCTGTTTTTGTATTACATGATAGAAGTCTAAAGTTGCAGACATGTAGAATGTGAAAACCTCTTTGTTAAAAACAACATGACTTTCAAGAAATTTTTCTTTTTAATGGCTACCATACTTTCCAGCATTGTTAGGCAACTTTATCCCTGACCAAGGTATCCAGAACAATGATTTCTGTATGCCCAATTTATGTTATTGAGGGCTATAAAATTTTACCCCAAATTCAAGAGTTAACACAATATGAACGACCAAAGAATTACAAGAGCTTATGAAATAAGCTCTGCTGGCAAGAGCATCAAGTCTCTAGCACCATGAAAGTCTTGCCAAGTCTTTCACCTGTAGGGAAGCAGTTCTGCATCTTCATGCACACTGTTGCTCCTTCTTTCATATACTGAGAAGAGGAAGACTTTGAGGTTCATCTTCCTGAAGGTCTTCCAGCTTCTAGGGAACCTCTAGTGAGACCTGTCTTGATGTGTGCTGGTGATAGAATGTGTTTGTGATATTTGTATCTTCAAAACACTTGTTTTAGATCATTTAATCTTAGTATAAAGTTACCTTTTTTGATTATTGAGGCTGTCCTTTCTTCTCTTAGTTGGATTTCTTCATGCTTATCTGAATGAATGTCAGCAGCATATTTGGGGCAGGGATGCAGAGGGATCTTGGCTAGCCAGAATATTAGTAGCTTGTGTTTTATTATCCAAATTGAACAATAACTTTTGCTTGTGCTCTAAAAATGGGAATTCGACATTAATATCTCAAGACTTGCCGTTTCTTTACTTATTCCATTTGTATCGAGGAACATAAATTTAAGCCCTAACTCTGCTGTTTGGCATGCTATCATTTGGGGGCAGGTCATTTAATCTTGTTGAACTTGAGTTTCCTTATCCACGAAATATAGCTACTATTACCTACCTTACTTATTTCAGGATGTTAGTTTCAAATAAGTTGGCACATATAAAGTGTTGTGTAAAAAGATATATAAATATGTTTTAATTTTATTAAAGAACAGCATGTCTGAATCAAGAAAGATCTGTGGAAAGCTCAGTAGTGTCATTAAAAATCTTTTATGCTGTCGATATCTTGTGAATTATTTTTTAAATTGGTGTTAGTTGAGCTTTTTCCTTGTCTCTTTCCAAATAATGTAATCTTCTCTTCCTGTCAGTCATTGTTAGTTTTCAAAAGTGTCTTTTACTGTAATGGTTATGATAGAAGTGTAACCATAAGGAATTAGATTATAATATATAATATCATAATACCGAATATAAACAATCTTTGTTTTTTTTTCTGTTTTTGAGACAAAGTCTGGCTCTGTTGCCCAGGCTGGAGTGCAAGTGGCTCAATCTTAGCTCATTGCAACCTCCGCCGCCCATGCTCAAGCCATCCTCCCACCTCAGCCTCCCAAGTAGCTGAGACTACAGGCACACACCACCACAACCTGGCTAATTTTTGTATTTTTTTTGTAGAGATGGGGTTTCGCCATACTGCCCAGGTTGGTCTTGAACTTACGAACTCAAGCAATCCACCTGCCGCGGCCTCCCAAAGTGCTGGGATTACAGGCGGAAACCAGCACGCCCAGCCAACAATCTCTTTTCATTATACGATATATTATCATATTTGAACTGATCTAAACTTCCTGTATATACGATGTTAATTTAAAAATTTATAACAATAGGCCGGGTGCAGTGGTTCCCACCTGTAATCCCAGCACTTTGGGAGGCTGAGGCAGGTGGATAGCTTGAGCCCAGATGTTCAAGACCAGTCTGGGCGACACGGTAAAACCCCATCTCTACAAAAAGTACAAAAAATAGCTGGGCATGGTGGCACACACCTGTAGTTTCAGCTACTTGGAAGGCTGAGGTGGCAGGATCACCTGAGTCCAGGGAGGTCAAGGCTGCAGTGAGTCGTGATCATGCCACTGCACTCCAGCCTGGGTGACAGAGTAAGACCCTGTCTTAAAAATTGTAACAATAGGCCAGGCACGGTGGCTCATGCCTGTAATCCCAGCACTTTGGGAGGCCGAGGCACATGGATCACCTGAGGTCAGGAGTTCGAGACCAGCCTGACCAATATGGTGAAACCCCATTTCTACTAAAAATACAAAAAAAAAATTAGCCGGGCGTGGTGGCGAGTGCCTGTAGTCCCAGCTACTCGGGAGGCTGAGACAGGAGAATTGCTTGAACCCGGGAAGCAGAGGTTGTAGTGAGCCGAGATCACGCCACTGCACACCAGCCTGGGCAACAGAGCAAGACTCCGTCTCAAAAAAAAAAAAAATTATAGCAATATGACAGATTCTGTTCAAAGCTAGGGAAATCCGTAGTTAGAAATTCTTGTATGACTTGAAGACAGTTGGAATAAGCTTCAAAGTTTTAAACAGAATAGTGGCATGCATAAGACAATGCTTGCAAAAGGGATGGGAGACTAGATAAATTATTAAGGAAGCTCTTGTAGGAGTTAGTGGATTAGGAAGTGAGGGCCTGGATAGAGTTCATTACTGTGGAAAAAGAAAGAACCAGAGATATATATAGTACAGAAGGAGAATTCAATCAACCTCACTTGATGAAAGATAATATAAAAAATAAAAGAGAAGTTGAACATGACTTCAAAGCCATGGGCAAAAAAATAATGAGCTCTGGTTTTGACATGGCTAATTTTAGTGAGCTATTATGACATCCTTGCTGAAATGTCCTAAAGAAAAAGAAAAGTCAGTACAGGACATGCACTTAAAGATGTTTTCCCAAAAGAATGGTAACATACTCAAAGAGAAGAATGAATCTTAAGATTAGAATACTGTAAAACCTCCATATACGTATGAAGATACACAGAGAAACCCATGAAATCCCAGTCGCAGTTAAGAGCATAAGGTTGGGAGCCAGAGACCTTCTAAGTTCTGACTCTGCCACTTACAAATCATGTGACCTTGGACAAGTTACTTAACCTAAGCGTTAGTTTCTTCATTTGTGAAATGAGATAACTTAGTACCTATTTCATAAGGTGGTTGGATGGGATTAATAAAAGAACTCATGTAAAAATTGCCTAGTGCAGTAAACAGCATTAGCCACTACCATCATTGTTTTTACTCACAATTGACATAAATCTTTTTTGTTGTTGTTACATTGACAGTATACAGCATGCAGAAAGGTATACAAAATAAGGTAGTATTAAAGCCACCTGGAATACTGCATCTTTGTGTGCTTTACTATTCAGAGACAATGTTGCGTATGTCTTTATTATAGAATTCTAATTCATAAGTGACTTGGAGGACGTGTTTTATTCTTATTTTTTAAAAACTATATCAGAAATAAGACCTTCTTATTTGGTTCTTAGTTGTACAGTCATACACAAAAGTTGTTAAATTACAGAAGGGCTGGTAGATAGAGGTGCAGCAGGGGAATAAACTAAAGCTAACATTTATTGAGAATCTATTCCCTTTAATACAGTCATTCATTCTCCTTAAAACCAGTCACTTATACTAGAAAAAATAGCTCAAAATAGTTTTATCTTTGAATGCATGGGTTTTGTTACTTTTCTTTCATCGGCAGTCCTACTTTATCGGGGCCCTAAATAAAACAGCTTATTTAACTTTTTTTTAGGAGACCCAGGAAAGAATTTAGGCGGCAAGACTAATGCGTACAGTAAAAATTGAAATAAAAATCTTTTCATGTTTTTAAACATTTTTTAAAATTAACATATCCCCTAGTCCATGGCAAGTGTTTAAAAAAAAATACCATAAAGGGGGATGAAAGCTTGTGGGTGGTGATGAAACCACATTTGATAATATTTATAGGCAAATAGTTATGAATAAATTACAGTACTCAAAACTGACATTGTAGCTTCAGGGTAAATAGAGGGTTAAATCTCTGAGCTGTAGAAGCAGATTGTGTTTTCCTTTTGTGATCTGGGCTGACAAGACATCAGTATTCTATTCATCTGTTGGGAATTAGGCTGTTAATCCAATCAATGACTCTTGAGTGAGCTGTGGCCTACCTCCCCCACTGGGGAACAATCGGATCAAACTGCAGATTGTTTAAGAGCACAGTGCTGTCCTCATGTCAGGTGGAATTTTCAAATGTTCCCTGGTGAATTGGGGATAGGGAAAGCTGTCTTGGCCCATTTATCCTGCTCCTTAAATAACCAGGTATCTGCCTCATCCATACGAAAGCATTTGGTAGTAGTGACAACAGGAATGCAATAGAAATCCATTAACTTTAGCTCACAAAAGTGTGGATGAAAGGGAGGAAATGTTTTCAAACACTCACAAAATTATCTATATTAAAATGTTTTTGCTTTATGAATATTTTTTCTATTCCTTAAACCTTAAATCATTTTCTTTGCTGGGCTTTTTTTTTTCTTTTTTTTTTTTTTTTTGTGATTGTAACTGTTTTATGTCATTGAATTTTTTTAACCACCACAAGCTCTTTTTGTATTTTTACCCTGCCCTGCATATATTTTTGTAAGTCAGCAGGATACAAATAAATTTTTAATATAGATTATGGGAACACTAATTAAATAAAATTTTAATTTTAGAATATATTTCTCTGAGGAATGCTAATTAAATACAATTTTAATTTTAAAATATCTTAGTCTGAGCATACATAATTCTGACATCTTTTGCAGCCTAGCAAAATTTGATTTCTAATTACTGATTTAATAGGCCATTAAGTACATTTGGAAATTATTATTGAACTGATTGGATAGATGTTCAGAGTTGCAGTTGTCTTCTATGAAATGCTGCCCAAATTTTTTCTGTTAACCAGTAAGGTGACATGGGCTATCACAGAGTAAAACATCTAAAATGACAAAAAGAAATTCTCAAGAAGTATTTACTAACCAATCTCAGTGAAGAAAAGCTTGAAGAATAATTTTATTATTTTCTATCTATATTACATAAGAATATTCCAAAAAGAATTTCCTAAGTCAGCCAAATTTATCCATTCATTCTGTGAATATTTGGTATCTACCTTTTATGTACCCCATACCTCTTCTAGGCATTAGAATTATAGTAAAAAAGACAAGATTCAAGTTCTTTTGGAGCATACATTCTAATGAAGAAAATATGCCAAAAACAAACAAGATAATATCAGTTAAGTTCTAAGAAATAAAATAGTGGTGGTTACTTTAAACAGTGATCAGGTAAGACTTTACTGAGAAAGTGACAAGCTGAGAATTCAATGAAGAGAAGTTGCTGTAAGTTGTAATAAAAAGGTCCCTGAAGTAGGAATGAGCTTGACATACCATGAACAAGCTACTTACAGGTACACTATTTTCTGGGACAGTAAGTTTCAGACCTGGTAAAGTATTGAATTTTCTTGGGAACTTTGTAAAAATAAAGGTATCTGAGCCTTCCTCCCTAGATATGCTGATTCAGCAGGGCTGAATGGGATGTACTCTGTGTATAAAGTGCAGTGAACAGTATTGAAAATCTTATCTCTAGTTAATGTAGTTTCTTTCCTTGAACATATCACACACTTGTTCCATCTGTGCCTTTGCTCATGTTTGTTCTTTACCTGTATTGTTTACCCTTACTGTCTCTCACATGCTTCCATCCACACTGTCTCAAATGCCATCTGCTTTTTAAGGCCCCCTCTCAGTAGGAAGCAGAGTAATACTTGTATTCTTCCAAAAAATGTTGAACCCAAATCTAACAAAACCTATAAAAAATATGGCTGGGTGCGGAGGCTCACACCTGTAATCCCAGCTTTTCGGAGGCTGAGGCAAGTGGATCACCTTAGGTCAGGAGTAAGAGACCAGCCTGGCCAACGTGGTGAAAACCTCCTGATCCTCAGGAGCCTAAGGCAGGAGGATCACTTGAGCCTAGGAGTTTGAGGCCAGCCTGGACAACATAGCAAGACCTCATCTCTAAAATAATAATAATAATAATAATATTAACAATAAAGCATTCATTTATTCATCCATTCACATTGTTGTGCAATCATTACCATTGTCTATCTCCAGAACTTTTTTATCTTCCCAAACTGAAAGTCTGTGCTCACTAAACAATAAATGCCCATTATCCCCACCCCGCCTCCTGGCCACCATAATTCTACTTTCTGTCTCTCTGAATTTGACTACATATACCTCATGTAAATGGAATTGTAGCATATTTGTCGTTTTGTGTCTGGCTTATTTTATTTAGCATAATGTCTTCAAGGTTTATGTTGTAGCATATGTCAGAATTGCATTCCTTTTTGAGGCCGAATAATACTCACTTTGTATGTATATACCATATTTTGTTTATCCTTTCATCTGCTGATGGATATTCATATTGTTCCCACCTTTTGGTTATTGTATATGATGCCACTGTGAACATGGATATAAAAATACCTGTTCAAGTCCCTGCTTTCAGTTCTGGAAAGTGGAATTGCTGGATCATTCTCTGTTTAATTTGTTGAGGAATTGCCAAGCCATTTTCACAGCAGGTGCACCATTTTACATTCTCATTAGCAATACTTGAAGGTTCCACTTTCCCCAAATCCTAGCCAACACTTGTCATTTTCTGTGTTTTTGATACTAGCCATCTTAATAGAGATGTGAAGTGGTATCTCAATGCCCTATCAAAAAAAAAAAAAAAAAGTAGTATCGGGCCAGGCACAGTGACTCACACCTGTAATTCCAGCACTTTGGGAGGCTGAGGCAGGTGGATCACAAGGTCAGATCGAGACCATCATGGCTAACACAGTGAAACCCTGTCTCTACTAAAAAATACAAAAAATTAGCCAGGTGTGGTGGCACGCACCTGTAGTCCCAGCTAGTCGGGAGGCCGAGGCAGGAGAATTGCTTGAACCCAGGAGGCAGAGGGTGCACTGAGCCGGGATTGTGCCATTGTACTCCAGCCTGGGTGACAGAGCAAGACTGTCTCAAAAAAAAAAAGAAAAAAAAGTAATATCTGGCAGGTAACTGACAGCACCCAGATTAAAGGGATACCTGAAAAGTAATATAAGCTATAGAATGACATAAAGATGTCTAGATTGAGAATAAACCTATATATTTTTATCAGTTTTCTATGGAAATAGATATCTGCAATTCACCTATATTATATTTCATAGGATTATTTATTATGGTTAAGAGTAGTTACTAGAAATTCTGCATACAGATTACCATAAGAATAAAATCAGCAATATAAACATAGGAAAAGTAACAGCCCTGAAATTATTAAATTTAACTCAAATATTTTATTAAATACTTACTCCATGACCTGGATGCAACAAGACATTAGGAGATACAAGAGGTACAAACTGTGGTTCCTGCCCTGACATCGCTTACTATCTGAGACAGTAGAAAACTCGTTAAATTATTAAAGAACAATTATGAGCCAGACTATAACCAAATCCTATAATGAGAGATCATCTGCAAGTGCATTGGAAGAGGTAATAGGAAAAAAAGGGAGAGATTACTAGGGAGCACCGTAGTTGGAGACATCTTCAGTTATGAATTGTGGCCTATCTTGTACTGTAAAGGCTAGGTGATATTTGAAGGATGCTGAGGTGTGGAAAGGGATAGGTAGCAGAAACAGCTCGGGCAGACTATGGAAGCCATAAATACTCAGAGTAAGGAATTTGGGTGAGTGTGGGTGTGTTTTAAATGAGAAGTATAAGGAATTTTTTAGAGTGATTAGTAACAGTGTACTGTTACTAGGGAGAAAGGGAATAGGAAGGAATACCAGTGAAGATACCCTTGTATTAATTTTGGTTATTGGGTTGAATTGACCAAGGATTTGTGTTTCGGTAACAACAATAGAAAATATAGATCAATTTCTCAAATACCTGAACTAGGGTCTCTTAACACATTGAGTGAAATGCTGGGAAGAAATCAGAATTAGGAGTCGGCCAGGCATGGTGGCTCACACCTGTAATCCAAGCACTTTGGGTGGCCAAGGTGGAAGAATCGCTTGAGCTTAGAAGTTGGAGACCAGCCTGAGCAACATAGTGAGACCTTATCTTTTCTATTAATACAAGTAAAAAATATTTAGCCAGGCATAATGGCCTGCATTTATAGTCCCAGCTACTTTGGAGGCTGAGGCAGGGAGATCGCTTGAGCCCAGGAGATCGAGGCTGCAGTGAGCTATGATCGCACCACTGTACTCCAGCCTGGGCGACAGAGCAAGACTCTGCTCAAAAAAAAAAAAGGGGGGGGGTCACTGGAGAGGATTGAAACACCTTTAGTTGTACTATTATTGTGTAGCCTGGTTGATTACATCAAAATTATGCAGTTGTTAGGAGGAGGAAATTAGAATACAAATAGAAAAAAAAATATTTACGTGATTTTATGATAGCTTAAAGATTTCAAGACGTGAGGAAAAAAAATCAGTTTTACAGTGACATTTAGAGGAAAAACCAAAGAGGATTTGAAACATTAATAAAAACTCTATGCAGGATAGAAAGAGAAGCTAACAAGAATAGGAAGTGATTTATTTCAGGATAAAACAATATTAAAGAGAAAGGCCCACTAATAAACAAGGTCATACAACTCTAACAAAGCCCATCTTTAATGGAAAAATTAAATCCATTTTTAAAAGCTAACTTTAGTGGTTGCTTTGGCAACACATAAAATTTATTATACTAAAAAAAATTTATTTATGTTTTTTATACTAAAGAAATTAAAAGGCTGGGCACAGTGGCTCACGCCTGTAATCCCAGCATTTTGGGAGGCCGAGGCAGGCGGATCACGAGGTCAGGAGATTGAGACCATCCTGGCTAACACGGTGAAACCCCATTTCTACTAAAAATACAAAAAATTAGCCAGGCGTGGTGGCGGGTGCCTGTAGTCCCAGCTACTCGGGAGGCTGAGGCAGGAGAATGGCGTGAACCTGGGAGGCGAGGCTTGCAGTGAGCCGAGATCGCCGCGAGCCAGCCTGGGCGACAGAGCGAGACGTTTCCAAAAAAAAAAAAAGAAATTAAAAATTTTTATTTATATTTTTTATTATACTAAAAAAATGGAACGATACAGAGAAGATTAGCATGGCCCCTGACATGCAAGTTCGTGAAGCATTCTATTTTTTTTTATAAGTAAATAAAAGCTGACTTTATAAGAAAAATTAAGTTAAATAAAGGATACAAAGTTATATTAAACAAGTGATACTGCTCTTGCAACATCCTAAAATGGGTTAAAAAAACTCAGGAAAAAATTGCCCCTTCGCCTATAAATGCTGTGAATAACGTTTTTAGTGAAAAGGGTAATATTCAGTTATATTTTTGATTCCTAATGATATTTTGTCCTATTAACCTGAGAGAAAAAAATTATAAGAGCAAAAAGAAAGCTTATTTAGATTTTATTTGTTGATATGTTGCCTAATAAGTTTGTCATAAGTTCTTCGTAAAAGCAGTTGAATAAGTAGAAAATAAAGGTTTAGAAGGCTCTGGAATATAGCAGACAAGAAATAAGGAACATTTGTATATCAAAAAAATGAATTAGACTGTTTAAAAATTGATAGCTTTTTGGACTGGATTTTTAATTAATGGAGGGGCAGGCTTCCAATTTACTTCTCCATTCTATCTAAAGCTATCCTTATTCAGACACTTCAGCATTCATACTAACACCTACCAATCCTTGGTCTGTGAAAACCCCTCAACCCTGGCTACATTCATTTATACTCCATTTTAACTTACTTGAACACTTAACATCTTTGAGCTTGCTTCCTGTCACAACCTCAAATTCTGAAGCTTCTCTAGATCTTAATACTCTTAATAGCTCCCATTTCCTCAGTTCTCCTGATCCTACACTTCTTCCTGCCTCAACATGCCTTCTAACTCAGCCTGAACCCCAGGACTGATCATTTCCGTTCATTTTTTGGACCAAAAGTGGTAGTGCCAAGACTAAAACTCACAGTCCAGAGCTCTTGTCACTTCTCTATATTGATTTATTTGCTACAAAAAGACATACTTCTTTCTCCCACAGATAGCCGCTGCTACTTTCATTGCCATCAAGGTTTTATTTTTAATTTGCCCAAAAGGAGCATTAAAAGGCAATTAGATCGTAGGATATTAATATTCTCATTTTTTCTTTCATTATATTTTTCTTTTGTGCATTTATTCATTCAACAAATATTTATTGGCTGCCTACAGTACACTAGGCACTGCAAATATTTATGCTGTAAATAGAAGTACCTCTTTATACACATACAGTATTTAAAGATGGAAATGCCTAAGAGAGAGACAAGATTATTAATCAGGCCATCTAGAAATGCTTAGAATCTCTTTTTTTTTTTTGAGACAGGGTCTCGCTGTGTCGCCCAGTGGCGCAATCTCGGCTTACTGCAAGCTCCGCCTCCCAGGTTCACGCCATTCTCCTGCCTCAGCCTCCCGAGTAGCTACAGGCGCCCGCCACCACGCCCGGCTAATTTTTTGTATTTTTAGTAGAGATGGGGTTTCACCATGTTAGCCAGGATGGTCTTGATCTCTCGACCTCGTGATCCACCCGCCTCAGCCTCCCAAAGTGCTGGGATTACAGACGTGAGCCACCGCACCCGGCCTAGAACCTCTTTATATGTGCCTGCTTATCAGTCGTCCATCTAAGCTTGAAAATTTTCAAGGATAGGGAATTGAAGGAACATTAAGGTAGCCATTTTAAGTTTGAAAAGATCTTTCTACCAGCTGGGCCAACATGGTGAAACCCTGTTTCTACTAAATTAGCTGGCCATGATGGCAGGCACCTTTAATCCTTGCTACTCGGGAGGCTGAGGCAGGAGAATTGCTTCAACCCCCGGGAGGGGGAGGCTGCAGTGAGCCACGATCGCACCACTTTACTCCAGCCTAGGCGACAAAGCATGACTCTGTCTCAAAAAAAAAAAAAAAAAAACTTTCTGTTGAAAAATTAAGTGTTTGACTCCCTATAATTTTCTCATACTCTTCCTACTTCTAAAATGTGTAGCCGTATAGAAGCAAACACTTTTATTGTTTTCAGATATTTCGTCTTTCGTTCCTAACATGACATGATTTAAAGTTACTTTACCATCCAGCCAAAGCCTATTTCAGGCTCTTTATGTATATCTTTCAAGGTACTTTTCACCCACAGCTCTTTACTACTAACACTGCAGGAATTATCTGACCCTAGAAAAGAATAGCTCTGTATTAGTTTGGGTTTGGATTTTTTTCGTTTTTCATTATTTTTGTTTTGTTTTGTTTTGTTTTTTGTTATTGAGACAAGGTCTCACTCTATCACCCCGGGTGGAGTGCAGTGGCATGGTCACAGCTCACTGCAGCCTCGACCTCCTAGCCTCAAGCAATCCTCCCACCTCAGCCTCCCAGGTAGCTGGGACTACAGGTGCACACCACTATGCCTGGCTAATTTTTGTATTTTTTGTAGATGGGGTCTTGCCATGTTGCCCAGGCTCAAGTGATTCTCCTGCCCTGGCCTCCCAAAGTATTGGGATTACAGGCATGAGCTACCATGCCCAGCCTGTATCAGTTTTCTATTGCTGCATAATAAATTACCACAAATTTAGCAACTTAACACACTTTTGTTTTCTCACAGTCTCCATGGGTCAAACATTATGGCATGGCTTATCTGGTTCCTCTGCTCAAGGCTTCATAAGTCTTCATTCTCATCTAGAGTTTGCAGTCCTCTTAGTTACTTGAGGCCCTCATTCCTAGACACCATCCCTCTCCTTAGGCAGTTCACAAAATGGTCAACATGGCTATTTGTTTCTTTGAGGCCAGCTCTCTCCATTCCATCTCTGCCCTCCATCATGAAAGTGGTTTCCCATCACATTCACTGGTGCCACCGTCACTCAAGGCAAGGGAATTATACAAGGGCCTGGGTCATTGGGGCTTACTTTGGATTTCTGCCTACCACAAGCACTATCACTTTCCTCATTCTAATAGTATGTACCTGTTAATATATTTCTAAAATTTAATTTGCTTTTGAGTAGCTACATCAAAATTCACTGAGCTCACACTCTACTAAAGCCCCTAAATCTTCTATTTATGTTTCTCCTAAGATTACTCCACGATGTAGTTTGTGACTACTTGGTCTTTGGTATGGGATCTTTTCTCTATGTCTGTTAAATTCCATCTTGTTAGATCTAACCGATCTAGCCTGTCAACACTTGCTACCTATATCCCTCATCCAGTATGTTTACCATATCTCTCAAGCTGGATGGGATTGCTAAAATTTTAGCTTCAGAATTTCAGATCTCCAGCACTTGCTGCTGGTTTTCAGGGAGCTGCTACAGGCTAGGTTTTGCTACATTGTAAAACAATGTAACTTTAAAATTTCAAGGTTTTAAAATTTTTCATTACAAAGATAGCACTTGTTCATAATAGAAATATCAGAATATACAGAAAAGTTAAAAAAAAACCACATAGACATACTGTTTACATTGTGGTAGGTTTTTAAAACATTTTTAAATATACAGTGTTTTTTGGTTTATTTGCTTGCTTTATATAGTTTAGATTTAGATCTTAGTATAAAAACATTTTTTATAATTCCATTTTACATTAATAATATTGTAATGATGTTCTAAGTTATAAATGTTTTATGACCACCATTTGAAATTGCTGCATAATAATCGACTCAACTTTCCCTGTGTTGTTGGACACTTAGATTGTTTCTAATTCCTTGCTATTCTGGATAATACTGGAATAAACTTTTTTATAAGGTTTTTTAAATATTTGAAGTATTTTTAGGATACCTTTCTAGAAATGCTAAGTGAAAGGAAATGATTTTGTTTTTTCTAAAAGATTTATAAATCTTTTAATTTTCTAAATGATTTATACTAATGTATACTCCTAACAACTAATCAAAGTGCCTATTTCATAGCACCTTCTGTAGAGGAGGAACTGTTTTGTGGGCCTAACAGACTATGTAAATTTTCACTGTAAAAGTGAAAGATGAATGAGAATATGAATGAAAATAATTATTTCCTGGATTTCTCTTTTTTACTTCTGGTCATTCACCATCAAGGGATTTAGAATAGAGTGGATTAAGGTATATTGAGTTTTTACTGAATAGTGTTATAGAAACAGTATGCAGTAAGCAAGACACCCTTCAAAGAGTTTGGCTTTGTTCTTATTTACCTAACTTTGAATGCTAGACCAGCTCGGTAAATTAATACAAATATAGAGACTAAGCTCCAGCTTCTCAAAATATGTATAACTTGAAAAAGTATAGCAATCAACTGATGCAGAGGTAAAGAAGAGTGTATAGTGTTGAAGAGTAAGATTATTCACTCTCTGATGATATGTCAGTTTTGAGATTTTGGTAATAGGAATTACACAAGCATGCTGTATGTGATACCATAACTTAGGCCACCTATTGTCTTTAACCTGAAAAAAATAAAAAATTTTAACTGCATTTCTTTTTATTTGTATTATCTGTGTTGATTCTCCTTTCTCTTTTCTAGTAGCAGAGTTGAGAAAATACGGATTGTGTTGTTAGAAGGGCCTGGGACCTTAGGCAAGTTATATAATGTCTCTGAGCATCATTTTACTCATTTTGAAAGTGGGAATAATAGTGTTTACATAATAGGGTTGTTGTGAGAATGAAAAGAAATGATGTTTGTAAAATTTCCAGCACACAATGGGTATTCGGTCAATGTTTGCTCCTTTTTCTTTCTTTACAGCAGTGAAGTCTCAACTCTGTAGCAGTGGAAGGTTAAACATTCTAGATAAGCGTTCTTTTCAGTTAGCTGAACAGTTACATTCTGCCTTTTATTTTTTAACTGTTTTTCTATAAAATACTTTTTAAAAAATATATTCCATACTTCATTACTTCCTTCTTAAATCATTTTACTATACCATGGGTATTTATAGCTGGTGTGAGACATAAGGCTGAAGCTTCTCTTTCTCTCTTGCAATTGCTAAAACCTACTGGTTGGCATGCAGCCCAGTCCTCTTTATGGCTGGCTATTCTCTGTGGTCTAAAATGTCTACAAGTTGCCACCTCTGTCATAGCTTCTAATTTCTGCTGCCTGCTACTGTTGCTACCCCATTCCTTCTAATTACCATTAGGCTCTGCTGGCCTCTTACCCATTTATGCTCTTTACTCTTTGCTGTTTTTTAACTGTTCAGTCTCTTTTTCCTCTGTTGCATCTCATATTTCATAGGCAAAGACAGGCCTTTCATTGCTTTCTCAGACCAGCTAGAAGAATTCTTCTATACAGAGCCAACTGGTCACAATGTGTCTAATATGGTCCTCATCAGCATTTTTTCCCTACTCTGGGCCCTATTCCAGGTACTTGAAAATGCCAAAAATCAAAGCCAACTATATTTACTTTTCTTGCAAGTCGTTTATTTTTCTTTTGAGATAGGGTGTCTTTCTGTCACCCAGGCCGGTCTCAAACTCCTGGGCTCAAGCGATTCACCTGCCTCGGCCACCCAAAATGCTGGATTACAGGCGTGAACCACCACACCTGGCCTGTTTGTTTTTGTTTTGTTTTGTTTTTATGCTTACTTTTACTATATGCAAAGTTTTGTGCAGATACAAAGGATAAAAGAAATCATAGTCTATAAAATTAAATTATACCATGATCCTTACCTTCAAAGGAGCAGAAGAACACAAACATAATACAGTTAAAAGATGAAGGAGGTCGTGGAGACAGTTTTAAGTAAGGATTGTGAAGGCTGAAGGTTCTGCTTAAACTTATAAAGAGGAGTAGCTGTTTTTGAATCCAGTCTCAAAGTATTGGGTGATAGTTTAGAATCCTATAAGTCAGAACAGAGAAAAACAGGCCAAATGGAAGGGAGCTTCCATGATTCTCTACCATTTTAAAGGTATGATAAAGAATCATTTAGGAGGATTATGGGTACTTTTTGCCTTTCCTTGTTTGAGAATCTGAGTCTTTAAACTTTGTATATTATTTTATCAGTTATGTATATTGCTTATAGGTTTTTAATATTTATTTGGAAACAGGATATGGAGGTGGAATAAACTTTTTTTATAAGATTTTTTAAATATTTGAAGTATTTAGGTTATGTGTTTTTATGCTTTCATAGCTTCAATTTTAAGCATGCTTGAATTTTTTTTACATTTTAACTCTATTATGTAATTTTGTTTATTTTTAATTCAGTTGGGTATTTTTATTTTACCCTAATGTTTCATCTATTAAAAAGATTTCAAACGTATAACCTATTTTAATTCATTAGAATAGTTTCTGCTGCTGTTTGTAACAACTTCATATTGATTAAATTTGAACATTTCCTTTAAGATAAACAGAAGGGAAAAACATAAATAATCATGACAAACAACCTTTTCTGGTGTGGTCATTTGAAATGAAACAATAAAAAAAATTCAATCAATTTAAATCTAGAAAAATTAGCTGATATAAGTTGTAAACCAGATGAGTAAAAGCTTTCACTTATTCATTCTTGACATTCAATTCCATTTATTCTTTGTAATATATTTTAAAACAGAATGTCTGCAAAGACTAAGGTTTAGGTTCCTATATTCTATTCTGAGATTATTGAGAAAAAATGTTTGGGCTTATACTCATGCTTTAATATCAATTCCATTTTAACACACAAAGAAGACTAACAGAGTAAAGATTTTATAGGGACATGGTGATGTGGTTTATTAAGGCATCATAATTATAATAGTAAGTGTATTATAGTAGACTTAAGATAATTATTAATAATAATTTAAAGCTGAACAGGCTTTATATTAGTGAGTCATAATCATTCCAAATAATTATGTTCATGATTGAATATTTCGTAAGTGCCTATTGTATGCTAGGCATACAAAAAATGAGTAAGAGAAGAACAACTTACATTTGGGTCCCTAAACACTACAATTGGATTAGATAATAATTTAAGATAATTGTCTTTTCTTTGTTTCACTCAAATACCTATCCTTTATCAAAGTGCTTAGACGCATTCAAACAATTCAGAGTTGAAAAATCTTGATATCTTTTTTAAAGACTGATCCTTTTCTCTACTACTCTTGGAAGGCAGAATAGATAATCTAATTAGAGGACAGTCTGGTTGGCCTCCTGTCTTTCTATTCCCCACTTGCCAGTCAATTCTGTAATTGGAGTCATGGTTCTTATGTTCATGTCCTTGCTCTAATTGATTTCTAGGTAGACATTCCCTAAATTGAAAGATCAAAAATCTCAACATTTCACATTAAACAGTAGAACACTTCAGCCCACAGCATCTGAACACAAAAGCTCCAAATTAGGCATGGCGATCTGAGGAACACAGCAAACAAGAAATGGATTGGGAAGTGGTAGGTAAGCCTATCATGCTTGTAATTGTAAAGAGCTACTTATAAGTAACCATGATTTTAGTCGGTTTGATGAGTTTTTCCTTGGAACAGCTAAGTAATAATTAAATCACTGAAGAAGTTTGTAAGCGTGTAGATGGTATTCCAATTCAGAGAGTGTACCAACAATACCATGACCACAGAGAGCATAAAAATAAATTTTAACTGTAACTTTTTCTTATTACAAAGTAATAATATATTTTATAAATTTTTACAAAAACAAGTGATTGGTTTTCCTGACAATAACAGGAAGAATAGTGGAAGTGAACATCTGATTCAAGTGGGTTCAAGAGATAATGGGAAGGAGGAATTAGAGTATAGACAATGCTTTCATGAATTTTGCTGTAAAGAGGAGAGAAATGGGGCATTAGAGGGATGGTTAAGGTTTGGAGAGATAGCAGCATATTTATATCCTGATGGAACCTATACAGAAAATAGGGAAAACTGATAATGCAAACAAAAGAAAATCTTTGTCATCTATAATATCCTCAAGATAATCCCTGTTTTCATTCTCATGCTTTTAAAATCTTTTTCCTGTAGGTAGAGATACAATTTTAAAACAAAAATGGGACCATGCTGTACATAGTTTTATAACCTACTTTATTATTAATATTTTCTCATATCCATATTCTTTTTAACATAATTTCTTATGACTACCTAGTATCGTATAATATGCCTGCAGTATACTATACTTGTAGCCATTCCACTGTTAAGATATATAGGTTGTTTCTATTTTGCAATATGTAAACTACGTTGTAAACTCCATAAAGGCAAAGACTGTAACTTGGCTTGTTTATTGCTGTGTCCCTGGTATATAGTAGACTTTCAGAAAGCAGATATTTAAATGAATTCTACTCTTCCAAACCTCCACCCATGCAGCTAAATATGGCTGGAAAAAAATACACAACCATGCTCACTCCATGTTTATAACCACTAATCTCAGCAGTGACACTACATTTCCTTATCCCATGAACTCTACCAGTTAGATGACTTTTTCATATTTTCTCTTCTCTCCTCAAAATTTAGATATCTCGATCCTCATCATCATTGTGTGCTGGTGACCTTCCTTCCCGTTTAACTGATGAAACAGGAGCCATTAAAAAAGAACTTCCGCAAATTCTCACTACCATATCTACTGACTTACCTGCATCTGTGCTTTTATAGTTCACTTTCCTTTGTATTAGTGTGGATGAACTATCTGGGCTTCTGGTTAAGGCCCTCCCCTCTGCTTGTGTACTATATCTCATCCTGCTCAAGGATCTTACTCCATATTTAAACCCCCCACCCCTGTTTTTGTTCTTTTGTTTTTGTATTATCAGTTTTCTCTCTCTTCTGTGTAGATTTCCATCAGGATACAGTTATACTGCTATCTTCTAGCCCCTTTTCCATTTATGTAATGCCCCATTTCTTTCCTCCTTTTTACAACAAAATCCCATGAAAGAGTTCTTTATACTCTAATTCCTTCATTCCCATAATCTCTTGAACCCACTTGATCTCAAATGTTCACTTCCACCATTCTTCCTGTTCTTATCAGGAAAACCAGTGACTTCCACTTTGCTAAATCCAGTGACTATTTCTTAGTCTTTACCATACCTGACCTATCAGCAGCATGTGGCACAGTTGATCACTCCTTCTATTTTCAACCTAGCAGCCAGAGTGATCCTCTTAACCCATAAGTGAAGTCAAGCTATTCCTCTGCTCACAACCCTTCAGTGGCCTCTCACTGAATTAAACATAAAAGCCAAAATCCTTAGAATGGCTTACAAGGCCCTATGCCATCTGGCCCTTTATTACCTCTCTCTCCCCTCATCTCCTATTACTAATCTAACTTCCTTTCATTGCTTCAGTAACACACTGGCCTCCTCTCAGTTCCTCAGACATGCTGGGTACATAACCATTTCAGGGTCTTTGCACTTGCTCATCTTGTTCCCTCCTATTGCTTTTCCCCCAGATATTTAGACAGCTTATTCCCTTACCATCTTCACATTTTTCTCCCCTAGTTGTCTCAGTAAGGTCTACTCTGCCTACCTTATTTTAAGTTGATATCCAATCTGCTCTACCTCCCAGCATTCTGTATCTTTCTTTCCTGCTTTATTTTTCTCTGTAGCACATACCATCATCTAGTATACTATATTTTACTTAGCTTGTTTTCTGTTCCCCCTCTCCCAATTAGGGCGAGATTTTTGTCTTGTTTGCTGTCCTTAGAACAGTGCCTAACACGTAGTTGATACTCAATAAGTATTTCTTTTTTTCTTTTTTTAATTATACTTTAAGTTTTAGGGTGCATGTGCACAACGTGCAGGTTTGTCACATATGTATACATGTGCCATGTTGGTGTGCTGCACCCATTAACTCGTCATTTACATTAGGTATATCTCCTAACGCTATCCCTCCCTCCTCCTTCCACCCTACAACAGGCCCCGGGGTGTGATGTTCCCCTTCCTGTGTCCAAATATTCTCATTGTTCAATTCCCACCTATGAGTGAGAACATGCGGTGTTTGGTTTTTTGTCCTTGCGATAGTTTGCTGAGAATGACGGTTTCCAGCTTCATCCATGAACATGATGAAGGACATGAACTCATCATTTTTTATGGCTGCATAGTACTCCATGGTGTATATGTGCCACATTTTCTTAATCCAGTCTGTCATTGATGGACATTTGGGTTGGTTCCAAGTCTTTGCTATTGTGAATAGTGCCTCAGTAAACATACGTGTGCATGTGTCTTTATAGCAGCATGATTTATACTCCTTTGGGTATATACCCAGTAATGGGATGGCTGGGTCAAATGATATTTCTAGTTCTAGATCCCTGAGGAATTGCCACACTGACTTCCACAATGGTTGAGCTAGTTTACAGTCCCACCAACAGTGTAAAAGTGTTCCTGTTTCTCCACATCCTCTCTAGCACCTGTTGTTTCCTGACTTTTTAATGATTGCCATTCTAACTGGTGTGAGATGGTATCTCATTGTGGTTTTGATTTGCATTTCTCTGATGGCCAGTGATGATGAGCATCTTTTCATGTGTCTTTTGGCTGCAAAAATGTCTTCTTTTGAGAAGTGTCTATTGATATCCTTTGCCCACTTTTTGATGGGGTTGTTTGTTTTTTTCTTATAAATTTGTTTGAGTTCTTTGTAGATTCTGGATATTAACCCTTTGTCAGATGAGTAGATTGCAAACATTTTCTCCCATTCTGTAGGTTGCCTGTTCACTCTGATGGTAGTTTCTTTTGCTGTGCAGAAGCTCTTTAGTTTTTAATTAGATCCCATTTGTCAATTTTGGCTTTTGTTGCCATTGCCATTGGTGTTTTAGACATGAAGTCCTTGCCCATGCCTATGTCCTGAATGGTATTGCCTAGGTTTTCTTCTAGGGTTTTTATGGTTTTAGGTCTAACATTTAAGTCTTTAATCCATCTTGAATTAATTTTTGTATAAGGTGTAAGGAAGGGATCCAGTTTCAGCTTTCTACATATGGCTAGCCAGTTTTCCCAGCACCATTTATTAAATAGGGAATCCTTTCCCCATTGCTTGTTTTTCTCAGGTTTGTCAAAGATCAGATAGTTGTAGATGTGTGGCATTATTTCTGAGGGCTCTGTTCTGTTCCATTGGTCCATATCTCTGTTTTGATACCAGTACCATGCTGTTTTGGTTACTGTTTGTAGTATAGTTTGAAGTCAGGTAGTGTGATGCCTCCAGCTTTGTTCTTTTGTCTTAGGATTGACTTGGCAATGTGGGCTCTTTTTTTGGTTCCATATGAACTTTAAAGTAGTTTTTTCCAATTCTGTGAAGAAAGGCATTGGTAGCTTGATGGGGATGGCATTGAATCTATAAATTACCTTGGGCAGTATGGCCATTTTCACGATATTGATTCTTCCTATCCATGAGCATTTGTTTGGATGTTCTTCCATTGTTTGGATCCTCTTGTTCTTCCATTTGTTTGGATCCTCTTTTATTTGATTGAGCAGTGGTTTGTAGTTCTCCTTGAAGACGTCCTTCACATCCCTTGTAAGTTGGATTCCTAGGTATTTTATTCTCTTCGAACCAATTGCGAATGGGAGTTCACTCATGATTTGGCTCTCTGTTTGTCTGTTATTGGTGTATAAGAATGCTTGTGATTTTTGCACATTGATTTTGTACCCTGAGACTTTGCTGAAGTTGCTTATCAGCTTAAGGAGATTTTGGGCTGAGACGATGGGGTTTTCTAGATATACAATCATGTCATCTGCAAACAGGGACAATTTGATTTCCTCTTTTCCTAATTGAATACCCTGTATTTCCTTTTCCTGCCTGATTGCCCTGGCCAGAACTTCCAACACTGTGTTGAATAGGAGTGGTGAGAGAGGGCATCCCTGTCTTGTGCCCATTTTCAAAGGGAATGCTTCCAGTTTTTGCCCATTCAGTATGATATTGGCTGTGGGTTTGTCATAGATAGCTCTTATTATTTTGAGATATGTCCCATCAATACCTAATTTATTGAGAGTTTTTAGCATGAAGGGCTGTTGAATTTTGTCAAAGGCCTTTTCTGCATCTATTGAGATAATCATGTGGTTTTTGTCATTGGTTCTGTTTATATGCTGGGTTATGTTTATTGATTTGCGTATGTTGAACCAGCCTTGCATCCCAGGGATGAAGCCCACTTGATCATGGTGGATAAGCTTTTTGATGTGCTGTTGGATTCGGTTTTTCAGTATTTTATTGAGGATTTTTGCATTGATGTTCATCAGGGATATTGGTCTAAAATTCTCTTTTTTTGTTGTGTCTCTGCCAGGCTTTGGTAGCGGGATGATGCTGGCCTCATAAAATGAGCTAGGGAGGATTCCCTCTTTTTCTATTGATTGGAATAGTTTCAGAAGGAATGGTACCAGCTCCTCCTTGTACCTCTGGTGGAATTCGGCTGTGAATGTCTGGTCCTGGACTTTTTTTGGTTGGTGAGCTATTAATTTTTGCCTCAATTTCAGAGCCTGTTACTGGTCTCTTCAGAGATTCAACTTCTTCCTGGTTTAGTCTTGGGAGGGTGTATGTGTCGAGAAATTTATCCATTTCTTCTAGATTTTCTAGTTTATTTGCATAGAGGTGTTTATAGTATTCTCTGATGGTAGTTTGTATTTCTGTGGGATTGGTGGTGATGTCCCCTTTATCATTTTTTATTGCGTCTATTTGATTCTTCTCTCTTTTCTTCTTTATTAGTCTTGCTAGCAGTCTATCAATTTTTTTTTCAAAAAACCAGCTCATGGATTCATTGATTTTTTGGAGGGTTTTTTGTGTCTCTATCTCCTTCAGTTCTGCTCTGATCTTAGTTATTTCTTGCCTTCTGCTAGCTTTTGAATGTGTTTGCTCTTGCTTCTCTAGTTCTTTTAATTGTGATGTTAGGGTGTCAATTTTAGATTTTTCCTGCTTTCTCTCGTGGGCATTTAGTGCTATAAATTTCCCTCTACACACTGCTTTGAATGTGTCCCAGAGATTCTGGTATGTTGTGTCTTTGTTCTCATTGGTTTCAAAGAACATCTTTATTTCTGCCTTCATTTCGTTATGTACCCAATAGTCATTCAGGAGCAGATTGTTCAGTTTCCACATAGTTGAGTGGTTTTGAGTGAGTTTCTTAATCCTGAGTTCTAGTTTGATTGCACTGTGGTCTGAGAGACAGTTTGTTATAATTTCTGTTCTTTTACATTTGCTGAGGAGTGCTTTACTTCCAACTATGTGATCAGTTTTGGAATAAGTGCAGTGTGATGCTGAGAGGAATGTATATTCTGTTGATTTGGGGTGGAGAGTTCTGTAGATGTCTATTAGGTCCTCTTGGTGCAGAGCTGAGTTCAATTCCTGGATATCCTTGTTAACTTTCTGTCTCATGGATCTGTCTAATGTTGACAGTGGGGTGTTAAAGTCTCCCATTATTATTGTGTGGGAGTCTAAGTCTCTTTCTAGGTCTCTAAGGACTTGCTTTATGAATCTGGGTGCTCACTTATTGGGTGCATATATATTTAGGATAGTTAGCTCTTCTTGTTGAATGGATCCCTTTACCATTATGTAATGGCCTTCTTTGTCTCTTTTGATCTTTGTTGGTTTAAAGTCTGTTTTATCAGAGACTAGGATTGCAACCCCTGCCTTTTTTTGTTTTCCATTTGCTTGGTAGATCTTCCTCCATCCCTTTATTTTGAGCTTATGTGTGTCACTGCATGTGAGATGGGTTTCCTGAATACAGCACACTGATGGGTCTTGACTCTTTACCCAATTTGCCAGTCTGTGTCTTTTAATTGGAGCATTTAGCCCATTTACATTTAAGGTTAATATTGTTATGTGTGAATTTGATCCTGTCATTATGATGTTAGCTGGTTATTTTGCTCGTTAGTTGATGCAGTTTCTTCATAGCCTCGATGGTCTTTACAATTTGGCATGTTTTTGCAGTGGCTGGTACCGGTTGTTCCTTTCCATGTTTAGTGCTTCCTTCAGGAGCTCTTTTAGGGCAGGCCTGGTGGTGACAAAATCTCTCAGCATTTGCTTGTCTGTAAAGGATTTTATTTCTCCTTCACTTATGAAGCTTAGTTTGGCTGGATATGAAATTCTGGGTTGAAAATTCTTTTCTTTAAGAATGTTGAATATTGGCCCCCACTCTCTCCTGGCTTGTAGAGTTTCTGCTGAGAGATCAGCTGTTAGTATGACGGGCTTCCCTTTGTGGGTTACCTGACCTTTCTCTCTGGCCGCCCTTAACATTTTTTCCTTCATTTCAACTTTGGTGAATCTGACAATTATGTGTCTTGGGGTTGTTCTTCTCGAGGAGTATCTTTGTGGCGTTCTCTGTATTTCCTGAATTTGAATGTTGGCCTGCCTTGCTAGTTTGGGGAAGTTCTCCTGGATAATATCCTGCAGAGTGTTTTCCAACTTGGTTCCCTTCTCCCCATCACTTTCAGGTACACCAATCAGAAGTAGATTTGGTCTTTTCACGTAGTCCCATATTTCTTGGAGGCTTTGTTTGTTTCTTTTTATTCTTTTTTCTCTAAACTTCTCTTCTCGCTTCATTTCATTCATTTGATCTTCTATCACTGATACCCTTTCTTCCAGTTGATCGAATCGGCTACTGAGGCTTGTGCATTCGTCACGTAGTTCTCGTGCCATGGTTTTCAGCTCCATCAGGTCCTTTAAGGACTTCTGTGCGTTGGTTATTCTAGTTAGCCATTCGTCTAACTTTTTTTCAAGGTTTTTAACTTCTTTGCCATGGGTTCACACTTCCTCCTTTAGCTCAAAGTAGTTTGATTGCCTGAAGACTTCTTCTCTCAACTCATCAAAGTCATTCTCCGTCCAGCTTTCTTCCATTGCCGGTGAGGAGCTGCGTTCCTTTGGAGGAGGAGAGGCGCTCTGATTTTTAGAGTTTCCAGTTTTTCTGCTCTGTTTTTTCCCCATCTTTGTGGTTTTATCTACCTTTGATCTTTGATGATGGTGACGTACAGATGGGGTTTTGGTGTGGATGTCCTTTCTGTTTGTTAGTTTTCCTTCTAACAGTCAGGACCTTCAGCTGCAGGTCTGTAGGAGTTTACTGGAGGTCCACTCCAGACCCTGTTTGCCTGGGTATCAGCAGCGGTGGCTGCAAAACAGTGGATATTGGTGAACAGCAAATGTTGCTGCCTGATCGTTCCTCTGGAAGTTTTGTCTCAGAGGAGTACCCGGCCGTGTGAGGTGTCAATCTGCCCCTGCTGGGGGGTGCCTCCTAGTTAGGCTACTCGAGGGTCAGGGACCCACTTGAGGAGGCAGTCTGTCCGTTCTCAGATCTCCAGCTGTGTGCTGGGAGAACCACTACTCTCTTCAAAGCTGTCAGACAGGGACATTTAAGTCTGCAGAGGTTTCTGCTGCCTTTTGTTTGACTATGCCCTGCCCCCAGAGGTGGAGTCTACAGAGGCAGGCAGGCCTCCTTGAGCTGCAGTGGGCTCCACCCAGTTGGAGCTTCCTGGCCGCTTTGTTTACCTACTCAAGTCTCGGCAATGGCGGGCGCCCCTCCCCCAGCCTCACTGCCGCCTTGCAGTTTGATCTCAGACTGCTGTGCTAGCAATGAGCGAGGCTCCGTGGGCATAGGACCCTCTGAGCCAGGCGCGGGATATAATCTCCTGGTGTGCTGGTTGCTAAGACCATTGGAAAAGTGCAGTATTAGAGTGGGAGTGACCCGATTTTCCAGATGCCGGCTGTCACCCCTTTCTTTTGACTAGGAAAGGGAATTCCCTGACCCCTTGTGCTTCCCGGGTGAGGCGATGCCTCGCCCTGCTTTGGCTCACGCTCAGTGCGCTGCACTCACTGTCCTGCACCCACTTTCTGACTCCCCAGTGAGATGACCCCGGTACCTCAGTTGAAATGCAGAAATCACCCGTCTTCTGCGTCGCTCACACTGGGAGCTGTCAGTATTTCTTGAATGAATGAATTTAAGCCATGAACATCCTTGCAGATAAATATTTACATAAATCTATGAATCATTTATTCACTCAGTGAAATTTTTTGAGTGCAGCAGGTCTATGAGGTCAGAATTATTTTATAATTCCAAGACATTATTTGCCTTTTTCATACTCATTGTCATGAGCCTGCAATAGCATATTTCAAAAGCTATATCACTTGTGTTGTCACAACAGATTGAATGCAGAACTAGATATGCATATCCAATTATTTTCTGTTTAACCAGGTATTAAAGAAATTTGCAAAAATCTAAAATGATACCACTCTTCTCATTGTGTTTTTTTTTAATCTGGAAAAATATTTTCATTTTTAAAATTATGTTATGTATAATTTATGTTAAGTGTAAAACATGTAACATGTTTTTATGTTATATGTAAAATATGTAGTAACATGATGGTTTTTAAATTTACTGGCATTAATTTCTAATATGGTAAATATTGATAGATTTAAACCACATAAACAAAAGTTCTTTGAGGTCCTCAGTAATTCTGAAGAGTAACTCCAAAGAGTTACTATAAAGGGATCCTGAAACCAAAATGTTTTAAGAACTGCTATTCTAGGCCATGGTAAGAGTTTTGAACTTTATTCTAAAAACATTAAGAAGCTGTTGAAGGATTTAAAAGCAAGGTAGTGACATAATCTGGCTCAACTTTTGAAAAGGTCATTTATCTAACTCAGTGGTCCCCAACCTTTTTGACACCAGGGACAGGTTTCGTGGAAGACAATTTTACCATGGACTGGCATCGGGGGGATGGTTTCAGGATGATTCAAATGCATTACATTTATTGTGCACTTTATATTATTATTACATTGCAATATATTATGAGATAATTATACAACTCACTATAATATAGAATCAATGGAAGCCCTGAGCTTGTTTTCCTGCAACTAGATGGTCCCATCTAGGGGTGATGGGAGGCACTGTCAGATCATCAGGCATTAGATTCTCATTAGGAGCATACAACTTAGATCCCTCATATGTGCAGTTCACAGTAAGGGTTGGCATTCCTGTGAGAATCTAATGCTGCCACTGATCTGACAAGAGGCAGAGCTCAGATGGTAATGTGAGTGATGGGGAACAACTGTAAATACAGATGAAGCTTTGCTCACTTGCCTGCCACTCACCTCCTGTTGTGTAGCCCAGTTCCTAACAGGCCACGGACAGGTAACAGGGATTGGGGACCCCTGTTTTAACTGCTGTCTGAAGAACAGATTGTAGTGGGGAAGGGGAACAAATATGAAGTTACTGCCTTTGTCTAGGTAGGAAATGGTGGAGGTTTGTACTGATGTGGGGTATTAATTTCCTAGGACAGCTGTAACAAAGTGCCACAAACTAGGTGGCTTAAAACAACAGAAATGTATTGTTAGCAGGGCCATTCTCCCTCTGAAACCTGTAGGGGAGAATCCTTTGCCTTTTTGGGCTTCTGGTGTTTGCTGGCAATTCTTGGCATTCCTTGTGTGTTTCCAAATAAGGTACCCATTGTGAGGTACAAGGAGTTAGAACTTTAACATATTTTTGGGAGACACAATTAAACTCATAACAGGTAGTAACAATGAGGTAAAGAGAAATAGATAATTAGACATCATATATTTTAGAATATACTCTCTAGTAGGAGTTGTTTGTGGATTCAATATAGAGGATGAGGAAAGTAGAATTCAAGGATGGAGCCCAAATTCTTGACTTGAGCAGCTGGGTAATAGAGCCAAATGACATACCATTTATTAACATGAAGTCTTGGGGTTGGGACAATTTTCCTTGGGGGAAAAATTTACAGAAGTGGAATTGCAAAGTCCCCTATTTCCTTAAATATCCTCATGCATCTCTTTGTCCAGATATGCTGTAGCATTGTTATATTGTTTTAGTATTATTCTATCAGATCCCCCTGGTTTAAACAATCAGATGTAGCAAAATATATTGTAGCCCAATTCACTTAGGTATACTTACGTAAAAAGAAAATAACAAAGGAACAAGGAACATGTGCTGTGGGAGAAATTCTTATAGTCAAAGTGGAACAGACAGAGTTGGCAAAGTCCTATGATATCCCCAAAGTATTTCAAATTAAACTTTGATATGGAAATTCTGATTATATAAGTTTGATACCATATTAGGATATTGACTACATTTTCCCCTGCTGAATGAAAATCTGGCTTTAGATTAAAATGGCTATCTAAGTTATTTGGTAACCTGATGGGGTTAAGGATGTTAGTTATATTACTAAGTAACATTATAACAAAAATGACCCCTTGATTGGTAAATTAATTTGGACTGGGAAGAACTGCAAAGGAATGATAAATACCTGATGGGGACACTGTACTTTGGAATGTCCTGAGTTACTTGTAATTGGCATACCCCTTGTGTGACCCTAGAAGCTACTGTTATATTGTGGCACTTGTGAAGTACCAGGGCTTCTAAGCCAAGATAGACCCCACATCTGCTGATATGGATCTCTTCCCCTAATATCTGAGTTATATCTCCTGGAGAGAAGAAACCTCCTGGGTGGCTGGATAAGCTGTCACATGAATTACCTCAAAGACTCCAGTCTGACACTACCCTGATGGCAAATTTGGAATGGTTTCTGTCTGAAATATTTCTGAATAATTGATGCTAATTGTACCCAACAGTAGTTTTGTGAGTCTGAATGATTAGAAGACCACCGTGTGGATAGAGCACATATATTATCCATTCTTTAGTTTCAACTGCTTGTTTACACTGTACCTATTTTACTCCAATTCCTCTCTCTCCAGCAATTTTAATATGATGTTAAAGTAAATGTAGTTGTTTTAGCTGCAGTTCCCAAAGCAAACTTGCTCTAAAGAACATCTGTGTAGATGTACATTTGATCAGTTGCCTTAAAAGGGATGAATAATCAGTAATACTGCCTTTGATTGTTTTCCTTTTAGTTGTTTGCTTGTCATGTTTACAGTAGCTATTTATCAATTTGGATATCATCTATTTAAGTTAGCTTTTACTGTTGTAGCCCATGTGGAGAAAGAGTTTGAAATGCCCATTTATATTTGATCACAGATGTATGGTTTTTCAAATAAGGTTTTTTTTGTGATTTTGGTTTGGTTTTTTTTGTTTGTTTGTTTGTTTGTTTTTGAAACAGAGTGTCACTCTGTTGCCCAGGCTGGAGTGCAGTGGTATAATCATGGCTCACCGCAGCCTCAGTCTCCTGGGCTTAGGAGATCCTCCCACCTCAGCCTCTCAAATAGCTGGGACCAGAGGCATGCACCACCACACCTGGCTTTAAAAAAAAAAAAAAAATTCTTATAGAGTCAAGGTCTCCCTATGTTGCCCAGGCTGATCTCAAACTCCTAGACTCAAGCAGTTCTCCCACCTCAGCCTCTCAAAGTACTGGAATTAGAGTCATGAGCCACCATGCCCAGCCTTCAAATGAAGTTTTGATCCTTAATTATTGCTTACACCCAATGAGAAAGACGTCCAGAGAATCAAGTCCTTGTATTTTGCTGTATTTTGTCGGCTTTTTGGAATATATACTGTTACTTTCTGTTTTTTATTCATAGAGAAAACTTAAGAAAACTGAGGAGTGGGCTGGTCAGAAAGTTATCTTGTAACTATTGATTAAGAAGTTAGTTCCATTATTTTGTGGAGGATTAGACAAATGTCCGGAAACAGAAAGACAGCCAGTAAAAAGAGTTACCTCTAACTTGTCCAAAGACATGTTACCCATTTGTGGTGACACTGATGGCAACTGGTAGAGAGGCAAGAAGGCAAAGTGTGCACAGGCTACAGATCACCACCCAGAGCAGTGCCACTTTAATGTTGGCTTTATTTACTTGTCATTCCAGATTCTATTTTAATACAAGCTTCCATAGAATGTTAAAAAAAAATTGAAAATCACTGATTAAGAATATAGTCTATGCTTAGAAGTGCTCCCCAAAAGTTTAAAAAAAGAATATAGCCTAAAACCAAGATAAAACCAACATGAACATAAAATACACAGATCTGTAATAAAGCTTTCTACAAATCATGTTGTGAGACCATTCCCAGACTATCAGTCAGAGACAGTTTCCCAGTTTTAGACACAGCTTGAGGAACTTGCTTGTCTGATTTCCAGTCCTTAGCAGATGAGAGGTAGAAAATTTTAAAGAGTTCAGGTACACTGATAATAATAAAGGATAAATGAATATCCTATGGCTGAGGAAAAGCTGCTTAAAAAAGAAAAAGACAAAAATCAAACTCAACAAAAAGCAAAAGTAGTCTGGGTCCATTTGGTGAAAGACCAAATAGCTTTATATACCTTAGTGCACTGTAAAGGCATCTTTTATAGTGTGTACAATAAATGATGTTTTTGTTCAATCATATTCCCAGACATTTACTTGGTGCCAGAAATTGAGGGATATAATCAGTTTGTGATGTTGACTGCGAATCGTCAGAAAAAGGTTAAATCATTGTCCATGTTCTCCATATAGAGTAATGAGAAGTAAGATGTGTTAGAAATAATTATATGCAAAAGTTTACAGGGATGATGTTTTTAATTTTTGGATGCTGAAATGTTAATGATCCAATTATTTGAAAAATCTACTGATATATACTCCCTCATTCCATAAAGATGCCAGTTAAATAAGATGTTACTGTATCTACATTGTTTCCTGGAAAGAAAGGAAAATACCTAGAACCTGCAGCTGAAAGCTTAACATATATATATAGAGAGAGAAAAATAATCATAAAAGGCATTTGCAAGCTTCTAAATTGTCAGAATAATCATCTATTATAGAGTCACAGATCTCATAAGGAGAGACAATACATTCCAGGCTTAGAAATACTATTAAAATTTACCTAAAACTATATTACTAACTCAAAATTTTTTATTACTACTTCGAATTTCTCACAGCCAATTTGCTTGAGTGCCTCACTTATCATACATTCACTTGAAACACTGTTTTTTAAATAAAATTTATATTTTAAGTAAATTACTGGATATAACCAAATTTTCTCATTAGCCATATCATGGGAAAATCTAGCCCCTCTATGCAGCTTTGTTATTACTCTTGTATCTTTAGAGCTGACATTAGTAGAGATGGTAGATCAAGTGTGAATTGAATTAGAGCATCAGAATCATGGTCAAAAAAAAAAAAATCCAGTTACACTGAAGAGAATTTTCCACTTGGAATATATATGTGTGTATATATACATTGCCTGTATATATACAAGCTGTAAGAATAGCTTGGAATATATATGTGTGTATGTATGTGTGTGTGTGTGTGTACATATATATACACACACCTGTACAGGAATATACATATATATGTATATATACATATATGTGTGTACGTATGTATGTATCTTAATCTAGGAATATGGCTCTTGATTCAGTGTGATAAAATGTATTTAGCAGTTAAAAACCAGGGGCTACACAATTTTATGCAGAAGAAACAGCAGTGTTACCAGTGGCTTAGTGTTAAAGAGATAAAATAAATGATAGTTTCCTTGTACCAATCCTGAGCTATGTATTTAATATTTTCGTCAACACCTCATTTGGTAGAATAAAAGCATACTATATTTGATGAGGCACACAATTTGGAGATACAAGAAAACTCAGTCCTTAAAGGAAATATTCCTAAAATGGAGACATGATCAAAAATAAGAAAGAATTGCTGCAGAGTACATGTGAGGAAAGAAATAATCTGTTTAACTTCAGGAGCACATGTGGAAGAAAAAAGAATCCAGAAATCAAACAGAATATAGTAGTGATTTTGCATCTAGTAACTATAAGCTAAATATCCTGTTCATCATTGTTTAGACCTTCATTGTATTATCATGTCTGACATTGCACTCCACACTGTAGGAAATAAATGGGAACATTCTTCTAAAGGGTTTAAGTAAAAGGAAAAAGGTTAAATTAAAGACTAAAATTAATTAGTCTTTAAATTGGTTTAAAGAATAAACTGAATGTGGAGCAAGATTGCCAAATAGGCCCCTCCACCAATTGTCCCCCCAGCAGGAACACCAAATTTTAACAAATTACTACACATAAAAGAGCACTGTCATAAGAACCAAAAATCAGATGAGCAATCACAGTACCTGGTTTTAACTTCATATTATTAAAAGAGGCACTGAAGAGGGTAGGAAACACAGTCTTAAATCGCTGACACCACCCCTTCTCAATCCCGCAGCAGCCCTGTGGCATGGAGAGAGAATCTGTGCACTTGGAGAGGGAGAACACAGCAACTGGGAGATTTGGCATTGAACTCAGTACTGCCCTGTCAAAGCAGAGAGCAAAGCCATGCAGGGCTCAGCCAGCACCCACACATAGAAGGAGCATTTGGACTAGCCCTAGCCAGAGGGTAATCGTCCATCCCAGTGATTGAAACTTGAGTTTTGATAAACCTCACCACTGCGGGCCAAAGATATCTGGGGTCCTAAATATACTTGAAAGGCAGTCTAGGCCACAGGACTGTAATTCCTAGGCAAGTCCTAGTGCTGTGGTGGGCTCAGAGACAGTGGACCAGGGCGGCACATGACCTAGGGAGACATCAGCTAGGGCAACAAAGGGAGTGCTCGTGCCATCCCTCTGACTCCTTCCTTCTGTTTGAGAAGAGGAGAGCAAAGAGTAAGGAGGACTTTGTCTTACATCTTGGATACCTGCTCAGCCACAGTAGGATAGGGCACTGGGCAGAGTCTTGAAGCCCCCGTTCCAGGGCCTAGCTCCCAGATGACATTTCTAGACACATCCTGGGTCAGAAGGGAACCCACTGCCTTGAAGGGAAGGAGCCAGTCCTGCAGGATTCATCACCTGGAGACTAAAGAGCCCTTGGGTCCTCAATAGCCAACAGCAATGCCCAGTTACTATGCTGTGGGCCTTGGGTGATACTCTGAGATGTGCTGGCTTCAGGTGAGACCCAGCACATTCCCAGCTGTGGTAGCTACAGTAAAAGACTCCTTCTGCTTCAGAAAAGTAGAGGGAAAAGTAAAGGGGACTTTACCTTGTACCGTAGGTACCAGCTCAGCCACAATGGGCTAGAACGCCAAGCGGGCTGTTGGGGTCCCTGATTCCATGCCTAGGCTCTTGGACAGCTTTGGACCAGACAAGCCTTGGATAGCCTTCTGGACTTGTCGTGGGCCAGAGGGGAGCCCACTGCCCTGAAGGGTGAGTTCTGGGGTTGGCAGCTTTCACCACAGCTGACTGAAGAGCACTTGGGCTTTCAGTGAATATTGGCAGTGGCCTGGCAGAGCTCTCCATGGGCTGGTGGTGGTGGTGGCAACTGGGAGTGGGAGAGGCTCCTCTGCCTGTGGAAAAGGGAGGGAAGGACTGACTTGTCTTATGGTTTTAGGGCCAGCTTAGCCTCAGTAAAATAGAACACCAGGTAGATTTCTAAGGTTTTTTCCTCCAATCCCTAGCTCCCAGACAGCATCTCTGGACCCACCCAGGGCCTGGGGTAACTTGCTTCCCTGACGGAAAGGACAAAAACCTGGCTGGCTTCCCCACCTGCTAATTGTAGAGCCCTAGGGCCTTGAGTAAAGATAGGTGGTAGCCAGGTAATGATTGCAGTGGGCCTTGGGCGAGACCCAGTGCTGTACTGGCTCCAGATACAACCCAGTGCAGTCCCAGTGGTGGTGGCCACAGGGTTTTTGCATCACTCCACCCCAGGATCCAAGTGGCTCAGCACAGGAGAGACTCCATTTGTTTGGGAGAAAATAAGGGAAGAGAACAAGAGTCTCTGTCTGATAATCCAGATAATTCTTCTGGATCTTATCCAAGACTACCATGTCACTACCTCTATGAGTTTTCAAGAACCACAGTGTTATTCGGCTTGGGACCCAATTCTCTTCCAATACCTGGAAAACCTTACCAAGAAAAATGGGCACAAACGTGCCCAAATTGCGAAGACTACAATAAATTCTAACTCTTCAATGTTTAAACGCCAATGACTACCCACAATCATCGAGATCATCCAGGAAAACACAACCTCACCAAACAAACTAAATAAGACACCAGGGACCAGTCCTGGAGAAAGAGATATGCAACCTTTCAGAGAATTCAAAATAACTGTTTTGAGGAAACTCAAAGAAATTTAAGATAACACAGAAAACAAATTCAGAATTCTATCATATAAATATAAAAAAGAGATTGAAATAATTAAAAAGAACCAAGCAGAAATTCTAGAGTTGAAAAATGGAATTGACATAGTGAAGAATGCATCAGTCTCTTAATAGCAGAATTAAGCAGAAGAATTTGTGAGCTTGAAGACAGACTACTTAAAAATACACAGAGGAAACAAAAGAATAAAAAAGAATAAAACACACTTAAAAGATCTAGAAAACAGCCTCAAAAGGGCAAATCTAAGAGTTATTGGTCTTAAGGAGGAGATCGAGAAAGAGACAGGGATAGAAAGTTTATTCAGAGGGATAGTATCGGAGAACTTCCCAAATCTAGAAAAAGATACCAACATTCAATAACAAGAAGGTTATAGAACAGTTTTAACCTAAAGAAGACTACCTCAAGGCATTTAATAATCAAGCTCCCAGAGGTCAAGGGTAAAGAAAGCATCCTAAAAGCATCAAGAAAAAAAGAAACAACATGTAATGGAGCTCCAATACATCTGGCAGCAGACTTTTCAGTGGAAACCTAAACAGGCTAGGAGAGAGTGGCATGACATATTTAAAGTGCTAAAGGAAAAACAAACAAACAAAAATTTACCCTAGAACAGTGTATCTGGTGAAAATATCCTTCAAGCATGAAGAAGAAATAAAGACTGTCAGACAAACAAAAGCTGAGGGATTTTGTCAGCACTACACCTGTCCTATAAGAAATGCTAAAGGGAATTCTTCAGTCAGAAGGAAAAGCATGTTAATGAGCAATAAGAAATTATATGAAGGTACAAAACTCACTGGTGATAGTAAACACACAAATCAGAATATTATAACACTAATTATGGTTTGTAAACTACTCTTAAGTAGAAAGACTAGTTGATGAACCAATCAAAAATAATAACTAGGATAACTTTTCAAAACATGGGACAATAAGACATAAGCAACAAAAAGTTAAAAAGTCAGGGAATTAAGTGAAAATGTTTTTATTAGTTTTTTTTGCCTATTTGTTTATGCAATCAGTGTTAAGTTGTCATCAGCTTAATAATAATGGGTTATAAGATATTTGCAAGCCTCATGATAACCTCAAATCAAAAAACATATATACAAAAATAAAAAGCAATACATTAAAATATACCAACAGAGAAAACTACCTTCACTAAAGGAAGACAGGAAGCAAGGAAAGAAGAAAGAGAAGACCAGAAAACAAATAACAGAATGGCAGGAGCAAGTCCTTACCTAATCAATAATGACATTGAATGTAAATGGACTAAAAACTCTCCTATCAAAAGACATAGAGTAACTGAGTGGATTAAAAAATCAAGACCCAATGATCTGTTGCCTACAAGAGACACACTTCACCTATAAAGTTACACACAGACTGAAAATAAAGGAATGCAAAAAGATATTCCATCTCAGTGGAAACAAAAAAAGAGCAGGAGTAGCTATAGTTATATCAGACAAAATAGATTTCAAGACAAAAACTGTAAGAAGAGACAAGGTCATTATATAATGATAAAGGGGTCAATTCAGCAAAAGGATATAATAATTATAAATATATATGCATCCAACACTGAAGCACCCAGATACATAAAGGAAATATTATTAGAGGTAAAGAGAGAGAGAGACCCCAATACAATAGTAGCTGGAGACTCCAACATACCACTGTCAGCATTGGACAGATCTTTCAGACAGAAAATCAAAGAAACATCAGACTTAGTCTATACTGTACAACAGTGAATCTAACAGATATTTACAGAACATTTCATCGAATGACTGTACAGTACACATTCTTCTCGGCACATAAATCATTCTCAAGGATAGACCATATATTAGGCCATAAAATAAGTCTTATTCAAAAACTGAAATAATATTAAGCATCTTCTCTGACCACAATCAAATGAAACTACAGAATTTAGTTTGCTACTATTTTGTTGAGGATTTCTGAATCAATATTCATCAGAGATACTGGCCTGTAAATAACAAGAATAATTTTGGAAACTATACAGACACATGGAAATTAAACAGTATGCTCCTGAATGACCAGTGAGTCAATGAAGAAATTAAGAAAATTGAAAAATTTCTTTAACAATGGTGAAAACGAAATATACCAAAACCTGTAAGATACAGTGAAAGCAGTACCAAGAGAGAAGTTTATAGCACCTGCATCAAAAAAGAAGAAAAACTTCCAATAACCTAATGGTGCATCCTAAAGAACCAGAAAAGCAAGAGTAAACAAACCCAAAATTAGTAGAAGAAAAGAAATAATAAAATAATAAATAAAATAAAAATCAGAGCAGAAATAAATAAATCAAACTGAAATGAAGGAAAGAATACAGTCATCAAAATGAAAACTTCGTGTTTTGAAACGACAAATAAAATTGACAAACTTTTAGCCAGACTAAAAAAAAAAAAAAGAGAAGACCCAAATAAAATCAGAGATGAAAAGGTAGACATTACAGCCAATACCACTGAAATTCAAAGGATCATTAAGTGACTACTGTAAGCAACTAACTATATGTCAATAAATTAGAAAATCTAGAGAAAATGGGGAAATTTGTAGACACATACAACCTACCAAGATTGAGCCGTGAAGAAATCCAAAACCTTAACAGACCAGTAACACATAACAAGATAGAAGCTGAAATAAAGTTTTCCAGTAAAGAAAAGGCTAGGACCTCGTGGCTTCACTGCTGAATTCTACCAAACATTTAAAAAAGAACTAATACCAGTCCTTCTCAAACTATTCCAAAAAAATAGAGGAGGGAAGACTTCCAAACTCATTCTATAAGGCCAGTATTATCATGATACCAAAAGCAGGCAAAGATCAAAAAAAGAAAACTACAGGCCAGTATCTCTGATGAATATTGATTCAGAAATCCTCAACAAAATAGTAGCAAACTAAATTCAATGATACATTAAAAAGATCACTCATCATAACCAAGTTGGTTTTATTACAGGGATGCAAGGATGGCTCAACATGTGCAAATAAATCAGTGTGATACATTATATCATCAGAATGAAGGACAAAGACCATATGATCATTTCAATTGATGCTGAAAAAGTATTTGATAAAATTCAATATTCCTTCATGAAAAAATCCTTAACAAGCTAGATATAGAAGGAACATCTTACCTCAACATAATAAAAGTCTTATATGACAGACCCAAAGCTAGTATCATAGTGAATGGGGAAAAACAGCCTTTCCTATAAGATCTGGAACATGACAAGGAAACCCATTTTCACCACTGTTATTCAACATGATACTGGAAGACCTAGCTAGAGCAATCAGACAAGAAAAAGAAATAAAGGGCATCCAAATTGGAAAGGAAGAAGTCAAATTATCTTTGTTTAATTTATCATAAGATTATAGGATCTTATATTTTGGAAAACCTAAAGACTCCACTGTAAAACAATTAGAACTGATAAACAAATTCAGTAAAGTTGCAGGATACAAATCAACATACAAAAATCAGTAGCATTTCTTTTTTTTTATTTTTGAGACAGTCTTGCTCTGTCACCCAGGCTGAAGTGCAGTGGCGCAATCTTGGCTTACAAAAATCAGTAGCATTTCTATATGCCAACAGCAAACAGTCTGAAAAAGAAATTTTAAAAGTAATTCCATTTACAGTAGCCACAGATAAAATTAAATACCCAGGAATTAACCAAAGAAGTGAAAAATCTCTACAATGAAAACTACAAAACATTGATGCAAGAAATTGAAGGGAACACACAAAGGTGGAAAGATATTCCATATTCATGGATTGGAAGAATCAATATTGTTAAAATGTCCATACTACCCAAAGTAATCTATAAATTCAATGCAATTTCTATGAAAATACCAATGACATTCTTCACAGAAGTAGAAAAACAATCCTAAAATTTATATGGAACTACAAAAGACCCAGTATAGCCAAAGCTATGCTGAGCAAAAAGAACAAAACTGGAAGGGTCACATTATCTGACTTCAAATTATACTACAAAACTATAGTAACAAAAACTGCTTGGTATTGACATAAAAATAGACACATAGATGAATGGAACAGAATAGAGAACCCAGAAACAAATCTATACACCTATAGTGAACCCTTTTTCAACAAAAGTACCAAAAACATACATTGGGGAAAAGACAGCCTCTTTAATAAACGGTGCTGGGAAAACTAGATACCTGTATGCAGAAGAATGAAACTAGACCCCTGTCTCTCACCATGTACAAAAGTCAAACCAAATGGATTAAAGACTTAGATCTGAGATCTCAAACTATGAAACTACTACAAGAAAACATTGGGGAAACTCTCCAGGACTTTGGTCTCCGTAAAAATTTCTTAAAACCCCACAAACACAGGCAACCAAAGCAAAAATGAACAACTGAGATCACATCAAGTTGAAAAGCTTCTGCACAGCAAAGGAAACAATCAACAAAGTGAAAGACAACCCACAGAATGGGAGAAAATATACAAGAGATTAATAACCAGAAGGAGCAAAAAAAACCTAATAATCTGGTTTTATTTTCATTTTTTTTATTTTTATTTTTTGAGACAGGATCTCGCTCTGTCACCCAGGCTGGAGTGCAGTGGCATGATCTCAGCTCACTGCAACCCCTACCTCCCAGATTCAAGCATTTCTCCAACCTCAGCCTCCCAGGTATCTGGGATTACAGGTGTGAGCCACTGTGCGTGGCTAATTTTTTTATATTTTTTAATAGAGATGGGGTTTCGCCATGTTGGCCAGGCTGCTCTTGAACTCCTGGCCTCAAGTGATCCATCTGCCTCAGCCTCCCAAAGTGCTAGAATTACAGGCGTGACCCACACGCTTGGCCTAATAATCAGATTTTAAAATGGGCAAATGATTTGAATAGATCTTTCTCAAAAGAAGACATAAAAATGGCAATCAGTTATATGAAAAGGTGGTCAATATCATTGATCATCAGAGAAATGCAAATCAAAATACAATGACGTATCATCTTACTCCAGTGAAAATGGCTTATATCCAAAAGACAGGCAATAACAAATACTGGCAAAGATGTGGAAAAAAGGGAACCCTTATACACTGTTGTGGGAATGTAAATTAGTACAGCCACTATGGAGAACCGTTTGGAGGTTTCTCAAACAACTAAAAATAGAGCTATCATAGGATCCAGCAATCCCACTGCTGGGTATATACCCCAAAGAAAGGAAATCAGTATGTTGAAGGGATATACATACACCCATGTTTGTTGCAGCACTGTTTGCAATAGCCAGGATTTGGAGGCAACCTAAGTGTCCATCAGCAAACGAATGGATAAAGTGCAGTGGCACTATCTCAGCTCACTGCAGCCTCCATCTCCTGGGTTCAAGCAATCCCGAGTAGCTGGGACTACAGGCACAAGCCACCACGCCTGGCTAATTTTTTGTATTTTAGTAGAGACAGGGTTTCATCATGTTGCCCAGGCTGGTCTGGAACTGCTGAGCTCAGGCAATCCGCCCACCTTGGCCTCCCAAAGTGCCAGGATTACAGGCATGAGCCACCACTCCAGGCCCCAGATAAGTATTCTTATAGAAATTGGCAGTCACAAAATTGGGAAGAGAAGGTATTGGGAGAGAGATGAGCAAGGCTTGGTTCATGAAATGCCTTGCATTCTGGGTTAGTGAAGACTCTTGTTTACAAGTGACAAAAAGATCACATTTGTCTAGGGAGTATTTTGCTGTTATTGGCTTACCTAACCAAGAAAAAATATTGTTGAAATGACAAGACCCAGAGACCCTCATTCTCTCTCCATGTCTCACCACTACTTTTTTCTTTGTGAATACTTATTCTCTTCTACTGCAGACTGATTTTCACCCCAAAGTAGAGAACATTGCCACTTGCAGTTTTTGGCTCATACCCTTTTCTAATTTTCTTTCTTTTTTATTGTGGTAAAATATATGTGGAATTTACCATTTTAACCATTTTTACATGTACAGTTCAGTGGCATTAAGTACATTCACATTATTGTGCAGTTATCACCACTGTTCATCTCCAGAACTTTTCCACCATCCCAAACTGAAACTCTGTACCCATTAGACAAGAACTCCCCATGCTTCCCTCCTCCCTGCCCCTGGTAACCACGATTCTATTTCATGTTCCTATGAATTTGACTACTCTAGGTATCTCTTATAAATGGAATCACACAATATTTGTCCTTTTGTGTCTAGCTTCTTTGACCACACTCTCTTTTTTAAAATTGACACATAATAATTGTACATATTTATAGGGTTGCACCCTTTACTTTTGATCAGAGAGGAAAGAACCTTCTGTGTGCGCACACTTCTATCTTATAGCTCCATTTTGAAAAATTTTGAAAGAAAACTAATTGGCTTGGCTTGAGTAACTTGCATACTTTCCGACAAGGAAGATGACCAGTGCTGTGATTTGCCCATTTTGGGTTGCATGACCACCTTAGTATCTTCCCCAGTTCTCTGTGTAAACATACCTTCTTATAGAGTCCTTTGTCCTTTCTATCTAAAATAGCACCCACATCAGTCTCGTCTCTCACTCTGTTTTGATTGTTTTCCAGCGTACTCATCACTTTCTAGTATTAAATATATTTATTTGCTTATTGATTCCCTAGCCACTACAACATAAGATTTATAACATTAGAGACCTTCTCTGTCTCATTCATCTCATTGTTTCCAGTGCCTAGAACAGTGACTGGAACATAATTGGAGCTCAGTAACTATTTTTAACTAATTAATTAGAAATTGAGGTAGAGATATAGATTTAGTATTCACTGGTAAATGTGATTAAAAGAAATTGATTATGCTTTCTTCCACCTCCATAGTCAAGATGAAGAATTAGAAATTGAAAGGAAATGAACTTTAAGTGTATATGAACACAGTGATTAAACATGAAAGTTATGCACAAATAGTGAAAGAACTATGCTTTCTAAAGATACATAATTGTGGAAAATACAGCCTTGCATGATGGATGCCTAAGTAGAATCCTGAAATTGCAGTAGATTAAGCTCTTTCTGAAATTGCTTCCTAATGCAGGACATTCACATTTAAACTATAAATGTGAATGTATAAACCCATCAGGAGTTTGCATGTATGTGTGTGCGTGCGCTCGCGCACACACACACACTTTCATTGATTAACATTGGAAGCTGACAAATATAGATATGAGTCTTAAGCCATAATGGTCAGTACTGTTCTTTTGAAATTGCCCTTAGCTTTCCCAATCAAGACAACATTCTCTTGAGCAGAACTTCACATTGTCAGGCTGCCCTGCATAAGAATCACTCAGATACTATTCACTATAGCTGCCTTAGCTCTCTTCCCCTACCTGTCCTTAATCTCAAGGGCAGGGCAGGTCAAAGGGGAGCAAGATAAAGGTTGTATCTAAAAAGACAAGAAAAAAAAGTAGGCAAAAATGATCTCCTGTGTTTCCTGACTTTTTCATGCTGCTTTCCATCTTTTACTTTTCTTAGAGTTTATTATCTTTATGATGCTTCCTGGACATCCCAAACTTAGCCATAGTTGCATCTTAGCCAAGTGTACCCTACCCTGACTCCCTGCTAAAATTACTTCTTTCATATCTCCTCTCACCCATGTAATGAGCACCTTACCTCCAAATCCAATCAGACCTTCATTCCATAGTAGGAAAACAAACTACATTGCCTCAAGGTTGTCCCCCTGCCAAGACTTTTTTCTTACTACCTATCTGAACCATAAAATAAGTTCTCTGTGGCAGCTTCTTGCTTTTCTTTCTAGGAGATAAATAGGGAGACCCATTGCCAAAAAGTTCCAGAGCCAACCTCCACCCCTACATTCAGCTGTTAGGAAGTGGGAAAAGCAGATATGGGTACCCAAGAATAGTTTGGCTGGCATAACATCACCCTTCCAAGTTATTCAGATTAACAGTTTCACATTTATTCTCAATTACCAGGGGCATGATGGCCATGCATATTACAAAGTGCTTATGATGTTAATTACTAAATTCTGCTTTTCACTTGTGTACTTTGATTATTTGTTGCTCATGTAATGTGATTAGCTGCTCTCAGTTTAAGAGGTGGCATTGCTAAAAAGTACTCAACTGCACTACAATTAATAGTATATATAGTTTTCTTGGTTTTAAAGGAAAATAACTGAAATGTTGGAATTTCCTAAGTATTCTATGGCAACTTTTGACTTTCTTAACAACTTCTGGGACTTTGTATGCTTTGAAATCACATTACTTTATGATATTTGATCTGGTTATGAAACCCGGTGTTATTAGCCTGGAATTTATGAGTCTTTGAAAAGGGATAAAAAGCTATCCACTATAAATCACAGAATCGCTAGATAGATTTGGGGACAAGCTTAGGAAAAAAAAAATCCTAATACTGGCCAAGATAAATGAGACATAGTGTCAATTTTTCTGCCATGAACTAGGTAACCAAACTGCCTCACTTTAAGAATTTCTCTTTGGATTATTACCTGCAGATATCTGGAGTAACTGGTCATCCTGTTACTCCATTGTAGCTGCTACAGTGCACAAGTTATCATTCTTTATTCTTCAGGATGGTGAGCTTGGTCAAAAGTTACTGTGAAGCTCAGTTAACTGACTTCTTTTCCTAAGTCTGATAAACCTATGGAACTTTGGTATATCAGATAAATTTGCTACAGTTTATGTACTTTCATACTTTTGCAATTACTTAGACTTCTAAAATGTATTATTTGTTTCTTTTATAGGACAATGAAGGCCAAACAGCTCTACATTATGGTAAGAAGTTTCTAAATTATTAAATAATCATATTTGAACATATTCTCTATTTGTTTATTTGAACTTTGTCCATTCCTATATAGTGCTTAGATAGGTACCTGGCAGCTAGCAGAGATACAATAACTTTTTGTTCAAAAAATGTATTAGGCTGGGCGTGGTGGCTCACGCCTGTAATCCCAGCACTTTGGGAGGCTGAGGCGGGCAGATCACTTGAGGTCGGGAGTTCAAGACCAGCCTGGCCAACATGCTGAAACCCTGTCTCTACTAAAAATACAAAAATTAGCCAGGGCTGATGGCAGGCACCTGTAATCCCAGCTACTCAGGAGGCTGAGACAGGAGAATCGCTTGAATCTGGGAGGTGGAGGTTGCAGTGAGCCGAGATTGCACCACTGCACTCCAGCCTGGGTGACAGAGTGAGACTCCATCTCAAAAAAAAATATTAATAACTTAGTAAGTTGAAGATGTATTAAAATTCTTATGGTCACATTTATAATAAATTGTTTCTATACTAGCAACAGAAATAGAGACCGTGCCAGCCCCCTTTGAAAATTCATTATTTCATTCTTAGTTCTATTAATGAGTGACAAGAAAGATGTTAAAATCATGGTCACTGTAAAATCTAGCATCTCTCCTACAAGAAATATTTTCTTGATCTAATTGAAGAAAAAGAAATTTGATTTTTTAACTAATTTCTCCTACTAACTGATTAGCTTAAGTAATCTGTAAAACAGAAAAAAAAATCTGTAAGATGGAAATAATATGGCTCTTAGAGAGCTGCTTGGTAAATTCAGTGAGATAAAAGATATTACAGTATTTTGTAAAATGTAAAGTCCTAGTAAATATGATTTAAAGAGTCTGTGTAGAGTTGGGCGCAGTGGTGCACGTCTGTAGTCCCAGCTACCAGGAGGCTGAGGCAGGAGGATCACTCAAATCCAGGAGTTTGAGGCCAGCCTGAGCAACACAGACCCTGTCTCCAAAGAAAAAAAGATTCTATTTGGGTGTGAATATGGCTGAATGAAAGACAGCCATCAGTATTTACACCAGATTATGGATCAACCTTTTGGGAAGGAATACGCTTGCCAGTCTTGGCAACCTTAGACTGCGATTCAGTAACAAGTGGCTCAAATGACCCTGGACACTTTTGTCTACTGCTTTGGACTTTAAATTTGCACTCAAGTGTTCAAAAATCCCAAGCTAAAAAATCAACTAAGGTATTTCAAGCTGATAGCGTCTCTGGGATGCTTGGCAGAAACAAAAGCAAAATCATTCTGGAGGGATAATGCTGGAGAAACCTCGCTGTGCTATCTAGGAGTCTTAACCTATTGGACTAGCTATTATACTACCTACATATGTCAGCCTAATAATTGAGGTGGAAATGTCTGTCACCAACTGCCAGCCTCAACTCACTTATGAATTTGTCTAGCATAACCTGTTTACCAAAACCAGCAGGAGAAAGGAAAATTGTGAGTCAGTCTTACTTTTGAGCATAGATGCAAAAATCTGAAATAAAATATTAGCAAATGAAATCCATCAACATATTTTTAAAAGAAAGAAAGATATGTGCTGACCAAGTTGGGTTCATCCCAGGAATTCAAGGATGACTTAACATTTAAAAAATCTATTAATGTAACCTTCCACATCAGCAAATTAGGTAAAAAACTGTATGATCAAATCAAATGCAGAAAAAAGCATTTGAGGATGTTCAACACTCATTTTAAGAGTGGTAAAGTAGTTAATTAAGCCTGCTCGTAAGCCAGACTTCTGCGTTCAAATTCTAGTTCCACCCCTGACCTGGGACAAAATACTTAACTTACACTGTACCTCAGTTTACTCATGATGAAATAGGGATAGTAACTTCAGAGATTTGTTATAATGAGTTAATCTGTGTAAAGTGCTTGGAACAATGTCTGACACCTGGCATATACTCAATAAATGTTAGTTAATTATTTTTATGATAAAAGCTCTTAAACTAGGAATAGAAGGAGACTTCCATGGCCTGATTTACTCATCAAAAACCCAGAGCAAACATTATTATTAAAGATGTGAAGCATTTTCTTTAAAATCCGAAACAAGAAAAACATGCATACCATAACTGTGTCTCTTCAATACTGTATTAGAATTGTAGATAACACAAAATGAAAAACAAAATAAATAAAAGGTACATGAGATGGATAAAACAAAATCATCATCATTCTCAAACAATACAGTTAGCTACATAGAAATCCAAGAAACTCTACAAATTATAAAAACTATACAATTTAGCAGGGATGCTGAATGCATTAGTTTTTTTAAGTTTATTCTTAAGCATTATTGTAAAAAGCTAAAAAAAATTTAAAACATTTTCCCAATATTATTTACAATAGCAACAAAGTCCTAGGACTCAACCTAACAAAAGGCACGTAAAACCTTCATAGAAAAAAATAGAATTTTTAAAAGACATTTTTAAAGGACCTAAGTAGAAGGAGAAATAATCCATGTTAATGAATAGGAAGACTCGATTTCATAAAGATCATTTCTGCCAAGTCAAACTACAAATTCAGAGAATTTTCATAAGAATTCCAGCAGATACTTTGTGGAATTTAACAAGCTTGACCTAAAATTCATATGGAAGATAAAGGAGCCAGGAATATCTAAGGCAATTTGAAGAAAAACAAGAAAGAAGGACTTGTTCTTCCAGATATCAAGATGTTATCTTACAGCTATAATAATGAAGGCAGAGACTGACTTCCAACATGACAATGTGAGAAGCTCCACTGATATGCTCCCTTGTCAAACTGGTGAAAATTATTTTTGGAACTACAGACATTTAATAGCTTCTAGAAATGGTACTAAGGACAAAAAGCAAATGAAGAGACATCTATTCAAGAAAATCTACAAAAATTTGGTAAGAAGGAAAACTTTGTGATATTTGAACCAAGATCACTCCCTCCTTTCTGTCTTCCCAGGTCAGCGATGTGGAGACTCCACTCCACAATGCTGTAGCCAAGAACACAGAGCTCCCTCTCCTCCCAGCTGCTAGTCAGAGGGCTTTCTTCCTGGGAGAAGCAGGACAAACATTTTCTGCCTTGCCTCCAGCTACCTTTTGCTAAGGCTGTCCTGGGCAAATATGGTCCCAACTACTTGAGAGGCTGAGGTGGGAAAATCACTTGAGTCCAGGAGTTGGAGGCTGCAGTGAGTCATGATTATGCCACTGCACTCCAGCTTGGTTGACAGAGTAAGACCCTGTCTCAAAAAAATAAAAAAGTAAAAGTAAAAAAGAAAGAACAATGAATAGTCTGAGATTGTATTTTGCTTACAAGCTAGCAAGTTAGCCTGACAGTTTGATGGTTGCTGGCAAAAGACACAAAACTTTTGGATCAGAGACGAAAGACTTTCTTATCCATGGCACAGCTAGCAGCATGAGCTTCATGTTTTTGTCATTTCCTCTTGCCTCCAAAGTCCCATCAGAGCGATGCAGAGAGGCCCACGTAGATACTACACACACCATGTGTCATGGCTTAGGAATCCTAATCTTAGGGATCTCTCATCTTTTATAATGGGTTGCAAGCAAACCTTTGCTCAGGAGGAGGTATTATGTTTATTATTCTGGATGGTAAACAAACCTGCCCTCTGTTCTGGAAAGAAACACTATCTCTGTTGTCAAATCTGTTCATTACACAAACATCCTTGAAAGTTAGTCTAGAACAAAAGCTGTCTTATGTCTTCTGCACATCTTATGTACCTTTGTACATAAGATGTGCAGAAACACGAGAGACCCTTCAAGAATTGTCTCCCAACAATAATTAATTGGGGAATGCAGATTAAAACATTTAGATACAACTTCATACCGATCAGATTGGCAACATGTAAATGTCTACAAATATTAATATTAGGCTGTAGAACAACAAGAATTCTCATACATTGCTGATGAGAGTGTCAACTGTTACAGCCATTTTGAGATCAGTTTAGTAAGATGTAGTAAAGTTCAAGGTACACATACTCTACAACCCAGTAATTCTGGTTCTAGGTGCATACCAGAGAAAAACTCCTGAACATCTGTATAATGAAAAATGATTTAGAACATTTATTGCAGCATATTTGTAGTAGTCAACAACTTGTTTTATTAGCCTCTCTATTCCTCTGCATGCCATGCTTCTAATATTTGTTAATTAAAATTGCACATATATACATATATGCACATACAAATACATATTTTATGGTATCAAATGCCTTTGAAAGAACCATTAAAATGAGCATATAAAATAGTAAAATAATAAACTATTTAATCTGTAAGCCCCTGTCTATAAATAGGGCTCTAGTAGGGTTTTTTTGTTTGTTTGTTTGTGAGTCAGTATTTCACTCTTGTCGCCCAGGCTAGAGTGTAGTGGCGCAATCATGGCTCACTGCAGCCTTGAACTCCTGTGCTTGAGCAATCCTTCTGCCTCAGCCTCCCAAGCAGCTGGGACTACAGGCACGCACCACTACACCTGGCTAAGTTATTTTGTTTTTGTTGAGACAGGATCTAGCCCAGGCTGGTCTCAAATTCTTGGCCTCCAGCGATTTTCCCACATCAGTCTCCCAAAGCATGTGTAGTAGTTATTTTTTTTTATAAATGAGGAAACCAAAACTCAAAGAGATTAACAAGCTTGCCTAAGGGAATTGGAAATTCAAACCCATGTGTCTATATTTACTAGGAAAAGACAGAAAAATTAATGCTTTCCCATACCTCCTTCCACAGCATTCACATCACTTACTCCTCAAACATGTTTATATAGTATTTCTGTCATATGATTCCTCTTGTATTATCAAGAGCTGGCTGTTCTAAACCCTAATTTTCCACCCAGAAAAAAATTTGTCTCAGCCACCCCCACAGCTATGATGGCAATCTGGGATAACCAGGCTTAAGTCAAATAAACAGAGAGTCAAAAAAGAGGAAAAATAAACTCTTCACAGTGGTTGTGAGGCCTTCAGCACAAAATTCAAGGCTACTCATTTTTCCTGATGCCTTGCTTCAAGATGCCAGCCTTCTTTTACTCCAAAATATTTGCCCTACGGTCTAGAGTTCACTGCTCTGCTTATAAAGACAACCACTGCCAGTGCACCCACATGCCCTGCTGAATCAACTCTTATTTCCATCCCCTTATTCCTTCTTTCATTCCCTCATTCAGGTGTTTTTCAGTGCCTTCTCTGTGGCATGTACTGTGTTTTCCTTTTATTTCTCCCTTCCAGAAACTGTAGCAACAGCTAAACCAGATTGAATGTGCCCTTGAGAATTTAGATGAGTCACTCTGTCATCCCTAGTTAACCATTAGGAGTGAATGCCTTTATGGATGTAGGAATGTGTCCATTTAAGTTTGATATATTTAAAATGCATTTATAGATAGCAACAGGGTAGGGATTTTTCAAAAAGCATTTCTGACTGGATTCAAATAAGCTCTATTTTCTTTATGTACTGGTACAGAAAAATCTCTTAACATATATTGTTGAACAAAAAGGTTAAGGTGTAGCACGGTGTATATAGTGTGCTGCCATGAATATATCTATACATACTTGCTAGTAAATATATGTCTCTGGGAGGATACATAAAAAGCTAATAATGTTAATTGCCTTAGGGAAGAGGAGCTGTGGGGCTAGAAATACAAGAGTAAGATGAAAACCTTTTTCTGTAAACCCTTTTATAACTTCTGTATTGGACCTATATGCATATATTATCTGTTCAAAAATTAAATTATTTTAAATTTAAGTATCATAGGTTCTATTAGTACTATGAATATGATACACCTTAATTATATTTCATTCATTCAACAAATATTTGAATGCCTACTATTTGCTGGATAAAATACATCAAACATTCTTTTTAAGATAAGAGATGTCCCCAGATTCATTTACTTCCCACCCAATAAAGAACCCAGTATCTATAGTGGTAAATGGGTGAGCAAACACTCTAACTGGGAGAACTCTGAGCTTGGATTTCAATGCCAACGCAACCTGGAAATAAGGCCTCTTGAACTAGAAGTAATCAGGACTCAAAACTGAGATCCTGCACATGAGCCAGGACCTTCAAAAGGCTATATCCTTGGTTTAAAAGAGGAGGCAAAGGGGTAGAGATTAGAACAAGTTGGCCTATTGGTAAAAAGAAGACAAAGAAGCTTCTCTGCTTCAGACTAGCATTTGGGTGGAAACAAAAGCCCTATAAGTTTGGGGTTCACATTTATATTCTGATTATTTCAGGAATCCTCAAGTCAAGAAATTAGCATAAGTGTACTGGGCTGATGAATGCTAAACTTCCCTTGAGAAACACATCCTCAACCTATACAGTACAAAGTTCCTCCAGAATGAAGCCCCACTGAGAATAATATTGTTCACAATCCAAAATTACAAAATACACTTGAGCGAAAGACAGCAGACATAGTAAACTACAGTATTAGACTTTGAGGAACTTCAGTAAAACTTGGATAAAAATTATCAGAATAAGTCTGTATAAAATCAAGGAATCAAAAACACAAGAAAAGACATTCCAAAAAAGAACAGGCAGATTTGGAAGAGAACCAGATAGAACTTATGTAAATAAAAAAAATACAGAAATTTTACAGCGGATAAGTTAAAGTGAAGAATTGACACAAGTTAAAAAAAATTTGGTGAAAATATTTGCCTAAAGAAATTGCCAAAAAGGCAGCACAGAAAGGTAAAGAAATGATAAATGTAAAGAGACATTAAGAGTGGAACAAGAGAGTTCAGCATTTATTTATCTTAATTTGTTTTTTGAGACAGAGTCTCGCTCTGTCACCCAGGCTGGAGTGCAGTGGTGTGATCTCAACTCAGTGCACCCTCCGCCTCCCAGGTTCAAGCGAGTCTCCTGCCTCACCCTCCAGAGTAGCTGGGACTACAGGCATGCGCCACCATACCCAGCTAGTTTTTGTATTTTTAGTAGAGACGGGGTTTTACCATGTTGACCAGGCTGGTCTCAAACTCCTGGCCTCAAATGATCCGCTTGCCTTGGCCTCCCAAAGTGCTGGGATTACAGGCATGAGCCACTGTACCCAGCCTAATTTTTTTATTTTTAATTTTTGTGGGTGCATAGTAGATGCATATTTATGGGGTACATGAGATACTTTGATACAGGGATCCAATGTGTAATAATCACATCATGATAAATGGGGTGTCCATTCCCTCAAGCATTTATCCTTTGTGTTACAAACAATCTAATTAAACTCTTTTACTTATTTTGAAGTATACAATTAAATTATTATTGACTATAATCATCCTGTTGTGCCGTCAAATACTGGGTCTTATTCTTTGTAACAATTTTTTTGTACCCATTAACCATCCCCATTTCCGCCCTCATGTCCCTACAACCCTTCCCAGCCTCTCGTAACCATCCCTCTACTCTCTATCTATGTAGCTTCCATTGTTTTTATTTTTAGCCCCCACAAATAAGTGAGAATATGTGAAGTTTGCCTTTCTGTGCCTGGCGTATTTCACTTAACACAATGACCTCCAGTCCATCTATGTTGTTGCAGATGACAGAATCTCATTCTTTTTTATGGCTGAATAGTGTTCCATTGTGCATATCTACCACATTTTCTTTATCCATTCATCTGTTGATGGACACTTAGGTTGCTTCCAAATCTTGGCTATTGTGAACAGTGCTGCAACAAACATGGCAGTGCAGATATCTCTTTGATATGCTGATTTCCTTTCTTTTGGGTATATACCCAGGATTGGGATTGCTGGATCATATAGTAGCCTATTTTCAGTTTTTTGAGGAACCTCCAAACTGTTCTCCATAGTGATTGTACTAATTTACATTCCCACCAATGGTGTACAAGGGCTCCCTTTTCTCCACATCCTCGCCAGCGTTTGTTATTGCTTGTCTTTTGGATAAAAGCCAAGTTCAGTATTTTTAATAGGAGTTCCAGAAGGAGAGATTGCAAAAAATTAATATTTGAAGATATACTTACTAATAATTCCTAGAATTGATTTAAACATTGGGACCTTCAGATTCAGAAATTATGAGCTCTGGTTAGTAATAATCTGTGATGTTCATCTGCTAGAATACTATACAGCAGTGAGAATGAGCTACATCTACATGCAATAACGTAAATGAATCTTACACATGCTATTGAGCTGAGATGCCAGACACAAAAGAGTACATACAGTATGGTTTCCATTTATATAAAGGCCAAAAATGGGAAAAACTTATCTCTAGCATTAGTAAAGGGGATAATGATTACCTTGGGTGAAGTAAGGAGGTAGCAGGCAACTAGAAGGGGTTAACAGGGCACGCGTGCTTCTGAGAGTCTAATAATGACCTGATTGTTGATATGTGCTAGTTACATGGATAAATTTCCTTAAGAAAATTTATATACAGTTGACCCTTGAACAACATAGGTGTGAACTGTGTGTGTCCACTTATATGCAGGGTTTTTTTGTTTTGTTTGGTTTGGTTGGTTTTGTTTTTTGTTTTTTTTTATTATACTTTAAGTTTTAGGGTACATGTGCACAACGTGCAGTTTAGTTACATATGTATACATGTGCCATGTTGGTGTGCTGCACCCATCAACTCATCATTTAACATTAGGTATATCTCCTAATGCTATCCCTCCCCCCTCCCCCCACCCCACAACAGGCCCCGGGGTGTGATGTTCCCCTTCCTGTGTCCACGTGTTCTCATTGTTCAATTCCCACCTATGAGTGAGAATATGCAGTGTTTGGTTTTTTGTCCTTGCGATAGTTTGCTGAGAATGATGGTTTCCAGCTTCATCCATGTCACTACAAAGGACATGAACTCATCATTTTTTATGGCTGCATAGTATTCCATGGTGTATATGTGCCACATTTTCTTAATCCTGTCTATCATTGTTGCACATTTGGGTTGGTTCCAAGTCTTTGCTATTGTGAATAGTGCCACAATAAACATATGTGTGCATGTGTCTTTATAGCAGCATGACTGATACTTTTTTGGGTATATACCCAGTAATGGGATGGCTGGGTCAAATGGTATTTCTAGTTCTAGATCCCTGAGGAATTGCCACACTGACTTCCACAATGGTTGAACTAGTTTACAGTCCCACCAACAGTGTAAAAGTGTTTCTATTTCTCCACATCCTCTCCAACACCTGTTGTTTCCTGACTTTTTAATGATTGCCATTCTAACTGGTGTGAGATGGTATCTCATTGTGGTTTTGATTTGCATTTCTCTGATGGCCAGTGATGATGAGCATTTTTTCATGTGTCTCTTGGCTGCATAAATGTCTTCTTTTGAGAAGTGTCTATTGATATCCTTTGCCCACTTTTTGATGGGGTTGTTTGTTTTTTTTCTTGTAGATTTGTTTGAGTTCATTATAGATTCTGGATATTAGCCCTTTGTCAGATGAGTAGATTGCAAAAATTTTCTCCCATTCTGTAGGTTGCCTGTTCACTCTGATGGTAGTTTCTTTTGCTGTGCAGAAGCTCTTTAGTTTAATTAGATCCCATTTGTCAATTTTGGCTTTTGTTGCCATTGCTTTTGGGTGTTTTAGACATGAAGTCCTTGCCCATGCCTATGTCCTGAATGGTATTGCCTGAGTTTTCTTCTAGGGTTTTTATGGTTTTAGGTCTAACATTTAAGTCTTTAATCCATCTTGAATTAATTTTTGTATAAGGTGTAAGGAAGGGATCCAGTTTCAGCTTTCTATGGCTAGCCAGTTTTCCCAGCACCATTTATTAAATAGGGAATCCTTTCCCCATTTCTTGTTTTTGTCAGGTTTGTCAAAGATCAGATGGTTATAGATATGCGGCATTATTTCCGAGGGCTCTGTTCTGTTCCATTGGTCTATATCTCTGTTTTGGTACCAGTACCATGCTGTTTTGGTTACTGTAGCCTTGTAGTATAGTTTGAAGTCAGATAGTGTGATGCCTCCAGCTTTGTTCTTTTGGCTTAGGATTGACTTGGCAATGTGGGCTCTTTTTTGGTTCCATGTGAACTTTAAAGTAGTTTTTTCCAATTCTGTGAGGAAAGTCATTGGTAGCTTGATGGGGATGGCATTGAATCTATAAATTACCCTGGGCAGTGTGGCCATTTTCACAATATTGATTCTTCCTACCCATGAGCATGGAATGTTCTTCCATTTGTTTGTGTCCTCTTTTATTTCATTGAGCAGTGGTTTGTAGTTCTCCTTGAAGAGGTCCTTCACATCCCTTGTAAGTTGGATTCCTAGGTATTTTATTCTCTTTGAAGCAATTGTGAATGGGAGTTCACTCATGATTTGGCTCTCTGTCTGTTATTGTTGTATAAGAATGCTTGTGATTTTTGCACATTGATTTTGTATCCTGAGACTTTGCTCAAGTTGCCTATCAGCTTAAGGAGATTTTGGGCTGAGACGATGGGGTTTTCTAGATACACAGTCATGTCATCTGCAAACAGGGACAATTTGACTTCCTCTTTTCCTGATTGAATATGCTTTATTTCCTTCTCCTGCCTGATTGCCCTGGCCAGAACTTCTAACACTGTGTTGAATAGGAGTGGTGAGAGAGGGCATCCCTGTCTTGTGCCCATTTTCAAAGGGAATGGTTCCAGGTTTTGCCCATTCAGTATGATATTGGCTGTGAGTTTGTCATAGATAGCTCTTATTACTATGAGATACGTCCCATCAATACCTAATTTATTGAGAGTTTTCAGCATGAAGCGTTGTTGAATTTTGTCAAAGGCCTTTTCTGCATCTACTGAGATAATCATATGGTTTTTGTCATTGGTTCTGTTTATATGCTGGATTACGTTTATTGATTTGCGTATGTTGAACCAGCCTTGCATCCCAGGGATGAAGCCCACTTAATCATGGTGGATAAGCTTCTTGATGTGCTGCTGGATTCGGTTTGCCAGTATTTTATTGATGATTTTTGCATCAGTATTCATCAGGGATATTGGTCTAAAATTCTCTTTTTTTGTTGTGTCTCTGCCAGGCTTTGGTAGCAGGGTGATGCTGGCCTCATAAAATGAGTTAGGGAGGAGTCCATCTTTTTCTATTGATTGGAATAGTTTCAGAAGGAATGGTACCAGCTCCTCCTTGTACCTCTGGTGGAATTCGGCTGTGAATCCATCTGGTCCTGGACTTTTTTTGGTTGGTGAGCTATTAATTTTTGCCTCAATTTCAGATCCTGTTATTGATCTCTTCAGAGATTCAACTTCTTCCTGATTTAGTCTTGGGAGGGTGTATGTGTCCAGGAATTTATCCATTTCTTCTAGATTTTCTAGTTTATTTGCGTAGAGGTGTTTATAATATTCTCTGATGGTAGTTTGTATTTCTGTGGGATTGGTGGTGATGTCCCCTTTATCATTTTTTATTGTGTCTATTTGATTCTTCTCTCTTTTCTTCTGTATTAGTCTTGCTAGCAGTCTATCAATTTTGTTGATCTTTTCAAAAAACCAGCTCCTGGATTCATTGAGTTTTTGAAGGGTTTTTTGTGTCTCTATCTCCTTCAGTTCTGCTCTGATCTTAGTTATTTCTTGCCTTCTGCTAGCTTTTGAATGTGTTTGCTCTTGCTTCTCTAGTTCTTTTAATTGTGATGTTAGGGTGTCAATTTTAGATCTTTCCTGCTTTCTCTTGTGGGCATTTAGTGCTATAAATTTCCCTCTACACACTGCTTTGAATGTGTCCCAGAGATTCTGGTATGTTGTGTCTTTGTTCTCATTGGTTTCAAAGAACATCTTTATTTCTGCCTTCATTTCGTTATGTACCCAATAGTCATTCAAGAGCAGGTTGTTCAGTTTCCATGTAGTTGAGTGGTTTTGAGTGAGTTTCTTAATCCTGAGTTCTAGTTTGATTGCACTGTGGTCTGAGAGACAATTTGTTATAATTTCTGTTCTTTCACATTTGCTGAGGAGTGCTTTACTTCCAACTATGTGATCAATTTTGGAATAAGTGCGGTGTGGTGCTGAGAAGAATGTATATTCTGTTGATTTGGGGTGGAGAGTTCTGTAGATGTCTATTAGGTCCTCTTGGTGCAGAGCTGAGTTCAATTCCTGGATATCCTTGTTAACTTTCTGTCTCATGGATCTGTCTAATGTTGACAGTGGGGTGTTGAAGTCTCCCATTATTATTGTGTGGGAGTCTAAGTCTCTTTCTAGGTCTCTAAGGATTTGCATAGCCTCAAAATAAAGGGATGGAGGAAGATCTACCAAGCAAATGGAAAACAAAAAAAGACAGGGGTTGCAATCCTAGTCTCTGATAAAACACTTTAAACCAACAAAGATCAAAAGAGACAAGGCCATTACATAATGGTAAAGGGATCAATTCAACAGGAAGAGCGAACTATCCTAAATATATATGCACCCAATACAGGAGCACCCAGATTCATATGCAGGGTATTTTTTTTAAATGAATATATTGGAAAATATTTTGGAGATTCCCGACAACTTGAAAAAAACTCAATTTTGCAGCCTAGAAATATCAAAAAATTAAGGAAAAGTTACATGTCATGAATGCATAAAATATATGTAGATACTAGTCTATTTCATCATTTACCATCATAAAATACACACAAATCTATTTTTTTTTAATTATACTCTAAGTTCTAGGTTACATGTGCACAACGTGCAGGTTTGTTACATATGTATACATGTGCCATGTTTGTGTGCTGCACCCATTAACTCATCATTTACATTAGGTTTATCTCCTAATGCTATCCCTCCACCCTCCCCCCAATAAATCTATTATAAAAAGTTAAAATTTATCAAAACTTGTACACTCAAACACAGACCGTTCATGGCACCAAAGCTGAGAAAAGTGTAAACGATTGTAAAAATGCAATATTAAATCATAACTGCATAAAATTAACTGTAGTACATACTATTCTGTAGTAATTTTGTATATACCTCCTGTTGCTATTACAGTGAGCTCAAGTGTTGCCAGTCTGTGCTTAAAGTGCCAGGTGATGCTGGTCATCTCTACATGAGCAGTTTGTCCCTCCAGTAAATTGTGTATTACAGTAAAAAAGTGATCTCGCAGTTCTTGTGTATTTTTTGTGTTTAGTACACTACCATAAACCTTGAATAACACAAGGGGGCCCATACAAAATGCCACTAGTGATGCTGGAAGTGTTCCCGAGAAGGAAAGTATGACATTACAAGAAAAAGTTAAGTTGCTTGATATGTACCATAGCTTGAGGTCTGCCACCACAGTAGCCACCATTTCAAACAGATGATTCATCTTGGAAACAGGCAACATAAACATACAGCATCAATAAATACAGTGCAGTACTATACATGTATTTTATCTTATGATTTTCTTAATAACATTTTCTATGGCTTATTGTTAAGAAGACATATAACATACAAAATATGTGTTAACTGACAGTTTATTTACTGGTAAGGCTACTAGTCAGCCATAGAATATTAGTAGTTAAGTTTTTGGAGAGTCAGCAGTTATATGTGGCTTTTCTAATTCATGTGGAGTTGGCACACCTAACCCCCATGTTGTTCAAGACTCAACTGTATATGATTTTGGTACTCTTCTGTGTGCATTTTATACTCTTTAAAAAGTATACAGACACCAAAAAAGTCTAAACCTAGGCAGATATACAGTAGCGGTGTTATTGTTTCTGTGTAAAATCTCATTTAGCCTTTTCTACAAATGTTTGAGCTAGGTACTGCCTTCCCCCATTTTTAGTTGAAAAACTACAGTTCAGAGATGTTACCTTGACAGGGTAATCCAAGCTGTAGGTTGCAGAGCCAAGACACTTGTATAGGTCTTCTGATTCTACATCCAGACCTCTTTTCACAATTCCATAAATAATTGCAGTCCTGCTGTCTTTTTAAGGAAGACATTATTTTGTGGAAGATAATCTTTCATAGAAATCAAATTAAAGAAAATCTTTTCTTATTGGTTACCTTGGTCAGTGATTCAAGGCTAGTTTTCGAGACTGTACTTGGGAGTAAATGTATATCAATATTTCTGTCTATCTGTGTGCTTTTATATTTTTATTTCTGTTCACCAAGAGTTTATACATTAATAAAAATTATCCCTGATTCAGAAATCTTGCCTAAAATTGATCTAGAACTTCTGTTTCTCTCAGGTTATATTAATCATCATGGAAAGAACAAAACAAATGCCATATATGTTAAAATCAAGATAATCAAATACTAAATATCCCTATAAGTTCTGGCATTACAAATATATAAAACTAAAATATTCTGACAATTCAGGAATATTTAATAAAAATTACTATTTTCAGTTTAATTCGTAATCACTTATAGGAGTGGGTTATTTTTAATTTATAATTTTTCACTAGGTCACTGGATTCTTGCCAGTTTTTAAGGTAGTCAAAACAGTCTTGCATGTAATAATAATAATAACGATTTATTAAGCACCTATTATATGCCAGAGGATCTGCTGGGCATATTTGTTATTCATTTAATGACTTAATATTATTTAACCCTTTTTATTTAGTGGGCAGTCAGTTACTATTTGTTGATTTTATTTTATTTCAGGACTCTTAGCCTACTCTTGGAACTTTCATAAAACTATAAGTATCATTAAATCCAGTGAGTGCAGACAGTGTTGGGGATGTCTTTGGGGACTTAGTTATTATTTTTTATGAATTGTGGTTGGGCTTGACAGCTGTCCTTGTGTTGACAGCTCTTCTGATTATAGCAGTTGTCAAACTCCATCCTTAAGCAGGTTGTAAATCCTGGCTTCTTCCGATTAAAACTGGGTCAGAGCCAATCACAGGTTAACTAGAGGCCGGTATTCTACTACTGCACGTCCTTACTAGTTCATTCTAAATAGGCTTTGTGTGGCAGCATACTAAAACCCTTATGTGCCTATATTTTACCTGGGTTTTTTTTTAATCTTCAGATATTGGTCCTCCTGTTACTTCATGATTAAACATGGTCCTTGCTGAAGAGTATATTGGTATAAGTATGGTCTTACTTATAAATGGCCTGTTAGCCTTCCCCTCCTCTTCCTCCACTGGGAATACTAATATCATTGCATCTTTGTCTCCCAGGGGAAATCAAGGCTTTTCCTTGCACGTGCAGTCATGTGATTTCAGAGTGGGCAGGCTTTGTATCCTCATGAGCCCTCAGTCTTCCACACAAAGCACCATCTGTTCTGTTACCTCCACACTGTTACAGGGCAGTGGGAGGAGGCATTAGAGTGAAAATAAATAAAATAAAAAAAGAAAGAAATTCATTATCAAAACCCTGAGGATTAATGGAGTCAGAAGGCTCACTGCTCTGAATGGAAATTCATCTTCACCTGTGCCAGTGTCAGGGCTGCCTCTATGGCACTTGACAAATAGAGGTTCCCAGGGTACCATAAATTCAGCAACTGTTCTAATCCCTATAGACTTGCTCGAGCTTTTCTGAGATGGGCTTATGACTGTTTTTGTATTTCCCAGCACATTGTGGGCACCAGTATATCCCCTCATTAATTTGGTAAAATGTTAGCACCCTTTCCTCCTCATTTTTCTCTCATATTCTTTGCCTTTGTCTGTTTTGAAAGGGTGGGCAGAGTACACATTTCTGAAAGATGACTCTACGTTATGACTTGTGTTTCACTGAACATGCCAAAGGCAGAGAAATCAATTAACTAATGAATTTTGAGCAAACAGTAAGTGCCCAGCATTATGCTAGATGGAGAAGAGAATACAAAAAGAAGCATATACTCAAGTAGTTCGGCATCTCATTGTGGGGTACAAAGCATATTTTTTCAACAACTATTTGTTGGGCAACTATATGTGCAAGTAGGCTCTGTGCTAACATAAACATAATGGATGCCTCTCAACAGTGAGTCTCCAACAGATACTACAAGTGGCCTCCTCATATCAGGATAAGATGCACCCGTGTGGTTTAAAAGGACCCTTGTCCTTTAAGTTATTCAGTCTCATTCTTTTTTATCTATATAACTTCCTCATTGTTTATGCTGTCATGTAAGTCTGTCTTTGCATAACTCCCAGGCATTTGTTAATAAAACCCCTTTCATATGAATGCCATATTTCTTGCTCTGAATTACTGTTTTGCCACCTTAAATTCCAAATTCATATCTCACATTATAGTTAGACCTGAGCTAAAATTTCATTCACATCTGTCAAGTTAGGGAATTATTATTAGCCTCAGGTAGCATTTTCATAGCTGGTTGACTAGAGTTCCCTAGATGTGGAACTTAAATTCTTAAGCTCCATACCTGGGTTGGTGCCCATAGATTATATCATATCTCACCACTGGAATGGTCACATCATCATACAGCATAAATGTAATTAATGTCCCTTTGTCTGAGATGGCCATCTTTTGTGTCTTCAGCCATAGCACACATCTACTTAGCCCTGATCTTCTCGTGTAACTGTTGGGCTGGAATTGAGCCAAGCGTGATCTGACAGATCATGATGGTTATTATTGTGTATTATAGATTTATACAATGGGAAGTTTATTCCTGTGATACTGCTAAAGGTCCTATTTTAAAGCCTAAGTTTTTCTTACAATAAGTTGAGACTAATAACTGCAGTGTAAAGGTTAAAGTAGCTAGTTCTATGCAGGATAAATAGCCTTTTTTTCACAGCTACTTGATATAAGGCAATGTGTCTTCAACTTTGTTGTATTTTATAAGAGATTGTCTTTCATTTTAATCCAATTTGGTATACAGTGATTCATGATAAAACCCTTCAGAAGTTTAAAATTAAAATGTTGGCTAAAATTATTTTTGGGCCAGGCACAGTGGCTCATGCCTGTTATCCCAGCACTTTGGGAGGCCAAGGCAGGTGGGTCACCTGAGGTCAGGAGTTTGAGACCAGCCTGGCCAACATGGTGAAACCCCATCTCTACTAAAAAATACAAAAACAATTAGCTGTGCTTGGTGGTGGGCACCTGTAATCCCAGCTACTCAGAAGGCTGAGGCAGGAGAATCGCTCGAACCCGGGAGGCAGCGGTTGCAGTGAACCAAGATCATGCCATTGCACTGCAGCCTGGGTGACAAGAGTAAGACTCCATCTCAAAAAATGATAATAATGATAAAATTATTTTGGGAGGCAATTTTAAAGTCTCAAAAAGATACTATAATCCTAAACACTCTCTTGAATCCTCGGCCTTGGTAAAGATGATACCGTCTCTTCCTCCCTGTCTGTGGCATCCCTCAAGATGCAGAATAGCTCTTGAGTCTCAGGAGCTACCCAAAACTATGATCTCAGCCAATCAGCAGTGACCCTGGGGTTGGAACAGGCAATTCTTGCCTCCCTGTATGTTTTCTCCTATTCTCCATTCATCAGATATTAATATCTGTATCTTGGTAGCCTTCTAAGAAACCCCACATCACTGAAGGCAGAGATAGCATTCACAAATGCTCTGATTTTAGCTCACAAAAAAATCTACCCTCCACTTTGGTTCACTTAGAAGCACCTCTGAGCTTATATGGTTATGGATTAGAGTTTGGTGCCTAAGCTTGTCAGGATAAGTAATGTAAAGGATCACAAAATATATCCCAAGTACCTATCACAACCTGGTTTTGGCTGTCGTCTCTGTGCACACTTCACAGCACATAGCCGTGAAGCCCTGAGCTGGAAGTACCCACACAAGGAGAAAAGATGGTCAAGGGAACCAGAGAAACTACTTTATCTTTACCTAAGTACCATTAGAGAGCAAAAGAAGAAATATCACTGCTAAATCATTTAAAACAAACCCCTGGGGAGTTCTGCTTCCACTATTAAGATGTAGAAAACTGCAAGAGAACTTCATTCTCACCCTAACAAAAGAAAAAGATAGTCTACAAAATCATAACTTTTTGTGAACACATCGGAGAGCAGAGGTTTCACGGCAGCCAAATAAACTGAATTTCAAAGAGTGACAAGCCCCTATAAGACACACAAACTGTTTCACCTTTGGCAGAACACCTGAAGAAGAGACAGCCACCATAAAAATAGGTAGGAAGAAAGCAGCTAAGATTAACAAATTGTTAAAGTGAGCTAGCATGACATGTTAGAGTAACTGGGAGCCTGAGACCCAAAAGGAGTCCTCAGTTGCATTCTTTTTCATTAACTGGGTGCTCATGAGAGAAATTTCTTTAGAAGAGAGAAAGCCTCTTCAGTGGCACACAGACATGAAACATTTCCACTTCCCTGTATCCTTCTTTTTTAATTAATTAAATTTTTGACATATAAACATTGTATTTGTTTCAAAATACGATGTTTTGAAATATGTATACATTGTGGAATGGCTGAATTGAGCTAATTAATAGATGCATTGCCTGACATACTTATCATTTTTTGTGGTGAGAAAACTTAAAATTACTCTCAACAATTTTCAAGAATACGATAAGTTATTATCAACTATAGTCACCGTGTTGTACAATACTAAACTCTTATTTCATTCAAAGCCAAATCCTTAAACCATAGAGGAGGAGCTGAAAGCTTTTCTGGCCACCCCTCCTGCTGCTCCTGGGCTCAAGTAGATATCTACTGCTTTTGAAGTTAGAGTAAAAGCAAAATCTGCCTTCAGGGAGGAACAGGAAAGCCCTGGGCTTAGGACTCTTACAATGATATAAAGCAGAGATTCCCCCACCACTGAAGGCAGGGCAGGAAAGTCTCTCCCACCCAAGACACCCACAACTACCAACACCACATACACACACACCACAGAGTTTGGCTGACATTTGGGGGAGGGGTGTGTAGGAACAATGAGAAATCACCATCCCTGAGGTCCTGCCTAAGACTGAGACCAGCCCAAAAGGACAAAGAACTCCATCTTACTCCCGCCATGAGCCAAGCCGTGAGTAATAAGCAAGAGTAGTCCATTGATGGAGGAGGGAAAAGAATGTAGAGAGAGAGAGACTTCCTCTGTGGTACAGATATGCAGAGACTGCTGAAAGCTAAGGGTGGAGCAAGAATAGTGAAAAAAAAAAAACCCCAGCACCCTAGCCCCACACTAAGCATAAGGTAGCAGCATCCTATCACTGGAGGAGTTTGAAGGCAGTGATGCACTGAATTTATCTATCACAACAACAAACCCAAACCCAGTTCAGCTACTGACATTCATCTCTGTACACTTTCATCAGAGCTCTTGGATGAGTAGGTGCATTGTCAATGAGAGTAATATTTTGAAAGGAATCTGTTTTCCTGAGCAGTAGGTCTCAACGGTGGGCATAAAATATTCAGTAAACCATGTTGTAAACAGATATGCCATCATCCAGGCTTTGTCATTGCATTTATCGAGTATAGGCAGAGTAGATTTAGCATAATTCTTAAGGGCCCTAGGATTTTTGGAATGGTTTATGAGCATTGTCTTCAACTTAAAGTCACCAGTTGCATTAGCCCCTAACCAGAGAATTCACCTGTTTTTTGTTCTGTTTTTTTTTTTTTTTTTGCTCTGTTGTCCAGGCTGGAGTGCAGTGGTGCAATCTCGGCTCACTGCAACCTCTGCTTCCCGGGTTCAAGCTGTTCTCCTGCCTCAGCCTCCCGAGTAGCTGGGACTATAGGCACAAGCCACCACACCCAGCTAGTTTTTTGCATTTTTAGTAAAGATGGGGTTTCACTGTGTTAGCCAGGATGGTTTCGATCTCCTGACCTTGTGATTTGGCCTCCCAAAGTGCTGGGATTACAGGCGTGAGCCACTGCGCCTGGCTGAGAGTTCACCTATTCTTTGAAGACAGGCATTGTTTTCTCCTTTCTAGTTATGAAAATCCTAGATGGCATCTTTTTCCAGTATGAGGCTGGTTTGTCTACACTGAAAATCTGTTGGCTGGACATGGTAGCTCATGCCTGTAATCCCAGCACTTTGGGAGCCCCGGGTGGGCGGGTCACTTGAGGTCAAGATTTTGAGACCAGCCTGGCCAACATGGTGAAACCCCTTCTCTACCAAAAATACAAAAATTAGCCAGTCATGGTGGCACATGGCCAGTAATCTCACCTACTCAGGAGGCTGAGGTACGAGAATCGCTTGAGCCCAGGAGGCAAAGGTTGCAGGGAGCCAAGATCGCGCCACTGCACTCCAACCTGGGCGACAGAGTGAAACTCTGTCTAATAGAAAAGAAAAAAAGAAAATCTGTTGTGTAGTATAGCCATCCTCATCAGTTATCTTTATCTTAGTTAGATCTTCTGGATAATTTGCTGTCACTTCTGCATCAGCACTTACTGCTTTACCTTGCACTTTTATTTTATGGAGACAACTTTCCTTCAACCTCATGAGTCAGCCTCTACCAACTCCTAACTTTTTTTCTGCAGTTTCTTCATCTCTTTCAGTCTTCATAGAATGAAAGAGCCAGAGCCTTGCTGTGGATTAGACTTTGGCTTCAGGGGATGTTGTGGCTGGTTTGATCTTCTACCCAGACCACTCAGACTTTTTCTAAATCAGCAATAAGGCTGTTTTGCTTTCCTGTCATTTGTATGTTCACTGGAATAGTGCTTTAATTTTCTTCAAGAACTTTTACTTGGCATTCACAAGTTGGCTGACTGGCACAAAAGCCTAGCTTTTGTCCTATGTTGGTTTTTGACATGCCTTCATTACTAAGCTTAATCATTTCTAGCTTTTGATTGAAAATGAGAGATGTGTGACTCTTCCTTTTACTTGAACACTTGGAGTTCATTGTAGGGTTATTGGCCTAATTTCAATATTATTGTGTCTCAGGGAATAGGGAGACCCAAGGAGAGGGATAGACGAGGGATTGGCTGTTCCATGGTACAGTCAGAACACATACAACATTGGTCGATGAAATTCATATTATATGGGTGCAGTTCATGGCACCCCCAAAAAATTACAATAGTAACATCAAAGATCATTTATCATAGATCCTCACAACAGAAATAACAATAATGAAAAGTTTGAAATATTGTGAGAATCCCCACAGTGTGACACAGAGACACAAAATGAACAAATGCTGTTGGGAAAATGGCACCAATAGACTTGCTTAAATATAGAGTTGCCACAAATCTTTAATTTGAAAAAAAAAATGCATTATCTGTGATGCACAGTAAAGTGAAGCACAATAAAATAAGTTATGCCTATATAAAATATTTTGAACTGAATGAAAATGGAAACACTCTTGTCAAAACTTGTGGGATGCTTGGGAGGCTGAGGCAGGAGAATCGCTTAAGCCAGGCCAGGGAGGCAGAGGTTGCAGCAAGCCAAGATTGCACCACTGCACTTCAGCCTGGGTGACAGAGCAAGACTCCGCCTCAAAAAAAAAAAAATTGGGGGATGCAGCTAAACCAGTGCTTTAAAGGAAATTAAATACTATTATTAGAAAAGAAGAAAGATTTCATATCAGTGATCCAAGCTTCTACCTCAAAAAAAGAAGGGCAAATTAAGCCCAAAGTAAGTGTGAAACGATAAAGATCAGAGCAGAAATCATTGAAATAGAAAATCAGAAAACAGAAAATCAGTGAAATCAAAAACTGGTTGTTTGTAAAGATCAATAAAACATAGTCCTCTAGCCAGACCAAGGAAGAAAAAAAAGAGAAGAAACAGGCTGGGTGCTGCGGCTCACACCTGTAATCCCAGCACTTTGGGAGACCAGTGCAGAAGGATCACTTGAGAGTAAGAGTTCGAGACCCAGCCTGGGCAACATAGCAAGACCCCATCTCTACAACAAATGTTTTAAAACATGCCAGGCATAGTTGTTTGAGCCTGTAAGTCCCAGCTACTCAGGAGGCTGAGGCAGGAGGATCACTCATGCCGAGGAGTTCCAGGATGCAGTGAGTTATGATTGTGCCACCGCACTCCAGCCTGAGTAACAAAGTGAGATGTGACACCAAAAAAAAACAGAAGGCAAATTACCAATTTCAGGAATGAAAGGATATCAGTACATATCCTAAAGATATTATAAAGCAAATAAGGAAACATTATACACAATTTTATACCAATGAAATAGATAACTTAGATGAAATGGACAAATTATTATTATTATTATTATTATTATTATTATTATATATTTTTTAAGTCAGGGTCTCACTCAGTCACCCAGGCTGGAGTGCAGTGGTGCGATCTCAGCCTGCTCACACTTCAGGCTCCACCTCCCAGGTTCAAGCGATTCTCCTGCCTTAGCCTCCCGAGTAGCTGGGATTACAGGAATGCGCCACCATGCCCGGCTAATTTTTGTATGTTTAGTACAGACAGGGTTTCACCATGTTGCCCAGGCTGGTCTCAAACTCCTGACCTCAGGCAATCTGCCTGCCTTGGCCTCCCAAAATGCTACTGCTAGGATTACAGGCATGAGCCACCGCACCTGGCCAGGACAAATTTTTTTAAAGACACAAACTACCAAAGTTTTCTGAAAAAGAAATAGAAAGCCAGGTGTGGTGGCTCACACTTGTGATCCCAGCACTTTGGGAGGCTGGGGCGGGCGGATCACCTGAGGTCAGGAGTTCGAGATCAGCCTGGCCAACATGGTGAAACCCTGTCTCTACTACATACACAAAAATTAGCCAGATGTGGTGGTGCGCACCTGTAATCCCAGCTGCTCGGGAGCCTGAAGCAGGAGAATCACTTGAACCCAGGAGGTGGAGATTTCACTGAGCCAAGATCGTGCCACTGCACTCCAGCCTGGGCAACAGAGCCAGACTTCATCTCAAAAAAAAAAAAGGAAATAGAAGTGCATACCTTTAGTCCCAGCTGGGAGGCTTGGGGAAGAGGATCACTTGGAGCCAGGAGTTCAACACTGCACTGCACTATGATCATGCTTGTGAATAGCCACTACATCTAGCTAGGGCAACATAGCCTGACTCCATCTTAAAAAAAAAAACAAAAATAAAAAATAGAAAATCTGGATAGCTCTATATTTATTAAAGAGATTGAATTTGTAGCTAGAAACTTTCCCACAACAAGATTTCCAGGCCTTGATTACTTCACTGGTGAATTCTACTGAGTATTTAAGGATGAAATTGGCCAGGCACAGTGGCTCATGCCTATAATCCTAGCACTTTGAGAGGTGAGGCAGGCGGATCACCTGAGGTCAGGAGTTTGAGACTAGCCTGGCCAACGTGGCAAAACCCCGTCTCTACTAAAAATACAAAAATTAGCTGGGTGTGGTGGTGGGCACCTGTAATCTCAGCTACTCGGGAGGCTGAGGCAGGAGAATTGCTTGAACCCAGGAGGTAGAGGTTGCAGTGAGCCAAGATCATGCCATTTGCACCATTGCACTCCAGCCTGGGCAACAGAGTGAGACTTTGTCTCAAAAAAAAAAAAAAAAAAATCTACACACAAACGCTTCCAGAAAATAGAAGGGGAGGGAGCACTGCCCAGCTCATTCTGTGAAGCCAGAATTACCCTGATAACCAAATCCAGACAAAGACCTTAGAGGAAAAGAAAACAACAGGGCAGTATTCCTTATGAACATAGATGCAAAAATGTTTAATAAGATGTTAGCAAATTGAACCTAGTAAATACAAAAAGGTTAATAAATTTTGTGCAAGTGTGTTTATCCTAGGAATGCAAGGTTTGTTTGGCAATTGAGAACCATAGTATTTCACCATATGAACAGATCAAAAAAACAAAATGTGATTTTATCAATTTATGTAGAAAAGGCTGACAAAATTCAACTTCCCTTCATGATTAAAACAACAACAACAAAAACTCACAACAAAATAGAAATAGGAAATAGTAGGGAATTTCTTTAGCCTGAGAAAATCGACAGTTAATATCGTCCTTGATGATGAAAGGCTGAATGCTTTCCCTCTAAGACTGTGGACAAAGATATCCACTCTCCACTTTGATCCAACATTGTATTAAAAGTTCTAGCCAATGCATTAAGGCAAGAAAAAGAAATGAAAGCCACGTAGATTTAAAAAGAAGAAATAAAACTTCCTTTTCTCGTAGGTGATGTGTCCATCTATGTATAAGACCCCAAGAATCTATTAAAAAAAAAAAAAACCTAGAATAAGTGAGTTCACCAAGTTCACAGGATGTAAAATCAATATACAAAAATGAAAAGTATTCCTATATACTAGTAATGAACAATTGAAAATTAAAATTCAAAAACACCAGGGATAGTATACAAATCTTAATTGTTTTTCTTTATGCTTACAGTAAATTGAATTTTTAAAAGATATTATTTGCAGTAGCCTGAAAAACATGAAATTCTTAGGGATACATCAAACAAAATAAGTGTAAGATTTGTATGCCTATAATTCCTAAATATTATCGAAATTAAGGAAAATTTAAATGGAAAGAGATACCATTGTTCGTGGATCAAAAGACTCAGTATTGTTCAGCTGTCCATTCTTTCCAAATTGATTCATAGATTCAGCAGGGTCCCAATCAGAATCCCAGCAGGATCTTTGTAAAAACTTATAAGTTGATTCTAAAATTTATATGGAAAAGCAAAGGACCTAGAATAATCAAAACAACTTTGAAAAAGAATAAAGTTGGAGGCCCCACACTGGTTTCAGGACTTACTATAAAGTACAGAAATCAAGGCAATGTTGTATTGGTATAAGAATAGGTATATAGATCAAAGGAACATGATAGATAACCTAGAAATAGATCCAATCACAAATGGTCAGCTGATTTTTGACAAAAATGCCAACATAAAATTCAGTGGAGGGAAGAATAGCCTTTTCAACGTATAGAGCTGTAACAATTGGACATCAAAATGCAAAACAAAACAAAAAGGTGAGCCTGAAGCCTACTCAAAAATTAACTGGGAAGGTAAGATCTTAGATGTATATGTAAGAGGAATAATGATAAAGAACTAGAAGAATATCTTTGTGATCTTGGTGTAGGCAAAATTTTTTTTAGATGGAACACAAGCGCAAACTATAAAAGAAAAAATAAATTGCACTTTATCAAAATTAAAAACTTCCACTCTTCAAGATACTCTTAAGAAAAATGAGAAGTCACATACTGGGAGAAAATATTTATAAAACATATATTTGGAAAAAAAAATTTTGTATCCACAACATATAAAGACCTCTTATAAGAAAATGACAACCTTATTAACAAATGAACAAAAGATTTGAACAGATAAATCACCAAAGATAGATAGTTGGCAAATAAGCACATGAGAAATGTTCATTGTTAGACATTAGGGAAGTACAGATTAGAAATCACAATGAAAAGCCACCATAGACCTAACTAGAATGGCTAAAAAATATTTTTAATAATAGTAAAGTGCTGGTAAGGGTGCAAAGGAACTGGAATTTATACTTATTGGTGTGAGTGAAAACTTTAGAAAAGTTTGGTAGTTTCCTGGAAAGTTAAACATTCACTTGCCATATGACTCAGCAATTCTACTTCTAGATATTTACCCACAAGCTGTGAAAACATAAAACAGGACAACACAAAGACCTTTACCCAACTGTTCGTAAGATCCCTGTTCATAATGCCAAAAATTGGAAGCAGCCCAGATGACTGCATACATCCATACAGTAGAATGCTACTCAGCAATCAAAAGGAAAGAACTGATACTTGAAGCAATGTGGATGGATCACAAAAGCAACATGCTAAGTGAAAGAGACCAGATACAAAAGACTATGCTATATGATTTCTATTTCTGGAAAAAGACAAAACTATAGGGACAGAAATCAGATCGGTGCTTGCCAAATTATGCCACTCCACTCCTCATAAATGCCTGTGGATCACTTGACAAAACTCAGACTTCTTAGTGTGACCGATTCAAGGCCCTACATAACTTGACTTCAATCCAACCTCTGTACTTTCAACTCTTTGTACTGCTTCCCTGAGCCAGCAGAGACAGTTCTCCAGCATTCCTTGTCATGCCTCTGCTAGTGGTATTTTCGCATTCTGCAATGCCTTTCCTTCTCAGAAATTTTGCTCGATCCTTCAAAGCTCATCTTACATCTTACTACCAATTTGTAGTGTTTCCTGATCCCTCAGTCTCCTCCTTCCTCCCTGCCTTTGCAGTGTATGTATTTCTGCCACATTTCTTATTCATTCTTTTGTGTTAGAATTGGTTGTTTACATATTTACAATCCATTCCGAATAGCAGGAATCTTACCTGTATTCCTGACGGGACTGGTACAGTATGTGCTCAATAAAATGGCTATAGGGCTGGGTGCAGTGGTGTATGCCTGTAATCCCAGCACTTTGGGAGGCCAAGGCGGGAGGATTGCCTGAGCCTAGTAGTTTGAGACCAGCCTGGGCAACAAAGTGAGACTCCCAAAGTGAGAGCCAAGCATGGTAGCACACACCTATAGTTATAACTACTCAGGAAGCTGAGGTGGGAGGATTTGCTTGAGCCCAGAAGGTCAAGGCTGCAGTGAGCCATGATCTCGCCACTGCACTCCAGGTTGGGAGACAGAGCCAGACCCTGTCTCAAAAAGTCCGTGAAATTCAGCTCCATACCCTTTCTTTCTCTTAAAACAAACGAGCAACAACAACAACAAAAACCCACACACTGTGTTGTGTGATAATCATGCTGCAAAAGAGTATATAAAATGTATATGAAGAATTTAAACAAAGCTTTTAAAAATTTACCCACTACTTAGCTTAAGAAATAGAACATCACCAATATCTTTGAGCCTCCTGTGCATGCCTCTCAAATCATATGGCCTTCCCTAGTGGTAATCTTTGAGAGATTACCACTATCCCAAATTTTATATTAATTAATTAATACATTAATTAATTCCTTTGTAGTTTCAGTACATATTTGTATGTCTGAATCATATTCTTTAGTTTTACCGGTTTGCAAAATTTTGTTTAAATGAAATCATATCATATGTATTCTTCTCACTTGTTTTTTTCCCTTCAACATTATGTTTTGGAGATAAACCTATGTTGTGTGAAGCTATAGTTCATTAGTTTCCAGTGTTCTACAGGATTTCATTGTACAAGTGATCAATACTTTATTTATATGTTACCATTAATGAGCGTTTGGGCTGTTTACATTTGGGGTCTGCTGTGTACATGCTTGCAAATATCTCCTGGAGAACATATGCAAAAGTATATAACTAGAAGTAGAATTGCTAGGTTGGAGGGTATATGTGTGTTTAGGTTTAACCTGTAATGCTCTAGTATTGTCTAAAATAGCAACACCAGTGTACACTCTGACATCTAAAGGGGTTTCTCTGCTCCAGTCCTTATCAGTGCTTGGCATTGTCAAAGTTAATTTTCACCAATCTAGTGGGTATGAAATGGTATCTCCTGGTTTTAACTTTCATTTCCCTGATAATGTGGAATGCTCATCTTTTTATATGTTTATTGCCATTTATGTTTCATCTGGTGCCTCTTTTTGCCTTTAGTGAGTCCAGTTGTCTCTACACCATCTAATCATTGGGTCTTTATTTCCCCACTGATCTGCCAGCTTTGTCATGAATTAAGTTTTCATATGTGTGCAGAAGAATAGATCACCCTCTGTTCTAAGCTTCTGGTCTGTTTTTCCATTTTGGGGCAATACCATACCATATTTATAAGTCTTGATATCTCTACGCCCTTTTTTCCCCTTCCTATACCTTGAACTTATCAGTTACACCCATTGGTGCCCTTTTTTTTTTTTTTTTAGTTCCTGTAGAAGAATGGTCTGATTACTGGGCCAGCTTTTTTTTTTTTTAAATTTACAAATTGTAAAGTTCAGTTAGTTACCCATTTATCCCCTCTTCAAAAACAAAACAAAACCTTTTATTTGACATTTACAGTATTTTTAGCCTTTTGACATATCCTGCACATGTATCATTATTCTGAAATAAAGATCAAAGTAAAATAGATACTTAAATACTATTTTTTATTCCTTTCCTTAATCCCATTCTTAAAGACTACAGCCCAAAAGCCTCACAATTTAGAATATATATTTGTTTGTGTGTGTGTTCCTAGACAACCAAAAAGGTAAATTTGATTTTCCTAAGGCTTGAAAATCTAGCATAATACCACAGTTCTCATTACCAGGCCTGATCATCCTTCAGCCACTGTAACATTGCTCATTGTTCAGTATTCCTTATTGCTCAGCACTTTCCTTTCCTGCTGAAGTAAAGGAGTTTCTCTGTCTTGTGGTAAACTTGTTTTCATATTTGTCAATTTTCCTTTCAGCCTCTGCCTGTGAGTTTCTGGATATTGTAGAGCTGCTGCTCCAGTCTGGTGCTGACCCCACTCTCCGAGACCAGGATGGCTGCCTGCCAGAGGAGGTGACAGGCTGCAAAACAGTTTCTTTGGTGCTGCAGCGGCACACAACTGGCAAGGCTTAATCAAAAGACTGGAAAACTGCAGTCTGTAATAGCATAAGGCTTCCATTATGAAAGAAAACTACAAAAATAATACTTCTTTTCCGCCCGTCTTTGGTATGTATTGGCTAATAAAATCAGTTCTGTGGAACTGGGATTTTGAAGTCTCAGCAATTCATTCTTCTTGCATACATTCTAGGCAGTACAGTTTTGGTGATGAACATGTGTACTGTGCATAATATAATCCAATTCTGCTGAGCATGCTCTGAAATTTATCACTGCTTTAGAGGGTGGGCAGAAGAGGAGACAGATCATATTTCACAATATTAAACATGGCTGCTTTTTTTAAAAACATACAGAAGCAAATGTAACCATTAGGGAAAGTTTCATGCGATCCCAACATGATAGAGATCAAATTATCTTTTGTAGCATTTTGTACACATGGTCTGAATAGGCAGCTAAGATGTCTATTCTTTTGGCAGACATAATTGGGAAGATAGGAAAGAAGAGGGGTGTTAAGAAAAACAAAGCAAAGGAGAAAGCAGAATTTTGTCACGTAAGGGGTGTAGAAGTCAGAACAACTAGATTTACTGAAAATCTCAAAACCCTGGGGCATTTTAGAATAGTACTCTATTTTCACTCTAGGATTGAAACAGATTCTGGAGGATTCATCAGGGTTAGGTCAGATTCCTTAAACTCACCTTCACTAAACAAGAAAGGAATTTCTTTAGGGCTCTTTTAATTGTCTATAATGACCATGTCATATGTAGCAGCAGTCTCTGTTAAAAAAAAAAAAAAAAAGCTTAGATCTGAACTGTTAGGTCTATTTGGGTCTATCTAATATGTTAATGTGAAGTTACTGCTGGATACCAGAAGAGCTTTTGTTTTTTATTAAAAATGTAGACAAGTATGCTATCATTTTAATTTAAAGGATAGACCAGTATGCCACTTTTTTTTTTTTTTTTTTTTTTTTTTGAGACAGGGTCTCGCTATGTCACCCAGGCTGAAGTGCAGTGGTATGATCATGGTTCACTACAGCCTCAACCTCCTGGGCTCAAGGAATCCTCCCACCTCAGCCTCCTGTGTAGCTGAGATAGCTGGGACTACAGGTGCGTGCCACCACACCCCACTAATTTTTGTATCTTTTGTACAGATAGGGTCTCTCTGTGTTCCTCAGGGTGGTCTCAAACTCCTGGCCTCAAGCAGTTTTCAGGCCTCTTACAGTGCTGAGATTACAGGTGTGAGCCACTGTGCCCAGCCAGGTATGCCACTCTTGAAACTGGCTCCCAACATTTTCCCTGTAAGCCCCAAAAGCTCCATCTGGGGAATTCACCAACTTTTACTATTATATAAGGAAAGTAGATAGTTGACATAGGAAGAGAAATGAAATAAAAAATGAGTTGAGATGCAAAGATAACCACTTAAAAGATAATTTTTCTAACAGGTGTTACTATTAAAATAATGAGTAATAAACTGGCTTAGTATAGTCCTCAACGGTGAAGAAGATTTTCATTAGCGTGAACTAACCTGTTCTTTGGAATAAGCCCCTCTGTAACAGAAATGAGGCATATTAGTGCTGTTTATTTTGTGATTTTTCTATCTTCTTATTTTCTGAAATATAAACCAAAATCATTCACCAAGATGATTCATTTTTGAAATAATTTAATTAATCTGTGGAAGTGATATGCATATTAGTACATACTGAAATGCTGTAATTCTAGTAGAGCATTCTCTTCACTGTCTGTTCTTTCACCACAATCCTTGCTACATTGCAACCTGCTGTTTAGCTTAAGTCTTTCACATTCCACACTAATTGAATGTGTTTTAAGAAACATACATTAGTTATAGTGAAGTCACCAGGATGATGCCTACAGTTTTTAATTGGTATTACTTTGTGCATTTTTTAAGACATTAGCAAATCAAAAACCATTTATTCATTTTTAATTTACAGGGTATTTGAGCAAGAAGCTATTAAGGAACTCCTTTTTTCATCTCTCTTTTGCAATTCGAACTTGATATTTCTTAGACAAGTTTTTTATTACCTGTTTTGCCACATCTAAAACTGTATAGATTTTAAGCAAAGAATATAACTTATCTTTTATTTTATTTTAAAGGTTTCAAATTTATATTCAAAGCTATCACTAAAAACAGCCGTCAACTTAACATTTTCAAATACATTCTAAAGCCAATTTCCAAAATCTCTATTCTTTATTCATGAGTGTCTGAATTTTGAGAAACCTTGTTATCATATAATAATCTATAGATCATCTCGCTGTGCCTTAAAACACTGTTCTAGGCCCATGGCATTCCCTTTTCTCAGTATTATGTATATTTAGAATTAATATACTACATGGGATATTAATATACTACATGAGATATCTTGAAAAGTCTCATAGAAAGTAGTGAATTACCAATCAGAAGCTAACTAAATCTTTTAAACCTATTACAATTATGTTTCTAATAAAGATGTAAGAAGTCAGCCAACTGGCCACATATAATCTCTTATGCTTGTCAGGTAGAAGGGTAACAACCAACGTAAAATATCTGGAATTGTATCTAGTATATCTTTTTTTAATGTTTCAGCATTTTCCAGCTAAAAGGTTGCTATAATCCAGTGAACCTTTCTATTAAATAGGTATTTCTTAGCTTCCTGCCAGGTTTAACTACTTGGCTGTGGGTTATTATTCCATGTACACTACAGCATCTCTGAGATTAATGAATAATGTGTGTGATTGTAGCAGAGCTGAGCTTGGGTTGCAGAAGAGTTGAGCGTCCAGACAAATATATGCTTCAGTTGAACATGAAAGCTTTTATCAAACTTCAAGCCCTTAAAAATTCCCCTCCATAAATAAATATTTATCATAGAATAGGTATGTAACCCATCAGCTACAATTTAGTAAGGCAAATATTGAGTTTAAATATTTATGAGTGAATTTCAAATCCCAGTTCCTAAGGTGATTTGAGTCAAATGTTTTCATCATAGTTACAATATTATATTTGATCAGTTCTGAGATGCACCTATTTTCACTTTTTTTTGAGACGAGGTCTCACTCTGTTTCCCAGGCTAGAGTGCAGTTCTCATTTTAACATATCCAAAATTGGATGGCTTTTATAAACAATGGCATATCGTAGTTCAGTTGCCAGCATTTTTCTTAGTGATACATAAACTTATGTTTCTTATAATCAATTATATCTTAGCTTCAATGAAATAACAGCAGTTACGCCGTTTTTTGGGTTTTTTCGTCTTTTTGAGTCAGGGTCTCGCTCTTGTCATCTAGGCTGGAGTGCAGTGGCACCATTATAGCTCACTGCAGACTTGACTTCCCTGGCTCAAGCAATCCTCCCACCTCAGCCTCCCAAGTAGCTGGGACCACAGGTGCACACCACGAGGCTCAACTAATTTCTTTTTTTCTCCCTGTATTGCCCAGGCTGATCTAGAACTCCTGGTCTTAAGTGATCTGCCCGCATCGGCCTCCCAAAGTGCTGGGATTATAGGCAAGAGCCACCAGGCTTGGCCACATGATCTTATTTATTCAAAATCAGGGTAATTATCCAAGCCTTTCATATCAAGTCCAAAAGCTTCTCTGAACTATGTTATCAGGATAAGCAAAAGCAAAAACAAAAGCAGCCATACTCAAAGGTGCATTATCAGGCCTCTTGGTGGATTTTATATATACACATTGAGTTTTCGTTTTATACCATAAAGACCTTAATATCGGCCAGGCTTGGTGGCTCATGCCTGTAATTCCAGCACTTTGGGAGGCTGAGGCGGGCAGATCACCTGAGGTCAGGAACTCGAGACCAGCCTGGCCAACATAAAGTGAAAAACCCCATCTCTACCAGAAAATACAAAAATTAGCTGAGCATGGTGGCGCACGCCTGTAGTCCCAGCTACTTGGGAAGCTAAGGCAGGAGAATCACTTGAACTCGGGAGGCAGAGGTCACAGTGAGCCAAGATCGCGCCACTGCACCAGCCTGGATGACAGAGCAAGACTCTGTCTCTCAAAAAAAAAAAAAAAAGACCTTAATACCATCTTGCGTAATCATGTGATTTGAAAAGTTGTTATGATTATTATTGGAACTTTACCTTGAGTATCTTTAATTACTTTAGTAATCATTCACAATTTCTTCACCAGAGAGATGTTGGATTAAAGTATAGTGATTATCAGACTCAAGAAAAAATATGCTTCCTTCTTATGCTTGTCAGCCAGTGTTTATTATGCACCAAGTATGGTCAATTTTCAAATATGCATTAATTGGCATTACACTAGAGGATTGAACAGGTAAAGCTATTTAACCTAATCTTTATTTACTTGTCCTTGAAATATTCCTGTCATGATTTTTGTATGGATCACTTCGCATGAATCATGTATAGTTATTGGGAATTCACGGCTTATTTCTTAGTCCAGGGAGACGAGTCCTTATCCGTAATGCTTGATTTCTTTTTTTTTGGGTGTTTTTTTTAATTTTGGAATGTTTGCATTATATACGTACCAGTTGAACATCCCTAATCCAAAAGGCCAAAATCCAAAATGCTTCAATGAGAATTTCCTTTGACATGTAAGTGCTGAAAAAGTTTTGGGTTTTGGAGCATTTAGGATTTTGGTTTTCAGATTAGGGATACTCAACCTGTATTTTTCTTTTATACTTGAATTCTTCAAAATTTTCTTTCGTGTGTTTTGTTGTATCACTTTTTCTTAGCACAATTACAAAACAAATGTAATTATTTCACATTTTTCACTCTCTTATGGGATGCATGTACTGGAATTACTTCTGGGGACACTATTCCTTCCTTTGTATTCCTGGTCCTAAAAACCAGGTCAGGGTGTTCACAAGTTACAGACTGGTTTCTATGCATGACAGAATCTTTTGCTGATTTTATTCCTAAATGATAGAACACCGAAGTTAAAAACCAGGTGAGAAAACCAGGGGAGGAGCTGCCCAACAGCATGCACTTGTCTCATGATGGAGCTCTAGGCACTCAGGGTGGGTTTTTCCTAGAGGTAGGAAAGTCACTATTTGAACCTAATGCTACTGGATGCAGTGGCTGAACATGTGGGACTATGAGGGCATTAAGGAGTCAACAGGTGACTTCCAATGGACTGTACTAGGCAGCAGCCACATTTATACGCACTAAAAGCAGGATTTATTTTTCCTCTCACTTGCGTAGCAATCTCGGTTTCCATTTTAATATTTAGAAGGTCAGTTCAGTTGATGGACACTTTGTGTAATAAAAGGCTCTTTTAAAGTACAAGCTTATGCACACACACAGGATAAAAAGTGGCACTTCCTGTGCCCATGGCTTTCATGGAGTACATTTGTGGAGCCCAAAGCTTAGTCCTGGATATGTTTATAGCACTTTAGCTCCGTTTGTGAGTTTGGAACCCTTCCAAAAAAAAAAAAAAACAGAAAGACATATATTATTGTTTATAATCTGCTTTATTCTGCCAAACCTTGACTGAACAGACTTGTGCATTGCTGTTTAAATCCCTCAGTGCCTTTAACTACCGATACAGAAAGTGGTTAATGCGCATTCTAAACGAAGCTTGGCATCCACTCCAGGGAATCACTTTAATTGAGGAGCATTAAATGTTAAAATGATTTTTTTTTTAAAAGCCAGCACACACATACTGAGTATAGAAGTTCTGGCCCACCAGTAATGTAGTTTCTTAGTTATTGTATTCCTCCAGCTTTAAGCCCTGCAGTTGACAGGTGTCGAAAAAGTGACTTTCAATTCCCTAGGCCACTATCTGCAGGCAGCTGGCCAGTGAGGAGGCAACCTTCAAGGATTCCACTTCAGAGGAGGGGAGGGAGCTGTCAACTTTATGGATGTTTGTTTTTCTGAAATAATAAACTAGTCCCAGGTGACTAAAATATGAGATTTAACCCCAAAGTTCTTGCCTGGGCTCTCCATTGCTGTGCAGAAGCCATCTGTTGAAATCTATTTACCATTTTAATGGTCTCTCTTGCTCCTTTTTTTTAACTGCTTATTTCCAACTCCAAATGTGTGCCAAGACCACTTTTTTGGGTCTATATTTTATCTTTCAGAAAGCAATTCCCAGCCTTTCCCAAATCCCCAACCCCTCCCAGCCAACAGGAGATCCTGGTCCAGGGTTGGCAAGCAAGAGAAAGATAAATCATTAAAATTTTTTTAGAAGCCTCTCCTACAACTCTAGAGGCAGCTCGGCCTCTATGAGCCTTGTAAGCTCTGACCAGTTCAGGGACACCCTGTAACTTGCCCAATTTAGTTACAGAATAACATACCAGTTTGTGTGTAATACTTTTATTCAATTTTTGTGTTTTTGGAGATGGCTAAAGGAAAAATCACCAAAAAGAAAGGGTTCTAAAGCAAAATCCTGAAATCACAATGGCAAAAATGACAGAAGAAAATGAATTAAAAAATCAAAAGAGACAGATGTTACATGCAGAAGCCCACGTCTGCTTTCTCTGAGAGGATGTGATATACTCTTCCCCGGGCAGGAGCTGATCATTTAAAAGACCTTTATTTAATAGTTTCGGATGGTTTATTTGTATTACTCCTTTTAGAAGGATGATAATAAAATTTCCCTTTTCCTAATGATTTGGCCCCATTTTATAAACATTGATTTTTTTTTTCTCCCTCCTAACTCAATACTTCTCCACAGTACTGGCTGAACTATTTACTTCCCTGTGGCAGTCATGAGACAAATAATCATCCATACAGAGCTTGATCAGTGCTCCCTGCACAGCCAGGCAAAGGGACTTTATGAAGAAAGGCACTAGGAATTCTGAATAAAAATGAAATAGCATTCTTCTAAGCAAGTGTGGCAAAGGACACACTTTCAGACTGTAAAGGACAATTTTTAAACTGTGCCTCACATAACAAATCTTAGGAAATACATGCAGATACATTGAGGATCACCTCTCAAGATGTTATTTGCAGTTTAGCCATCAGTTAAAATGTGCAACACACTGACTTGCCTTTCATTTCTTTTTTCCTTTTGTGATTTTAGCTGAGTAGAATCCTGGGCCCAAGGGGAAAGGACAGGAAAGCAATGGAACACCGACTGCGGAGCTTCCATTTGTTCTCCTGAGTGAGTCTTGCTTACTTCTTTCTGGCTAGTGATATCTTTCCTTTATTCTTTAAGCACCTGTCTTTTTGGAAAACCACTGTCAGAAAGAAAATCAGACTGCTCAGGTGCCAGTCTCCAGTGACCAAACTAAAATAAGGGGGTTGTTGTTGGGGGGACCAGATCTTCTCTCCTTTGTGAGCTGCAGCCATTTTATAATCCCAAAAAGTTATTACTAGGTTAGCATTGTGGTGGAAGCTGTGTACACTAGAGGATAAAGTGGAAGCGGTCCAATGAACCTGCTATACTCAAAAACAGTTGACAGTATGTTGAAAAGAAAGATGCAACATAGGCTGGTGATGAGGGGCTGAGAATGGAAGACAAGTTAGGCTACCCAAAAACATGGTATATACTGCATAAACTAGCCAAAATTCTCATGCCCATTACCAGTGCCTCAGCAATGAGTAACCAAGTTTAGGAGCAACAGAGCCCTTCCTAGCCACATTGTGAATTTCCCTAACCACCACCCAAGAGACTGGGCTAGTGAAGAAAAAAAGACCTTATGTACAGCACCTTCTGTATTCCCCTACCAATATCTTCACTCCCATTTGAACTTCTCATCTTCTCCACCCTTCCTTGGTATATAACCCAGTAAGATCTCTTGCCTTTCTCAGCCTAATAAAGCACTTAACACGGGAGATGATTTTGGCAAAGGATCATGACTCTCCTTGACAGCAGAGGGGGGTCTCCACTGAAAGACCTTTAATCCCTCCAAGAATCCCACTGGGCATTCTGCCTGGGAGGTACTAACTTTCCGGTTTAAGTGGGTAGACTTTAGGGGACAAAGCAGTTGTAGGACTTAGGTTAAGTCACAACAACCCAGTGGCAGCATTAGAGAACTCAGAGGTCCAGAGCCCAACCTCTTGCTTTGTACCTAAGTAAATTGTTCTATGTAGTGCTTTTTTTTTTTTTTTAAGTTTTCTCTATCCAGGAGAGGAGAAAAAACAAAGGGGGAGAGGGAAATGCCACACACACAATAAGGTGGCAGAGAAGTTGGCACTGCCACTGTCTAAGGAGTCTCAGAATATTTCACCAAGTATTCCAGGATAACTAATAGCTAAACATGTGATGAATGAGATTTCCTTGCCCACTCTCCCTAACGAGACTCTATGAGCACCGTCCAGTAGAGCCATCTGCAATGATAGAACTGTTTTATATCAGTGTTGTCCAAATACAGTAGCCACTGGTCACATGAAGCTGTTGAGCACCTAAAATGTGTCTAGTGTAAGGAACTAAACTTTTAGTTTTATTTAATACTAATTTAAATTTAAATAGCCATGTGTGGCTAGTAGCTACCATATTGGACAATGCCACTGCTTTGGATCTTCTCTTCAGCCAAACAAAACTAATGACTAGTGGGGAAAAGAAACACGCTGTAGTTTTTCCACAGTGGAATCCCAGCTGTAAAGAAATGCTATGACTTTTTTTTTTTTTTAATGTAATGAAAAAGTCTCTGTTGCTGTTTCCATTCCAGCTAAACTTAGGGTCTGCACAGTAATAAAGACTCCTGCAGAGAAAAAAAACCTAAATGGAGATTCTCCTAGAAAATGTTTGTCCAGGAGCCCTGATGACTCTGATGAGGTGTTTCTGTCCCTCTGTAAATATAGACATTTGCATATACTTTCTCTAGAAAGAAAAATGTATGAGTGTGAAGGACTTTTAAAATGCTACTGGAGAGGCCGGGCATGGTGGCTCACACCTGTAATTCCAGCACTTTGGGAGGCCCAGGTGGGCAGATCACTTGAGGTCAGGAATTTGAGACCAGCCTGGCCAACATGGCAAAACCCCGTCTCTACTAAAAATACAAAAAATTAGCCAGGCGTGTTTGCACATGCCTGTAATCCCACGTACTCTGGAGGCTGAGGCACGAAAATCACTCGAACCCAGGAAGCAGAGGTTGCAGTGAGCTGAGATCACACCACTGCACTCCAGCCTGGGCAACAGAGCAAGACTCTGTCTCAAAAAAAATTTTTTTTAAATGCCACTGAACAAACAGGAACTAAAAGTTATATGGTCAACATTTCTACTGCTCATTTCCTAAGTCTGGGGGCAGAGGATTGTGCCCAGGAAATGACTATTAGAAAAACCAGGGAACTTCCTCTAATCAGTCCTTTATTGAGTGGTTCTGGTATTTCATGGCTCTAAGTATAATAGTTCTGGCATTCAGAGTTGTATATTTGGTTTCCTTCTGATGATAAAAGGACCTCACATCACTCAGTTTTTATTTATGTCAAGAGAAAAAACTTCCAGCAAACCAAATGAAAAGCAAGACACATCAGCATCTAAAGAATTTCCATATTTATTTTACATAATTTTACCGTACACATCTCATGCCAACACACAGGAGGCATATACAAACAAACGCACCAGCTTCTGTTTTCCAAAGTCATATGGCAATAAATAAGGATGGGTGGGTCCTTTTTTTTCTTTTTTTCTTTTTTTTTTTCCCCCAGGAAACGAGACTTCATTTCTCTTTAACTGTACAAAATTTACATTGTGAAGGATGAGGGCAACGATCCAGAGCTGAGGGGATCTGGGGCTTTGAGGTCTGATTGCAAGCTCAGAGCAACTTCTGGAATCCCGCAGCCCTGAACCTGCTTGTTTGGCCGAACACAGTCCTCAAGTGGGAAAGTTGGTGTGATTCTTGCCTCTCAGTGGGCAATAGATGAAAGTGGGGGTGTCCTTCCTCTGTTCACCTGTGCTCTGCCTCCCTAAGCAAAGGAATGCTTGGTGCACCTCCCAAACCTGCAGCTGTCTCCTTACCAGAGCTAGCAGCATGAAACTGTGCTTTTAGTGTGGTCCTACCAAGCAGAGTGTGGATGGGATGGCTTTGCTGAGCTCTCTCTTTTTGGCTCCAGTCACTCACTGTGTTTAGAACAGTTGGAGCAACTACTGCAAAAAGGGCCAATTGACCAATCCAAGAAAGAGAGAGCCAGTGATGTGCTTTTCATTTAGCTTTCAGCATGCCCAGAGCCCTTCAGCAGCAGGCAATAAAACAAAACTCATTTCCGCTTAATTGAATTTTTCTTCATCTCACGGTTTCCAATTTTTAAAGTGCAATGTTTAAAAATGAGCCTCCTCAGGCCTTCCAGACCCTGCTGGCTGGGGAGGTATGGTCATTATTTTCATGGTTATAACCAAGTTGTCAGTCGTGGCGTGTGTAAGTGTAGGTGCAGAGAGTGGACTGTCATACAACACACAGCCTTTGCTCATCAGAAGCCTTGAGCCCCCTCCTGTAAAGAGGCAGTTGGAAATCACCAGCTTGAGCTTCTGAGATAGGAATGTCTTTTGTTTTACAGATTTCTTACACTTCCTTGCAAAGTGAGTTTAATGATGAAGATCTAATGGCCCAATTATCTTACTAGGTTTCATGTTTTACACTGCCCCCACCGCCAAAAAAAGTTTAAGGACACTGCCAAATGCTTTTCTTGTGTCTTAATTTTTTCCTCTTTCCCTGATGTTTCACAGTATTCATTTGCAGGAACAGTGTTATCAATGATAGTTGATCTTTATTTTACGTTATATTCATAACTCTCAGATGAGACAAGAAAGAGAAAGCACAAAGACTGACAGGAATTTGCCTGAGGTTGCATAGCAAGTCCTTGAAGGGCCAAGAACCTGACTCCCAACACTGATTTACCCATCGGGCCAGCTTCTTAGCCCTTAAATCTGGTATTTCCTCCGTGGTTTCATTACGTTCCAACAAACAGAGATTCCTCCATAGCCCCTCAGTTTCCATTTTGCTTATACCAGTTAGTTACCACTGGAACTTGGGGTTTTAACTAATTTGCTCCTGGATTCAAGAGCTTCCTACTCTAAAGTCGACCAGCCAGGCACTGCAGATAATGGTTGCCTCTAGAAGGTCTCATTTCATTTTTAAAATTCATCCGTGTCATTTTAGCAAGGGGGGAAACAGCTACCATGTAGCACCTTATACCCCATAATAGACTTCCAAGCAATAGAGGAGTGCCTCTAAGAGAAGCTAAAAGTAATGAATGCCCGGCTTTTCTCCATTTCCAAACCCCAGAAGAGTCTTGTCATGCAATGGCTCATTAGTGGCACCAGCCCACCCATAATGCTAACCCAACCTGTAGGGAGATCCATTTAAAATCTTAGACCTACTGTGGCTGTGCTTCTAAACAGGCAGCAATGTTTGCTGCTTTCTGGGGAGGTGGCTCTGGAAAACAAAGCTCTCCTGGTTTTCAGGCCAGTGCTCTCAAGGGTTTTTCCAGCTAACCAGCCTACTGATGCCAAAGAACTATTGACCTCGTCAACTGCTCACTGAGTTCCTCAAGAGATTTATTATATTAGTATAAATGAGGAAGGCCTCTCCTTCCACTATTGAACTGGGAATTAGTATGATTAACTTACAAAAACAAAAACTGGTCAACTTACAGTGATCTTAAACAGTGCTACACAGAGGAGGATGCCCCCCCCCCTTTAAAAAGCCTGCTCTCCCCCACACTATACTCACCAAAAACTTCAAGGGCCTCTGAAATCCCATGAGTTGCTAAGCCAAATAGTCAACCTGCAACAGTGATCTGGGTGGGCAGCTTTTCAACTGGTTCATTGCCCAGCAGAGCCTTTTCTCCTGTGTATTTTAAGCAGCCTGCTAAGAAGGGTGTATTTAAAAAGCCATCCTCCAAAAAGACGACTGCATTTTCCTTTCCTCACGTGGCATTTGTGTCTTCCTCCCCACCCCAATGTTCCCAATAGCACAGAATTGGCTAGGATTAACACAACATCATCCATAAACATGGAACCTCAAGAGAAGTGTCTATGTTTGCAGACGTCTCAAGCAAAAATCATGACCACTGCAGCACACCAAAAAACGAGGGTACACTATAAAATTGGTCAGAGAAGAGGGCCCGAAGGCTGATCCCGGAATTTACTGTTTTAAAGAACTTAATTGAACTTAGTTTAGTCCTGGAAAAGGGCTTACAAAAGATGTAGCAGTCCAAGAGGAACTGTGTATTCTTCCTTTAGTCTGCCTATGACATGCCTAAGTCTTTGCAGTCCTCAAAAGGTGACCAACCATTCGTAGAAGGAAGGGTCCTTAGGATCTCTGGCCCCATCACTTCATGTGATAGGCAATGCCTTCTCACCCTTTCCTACTCTGCTGATCTCATTTAAGAGAATGGGAGGCCAGAAGAAGCAAACCACAGCTTCCCAGAGGGACAGGAATAAATTCCAGCTGGCTAAATTCCAGTTTGCACATGGAGAGCTTCCTGATGGTAGATGGGTGCACAAGGTGGGTGGGAACTGCAGCACCATTCAGGACAGCGTTACCCACAGCAGTGCAGTCTGTCGCAGGAGTGGCAACTCGTAAAGCGGGGGTTGGCCTTGCTCTGGCCTCAGGCTTAGTGATTTGCTACTGCAAACCTGCACAACGGGGAGTCCCTGCACCACCACTGGCCAGAGAGTTCTGGCTTTCTGACCATGGGACTGCAGCCCAAGGCATGGCAGGTGTCCAGCCAGCAATCCAGAGAGATGCAGCCCAAGAACCACTTAGAACCCTTTGGACAATTTTAGGGCTGCTCCCTAACTTACTCTTCCCAACCAAGGTAGGCCAAAAAAAAAATTGCTGGTTCCTGGAAATGACCAAAACTGTCCTCCAATTGAGTCAGCTAGGACAGCAGAGAAAGCTTTCATTATTAAGGGGGCAGAGGGGTAGACTTGCAAGCTCATCTAAACCAACTCCTTCAAAACGGATTCCAAATATTTCACCCTACAAGGGATGGGGAACTCTGGAAGACTGGCATCAGCCGATATGGCTGAACAGACTGCAGATTTGGAATCCAAATGTGTCTACAAATGTTCACTGATTGTCATTTTGTTCTCCCCACATTTTAGTTTTGCTCATTTTACAGCCCACAGCCTGTCTTGTGGAATAAATGATACAAGCAATTGAAGAAGGCACACTGTGCACCAAGGGGACGACTCAGGCAGTCTGCAGCGGTGGTCCAGGGCTACTCAGCTCAGCCTCAGTCACCTGCAATGAAAACCACCTCTTGCCATCAGAGTCAATGATATAGATGGGACTTAAAAACCAAAACAAGTTCATATTCTCTGGTTTGTAGGAAAGAATTCATATCTTCACAGCAAAAATAAAAATAAAAAAGGAGGGGGCATGTTTTTAATATCAAACTGGCCATCAAAGTGTTCACTGACCTTTAATAACTGATCTTTTCATTTTGAAATATAGGGTTCAATAAGGACGGTCCAGAAATCACTTTTATTTTACTCAAGGGCTGTGAGGCCTCTACCTTAGGAGTCTCAGTTCTGGTGAGAGCAGCGTTTTGGGAGGCATTGTGTGAGACACACCAGTTGGAGCAAAGTTCCCAAAGGCCAAGGGGGCCTATCACAGTCACCTTGTGCTACCAAAGCACTGAGCAGCCAAGCCCCTAAGCAGAACAGCAGGGGAGAGACCCAACAAGCCAGTGTCCCTAGAGCTCTAGGCCATTACCCCCTGTGCTGTGTTCTGAGATGAGGCTGCTCTCCCACTGCTTCCCCAGGGAAACAATGCCCTAGTGTGGTCTCACAGCCTTCTAGGAATCAGCGGAGGACTTCCATTGAAAATAATGGAAATTCACATTGGCGTACTTTCGATCCTTAAAAGGCAAGTCTCTTTTGATCCTTGAAGATATTCTCTCAAGCCAGGGGGGCAGGTAGGGTGGGGAGGAGAGAAGTTTAAAAAGGAGGATGATCCATTTCATCGAGCCAAGAGCCTGGGCTAGTTGGAAAGTCGGGATAGCCTACACTGCTTCCTGTGGAGATGTCAGAGGTGGGTCCCCCAGCCATGGCTCTCAGCGTCTGGCTTACTCCCTGCCCTGCATGCGCAATGATGCCCAAATTACTGTCCACCGTGTAATCCAGCCCATTGAGCAAAGGAGCGTGGGATGGCAGGGACGATATGGAGGATGGAGACTGGGGGATTCCATAGGGGCTCCCATCCCTCAAGTCCTGATAGGATTGTCCTGTCCCGTCCATGGAGAAGCTCCCATTCATTAACTGTCCGCCTGTAACGTCCCCCACGTTGCCATAAATCCTATTGGTGTGGCCAAGTTCTGAGAGAATTTGATCCTCTGTGGACAAAAGAACGGAGATTTATTGTCAGCTGCCAGGACTCTGATGGTCCCCTGCTCTTCACAACCTAGGAACACACATGACCAGGAAAGATGCCCAAGGATGGCAGCTGCCTTGCAGCCAAGCATGGGTCAGACACACCAATATGGCAGCCTGATATTCAGAGGCCAACCCAGGCCAAGGAGAAAAACAAGAAACACCTGCAAAGACTAAATTCCCAGGTCCCAGAAGGATGGACAAATGTTTGGTGAGCTCGTTGGTCCCTTGTGGCTCGTGTACTAATACTCTGGCTACACTGAGGAGGATGAATGCCTAAGGCTGGGTGGGTCAGATGTCTCCACATCACAAATGGAAACTACATGCTGACAACATTTACCCTGAAAGCTTTCAAGCTGAGAAAGGGCTTGGTTTAGTTGGTTGGGAAGCAAGCAGGCCCGTATGGTCAGGGAAGCTGAGGACCACTCTTAGACATCTGTACAAAATCCTTCTGGTCTATCTGGAAGAGAGGTTCAATATCAAAGGACTTGGTTTCTGTCTGTATTCAATAAGCTCTTCACTGGGGACAAAGAATTGACTTGATTAAGGCAAATGAACCTTCTTTTTTCTTAAAGAATTTCATTAAGGGGATCTAATGGAATCTTTGCCACTTGAAAGAATTCATCTCTCCAACAGAGGTGAGCAGTTTTAGTCTTTGAGACATTATTCCCAGAGAAACCAATGATAGGTCAGCCCAGGGACCCACCTGCACCCAACAGAAATTAGCTTAACAATCCAGTATGTTCTAGGTGTTGACTTCAACAGCCCAGATGAGATTGACTTTCCCAATCCTGCCAAGAAGCCTAAAAGGTGAGTATTAGTCCCATGAGCTGTCCCCAAGGTCTCACGGCCCCTGTGTTCTCAGAGGAGGCTGCCCTCTAGGGCTCAGCTGACCTCTGGGCTGAACTACAGTCCTCCCAGGGCATCGTTGTCCTGGCAGGTAACTTGTTCCATCCTCTGTCTCACAAACTTCCTTTTCTATTTCCACCTGGGCCTCTGCACCAATCCCTAAATAAGGCCTCCCCAGACTAGACTTCAACACCCCATCCCTTCTGAGGCCTGCCCCCCATTCCCCTTATGAAAAAACATGGTGGGGGGAGCTCATGCTCTTTAAAGGGAGCAGGAAGATGAAGGCTCCACTCCATTGTCAAATGGCCATGAGTTAACCTTTTCCCTATACCTGTCATCCCGAATGACCAGGGCCCTCTGCGGGAGCCACATGCTCCCTGTGGGAACGATCATGCCTTCCAGGTATACAAATGTGCCAGGCTTTCCCCAAGCACATCCACAGTTGGTTGTGTTCATTGATCCCCACAACGCAGTGAGATGGGCAAAGATATGGTATTCCTCTTGGGAATACTGGGGCTCAAGAGAAGTGAATCGATTTGACAGAGCTGCACTGGAAACCAGGTCTCTGATCGCCAGTTGAGTACTCTTCCCTTTCCCCCCTCCGCAGAAGACCTTCCACATTTGAGAACTCAGTACCTGAGAACAGTTATGATTCTTTGCAAACAACCTGAGGATTCATAACATGCAGTAATTTACAATTTTGCTGATGCACGAATTTGAATATAGCGCATGCTGCAAAGCTTGTGTGCAGGGAACAGAATGAAGTGAGTGGTGGGGAAAGGGATTTCGGAAGTGAAGCCAGTTCCCCATCTCACATGCACTCACAGTACTGATTTCCCAGGAAAAAACCTGTGGAGCGTGACCTCCCCACCACCAGGACTGGAGGAAGGGGTGGCTCTAGGGGACTATGGGAGTAGGCCAGTGTCCCAGCAAAGGGGACAAAGATAGGAGAGGGGCTAGGGGCACAAGGCTGGGACCCAGTCATCTGTTCATAGCTGTGTGGGCTGATGAGGGAGGCCCCAGTCAGCAGGAGGGGAGGGGAGACCTTGGGGCCACAGGACAGGGCCTGGCCCATCCCAGCTTCCAGACCTCAGCAATCTTGTTTCCTACTCCTGTCCCATGGTAAAGGGCCACTACCATTTCCCCCACCCTTCACTGCAAGTCTTAAGGAAAAGCCTGTGTTCAGGAGGGAGTTGCCAAGGCCTCAAGAAAGATCCCTCCTGAGTGCCAGGGATTACAGATTCCCAGGGGACTTTCCTAAGGCCTCGGCCTGGCCCCTCCAGCCCTGCTCACCTCGGAAGCTCAGCTCACTGTCACTAACCCCACAGTCCTCTGCAGAGCTCTCCTTCTCCTGCTTGCTGCTGCCCCGGCTCCTCTTGACGCTCTTATAGAACTGCCCCCAGCGGTGCCGCCCTGCGTCCTTCTTCAGGCGTTTCTCTTTGGCCCTTCTGTTCTGAAACCAAACCTGCCACACAAGCACAAGGGACATACTCAGGGGGCGTCCACCACAAACCCAAAGCCCCCAGGACCCCCTAGGCGGGCGGCTGGAAGCAGACTGAAGCCTGAATGGAGCACAGGTCTGGGAGTGCGATGCGCCCCACCCCCTCTCCCCAGGTGGGCCTCAGAACTCTGTCTTCAGTTCTGGCAAAAGCCCTGGGGTCAAGCCCTGAGCCCAACCACCCATGAGCTGATGTCACTCAGGACACCTTCCACCCCTGTCCCGGGCCTGGGATCCCCAGAGGGCACAGGAGTGCTGGCATCTCACCTGTACGACCCTCATGTCCAGGCCTGTCTCTGAGGACAGCTGCTCCCTCACGTGCCTGGCAGGCTTGGGGGAGTTCTTGTATGCATTCTTTAATGTCTCCAGCTGCTTGGCTGTGATGGTGGTCCGGGGCCGCTTAGCTCCAGCCTCTGAGTCATCTGCAAGGAAAAACCACTGCTTACTGGCTTCGGCCTATCTGCAGCAGCTGCGCCTCCTCCCACACCCTCCCTTCCATCCTTTCTGCACCTAAGCCTGCCTGCTGTAGGCAGGACAGCGCGAGGCACAGGGGACATCAGAGTGGAGAGGTCCCCACTCTCATGGCACTGACTCCTGCACCACGGGCCTTCCCAAGCCACTGAAAAGTGAGGACAGCAGTCCTTTCTCTGCTCAGCTCCCTGCCTCAACCCTCCCCTGCCAGCCCAGCTGCACAGAAGTCTCATCAGATTGAATGTACCCAATTCCACACGTCCCTGTCATGACAAACACTCTGTTCACACATCCTCATGAGTTCTTGCCAGAGCTGTGAAGGTGAACAGCCAGGTTGAAGTCATGTTCAAAGTCGCCCCGGATGCCCTCCCCTCTGTCTCATCGGGAGTCTCCCATTTCCCCACAGCCATGTCACCTTTGCCCTGGCGTCACTGGGCTCACAGCCAGGGGTGAGCTTGCACACCCAACAGTGTCTAAGCAGGTTTCTAAACTATAGGTCAGAACCCACTCGTGGGCTGTAAAGTCAACTTAGTGGATCAAAACTAAAACAGGAAATCAGATGAAGAGAATGGGATGGAATGGCAAGATCATTTCATTAGTTTTTATTGTATAAATATGTGTACTGAGATGAAATGTAAAATGAGTTTTACTGTGGATTGTAGTCAAAATTTTTTGAGAAAACTAGTCTAAGGAATGTTCTGGGCAACACACACTGATCAACACAAAGTCCTAGACAGATTTTGAGTGAACAAGCTCAAGTTCCTGTTAGTTAAAGTCTGGTTTGTTCCATTCAAAGTCAGGTACAGAGAGAGGCGCGTGCGTGTGTTCGGAAGCACAGGTGAATGTAAAGGTTTGTTTCCTCTCCCAGCACTTAGGCTTACTGCCCTTTTCTCCACAGTGCCCCTGGAGGACACACAGAATAAAGTCAGCAGCTGGCCTGGGCAGCTCTGCTCTCTGTGCTTGCTCACCTGTGTGCCCTGGAAAGTGTCTCTGTGACATTCCTGACTTCCTCTCTGTCTTTTCTCCTTTCTTTCCATTCAAGAAAACCCTCTCTTAGAAACAATAGTAGCCAACATGTGTTAGCACCTACCATGTGCTGGTGTTGACTAAGGACTTTATATGCATTCGGTCCTCACAATCTACAAGGCTCTCCCTGGAGTCAGCAGACCTGGCTTCAGTGTTCTTGATGAGTGAGTGACTTGGGCCAGTAACTCACTTCCCCCTTGGAAGTCCAGAGGGCAACACGGCCTGCCCTGATCTTGGGAGGCACTAGAGGAATGAAGCAGCTGTGCGGCCAGGACATGTGTGCACACAGTGAGGGGGGACACACCCGTGCCTTCCCTTCTCCTCGGGCTGTTTTCTTCTCTCACGTGGCCACTGTCATCCCGGAACTACTGTGGCCCAACTCCCTCCCTGAAGCCCTGAACCCGAAGGGTAGGGATTCTGGAGCCCCTGCCGCAGAGACTACACTACTTAGAGAGTCATTCCAAAAGACAAAGGGGAACCTCCAAAATGCCTTCCTTTTCATTCTGAGGAGTCTGTCCCTTCTGTGCATATTTATAGTCTACACGGGAGTGTCTGATGCAACTTTGAATTATGCAAATGGGAAATAGTGCACTTGTGTATAATCTTTATATTAAAAATGTGAAATAATGCAATCACCAAAAATGTTTTAATTTCTCGAGAATCACTTAATTTCAAAATAGCTTGGCCTACGGAATTATAAATTCTTTTCACCACAGCCAGATGGTAGCTCCACTGGGATAGACCCATCATCCTGGTTGGTGGCCCGCTGGTTCGGCACTGCTACACACACAGGATTTTCTTCTTGCAATGATGGGGACTAATATGCTGTTATTTTAACATTCACTGTTATTATAATTTAAAATCTTTTTTATATCCCATAACAATGTCATCCAAGTATTCATTAAGTAGCAGTGGCAGTGCTCGTGCTGAAAAATGTACCCAAAAATCAATAACTTTGGTACGGAAGTTAAATGTGATAAAACGCTATGAGGAAGGCCAAGGGAGCCCATGATACCCTGGGCTGTTAATTTAGGAGAGAGCGTTCTGCAAGGTATTCAAGATAATGCTGAGAAAATAAAAAGTAGCATTAAGGCAAAGATACACTTCACTGGTTATGGATTTATGTGCTCTCAGAATATACCACCCCCCACACACACTCTACATTAATTCCTATGGGAAAATTAGTCTTAAAATATGTTAGTTTTGAATGATGCAGGGTCTCCTAGAACTTGTCCCTGGCATAAAACGCAACCTCATTATATTGAAAATGCAAATATCCAGGGAGACGGAACAAGTGAACAAAATCATTCACACTAAGGTGCAAGTAACTGCTCTGAGATCCTTTGTTTAGCTAATGGGAGGGAACTGTAAGCCTGCAGGAGGGCTGAGAGTAGCAAGGAGGAATTAAAACAACCTGAAAAGACAGCCAGGCATTCTGCAGTGGACAGAACTCCCCGCTCCTCCAAGGATCACCGATTGCCCAGGACAGAGGAGCCCTGCCTTGCTCACAGCCAGGGTGGGGTCAGGAAAGGACCCGGGGAACAGGCCAGAAATACTGTGTAACATTCCGCTGCTTTAAAACCTCAAGCACACCTCACCTCCCTGTTTGCACTTCTCTTCCACGTCAGTCTCTTATTTCACATCCCATTTCACAAGCCTCATCCTATTTAAACCTCAGGAAAACAGCCCTACGTGGCAGATGCTATGATCCCCCATAGACAGCTGAGAAGCCGAGGGTCAGCCAGTTCTACAACTTGCCAGGAGATCTCCCTGTGTGGGGGGGATGCCCAGCCAGCTTCTGACAGCAAGTCCGGCATCTTCCCATCATCCTGCAGAGGTCTGCTGTGGTGCAAATATTCCTCGATAAAACTGTGAGCACCACAATGTCATTCCCACCTCCCCAGCCAGATTCTGACCAATCTACATCTGTTTCTCTTGTCTCTTGAACCACCCACAACATCAGGAGATGCTGAGCTGAGAGTGCTCAGAGTCCAAATGAGGCCTCTGATGAGAACCAGCTGCAGGCCGGGGAGGTCGTGCCATCTTAGTATCTCTGATGAACGGCACTAGACTTCCAAAGGTGTCTTGGTATCTCTGAGTCCATCTGCTGTGATGGTTCCTCCCTGACAAGTTGCCCTAATCTCCCGTGACATCACAATTGACTTCAAGGCAATAGCATGGAGTGAGTTTTAAGAAACCAGAGCAGATTAGTACATGCAGGCAAAGAGCTTTGGGATGGGTTTGCAGAGGCCCCAGGTCTCTGGAGGAAGGAGGTCAAAGGCCTCTGTCCACCCTGAAAGGCCAGAGCTGTGGGGGTGGTGGGAGGGAAGGTCCTCAGAGGCAGGTAGCCCTGCCCACTCCTGCCATGGACCAAAGCCAAACCCAGCTCCAGCTGGCTCACCTAAAGGGCCCTTATGAATCCCCTCTGCTTCCTCACCACCACAATCCCTTTATTTTATACTGTGTTCATTGAACAAAAAACCAGTTTCTCCATTATTGATGAGATCTGTATAATATGTGTGTGGGCCCAGAAAAGATCTAGAAGGAGATACATAAAATTGTTGTTAATTTTTTTTCTCATCAAGCCCAGAGCTGTCAACAAGAGCCATTTTTGCACAGTAACACCCTGAGTTGATCAAAATTCTAGTCAAAGGCCAAGGAACTTGATGTTTTGTGTGTTCACACCTCTGAGATTATCATGTTGGGTTTGGCCAAAATCCAAATTCAGAGCCAGGGCCTGACCCCGCGACCATGTGGGTGCATCTGGGAGTGAGAAGCCAGAGGTAGGGCTGCAGGAATAAAAGCGTCCACCTTGGCTTTGCGAGGGGAGCATGGGGAATGTGTTGTTCTGGGCTCTACTCCAGAAAGTCCCCGGGCTGCCCAAGAGCATGGCATGTAGGGCGAGAGCCGCTGCTGCCAGGCCAAGCTAGGCCTTTCCAGGGGTGGCTGCTAAATGCGGGACCTGACTTCAGCCTCCACCATGCAGAGCTCCTGCTGCCACCATGGGCAGTGGCCCTGCAGTGGTGGTGGTGAAGGGGGTGGGGGCAGCTATATTGAAGTGGGTGGAGGGAGCTATATTGCTGAGATGGAGCCTCCCTGAATCTGGCATGTGTCCTGCCTCTTCTTTTAGCACTCACTGGGCACTTGCTGCAGAAACACCAGGAGGCCCTGCCCTAGAGGAACCCACAGTCTGAGAGGCGAACAGAACACAATTAACAGAAACAGAAGATGTATGAAGTGTGCAGAGGCCCGTGCTGGGCTCTCACCGACGGCCTTTGAGGCAGGGGCTGCTGAGAGGTCCATGTGCACCCTGATGTGCAAAACTAAGCGGCAGCCCCACGTATCCAATACAGACCAAGCTCCCAGCCACCCCTCAGCACCCCAGCCTCCACCCAGGGGAGGAGGCCACCACCATGGTAACAACCAGGTTCTTGGCTGCTTCTGAGCCTACCATGGAGACAGGCAGGCTCTCAGGAACCATGGCTGGATGAACACTTCCATGAAGCCGGCGAGTGCTAACGGCCGGGGAGGTGTTCAGCATTTACTCTCAGTGTGGAGATCTGGGACGCTTCTCAGAGGTGGCGGTGCATGAGTAGGGCTCTGAGGGATGGGCAGGTGGCACGCCATGAGAAGGGCACCTCAGGCAGAGGGCGTGGCCCAAACAAAGGCCTGGAGAGGGGACCATGCGGGGCCATGCTGCTTACCGTTCTGCTTGGCTGTCTCGTAGTCTTCCTTGCACACCAGCCGCCCGTCCTCCATGAGGTAGAATTCGTCCCCCGTGGCCAGCTGCCGGTTGCAGATGATGCAAGCAAAGCAGTGCAGGTGGTAGACAAAGTCCTGGGCCTTGCGGACCACCTGGGTTGGGGGGATACCCTGCTGGCAGGCCGTGCATTTTGTGCCGAAGCGCCTGTCAGGGCAGCAGGAAAGGATTAGGGCACACAGGGAGCGAGGGATCTGGCTTCCCCTAACTTCCTGGAGCAGCCTCCCTCCTACCCAACCACTCCGGGACTCCATGACCCTCACCCCCCAGTCACCCAGAGCTTACCGTCTGGTCCTCTCTGCCTCCATCTAGCTTCATTGCTTTGTGCCTGGGACTCTTCAACCACCAAAGAAGGGACTGATGAGAACTAGAGTCTCCCTCACGTACCTTTTCCAAAGCTGATGCCCCCGGATTCCAGCTGCCCGATTAACACCCATCAATTCACAGGGGGAGCAGGTGGACTTTCTAAGTCCCTCAAAGCAGGCTGTCTCCCCCTCCACCTCCCAGCTTCCTCACCCTTATGGTTGATCCCAGAGGACATCCTCACAGGGAACTGTGTGTATAAAGCACCAGCAACACCTTTTCACACACTCCCAGGGAGGAGGCCCTGCCTGGCCAGGGGACAGCACGCTGCAGAGAAAATGCACTTTGTCAGCAGAGCAAGGCTGTCCTAACAGCTGTTCTCTCTCCTTTGCCTCCATTTCTCCCCTCACCTCCATTCTGCACACACAAAGCCCTCCAAGCCTGCCTCCATCCCCTTCCTATGCACGCACACAGCCTGGGGCATGGTGGTTTGGGAAGGGCCCAGGAAGCTGCACTTTTCAGCCCCTACAGCATTCGGGACAAGGAGTCTGCAGATTACAGTGTGGAAAATGCTGCTTCAGACCTCTCCTTGGTCAGCACCTTTCCAGAACAACACCGAGGCAAGAGGAAGCTACCTGCTGCCACCAAGGCAGCTTCTACCAAGGAAGCCACCCCCTGCTAAGGCTGGGAAGGAAGGAGAAATTGACACGTTAAAAGTATCGTCCAGTGGGGTTGTGTCCGCTCCCTTTCCCCATTCTGGTCATAGAGATCAACAGAGGCACACCGATGGTCATAGGAGACGAGGGAAATTTGGGGGCCGACAGGGACAGTGAAGGAGGGTGCGTGGCTGCAGGTGAGCCTTCCCCGCTTCAGGAGGGAGGCGGGAGGCATTGGGAAAGCAAGGGCAGAGTTTAAAACAGCAATCAACCTAATTATTCATGACATTTCACACAGCAGAACTTTATCTTCTTCAGGATGAAAGACTTCGCCTAATGGATCTGGGGAAGGTTTGATTTTAATGGTCCTTTTAACTAATGCTTATAGGCAGCCTGATTTCCCCTGAAAGGACAGTACATATTTCATCCACATTAATACCAAATAAATTAATTATGGTCATGGCTATCATGATGAATACCAGATTAATGCAGAATGATGGGTCTCTTATGCAGTAATGATACCTGCTGAGGGGGTTATGGGGGCCCGGAACAGGCATGGCCAGCAGCAGCCTCAGACGCCCCACACCAGGGACACAGCATCCCAGAGAAAAGTGGGGGTTCTCTTAAGTCTGCATGGGTAATCCTGAAAGACCCAGAGTGTACTTCAGGGAACACTCTTCTGAGATGGGTATAAGAAGGGTGTTGGGGTGTGAGGGGCTGAGAGGTGGTGGCTTGGGAGGACCCCAGGCTTCTGAATTCCTGGAATGCCTCTTGGTTTTCAGAGAGATGGGGCCCATTTAGAGCAGGAGTTCTCTGCCTGAGGGTCAGCATAGGCCTGTAAACCACTTGCTAAGTTGTTCAAAATTGTGCCTCAGGAGGGGACCTGGGCTTTCATCAGATTCTTAAAGGGATTCAGGACCCAGGAAAGTACAGTTAATATTTGTTGAATAAATAAATCAGCAGATAAAGCACCATACTTGTAGAGGATGTGCACGGAGATGGCCGAACCTGAGGATGTAGAACAAAGCACACAGTCGGCTCTGCATGGTTCTGGACCTCCCAGAACACAGGTGAGAACCAGGTCCTCCACAACTGCTGTGTAACCACGTCACCTGGATTAAAGAGGAAGGCTGGCAGGCACCCACCTCTACTGTGTGTGTGTGTGTGTGTGTGTGTGTGTGTGTGGTATGTGTGTGTGTACAACAGAGAAAGGAAGCCTACACATGTGTTACTAGAGAGTGTTTTCAAAAGGCCTGTATATTTAATATCCAATCCCAGCCAATTTGCAAAGCAGGTACTAAAATGAAACAAGGCACCAGGTGTGGTGGCTCATGCCTGTAATCCCAGCACTTTGGGAGGCTGAGGCAGGAGGATCACTTGAGCCCAGCCTGGGCAATATGGTGAATCCCTGCCTCTACAAAAAATGCAAAAAATTAGCCGGGTGTAGTGGTGTGCACCTGTAGTCCCAGCTACCTGGGAGGCTGAGATGGGAGGATCACCTGAGCCCAGGGAGGTTGAGGCTACAGTGAGCCGAGATCACACCACTGCACTCCAGCCTGGGCAACAGAGCGAGACCCTGTCTCTAAATTAATTAATTAAAATGAAACAAGGCTTTCATCATGCTTGTTGCAAACCCTCCCAACAAACCACCCAAATCTGGAGAATGTGTCCTAACCAGAGATCCAAGGAGAGGAGGGCTGAGAGGAGACCCCGGAACAGAGGGAAGACCCTTCAGCAGCCTCCTCCACAGGGGCCACACTCTCTCCCACTAAAAAGCAGGCAGGGGGCTTTCAGTCACCGGAGGCCCAGTTGACACCAGCACACCAGAGACATGAAAGATAACGGGGGTATAAATTTAATCTACATACCGACAGTGATTCATGCATGAGGGTGGCAAGTGCACAAGAAAAATGAAAAATAAATGAACTTCCCCACCAGCGTTTTTTAGCAATTGAAGCAATTTTCCTGATTGTGGGATTTATACTGAAGGGAAGTGGAAGTGGCTCCTCATTACCTTTTCCCCTGGAGCACAGCCAGCGGGACCCTCGCCGAGGGAGCCGCATGCACCTCCTTGGCCCACAAGGCTCCCCTGGCCCAGCCCAGCCCTGCAGGTCACCCTCCACCCCATCTCCAGTCAGAGCCAGTGTATCTAGAATACAGGGCATCCTACAGGGGTGTGTCTGTGATGGAGACACTGTCCCCATTCCCAGATCTTAGAATAGCCAGAGTCACAGGTGAGAAGGCCAAAGCCTGGCAGGTCACATGACTTGCCCTGCGACAGGCAATAATGAGACACACGGTCATGCCTAGAATTCCCCGGCCCCACACGAGGTAAAACTGTGAACCCGGCTGCTACACAGAGAACCAGAAGTCTAACCAACTGGACCAAATATGAAGGACGCTGGGGGTAAAGAGGGAAAGGCTGGACTCCAGCCAAGGAAGAGGGCTCCCAAGGGCTTTTCCAAGCGGCACCCCTTAACACCGATCACCGGGCACCCATGCAGGGGCACCAAGGGCACTGGCCTCACCCTTCAGAAAGATCAGCCTGCTGCCCAGTCCTGCTAGCCAGGCCTCTGGGGACAACCAGTCCCCCCAGGAGAGCAGCTGGAGCTGATCCAAAACCACAGAGAAAATGCAAGGAAGGACTTGCTAATGGCTCATATTATTTTCATCCTCTAACCAACACCACTGGAAATTGTCTTATCCCTGCCCAGCACATAGTAGGCAAGCCACAAAGACCCAATGAATGAATGAATGAATGAACGAATGAGCAAACGAACGAGTGAACGAACGAACTGCTTCTTAAAACATTTGCCTGAGTAGTCAGGGGAGGCTTGGCTCTCCATAACGGCAGCTCTTTTCTTTTTTTCTTTTTTTTTTTCAAGTTTGGTATTAACTTTGTTCTATTTTTGGTCTAACTTTAAGTACCTAAAGATTTATTTCCACAGGCCTCAGAAAATGGGTAGAAATCACAGGACAATCCCTCTTCCCACCAAAAAAAGTTGCATACTTTGGTAAGTGTTTATCCTAGAGGGAAAAAGCTGAAATTTACATTAGCAGTGCTGTGCAAGATTCTGACATAAATCACGACCTCAAACCAGCCTGCAGTGGAGGTTCTAGTCTTCTGTTCAGGCACTTGGACAGAAGCCATAGCTGATGAGCATGACAGGGAAAAGGAGGCAGTGAAGACAGGTGACAGGCACCTTGTAGGGAAGGAGGATTCAGGAATGCCAGGCTCCTTGGAATGGTGTGCTGTTTTTCCTTTTTTTTTTTTTTTTTTTTTTTTTTTCCTTTTAAAGTCATCTCTGTAGGAAGGTGCTGGGCAGCAATCCCAGAGAAAGAAAGGTCCAAGACTCCTTTAACTGTCCTGGATGAAGGGCAGTGCTACAGCAGCTAGTACCGGAGACTCTCCTGTCTCATGGTTGAGGCAGACCCAGGATAGAATAGAGAATAAAAGGAATGCTTATAGGAAACCATTTTGCGTGGAATGCTAGATGGCCAAGCCTCAGCCTTTGGTCCAGTGCAACCCTTGCCTCACTTGTCAACAGTGAAAAATTAGTTTGGTTAGAGGAACCATCTGGAAACACACCAGCTTCTGCTAGCTTCATGTTCATTGCTAGAAAAAGATTAACCAGTGTGAACATTCTGATCTGTTAATTCCTGGGACTGTTTTCTTCCCAATGGACTGTTTGTTGGTAGGATAACCCCCAAAAGCTCAAAGCTAAAATGCATCATCAGTCCTGGTCGGCAGTTCCTTAAGAATGGACTGGCGGCGTGAGTGAGCTGATATGGACAAGCTGCCCCTTCCTGCAGAACATCAACTGACCTGCTATCTCACCCCAAATCTCTGCCTGAGGTATATTTCAGTGAAGGCAGTTAGTTGTGCTTCTCAGAGCAGAGAAGCAGTTTTAAGCTCTTTTCTTTAGGGGTGAGGGGATCTCACTCGGTTGCCCAGGCTGGAGTGCAGTGCCACAATCATAGCTCACTGCACTCGAACTCTCAGTCTTCCCACCTCGGCCTCCTGAGCAGCTAGGATCACAGGCACATGCCACCATGCCCAGCTCATTTTTTAAGACATGTTTTGTAGTGATTGGGTCCTACTATGTTGCCGAGGCTGGCCTTGAATTCCTGGTCTCAAGTGATCCTCCCACCTTGGCCCCCAAAGCACTGGAATTACAGGTGTGAGCCATCCCCTTTGCCTCTGCTGTCATTAGCTTCCCCTCTGCTGGCTCCTTCCATCCATGTACAGGCATGCTATGATCCCTGCCTGCCTCCCTTCTCTACCGCCCACTCCCTGCACCCTTCAGGGCAGCACCCCACTCATCCAGAGCTGTGCTGCAGCCCAGCGGTCAGCTCCCCTCTCCCCGGCCTCCCGAGCCTCCCGACACACCTGCTCACCGCCTCCTCCCACCTTGGCCCCCAAAGCACTGGAATTACAGGTGTGAGCCACTGTGCCCAGCCAAAAGCTTTTCTAAGAAGGGCATTAAGTCCCGGGTTGAAATGAGGCCCATGGTTTACTAAACCACAAGACTTTACATCCCACTTGCTGTCGCCATCACACTGCCTCTAGACTGTCTCCTGAGCTCCTAGCCTGAAAGGTGGGTACTGTGACACCTTTTAACAGATAAGAACTGGGGCTCAGAGAAGTGAGGTGCCGACCCCTAGCTCCCAAGGGCAACGAGCGAGAGAACCGGGGTTTGCAGTCGGTGCTTCTGACACAACACAGCGGACATGCGGCGGGCTTCAAGGGCAGCAAACCCGGCCTTGGTGCCCTGACCTAGGCTGGAGCTCGAGGAGAGGGCCTGTCCCCCTCATGCGGCTCTGAGCCCCCTTCATGAGGCTCCCAGCCCTGCAGTGCTGGGGTGGCCAGGGAAGCCCTCACCCCCCAGTGTGTTAACCCCAACACATGTAACTGGCCCGCTGTCCACCTTCCACATCCTCCGGCTGGCCCAGGTGTGGGCAGAGAAGAGCTGAGACTTCTCGGCTGACTCTCATGGGCCACTCTGGACCCCAGGAGAGGACCAGGTCTTGTGTGCTGGGTCCCAGCCTCTGCACCTGAGCTCCGCCTGAGCTCCTGCTGCTGTTGATTTGTCCACCCCTGCTGCTCCCGACCACCTGGCTGGGCTGCTCACCAGTGCAGGACAGGCTTGAGGGTCTGGATCCTGTAGAAAGGGGGCAGCAGGCAGGCCCTGCAGGGACCGAGCCTTCTAGAACCCGGGGTGCATAAATCCTACACCCTGGCTGTCTGGCACATTCCTGATGATAAGTTCCGACCTCTGAGCAGACCCGCATGATGTACCACAAGTGGGTCACTGAGACACTGGTAATAAAGGCAGCTGCCATTCTCCTAGCACCAACCTGTGTCCTGTGCAGAGTGGGCCCTGCACATGTGATCTCATCTGACCCTCACCTCCAGCCCTCAGCCCAATGCCCCGGCACTCACCCCGTGGCTGCACTGCCACCCTGCTCCACTTGCTTCCCGCCTGGGTGACTTTAGCTCAGGCTCACCCTCACTCCCACCACACCCTTGGTGACTGCAGTCCCCACACAGACCATCCTTCCAGGCCCTCCCTCTCAATTCTTTGACCTCCTGAAGGCTGTGGCCTCCACCCTCCCTCCCACCGCTCACTCCCCCAGACCTTGTTGTTACCAGCAACTGCCACAGCTCCAGGGGTCACTTCCAACCCTCCCATCATTGGACCCCGCCGTTCTTCCAGCTCCCCAGGGCACTGACTCACACAACCCAGGGACTGCCCTTCCCCCTGGGCTTGTCACTGTCCCTCGCTTCCCTCCTTCCTTATCCAGCAGACCCCAGGGCGATCACACCTGTCCCTCCCCACACACCCTGGACCCTGCCCTCTCTCCGCCCTGCGCCTGTCCCACCCCAGCACGGGCATCCACAGAGCCAGGAAAGCAGCCCCTGCCCACCGGACTGATGGTGCCTCGGGGGCCGGGAGTCAGAATGCACCTCCCACCCGCTCCCCCGCTGAGCCCCAGGCTCAGCTGCTGGCGCCCTCCCATTTCCCATGGAAGAAGGAAGCCCGGCTTGGACCCTCCCCACCTCCCACTGTGCCTTCCACTCGCACACCCGGGGCCCCAGCCCCTGCCTGCCACCCACAGGTGAACCATGCACCTCCACCAGACACAGCTCATTCCTTCTCACCTAATGAGACTCCCAGCAACCATCCCCTTTGCCTTCTGTGTCATTAGCTTCACCTCTGCTGGCTCCTTCCATCCATGTACAGGCATTCTATGATCCCTGCCTGCCTCCCTTCTATACTGCCCACTTTCTGCACCCTTCAGGGCAGTGCTCTACCCACCCAGAGCTGTGCTGCAGCCCAGCGGTCAGCTCCCCTCTCCCCGGCCTCCCAAGCCTCCCAACACACCTGCTCGCCGCCTCCTACACTGTGCTCTCCCGCCTCTGCTCCTCTGCTCCTGCTCCTCCTCCTCCTCCTCCTCCTCCCACACCTCTTCTCTGCCCACCCCGCTCCCCTGGGGATCTCACCTCCAGCCCAGACCCCTGGGCTCCAGACTGGGGCTCCACTGCCTCTACAGCACATGGATTTGGAGTCCAAAACCAAACTCCTACCAACACCCCCCGCACCCTCTGCTCCTCCCATAGCCCTTCCCATCTCAGACCACTGTAACTTCATTCTTCCCACAGCTCAGGCCAAAACCTTTGGGCATCCATCCCCATCTGATCTGTCAGCAAATCCTGTTGACTCTACTCAGAATAATAATAATTATTATTACTATCATTATTATTACTATTATTATTTGGAGACAGGGTCTCGCTCTGTTGCCCAGACTGGAGTGCAGTGGTGCAATCACAGCTCACTGCAAGCTTGAATTCCTGGGCTCAAGAGATCCTCCCGCCTCAGCCTCCTGCGTAGGTGAGACAATAGAAGTGAACTACCACACCCAGCTTCTACTCAAAATTATATAATGTTGGGGACCACTTCTCACACCCACACCGCCCTCCCTAGCTTGGGCTGCCATCGGCCAGCACCTACAGCTGCCTCCTAACAGTCTCCCCACTTCCACCCATGCCCCTACAGGCACTTCTGCACATGGTCGCCACAGTGGGCCTAAGTCACACCCTCGCCCTCCCCTGCTGAAACCTTCCAGTGGCTTCTACCTCACTCAGGGTCAAAGCCACAGGCCCCCTAACGGCCACCAAGGCACTATGGCATCCCAGCCCCATCGCCTTTCCACCCTCCCTCCTCCACTGCCCAGTCCACTCCGCCTCCTCCTGGGGCCCGGGCACTGCTTCCCTGCTGGCACGCTCTCCCCCCAGGTACCTGCATTTCCTGCAGGAATGCTCACTCCTGCATTTCCTGCAGTGGTCCCCTGAAATGTCACCTGCTCAGGGGGACACCTGGAGCCCTCCCCCTCAGCACTTCCTTCCCTGCTCCACAGCACTCATCTCAGTAGATGCGCTGTGCACTTATTTCTTGCTGACCGTGTTTCCCCCTCTCTAGAAGGCAAGTTCTACAACAGCAGGGTCTTTATCCGTCTTGTTCACTACTGAATCCAGCGCCCAGAGCAGGACCTGGCCGAGGATATGTGCTCAGTGCATGTATGATGAATAAATCAGTGAGTGAACCAGTCCTGCGGAATGCTTGAAGGCCTGTTCTTCATTTGGACATGAGGACACTGAAGTTCAGAGAGGGTTAGTAACTGCCCCAGACCTCACAGACAAACGGTGGAGCTGGGATTTGAACTCAGTGCCTCTCCTCTGGGATGTCTCCCTTACTCTTGGCTATTGAAGGCAGTCGGTGGGGACCAGCCCAGGACCCATGTCAGCCTCCCGCGCGTGGAGCTGCCATGGAACAGTGCACCACCCTGAGGAAACAAAATACTGCACAAGTTGATTTTATGCTTTAATTGCTTGGCGGTGATTTACTGCTGGCCGTATATTTTTTTCCCAGCTGACACTTCCCTACATGTATTTCTTTTATCTATCACCACACTTGACAGGAAAGTTGCTGATATTTACTGTTACTGTATGTACCAATATTTTCAACATATATCACCGCCCACTCTAAGGCCACAGCCATGTCATGGGCACATAAAGTTCTGCCCCAGAATGGGCAGCCTTCTCCAGACACAGACGGGGGTCCTATTTGGAGAAGGCCTGACACCAGAGAATTAGAGCCTCGGGGGCTGGGGACACAGCCCCCATGTCACATGCACACAATCACACATATACCTCCCAGCCCATGGGAACAGCCCCTCAGCAATCTGCTTTTTATCAGGATTTTAATCTAATGTTTTTATTTTTAAAGAATATTCGATATTATCATGTTGAGATGAATGCTGCTGGAAAAGCTTTAAAACCAGTGACCTAGTCCAAGGCCCTAATTTCACAGAGGAGGAAATGGGGGCCCAGAGACAAGCAGTGACTTGCCCAAGATCACACAGCTCCATCCATGGCAGGAAGTGGACGAGAGCCCAGCTCTCCCGTCTATTTGGCCTCAAGTCCTCTCCTTCCCTACTGGGGGCAGATTTCCTTGAAGAGGCAACGGGACGTGCAGGACCTGAATCCCTTCTAGAAGAGTCCAGACCACCAGGTGTTTTTGTAAACAAGCACGGATCATGTCATATGCACCAGGCAACTTCATGCGAGGCATCTCATTCAAACCACACACCTGCCCTTGTAGGAAGGGATTAGTATTCCCTTCTTTCTGACAGCCACAGGCTTGGAGCAGTCAGCTGCCTGGCCCAAGGTCACCCTCCCTCCTCTCCCTTACTTCCCCCAGCACCTCATCTGCCCTTCTCACTACAGGCCAATCAGCCTCTGCCAAGCTGCTAGCTCAGCTGTGAGCAAACTCCCCCGAGCGGGAGACACATCGGGGGTGCTTACTGAGAGAAAAGCCACCCCTGACTCCCACTTTGGGGCCCAGAACCCACACTTTCCAGCCCCATGGATGGCCCAGTGCAGCGGTGGCACAGACCACTCCTACAGAAATCCTGTCACCTATGCTCTTAGCCCACCTGGGCATCTGCAGGTCACTCATCAATTGTCAGAGTCGCAAAGTCCCTCAAGACTGAGGGCCTCATTCTCCAAACGGCGCATGGCAGACACCCGCAGGAACTGGAATGGGTGTGTGGGAGAGAGGCCCCCAGGCTGACCTGCTGTCTCACCCACAGTGCCCACCAGAGACCAGCCCTGTGGAGAAGCTCGTGGCTTCTCAGAGTGGGGCTTCCAGAGACATGAAGGCCTCCGGGGACCAGAGTGACAAACTAGACACTGGCTCTAATGGGACCCTGGTGTGACCTTGGCCAGAGGACCAGCAGGGAGTAAGGCTGAGCCAGATCATGGGCCCTTGAATGCCCAGCCAGGATGCAATGGGGACAACGTGACCAGATGGGCGGAGGGAAGAGCCAGACGGGCTGAGGAGGGAAGGAGGGGAAAGGACCGCAATTAGAGAAGTTACAGTGGTGCAGAGGCCCAAAGACAAGGGCCTGAAGGCACAGAGGCTGCAGGAATGTCCAGAGAGGGCCTTTTGGAGTGGGGAACCCCATGGCATGGCACCTGAATGGCCAGGGTAGGGGTGAGGAGAGGAAACCGATCTTCAGCAACGGAGGGAAGGCAGGTGCCGCTGGCTGCTGTGCTGTGCCTGGGCCAAAAGAGGGCTGCCCACAGCTTCCACTCCCATGTCACCCAGATCCCACTGGGGACCCCGTTTCCACAGCCTAGATGCATCTGATCCCCAGACTAATTTGCAGCTAGGTGATTCCAAACAGATTCCTCTAAGCCAGAAAGTCCCTGAGATGTGTCTTCCACAGATGTCAGGAGGCCTTCACCCCAGGCCCCACTCGGGGAGGGTGGCCCAGGCGATTGCAGCTGAACTGCACGCTCTGGGGCGGGCAGACAATCCTCTTCCGACTCATCACCTCCTGATTTACGGCCTCCGTCCCTGAGGGAGCTTTGGGGCTAAGTAATTGCTTCTGCCTTGATTACAGGCCGACACAAATGACTGTGGGCCTAGTCCCACCAGTGTGTTTGAATCTTTCAAATGTCCACACGCACAGCCACTATCCGGACCATCTGATCGTTACCTTAAAAGGTTTAATTTGCTTAGCGAGGAAATTAGACTATAAACTATTCAGAAATTATGGAAAGTCACACATCAAAGAGACCCACCCCTGTGCATTCCTTAAGCACATTCTGCTAGAGCACTGTGTGTGTGCATGTGTGTGCACGCGTGTGTGCGTGTGTGTATGCATGTGTGTGTGCGTGTATACATGTGTGTGCATGTGTGCGTGTGTGTGTACGCACGATCATGCCTGCATGGCCTGGCAGGTGTGTGGTTATCAGAAATAATAAGTGGCTCAGTAAAAGTCTGACTCCACACTGACTCTACGACCAACCCCAGAACTGAGGCTGCCTCTTTCTGGGGCAACAGGGCACAAGAAAGCTTGAGACAGTGGAAAGCCACCCAGGCACGGGCTGCCGCCTCCCACCAGGCTGGCCCCGCTCTTTGATGCGAGCGAGCGCTGAGGGCTGCGGTTCCTGCCCACAGCTCTGGACCACACAGGGAGGGAGAGCATCCCATGAGGAAAATGCAGGCCGGCTCCTCACTGAAGGGTGGGCCTTTGTTCAATCCCCTGACCACCATTACCACTGACACAGCCTGGCCAGCAACCCCAGGACCCCGTCCTTGCCAGCCTGGTCCCAGGCCCTCCTGCTGTCTTCTTTCCTCCTCCCTATGTGGGGCACCGTGTAGATGCCCCTCATGGCCTTCCTAAGAATGGACTAAGCACTTCCTTGCTGCTTCTGACTCAGTCCTCACAGTCACTCAGAAAAGTCAGTATTTTTCTTCCCCCTGTAGAGATGGGAAAGCGAGGCTTGGTGATGTCTAACGCCCCAAGTTCACGCTGAGCCTGGACTCAAAACCCCGCACCTGCTCTCCATGAAGCCCACCCCGCAGAGGGGTCGAGCCTGTTTTTCCCCATATTAGCCAATGTCCTGTGGGCAGCTGCCCCCTGCAAGATGAGGAGCAGAGGCCCTGGTCACCAGAGTGGGCTGAGGTCACCAGTGAAGCCCTGTCTGCAGCCAGCACCACCACCCTGCAGCCACACCAGGCAGAAATGCGCCGTTCTGGACTGCGGGGATAAATGGGAGCAGCTCCCGGGCTCCCAAGGACGCTGCCTACCTGCCCTTGGCGGACAGCCCACCTACGGCCTGCAGACTGGCAGGCTGGGGGAGGGGCACCGCGGGGAGCAGAGGGAGATCCTGGCCTGGCCCAGCAGCTGCACAGCTCCCCTGCGACACAGCGGCCTCCATCCCGCTGCCGGGAGCCTCTGGCGCACCCATCTCTGCCTGCCTGCCTTGTGAGGGCCTCAGGGGCAGGGAGACCCCTGAGAAGCATGACGTTTTAGACAGGAACCTCCTGGAGTGGCAGCACCCTCAGAACACCCGAGAGTCGCTCCACGCCCCCTGACGGGCAGATGGAAATATGGAGCCCCAGTGGCTGGGGGCACAGCTTGAAGCCCCCACAAGCCTGGATTGTCCTTGAAGGCTTTGCCCTTGACCTTACAAACGTGTAGGAACATTGCCCTCGCTTCAATTCCACAGCTCTGTTTGTTTTCACTCCATAATGGTTTGTTTCTCAACTCTTCGCAGAGATCCACATGGCAGGTTTCTCCCATGGACCACAGCCCACCCCGTTCTGCCAGGCTAACCCCCCACTAACTGAGGAGCTCCAGGCAGTTAAGAGTCATCTCCATGGGAAGCTCTCAAGGCTGGTACAGGGGAGACCAGGAAAGCCAGCGCAGGCCCCGCCCTGAGGGAACTCTGACTACCTGACCCTGCAGGGCTGCGGGTCAAGGGGCCACACGGCAGGGCCTGAAACCCGGCAGTGTTTACAAAGCACCTAGCATTCTGCTGGACCCGGGTCACACACGTCTTCTTCCTAGCTCGGTGGGTTAGCGTGAGCTCCTCTCCACAGACAAGGGAATGAGGCTCAGAAAGACCTAGTTACCCGTGCTGACAAACTGCTAATGAAAGATAGGACAGGAATTCAACTGAGCTCCTTTTGGGTTCACCAAAAGGAAAATCACTGCTGAGAAAATCACTCCTTTTGAGAAATGCTCCTGGGTGCCAGGGCTCTTAGACAGGCACTGTGAAGAGGACATAGATGCTCAGAGATGCAAAGAAACTTGCCTAGGGGCACCCAGCTGGCTGCCGACAGGCAACACTTGAACCCAGCTCCAAGAGGTCTGTGCTGTGCTCCAGAGGAAGGGAGCTGCCTGGCTCCTTCCAGGACCCACCTGGTGATAGCAAGGGGACCCAGAAACCCCACTCCTGGATCCCTACTCTCTCTGGGCCCTGGTCCCTTTTTGAGGAGACATGAGAAGGATCCATGACATGCTGGACACATGGTCTGGATAGGACCTGCTTAGCAAATGCGACACGAGGAGTCATTGCCCCGCAGCTTGGGATTCAAATTATAACGGCTCGGGACACCCTCTGCACCAGGGGTGGGCTCTCCTGATGTTTGAAGCCGCCACTGAACTCAGAACAAATCATGGTCCCCACTGTGCTCCCTTAGTCAACTCAGGGCCTTTCTTCTTGGGTCTCAGAATTTTATTTCGTTTGGAAAAAGGAGAGCCAAAGACACAAGCAGCAAAAACAACAAACAACAGCAAAAATCAGTCAGTGTTACTGAGCAAGACAGAGCTCAACAGCCCCCAAAGAAAAATGCAACAACCACAGAGTACAATTTCCCAACAATCCTTCTTGCCTCCTCTGTGTCCACACCAACATCGCCCCCTGCTGCCAGTTACCAGGATCGCCACATGCCCCTGTGGAAGGCTGGGGAAGTCCTGACCTCCCGGCCTCCTTCCACTTTTGAGATATTACAAGGTACTACCCACCTCCAGTGGGTACTCTCCGTATCTCCGTATTGATCTGCAGAACTTCACATAGAATATGACAGGAGGATGCCCCCTGGAGTTGTGCAAAGCAGTGGCCCTCTTCCTTGTTATGGGCAAAGAGATTAAAGTATTGATCCAGGAACTTAGGACCACAGTGCTAATCAGGGAACCAATGAGCCCTGCCCCCACCTCTGAACAGGGCTAGGAGGAGGTACCAGAAAAGGACATACTTTTTCTTTTTTCTTTTTCTTCAAGGAGCGTGGAAAAGGGACTCTCCCTAGCTCTGACCAGCTGTCTTCCAAACTCCACAGCTAAGAGCATCAGAGGTCTGATGGGCAAATTCAAGTATGTGGCACCTGCTGTCCCTCTCACAAGGTGGCCACAGATGTGACTTCTATAGCCGAGGGTGAGCCAGGGAGGGACCTGGGGTTCCACGGACTGCTTGCCCCCTCCTGCCCCAGCACGGTCTCTGTCCTTACTGCACCTCCACTGTGTGTGTGCCCCCATGTGCCCTCTGAAAGAGGTGCCTGGTGACATCTAATGAGATGGGATGAGGAGCAGGCTGCCCCAGAGCCCCAGGTGGCCAGCAAGTCCCAAGACCCCTGGGGATGGGAGGTGGGACCACTGAGGTGCTGGACAGCCTGCTGCCTCCCTGTCTGTACCTAGGATGGAGCCTGCAGCTGTGCCTTGCTGTACCAAACAGCCCTGGTCCCCAAGAGCTTGGTGAGGGCTATGAATCCACCCACTGAGGACTTCAGAGCCGCCTGGTCTTCATCTCGGGTTGGCCCTCCATTGACAGGAGGGAGAATCACTTCAGCTTTGAACTCCCCTCCTCACAGCACCCCATCACAGAGTCAATGGCCCAAACTCAGCACTGAATCCGTGGCCAGATGCCCTGCATTACAGAAGGACCCAGCCCTGAGAGTAGGTCATTTCATGAAGCAGAGCAGTGCCAGGAACAAGGGAAGTCACCGTGGCTAAATGATGGGCCTGAGCATTTGCAAGCAGCCTGGGCCTCCCTCACTCAAAGACGCCTTGCAACATACAGAAGAAACTGGTCACCAAAGCTCGTGTAAACTCACTGGATAATTTACTTGTTGCAGCATCAAACCCAGCAATGGCCTATGGACAAAGCGCAGAGCCAGGGGCTTACACAGGGGACAGAAAAATGAGTAACAGACAGGCCTTTTCCTCAAGCCAGCAAGGAAGATAAACCAGGCACACAAGAAATGGGCAAACCAAAGCATTCTGTGCTGGGTCACCCGGGAGAGGGGAGAGACAGGAAGTGATGGCTCCACTGGGGATCCTGTCTGCCGCGGAGCTGGACTCTGAGGACCCTGGAAGGATGGAAGCCCTGGAGGGTGGGCACCGTCCCTGGAGGATGAAACAGCCTGGGCTGGCGTGTGGAGGCGGCAGCCCACCAAGCATGCCTGGGAATGGAGCATCCTGCTTGGTGGGCGTCAGGTACCTGAGGAAAGCAGCGGGCTAGGACTGGAAGGGAGCGCCGGCAGGAGGCTCTGATGCGCCAATGCCTCTGGCAGGCTCTGTGGCATATTCAGGGAAGGGGCAGGCCCTGGCCTGGGCTGTGGGGTGGAAGGCTCACCTGGCGGGAAGGCCCACCTGGCGGAAGACTCACCGGGTGGGAAGGGTTGCAGACTACAGGGAGATGAGTGGAGGGACTAGCCAGAAGGTTTCTGCTGAGTAAGGCCCTGAAAGGATCCAAAAGAGGGCCAGGGCGTGGGGCAGTGGAGACAGGGGCAAGGCCCAGGTGAGGAGCCGTTCTTGTTATTTCTGGTCTTGGGCCTTTGGCTCATAGGCCCGTGGGGATCCCTCCTCAGCACACACTGTGGGCGCTTCCTGGGTCTAGGGAGACCCTCTTTCCTGGTCATTACTTCTCCCAAACCCAACCCCACGCCTGCGCTGCCATCACCTTCCTCTCCACCCTCCCTTTCCAAACCAGAGCCAGCCACTCAGGGTCCAAAAATCAGACAGGGCCCTGAGGAAGCACTGGGGGGTGCAAGGCAGCCCTCTGGCGATGAAGTCCTGGGTCAGTGGCCCTGCCAGGCTTTGCTCATACCCCACAGGCTTCCCTGAGCTGCCACACTGGACCAGCCAGAAACCAGTGAGCTCTGAGGTCTGACTTGGACATCCAGCACCTACCCTGCCCCAAGACGGGCAAGCGGAGGCATGGCCTCTTGGCTTCCCAAAGGTGCAGGCATACACATCTGCACACACCTCATCACAGAAGCAGGGCAGCTCACCCGACCCCAAGGCTAGGCCCTCCCACCTGCCTCCTCCTGCCCTCTTCACACACACATTATGTTCACATATGCACCCGGGTACATATGTCAACCCACGCACGCACACACACACACACACACACACAAACACAGTGAAATTCACCCCACCCAGGGTCCCGTAACAGCTGCTGTGGTGCTTGGCCAGGACATCATAGAGGAAGGAAAATAGAGGCAAACTCCTGTTGCCCACTGGGAAAGGATGTGGCTAGAGGGAATGGAATTGCATGAATGCCAGAGAAAAGGAAACTAGAGGAGGGTCAGAGGTGGGAAAGCAACAGGAAGATTGTGAGAAAGAAGAGCAGTACACAAAAAGCTCAGAGGAAGGACCAGAGGTCTGTCCTTCCACCCAAACATCAAGGACTTGCTGGGCACCCGTGTCACCTGCTGCCCCTGCCTTCCTGTAGTCAACACACATTCACACGCTCACTCACACTCACACACAACACTCACACTCTCACACTCACACAACACTCACTCACCCACACACACTCTCACACACACTGTCACACACACACTCATATACACACTCATACACGCACACACTCACACGTAGGGAGCAGCACATATCTGAGCAAAGTACCGTGGTGACAGTGAGTGCACCCTCTGCACACAGGCGGGGAGGCAGCCCCACGCACTGGTTACCAAGATCTTTAATGTGCTCTTCAACTCACTGCACTAAAGAAACGTGAGAATCCTCAGATATTCAAATCACTTATTCTCCATAGTGAAACCTTTGGGAAGATGTGGGAAAAATCGTGTTCTGTATCCAGGACTCACATTTCTCCCCATTACTCCCCCTCAACCCCCATCTTCTGAATACACCGCTTCAGCATGAGGTGCCTCTATGGGGCTTGGTTATCTGGGCTGGGTGTGTTCAGCCTTTGGCGAGCCTCCCTGGCACCCCCTGGGCCACCCAGGCTGGTGTGACTGAACACAGGGCTCAGCGTCACTGATCCCTAACCCCCACCTCCGGTTCTTGGCTTTGCTTGCTGCCAGCTGCTCCACATTGGCTAAGGCAACCAACATCACTGCCTTGGGTAATAGATTCTGGGAGAGAAGTCAAGGACTAAACGCCATGGAAAACACCTTCCAGGAGGTCTTCTCACCCTGACCCAAAGCTCAAACAGGAAGTTTTTGATGAACCCCACCCCAGAAAGGAAAATCTCAGACAGTCTTAAGAGCTAACACTCAAGTGTCAGGCACTGTCCTGAGGACTTGATGCATAAATAGACTTATTTAAAGCTAATGAAAACCTCATGAGGTAGGGACTACTACTGTGAGCCCCATTTTACAGATAAACAAACTGAGGCATAGAGAAGTTAAGTAACCTGCCCAAGAGCACACCGCCAATAAGTGGGTTCGAATACAGGCAGAGCCTGGACTCAACCATCACATGAAACTGCCTCTTTCTTGGTCATGTTTCCATATAAAGTGACGACATTGACCGAGCCTGGCTTGCCTTCTGCCAGAAGCAACTCTTGCAAGCCTCTAAGGCCCTTGAAGCAGGCTGTGCAAACACAGTCACAGAGACGCCTCTGGATGTGGACATGAACCTAAAAGCAGCTGCTCTGAAAGTTGTGGGAATGTTACAACCACATGCCCTGAAGCACCAATATATCAGGACAGAAAGAGCAACTCTTTCTGTTGCTCTTTGGAGCAACAGAGGAGATTTGCAGAACTTTGTCAACCACCCTGGAGAAATCTAGCCCAAGGCCTCTGGCTCCTCACCCCTGCCCCATGCAGAGATCAAATGAGGTCTAGAGGCTGAACCTCTGGCAGTGATGGGCCAGTGATCAGAAGGGGGACCTCAACAAGGGGCATCCTCTCAGCTCCAGGATTTACCTGCCCCTCCCAGAGTGGACTCTCCACCCTCCCTGGCCTACCCTGCTGCAAACTTCCCCCTCACTGCTTGGGGAGAGGCAGAGACAGGCCAGGGCCACGAGACGGACCGTTCTGACTTACTTGAAGAAGTCCTCCTTGCAGTAGACGCTCCCAGCCCTGGAGAAGCACCTGTCTGCCAGCTGCATCTGGCAGTCTGCACACTTGAGGCAGGAGCTGTGCCAATGTCTGTCCAGGACCTTCAGGATGAACTTGTCCAGGATGTGCTGGTTGCAGCCAGCGCACTGGGGAATCTCTGTGAGGAAGAGGAGAGAGAGGCACTGTGAGCCTTCCACACAGCCCTGCTAACCAGGCCAGGCCCTGGCGGGTGCCTTCCCACTCTGCTGATGGTGGAAACAGACATGGCCCAACCGCAGAGCTGTTGCATATAGTTGTACAGGTTATACATTGCACACAAACGTACATAGTCAAGGAACAAGTGGGGACTGAAAGCCAACCCTTGCTTTGCTGGCCAGGCTGTGTATTCTGGCTTGGGGTGACTTTGGCCCAGAGGAATCACTTGTTTCTAAGGGCACCACAAGGCTAGCAGCAGCAGCTAACCCATTTATGTCAGCTGCAGTTCCACAGCCAACAGGCCAGGAAGGCTCAGCAACATCCACCTCTGTTTCCACGACATTTTCACAAGTGATCGGAAGCTCTGCTAAAAACATCAGCCCCCAAAGTGAGCCCTGCCCAGGCCTGGACTGAAAGGCCATCTGTCCTGAAAAGCAAATGATAAATATGGTGTGGGGGAGGGGGCGGGCAGTGATCAAGGTCCAAGCCTGAGCGTGCTCTTGTAGAGAAAATCTCAATATTTTAATGAACTGCAACTGATACCATAGATTGGCTGGATCAATACCTCATCCTAATGTGCCTTCCGGTGCTGCAGATAGGAAAGCTAGAAACTGCTTTTCCAGATGCCCTAGCGGCTCACATTTTGAAGATGATTGAGTCTTCCAATCAAACGCTCTTGGGAAAGACTTGAATTCAGAACTGAGCTAAATGTCAGGATAGCTGAGGGGCAGGCTCCCATTGTGCTGGTGTGCGTCACAGTGGAGGCGATGAAGTGCTGTGTTGGGTATTGCACTGTCCTGATCAGTCACAGCAGAGGCAGTGAAATTCTGGGGGCTGAGAGTTATCCTGGAAGCTCCAACCAGCTGGCTCCACTGAGTTGAAAGTCACCTGCCACCTGATGAGTAATCACTTTTCACTTAAATAGTGAAAGAAGACTCTATTGTCTGCAACAGAACCCTAACCACTGCCCCATCCGGTTCCTGTCCTGGGTGACTTCCTATCTGAGGTCTGTTTCTCCACCATCCCATCTTTCCAAGGCATTGCTTGCGAATTTGATAGTATTTTGAGTCACTGCCTGTTTCAAAATCTACAAAATGGTCAGGTTTCCGTGGTTGGATGAACAAACAGTACTAGGATCTCTAGCCATTTTCCCCTGTGCTTTTCAAAAAAGGAAGGTAACAAATCAACAAGTATTAAGAAGAAAAACAAAAGTGCAAGCGTTTGGCCTCCTACAGTATCCTCCTGATACAGCACTCATGAGGCTGGCAACCCCAGGGTTTACCACCCCTATTATAAAAGACACCTTTGCTCGTTGTTTGTGTAAATGGTCACTGCCTAGCACGGTGCCTGGCACACAAGGGTAATGCCATAGATGTTTATCACTAAATAATAAATTGATCAAATCCTGTCTGAGAAGCTCACCTTGAAACAGCTTTTCACTAGTATCTCCTGTACACTCCAAAATGTCAACAGCAGTAAAACCAAATCTCTCATGAATCATACATGGTTTTTTTGTTTGTTTGTTTTGTTTTGTTTTGAGACAGAGTCTTGCTCTGTCATCCAGCCTGGAGTGCAGTGGCACAATCTCAGCTCAGTGTAACCTTCACCTCCTGGGTTCAAGTGATTCTCTTGCCTCAGCCTCCTGAGTAGCTGGGATTACAGGCGCATGCCACCACACCCGGCTACTTTTTGTATTTTTAGTAGAGATGGGTTTCACTATGTTGGCCCAGCTGGTCTCAAACTCCCGACCTCAGGTGATCTGCCTGCCTCGGCCTCCCAAAATGCTGGGATTACAGGCGTGAGTCACCACGCCTGGCCTCATTACATGTTTTTGATTCATATCATATTTGTTGGTTGTGATATGATTTAAAAAGTGTTAACATAAAGGAATTACCCTCAATGCACTAAGAAAAATTTTAAACACATCTAAACCTATGTAGAGAGAAGGCTTTCTTGACTATTAAGACATTTGTACTTAAACCCTATAAATAGGCTATTGGGACACTCACTAAATGCCATCACTAGCCCTGTACACAGAAGTGCCAACCTTGGGCCCCATTAAACCCCAACCCCAGCCTATTCCCTTCATGGCCCCAGCACTACCAGTATTTGCGTGGAAGTCAGGCCTGGTATACATGCTTTGCCTGTTGACCTCTTTCTCAGACCAAAATATCCCATGAAAACTATCAGGTGTCCCACTTGCTAATTGTCGCAGTACATACAGGATTCTTTTTTTTTTTTTTTTCTATCTCCACAGTTTTCCTCCTTGAGAAATACACTGTCCAGTCAATCAGTACTTACCCAGGAGTTCCAGTGTGCCCAGCAAAGTACTGAACAATGATGGCCACAGGGGTTTCCACCCAGTGAGGGCATAGGCAGGACACGGGGTGGGAATGTGGATTCTGGAGCTCAGCTGCCTGGGTTTGGATCCTGGCTCTGCTTTTTTAGACTTGGAAAAATGACTTAGCCTCTCTCTGCCTCAGTTTCCTCACCTGTAAAAGGGGGTGATGATGACAATAGTGCCTGTAGGATTGTTGTGAAGAGCAAACGGATTGACACATGGACAATTTTTAGGACAGGCCCTGGTATACAGTAGGTACTCAAGACAGGCTTGCTATTATTAGGAGATAACTGTCATGCCCATGGAAAGGCAAGTTAGGCACCCATGTTCGTGGGCATTTTCTTATGGAGCCCTCATAAGAATCCCTGCAGAGATGTCATGACTCTCCCGTGGAGGCCGAGTGGCCGCCTCACACAGCAATTATGCCAGCGGCTTGGGGCCATGCCTGTCTGCCCCATGCAGGTACTCACTCAGCCACACCCCTGGTCTCCCTCCAGGGGCCATCAGGGGCTGGCTGGAATCCCTGGAGGGCCCTGGAAGGTCTTGGTGAGGAGGTGACACATGAGCCCGCCAGTCTATGAAGGGTGGATAGCCAGGAACTCCTTTGGTGTGACGCCCCCCAGTCTGAAGCAGGAGAAAGTAGGGGACAACTCAGGTCAGGAGGGTTACGAAGGGCAAGGGGGAGCGGGTTTCTCCAGCATGAGCTGAGTTCAGTGCCCTTGCGGTCTGCTGAGCAGAAGAAAGGCTGAGGGAGGAGGGGTCAGGGAGGACTGCCAGGCCTCCTCTTGCAGGGGAGAGGAGGGGAGACCCAACCAGGAAGCCCTCCCAGCTCAGGGAAGTGAGTTAAGTACAAAGGGCATGCAGAGCCAGCAGGAATGTGTGAACAAGGCCTGCTGTGTGCCACAGGGCAGTGCTGTGTGCCCACTGAGCCCCGACAGCGGGGCACAGCCGTGGCAGGAGGCTGCTAGGCACAGCTGTGCAGGGCTTCATGCCCCAGTGGCACAGCCGCACCTCTGCCCTGGGAGTCAGGTCAGGGACTTCTTTGTGTGATCTGGATTTCCAGGAGCTGGACTCCCAGGGGGGCAATTAACTCTTTGAGAACCCAGATGAAGCACCATCTTCTCTGGCCCTTGGCATGCAGGCTGGGAGCTAGCTCAACTCCTTGCACCTCCCTTGGCTCCTGGGCAAGAGGGGCCGCAGATTCCTACCTAATTGTTGTTTGGCCAGCCCTCTGAGAAGAGATTTGGCTATATTTCTCCTCCCAGCCACAAATACATGGGATGAGGGTGAGGATATATGCCCATAAAATTTATTTTGAGCAGGATATCTAGTGGGAGCCTTAATCTGATGAGTATTCAAGAGAGAATACATTAGGGCTAATGTATGCAGGGAATGGTGGGCAGGGGAGTTTTAGAGGCTTGTAAGCAGAGACAGCATCACATTGAGGAACAACACTAAAAGCAGACAGACAAGTTGTTTCAGCCTCGAGCTTGGAGGAGAGGATCCGTGCTGGGTCACTCTGGGCTGCCCAAACTAGAAGTCCTCACAGAGAGGCCTTGGGACCAAACCGGGGCCCTCTGGCTTGGCAAAAATGGAAGGGGCCTACCAAGGGTGCCCTTTAAGTTAAAAATTAAAAACCTTTTCTATTCCACTGTAGATGTTGACGGGGGGATTAAACAAAGATAATTTGGAAATGCTCTAAAAGACCTCCAATATACCAATCACAGTAATACACGCAGGCATCAGAAGCCTGTTATGAGCCACGTCAGGGCTTGAGTGTGTATTACCTCAGTGAGCCACTCTCAACAAGGAAGGAATTATCATCCCCATTTTACAGATGAGGAAACTGAGCCTTCACGAGATCAGGCGATGTGCCCAAGGCTGACGGTGGGGGAGCCAGAATTCCAACCAATGGACTGTGCTGCTGCTTTCCTGAAGATGGACTAACCCAACCTGAGAGCTCAAGGGGCCTGAACCATCCCCTTATTTGGCTTGAGCCTGTCATTTTTTTAGATAGGAAATTGTGGCAGAGAGAGTCTCAACACGATTCCATGTACAGCAACAAGGGATTATAAGACCACTGGCCTCTTGAGCTCCCTAACAGCTGGGTAAATGGAAATGTTAGAGGCAAAAACTGAGATGACACAGGCATCTAGTGTGCATGTGTCATATGGGATGGATGCCTAATGTCCACAGGAGGGCGGGAAGCAGCAGCCTCTGTCCACAATCTCCTCCCCCAGCTACAAGGTGTCTGCCTGTTGATGGCGCCCATCCGTACTTGTGAGGATGTGGAGACCTGTGAACTCAGACCCCACACTCCAGGCAACATGGCCCCTATTTAATTATTTAGATTAGTAAAAAATATAAACTATCTGGAAATTTTTCAAAGAGCAACAACATAAGCCTCTTAATTAAACCTATAATAAATTATTATTTTTACAGTTTAGAAAGGCTAAACAGGACAGAGTTTATCTAGGTTTCCTACCAGAAATAAAGTTCTGGTGCATGAACCGGATCTCCTCCTCCTGAGGGAGGAGGCGTCGAGGAAGACTACCTTGGCCTCCTCTTGCAGGGCAGAGGAGGGGAGAACTCCTCCCCTCCCCTCCCCTTACAGAGGTACAGTGGCTCACATCTGTAATCCTGGCACTTTAGGAGGCCGAGACAGGCAGATCATTTGAGGCCGGGAGTTTGAGACCAGCCTGGCCAACATGGTGAAATCCCGTCTCTACTAAAAAAACAAAAATTAGCCAGGCATGGTGGTGCATGCCTATAATCCCAGCTACCCAGGAGGCTGAGGCATGAGAATCACTTGAACCCAGGAGGTGGAAATTGCAGTGAGCCCAGATAGTGCCCCTGCACTCCAGCCTGGATGACAGAGCAAAAAAATGAAAGAAAAGAAAGAAAGTTGTAACCAAAATTTCCAAGGGGCAAGACAATTTCCAAATCCCCAATAAGCTCAATGTATTTCATGCAGTATTTAGTATCTCAAAATTCCACATTAAAACTGCAATTTACGTAGATGCTTGGAGTCACTAAAGACAAAATTTGATCTATTAATATCAACTCAATATGAGGAGTCGTTTCACTTAAAATGAAAGTTTTTCTCTTATCTGCCCATAAGCATTTCGTGACGATGCTCTCTGCTGGGGCTCTGCAGAGGGTAAACTCAGAAACAAAAAAGTAATGTCCCTGGAACAGCCAAAGAATCTTTGGAAATGCTAAACCACATAGAGCAACACACTACCCATCTGCAAGGCCCGTCCACCAGAGCATTCCTAGTCATGCAGAGGGACATAGTCGAGGCATAGACCTAAGCCCACATTTACCTGCATGAACACATACAGACATCCTCACACGCACTCACATACACACTCAATATACATGCAGATATATATATATACACGCAGATATATATATATATACACACCCACACCATACTTATATACATAGACATGCATATAACACAGACACGTACATACACATACAGAGAAACACAGACAATCACAAATAAAGATACACCTTGAGACACATACATTCCTACATATACAAAGGCACACGCATGTACCAGTCACATGTACAGACAAATGTACATGCATATTCACATATACTCAAAGACACATACTCACATGTACACAAACACACACACACACAAACACATGCACTCACATCCTCATACATGGGATGAGGCATTGCCGCTCTGGAAAAAAAAAGCCAATTCTGAAATCAAGCTCTGTCTGTGGAAAGGAAGGCTTAGCTGAATGAGGGAGCTGTCCAATCCTGAAGCAGTGGGGAGAGTAGGGAGTGAGGGAACTAGAAAAGCAGAAGGAAGTAGAAACATTGTTTCAAATACTTTTTTGGAAAGGGCTCAAAAATACTGGGAGATCAGCCTGGTCAACATAGTGAGACCCTGTCTCTACAGAAAAAAAAAAATCGCCAGGCATAGTCAGGTGCACCTGTAGTCCCAGCTACTTGGCAGGCTGAGGCAAGAGGATCGCTTGAGCCCAGGAGTCCAAGACTGCAGTGAGCCATGATTGCACTACTGCATTCCAGTCTGGGCAACAGAGTAAGACTCTGTCTCAAAAACAAAAACAAAACAAAAAGAAAAAAACCACAAAAACAAAACAAATCAAAACAAAAATTTAAAAATATTGGGAGAATTTGAAAGTTTTCTGTTCTGATCAGAGTTTAGATCTGCAAATCTTTAGGTCTTCCAAATGCCAATAAATCCCAGATCTAGTCAGACCTGAGCTCAGATCCTAATTCCACACTGTATGTGATCTTGGGCAAATTGCTTAATGTCTTTGAGCCTTGATTTTCATATCTATAAAATGGGGATAATCATACCACTCTTTCGAGGTAGCTGTGTTATGGCCACATCAGGTAATGCATGTAAAACACTGAGCCCTCACAGTGCCACTGTCCAAGGTCAGTGGTCAGCTCTCTCCTTCACTGTCTCATAGCCAGTTGCCAACAAGATGCATGTCTATAAAGTGTATCAAAATTACTTCATGCTTCATTATTTCCCAATATACCTTTTCCCTCCCTCAACCCCCTCCTAAACACTCAGAACTCTCCTCCACTCCCTTAATTCTAAAGCATTCCGAAGACACACACTCTTTTTTAATCAACATGATCCTGGAGTATAAACAGCAGACAATGCAGTATTACAAGGGCTCAGTCTTTCTGGAATAAAGGGATCTGGCAGACTCTTTCCTCTGCAGAATGAGGACAAAGTTGCCAGATCTTGGTCTCCCCGAACATGTGGATGGTAAAAATGAGGAGGTTGAGGCCACAACTGCCTGATCTTACTTCACTGTTGCTGTAATCTATCTAGGTGAGGGTAGATTGGGTTGAAATTGACGTTTGGGGCTTCTAGCATTTTTTCCTAGAGACAACTAAATGCCCAAAGGAAAAGAGACTATTTCTTACTCGATAAGAAATGGCTACAGACCCTTCCCCGGTAGCCATAATCTCCTTCTTCATCGAGGAAGCTTTTAAAACTCACAACATGATAGCCAGCCCTCAAAGCACCTGAAGCATTGTGACAGAGGCACATTGGGCTTATTTTTCACAGCGGCCCATCAGAAACTGGATTCCATTTTTAAATCCCCAAATTCCTCCATTAATGGTTTCCGAAAGCTGGGAAGTGGAAGAGATCAAAAGGTCTGATGTGATCCATGGCAGACCAAACTGCCCACACCCCTCTGGTGAGACATAATAAATATCATGCATTTGTATTCCCCACTCACGTTTCTTCATTTCCAAGAAACTGCTCTCAAGGAACCAGGGGCCACCATGAAACATTTCACAGAGCGTTTGTGTTTGTTTGATCGATTTTAATTATTTGAAAAATGGTGTTTTCTATCCCTTTCGTCACGGAAGATCAAAAGGGTAAAGGAAAAAAAAATTCCACTAAAGAGACTAATATGAGAGCCAACATATCTGACAATGACTTCTAAAATATATTTAAGAAAAGGCACCTTTCTGGGGAAAGGAGTCAGAATTTCAGATCTTTCCATTGGAATCATAATGCTGATGTGCTACTTAAATATTTTTAAAACTAAGTTACTTTGTACTGATAGGAATGTTTAGGCCGGGCACGGTGGCTCACACCTGTAATCCCAGCACTTTGGGAGGCCAAGGTGAGAGGATTACTTGAACCCAGAAGTTCGAGACCAGTCTGGGCAACATAGTGAGCCCCTATCTCTATTATAATAATTTTAAAAGGGAATAATGTTTATTTAACGATGCTCTGAGACCAGATTAATATTTTGTAAAGTTTGTACTTTGATGTGCCAGCTTGATGTGCCTCCTGTGAGGCTTTTGCTTTTTAGCTCCCTTTGCTTTTTAACTGCCTTTTGGATGAAGTGTTCTTTTTGTTTCATGCTTTGACTTGACAGCCTAATGCTCAGGACAAGGTTTTTCTTGCTCCTTTCGAGAAAAGGAGCTGGGTCCATGGGAGCCACTTTCGGGTCTCCCTGTTTGCAGACCCCACAGTATTCCCCCTCGGGTGGCCATCCTCTTGGGACAGCCAGCAGTGCTCCCAGGGGCGGCTGTGTCTGTGAAACGGGAGCTGCGATCCCAGTCTCTGAGTGCCTTAAGACCACCAGCACTCCAAACTTGGTCAAGTACTTTCAAATTGGCAAGCTCATTCCCTCCTCCCAGACACCCTGTGAAGCGGACATTCATTGTCTACGTTTAAAAGGTTCTGAGAATAAGGGGCTTCCCTACGGGTACGCAGTTTGAGGCCGAATTAGGACTAAACCTTCTTTTACTCTGGGTCTGATGGCTTCCACCTGTGCTCAATCAAAGCCACCTCCATCTGGGATTTTTGCCCAAAACCTTTTTGCTGGTGATTTCCCTCCAGAAGTAAGCAGTTTTTTGAGCTCTGTCTCAAATAACATTTGGCCAATATATATTTCCAAAAACGTTTAATTTTATTTATTTGTTAAGTTTCTTTACTGACTACTAACTGAAAGGAGATGCCAAATGGGGCTTTAAGGAATCACATATGCAACTGAAATATTATGCAAATGTTTTTCTTGAAATTTTCCATTCCTTTCCCACATGTAAGGAAGAGAAAACAACAAATTGCAGACATTGCTGTTCTGTTGCCTCAGGTTCCCTGAGTAAGAAAGAAGGAAGATGGTTTTCTAAAGGCAGGCTTGGGAAATACTGTCAGTGGGGGGCTCATTGATTTAGTCGGGGAATAACTAATTCTAAAATGCATCAACAAGGTGAAGCCACAGGATATACCAAGCTATGGCACACCTGCCTAAACACATACCTGAGTTCTGAAATGTCCAGGTCAAAGATTTATAACGGAGGTATAGTTACATTAAAATTAAATTAACTAAGAGGTCTATTACTGGATAAATATTTCAAAAATAAAACTTTCCATTTCAAAGTAGCCACCATCACCGCTGATGATAAAATCCTGTTTTCTGGTCACAATTCCCCTTTTAAATCACCTGGTAATTGTGACCAAAGGAAGAAGGCCTGATTCATCCATGCAGTCCCCACACAGGGAAAACCTGAGGCCAACGACTCAGTTTTCCATGACAAATCTGGTGTGTGCCGCCCCCCAACCCTGGCTCTTTGTCATTAAAGAACATTCATTTTTGTTGAACCGTTTATAGTTCTCGTTTTTATATTTTCACTTATTCTAAATCAGCGTATCTTGAAGAGACAATAACAGAATTTTCCAAAATGTTTTTATAAAATTCCTCTTAAGGGATTTTCACAACCTAGTAATAATCACATAACACAGCTAAAGCACAAAATTCCAACATTAATTCTTTAAAACATAAAGAGAAAAGGCACATTGAACATCAAGGTAGTTCATGATGACAGCAGCATTAAAGAAAGAGAGCTGGGCCAGCCACAAAAATATTAGAAAAATTCTAATTTTAAAAATTAGCATCGCATTGAAGGTAAATCATATTCTCTATTATCATATGCACTGACATGTTTTAAAATGCATCAGTGTACTCACATCTTTTTATCTAATTTCTAGTTTTTTCTAGTTTGTCTTGACAAATGACTAGCAACCAGAAAAAAAGTCAGAAAATCCTTCTTACATCAGAAATGATCACACCTGAAGCCGTCCTTTCCCTTCACTTGCTTTCCGGAATCCTTCCCACTTTTACTGTTTGCTTTATTTGGTGGCTTGGGGTGCCTTTGAAAATCTCCTTTGTTCATTTTCGGCTTAGTCAAAAATAGAAACCTCTTCAATAAAAGAACAAATTCAAAAGTAAACTGGAGATAATTTCGATGTTATCATTTTAAGGCTGTAATTCGGATATTTTAACATAAGGAGTCGAGTAACAAATGAAATACACAATGTAAATATGTATTTGCAGGGATTATCTCCTAGGTGATATATTGTCACGTAATTAGTATTCTTCAGTAGGATATCAAATATCTCAGTAATTGCAAATAAAACAGAAAATTACATTAAACAAATCCATGTTTGTATATGGAAATGTTGTAGACACATCTATTTCCACTCCATTTTCACATTTAATCATTGCTAAATCTCTACAATGTATTTTTCTAATGTCTCACTCTGTAACAGTATTCCATATGTTTGGCAATCTTTCCCTCATAGCAAGAAACTTTCAATTAATTTGGCTGCAAGTTTTGTCTCTATTAAGCTATTCCCAGAACCAATCTCTTAACCCCCTAACATCATAATTAAAGCAAATTATACTTTAAAGACATGTGGGGGTGAGGTACTGCAGTAAAACATCTGTGGCTAGACCCAGACTGACAGAGGGAACAGGGTGGGGAGATCTGAGAAAAGAAATCCACCAAAATTACAGCAGGAGGTAGGACTCACCTCCCAAGACGACTTTCCAGTCAGCCGCTCATACAGTTAACCCCAAAGTCCATTTTCCAAGGGAGAATCCATTTCATTTTCACCAATTAAACCCAACCTGTCCACCTACCCCCAAAAGCAATGCCTCAAAATGGTTGACTTGTGCTCCATTTTGATCAGGGATCCTATAAAATTGAGGACTAAATAAGGTAAAACCTCACAGTGGCATCTAATTTTAGTTGATTTCTTCCTACCACAAACAATAAGAGCCCAGCTCCAGGGCGGCTTCTGTCCTATACCCAGCACCTGTGCTTCCCTCCAAGGGCGCCTAGAAAGAGAGATGGATCCACCACGGTGCAGCCTGCTGGACACACGACCGCCCCCCTCCCCGCCCCCCCGCCGAGTAAAACCCCTGTGCCGTGAATTCCTGCACAATCCCATGTTTCTCCCTGCAAAGATTTTGCAAAGGAAGGAAGGGATAGACAGAAGAAGCTGGGGGAACAGGGGAAGGAGAAGGAGGGAGGAAGAAAGAGAAGTTCAAGCCACCAGACCGCGATGGAATTTTACTAAAAGCAGTGGACCCTATTTGCCCACATCTCTGTTAAGGGCATTGTTAACACTCATTCCAGGAAGGGAGAAAGGCAAAACATTGTTACAAAAGTAAAATCGCCTCAACGGCACCCCAGCCAGCCCTCTCCAAATTCAGCCGTCTATGCAGCCATGTATTTGGTGCTGCCACAGCAAACTGCTGCTTCAGTCTGTCTCCAACCGTGGGTTTCTCAAAGTGGGTAATATTACTCCTTTTGTCCTCTCTTCAGCTAAACTGGTTCCAAGTCCCTATGCGTCCCAAAGCTCCTCAGCTCTATTCCTGAAAAATTTCCTTAATTGAAAGAAAAGGCACAAGGTCCCTTTATCCGATTCCACCTACCCGCCCCCCATCCACAACTCTTCAATAGGAAGAGGACACAAGTTTCCCAGCCAGAGAAATCCACTAAATACCCACCATTCTCGCCCAAAACAAGAAGCTCAAAGCAGATTTCATAACAAGGTAATAGAAAGAACAGTTAATTCCTGTTAACTAATTTTCCATCCCTGCAGGACTGCAAGCCCCATCCTCCTTCCCCCGGCTCCTCCTCTCCTCCCAGCACTGGGGTCTCTGGCTTCAGTCTACTAATGTGGGTGCTAAGTAATCACTAATTGACTGTAACGCAGAGTGAAAGGGCATTAAAATCCGAGGCAACTGGGAAGTTAGGACAATGCAAATATTTAGGACTTGAGGCTGTCTACACCTGGCCAGCGGGGTCATCGGGTCACTGTTCAAAATACAAGATGCCCCTGTGGCCCAAGTTTTTGTCTACTCAATGGAAAGAAATTGCTTTGCTGGTTTCCCGGCTCTCCCACCCCCACCCCACCTCTAGGAGCACTCGATTTTTAAAAATGGACCCTGGTATTTGCAGCCCTGTAGGCGGTCTCCGAAACGTCTTGAGGGCTCGCGTTACCCTAATCCTCACAGCATTTAGTCTACATTCTTGCCTTAACCCCCCTTTGTTTTTGGCGTGTCAAGAGGCAGGTGCAGATACACCTAGCTTCGGTCGTCCTTCCTTCAACTTCCTGCTGCTCCCGGTTTTATCCCTTCACGGCTTTTCTAGTAATTCATTTCCTTTTTCATTAGTTTCACCCTTCAGATCTCTTTAAAAGACACGTTTGTCCCACTCTCTAAAAATAATAAGGTCCCATCCTGCACAAAGCAAACCCCCTGAGACACAGGGATGCGCTCGGTCCCAGTCCAGCCGCGGCCTCTCGTGCGGTGGGTGCACCCGGTGGCCCGCGCCACCTCGCCTTCCCCGGCGGCGCACAGTGCCACCAACTCCCTTCCCTGGTCGATTTTAATTGACATCCTCAGCCGCCTAGGTAGAGACTCTGTCTCTCTGGAGCCTGACACGTTTCCAGCGCTCGTCAAGGTCCACTAAGCTGCGGAACCGAGTGGGGAGCCGAGGCTCGAACACCCGCAGAACGCACGGGCCGGGCACACCCGCCGGCGGCCTCCCCGCTCCGAGGAGGAGGAGCCCCTTCGAAAATGGGAGCATCGCTTTCCCAGGGTTAAACAGTCACATTAGACTCGAGCCGCCGGGGTTGGGGTTTAATTTTGTCATTCCAAATGCTTGGAACGAAATGGGTCTGGAGAGGAAGAGAGGTTTTCACCCGGCCTCCTCCTAATGGGCGCGCCGTCCGCACTCGCGCCTGCCGCGCCTATCCTTGCTGGAAAAGTCCCTGCCACCACTCTAAAGGGCAGCAAAGGGGTCCCAGGCCTGGCTAATTCCAGCTCAGTCGGACCTCTGGGCTACCTGAGATAATAAGCTCCGAAAACGGGCGCGAACCTCTGGGCAGATGGACTGCAAGGGCCAAGGCGCAGGAACCTCTATTGCAGCGCACCGGGGAGAGAGAGGCGGTCCCTCCCTTGCCCCCTTCTGGGCTATGACCTTTACCCATGGCTGCGGGACGCAGTAAGCGCAAAGCCGGCTACCCGCGAAGGGCCGGCCGCCCTGTCCACATGTACCTCCACCGGCGAGTCCCCCAAAACCCAGAGCACGCCCGGGATTCCCGGGCGAGTGCCCAGGATCGTGAGCCGCCCATGGGTGCGCAGCAAACGCTCATTTAAAGAATTCATCGTCTGTTCCCCGGGCCACCCAGGCCGGCATCTGCCCGCGGGGCGGAGGAGCCCTGCCCCGGTCGTAGCGAGGTCATGTGGGTCGCGCTCCCAGACCCTAGGACGCCACTCCTGCTCAGCCCTGCGTAGCCCCGCCTAGCTCTGGTTTTCCACGAACCCGGACCTCGGCCAAGAGAGGAAATAAACTTGAGTTAGGTCCTGCTTCTTCTCAGTCCCGACTTTACGACTTCCCGGGACACTGCGGACTGCTCAATGCAGACCTTTGCCCCTCACCTGCTGCACCTGCGTGCTCCGTGTCCGGCTTTAACAGTTAATTCCGCATGCGGAGCGCACTGGGACAGCGGCTTTCCAAGCTTCCCTCCGTGCTAACGGCCCTCTCAGATAACAAGGCCCTGGAAAGGAGGAGGCCGGAGCCCTCTCGCCCCTTGGGAGTCCTCAGCCATCCGCTGTCCCAAGCGGGGCGCTGCCGCGCTTACCCGGGTTTCTCCAAACTCCCTTCTATGTGGTACACAGCTCTGGCCAGGGGCTGGAACGGGATCCTAGCAGTTAGGACATCGGAACCCCCAATCCATCAGGCCCGAATCGGCCGGCGGGGACAGCTGACCTCATCTGTAAAAATTGTCTCCCGCCTGAGAATATATTCTCGCGACGCAGGGAGGGAGGTCTATGGTGCCTACAGCTGCTATATCGGAATGTTCGGAATATGATAGAATCTCAATATATATATATATATAATTTGTGTGTGTTGTGTGTGTCTGTTTCTCGCACTAGGAGACAAGGCAGGAATGGAAAGAAGAGCGAACAGCACCAGCGTTTGAGTGAACTCCTGTCTTGGACAGCGAATCCATCTCACCCCCTTAAGAAATGTCCTGCAAGAAGGACAGTCAACAACCCCGGGGACTCGGATCTGCAACTCGACCTGCGCTGGGACATTACCCCACGCACCCCGGAGGAGTCCCACGAGGGGAAGTCCCAGGGAAAACCTTTACCCCGACCCTACCAAACACAAAATAAAATACCTTTTTCCTACAGCTTCGGGGTTCTCCAGAGCTTGCCGGAAGCATTTTAGGAGACAAGGAGGGGGACAGAGACCCCCAGGCCTGCATTCCAATTACCACCCCCAGCCGAGACCCCGCGGGGCTCCTCCTTCTCCCGTGCGGGCCGCCCTCTCTCCCGCCAGCGATCCGGGCGGCGGGCTTCCGTCGTCCTTTCCCTCGGTGCCTGGGGAGACTACATGGCAGATGGGTCAAAACCGAGGCGGATAAAACGCCCCACCTTCCTATATGCCCCGCGCTTTTCCGCGTCTCCTCAGAGGGCAGGGCCGGCCAGCAGGGCCCCGACGCGTGGAGGGACTGCTGAGGTCCGGGGGGAGAGTTTTGGAGGTGGCTCGGAAGGCTCTCGCCGTACCCGTACCCAACACGGCCCCGGGTCAGGCGCTGTGAGGATTCGGATCTCGACGTCCCTACAGCCCGGAGGGAGGTGGCGGGGACGAGCTGTCGGTGCGGGCCGTAGGGACAGCTGTAGGGCTGTCGGAGCGACGACGCCCGCACCGGGGGCCGCGCGACCAAGGCGCGGTGAAAAACCAGGAGGGCTACGGCGCGAACTGCTAAGTCCGCACGGGAGCCTGCGGGGGCGGGAGGCCGGGACAGAGTGGCGAGGAAGAGGCCAAGTCTGGAGCAACACCAGAGATGAGAGAGAAATTATTACATCATTTGGAAACGTTTTCCTAAAGGGTATGCCCCTCACCCATCCCCAAATAAGCAAAGGAACAGTCCAGCTGCCGCCGAAATAAGCTGGATTTAAATCACTTCTTCTAAAATGCCCCTAGAGGGGAGGAGGGCACTAGAGGCACCGAGCTTGGGGACACCTAGACCTGCGTCCCCAAGTGCTCCATTCGTGGTGACTCCATGTGATGAAGAGGCAAACATGTCTGTGTTGAGAAGGAAACCCTTCTAGTTGGCGACTGGAGGGACCCCTGTGGGAGAGCGTTTCTTTTGTCTCCCCTCCTCTAGGGTTTAAGAGCCTACTGTCCCGGAAGGCCCAAGGGTGTGCCCCACCACCCCTCGAGCTTCCCCCCTTCTTAGGCCACTGGGCCCAGTCCCAAGAAAGCTAATAGTTGTGTATACGTGGGTGATGGGGACCTATCCCGCGGTCCCAGCACCAACAGCCTAACAGCCAGAGGCCAGATGTGCTGCAAGGGAGGCTACAATCCACTCACATTCCAAGAGGAAATAAAAGCTGGATCTGGAAGTCTTCAGGGAATGGGCCCCTCAATTTTGGCCGATGCCTCCTCCAACCAAGGTCACGAAACTCGGACAAAGGGAGGACTGACCACCCCCTCTAGATTAGACATTGCCTCCCTGGGCCACCCTGGGGGGGGGTGGGGGTGGAAGTTCCTTTGTACACCTCAAGTTTTCCACAGTGTGAACCTAGACTCAGCCTTGGCAAACTGTAGCTCTGAAGGTGAGTTCTGGGCATTTTAGCAAAGCGACTCCCTGACGTCGAACATCAAAGTTGTCTCTGAACAGGGGAAGCAAAAAGTGAGACAATCAGAGTGTCACTCATCACAAGAAAGGCCATCAGAGCAGAGACCATCGTCCTTCACTGGGGTCCCAACAGACAGGTCACCTACGGACCACAGCCATGAAAGCACAGACGTACTGGGTACCAAGGACACTAGTAACACACACACACCCTTCCCCCACTCATGCAGTCTCCTCACTCGCGCAGAGCTACAAGCAGCTTAAGGACTCGGTGCACCTTTGCAGGGTTTCTGTTTCCGTCTTTGCAGGGGCTGAGAACCCACTCTGTCCCTGCCTGTGTGCGGGGTGTGGGGAGTAGTGAATCTCCAATGCCTTCTATGAAAACATCTTAGCGGTAAACTCCCCAAGGCTCAACACAGACGTGGAACTGTTTGCCAGCAGTTGACACAAAAACACGCAAAGAATAACTGTAGAATACAGCCAAGAAACAATCTAAATAGGCTTGGATGAAGCTATTCTTTTCTAGTCCCTTCTCAAAAACTTCCCAGGGAAGCCCACGGTACGCCTGCCCTCCGAAGGATCGCCGGACAGAAACCCTGCCATGGAAACCCGAGGCGCAGGAGGGCGCGCTCGTGCGCCCTAGTTTGTAGGTAGTCACCATCCCTGGATGAGCCGGCCCTTACTTAAAGTAAACCCCGAAGATGTAGCTACCGCACCACTAAAGAAGTCGCAGGCGGAAGTACAACCCCTTGGCAAGCGGAGCGAGGAACTCCTTGGTCTCTCCAGGGCGCCCGGGTCCCCCTGCTGAGCGTGCGAGCCACCGGGGCAGGACTCTCCCGGCGCTTGTCGCGAGCGCGCGCGACGACTGGGCACCTGTTCTGGCCTCTGCACAGATTCCCTCTCAGGGACTCTCGCTCAGGAGTGAAGCACGGAGACGGATTCCCTTCGGGAAAATCTCTGCGCGCGCACACCCATACACACACAGAGAGACTTGGGGATAAACACGCCGCGAGCTCCGGCTGTCTCGCTAATTTCGGGCGCGGGAAGAAAGCGGGCGGGCAGGCTAGCAAAGCGCCCACACACCCCCGTCTCTACCCCTCCAAACCCGAGCCACCCTGAGCACCTGCCCTCGCGTGCGCAAAGGCTGAACCCGGAATTCACAACTTGCGGTCGCTTCTCCCTCCCCTGCATTCCTAGGCTAGCTGGAATGCGCGAGCAGATTCCCTCACAAGGAGCAGTCAGTTTCCGGCGGCGCAGGCGGCGGGCGCCGCGGGCAGTAGCGGCTGGGGAGTCACCCGGCACGCACGCCCGGGGCGCGGGCCGCAGGGACTAAGAGTGTGGCCGGGGCTTCTCCGCCGCCAGCCCCAGGGGCGAGAGACGCGCTCTCCAACTTCCCGCCAGCTGGGGTGAAGTTGCACTAACGGTCCTGCAAGCGCTGACCGTCACGCCGGCGAAAGAAGATTTGTGGGGACCACCCTCGCCCTCAAGCCTGGCCTACAGCTCGTACCCCTGGGTGTCCCCAAACAGCACTCTCCCTAGCGTTCCAAGAAAAGCCTTGGGCTGGAGATGCGGGGTTCCGTACTCGGCTCGCCTCAAGCATGATCCAGGAGGCGTTCACATTCGGCCCCAAACAGCCAAGAGCCTGGCCCCCTCAAACGCACTCTGGCTGGTGCCCCTGCCCTGTGACCGCCTCTGCCCCCGGCCGCCAGCCCCTCCCGGCCCCTGAGCGGCGTCCGGCCCGCCCCGCAGCGGCTGAGGCTGCTAGCTGTCTTGTTAGAATTAAATCAGCGAGAAAGGGGGGTGTCTTACGTTGCATCGGCACACCTAGCATCTCCGGGAGCCCCTTGACAGCCCCTTCCGCGGGGACAGTCGCACTCTGCATCATCTCGGAGCGAGAGCCAGCGAGTCGCAGTCTACGGAGATCTCTCGCTCTACCTCGATTCAGAAATTTCAAAATAATAATTAAAACCCCAAGCAGGCCGCTGGAGTCACGGTGGAAGCCGGGCCCTCCGCTTCTCAGGGAGGACTCCACAGGCTGGCCAGCCCCCTCCCCCCGCCAGTCCCCAGTCTGTTTCCAGTCCCTTTGATCTCGCTCTCCGGGGTTGGTGCACATCCCAGGTTGAGACGCTGTTGCTGCAGCTCTGGCTTTTTTCCTCTCCTCCCTCCCCCGCCCGCTCCTTCCCCCTCCCCCTCCACCCTTCGCGTGCCGGCCGCCCGGGAGGCCGCGGTCACCCGGGCGTTTTGATTCATTCACACTGCAGGAGCGGCCGTGACGTCGCTTTCCGCAGGGAGGCCCGCCCTTCGGCACATCCCCCAACCCGGCGGCGGGCAGCCGACCCCGGCGGGAGTGGGGGTCCCGGCGCCCCGAGTGAGGCCGGCGGGGCGGAGGGGGGCGGGGCGGCAGGGAGCGGGGCGGGGCCTCGCAAGCCGGCACCCCCGCCCCCCCCCCGCCTCCGCCCAGCCGTGGCGGGCTCGCGCCCTGGATATAAATTCTGCTGATGGCCTGCCGCGGCAGCAGGTGGTCGGAGACGGCGGCGCCCTGGGTTTGCGGGTCTTCGTGGGTTCCGAGCCCGCGCGGCTCGTGTCCTCCTCACTCCTCCGTTCGGACCCAGGGGCGGGGCGGAGCCGGGGCCGAGCGGGGCAGGCGGTCCGGAGGCCGGGGCCGCGTCTCTGTGTCTTCGCCTTGCGCGCTCTCGGTCCCCGGCTTCGCTCCGCCGGACGGAGCGCGCTCCGTAACCGATGACTCCATCTATCTTCCTCCTCCTCTTTCGCCTGGCCAATTCCTTTCCTGCTGGCACTTCCCAGCCCCTGCTCTCTCTCCCCCGCGTCTGGCTGAGGCTGGGCCAAGGGACAGCCCGTACTCGGCCCGGAACGCGCGAGTCACGCGGCGGGCGGCGCCGGCCCGGGCTGGGGAAGGCGGCCAGGGGCTGTGCGCGGAGGTGGCGGGACGCAAGCCCCCCGCGCGCGTCCCCGCAGACCGCGGCCTGCAGCCGGAGTCCGCACTTGCCTCCAGCTCCGCAGGGCAGGGGGCCCAAACCTCCCCGCGGCGGGGCCTCCCCGGCCGCCCTGCCACCAGTCGTCCAGCTCGGCCCTGTCTTAGGTCCCCAGAGCCCGCTCTGCCTCTCCGGCTGCCACCGCGGGTGCTTTGAACCATCCGCGACCTCGTGCGTGCAGGGCGGCAGTGAGCACACGGACGCCGGGGCTAACCAGCGAAAGGGCTTGCCATGCTTACTGTATTTACGAGATGCATGGACAGGTAGAGAAACGCTTAAAACAAATTCTCCTCAACGCGAGTTTCTGGCAGAAATACAACAGAAGGCCCAACGCTGGGACGAGGTCTCCTCTGACGCTCCATCAGGCGCTCGACGCCTCCGGGCTGCAGGCGCGGGAAGCCCACCCCGTCTGCCCCAAGACCCAGCCGCTCTCCTGCCCCCAGCCCCCACGTCATTTCCTTCCAGAAATGCAGACATACGCGTCCTTCCAGCCTAGTGGGGTTCAGCTTAGGCGGGAAGGGGGACTGTGTGCCCTCCCCAGCCTTCCAGAACCTTCCCTGCTGTTTCGCCTGGTGTCATCTCCAAACAAGGGACACCTGCTCACCTTTAAGGGAAGAGCATGGGGCGGGGGAGAATGGCCTGGTCGTCTGCGCTGCTTAGAATTTGTCTCCAATGAGGTCACAGTGACTTCTGTGTGTCCTGGTACTGGGTTGGCATCATCTCTTCCCTTGTTTACCTGCGAGGTGACTCCGCGCGCGAGACAATATACACAAGAAGAAAAAAGCAAAAGAACCCCGTGACATTTTTAGTGTTTACCAAAATGTGTTCTATAGAAATATAACTAGTAAGCAAACACGGGGAAATGCCAGCCTCATTTGCAGTGAAAAACACGCAAGACAAAACAACACGTGCACAGCTTTTTCTGTTTGTGAGATGACCGACGCGCGGGAGGGGCATCCTAGAGTTCAGGACTGGCGAAGGGGCTTGGACACTCACCAATACTGCTGGGTGCTTATAAACTCTTAACATCCGTTTGGAAAGAAATTTGGCAATATGTATCAAACTCATAAATTTTTCATACCCTTTAGTTTATGTAGTACTTTTGAGTGTCTGTTCCACGGAAATAATCTGGAATTTTTTATAAAAGTTTCATGCGTGAAAATGTTTATTACAGTATTATGTTTTGGAGAAAAATAACCTAAATAGCCAACAAAAGAAAAGTGGCTTAGGGAAGTAGATTAAATTGTTTGGTAGTATGTTATGGAATCATGGAAACCAATTATGAAACCCAATAACATGGGGATGCTTGTGAAATACTAATTTTTTTAAAAGCACAATGCAATAGCATAGGATTATAAATATGTAAAAATCTTAGTCAAATGTAAGGGCAATGATAATACCCATTGTTGGTTAGGCTGTGGGGAAATTAGAAAACAATTTCCTGGTGGGGATTGCAAAGAGGGGAAATGTCTTCTCAGGACGTTTTGGCTACAAATGTGATGCATTTGACCCAATCTCTATAGAAATTTATCCAAAGAAAATAATCAAGAATGTTTGTAAAGATGTAGTTACAAGGATGTTTATAAGGTTTTTAAAAGGGAAAAGCTAAATATCCAACAATAGGGGATAGTAAATAAGTTACAGTAAATTATTAAATTAAGTAAAATGGAATGTTATGAAGTCTTAGAAATAATACAACAGAAGAATATTTAATGTAGAAAAGGGTTTGAGATTTGTTAGGAAATGTGAAAAAAGAATATGAAGCGGTATGAACTTCAGGAACTTTTCTTAAAAAAAGCATAAACACTTGTACACTTAAAAATGGTAAACATGGTAAATTATATGTATATTTTACCTCAATAAAAAATTGTTTAAAGTAGGAGTAAAAAAATGCCAAAGTGTACAAGTGGTTATCTGTGCAGTGGATATTTTATTTTATAATACTTTGCTTTTTTCAGTTTTCTCCATGAGCACATTATTTTATAAAGCAGAAAAAAACTAATAAAATGCTTTTTAAAATATTAGGGAAAAGGTAAGGAAAGATACCAAAATACTATTCAAAAGAATATTAGGAAAAACGTATATTAGGGAGATGTATTATGGAATTTTTTCCTTTTTCTCTTTTCCAGATTTTCTGTAAAGTGATTATTTTTCAGTAACATTAGTAAAAGATAACATTCAAATGCAGTGAATGTAAAGCATATATAGTAATTACTTTTATAATTTAAAATTATATTTTAAAAATGCTCTCTGCAGCTCCTGCTTCCCTGATTTGAACCTGCTGGGGTCCTGCCCTTTTCCCATTGCATGTCACTAGCCTGTCACTAGGTGAGGAAAAGCCTTACTGTGGTGGGGACCTATCTCTGCCCAAGACTGATTCAGGGGATACCACTTTCACCTGTGTCGTTTGGCAGACAAGCCCAGGAAAGTCAGCTTAGCTCTCAGTTCTTGCACCTGTAAGCAGCAGCTCCAACATACCTTGCACCCCCATGCCCACACACACAGTGCAGCTCAGCCCTTTCCACATTCTGAGGCTTTTTTTTTCTTTCTTTCTTTCTTTTTTTTTTTTTTTTGAGACGGAGTCTTGCTCTGTCGCCCAAGCTGGAGTGCAGTGGCGTGATCTCAGCCCACTGCAAGCTCCACCTCCTCCCGGGTTCACGCTATTCTCCTGCCTCAGCCTCCCGAGCAGCTGGGATTACAGGTGCGCACCACCATGCCCAGCTAATTACTGTATTTTTAGTAGAGACAGGGGTCTCACCATGTTGGCCAGGTTGGTCCCAATCTCTTGACCTCGTGATCCGCCCGCCTCGGCCTCCCAAAGTGCTGGCATTATAGGCGTGAGCCACCACGCCCGGCCATTCTGAGGCTTTTCTAAAAGCATTTGCCTCTTGTATGAGCTGGGTCCCATTCCCAAGGTCCTCCAATAGCATCTATACCAGCCAAGACACTTCGCTTCCCCTGGGACCTCAGCTTTCCCATCTGCAAATGAGGAACTCCTAGCAAAAAGCTTTCCTTAAACAGATTTTAGTGCCTACTGCTGTTGATGGTGGTAATAATAATAATAATAATAACAACAACAACATAGTAGCATATGGTAGTAATAATAACAACTAATATTTATTGAAAGTTTGCAACTGTACCAGGCACCAAGGCAAGTGCTTCTACCTGCATAATTCTACCTACTCTTCATGAGGAACTGATGCATGGTTTCATCATACCTACTTGGTGGATGAAAAAACCGAGGCTAGCAGGGGCTAAGCTGTTTTCTACCCCCAGAGAATGGGAGAATGGCTGAATCCCACAGACGTCCATTAATCTCTACTATGGAATGGCCCAGAAAGACCCTTGGGGTGGGACTCAGTTTGGATTAAAATCCCTGAGCTGACTCAGCAGGGCTTTTCTCACCACAATGCACCCAGGGCTGGCAGGTGACCTCCCAGGAATATTCCTCAGAGCCAGCCATGTCCCTTTGGGCCAGGACCTGGTTGGAGGGTGAGCACTAGAGGATGGGCCTGTGGTGGGGTGATGTGGCTTTCTTCAGGTCTAAGTTCTGTCAGAGAACTTGAACAATAGCCAGTACAAAGTATCCAGTACTTGCTAGACATTTATACATTCCATTTCTGGAAACCAAACCCAACATGTTAGGGGATCCAATTCAGAGGCAAGACACTCAATTTAGGAAAATGATTATAGCTTACATTTATCTAGCATTTTACATTTTACAAAGCTCCTCCACATATTTTATCTCCTATTATCTTCATAATTATGCCCGGGCTTGGGTATGATTATCAGGAAACAGAGAGGTTAAGTGGTTTGCCCAAGGTCACACAGCTAATAAATTGCAGTGCCAACTGGAAATTAAATCCAGTCTTTTGACTCTCAACCTGGTGTTCTTTCCACTCGGCACAGCAGTCTAGTGTGTCTTCTAACCCTTCCATTTTAAGAGCTTCACAGAGTAGGCAAGTTCACTCTCAGATGCCAGGAATCCTGAACCCCAGGCTCTTTCTCCACTGAGGGACGAATCTCACTGCCCCTGCTCCCCTCCCTGTCATCCCAGCTCTAATCATCTCCTCCTCATCCTCATTCCTCTCAAGGCCCCTTTCATCATTTGCATTTTGAAACTGTTTCCTTAATTATTCTCCGGCTGTTGGAAACCTGCTCTCCCGGGGCTCTGTGGCATCCTTTGATTTATCTCTGTCTGGATAACAGCTCCCCGATTCTCCTTGGGGAATTCAATTTTCATTCATTTTTCTGCTGGGCTAGATTGATATAGACCCTCTGCCCCGGTCCGTATTACTCATCCCAGCAGAGAGAACCAGGGAGACCAACCCTAAGCCCGGCCCCTGGGGAGCCACTGTCTTGTTCAGGGAGCCACAAGGAGTTCTCCAATAAAAGGACAGGGGCCTTTGCTCTTCTCCATCTGTCCACCCAGTCCTTCCAGTCATTTGTCACAGGGCCTTTCATGGGCCCACCACTTTGTCATTTGTCTCATTCTCTTCCCAGAACCTTGCAGGGATCTCTCCCCACCAGGATGCTGATCAGAAGGCCGTCACTGCTCATCTTAAACCTGCCCTGTGTCCTTGACACAGGAATTTAAGGGATATGGGAAAGAGATGGTCCTGTACTTGGCCATCTAACTCTCAAGATAAGATTCTGTCTCAGTTAGTGGCTAAGAAACAGGACAAGAAAAGGGCACTGGGATCCTTAGAGGAAGACGGAAAGTAACAATGGCTCACACTTACATTGCCAGCCCTGTTCTAATGCTGCACGTATATTCCTCATGAAACCCCCCAGATCCTTAGAGGCAGGTACTATCATTATCCCCATTCTACAGATGAGGAAAATGAGGCACAGAGAGGTCAAGTAATGTGCCCAAGGTTGCACAGGTGGTAAGCAGCAGAGCTAGGATATGGTCACAGGTAGTTTGGCTCTATCCTTGCAGCATCACCAGCATCATCAAATAATCCTTATTTAAGGGTTCCTGGGCATGGCCAGGTGAGGGGTCCATGCAGAGTACATGACCCAGCAAGGCCAAGTCCTCTAAGCCCATCTCTGAAGCTATCACATCCCATGGCTGTGTGTATGGGGGAGCTGGGGAGTTTAGTCTTGTTCCAATTTCAGAGTTAATTCTCTTTATCTCTCAAAAGTCTATAGTACCGGCTGGGCATGGTGGCTCATGCCTGTAATCCCAGCATTTTGGGAGACCAAGGCAGGCAGATCACCTGAGGACAGGAGTTTGAGACCAGCCTGGCCAACATGGTGAAACCCTGTCCCTACTAAAAATACAAAAATTAGCCAGGCGCGGTGGCAGGTGCGTGTAATCCCGGCTACCAAGGAGGCTGAGGCAGGAGAATTGCTTGAACCCGGGAGGTGGAGGTAGCAGTGAGCCGAGATCACACCACTGCACTCCAGCCTGGGCGACAGAGTGAGACCCTGTCTCAAAAGAAAAAAAAAAAAAAAAGTCTACCTAGATCATTCCTTAATTCGTGCATTCATCGGGCATCTATTGTATGCCAGCTCCATGACAGGCCCTGGAAGGCAATGACCTGGAGTGCCAAGTGCAGACAGTTCACAGCTTACTTTGCTCCAGGACTGGCAACACTCCCATAAAATTATGTCAGCAAAGTTCTCCAGATGCCTGTCTTCCTTGTGTTGGGAAGGGGTTGGAGAACTGGGTTAGTAAATGTTTGGGTTCTGGGCTTAGATGACGTGCATTCAAATCCCAACTTGGATACATTCTGGCAAGTTCCTTTTCTGCTGTCCCTAAGGTCACATAGCTAATAAATTGTAGTGCCAACTGGAAATTAAATCCAGTCTTTTGACTAAATGGGGTTAACAATAGCACTCTACTCACAGATTGTTACCCACCGCACCTAGTAAGCATCATGATTATACCCTCTGCAATATTTTGCTTTTTTTTTTCTTTTCCTTGTTTTACATTTATAGGGGAAACCAAGGGACAAGAAACTCTCTTGGGTGTTCTTAAGTGAAGACTAGACTTTGGGAGCTCTTCTTTCCTAAGCATGCATTTGGGATAGAGAGAGCCCCATGGCCATGGACTGTTCTTGGTTTTCTCCTTTTTGCAGATGGAGGAAACCTGCTCTTTCAATTCTGCCACAAGCTGAGGTCAATGTGCCAGAATTGCTTCTTGGGTGAAATTTTAGCTATCTTGTGAAAAGCTCCACTCCGTCATGGCAACAGACACCTTGCTTATACGAAGCAAAGGGGACAGGAAGGTATAGCTGGGCTGAGTCTGTATTTTTCCTTCGGAAGCTGTTCTGCCCACACTGCCTTGCACCTATGTTCTCTTCGTTTTTGTTTTCTGATTTGACTTAATCTCCAAATTTATGTAAAGAAGGAGCTTAGATTCCAGATGCTGCACAACTGCCACCTTCCCCGCTTCCCCCTTTCCTCATCTTCCCTCCAGGATTCAGCGGCATCTCAAATCCAAGAATGGTCTTAGTGACCAACATTTTTTGTAGTGCTTGACAGTTTACTAGGTGCCTTTCCATACCCCTTCTCACCGAAGCATCACAAGCCTCACTGAAGCAGGTAGATCACGTCATACTCCAACCACTTTCTAGATGAGGAAACCAAAGCACAGAAAGGTCGTGCTGTCTGGGCTTGACCTAGGGCTCTGTCTCAGAGCTTCTAACCAGATGATCCATTTCTCAGCTCTTGAAGAGGATGCTAGAAATGGTAAGGAGAAGGGGTGGAAAGCCCAGCCTGGCTCCATTTTAAATAGCTGCAGGTGTCAAAGCTGATCTATAAAACAATCCTGTCATTGTCTTGGCGAAAGATTTTTACTAGAGGAGCCTAATTCAACAGTTTCCCTTCAGGAACTGACTTATAACCAAAACATGTAAATGTGTTCAATGTGTGCAGAGGGAACAGGAGGAAGGCCCAGGAGGTGTGTGTGAGGACAGGCTGTGAGGCAGGGGCCAGACTCCCGATTCTGGAACCCGACAGACTTCAGTGTGGGTTCCAGCCATGCTGCCTGCTGGGTGTGACCCCGTGTGAGCTTCCATTTACTTATTTGTGTAATGGGATAGTGACAATTCCTACTAATACCATTGGCAAAGGAGGAATAAAGCCTTTAGCACAAGGCCTGGCGCAAGCAAGCCCCCATAATTGTGATGCTGTTTATTGTCCAAGAACAGGGGGTTCCCTGCTTGGCCTCTTCTCACTTCTCACATCCTGGCTCACTATGAAGAGCTTGCCACTGGTCACCAAAACTTTCTACTTGAAAACACTGACCTGCAGAAAAGGGACCAGGTCACTAGAACTGTGGCCACTTTTGGTGGTCAAGGAGGAAATATTGAGAGCTTTGGGGGGGCAAAGGATTTCCCCCCAGACCTCACTTGAGGAGGTACTCTGCAGAGAACATAAAACCTGGCTCTAATCTACATCTGAGTTTTATGTCTGTGGGAAGTTAAACCCCGGGAGCCTCTGTTTTCCTGTGCTTAAATGGGGGTGATACTCCCATAATTATCCTGAGAAGAGGCTGTTGGGGATCAGGAGATCCCACAGGCAAAGCTCCTAAGGCAAATGCTCCACGAATATTCCTTCTACTACCGGGCCTTTCACTGAGCTCCTCAGACTTTCCCATGCATATCATCACCGGGTGCTGTTCAAATGCAGGCTCTGACGCCATATGTCTGGGCCTAGGATTCTGCATTTCCAAGGAGTTTCCCAGGGATGCTGATGCTGCTGGCCTCTGGACCTCAGGGTATGTGGGGACGCTCCAGTACTCCGCTGCCCAGAAAGCAGCTGCTAGCCACATGTGGCTGCTGACCACTGGAATGTGGCTGTGAGAATTGAGATGGGCTGTAAATTGAATCATGTACTAGATTTTGAAGGCTTAATACAAAGAAAAGGATGTAAAATATTTCATTAAGATATTTTAAAATTATATGTAGAAATAATAATTTAAATATATTGGGTTAATCTATTGTTCACATTAATTTCATTTGTTTCTTATTTGAGCGTGGCTACTAGAATATTTAAAATTACATAAGTGGTGGCCGGGCGTGGTGGCTCATGCCTGTAATCCCAGCACTTTGGGAGGCCGAGGCGGGTGGATCACGAGGTCAGGAGATCGAGACCATCCTGGCTAACACGGTGAAAACTCCTTCTCTACTAAAAAAAAAAAATACAAAAAATTAGCCAGGCATGGTAGTGGACGCCTGTAGTCCCAGCTACTCGGGAGGCTGAGGTGGGAGAATGGCGTGAACCCAGGAGGTGGAGCTTGCAGTGAGCCGAGATCGCGCCACTGCACTCCAGCCTAGGCGACAGAGCGAGACTCTGTCTCAGATAAATAAATAAATAAATAAAAATTATATAAGTGGCTGACATTATATTTCCATTGCACAGCGCTGTTCTAGGGTGCTCTGACTTGTATGGTACTTTTAAAAAAATGGATTCGGGGGTACCTGTGTGAGTTTGTTATATGGGTGTATTGTGTAATGCTGGGGTTTGGGCTTCTAGTGAACCCATCACCCAAATAGTGAACGTCATACCCAGTAGGTAGTTTTTCACACAGTTGTGTCCTCCCTCCTACCGCCTTTTGGAGTCCCACTCAGGTGTATGGTACTGTCCACACACACATGCACTCATACACAGAGCAGTCCCCTTTCCTCCTATCCCCTAGCACAATTCCTGGTACCAAGTAAGGGCCTAATAAGCACTGCCAGGTGGAGGAACGGAAGGCTGACCACAGATGGAGCCACATGAACAATGGGCCCACCTCACACTGAGGAGGAGATGTCAGCTGCACAGGTGGGAGCTGAGCAGGTGGCTGTGCCTGAAGAATGACAATCTCCCCCTTGCAGTTGACCCTGACCTGCCACCCACCCATTCTTTGTCATCCTCCGCCCCACACTCTGCTTTTTTCAAGACTCTGGTGGCAAAGAAAAAGGAATTCCAGTGCTCCCTCCCCAGGTTTTGCCAGATAAGAGGACAGGGCTAGAGAGGGATGGGTCACGGGATTGCCTGAAGTCCTGGAACACTGCATCCCGCAGGCTTCCTGCTAAACGGGAAAGCCGCCCAGGATGACCCCATGGGCCCCAGTCCTTTCCTCTGCTCCCCTCCTACAGTTCACATCACCTCCTCAGCTTCTCTTTGGGGTCCTCGCCCCACCTCTGCCTGGGGTAAACTCATGGCCATGGGGCACAGGCCAGACATGAACCTGCACAGCCCTCCCTAAGCCTCTGTTACCTGGGAGAAGAAGCCCCAGGCAGCCCAGAGGAGTTTCACAGAAAGAGCTGGAGCGCCGCATCTGAAGATGCACCACCTCCCACCCGGAAAGAACGTGCACCCCGAGCCTGGACCTCCATGGCGGCCCTGCCTCCCACCCAGAAAGAACGTGCACCCCGAGCCTGGACCCCCACGGCAGCCCACTCCCAGTGACCAGGTCAGGTTTCAGGGCCTGTGATCTGAGGTCTGGGGTGGGGGTCATCTGGAGGGAAATCCAGCCCTGGGAGAGGCACTGGTGAGCCAGGAGGAGGCCCAGGGCGCTCGAGAGCTGGGCTGCACCCCAAACTGCAGGGCTCTGAGTGGATCTCTGCCCCTCCACAGAGGCCCCTGCTTGTGTGTCCACGTCGCCCACCCCTCCTTCTGACTAGTCCCCCTCAGTAAGCGCAGGGCACTAAGCAGGACAAAGAGAATTCTCGAAGCATGTGCACTTACCAGAGGTCAGGGGAAGAATCTGCCTTCACGGTGAGGGTTTGGTGGAGGAACAGCCTGGGAGCAGAGATCCTGGCAGGGCCCAGGGCTCTAGAGAAATCAGGGCGTTTGTAAGTGGAGGTAGCCTCCCTGTGGGGAGGAACCTGGAGAAGGGGTGCCCTGGGTGGGCCAGGGCGTTCCCCAGGAGGAGGCCAAACCTGAGGGAGCGCACAGAGCCCCGAGGATGCCCCGCTCCTCTTTTCTCTAAGAGAAGGTGCTCTGCTCCCCCTCGGAAGCTGGGGAAATGAGGGTCTGCCTAGGGGGAGGGTAGCAGAGGGGCTGGAGACCGCCTCAGAGAAAATTAAATTGCACTTGAGGGCAAATTCTATTAGGGAATAGAGCCTGTCTCTCAACAGCCTGCGTCCATTTAGGTGATTAGCTCGGCCCAACACTTCCACCCAGAGCCTGGTGAGCTCTGTCCCTCCGCTGGGGGAGCCAAGCCAGAGGTCCAGCTGACCCGCTCCCCTCTCAATCCCCCTCTCACCATTCATAGCCCCCAAGCTCTTTGACAGTGGCCCAGAGGGACAAGCACCTTGAGTCTCTTCTGGAGCACAGAGGGGGTGGGCAGCTTCATGGAACACATGGAGAAAAGGACAAGCAGCACCCCAGGGACAGAAACAGATTTACCCTGCTTCAGTCTGGAGCAGGGACAAGGGAGGTCAGAGGTCAGGTGGGGGAGAGCACTGGGCACTGGGGTAGTCAGAGGGCTGGACTTGAGGGGCTGGGAGGCAGGAAGGATGGGGACAGGTGGAGGAGACGACGGGGGAGCAAGAGGCCAGGAATACAAGTGAGGAGATGGACGAGAGAGAGAGTCTAAGTCAGCAGGGTTCGGACCCAGGGAGAAGGAACGGAGAAGACAAGTGGCTGACGTCTGATGATGCCTTGTAATGGTAAACTAACGGAACATAATGGTAAATGGTCAAATAAATCCACCCGAGAGTGGGCATCATAAAAATAACATGCACCTTAGGCTACTGTGTTGCTTTAGCACACGTTCTAAGAGTTCAACAAATGTTGGCCAGGTGCAGTGGCTCACGCCTGTAATCCCAGCACTTTGGGAGGCCAAGGCTGGTGGATCAGTTCAGGCCAGGAGCTTGAGACCGGCCTGGCCAACAAGGCGAAACCCCATCTCTACTAAAAATACAAAAATTAGCAGGGCGTGGTGATGCGTGCCTGGAGGCTGAGGCAGGAGAACCACTTGAACCTGGGAGGCCAAGGTTGCAGTGCGCCAAGATGGTGCCACTGCACTCCAGCCTGGGCAACAGAGAGATATTCTGTCTCAAAAACAAACAAACAAAAAACAAAACCAAAAAACCACAAATCTCAGGGCCATCGTGAGCTGTTGGCCGTATGTTCATACACTTCACACTGCCTCCACACTTTGGCAGAAGGATCTAGATCTGAGGCCCTTCCAGGGCCCACTTGCCAATCCATTATTTCCTAGCACCAGTGGCACCACAGGCCCCTGATCCACAGGCCCGTCTCAGCCAGCTGGGCCCTCCTCTGGGGCCATCTGTCCATGAGAAGATGCTCCCTCCTGTCCTTCATGTTGATCAGTGAAAGAGTTTGCTTGATTTCCCTCAATTTCTGACTATAAAATTATTTCATTTGCTTAACAAAACTTTATTATGCACACACAGTGTGTTCTGAGGAGAGCCAGTGCTGTTTCTAGAACATGGAGAAACATAAGCACAAGCAATTTAAAATGAGTTCTGAGCAGGAGCATGGATGGAGCTGGAGGCCATCATCCTACACAAACTAACTCAGGAACTAAATCAAATACCACGTGCTCTCATTTATAAGTGGGAGCTACATGATGAGAACACATGGACACACAGAGGGGAACAACACTGGGGTCTATCAGGAAATGGAGGGTGGCAGGTGGGAGAAGATCAGGAAAAATCACTACTGGGTACTTAGGCTTAATACCTGGGTGATGCAGTAATCTATACAACGAACCCCTATGACACAAGTTTACTAATATAACAAACCTGCACATGGACTCCTGAGCTGAAAATAAAAGTTAAATAAAATGAGCTCTGAGAACACGTAGTGGTGTATAAAGCATTGTCTCTGACCGGTGGCATGAGTTATTCTAGTTTAGGGGACCCTCTCTTGCAGGCTCTCCTAAGGCCCACCATGTGCCCTGAATTCCAGGCCCAAGTGAGCTTCACCCTTAAACCAAAGTACTTATGTTGCTGGGGTGGTTGCACTCCCCCAAAGAGCAAGGGGGATCTGTGTTCTTTGGGGGAGCGAAGGGGAGGGGGTGCTCAGAAAGGGAAGACCCCTGAGGGAGGGAAAGAGAGTATGCAGATGTTCCCCAGCTGTGTTAGCTGCGCAGTGGGTTGTGGCTTGTTCTGCCGACACTCTCCAGCCCAGGGTCTCCCTTGAGGGGTGGCTCCTGCCCAGAGATGGGTTCCAATGAGCCCCTCCCCAACCCCTGACGCTTGCCCAATTTCCAGGGCGCAGGCTTAGCATCTGAAGGCACGTGAGGAGTCCAGGAAGCTGGCTGGGGTTGCAGATGGCCTGGCACCCTCCCAGTGGAGGCTGTTCAAGTTTCTTTGGATGCACCAAATAGCACTGACAACTGACAAGGCCCCTGTTTCCTGAGAACACTCTCTCCCCCAACCCCCGTGAGCATAGGGGTCAGTTCCCTCCTTGGGATTCCAGCCATCTTCATGACAACACCACCCCTGATAAAACATGCTCCCGTCCTTCATGGGGCTGGGGAACTTCCACCATGTCCCAGCCACCCACTCCTGGGGACCCTCTCCAGTGGCTCTTAGAAAGCATTTGAGAACCGCTGATTCACATTAGCTTCACTCTCCAAGGACAATCAGTGCCCCAGCGCTGGGTGGACGCTCCCCACCAGCTTGGAGACCTTGGGCAAGTTATTTAACCACACAGATGACTTCCTCGTAGGGAAACAGAGAGGGAGTCCCTGGCTGTCAGGGGCAGACATGAAATCACTGTGCCGAGACAGTGATTTGTTATACTAGTAAAAGGGTCCTCGGGCCCTTTTACTCCTCTCTACTGACAGCCAAGATGTGGTCTAGCGCACTGTTATATTTCCAGCTCGAAGTACAGCGCCTGGCGTATTATGACTTCTTAGTAAATATCTGTTACAAGATTGAAGTGAGTGAAAGAATTTCTAAGTGATCCAATCCACTGCTCAGGCCCAAGAGTGGAAGAAACCTGAGCGCATCTTCCCTGGGTCAGCAGGGCTGCGGAGGTGGCATCTGCTCTCGGGAGCAGCTGAGCAGCCTGTGGTGGCTCTGTCGGGCCTCGTTAGACGACTGGGCCTGTTATTGGTGTGGGCAGCTGGCTAGATCCTCACGGTGCTGCTGCTGTCAAGGCCCCACTTACCCCTCATCTGTAATGGTTCCTGGCTTTTTATGTACTTCCTGCTCTTCCGCGGCACTCTACAGACTCTATTACATTTGCCACATGGTCTCCTGTGATGAACACTCAGGAAGAAAGGAAAAGCCTTTGAAAACGATCCAGAAACCGAGGCACCAGCCTTCGGCTTCAGCCACTGGTGGCTGGAATAAGGCTGGAGTTCTGGCCTATGCACTTTCTATGTGATTCTCCGGGCCCAGGAGGCCTGTCCCGCTCTTGCCGCATTTCCAAGTCCTGGCCGTTCCTCCAGCCAGCTCAGGAATCAAGACTCATGCACCTCTTAGTATCACAGGATCATATCATCAGATTGGAAGGCATCTTAGAGGTCTTCAAGCCCAACTGCCCAACCCTTGCCGAATTATGTCTGCGGCATCCCTGGATGGCAGCCATCTGGCCTCCTCGTGAACATAGCAGGTCTCAGGGGCTGTCTGTTTTCAGAGACAGCCAGGACCATTGCTAGGCAGTTCTACAGCAGGACTACTTCTTCCCACAAAGTTTTGCCTTTGAATAAAGTAACTTGAAGGTTTGATTTTCCTGGGTTGTATGTGTGTGTGTTATTTAAGTGCTAATTTAGTTAGCACTTAAATTACTGTAAATCAGTACTTTCAAAATGACTTTAACATCTGGAGTTGCTTGTTTTTTCCACTATTTCTTTAACCCACAATAATAAGAGTAAGAGTTGATCTCCAAACTTCCACATTAGATCTTTGCTTTTTCAAAGTGGACAGCTGATTTTTAACTAAATTTAAAATTGTTTACTCTTTTCTTTTCTGAGACCGGGTCTTGTTCTGTTGCCCAGGCTGGAGTCCAGTAGTATAATCATGGCTCACTGGAGCCTCAACCAATCCTCCCACCCTCAGCCCCCTGAGTAGCTGGGACTATAGGCTTGCACTACCATGCCAGGCTGATTTTTGTATTTTTTGTACAGATGGGTTTCACCGTGTTGCCCAGGCTGGTCTCAAACTCCTGGGCTCAAGGGATTCACCTGCCTCAGTCTCCCAAAGTGCTGGGATTACAGGCATGAGTCACTGTGCCTGGCCCATTATTTTCTTAAAAAACAAAAATGAGAGGGTGTTTCCATAGTGTACTGGTTATCACATTCACCTAACACGCGAAAGGTCCTTGGTTTGAAACCAGGCAGAAACAAGCAGTTATTTTCCTTCTGGCTGGGCATGGTGCCTCATGCCTGTAATCTCAGCACTTAAAAAAAAATTGCTCTAAAACATTGGGTTGCCACTTACATGATCACACCCTTAAAGATTACACAACATTGGCCAGGCGCGGTGGCTCACTCCCGTAATCCCAGCACTTGGGGAGGTCGAGGCGGACAGATCATGAGGTCAAGAGATAGAGACCATCCTGGCCAACATGGTGAAACCCTGTCTCAACTGAAAATACAAAAATTAGCTGGGTGTGGTGGCACGCGCCTGTAGTCCCAGCTACTTGGGAGGCTGAGGCAGGAGAATTGCTTGAAACTGGGAGGCGGAGGTTGCAGTAAGCTGAGATCACGCAGTGCACTGCACCCCAGCCTGGCGACAGAGTGAGACTCTGCCTCAAAAAAAAAAAAAAAAAGATTACACAACAATATGTGTGCAACACAGCATTCTCCCATATGGAGTAGGCCCTTGGTGTTTATACTGCTCAGAAGAGGCCATGGCACTGTGTTGCACAGGTGGCCCCAGTGAACCACATCTCTGATATTTGAATGTTCTTGTGGAGTCCTTTTTTCTTGAGTCTGGACTGGACCTGTGATTTGCTTTAACCGACAGAATGTACCAGAAGTAACACCGTGCCCATTCTGGGACTAAGTTTTAAGATGGCATGGCACTTTAGGGAGCTTTGAGCCCCCTTCTGTGGAAGAAGTCCAACTACTTTACCAGAGAGACCTTGGGCCTTGTGGAGACACTATATGGCTGGGAGTGGGGAGAGAGACGGGGGTGGGGAGAGAAAGGCCCAGCTGTCCTGTGAGTTCAGCTAAGCCCAGCCTTCAGCCTGCCCGCCAGCTGAATGCAGCCACATTAATGACCCTGGCAAGACCTGCAGAAGAGCTGCCCAGCTGAAACTAGCCCAGACTGCAGAGTCATGAGCAAAGAAAATGAGTGTTGTTTGAAGCTAAGACATTTTGGGGTGGTTTGCCAGATAGCAGTAGAGAATTGAAATAGGCCAGAATACAATGCCGCATCAGATTAACCCTCAAATCTCAGTGGCATAACAAAAGTACAGTGTTTGGCAGGTGGCTCTAACATTTTATATCTAGAATGTGTGGTTTCCTTTGTGGCCAAGACAGACGAAGGGAAACTGGAGAGTTGAGCACCTTAGCCCGCTCTAAGTTACGGGCATCATTTCCTTTCCGGGAGGTGGCGCTCGCTTCCATCTCATTGGCTAGAATTAGTCACGTGACCCTGACTCCCGGCTGGGGCCTGAAAATCTGGGGAGCCGATGGACTGGCGGGAGCATGATTGCCTCTGCCAGTGTTCTTGGACTTAACATTCAAATGTTCAAATATGTGTGAGTGACTTGGAAATGCTCTGATAAGTAGGAGATAGTAGTTTTGCTGAAGTAGAAATTTTCCCCATTTTATTTTTCTTGCAGAAGTAATGCACATGCTTTGCAAATAATTCAAACATCTAAGCGTCTATAGTAGCAAATGAATATCCCCCCACTACTGTAAAATTCTATTCTGCAGAAGTAACTACCAGTAGGAATTTGATGGATAATGTTTCAAGCTTTTCTTCTAAGTTCCTAACAGATAGGAATGCACATATAAACCAATATCTTTTTAATTCAAACACGTTTACTGTTTTCAGTAAATCCATACTGTTCATACTGCTTCAGTAATCCATACTGTTCTTTGGTTTGCTTTTATAATTGAATAATCTATTATGGATGTTGTGTCATTTCAGTGCATATTTGGTTTTCTTTACCTTTTTTTTTTTTTTTTTTTTTGAGACAGAGTCTGGCTTTGTCACCCAGGCTAAAGTGCAGTGGCGCGATCTCGGCTCACTGCAACCTCTGTGTCCCGGGTTCAAGCAATTCTCTGCCTCAGCCTCCCGAGTAGCTGGGATTACAGGTGCCCACCACCACGCCTGGCTATTTTTTTTGTATTTTTAGTAGAGATGGGGGTTTCACCATCTAGGCCAGGCTGGTCTTGAACTCCTGACCTTATTATCCACTGGCCTTGGCCTCCCAAAGTGCTAGGATTACAGGCGTGAGCCACTGCGCCTGGCTGGTTTTCTTTGCTTTTTTGTTTTTGAGCCAGGGTCTCACTCTGTTTCCCAGGCTGGAGTGCAGTGCAATCATGGCTCACTGCAGCCTTGAACTCCTGGGCTCAAACCATCCTCCCACCTCAGCCTCCTGAGTAGCTAGGAGTATAGGCATGCACCACCATTCCCAGCTAATTAAAAAATTTTTTGTGTGTGTGGAGATGGGGGTCTCGATATTTTACCCAGGCTGGTCTTGAACTCCTTGCCTCAAGCGATCCTACCACCTTAGCCTTCCAAAGTCCTGGGATTAGGCATGAGCCACCATACCCTGCCATTTGTTTTTCAGTGGTTGTTGGATGTTCCACAATGTTACTATACAATAATTTTGTCACCTGTTGATGGGCAGACTATTTTTTGCTACTACAGATGCTGTCATGAACATTCTTGTACAAATATTTTTCCATACATATGCATATATTCCTACAGGTTAGATCCTGGAAATGGATTTCCTGGATAAGGGTAGGCACCTTTACCATTCTGAAAGATTACTGCCCAAAAGCAGCATATTCGGTAAACTCCAGAAGGGGTTTACCATGTACAAATCTAATGCTGTTTCTGAGAACCTAAATATCCTTTAAAAAATACTTTTTGGTATCTCTCCTCTTCCCAGGATGCTGAGTGAAACCAGATGAGAGGGAGTTTAGTCGGCCTGGGGCAATTGAGTCGTAGCAAAATCAGGAAGTGTTTTACTTAGTGGTGGGAGTTGGAGGCTGTGTGTTCATTTGTCAGCCATTAACTGAGCAGCCAGGGTGACAGAGAGTTACAGGTTGGTGAAGATGAGCTCCTGCCTTCCTGGAGTTCACAGTCTGACAGGGAAGGCCGACGAGTCGGCACACGACTTCAACAATGCGACAGGAACTGAAAGAGGGGACAGGGATGGTGCTCACTATGGCCTACCCACCGGAAGGAGAGCCTGGCTGCAGCGAGGGCGAGGTGCCCAGGGAAGGCTTCCAGAGGAGGTGGCATGTGAACCCAGGCAGGAGTTTGGTAGGGAAGAATTTGTGGTGGGGAGAAGAGCACATACGAAGGCCCAGGAGTGAGAGAGCCTGAGACTCAGGGGACCCACAGATCCTACAGTCCTGCCTGGGTTGAGGGGCGCTGGTGGGGCTGGGCAGAGGGGCAGCTGGAGAGGTAGGCAGTGGCAGAGCGCCCACAGCAAGGTCCTGCCACTACGCACGAGTTAGAAAAACTTGGTCCTGAAGCCTGGACTTCTTGACCAGGACATCTTCCTAAAAAATACCTGAGGCGGTGCCCTCTCCTGCTGGAACACCCCAGTGGCCCGCTGCCCACAGGATCCAGCCCACTTCTAGGCTGTTCCTTCACTCCCACGTCCCACCTACTCACTCTTAGTCACTCCCCGGCTGTCCCCATCTCCACCACTCATGCTAACCTCCTGGCAAGCCCCCTGCTCTTCCTGCATGAGCCCCACACCCCCACCTCTCCCGCACCCCACCACCGAGAGGAGGAGGCAGCTGCTCAGGGCTCCCGCAGCCCCTGGTTGCCTGTGTCTGTCCCCTCTCCTCTGGACTCCACACTCCCTGAGAGCAGAAGACCTCATCAATATTTGCTGTGAATGTTACCACGCCCCGTCTTTCTTCTCCCTCAGGAGAAGCCCACCCAAAGCTCTCCTCTGGAGGGGGACAAAGTTTCAGGAACAGCACTTCTGTAGGAGACTTTCTCCCACGGTTGGAAGCATCTGTGACTGTGGCCTCCAGTAACAAGTTTTTAAAACATGTTCCAGACAGGCTCAGTGGCTCACATCTGTAATGTTCCAGCCAGTCTCGGTGGCTCACACCTATAATCCCAGCACTTTGGGAGGCCAAGATGGGAGCATCGCTTGAGCCCAGGAGTTTGAGACCAGCTTGGTCAAAATAGCAAGACCTCATCTCTACAAAAAAAATTTTAAAAAATTAGCTGGGCGTGGTGAAGAACATCTGTAGTCCCAGCTACTTAGGAGGCTGAGGTTGGAGGATCCCTTGAGCCCAGGAGTTTGAGGCTGCAGTGAGCCACGATCACACCCCTGCACTCCAGCCTGGGTGACAGAGTGAGACCCTATCTCAAGAAAACAAAAAAAAAACACATCCAGACATTCTTTGACACCTCCCTCCCCTTAGCCCCCAACACACACACATGGATTTATTCTTTTCAGTCACAGGAACGAGACAATGGTGACAAGGAGTGTTGCTGGAGCCACAGGCTGGACACAGAAAGGAATTCTTTCACAGAGAAACAGAATCAGCCCCACTCTGTCCCTCAGGCCTGGGAGGTGGCAGCTTCCTTCAGGCTGGTAATCCACCATGAAGGCCGCATTTCACACTTGTGCCCTGGGATAGGCCAGCAGGGAATTGTTTCTGGAGAGTGAAAATTGGAACTCAGAAGGGTAATTTGTCTGTTTTACCACACACATTTCAGGGTTGGTCCTCAGCCTCTGTGTTGTGGCAGCCGTGACTGAAGCTAGTATCAGAGAGATGGAGGGCAGAAAGTCTTTACTCTTGTTGGAGAGGCTTGGCTAGCTGACCACAAACCTGGCTGCAGGCCCTGGCATGTCATTCACCTGCAGTGTCATCTGGATTATTCATCTTAGTGCCTGGACCCTCCCTGATGGGAGGTGGAGGGGAGAGAATTTCCTGCCAGGCCTACTGGACAGGCTTGTCCTGGGGTCTACAGGATGATGGTGGCAGCAGCTTTGGACACTGCAAATATCTTCTCCCAGAGAGGAAGATCACTTGAGACCAGGAGTTCAAGACCAGCCTGGGCAACATAGGGAGACTCCATCTCTACAAAAAAATGAAAAAACTTAGCTGGGTGGGGTCATACATGACTGTAGTCCCAGCATCTTGGGACACTGAGGCAGGAGGATCGCTGGGGCCCAGGAGTTTCAGGCTGCAGGGAGCCAAGATCAGGCCACTGCACTCTAGCCTGGGCAGCAGAGTGAGACCTTGTCTTAAAAAAAAAAATTCAGAATAAGATTGTTGAGTTCTATTTAAAAAAAATCCATGCGGACTTTTGATTGGTGTTACATTGGATTTTAGATTATTTGGAAAACTTTGATCTTTACAATCTTAAGCTGTCCATCCATATGCATAGAATCTCTGTTTAGTGAGCTCTTTATGTACTTTGTAAGAATGTCTTATCACTATGAGAGATCGTTGTTCATTTCTTCACCTGATTATAATCTGTCTCCTTGTATTAGTCCGTTCTCATGCTGCTATGAAGAAATATCCGAGACTGGATAATTAATAAGGGAAAGAGGTTTAATTGACTCACCATTTCACATGGCTGGAGAGGCCTCAGGAAACTTACAATCATGGCAGAAGGCACCTCTTCACGGGGTGACAACAGACAGAACGAATGCCAAGCAAAGGGGGAAGCCCCTTATAAAACCATCAGATCTCGTGAGAACTCACTCACTGTGATGAGAACAGCATGGGGGAAACTGCCTCCATGATTCAATTATCTCCACCTGGTCCTGCCCTTCATATGTGCAGATTATTACAATTCAAGGTGAGATTTGGGTGGGGACACAGAACCAAACCATATCACTCCTTCTATCATCTTGCCACAGAAATGTAATCAGAGACCTCTATTTACCTCTATTCCCCCCTCCAGCCCCCCAGTGCCTGGATGTTACTGGCTCTACTTTACTAATGAAAAAACTGAGATTTAGAAAAGTTGGGCCAGGCGTGGTGGTTCACGCCTATAATCCCAACACTTTGGGAGGCCAAAGAGGGGGTGGATTACCTGAGATCAGGAATTTGAGACCAGCCTGGCCAACATGGTGAAACCCCATCTCTACTAAAAATACAAAAATAAGCTGGGCATGGTGGTTCACACCTGTAGTCCAGCTACTCAGGAGGCTGAGGCAGGAGAATCACTTGAACCCAGGAGGCAGAGGTTGCAGTGAGCCAAGATTGCGCCACTGCACTCCAGCCTGGGCGACAGAGTGAGACTCTGTTTCAAAAAAAACAGGAAAGTTGAACTTCCCAAGGTGGCACAGGTCATCAGCCACAGGGCCATGGTTTGTAGTGGAAGAAAAGGGAGAAGAGTGTGTAGGGGCCAGCTGGTGGAAGGCACGGTGCTACACTAAGCGGTTTGGCCTTCACCCCATAGGTGAAAGGGAGATTCTAAAAGATTGTGAGCAGGGGCCAGATAACAGGAAAGAGGCTCTACAGGCAGTGAAGCAGAAGCAAGACAGGGTAGATTCCAGGAGGCACGGTGGAGAGTCAGCAAAAAGAGGAAGAGAGGCAGGAGAGGCCTCAGAGCAAACGGAACCCATCAGGAAGATGGGAAGAGGCGCCTGCTAGTCCTGGGGAGAGGGAAGGAAACTGTGGGGGGCCAAGAGAGGAAACAGGTTTTGAGAGGAAGACAAGGAGCTTGACTTTAGACACTTGGAGAGTTGAGTAGCCAGAGATGTGCCATGGAAACTACCAAGTGGCAGCCTAAGATAGAAATGGAGTTCAGCAGTGAGACCAGGAGGAGCTGGAGATTGGAGAGCCAGACAGCGCCACTCCGCCCTTTGCCTATGCTGACATGGAAGGGTCTGCAAGGTACAGGAGACCTGAGAAAGATCAGGTGCTGAGTGGGGTTGATAGTGTATGTCTTTCCTTGTATTTGCATAGAACAGGCCTGTAAGGACACCAAAGAACTGTTTCAAGGAGGGGAGCTAAGTGGCTGGGAGGCAGACAGGGCAGAGACACTCTGCCCTTTTGAATATTTTGAATACCTAAACATGCATTACCTATTCAAAACAATTAATGAAATTAAATTTTTTTCAAAAAAAGGATGAGAAAGGACTTTGGGATGCATAAAGGACTTTGAAAACATAGTGGTTTTGCCTTTGAAGAGTGGTACTGAGCCTCTGGAGAAAGGCCCTCTATGGAATTCCCCAGGGGCAAGGCAGCACCCTCATTTCTGGTGCTCTTCGGCCATAATGGAGTGGTCAGGACACAATGTCACATCTAATGCCCAGTGCCCAGCACCTCCTGCAGCCGGCTCATGCTGCTCCTAATGGTGCTGGCTACCTGGTTGTCCTTTGTTGCTTGAGTAAGTCCAGCCCAATTCCTGGCCCACTGTGATTGGTAAAGAAGGCTGATGATACCGGTGATAAGAACATGTATGGAACTCCTTCTATGTGTTGGACACTGTTAGCCATACCTTTAACCCTATATTATCTCTCCTCTCTCTCTCTCTCTCTCTCTCTCGACAGGGTCTCTCTTTGCTCTGTTACCCAGGCTGGAGTGCAGTGGTGCACTCTCGGCTCACAGCAACCCCCACCTCCCAGGTTCAAATGATCCTCCCATCTCAGCCTCCCAAGTAGCTGGGACTACAGGCCTTCACCATCACACCCGGCTAATTTTTGTATTTTTTCGTAGAGACAGGGTTTGTTGCGCAGACTGATCTCAAACTCCTGGGCTCAAGTGATCCACCTGCCTCGGCCTCCCAAAGTGTTGGGATTACAGGCATGAGCCACAGCCCAGCTACATTATCTTCTTTACAGATGAAGGAAACTCAGCTTCAGAAAAGCCAGTGCCCAAAGTTCCATGACAAGTATCAGGATTTGAACCTCAGTCCCCTTGACCCTGAAATCATTCTTTTTCCACAATGGTAGCTGCTTCCTAATAATTTGTTATTCACTCATTTAACCTTAATAATCATCTCTGATGCTCAGAGCTCCGTGCATAGCACTGAAGGGGTATAAAGATGAATGATGAGTTTTGAGAGATCTCCATCCTAGAATGTAGAATTCTGTTCACTGAAGAGCTATTTATTGAACCTCTATTATGTGCGAGGGCCCATGTTAAGCTCAGGGGCTGCAGTGGGAGAGAAGACTGTCCCGCCCTGGTGAAGCTTAGAGGAGGTGGAGGAGACAACAGCCAGGTAGCCATGCTGCAGTGTGCTAAGCACTCCGATGAAGGCAGCCAAGGGTGCTCCCGCAGCTTGAAGAGGGGTACCTGGCTCAGGCTTGGGAGGCCCAGGGCTTGCTAGAGGGAGTGATGTATCAGCTGAGTCTAAAATAAGAGTCACAACTCAAATGGCTATAGGTCAGGCCCCTGAGGTAAATGAGTGAAGTAAAGGTCCATTCTTAGGCATAGATGTTCTCTTCCTAAATACCAAATACATAGCAACATGCTTCACTTCTATATAGATAATGCTTTTTTCCATTTTTCTTAAAATATGGCCCATCCCAGCACTCTGGGAGGCTTAGGTGGGAGGACTGCTTGAGCCCAGGAGTTCAAGAACAGCCTGGGCAACACAGGGAGACCCCCATCTCTCCAAAAAATAAAAAAAATTAGCCTAGTGTGGTGGCACACACATGTGGTCCCAGCTACTCTGAAGGCTGAGGTGGGAGGAGTGCTTGAGGCTGCAGTGAACTGTGTTTGTGTCACTGCACTCCAGCCTGGGCAACAGAGCAAGAACCTGCCTAAAGGAAACAAGCCAAAAAAAAAAAAAATGACCCATGCAGTTAGAGACACAGTGCAGGGAAATATTTCCCTCTTCCAAATCAACAGCACAAATGTGATGATAAATGGTAATTGCCCTTGGCCTTCGTATTGGGAAGCAAAAGGGAGAGATGCGGACTATGGCCCTGGGTGAGGAAGGGGGCCCAGCTGACTCTTGCCCTGGGAATTGGGCCCATGTGGATATGTCTTCTGATTGGATTTGTAGATTGCTCCAAGTTCTAGTCAATATCTCTGATTATTTCCTTAGGATAGATTTTGAACACTAAAATAACTGAACCAATGGGCATAAACTTTTTAAGGTTGATACATATCATCATATTATTTCTCAGATATACTATACAGTATAATTGCATTATCACCTTTCCAGTACCAAACTGTACTGCTGCATACTATATAAAAATGATATCGCACTAATCTTTCACCTCTTTGATTATTGTTCAACAAGTAGAATACTGTTTCACGTAAGTATTGCTCTTTGTATTTCTTCTTTTGTAAGCTGACGGTTCATATTCTTGGCTCATTAAAAGTGTTTAATTATATACTAATAAATATTTAATAAAGGTGAGAAAATACAGATAAAAAGAAAAACAAACAGCCATAATCCCACCAGGGACCATTAACCACTATTAATGTTTTGGTGTCTTTATCCCAGTTTTCATCCATGCATTCAATATCCATAAATATATGTATTTTCTTTTTTAAAAAATAAGATTGGCCGGGTGCAGTGGCTCAGGCCTGTAATCTCAGCACTTTGGGAGGCTGAGGCGGGCAGATCACCAGATCAGGAGATTGAGACCATCCTGGCTAACACGGTAAAACCCTGTCTCTACTAAAAATACAAAAATTAGCCGGGCGTGGTGGCGGGCGCCTGTAGTCCCAGCTACTCAGGAGGCTGAGGTAGGAGAATGGTGAGAACCCAGGAGGCGGAGCTTGCAGTGAGCCGAGATCACGCCACTGCACTCCAGCCTGTGCGACAGTGCGAGACTCCGTCTCAAAATAAATAAATAAATAATAAATAAATAAAATAAGATCATACTATACAGAACTGTTTTTGTAACAATATTTTCCATTAATAGTGTGGTGTGAAAATAATTTCAGGATAAAAATATATACATTCAAATAATTTGTATTTATTTTTTATTGTTTAGAGACAGAGTCTCACTCTGTGAAGTGGAGTGATCATCGGTCATTGCAGCCTTGAGCTTCTGGGCTCAAGCAGTCTTCTCACCTTGGCCTCCCAAAGTGCTGAGATTACAGACATGAGCCAACACGCCCAGCCCTCAAATCATTTTTAGATGTTATATTGTATTCCATTGTAATTGTGTACCAGAATTTACTCAATATCCCATTTTGGACTTTAGGTTAATCTTATTTTGATACTATAAATATTTATCATGTAGCAAATATTTACTAAATATTCTCAATTACTTCCTTAGGATAAATTCCAGAAATAGAATTGCTGGATTAAAGGTTATATATTTTCTTAAGGCTTTTAAAAGTATATTACCAATTACATTACATTATGAATTATCTATTTCCCAAAACTTGTATCAGTTTATACTACCACTAGCAGTATATGAGAGGACTGGGGCGGGGGCAGATTTTATTTTCTTAAGATGGCTGCAACAGTATCTCCCATCTCACAGTGTTCCAGAACTCTGCACACCCATCAAAGGTGAAGCCCAAAGTTCCTCCCCTTGAACCTGTTCAGGCCTTTCTATCTGCATCCTGGGCGAGCCGTTACATCAACCTCAACCAACAGAGAATCGCAAAAGTCACGCTAGGTGGCTTCTGAGGCTAGCACATGAAAAGGCCACCCTGAAGGGCCCAGCCACCATGCCGTGAGGAAGTCTGAGCAGCCCATGGAGAGGCCCATGGGGAGAGGACTGGAGGCCCCTCCCACAGCCCCAGCTAAGCTTCCAGGCAGCAGCCAACACCAACTTGCCAAATGAACTGTGCCTAGATACCCTGCACGGAGCAGCCAGGAGCTGTTTTCTGCTGAGCTCTGATCACGTTACCAATTCATGAGCAAAATGAGTGACTGTTGTTTCAAACCATTAAGTCTGGGAGTGGCTGTCACATAGCAATGGATAACTGATACATCTCATTTCCCCTCACTCCAGCAACACTAGGTATCACCATCATCATCATTTCTTTGCCAATAGGTTAGCCAAAAAAAATTGCATCTCTCATTCAGTCTTTAGGCCCTTTATTTTCAGTAGGGATTTAGTGCTTTTATTATTTACAACAGAAGTTGTTAAAAACCAAAATTATAACAAATTTTAAAATCTTACTTGGCTTTTATGTATGATTCAGTAATTGGACAGCCCTCAGAACCCAGAACAGGTTCAAAGAACTTCAGGGCTGCAGTGTACTCAGAGAGAATTTAGGGACAGAAAACAGCAAGTGGGATATACAGTTTAACTGGATTGCCTTATCTGAATCTATTGGCCACCTACAATTGACTAAAGCTCAGAGGCTGTAACTGACACTTAGCCACTTGTTATATGAATATACTCCTAACTAGTTTCATTTAGCGTGAATGACTCCATATTGGTTTGGTCTGTTGGTTACATCATAGGAGCCTAGGCCAAATCAGTGGCCTCCTACAAATTTTATTGAATGGGCTTTAGTATCCTTTAATCCTATTTATTTTCCTTGCTATTTTTGCCTTCCAAAAGAAATATTTTATTACAAACATTCGAAAACATATTTAAGTGAAAGCCAGGACTAGGGCGAGGCTACTGAGACACTCACTGTCAGGGGCTCTGCAGTTGTGGGCCCCTGAGGTCAGGTGTCTCCTTAACTTTTGCATCCTGGCACCTCACTTGCCTTGCTCTAGTCCGAGCCCTGACTTAAGTCCATCCTAATGTTGCTTTCTAAATATAACTGCTATTCACAGTTCGGTGTGTATTTTTCTAGACTTTTTCTAGACAAACATTAGCATATATATAACAATAGTAACTTATGTTTATAGAAATGTGTCCTTCTTGGGACATTTTATCAGGTCAATAAATGCAGACCTAGCTCATTCTTAAAATGGTGTGTTGCAGAAGAGTCACAGCCCTTTGTCATATTTACAGCATATATTTCCCCAGCTTTTAAATATGTAGCTTTATTTTATTTTTTTATTTTTATTTATTTATTTTTTTGAGACAGAGTCTCGCTCTGTCCCCCAGGCTGGAGTGCAATGGCGCGATCTCAGCTCACTGCAACCTCCACCTCCCAGGTTCAAGTGATTCTCCTGCCTCAGCCTCCTGAGTAGCTGGGATTACAGATGTGTGCCACAATGCCTGGGTAATATTTTAGTAGAGATGGGGGTTTCACCATGCTGGCCAAGCTGGTCTCAAACTCCTGACCTCGTGATCCACCCACCTCGGCCTCCCAAAGTGCTAGGATTACAGGCGTGAGCCACCGTGCCTGGCCTTATTTCTTAAAAGTGACGTCAAGTAGATGGATTACTCACATCAGTTGCATTTTCCATTGTTTTCATGCTTTCAAAAACAGTGAAGTATTCAATTATATTTCCCTTTTTTTTTTTTTTTTTGCATTAGCTTACTAATCTACTGAGATGTATTTTGGTATATGGTATGAAGGTGAGATCTTACCTGAATTTTCCCCCAAATAATCACTATTCTCAACATCATTTGCTAAGCAATTCCTCCCTCCCCAGGGCAGAACTCTGTGACCATTGGAACCCGGGATGGTTAAGAACTTGATGGGGACATTGCAGAGCAGATTCAAACTAGGTAAAAATTTTAGCCCCTTCCAAATGTGAGCTGCTCTTCCGTGGTGGGCAGAGGTTCACAAGTAGACACAGGTGAAAGGCATCAAAGCACTGCAGCAGGGGAGGCAGGAGGTTTAATAGGCAGCACCTGAAGCCCACTTTCCTGTGGAAGAACATGCAGCCCCAGGAAAAGAGCTTTTGCTCTCTCAGTATAGAGACGACCAAGTCTTGCCAAAGCAGCAGCTGGGCTACCAGCGCTATCAGGAGGATCTCACCCTAGCCCTAGAGTCTGTAGATGGTCCCTGAGTCCTCCTAAGTAAGGTCAATGCCCCCATGGACTGCCCCTTAACTTTGTTCTCTCACATTGGCAGAGGTCTCCTCCTCTGCCTTGTGATTTCCAGACTCTTCCACTGTGACCCAGGCCTGGCACAAACCCCCTGGGCAGCAGTGCAACCTGGAGTGATGGGGCCAGTGAGGGTGGCCAGAGAGACTCAGCCGGCAGCTATGCAGTCCAAGTGACCCTCGCCGAGGCCACTGGCTCCCACGGCCATTGGTGAGTGAGTTACAGGGAATTCTTCTGCAGGGCAGAGGCCAAGGCTGCGAGTGGGGCCTCCTCTGCAGCAAACAGTGAACTGTGTCACCGAGACCCCAGGAACTGGGGTCCCATGGCCCAGCCCCTCTCTATGGAGAAGACTGTGCTGCTGAGGCCAGGCAGAGGGCAGAGGCCCAGGGTGGGAGAGGAAGGGATGAGAGGGCAGCTTCTTACCCTCTTGGGTGTGAATGACCCTTGAGGGCAGCAGAGAAAGGGAAAGCAAGGGTCAGAGACAGGCCAGGTGTGACATCCAGGAGAAGCCAGGGCTCTGTCCTGCACAACAGCATGCCTGAGGAGGGACAAGGAGTCAGGTATGAAGATTAAATTGCTCCTCTTGAAGTTTGGTTTAGTTCTTAAAGCTAGGGGTGGGAATCCTATCGCCCTGCCCAAGGAGCACCTTTCAGAGGTGGTGGAGGGAGGGGTGAAAGGGGTGTTGAAGGGGAAGAGGAGGGATGCTGTGGAAGGATACTGGGCCCACCCTGGAGCTTCCTTGGCACCTGAGGGAGAATGAGGCAGTGATGGGGCTGCAGAGGCCTATGGGGCGCTCTGCCCCAAGACTGTCAGGCTGGTGTGAGTGAGCTCTCCCCTCTCACACCTGGCCCGGGATTCTATCAGGATATTGATCTTATAGGCTGTGATTTCCTCTGGCCAAGAATCCTTTCTCTGGAAGGCCCTGCAGGAAAAACCTCTCCTCTCCACTCTACATGTAGCTGGCAATACATGGATGGGAATCCCAGGAAGAGGGAGAGGAATTTAGCAGGGACCCGCAAACTAAGTCTGCGGCCCCCATTTCACAGACGAGCTGAGCCAAGGTCACGCCCAACGAACCTGGTTTCTTCCCCTCCTTCAAACAAGGCCTAAAAACAAGGACCCGAGACAGGGCACTTCAGCCTCGATGTAGGGAATGGAGCGAGAGCTCTAGAAAAGGCGGATTCCTTCAGGGTGTCCCCACTCCTTGACACCAACACACAACAGTGGTTACTGCCACTGTTGGAGGGAAGAAGGGCTGGCACCCAGCAGCACCACCACATAAAGTCTCAGGAAAGTGTGTAACTCTACCGATGGAACAGGACGTGAAACAGAATCACATGTGTTAGAAGGGGTAGAGACTGCAGCTCCAGGGTTGAGTGGGTGGGATCTGGGGTCAAGTCCTGGATCTACCTCTCATCATTTGGGAGAATAGGGCAAATGTATTTATTTTGGTGGGAGTAAAGGGGATAGGATGTTTCTTAATCTCTTTAAGCCTCAGCTTCTTCATCTTGCGTTGTTGGAGGATTAAATGAAATTTAAATGAGTGCAAAGTTCAATAAATCATACACATCAATTCTCCAACAGCATACACATTTCAGGCATTTTAGGAGCCCCATCTCATGAAGGAAATCCATACTACTGTGGCAGATGGGGGTGGGGAGGCACTTTCCACTCAACACCTCATTTCAACTCTGGACAGTGGCACCTGCCGGGGCGGCTTGGGGCTTGCCACCTGGAGGCCCAGCTCCAGGGACACCCTTCACAGAATATCCTGTGGGAACGGCACCCCCCGCAAGCACAACAGGGCCCCTTGAGTTTTCAGGTATTAAGACAGGAGACGACACAACATGAGCAGTGGGCTACCATTATTAAGCACTTAGTGTTTGCCCAGCATGGTACAACAATCTGGTAGGTGGGTAGTTTATCTCCAATGACACATGGGGACAAGGGGATAAGTTATCTTGCCCAAAGTCACACAGCCAGTGAGTGTTGGAAGCTGGATTCAAACCCAGACGTCAGATTCCAGAGTCCATTCTCTTCAAGGCTGGACTTGACCCCACCCTGACCCAGGGCCCAGATTTGAGGGCTCTCTCTGAGCCCACCTGACTTTCCTCCAGGGTCAAGGCTGGCTGGGTCCCCTGGAGCCCTCTCCTCCACCCCCACACCCAGAGGACAGGCTGCATCAGGGGTCTTCCCACCCCCACCCCATACCAAGGCTGCTGGAGAGGAGCCTGGCCCAAGGTGGCGCTGCCCCTCTTGGACCTCCAAGAATGCATGGAGCAGCCCCTCAGGGCTGTAGTCCCTCTACACCTGCCCTGTGGCCCCTCCAGCCTGGACCCCCACCCCTCCCACTTCCTGGCTTCCCATCCTTCAGGTCTCATAGAAGCCTCCTCAACACCCTCCCTGCTTGGTCTCTATCCTTCAGAACCCTCATCACAACCTGTCCTTGCCTCTAGAACGGAAGCCCCATAGCAGCAGGGACCACGTATCTGTTTTAGCTTCAGTTTCTAGCCCAGTGCAGCATTGTGAAAATCCTTAGTAATATTTTTAAAAAGTTTTCGAATTCTACTTTTCTTTGCTGACTTGGCATGTGCTTTCTCCTCTGCCTGTAACCCCCGTTCCTCCTTATTTCCTTGCTAACACCTACTCGTCTTTCAAAGTTCCATGCCACTGTCTCCTTGAGGAAATTGTTCCTGTGCCCCCAGTAGGTAACACACCAGACAGAGGCAAGATTCTCTATCCCGCCCCAGACAAGGAGCCTTTGCTTTGCAGGGCTCCCCTTGGGACCCTCTCTTGCCAGGAGAGCCTCTAGAGAAGCCATCTAGAAGGGCATTCAAGACTCAGCAAGCTCCAGCTCCCAGCCTGGCAGACTGGGTGGGGGAGGGCCCAGCTGGTGGGCGAGGCTGGTTTATCGATGTTGCCGAGAGCCCCGGGGAAATCAAGGTGAAAGGCAGCCACGCTGCTGAGGAGGCCCACCCGTTTATCAACCAGAGGGGCTGGGGCTGGGCGAAAAGAGGCTCGGCTGCCAGAGGCAGCTGTGAGGTGGGAGGTCCACACCACTCCGTGGACCTGGAGGCTGGGCTACACACTGTGCAGCCCGGGCTGCTGCGACAGTGTTTCCAACATGGCGCTAATTCTAGGTAACTAAGTTTGGCTTTAGGAATACCGTCACTGGAGCCACTGGGCTTGCTGACAGAAATCCCCAGCACTTGGCATTGGGCAAGGAGCCCTTAGGGGGTGAAGGGCAGGCTTATTCAGTGGCCTTGGTGCAGTGGGCACACAGGGCACCGGCCCTGGGAGCCTCTGTCTTCCTCTTGCAGGCCAGGGTTGCCTCCTGATTGTGGGTTCCTGTCTGTCTCTCAGGCCCCCAGCCAGGGCCAGCCCAAGGGAGCAGGGGGTGCAGAGCACAACCAGGAGGATGGAGCCAATGGGTGCCTGGAGCAGGGGCACAGAGAGGGAGTCCAACCCAGGAGCCCAGCAAGGCGCTGCAGCTAAAGAGGTCGAGGGAAACATGCAGGGAGACTGCCATCCCTCCCCAGCCCCAGCTGCCCCATAGCAGGAGTGGCCTTGGCATCCCACCTGCTCCACATAGCACCCAGGCCATCTGAGCAGAGTGAAGATGTCAAGGAGAAAACCAAATCGGATTGAGGCTCCTGCTCCCCCTTAATGAGGTTCATTATCAGCAGCTCTGATCCTTGTAAAACCCAGCAGGCCGGATTAGGGGCAGGCTCTCTAATCCTGGCTGACTCCTCCCCACCGAGTGGCCAGCCCTGCAGCTCTGACAAACAAGCCCTTCCTTCCTGGAGGAGCTGGAATTAGGCAGGTGCAGACAGGCTCCTCCCTCACCAGCCCAGGGCACTGAGGCAGGAGCTCTCAGGGAGGATTGGGGCAGGGGGTGGCAAGGCTGCACATCCAGAGGCCTGTCTCCGTGCATGAAAAGGTCATGGGGTTTGGGTGCGGACAGTTCTATGGGCAGTCTGTGGCCAGGAGCTGTGTGTGCTGAGGGACATCGAGTCTGGCTGCATTCCAGGTGAGGCTGGTCTCTGTGCATTCTGTCCAGACTGGACACTAGGTCTCCAAGTAGCAAGTTAAAGAACACACCAATGCTTGCCTTAACAAAAATAATTTATTCCACACACCTCCCAAGGCAGGAGGTAGCGTGGGAATCAAGCACGTGTAAGGCACTGCCCCCACCAGACCCTTCTAACTTCTGCACACTGGAAGGTGAAACCTGGAGAGAGAAGACACTCCCCTCCCTAGCTTCTACCTGGCACCCTCCAAAGATGAGCATTCATCTTGGAGACCAAAATAAAAAAGGACAAAAGACCAGGCTCAGAGGGAGCAGAGCTCAATGGGGGGAAGTGAAAGCAGCCATCTTCTCCTGCAGCTAAGCCAGGGCAAGGCACTAGAGACCCACATCCTTCCCATGCCACCAACTCGTCAGGTCCCACCAAGCAAGCCACTCACCCTACAGCCCAGCAACCATGGCTTGCCTCACCTGGGAGACCAGCACGACTTCCAGAAGCTTCCAAACCCCACCCTGAAGCCAAACCCCACCCAGGAGGTCTGAGGAGCTGGAGGCTGGCCAGGCATAGAGGGCCCGGGGTGGTCCTTCCTCCCAGGGTGCAAAGGCTTCTTCATTGTCCGGAAGGGAGCAGGGTGGGCGGAGCCCCAGCAGCTAGTGAGGAGTTCCATTCCAGCCCACCCAGCTGGGGGACCCTCCTCTGGCTTCACTTGCCCCAATTGAGGGCCAAGACCAAGCAGGAGAGACTGAGGCTCCAGTGAGAATGAGGCAGGACTTCAAATAAGCTGAAAAACAGGAATGTGGTGCTAAGAGGCCAGGGACTGAGCTGCCCTATGCCCGCTGCCCGGGGCTGCCCTCCCTGCGCAGCAGGGGAACCTGGACCCTGCTCCTGTCTTTTGTGTCAAAGGAGCTCTCTGTCCTAGCAGCCCCAAGAAGCTTCACTGGAGCAACTGGTTTTCCTGAATTTCCCACACTTCTAGGCCAGACAAGGAGCAAGGGGTGGGAGGGGAGGGAATGGGGTCAGGGGGCTCGAGGTGCCTAGAGATGGCAGCTCCCTCTCCCGCCTCCTCCCCAGGTGGTTCAGGCTGCAGGGTGGCCAGCATGGCCCTTCAGGGCCCTTATCTTGGCCTGGAAGTAGGTGTACATGGCCAGCAGGCCCATGAAGGACAGGGAATAGAGCCCCACACAGAGGCTGATGTCCAGGTAAGAGAAGCCCCCTCCCAGCACCTGCAGCCACTGGCCTCGGCCCCGTCCAGCTCGGGCCTCCAGCTGGCCCTCAGGGATGTCGACCAGCTGCTTGGAGCTGCGGCCCACGCGCCTGACCTCCAAAGGGCCCCAGAGGCGGTTCTTCTCAGCCCTGGACTCAGCCAGCAATGCAGCCCCTGTGTCTCGCTTGCTCAAGTGCCACTGCCCAAGCGGCTGCTCCTGCTCATTCCTCTGAAGCTCTGCCATGTGCTCAGGAGGCTCCTGGCCTGGTGCAGCTCCGAGGCCAGGGCGCAGCTTCGGGGGTCGACTTGCCTCAGGTCCCTCAGCCGGCACATCTGGGGTGGTGTTTGTGGGGGACTTCATCATCTCAGGCTTCCCAGGGTCCAGAGTTGAATTCCGGCTTTCCAGCTCCAGGGCTCCCATCGCCAGCTCTGGGGCGGCTGCCACATTCTGCACATCCCTCCGGGCAGCTGACCCAGCTGCAGGGAAGTCCAGGATGATGTTGCTTGGGGAGAAGTGGGCCTTGAGGAAGTTGAGGGTGGCTTCCACGTCCCACACGGGCACATCCAGGCGTTCATTGTGGCAGGCAGAACAAAGTTCACGGGGTGGCCACTGCACCTTGGGGAACTGGGGGTCCTCGCTGGGGGCACCTACAGAGGGAAGCATACACAGGCTGGTGGTGACATCGGTCCCACCCAAAAGCCCAGACCACACTCCTCCACTCAGAACGCCAGCTTCCTTGTCTGCAGAAAGGGCTCGCCACTGCCCTTCCAGAGGATGGGTAATTAGAAAATACAGATTACAAACACTAGCCCACAGTGGGAGCTCAACAGATGGCAGCATGGAGGAGGAGGCGGATCCACCTACCCCTCAGCCCCGGCCCTCTGTGGTTTTCCAGGGAAGCGTGAAGAGCGCCATCTCAGTCATTTCCCGGTGTTGGCCAGACCCACTGTCCTGCTATGTGGACTTTACAACCAGCCTTTACCCCAGTACCAGACATGGGAAAGGGCAAGAATACTCATTTTGATCTGTTTTGCAGTCTTTGGTCGGTCTGCTCGTGTTTGTCTTTTTTTGCATTTTTCTGACATTTTCCAAATTATACAAACTGCGCAAATAGGTTACTTTGTCAATTCAAGGGAAAATGCGTTTTCAAGCAAGAGGCAGCTGCTCATGGCAATCCTTGCTTTTACCCAGCAGCAGCCCTCTGGGGTAGGGGTGGGCTCCAAGGGATAGTTGGGGGGAGACCTGAGGGGTACTTGGAAGAGTCAGGATGCTGCTGGGGCTGCAGGCTGTTGGTACCCCAGGTGGGGCCAGCCCTCTAGGCAGCCTCTGGATGAGTCCCAGAGGGTGAGCCACGGCCACCAGCCCCTCACGCAGTGTTGCCCAGGGAATGCATCAGCCCATCCCTTCTGTAGAAGCACCTCTCCTAAAGGTTTTAATAGGGGGACAAGTTGTTGACTACAAGGAAGCAGGAGCAGCAACAGCAAGTGGCATGCAAGTCAGAATGGTTATTTTGGGGAGGGGACAACAAGCAGAGTCAAGGGTCCAGTCATGAGTCATAGTAATCAGGCCTTGTGGAGGGGGCTCTCAGCTTGTGCCTGGTAATTTTGAGTTTCTTCTGAAAGGACCCCACCAGAGAGGGGAGGGAACCACCCTGCTTCTGGCCTCTCAGGGACAGGCCCAGGCTCCTGGCCCTCCAGCAGCAGCTGGGAGCCTGCCGAGGTCAAGGGGCTGAAGGGTCAAATGGAGCATTTGGTGGCAGGGGCGGGGTGGGGGAAGGAGAAGACAGGCACATGTCTTCCTTTCAAAGTTTGATAGGAGGCCCCAGGAGACCACCACCAAGTGCAGGCGCCTGCACCACCACCTGCTCCATTCAGCTCCTTTAACCTCGGCTCCGCCCTGGTCTCCCGCCCCTGGGAGGCTGTCACAGCCACGTGCACCGCTCCCTCCCGACACACAAACCGCCTCCTGTCCACAGATGGCTCCCTCCCGACCCAGCTCCCTGGAGTTTAATGTGTTTACCTGTTAGAGCCATCAGACTCCTGATGAGGAAAAGGAAGCACCATAATGAGGGAACGCAGAGGGCAAGGTTCCCTCCTGGGAGCCAGTGCCTGGTATTTCCAGGAACGACCTGGTCTCCTCCAGCCCCTTCTCTCATCAGACCCTTCCCAGGGAGAGAGAACCCCAGCTCCCTCTGCCCTAGCAGTTTGAGTAAGGGGCCAACAGCCAGAAGACGGAGCAGGGGAGGCGGGAGAGGGACCCCAGTAGGCTAGAGAGGGGCCCTAGAGCAGGGAAAAAGTGAGCAACGGCATGGGAAGACCAGGGTCTTACAGTGTCAAAGCCTTGGCTTCCTCACGTCAAAAATGGGGCTGATGATACTGGCATTGGTTAACAGGCCTGGGCTGTGACTGAGGGGACAATGAGTGTCCCTTCCCCAAATTTTGGCCTAAGACTCCCAAGTATCCTCACCCCCTCGTCCCCCACAGGTGACTCCAGCCTTGGGGATGGTCCTTCCTTACCTGCAAGGCGAGCATTGACCCTGTTGTGGCTAGACCAGAGCCAGAGGACAGCAGCGTTGGGACTCCCCACCCGGTGCATGGAGGCAGCAGCCATCTGCTCGAAGTGGCTAGCGCAGTCTCGGCAGCCGAAGAAGTAGTGCACGTAGCCTCGGATGGCTGGGAGGACCTCCTTGGCCTTGGCTACAGGGCAGAGGAGACGCCACGCACCAGCCCTTCAGGCTGCCAGCCCCACAGCCGTTGCCTCCCCAGGCCACCCTGCCGCCCCCCATCCTGCCGTGGCCACCCCTGCACAGGTGCCACACACCCCAGCCTATGCCAGCAGAGGCCCAGTGTCCCCTTGTCTACTTCTCTACCTGCCATGGTCACTTTACAGGAGACCCCATCCCCCCAAAACTCCTAAACCTGGATCCCCTTCCCTGCCACTAACCTGGGTGCTTGTCACTCACACCCAGGACAAAGTCCACACTCCTTGGCAGGACACTCAGGCTCTTTGTGACATGGTGAGAGAGGTCAGCAGGGGCCACAGGGCCACCGCCCTAGCCCCTGGCCCCTCCTCCCCTGCCCACTCATGCTGCCTGTCCGACTTGCTTCCACCATGCCTCACCTCCCTCGGGCCTGGACCTGGCCTGCACATGCCCTTCCTAATCTGTCTCCATCTCTCCTCGCTCTCCCCTTCCATTCCCCCCACCCCCTCCCACCCACTGGACCCTCTGGACTGGCATCAGCAAAGGCCTGTTAACCAGCCCCACTTTCTTGCTCTAACTGAAACCAGGCTCCCCGCTGAAGACACCACTCCTAATCCAACACACCCCTCCTAAGCCCTTCACCCTCAGGCTCCAGGGCTGCTGGTGCTTGCCTCCAAGCTCGCTCCTTCCTACCGCAAACCTCCCAGGCCTTTAGAAGCCAATCTCCTGCTTTTACCCCTCCACGCAGCAGGACGTTGGCACCCTACTCTCCTCACTCCTGGCAAGGTGAGACCCGCAGCAGCCCACACCTGCCTCTCTCTCTCTCCTCTGCCTTCTCAGCTTGTTCTTCTGCACCCAGCACAGGTGCCCACCTCCCCACCACAAGGCCTCACCACACGGCCCTGGCGTTGCTCAGCCTCTGTCTCCGCTGTTGCTCGGGTTACCCCACTCCTCACCTCCAGGATTTCACTCCCGTTAATGTTTTTTCTTTACTGCGTCATCCATTTATCCCCTGATAAGGGATCATTCCAACTGGGAAAAAGGATGATCATAAAGAAGTTCCCTCTAACCCAGTCATGCCCCAGTTCCTGCTCATTATCTCCAGAATCTTGCCTCCTGGTCTCTCTTCAGCCGAATCCAACAAGGCCATTACCTCCACTACTCCACCGACACAGCCCTTGCTAGAGATGTCCTCATCTTGCGCCACCTCCAGCTGCACTGGCCCCAGTGACTACACCTCTATCTTGAAACACTGGACTCTGGGGCCCCCTTGAAATCACCATGGCCTCCCCCTTTCAGCCTCCTTTGCTGGTGGTTTGATGCTCAGGATTCAGTCCTCAGCACTCTTCTCCACCTCCCTGCCAGGGAGCTCATCCAGTCCCACAGCTTGAGCTCTGATGCTACTAATGACTATAAAGCTAATCTCTCTATTCCCCACCTCTCCCTGGAACTCCAGACTCAACTGTGCACACCTCCATTGGGAGGTCTATTGACACAAAGCGGGCCATTGATTCCACCATCCCAACCCGAGCCCCTGACTCCTCAGCTTATGGGACCATCATCCACCAGAGGCTCAGGCCCCACAACCCTGGAGTCCACCCGAGTCCTGCTTCCCACATACCCTTCCTCCAATCTATCAGTAAGTCCCTCAGCTCTGCCTTTAACATATCCCCAAATCTGACCACTTCCTCCAGGGGCACACTGACAACCCTAGTCCAGGCCCGACCACCACTGCTGGGCGAGCATGCAGCTTGCTCCTCAGCTGCCCTGCCTCCCCCTGCCTGCAGTAGCCCATCCTCCACCTTTCTAAAGTGTTAACCATCTGTCACTTCCGTTAGCCTCTCCAGTGGCTTCTCAAAATGCCAACACCAACCTCCAAACCCTGCCCTCGCCAAGGCCTCTGAGCCCACGAGCGCTCACCTCCGCCCCCGGCCTGTCTCTGCAGCCTCGCCTCCCTCCCTCCGGCCACAGCAGCCTTCTTTCAGTGCTGCCCACACACCAGGCTTGTCCTTTGCACCTGCTGGTCTCCAGCCTGTGCTATGGGCTGAATTATGTCCCCCCAAATTCCTATGTTGAAGCCCTAATCCCCAGCCTCTCAGAATGTGGCCGTATTTGGAGACAGGGTCTTTAAAGAGGTAATGAAGGTAAAATCAGGTCATTAGGGTGGGCCCTAATCCAACAGGACTGGTGTCCTTGCAGGAAGAGGAAATTTGGACATGGATTGGGAGAGGGACAACTGCACGGAGACACAAGGAGAAGACGACCACCGCCCAGCCAAGGAGAGGCTCGAAGAAACCAGCACCGACACCTCCACCTTGCACTTCAGCCTCCAGAACTCAGACAACAGACGTCTACTGTCTGAGCCCCAGCCTGACATTTGTCAGCGCAGCCCAAGGACACCAACACAGCCTGGGAGACTCTCTTCCCAGATGTCCCACACTGCCTTCTCCTCTCCACATGGGTCCCAGCACCGGGCCCTCCACAGGGAAGCCTTTCCCAGACCCCTCTCCAGACAGCACCCGCTCCGGCACTGCTTTGCTTTGTCTTCCTCAGCATTCGTCATCATGGCTGAAGCCATCCCTCTGTGTCTGTCTCCTGCCACTCAGATACTGGCCCTGTGGGGGCAGGGACCTGTCTCATATGCTGCTGTGTCCCCGGCACCTGCAGCGCCACATGGCATGGTGGAGATGCTCCATACACACTGGCTTCCCACACCACTGCCTGGCAGTTCCTCTGATTCACGGGGCTCCACACAGGCTGCTCCCTCTGCTGGGATGCTCCTCTCCTGGCGGAATCCCTACTCACCCATCACCCCTCAACTCACCCCGTAAGGCCTCGGGCCCCTTCCCAATGGCGTCGAGCCTGCCCTCTCTTCACCCCACATCTTTCTCTCCACCACGGCCCTAGCCCTGGTGCACTGCAGGCCTCTCTGTCCCCCTGCCTCACACTAGAGGTCCACCAAGAGCGGGCACTGTCGCCCTTTTCACCCATGTATCTATCCTCCAAGCCAAGCCGCAGCCTGGTATAAACCTGGTTCCTCAATCAGTGTGGACTGAATTGGATGCACATCCTTTCAGTCTTCAAAAGCAGGTGTGGGGCAGCGTGGCCGGAGAACATGGTGGTGCAGTTTGTGGACAATCCGAGGCAGCAGGGGAAACGTGTTTCCCCAACTTCCCCCAGGAAATTGTTTTTCAGTGGGAAGTGCAATAAAATTGCTCAAAGCGCCTGCTATGTATCAGCTATGTAAACTGTAAAATACACGTTTTTTTCTTTGTTAAGAGTATAAAAAAACAGAATCACAATTTTTTCATGAAGACTGAAAGCAAAGCAAACTATAAGCCTGGAGAAAGCCAGGGAGAAGCCTCAGCCCCAGAGCTCCCGGGGCTGAGAACAGGACTGGTTGAATTCCTAAAGTCTGCTCCCTCCTGGGATTGGTTCTATTCTGGCCGTGTGGGGCTACCTGCAGATAGAGCAATCCACCCAGAGCCCCAAGGCTGACTCTCCCCATCCTCTGGCAGCTGGGAGCCAGTGGGGCAATTCAAGGGAGCTTCCCTGCCCCCTCTCCCCTTGGAGGGCCGAACAGAGCAGGGTTGGAGGCACAGTGGGGTGAACGGGCCCTGGACGTACCTGCTTCCTGTGAGTGGTCTACATTTTGCCGAGCTGCCTGCACAGTCAAGAAGTGGAAGAGGACCCACAGGGAGCAGGGAAAGCCCCGGAAATGCGGCTCACTCCCCTGGCAGCCAATCCAGTTCACCTTCTTGGCAAGAACGGCACCCTGAGGGACACATGAGTGTGAGTGCACATATGGAGAAGGAAAAGGATGGGAGAGGCAGAGAGAGAAGCTTCTAGGAGACAGCCCTAAGACAAATGAGGTCCCTCAGTCTATCACCTCGAAGGTGGCATTTCCCTTTCACCAGCTCCACCCACTGAAGCAGCAGCAGACCTAAAAAGCTGTGACCCAGATCAAGCTGCATCCCGTTCCAGCCTCAACTTCCCCAGCTGTAACACAAGGGGGTTATCTCTGAGGTCCCTTCGAGATTTGACACCCTACAAGTCTACAAGGTTTTACACCTCTGCTGGCTGCAGTGACCCACTTTTGCAAATAGCAGCATGAGCAGGAGCCCAGAAGGTGCCCTGGAGAGGGCCAGGGAGGCCATGCTGAGCAGCACCACAAACTAAGAGGCAGCACAGGGTAGTTGTTAAAAACTCTGGTGTCTCACCAAGTTTTCATCCCAGCCCAAACACTTATTGGCTCCGTGAACCCAGACAAGTTGCTTAACCTTTTCAAAGTACTGTTTCTTCATCTGCTAAATGGGGAGAATATCTACCTTCCACTAACATTATGAGGATTAAATGAGATGTGCGCATAGAGAGCTCAATCAATAGTCATTTATTGATTATTAATGTTAGGACCCAACGAAGATCACTGACTCCCTGGTGCAAACTGGCGAAGAAGGCCAGAAATGACAGGGTTAACCCCTTGCACTCTCATAAATACGGAGGATGGAGAGATCTTTATTTGCTTCCCAGACTCACCTCTTTCCTGTCGTCCAGGGCAGTTTTAAAGAAACTGTAGGGAATTTTATTTCTCTTCTGCCTCTTGAGCCATTCATTCACGGAGTGCAGGAAGTTCTGGACTAAGGGCCGGCCAGGGAAATACTGTGGGGAGGAACAAGCGGAAGCTGGAGAGTGAAAAGCAATTCCCCAAGTTCCCCGTCCTGCAGATGGTAGGAAGCTATGCAGAAGAAGGCGGGGGGCGGGGGGCAGGGGGCAGTGGGGAGGAGGTTGTGCAAAGTTCCAAAACCACCAGGAAAACATTCTAACTAAGACACAAATATGACTTCTGTACTACCTTTGCTCTGGGACACCTGGTAAGGCTACAAGACAGGGTAGGGAAGGTGCTCGCTCTAAATGGGGTGGGGTCCTGGAAGTCTCCCTCTCTCAGACCTCAGGCTCCTGTGCAGCACCCCCCGACCATGTGCCACCACTGGGAGGAAGGCTGGAGCACTTGTGCCCCTTGCCAGGGCTGCTGGGAGCCCTGGGCCACACAGTCCTGTCTTTGGGTGGTCCTCGGATAGAGCTGACTTGCCAACTGACTGGCCAGCTGGGTTAGGTGGGCACGAGACCTTTCATTTGGATTCCATGGGCTGCCAGTGAGGACCAGCCAGGCCAGGGGCTCACAGCCAAGATCCAGATCTTGATGGTAACTCCCAGTGGTATCTGAGGAGCATGAAAAGCTACTCTGACAATAAGTCAACTCAAATCTGATTAGTATCAGCACTTTAAAACCACAAGGACTCCAGGGAGGAGGACATATGTTTGTGTATGTGTGTGTGTGCGCGTGTGTGCACGTGCACAGCACAAGGGGCGGAGGGCAGGAGAAAGAGGGGCACAGCAGCAGGCTGGTCAGATAAAACCACAAAGAGGCTGGCCGAGGGGATGAGGACCCTGAGAAACTCACAGCAAAGAAAGCAAAGACAAACATTTGAGAGGAGAAGGATACTGGAGACACAAATGGTAACTAAACAGGAAAACCTGCTAACAGATCCATTCCTCTGAGAAAGCCATTAAATATTCCTATCAAACGTTGGGCTGGACACCTTCCCCCAGAGTGAGAAATGGCCGGAAAAGACCACGCTTTGACACGTGCCCTCCTGGTGAGCCCACACGGGCCTCTGGAACTCACACACAAATTTACAGCTTGAAGTCAGCATTTCTCACTGACCTTCGCCATCAACCTGACTTAGAAACTTCCGCCTTCTAAGGCGACAGTGCCAGAAGGATGGATGAATTAAGGAGCTCTGGACAACTGGGAGCAAGGAAACCCTGGTGCCCACACGCCACCCAGTGGCCACTCCTACCAGCTGCTCACAGGAGCGAGCACAGGCCGGGAGAGGCCGGGTGGGAAGGCACCGGCAGGACATGCAGAGGGCCTCCTGACTGACCGGGCACCTGCAGGGCTGGCAGCTAGCCAGGGGGAGCCAGCAGTGTCCACTGGCACCCTTAGGCGTTCGGGCCTGTGAGCACCATGCACTTGGTGGTAATGGGCATGGGCTGGATGCGAGTGGGTGTGGCTCCCTGCCCAGCCCCTCACTAGCTGGAGGACCCTGGCAAGGTGCTTTAGTTCTCTGGGGCTTTGTTTCACCTTCTATGAAACGGAGATCATGCTGTGGAATCTGCTCTGAGAAACAGAATGAGGAGCTAATATACAAAGAACACTGCAGGCACCGGCAGGGCTGAAGAAATGGTAGCTGCTAGGATACTACTATTCAGGAAGAAGCTACCCAAGCAAGGCAAGGGCCAGAATACTCTACAGACCCCAGGGGATGTGCGGGCAAAACCCAAACGGAGGGTCTCCAGGCCCATGCCCCCGATGCCTCTGCTGCTACTGCGGGGCATACCTGGCTTCCCTCTGTCCTCCACCCCACTGCCAGCCCTACCCTGAGGGCCCTGGCTCTGGCAGGGCAGGCACCTTCATCTCAAGCTCATTCCCAGCCCTTGCTGAAGGCAGAGACTCAGCAGGCACACAGGGGGTGATGCCTCTGCCCAGCTCAGGGACTTTTCTGTATCTCATTCCTTTCCCCCATACCGGCTGCAAACAGCCCCACTGCGGACAAAGAAAATAGCAGGTTTGAGCACAGCTGAGAGATGCGAGTGACACACAAGCCGATCTTCCTGGGGTGACTCCTTTGGAGAGTACTGGACTAGGGTGGTGGGGTGTCTGAGGCATGCCGGGAAAGCATGCTGGGTGCTCTCCCTCATGGGTCAGGAGGAGGGACTGTACGTGGGTCCGTTCTGGATTTTTCCCCTCTAAGTCTCTAGGTTGTCAACCCCAGGCCTCTGCACTGTGAGGACCAAACAGCTCTCAGCCTTGGAGGAAAGGTCTCTATTATGGCAATGGACTGAAGAACAAGGGCTCATTTTGCATGGGACTTCAGTGAGGGGCCAATGACTGTCCTGCCTTAGGCTGAAATGTCCCTGTCAGGCCCTCTCAGTGTCACCACGCATGCATGTGACCAAGCCAGGGGGCCAGGACAGGGAGGTGGGAAGGAGGGATCAGGCTGGCAGGAAGTTCCCAAGGAGAGGCACAAATCACCCGAGGGCAGCCCCAGCTTCCTGCAGACCCACACTGAGGAGGGCGGGCTCAGATCCGGGCCCCAGGGCCAAGGGAGGCTGAGCCAGCAGCCAAACCCGAAGCGCCCAGAGCCACATCTGACTCAGCAGTACTGAGCAGCAGAGTCCAGGGTTTCCAGCAGGGACGCAATGGCCAGGATCTGGAACCAAAGGGAAGGGCGCAGAGAGGGAATGGCAGCCACCTCTCACCTTCAGAGAGGAAGGAGCACAGGCTCAAGGCCTGACCAGAACACCTCCAGGCTGGCAGAACGAAGGCATGGCACTTGAGCTCCCTGGGCCTCTTAAATTGGGGTGGACAAAATAAACCACCCACCTCGCAGAGTAGTTAAAAGGATTAAATCCTAGACAAACATCAGGTCCTCAATAAATAGGAGCTACCCTTCGTGGAGTAGCCACCTTCCCAGGGAAACTATAAAGGAATAAGGAAGGCATGGCCAGGGCCAGGGATCGGGTCAGACTGGGAGGGAAGCAAGGAGTATCAGAAGAGCATCCTCTCCTTCGCCAGGGTGTCCTAGGGGTCCTGCTTTCCCAGTGACCACGGCAAGGGGTGGGAAGCCACACTGGGGCTCTGACTGAGGACTCAGGCAGGCAGAGCCACAGTCACTGAATCAGCTGGAAATATCCCCAGGTAGGGGGCACGGGCCCTGTGTCCCACCCACACTGCTGCATGGGGCAGGGTTGTCCCTGGCAGTGTGGGGCTGGTGTGGGGTATGGCTGAGGCTGGAGGGTATCACCTATGGTGGACAGGGAGAGCTGTGGGTCCAGGTGTCCAGCCAGACCATGGGCTTCTGGAGGGAGGGGCTGACGGGGTGCCCAGCTTACAGGAACGCACACTGACCATCCGTAGAATTGCATAGACAAGGGAAGCCATGGCCCTGCTCACCTTGGCCAGCACTGCCACAAACTTTTTCAGGGCCACCAGGCGCTGCCCTTCCAGGACCGGGAACCTGCCCACTTCTATCCGCAGGATGTAGTGCAGTGCAGATTCCAGGTCAGCCATGTAGATCTTGGAGCTGAGGACCCAGAGGGAGATAGAGAGAGAAAGAAGTATTAACCATGGTGCAGGGGCTGCAAGGAGCATCCAGGGCTAAAGGGAGAGAAGAGAAGGGGCACTGCTGATGGTCACAGAGTCTTGTAAGTTACCACTGGCTTCTGCCAGAAATGTGCTGTGTGACCTTGGGTAAATTACCTAATTTCTCTGAGCCTCAATTCCTCATCTGTAAGATAGGAATAACACATTGCTCACAGGTAAGTTGCTGAGAGGATCAAATAAAAGCACAAATGTAAAAAACTCTCAGCAGCTCCTGGCAGGGAGTAGGAGTTTTCTCTCTCCAGGCCCACAGCCACCCCTCCTGCAACTCACTAATCAGGCCAGCTCCGAGCCAAGACCACTAGACATAATCAGACCAGCAGGTTCATACACACGACATGGCTCTGGAAAAACTGGGCCCTCTCTGAAAGACCAGGGTTTAGCTGCCCACCGAGGCTGGGAAATGGCGACTGGGGGCAGGAGGGGAAGCAGGGCCTGTATTTCTTTCAGGGCTGATGCGCTCACAGCTGCCGGACCTCACGTCTTAGGTGGGCCCATCTCACACCTCTCCGCAGCCCTCATGGAAGGGCCGGAGGCTCCATGCTGGCCCCAGGCCCATCATGCTGGGGTCCAGGCTCAGGGTTCTGATGGCAGGGGCCAGGAAAGTTGGGTGCCTCTTCCCCTGTCTCTTGAGACCTGGGTTCTCACCTCAGTTTGACTGTGAGCTAGTTTGTGAGCTTGGGCAACTCAGTTGACTTTCCTGGGCCTCAGTCAGCTCACCTGTAAAACACATGACTTGCTCCTGACCCCTCCATGACAACCTCCTGAGGTTGGAAAGAGCCAATAAGGTCAACTAACGGGGTACGCACTGTGGCTGCCTATGCTCCTCCTCAGGGCAAGGTCTCCTCTGTGTTCCACTTTGGTGTCCTTGGGCCTCAGTTTACCTCTCCATTCCTGTGCCCTGCCTCCAGAAGTGGCCCCATGACTGAATGAGGTAACACAGGGAAGGTGCCCAGCACAGAGCCTGGCACATACACCAGCCCAAGCTATTACAAGAACGTCAATGGTTTGCATAACTGTAATGATCGAATGATTATGATGATCATTCATAATGACGGAATGATCATAATGATTACACCACCCCTCACTCTCTCTTTCCTTCTCCCTTGATCTACTAAAAGTCTCTCCATTTGGCACTTTCCACCCTTAAAGTCCCTCATGCTAGGATGCAAAGTCCTTCTTGCAATCACCTTTCCCCCACTGTCTCATGCATCCCCTTGTGAGGGGCACCGTCCTGGCCAGCTCTGAGCTCCCTGGTCAGACATTTCCACCTGGTATGCAGCTGGTACCAGTGCAGGAGGTCTACAGCTCTGTCTCACTGCCTAACCACAACAGAAAAGGCAAGGAGCCTCAGAGAGAAGAGCAGCTCTCTCATGCTTACGACTGTGGACACACACACAGGTGACCTGAAAAGGCAGTGAACTCACTGACACCACAGGCATTCAAGTGAGGTTGGGTGCCTTCCTAGAAGGGATGCCGTAGGGTCTGCACAAGCAGAGAATGCATCTGCCTGTACATATCTGCTGCCACAGTGCCTAGCACATAGTGAGTACTCAAAAATATTGACTGCACAAATAATTGCTTGGGTGGGAAGTTGGTCTGGAGGCCTCAGAGTGTCCTTGCATGCAGATTCCCCATTTGTGAGCAGAGTTAAGCTGAAGGAGCGTGGGCATGGAAGGTGTTCATTCCCCAGTCAGCCCCGGCCCCGCAACAGACACCAGAGGCACCGCAGCTAAATGCCGCTCCCACACATTGAAGGTCCCTGAGCACAGCCAGCCCCCAGGGTGGGGGACAGCCTGGCTCAGAATGTACACACTAATCATATGACAAGGAAGAAGAATGAGCAAGAGGGCGTGGGTGTGAAGGTGTGGTGGTCTGTGATCAGAGGAAGGAGAAGAAGTGAGGAGAACCAGGCGTAGCCTTACCGATCTGCAAATTTCCAAACAGTGGGAGCTATCTTGTTAGCAGTGGTTGGTGCAACTGTGGTCTGGGCAGCCTCCCTGGTGAGCCCAGAGAGTCTCTGCAGGTAAGCGGTATAGAAGGACCTGGATTCCATGAGCCTGTGAGGGCACAGAACCAGGGAGGAGAGGCAGTAAGTGCAGAGAACAAGATTAGAGCTAACCAATGTCAGAAGAGGAAGAAGGGTGGCTCATCAGACAGGAAGGTTTATTAAATATGTGAACGAGATTCCATCTTGTCCTCTGTGAGGCCAGAAGATGGCACCCAGGCCTTGCTGTAACCTTTCTAATCACTGCACATGCTCTGGAAAGCCTCTCTGACACCAGCCTGATGTCAAACCTCACCTGGTAAGGCAATTGGGCCCGAGAATTCCCCCAGTGGCCCTCTGGCTCCAGGCAGGGCATGGAAAGGCACGGGACAGCCCGGTGCCCACAGACAGGAACGGCGGAGTGTGACTCCCTTCCCCAAGGACCCCGAGATTCAAAATGGCAGCTGCCCATCCATAAGCTCGCCCTGAGGTACTATGAGTGACATTACCCCCTAAGAAGTCCAGGGAGTTTGATATGGGATTTTTCAAAAAACAGGTAGCAACAATGACAAAGAGCCTCCAGAATTCTCTAAATCTTTTTACGGTCTTTTTGGTTTCTTTCTTTTTTCCGACAGAGAGGAGTCCTCCAGGGCACGGGATACCTCCTGAGTGCATATTCCCTCTCACCCACAGCCAGGGCACCTGCAGAGAGAGACGCCGGGTCCAGCAGCAGCGTGAGGGCTGCCCCGGGGGAGCTGGCATGGGACGCACGGCTTCATTCCACTCCACCATCCTGGGTTTCTCGGTGAGCAGATGGCTCGGGAGGCAGCATCGTCACAAACAATTTTCCCCTCCACCAACTCCGAGAGAGGAGACAATGCCTTCTCTCCCCACCATCACTGGCACTTTCTGGGCCTGCCCGGAAAGCGAGTGCCTCCCTGTCCTTGGTGGCATCGCACCTCCTGGGCCCTCTAGCAGGTGATCTGGGCCAGGGTGAGGCCAAGTGGCCACCCTGCCCGGCGCCGTGTGGGTCGGCACTGAGGGCCCCGAGGAGCAGCTCACCAGGCACCACAGGCAAGCCTTGCCTCCCTGGCCCAATGCTCCTGCCTGCGGGGCCTGGCTGACATCAATCATCTGCCCAGGGAGGGCACCAAGGCACCATCTGGTGCCATTAACGGGCCATTCAGCAGCGGGAGCCTGGCAGAGGGGCTGAGGCTGGCCTGATTGTTTTCTCTCGGCATTTTGGAACTGGCTATTGTCTGGCTGCTAATGAACTTTTCTGCAATTAGAAAACCAAAGGGAGGGAGGGTCAGGCATATATGAGTGCTTGCCAGGCCTGTAGCCTGCCAATGAGTCTGCCTGCGAACAGAAGAGGGTGGGGAAGAGGGCCAGGGCTGTGGTGGGGACGTAATGAGGGTGCAGGCGACACTGGGTGCGGGGGGCTGAGGCCTTTGAGGTCTCTGAGCTGCGGAACAGGGTTAGCGTTTCAGGCCCAGGCTCCTGACGGTGGAGGCGCTGGCCCCGCAGACAGCAGACTGCAGCTTCTCCTGAGGGGGCTCTTCAGAAAGAACATGTTGGCCACTGTGAAAGGCAGGCAGCCCCTCTGGGCAAGAAGGAAGGATGAGCACAGGGAGGGACGAGAGGGGACGCCAGGAGACAGGATACTCACACGGGGACTCGGGAGACAGAGCCATTCCGGAACAGCAGGTAGCAAGAGGGGAAGTCGGTGACACCAAACTTTCTCACCACATTGGCCTCTGTGTTCAGCACCCTGCGCACCGCCACACCTTTGTGCTGGGACAGGTCCAGAGCCACCTGCAGGGACAGCAGAACATCTGGGGGCCAGGCCACCGGGTGGAGGGAGCCAGGGCTGGGTCCCAGCTCGGTGACCTGTGAAGGCACCCAGATGGCAGCTGTGCTCCTTCCAGACTCTAAACCCACAAAGAGTGGACCACAGTGATGCGCGAGAGATACTCGCCATCAACAGCAGCTAACCAGTAGGTAGCAAGTGCCAATCACTGCCCAGGAGGAGAGGCCTTGGAGCTGTGCACGCCACACACGCTTTAATTTCTTATGACAGTCCCAACTGGGTAGTATTTTCTTTCTAATGAAAGCAATTTGTAAAGAGCACAATAAAATGTGGTTTCATTTTAATTCTCGTTTGTTTTTTGCACTGAGCCAGCATGTTCTTGTCTTTAAGACCTTCACACCCCAAGACTGCTCTCTGATGTCCAGGATTCCCCAGGGCCTTCTCATAACATTTTTCTAAAGGGAAAAGATCCCTTTAGAAATTACTAATTATTGTTTGTTTGAAATATCAATTGTTGGGGGCAAGAGCAGTCTTCCTTATGGAAGCTTGAGTCACAGATGTTTAAAGAACTGTGATTTTATTGTGTTCAAATACATATGGTAACAAATTTCATGGGTAGGATACAAACAAAATAAACCTTTGGAATTGGGTAAACTTCTAAACAGCAGGCTAACTCTGAGCCCAGTATGTGCAGTAGTCAGAGGGGCCCTTTGGTCAATGTGTGTAGTTATAAGAAGATCTGAAAACGTTTCTTAACATGGGGCTCTCTGAAGGCAACAAGAGGCCTTGTTGAGATGACAATGTCCCCACATTAGAAATGGGAAGAGAAGTTCTGAGCATAATCGGACAGGCCATCTGCAAATGGCAGGCACGGACTTCTGTTACTGACGTCTCACTCTTCACCATGGAGCAGGTGGCGCCCCCTAGCCTTTATTCTTATATTTATAAAGCTTCCTATCTAGACTCCGAATCAGAAAAATATACATCGGTCATCATTATTTTTTTTAGAAAGAAATAAGAGAAAGCACTAGCTAACCTGTATTGCATAGGTATTATGTAGTGTCCACACAGATTGCCTCATTTATCTTCAGAGAAACACTGAAATAGCAGCTATTCTCAGGCCTGACTAAGAGATGCGGCACCGTACACTACAGTTGCCTGCATTGGAATCCTGGCCCCACTGCACCAAACCTTTCCCTGACCAAATTTCCTTACTTGCAAAATAATAATAACAACAATAATAATAATACCACCAACTTCAGGGGGGCTGTTCTGAGAACTGAAGGGGTTAATGTTATTAAAATGCCATAACAGTGACTAGCACATAGTAGGTACATAAGTGTTTACTTAAAAATAAAGCTCCCAGGCCGGGCATGGTGGCTCATGCCTGTAATCCCAGCATTTTGGGAGGCCAAGGTGGTCAGATCACAAGGTCAGGAGATCAAGACCATCCTTACCAACATGGTGAAACCCCGTCTCTACTAAAAATATAAAAAAATTAGCCTGGTGTGGTGGCGGGCGCCTGTAGTCCCAGCTACTCAGGAGGCTGAGGCAGGAGAATGGCATGAACCTGACAGGTGGAGCTTGCAGTGAGCCAAGATTGTGCCACTGCACTCCCGCCTGGGCGACAGAGCGAGACTCCATCTCAAAATAATAAAAATAAAGTTCCTGGTTGGGCGCAGTGGCTCACGTCTGTAATCCCAGCATTATGGGAGGCTGAGGTGGGTGGATCTCCTGAGGTCAGGAGTTTGAGACCAGCCTGACCAAAATGGTGAAACCACGTCTCTACTGAAAATACAAAATTAGCCAGGCATGGTGGTGCATGCCTGTAATCCCAGCTAATTGGGAGGCTGAGGAAGGAGAAATGCTTGAACCTGGGAGGTGGAGGTTGCAGCGAGCCAAGACAGTGCCATTGCACTCCAGCCTGGGCAACAAGAGTGAAACTCCGTCTCACAAAAATCAAAATAAATAAATAAATATAAAGCTCCTATCTTGTAGCTGGAGAAACTGAGGCTTAGAAGTGAAATCATGCCTCCAGATCACACAGCTTGCATATGCCTGAACTGTGCTACAAATCCCAGCTTAGTGTGGCTCCAGAACCTGGGCCCTTAGCCACTGGTCCCACGCTAAGCACCACTGCATGGGCATGGGGCACTTGGCTCCAACCACTGGGACCCCAGCCCCTTGGTACTCAAGGACTGTGGTGGGAGGGGAGGGAAAAGACCTGATTCCAATCACCATTTATCACCTCTACATAACAGGCATGACCCCAGGCATGAACTGGGACCCCAGAGGGTCAGGCACTCCTTCAGCCAAGCTGTCTTTCCCCTCCCCAACCCCTGTGCCTCCTCTCTCAGGGCTGAGAGGCCTGGAGACAGCATCTGGCTTCAGCTCAGACTCTCAGCTGTGCTTGTTGAGTTTCAGCAGGAAAATCACTCAGGCTGACAGTGCAGTTTAATTTCATGCCTATTCTCATGCCTGTCTCCCTGCACTGACTTGGAGTATCTCCCGTGCACTGGCACGTCCCACCTTTGCAGCTGGGAAAAGCTCACAATTGGTCTATGGAGAAGTCCATGAACCAATGGCAGAATGGTGAGCTCTCTGCATTAGGCGAGAGGAATGGATCCTTATAAAGCACCTACTATGTGTCAGCTGCAATCCAGGCCCTTTACATAAACTGCTGCATTTGACTTTCCCAACAATACTATGGAGAAACGTAATCATCCCTGCTTTCTAGACAGGGCACTGCAGCTAGAAGCGCTGGGGAGCTGGCTCACGGATGCCCCACATGAGACAGAGCGGCATCTGGGTAAAGGACCCCATTTCCTCCGGTGGGGCTAGGGCATCGCTAATGTTCCCTCCCTCCCAAATATTTCACTCCAGTCCCATGGAGTGGGACACTGTGGAAACAACATTGGCTTTGGAGCCAGACGGACCTGGTTCAAAGCCCTCTTCTACCAACTTACTAGCTGTGTGATCTTGGGCATGCTATTTGATCACCTTCATTAATTTTGGGGATTAGCAGCTACGTGTGTCAGCAATCTGGTCCAATGCTCAATAACAGCAGGTGTTATATTTGATTTCCGTGAAGGAGATAAGAATAAACAGCAAGGTTCTGAAACGCAAAGGTCCAGCTCCTGCACTTCCCATGGCTCCCAGCAGGGGTCAGGCCAATGCCAGGCTAAAAGACCCAGGCAGCCAAGACCCTAGAATTGGCAGGAAAAGCCCTGCTCCCAAACTGGGGCTCTCTCTCCATGGCTATCCAAGAATTGCAGGGAACTTCAGGGCAGCTTACCTCTCTACCCAGGTAGGAGCCTCCCTTTTCAAAGATCAGAGCCAGGTACTCTTCGTTATTTCTCGCAAAGAATCCATCAATCTCCTCCAGCCTGCAAGAGACAACTCTGGCAGTCACTCTGCACAGCCAGCAGAAATAAGACAAAACCGCTGGCGACGCCAGACGCTGGTGATGCAGTGCTGCAGGTATGGCCATCCCGCCCTCCTCCGCTTCCACACAGGGCTCTCCAAGGGAGTCAACCAAACCTTTAGTCTCAAAGGATGTTGCTCTTGTTATCTAACCCTGGCTCTTCATCTGACCTACCTTGGGTGCTTGGTTTTGTTTTTGCTTCCTGTCTCTTTTTAAAAGTCAAGAGTGGGCCGGGTGCGGTGGCTCACGCCTGTAATCCCAACACTTTGGGAGGCTGAGGCGGGTGGATCACCTGAGGTCTGGAGTTCGAGACCAGCCTGGCCAACATGGTGAAAGCCCGCCTCTACTAAAAATACAAAATTTAGCTGGGTGTGGTGGCGGGCACCTGTAATCCCAGCTGAGGCAGGAGAATCACTTGAACCCGGGGAGTGGAGGTTGCAGTGAGCTGGGATTGCACCATTGCACTCCAGCCTGGGCTACAAGAGCAAAACTCCGTCTCCAAAAAACAAACAAACAAACAAAAAGAGTCGGGAGTGGGTAGGAGGCCGTGTGGGGAGGGGGACTGGGAAGGGCTGCTTTGAGACCAGTTGTCTCCATGTGCTGGGGCAGGCCCAGGCTAACTGGATGTGGTTTTTATTGGTCCCCTGAGAGCTGGGAGGTATTAGAACCCAACAGCTATAAGTCTGGAACTGTGACAAGTCACGACCAAGGGGGAGATGTGCTCTTTCCTCCCTAGAGCAGGCATTAAAAAGCAATGAAAGAATCAGAAAGCCTTGGGTTCGGGAGACCTTAGAAGCCATCTATATCTCTAACCCCATCTCCTTATTTTAAGATGAGGAAACTGAGGCCCAGTTTCCAAAACAAAACAAAACATATCCAAAACGAAACAAAACAAACAAAAACATGGTATTGATGCTGGAGCCCAGCCAGTGACAGTCCAAATGGATATGCTAGACAGGTGAGGGCCAGAGTGCACCCCGCTGGGGTGGAGGAAAAGAGGTGTTGAGCCTTTAGGGTGGCATCAGGTGGCCAGCCTCTCAGACCTCTTCCCTGGGTCTCCCCTAGGCTGGCAGAAGAGCACAACCTACATGGGGGCCAGTACCCCTTTCCCCACTCCCACCCTCAGACTTCAGAAGAGGCAGCTCACCTTTCATCACACATCTCTACCTCCTTCCTAAAGTTCTTTAAAAGGATTGCTTTGGGCTGGGTGCAGTGGCTTATGCCTGTAATCCCAGTACTTTGGGAGGCCAAGGCAGGCGGATTGCCTGAGCTGAGGAGTTTGAGACCACCCTGGGCAACATGGTGAAACCCCATCTCTACTAAAAATACAAAAAATTAGCCAGGCTTGGTGGCAGGCGCCTGTAGTCCCAGCTACTCGGGAGGCTGAGGCGGCAGAATTGCTTGAACCCAGGAGGTGGAGGTTGCAGTGAGCCAAGATCGTGCCGCTGCACTCCCAGCCTGGGCAACAGAGCGAGATTCTGTCTTCCAAAAAAAAAAAAAAAAAAAGGATCACTTTGAGAGACCTTGGCAGGATTGCTTGAGCTGTTGCTTTTGAGATACCCCAGGGCTGAAAATGTGCCATGAGGATGTACGTGTGTGTGTAAGGAGGGAGATGGAAACACAGTCATTGAGAAATAGAAGAAGCAAGGACCAGGGCACAGGGTGACATGGGTGTTTTCTGGAGAGACAGGGTCTGGCTGTGGAACCCCAAACCGCATAAAGACTATGCTGCATCCAGGGTCCCCTGGAGGCCCTCTGGAGGATGGAAAATTGGGAAAGATGACAAAGGAGTCATTGTGAGTTGGATTCAACCCCAACTGACACTTGGAAACACAATCTCTCAGCAGGGCCATGCCTCTGAGAGCACCTGCACACAAACTTTTAAGAGAGCCTCTGCGCACCAACAGCGGCCTCATGAGGCCTTCTTAGCACCTGGGGCCTCCACTGTGTACAAGGCTGGGCTCCCTCTAGCAGCTCCTGCTGGTACATGGATTTGTTCCTTCTTGGCAAGAGTCCTCTGAGGTGGGCATTATCCTATCTTGAGTTCTGATCCAGAAGTGGGGAGCCTAGTGTTTTTAATCTAGCTGTCTCTTCTTTGGGAGAGTATGGGCAAGACCATGCACCTTACTGTCTTCATTTTCCTGGAAAAGAGGCAAGCTGGGAAGCTTGCCTGGCTGACAGATACAGAGCACCGGCCACTGCACCTGATGCTCTGCCGTACAGAGAGCCAGGGGCCACCCCCATGCCCCAGGCATGACCACCTTCTCTCCACCTCCCCCCAATTTCCCTCAAAATATTTGATCTCCTTTTTCCTCCTCATGCCATTCTGACTCTCAGTGGCCTTCCCGGGGATAGAGCATGTGAAATCCTGCTGCGTCCCGCAAACATTTTGAGGGAAGGTAGCAAGAAACAGCAGCAGGTACAACCTGGAGAAGCCCCATCCATCTTTTCCTTCCCACCTGGTGGGATGGACCCTTGCACCATCAGTCAGCCCCAGAAAAACAGGGCTCTTCAGCAGGACCTGTGCGATAGGAAGCCCACCACCAGCCATCAGCTGCCACTTGGTTCTGGAGTAGCTCCAGCAGACTGGTGTGTGAGCCCCACAGGCAAAGGCAGCAAGGAAAATAAACTGGGGTCCCCGCCCTGCTGTTCCCACCGCCCTCTCACTCCCAGGCCTGGGATCCTGGCCCACAATGCACTAAGCCTGCCCCAGCCCAAAGTACTTGGCAGGCTCCAGTGGGGGACAGGCTGGGGGCCACGTGTCATGATGGGACTCCAGGGCGTCAATGAGCCTCTCCCGCAGCGTCTGCACGTCAGCACCAGCCACTGTAAATGAAAACAGGCGTGAGCGGAGTGTCAGGAGAGCAGAGCTGCTTCCACAGCACACTGGCCACCTTCACTCCCAGAAACAAAGGGCCGAGGGCACAGCCAGCTCTGACAGAGACAGACGAGGCGTCAGTCCTTCCCTGTGCTAGAAGAATGGGGCTTGAGTAGTCCTCCTGTGGCCCCAAGTAGTGCAAGGACACCCATCCCTCAGACAGGAAAGAATCCCTCAGAACTGGGAGTCGTCAGGACTTTCCCCAAGGGCTCTGGTCTGCTCTCTGGGTGCCAACCCCATTGTGACAGAAGAGCTCTTCTGGGAACATGGTGCCCCTGCCCCGACCCTAGGGCCCTGGATATGTCCAACCTGAAGGGCTTCTTCAACCTGCCTTTCCCTAAAGCTGACTGGGAGGATAGTTTTGGGAAGACACAAGTTAGGCTTCCCGTGGGGACCGCCTCACCCTCGACCCTGCCGACTGCCAGGGCTTTCTCCACCCCAATAGAAACCCAGGTGAAGAGGGAGGTTGGGGGAGGAAGATGCTAACAGGACAACCAGAGCTGGGCACCCACCTGGAAATACTGCTCCCGAGCCGTTCTTGGTAAAGGCCTTGAAGAACTGGAAGCAAACACACAGGTGGGCGTCAGTGATAGATAGTGGCCAGGAGTGCAGCCACGCAGGCCTGCTCTGAAAATCTGCCTACTTATTCAATGCGGTGGCTGGGCAAATCACTTAATGTTGTTGAGCCTGTTTCTTTTTTCTTTCTTTCTTTTTTTTTTTTTGAGACAGAGTCTCGCTCTGTCGCTCAGGCTGGAGTGCAGTGGCGCGATCTCGGCTCACTGCAAGCTCTGCCTCCCAGGTTCAAGGGACTCTCCTGCCTCAGCTTCCCAGGTAGCGGGGACTACCGGCGCCCGCCACCACACCCGAATAATTTTTTGTGTGTGTATTTTTAGTAGAGATGGGGTTTCACTGTGTTGGCAAGGCTGATCTCGAACTCCTGACCTGTGATCTGCCCGCCTCAGCCTCCCAAAGTGTCAGGATTATAGGCGCCTGGCCGAGCCTGTTTCTTCATCTGCAAAATGGTGAATTGGGGGGAGTTGGGGGGAGGTTGCTCTAGGAGCTGGACACTGGCTCCCTCCCCTGTTACCCTCCCACAACCCTCAGAAGCATCCATGGAACCTGTGGGCAGCAGTTCATACACTTTCCTCCTCGAGGGCCATTTCTATGCAGCCCAGTACCTAGCATGTAATTACTAACCAATATTTATCGAATGGATGAGTGATGAAGTACCATTGCTGTTTTCCTTTGCAGACCCATCTGAAAACATGAAGTGCAGGCACTTCCTACGTCCCTTGGGAAATGTCAGCTTGCTTCTATGTCAATGTGCCCTTGCTCCTTACTTGGGAAAAGGGGCTTACAGGCTGCTGTCTCTGTCCACTAAGTCCCAGCCCAGCACAGCAGACACAATCAAGGAAGGGGTCTCCAGAACAGGTTCTCTTGAAGGGGGGACCTGAGTCCCTGGGGAAATATGCCTTGCTACAGACTAGCTGATTTAACTCATCACTTTGTCCTCTTTTCCCATGTACATGACACCCCAAGCCTAGTCTGTCACCTCCTTGGGGCAAGAGGACAGACCGAACAGAGCCTGACTCCTGGCAATCTGGGCTTCTGCCCAGGCGGCAAGACAGCTGCCAAGGCTTTTGCCTGTGCTCTTCCGATTCAGGAGGGAACACAGTTGAGTTGTCCTGGAAGCCGGCCACTGAACTGCCTAAGGGAGAGCCTGCAGGCTGGGAAGAGGCTTCTTCCTGTGGGACTCTAGCCTCGGGGCCACTTTTCACTACCTTGGACTTCTGCCTCCAACAGCCAAACACTGGTTTCCTTCTCCCTCCTTGGGATAGAGCTGTTTGGCCTTATCCCAAGCTGGCAGCTGAGAACAGGCCCCAGGCTCTGGCAGACCTCGTTCAAGGACTGGTTCTGCTTTGCTCTTGCTGTGTGACCTTGGGCAACGCGTCAACTGCTCCGAACCTTTGTGTTCTCATCTTTGAAATGAGGATGACACCATCTACCTTGAAGACTTGTGAGGATTCCATGACCATACACCTAAAGTACTTAGCATGGTACCTAGTGCATACCTCAAGGAACTGGTACATGTTAACTGTACCATCATCACCCACCACCAGCATCCCCTTCCCTCCTTCATACCTTTTAAACACTAGGAACCATGATCAGCTAGGACTTGTTTGTTACAGACATTTGTAGGCAGAAAATCTCGAAGCCACCTGCTACCCTCTCCCACATGAGGAACAAAGGCTGCAGAGAAGCCACCAGTCTCTCCCCATCTGCAACCTTCTGCTCCCTGTGACTTCCCCCGGGCCCTTACTCCTGCTCACTGCTTTACTCTCTCTTTTCAAAACATTAATATAAACTTTTATTGTGGATGAAAACCATCCACTTATACATACCACACATATTTAAATAGCGTTCTTTACAGTTATTTAATTTTATTGGCCTATTAAAATTATGTTATCCTAATACTTAAGAAAATGATCATAAATTTCCTTGATTATGAGATAGTATTGATAATGTAAGTTACGGCATTTATGGACTGACACTTTTTCATGAACAAAATTGAAGATATATCTATTTGGGGTTTGGTTTGCCGACAAATAATAAACCAGGTCAGGTGCAGTGGCTCGCACCTGTAATCCCAGCACTTTGGGAGACCTAGGAGGGAGGATCACTTGAACCCTGGAGTTCAAGACCACCCTAGGCAACACAGTGAGGCCCCATCTCTACAAAAAGTTAAAAATTAAAAATAAATAAAATTTAAAAACAAAAAAGAAACCCGAGGGTGATGTTGCGCTGCAGTTATTCATGGTGATGGTGCTCTTGTTTATTTACAGACAGGTTACACTTTGGTTTCTACACATATGAGAACAACACTGACATCATGAAGCCTTGAGATGGGTGGCTTTCCCACAGCTACAGCTGTTATTTTCACCTCTGAAAAGTAATATGGTCATTTTTTTGTCATCAACCATCAGGTCACCCACATCTGAGCAGGTGCCCATATTAAAAGAGGCTTGCATTACTTCTACCAAAAGGCAGCCTCTTCAGGATGGGTGCAGTGGCTCATGCCGGTAATCCCAGCACTTCGGGAGGCCGAGGTGGGCGGATCACTTGAGGTCAGGAGTTTGAGACCAGCCTGGCCAACAGGATAAAACCCCGTCTCTACTAAAAATATAAAAATTAGCCAAATTTGGTGACATGCACCTGTATCCCAGCTACTCAGGAGACTGAGGCAGGAGAATTGCTTGAACCTGGGAGGTGGAGGTTACAGTGAGCCGAGATCACGCCACTGCACTCCAGCCTGGGCGACAGAGAGAGACTCTGTCTCAAAAAATAAAAAAATTTTAAAAAGGCAACCCCTCAAGATCCCAGCAGCCACAAGCAGCTTGGAGTCTGACCAGGAACCTCGGTCAGCCAGAGTGGCCCAGGGGGATGCAGGGACCCCAAGAGCCTCTCCCCAGGATGCAGGCTGAAGGGAAGGCCCTGCTGCACCTCAGCTGTTCCCTTCTGTCCTCAGAAGCTTCGCACCCACCTCCCAGGCCAATGTCTCCTCCGAGTTCTGGCTCCCACGCCTCACGCTCTTCAGGAACTTCTTCCTAGCCATCTCTCATCATTCCTCTTTTCTACTACAGCCGCCCAACTAGGCCTACAGATAGATTCGAATCCTTCTAGTCTAACCCTTAAAAAAGGAAAGGATGGGAAGGGAAGGAGGATGGGGATGAAGAGAGGCCCTCCTTCCTTCTCGAGTAACCGCATTTCCTTCCCGTGTCCCCATGCTGCCAACGTTCCTGGAACAGCGTCTGCCCTTGCTCCTCAGACTGCTCTCTGGCCATCCCCACAACCCTCAGCTGAAGCTGTTCTAGGGAAGCTCCTTGGTGACCTTCTCTTCAGCCACTCCAGTGATCTCTCCCCGCCCTCCTGGCCTCTCTGTGGTACAGATGTTATTACTGCCTGCTTTGTCTTCCCATGGCGAGCATTTGTCATCTTTCGTGCCACATTTTGTGGATGCTCTCCTTTGTTGCTTTCACGTTGCCACCCTCCCCTGGTTGGCTTGACACTGACCAGCCTTACTTGGCCCCCTTGCCCTGGTCCTAGCTTCACTTTCGACTGCTCTCCTGTGCCCACTGCCCACCCCCGTCTCCTACCCCGGTCTCTCCTACAGACACATGTCAGGTCCTGACACTCTTCTGTTTAAAAAGCTGTTGAAGGCACTGTCACAAAGAAGTTGCTCAATCTTGCTTCTAAATGATGAGTGGATAAAGGGATCAATGAACAAACCTATCATTTCTCCCTTGCCAAAGCCAATGACTTTGTCCAAATGATTTGCCATCTAAACCCTCTGCATCTCAGACCTCACCTGTCCTAGACTCCTGGTTCTTCCTGGTGGCCTCCACTCAGGTGTCTGGATACAGCCCCTCCCCCACCATCCCCAAGACTGAATCACCCCTCTCCCAACCTGCTTTGCTACCTGTGTTTACCTCACCCAGCAACTGGTCCCCCTCCCTGCCACCCACACCATCCCCCTCTTCAAAAACCCGTCATCCAGTTAGCTGACAAGTCCTATGAATTTGACCTCCGTGTTACCTCTTCAAAAGTCCTCTCCTTCTCCACCTGCCTTGTCTAGACCAGGCCCGACAGATGATGACGTATTTTTGGGTCACTGCATCAGTCCCCACCTTTCATGCTCTCAGAAGTTTTAGTATGCTCAATCTTTTCATACTCCAGCTATCTTCCTCACTGCTACTAAGGTTAGTTTTCTAAGGCACAGTTCTGGTCTGAACATTTTGCTCCTCCTCAAATCTCTTCCATGACTCCCCACTGTCAATGAATAATGTCCAGACTCACTGCATTCAAGGCCTTCCAGGCTCCAAACCCAAACTCACCTCACATTGCCCTCCATTCCCGCCACTCCAGCTGCAATGAACTTCAACCTGAATCCACCACTCACCCATGCACCCACCTTTGACCAGGAAGCAGGACGACATTTTATTTATCTCTGCAAGCTCCACAGTGTCTGGCATCTCTCAATAGACATCTGTTCAGCTGAACAGAGAATCTCTGCCCTTTGACCATGCTGGAAGCCCATGTGGAAATCAAGTCAGGGCACATTTTTGTCCTCTGATTAAAATGTATCCTTATTAAGTCAACCACTGGGGCGTGTGCCCTGCCCAAGGGAAACCACCACAGCTCCCTGGAAGCAGGCAATTAAGACTTTGGGAGTGTGTTGCTTTTCTCCAGGAGCAGTCAGCACCCAGCCCTTTTCTTTCATCACTTTACACAGGAGCTACTGGAAGACCTCTAGCTGCTCCCTAATGGCAGAAAACCAGGCAACACCAGGCTGGTCTTCACAAAACTATGGAGTGACTGCTTTCTTGGGGCCAAAAGAGCTCAAGAGAAAGCACACTTCCCAGGGGTGACACCGATGGCATTCAATTCCAGCTTTTATAACGTTTTAAGGAAAATGGTCCAGCCTCCAGATATTTTTATGGTAAGCCCATGAGGATCCATTACCTTAACCACTTCCAACACCATGGATTATCCATGGAGAAGACCCCAAAAACAGCAGCTGACTGCTGAGAAAGGGGCCCACCTCCTTTTTCCAGAGAGAGACAGGAGATATCCTGGAGTCCTGTCTTCCTCCCTGACATCTCACCTTCTAGCAAAAGCCACAGAAGGTAACAGCCCAGACTCTGTACCCTCACAGGGCGTCCCTGCTTCCAAACCTGCATTCAAGGACCTGCCATTTCTGGGCTCCCTCCTCCCCCAGCTCTGCCTCATCCCTCAACATGAGCCTCTGCCCAGCTGGACGAGTCTCCTCAACATGCCACCTCGCCCTGCCCACAGAGGGCCTTGGCTCTCACCTTCTCGCCTGCCTATAAGGCCCGCCCACATTCCTCCTCTCTCCCAGCCAAACCCCATCTGTCCTTCAACACCAAGTAGAAGTCCCCTCCTACACAAACTCCTCTCTGACCAGTGAAAGAGCTCCGTGAGCCCAGCAAACTCCTGTGGCATTCCCTGGGTACCTATCCCTGGCCGCCTCTCACTGGCCATGGGCTCTGGGGATCTCACGCTCCTGGCCACGCCTGCAGTGGTGAGTGCGGTGCTGGGCACCCAGCAAGTAGGCCCGCAGTGGCTGCTGACAGATGGATGGACTGCCACACAGTCCAGCAGCAGCCACACACCAGCTACCAGCAGCCCCATGGGTGGCCCAGGAGAGAGATGGGACAACGGGAAGGAAGCAAACTAACTTTTACTGAAGTCCAAATCACACTAGCATGGTGGCACTTGCATATGGCAGACCTCACTTCACACTTGGCAACGGTCCTCTTAGGTGGATGTTATCATCCCATGTTTACAGACAAGGAAACTGGGGCCCACGGCTGGGGCACTGATAAGTGACTTTCCAAGCCACATACAGTAAGCAGAGAGGCCTGGATTTGAAACCACATCACTGATCTCCTCAGAGCCTCGAAGAGAGAAGACCTGCCCTTCCCCACCCCTATGCTGCTGTGCTGTGTACCCCTTGCTCTGGCCAGGCCTTCGGCCATAAAAAGTCCCATTCTATTCCCACTGAAGGGCACTCCTGAGGCCCACGGAGAAGCCCCTTGACCCGGAAGTTCCAGCCTCTAGGTTGCCAAGCTCCAGCCAGAACCTGCAGCCAACCAGCCCCTCCCTCTCCCACACCTTTGTTTCCTTCCAGCTGGGCTCTGGCTCCAACCTGATGGGGACCTGACACAGCTGGCCCGCCCTTCAGGGCCCAGGTGTTTGCTAAACAGGCTGGGCTGGTAGAAGCTCACTGTTTGCTCATAGTGACAAGGGGCTGGAGGCAGAAGAAAAGGACAGTCACACATGCCACTCGGGGAGGCCAGACTTGTGTGTGGGCCTGTCCCCATCATACCAAAAGCACTCTCTCCTCCCCCTGCTTCGCATGGGCCCTCGCTTTTCAGCTCTTCATGGACAGAGTGCAAGGACAGGCTCCAGCCCCCAGAGGGCAGCAGGCAGGGCAACAGGGCTATGTCTCTGGCCCACCAGCAGTCTCCAGGTCAGCCTCTGCCAAGGGCACACAGGTTCTTCATGGCCCCAAATCTCTGGATATTGGAATCTGTTTGAGTAGTGTTTTCCAAACACTAGAAACAACCTTGTAATGAGCTGTCAAATCAATGTATTTAATCACAGCCGTATTTAAAAAAAAAATAGAACAGAAAATATCACAGTTTAACTGCACTTAGTAAGAATCTTATTTTATGAAACTTTTGGTTTAATGATAATAGATACATACCAACTTTGGGATCACAGTGTAAAAATGTGTATTGCTTACAGTTGGTCACAGTAAGAAACTATTTGAGAGCTGCTGCATAGGACCTCAGAGCAGAGACCTGCCAGCTCAAGCCACTTGGCCTATGGACTGGGCACTGGGTGCCTCCCCCTGGCCAAAACTGAGCCACAGGTTCCTCAGGAGAGGCAGGAAAGGCTTTGCCGGGGGAGGCCACCGTGTTGGTCTGTGGACAGATGACTACCAGACTGGCTCTGCCAGGTGCTGCCCGTCTGGAGGCAGGGGAGGGCTGAGGAGCCCAGCGAGGGCCCTCCCAGTGCCCCTCCCACAGCCAGCCAGGCAGTTCAGGAGATGGTGACTCACCTGAGGCATCCAGGCTGCGTGCGCTGCGTGACATGGGGTGGCGCTGAGGAGCCTCTGACCTCCTGGGCCTAGGCCGCCTCCTTCATCCCTGCTGTGCCCAGCCTCTCCCAGGCAGAGTCAGAAAGCTCAGGTGTCAGGCCCTACAGAACTCCAATCGGTTGTCTTGCCCTGGCTGCCGTACCAGTGTCAACCCCTCCCCTGGGGGCTGGGCAGTGGCTGCACCCCTGTGGCTCATGCTCACTGGGAGAAAAATATCAGCCTGTGAATGATGGTTCCTTGTGCCACACTAACTTGCCCACAGCTTCCCACTCAGGGCCACTCACCCTGGTTCAGCCAAAGGAACAGAGTGCCCTGTTTGAATATTCTCAATTACACACCTTACGGCCAAGGATAGCACCATGTCCCTGCCAGGAAGGCCTTTCATTTCAAAGGGATGATTGACATGCAGTCTCTCTGCTGCCACTTTTCAATGACGTGGCAGTAGCTGTTGGTTCGCTATCAGGAGACCAACCTGGTCTCAGCTAAACCTGGGGCCTGGGGGGCCCTGACCCTATGTGGTAACAGTTTAGGAAGGGACTTCTATTAGGTGTGGAAACCCTGAATCCAGTGGGGGTTGCACTGGGATCGAGGAACAGAAAGGTCACATGGAGTTAGAGTTGGATGTTCCTGGTGGAGACACGGCCTTACTTCCCGGATGGATGTTGCTGGGGTAATTAAGCTGAGTTCTGGCTCACAGTTCTGCTTGAAACTTGGCCGCCCCTACCCCCAGCTCAGAGGTATCTTGTTCCAGGGACAATGCTTGGCATTTCAGCTTTCAAAGGCATTTCCTAATAATCCTTAATGGCTACAGAAGAAACTGCTTTTCTAGATGCCATTCTGGTGGGAGGGTACATATTATTTATAGCTGGTGCCACAGAGACAGAGATTTGAATTTGGCTTCTCTAATCTGGAAGAAAACTAATTGGATTGGAGCCAGGCCTGAGCCCAGGGGAGGGCCCTCACCATAACTGCAGCAGCCTTGCTGCCCTGGGCTATCCAGGGCCTCCTATTTGAGAGCCTTGGAAGCTGTTCAGACGTTAATTAAGCTGTTGATGCCCTGCACTGGGCAGGCTGGCAGGTAAGGCATCATCAGAGATCTCGTGCCACTTTCCACCAGAGCGGGGGTGACAAAGCCCTCATGCCTTGGGTGTGATAACTCCCGTGCCGGGGATCTCTGCTGCCTGAGGCACTGACATTCTGACAGTGGGGTGAGGCTACCCTGACAGGTCCCTTCTTAGCCACCTGTGGTTCAAGGCATTTTTGCCTGAGGAGGCTGAGGCTTGCCAGAGTGTCTGGGGTCCCTTTGTGGGGGACCACTAGGCTTCTAGAGTCTGACCCTGCCCACAGGTGGGTCAGAGCCTGAATCCTGGTTTTATAGAGTTAGATCAGACCTCTTAAGGCTTGGAGGTCAAGAGGGAGAGCAATTGAAGAGGACCTTGGGAGGTGGGAGCTCTCACCAGCCCAAGTGATGATCACCTCCCAGCTCAAATCAGAGCAGCTGAAATCTGCCCATCCCGACACATCCCACATGGTCCCTTTCCCTTATAAAGGGAAACAAAGCAGGCCCAGCCTGCCTTCCCCTCCTGTCAGTCACACACCCTCACAGTCGGGAAGCCAGGGATGTTGAAGTCTCTGCAGACTGCACTGTTGGTCTCCTCAGCACAGTCCAGGGCGGCGAGATACAGGGCCGGCCTCCAGGCTGAAAGGACAAAAAACCCAGGGGTAAATAAGAGGGGCTGGTACCCCCTCTGCCCACCCATCTCCCCTAATGCAATGCCTCACCCCTGCCAACCCCAAAGCACCTGATCCCAAAGCTCTTATGACAAAGGTCACACCTTCCTTGGAAAAGGACCTCTGAGATATTCCAGTTGGTCTGCATTTCTAGCGTCTCACAAAAGGGAACCTGTGTTTTGGATGATTAGCATAAGTCATACTGCCTCATAATGGTATCTGTTTCCCCATTACTAATCGGGGCCAGGGATGGGGGCTGAGAGATGTTGAAGGAGTCTGCCCTGCTTCTCGCCATCCCCCCAGCCCCCCACCCCCCAGGAAAAGCCCTGGTATTGCCTTTGTCCCTGGGGCTCTAAATGGGATCAGTTCCAGAGGGTGGAGAACATGCCTTAGGGGATCTGGAATTCCCCAGGGGACCCTTAGGGAAGTTTCCTGGGGCCAGAGATACTGGTAGTGGGCAGAGCTTGAGTGACTGGGGTAAAGGGTATCAGGAACTGGGTCCCCAGACAGAAACAGGAGCATCTGGAATCCAGGAACTGCGGGGAAAGAAGCCTGAGGCCAGAGTCTGGCCCCTGCATCAGGCCCCGGGCCACAAGGCTGCTGGCCGCTGAAACATTGGCAGAGAGAATAATGGCACCATTCTGGGCCACAGCCCAGGATCTGAGAAGAAACAAGCTCATATACCAGGCAGCTCTCCTGAGCTCAGGTTCCAGGTCAGGTGCCCCGTGAGCATCCACCAAAGTTCCACCCACATGGAGGCTGCTCCAGCTGGAAGCCAAGGTGCGCACAGAGGAAGACACACAAGCCGTGAGAGGGCAGTGACAGGGGCCAAATCATGTGGCACAGAACTCTCAAGTTTGGAGAGGTCGGCCCTGCAGACCAAGGCATGGGCTCAGCAGGAAAGGTGGAAACAGAGTTGAACCTAGACCGTCGGTCCAGTGGGCAGGGAACTGCCTGAGCAAGGTGGAGGAGGAGAGGACTGGCAGAAACCAGGCTGCCTGGAGAGGAGGGTTTTTGGGAGGCATGGGAGCCAGAATAGAAGGGAGCAAGAAGAGACCAGACTGGGAGTGTCTGCCTGGACAGCTCAGGATGACGTCCATGGCAGCTGGACCCACATGCGTCTCTGAGGCAGATGAGAGGAGGAGGAGGCCTGCCTGGTGGCAGGCACAATTCCCATTTGAAGCTCATGCCCCAGGGGCAGGGAGTGGAATTTACACAGGCAGCCCACCCAGCACCCATTAAGTACAGAACACTAATATCTGAATAACATCCCTGATGGTCACAGTTTTAGCAGGACCTCTGACCCCACCTGATATGGTCTGGATCTTGTCCCCTCCAAATCTCATGTTGAAATGTGATCTCCAATGTTAGATGAGGTGAAAGGTATTAGATTAGGTAGTGAAAGGTATTAGATCTTGGGGGCAGATCCCTCATGAACAGCTCGGCACTGTCCCCTTGGTAACGAGTGAGTTCTCACTCTGAGTTCTCATAAGATCTGATTGCTTAAAATAGGGTGGCACTTCCCAACCCCCTCCTGCTTCCTCTCCTGCTTTGCCTTCTGTCATGAGTAAAAGCTCCCTGAGGCCTCCCCAGAAGCTAAGCAGATGCTGTGTACAGCCTCCAGAACCCTGAGCCAATTAAACCTTTTTTCTTTATAAATTACCTAGCCTCAGGTACTTACTTTTAGCAATGCAAAAGCACCCTAATACTCCACCCTAGAACTTACTCCTTACGATGTCTCAGAAGAACACAATTTCAGAAGGTATCAGAGCTCCTAAGAACACTTTACGCCTAGGGAAGGAGTGTTACCCTTACCTCCATGAGAGAGATGCAGGAAGAGCCTGGCACACCCTGACGCATCTCTGGAAAGAAGGCAACTAAGCTGGCCCTTCTTGGGACTGATACAAGGGAGGGGGCTCTGGGAGCTGGGAGGAAGGCCTGTGGCCACACCACCCCCTTCTTTCCCCCACCTTTCTTGCTGGTAGTCTGCTTTTGGCATTGTAGCTTCTGGACTCCTCGAAGGAGGGAGGTGGGTGGGGGGTTGGGAAGAGGAAGTAGATGGAGGTATTTACCAGAGTCAGACTTCAAAAGTATTTAGCAGAGTGAGGTGAGCTACATCCTATGATGCCATTTCCCCAACCTCCTCAACACCCCCCCACCACACACTTTTTGGGGAGCCTTCTTGACTCCCTTAGCACACAAGGATAGCAACTTGAGCCTATCCAAGTATCTGCAAGCTGGGGTGCATCCTTTGGCTTTAAACCTCACCTGCAAGGCAGCCTGCACAAAGGCAGGTATGGTCAGGGCCTGTTGCATGCCAGGCCCAGGATGCAATCCCTCTGCCCCTACCGGGGATTGCTGATCCCCACCTGCCTCCACATCCTGTCCACTCTCCTCTGAAGTCTCTTCCCTCACCCAAACCTCCATCTCTTCATGCCTGTCCTAGGTTGGCATGAACCCGTGATCTGGTTTTTTACTGACCTCACCTCCAACCTACCCTCCGTGTCCCATGAGCTAGTACAGGTTCTCATGGCAGGGCTTCCAGAGAAACATCAACATATTATTTCTCTCCTGGTGAGGTTCTAATGTGCTCCACCCCTCACTGGCCTCTCTAGCCACCAAATGATCTTTTCTTTCTGTGGATCTGATTATGTCAATCTCTATTCAACATTCTCTGGGGGCTCTGACTTTAGAAGAAAATCTACAACCAGAAGGCAGTTCTTCATTTGGCCCCTGTCCACATATCCAGCCTCCTCTTACGGTTATTTTACGTTAAATTAAGTCATAGATATTCATAAAATATCATTTCTAGGTAAATTAAAATACTGAAACATTAATTGCTGAACATAAGTTTAAAGTATATATGCTTTGGCATCTTGTTTTTGTATGGCATAGAGAATATAATTGGGTCTGTAATAAGCATGAAAAGCTGAGGAAACATGTTTCTAGAAATTATGAAATGGTGAATGTTAATAGAAGACAGTCCACAATGCTTGCTAGTTTTCACTAGAAATTAAGATTACTAAGGAGTAAAAACTAATTAATATAAGCAACTAAAACTAAAAATAATAAGGGACATAATTCTGTATGGCACGGTTTATAAAGGAAGTCATAAAATGTAAGGATGTATTTTAATTAAGGGAAAAAGAGAGTCATTTTGTTCTAAAGTAGAGTGACTGGTTATTTCACAATGAGAAAGAGGAACAGTACAGGACAAACCAATGGATACAAGGAAGTTGTGAAGAGAAAAGAACTTCAAGTGTGGTCAAATGGGCTAACTTATAGTTTTTGTGGTTTTTTTTTTTTGATGAGCCTTAATATCAAAAGTACACTGATGAAAAATCAGAATTTGGTCCTCTCTGTTAAAACAAGGTTTTCTTGAAGTATTGATCTGTTCTTAAAAGGAAACAGTGAAAGGTTTTTCTGTACCTTTTAGGTAATTCTCCTAAAGAAAGATCCTTTGTTTCATCAAGATGATTCCCTGTGCTTCATGTTGTCTTTATTAGGTCCTTGATTACTTAAGAAAATGGAGTCCTCTCTATAAAAGAGCTGTTTTTTCTGCAACAATGTAACATTCTATATTTTCCTTTTGAAGTCTTTTAATTATCATTCTGGTTAGATGAACGACTGTGACTTAACAGTGACCTGTGATCCTATTTTGATCAAGTGATTTTTTTGTTTTGCTTTTTTGTTTTTGTTTTGAGATAAGGTCTCACTATGTCATCCAGGCTGGAGTGCAGTGGTGCGATCGATCGTGGCTCACTTGTCCTCAATCTCCTGGGCTCAAGTAATTCTCCCACCTCAGCTGCTTAAGTAGCTGGTACCACAGGTGCACACCACCACACCTGGCTAATTTTTTAAAATTTTAATATAGAAATGGGGTCTTCCTATGTTGCCCAGACTGGTCTCAAACCCCTAGGCTCAAGGTATCCTCCTGCCTCGGCCTCCCAAAGTGTTGGGATTACCGTCATGAGCCACCATGCCCAGCCTGATTAAGTGTTTTAATTTTAAACCTTTGACATTTTGTACAAATTTCCCAAAATCAAATTCTAAATTAAGGCTTTCTGAACTTGAAGTAACTTTGGAACATTTCAGGGGGCCCTGAAACATCTCAAAGATTCTGCAAAGGAGAGATACTAAACTAGTTAGGCTCATTTGATGTATTAATTATACGGGAAGCATTGTCAAACAAGAAATGATGTTTAATCTTCTTTGAGTTATATTTATTGATGTATGTTTATACTTGCTATTAAGGTGTATCCCCAAAATTATATGATATTCCTAGAAATATGATACATTATCAGCCTTAATTTTGGTTATTAGGTTAAAATGTTGTATGCACAGCAATAACCAAATTTCCCTGTCAATTGTGTCATTATTACTATGAACTCTCATCAGATCTTTAACCACAACCATTTTAAGTCTTATTGTCTACAGTTAATTGCTTTATTCTGATGTTTTTCTAAAAGCTTTTTTCTAAGCAACTGTAATCCTAAAGTGCTTCATCTTCAAGGAGATCCACGGCAAAGTCTCTGATAAGTACCATTTCTGATAACTTCGAGATAATATGATTGGACTGGGAAAGAATTTCCAGAACTCTAATGAAAAAAACTGATGGGTCTGCAAAACTGATAACCAAGATCAAGCACAACAAGAATTAATTACATGAGACTAAATGAACTAATGAAGAATTATGGGTTTTTCTGGTTTTTAAATTTGAAACGTTGCTGGTTCTTTTTAATGTTTTGTTGTCCAGATTTAAGAAAACTTATTTTCTTTTAAGCTATCTATAGTTTACAGCAATTTGGTAAGTATACTCTTGTGAACAAAAATGGAAACATTTTCCCCCTGCAAGACCTCTCTGGAATTCAGAAACTATTTGTGAATATTCCTATTTTTATGGCAATACTGTTATTTGCATAAGTTCAATAAGTATCTGCTCTCTTTACAACAGGATACAATAGGAAACACTGGTCATATTACCAAGGTTTTGAGTGTGATGCCATACTTGAGAATATACCTATGATGAATCTATAGGTACTGCAGGTGAAATCTGAAGTTGGGCTTGGGTTGACTTCCTAGCCTTGAGAAGTTGTTAAAAGTCCAATCTGAGATTCCTTATCGATAAGTTCTAGCAAAGCAAACTTAAGAAGAGCCTATGTGGTCAATCACTATTCTTGCCACACTTATGTAAATAATTAGGCCAAGTCTGATGAGACTAAACATATTCTGCAAGCAAATTAGTCTGAATTTTATTTTATTTTATTTTATTTATTTTATTATTTTATTTTATTTTAGATGGAGTCTTGCTCTGTCATCCAGGCTGGAGTGCAGTGGTGCAATCTCGGCTCACTGTGACCTCTGCCTCCCGCTTACCCTGATTATCTTTGGTAGAAATGGGGGTGACTATAGAGAGAAAAAATATGTTCCTAAAGAAAAACTATAGTACATCTGTTATTAGATTGTAGCCTTGTTGATCATTTTTAAGTTTTTATCATCTACCTATAAGATGGATTGAATTCTGAATTCTTCCAGTTTCTTCCAAAAACTAGCTACAATTCTCCAACTAAGAACAGGAACTGTTCTGTGCCTAAAGCCCTATAAGCAGAAGCTGAACAACTTGATATAGATTTCAAGGGACAAGTGTCATGCCTGATGTGTACGCTACACAAAGAGCTCACCAAAATGCCCAATGCCATAACCAGAGACAATCAAACTGCAAACCAGGACAAGAAGTTGACAACTTCATGCTTTCCCAAAACTTCTGAACAAGAGTTTCATTGGAATAAGACTTCCACTTTATCCTTGATTACGTCTCCTTTTTTTGTCTGGCAGGATAACGCTGTAGTCAGAATTTCACAATCAGTGGCTTCTGTGGGTAACTTCACAAACTGTTGGATTTGTCACGCTAAACCCAGATCTTTACATGACCAAAGGGATCCTTTAGTCCGCCCAGTGGGTAACTTCAGCAACATCCCTAACACAACTGTTGTTCAAACTGTACTAGTGGTGCCTTTCATAGAGTCAGACTTTTAGACCCATGTGTTCTCACTTCCTGCTTTAATTTAACCCAGTCATGGGATACTAGATAATAGAACTGCTACCTACTAGCGAACAGGGAATCTGTGCAATTGCTGACACTTTCTGTTGCACATGGATAGACACATAGTGTATTGAGACTCAGTTGCAAAAAAATGAACAAATAGTACTTGCTTAAAAAGGGTAAATTCCTCATCTGGCTCATTCTTTGATCTCTTCAATTTTAGTTGGTTTGGTTCATGGGTCCCTGGCTAAGCGTCATATTGTAAACTCTTAGTATTATCCTGGGGAGAGTCATTATAGTAGTTTCCCTGTTAGACTGTATCCTCTCAAAGAGTCTTAAATGTCTATATGCAGCCCTCTGCTGAATGCTAAATGGTCTCTCTCCAGCTGGAATGATAAAACTCCAAGAAACGCATGATAATGACGACACCTTAACCTATAAATGATGTGTTAAGACCGAAAACCCAGAACGATGATTACTGAGAGTAGTGCTGATGCCCTGTTTTAGTAACACTCTCACCTAGGTGAGAACCTGACCAAAATGGGTGAATCGTTAAATAATATTTCTAGGAGGCCATTGGTTGGGACTGAGCTCCTGCACAAGGCCCAAGAGACCAAACCAAGATGGAGTCCCTCAAGCTGAAGTTCCACGCCACCAAGCCAAAACTAAGCTGTCGATCTGACCTTCCAAGATCAGGAGAGACTGAGTTAACAGTCAAATCTTCAAACAAGCCAGTTTCAGCCAACATACAGAAGTCTCCTCTGCTTTAACCTTTAAAAGGGACCGAAATAACCAATCAGATTTTTGATCTGTTTCTACTTTCTTCAGCCTTTTTCTGTCTATAAAGCCAAACTCCTCTGCTCAGCTCATCAGAATACTCATTCTGTAAGACAGAATGTGGTGTTGTCCGATTCCAGAATCACAAATAGAAGCCAGTTAAGATTTTTGAATGTGGTGTAATTTTGTCTTTTGACAAGTAACAGGAGATGGAATAGAGAAGGTCCTTATGTGAGTGCTCCATTGTTAAAGCAAAGCTGCATTTAAGCTTTACTGTCAACGCAATGCAGAGCTGGGTGACAGAGGCTTTTTGAAGTGTCAGGTGTCTTAAATGCCTAACACCAAAATGATCAGTAGTATCAGTTTAGCTCTACTACTGGGGAGAAAACCTTTTCCTGGTGCAATTATTGCTCTGAACAGCGTAATTTTTCTACCAACCACAGAATAAATGGACTAATGGAGAGGGGAAGGGTGGCGAGGCAAGAGAAGTTGGACAGCTGTAAATCTTGGATTGATGGGTGAGGGGATGCCTTCTGGTAGGGGGCGTTGTGGGGATTCTGCTGAGCCCCCACTGGGGGCTTGGTCTGGAGTCAAGGGCAGCGTCCCCTGCCCCACTCACAAGTGCAGGGAGGGCACTGGGTGGAGCAGGAAGCCTTGCTTGGAGTTTAACTGGCTGCAGCACCGTGAGCTCCACATGTCTCTCTGGACCTCTGCTTCCTCCTGGATCAGCGAGGGCCAGGATGAATGATCTCTAATGCCCCTTCCAGCTCTGACAACCGTTCAGGTGCTGGATGGCAAACAACTCTTAACAAGAAACATGCAGCCTCCGAGTGTTAAGTGGGTCTGGACTTCCATGAAGACAGAGGCACAGATTTACCCAAATCACCAAGAGCCAGTCAGTCCTGGTGGTCTAATGACTAGAATCTACTGACCCTCAGCTCTGGACTCTACACCGAAGTATTCAGGAGCTCTCCTGACACAAAGAGTTAGTTTATGCCCTGTCCAGCTAGTCAGCACTATGCGGTCACCAACTCATGCCTTCCTTCCTCCTTGCTGACAGTTTCTGGGCAGTGACGTCACTGGATGGACAAAATGCCTTCTCTACCCCTCACACCTGGCTGACACCCCCGGTCTGAGTCAAGAGGATCCACAGCACCAGCAGAAGGTTCTACACTCACGCTGTCATTTGGAATCCTGTGAGGCTCAGGCCACTGGCCACCATGAACGTGCAGTGGGCTCCTACTCTGCACCAGGCTCTGTGCTGGGAATCACAGGTACACATAGCAGATGTGGCCTGTGCCGTGGAAGAGAAGGGGGGCAAAACCAACACTGCTCACTGTCACTCAAACACACGCCTTACGAACCTCACCTCCATAGCTCAGCACATGCTGTTTTTCCACCTGGAGTATCCTTCCTCCTCCACCCACCTCTCTACCTGCCCAGGCTCCAGAGAGCCAAAAAGAGCTGGAGTCAATGACCTCCTCCAGCATCTGTGTAAACCTGGAAAGTTACTTACCTGTTTTAAAAAAAGAGGAAGACAATATCCATAGTACAGATATTTTCCCGGGTAAGGATTGTCATAATAATGGCCTGTGAAGGCCCTTAGCAAAGTGCTGGCATAAGGCAAGCGTGTAATAAATAACTACTGGCATGAAGGCCTTTGGAGATCAGATTAGCCCTCTGTGACTTTCCCCTCCCCTGGGTTCCCATAAGAAATGGCTGAACCACTCCTTTGGCCTTTTTCAAACACAGCTTTGTAACAGTTGCCAATTTTCCTTCTATGAGTAGCTCATTTCCCCAACTGCAATGCAAACAATGCTTATCACTCAACAAATATTTGCTGATTGATTAGCCAGTGAATAGCAATGAAGGTCTAAATTGGATACAACCAGTTTCCAAAACATACAGTGAGACAACCGGAGCTGCTCTGGAATAGAAAGGGGATAAACCAGGTTCTCAGAAACACATGCTCTGCCCCGGGGCAGCAGGTGCCTAGAGAATCTACTGCCCTAGTCACTGAAGAAATGAACCCTATTCAGTCAGATTAAATGCCTGAAGCCAGCCAAATATGGCTGCAAAATTCTTCTCTCTCCCTGTGACCTTCACTCTGTCTCTGTTCCTGCCTCAAGATACAGGTGTCCTCAGCAGACAGCATGGGCAGTACTCACACAGCCCAGGGTGGGATGAGCACAGCCCTCTGCGGGCCCACAACCAACCTTTCTCAAGAAACCTCAGGGCACAGAGATGAAGCGAGACCAACCCTAGCTTCTCAGCAGGGCCTCACCAGGGAACACCCCTTTGGGTTAGAGTGGAGGACATTCTTCATTGCAGGCTGACAGCAGATTCTGCCAGTGCCCTCCCAACACGATCTGGCTCAAGGACTGACTCACACCAATGGCTCACAGGAGACCTCCAGTTTCCACTGAAATCTCCCACCTCCCATTTACCCTGGCTCACCCCCACAGACTTTGATCCTTCCATTTCCTTTTCAGAGGTTAAATTCTGATTTCGCTTTCTTATTTTAGAGAAAGGCTCGATGCACTGGGAAATCCTGTTTGGAAGTGGTAACCCTCATCCAGGAGCAGAATGGGTCAGTATCTAGACATGCAACTCATAGGAAAACTAAAAACTCTGCATTGCAAGAGGCCAAACATGTGAGTCAGCTGGAAGCTAATCTTTCCCTCCAGCACTCTCAAGAAGGAAGAAATTCTAGAATAAGTCCATCTGCAGCCACTGAACACCTCTTATAACCTCAAAGTGGAAAGTGATCTGGGAATTTTTATGATGTTCATGCCCACAATGTCCCCTGAGATTACCTTCTCTTAGGTGTTCCAGTTCCATGATCCATGTTCTTCCTCCCTCCTCCCCTGACCAGATGTGTTGACATCACTCCTCCCCTGACCAAATGTGTTGAAATGGTGTGAAGCGCTGCTCAGAAAGGCACGTTCAGCTAATGGGACCAGTGAGGCATGTAGGCAAGTGTAAACTGGAGGTCAAATCAGCTTATAAGTTTCATTTAAAAATAATTATCCAGGACCATATGGCTAAAAGACGTACACATGGTTCCATCTCGCCTCTTCAGAAACCAATCTGCAAGCTGCTCAGGAAAAGAGGGAGGGTGAGTCTGAAAACTAACATCTACAAAGGCACTGTTCTACCACAAAGAGTTGAATTTATCAAGAAATACCAACAGTGGAACAATGGTTCCAGTTCCCCTTTCTCTAGAAAGAGGCCTATTTCCAAAGATGCCCACAGTTCTCATTCAATGACCATTTCAGGGTAGGAGGCCGTGCTAGCGACCTAGCACCAGAGTCAGGAAGTAACTCCATTCAGAGGCAGCAAGTCAGGAACAAATCACTATCACTATACCACTCCTGCCCGCCAAATACCCACTACCTGGGCTAGGTGGATGTGTGACACCACAGGAATCTTTAAATTGTGGAAAGGAAACTATGAGACAATGTATGCCGAGTACTTAGTAAGGTGCCTGAAATGATAGGTGCTCCGTAAATATTAATTACTATTATTACCATATTTCCTCGACTCTAAGTCTTAAGTGTTTCAAAATTTTAGCATTTCTGTAATAGAGTTCACCTTCAAATCTTTATACATGTAGTGGTTTTTTCCTATCCTTCTACCCCTTGGGCTGTCATAAAATGAACAGTGTGTCTCACAGTTGATGGTGTCTTGGAATTCAGGAAATATAGTTTTGGTGCCCCAACCAGGGATTGGGAACATGGAGCAAGAGCCAAACACGCACCAAAGGCCTCTGTGTGCATGTTAAAATATAAGGGTCTGAGCGGGGGAAGAGAGAGAAGGATGTGGCCCAGAAGCTAAGGAGCTGGAGGCGGCAGGTCAGGAGAGGCCCGGAACAGAGATAGGAAAACTGCCAGGTGGGCATACCCACATCAAAGACAAAAATGAGAAAGGAAGTCTATGTACCACCTGGTCAACCAGTTGAGGGAGTGGAGAAAGGTGGCAGGGAGGCAAAATGGATGCCCGTTCCCTTTTCTCCCCAGCACTGACCCACAGCAGCTAGGGAACCTGGCAGGAAGATGACATGGGTCCCTGGACGAGAGGAAGAGGACTGCCACAAGGCTGGACCAGGAAACGGTAAGGTGTCAGCGGACCATGCGGAGGAAGGAACAAAGGAGACCTCTCGCAGGGAAGGAGGCAGTAACCTGGCGGGGGACGAACCGGGAGAGCAGAGCAGGTCTGGGGGCCCAGGCCGCGGAGAGGGAAAGAAGCTCGGGATGAGGGCCAAGAGGAAAAGGCAAGGGAGCGGGAGGCAAAAATGGAGCTGAGAAACATGAAGGTGGGGGGCGTGGGATGCGCGGAGAGGAAGAGGTGGGCGGAGGTGACTGGAAGAGGGACGCGCTCCCGGAGTAGGGGGCTGCCCACCGGGCAGGTGGAGGGGTCCGGGCGGCGGCGCACGGGGGAGCGGGCCGCCCCCGTTTCTCACCTTTGACGTCTTCGGCCAGCGCCTTCCACGTCGGGGCGAAGGCGATGCAGTGGCCGCACCAGGAGGCGAAGAACTCCACGGCCCAGGCGCTGCGGGAGCCCAGCACCGCGCCGCGCACCGTGTCCGCCTGCAGCAGCGTCAGCGGGTCGGAAGGCGAATAGAGCGCCGAGCGCGGGGCCGCGTTAGCGCCGGGAACCGCGAGCAGCCACAGCAGCAGCAGCAGCAGCGACGGCGGCGGCCCGGAGCCGCGGTTGCACCTCCCCATCCTCGGCGCTGCGCTCACCACCACACGCAAGCACCGGATGAGTCGGGTCCCGGCGCCGCGGCACCGCCTGCCTCCGCCCGCAAGGAGGAGCCACGTGGCCCCGCCCCTGAGCCCCCGCCCCCGAGCCCCCGCCCCCGAGGCCGGCCCAGCCACCCCGCCCCGCCGGCCGCTCCTGGGCGCGGGAGCGGGCGGGGCTGAGCTTGTTGCAGGGGCTGGCCCTGGCCGGGCGGCGAGCCATCCTTTCGCGGTCCGCCGAGGCCTCAGAGCAGCGCGACCCGGGTTCCCGCCTCAGGCCCCAGGAGGCGAGGTGTACAGTCCGGTAAAGGAATGGAGCGCCCGCCGAGCGGTCGCTGCGGGGGTAGCCTCGCGGAGGTTGTTTGGCCTCTCACGGCCCCCGTATCCAACGGAAGACGAGTCCGTTGGAATAGACGACCCGGATTTCGGCTGTTGTAGGGCAGTTCCTGGGCTCCCGCAGAGCGATGAGACGTTGTGAATTAGATGTGAGAAGAGGGGCGCTTGGTCTACGACCACCAAGACCCCACAGGATCGATGCACCCAACCCTGCTGATGACCATGACCATCTAAAGGGGAACATCATTTGAGGGGCCCTACTCATGGATCAGAAGCCCCTCTTCACTGTGGGGTGCGCTGGGTTGGCGGGCAGTTGCCGTGGAATCAGTTTCCTCAGGACCCATATCTGACCACCCTCATAAGGTTGTTAGGGCGATTCCAACATTCGGGGTTCCCAGCAGCCCAGATCCCCCACATCCAGCTCTTCAGCCTACTCAGAGCTCTCCACGCTCACTCACATGTCCCTCTCGCAAGTAGCCCGATCAACTCACCTGGTGTCATGGGCACTAAGGTGTTAATGGATTTTCTCTGGTCACCTTTGCAGCTCCACTGTTTTGAGTGAGTTATTTTAAGGGGAGAAGGTGCTCCTCAGACGGTTGTCACAGTGATATTTTTCCTTTGTGACTGCCAGGTTAGCCCCTTTCACCTGTAAGAGCTTTGAGCCTAGATTTGTTACTCATTTATTCAAGTTTTACTGAGTGGTGTCATGCCAGGCACTTGTTTAGGTATAAGGATAAGGCAGTAAACAAAATATAGACTCTAGGGACGTGGAACTTACATTCCAGTGGGGGTAAAGAGATGATACATAAGTAAATGTAGATCAGATGGTGACCGATGTTATGAAGAAATATAGACTGGTGTAAGAATAGAGTGGCAGAGGAGGTGCTATTTTACACACGAAGATCAGGGACAGGTCTACCCTTAATATTTGCAAGAACTGAGTCAGTAGTACAAATGGAGGCCCACGTATCATGTCTACATATTTTAAAACTACAAATTAAACGGTGATGTAAAATTCCTATCTTTTTATCTTGACATGTGTACCTTCATCATAATCTGGAAGGCCACATTTAAGTTTAGGATTCTTGGACCCTTCTGAGATACACCCTCGAACGTAGTGCTTTGGAGGGGGAACATGTCCTTGGCCCTCAGCCTTCCTTCTTCTCTTGGCACCCCAGCTCTGTCCCATACTTCAAATGGCCTTTTGCCCACACCTATAACAACGACATCTGCACATCAGAGTTTTGTCCACACCTCCTACAAATAGCATCCCCTTGACCACCCCTTGCTCCTCAGGAGGATAGACCTTGGGAAAAGGCTGAGGCAGCCTGTAGCTGGTGACCTGTTGCTATTGCGGCACTATTTTCTAGGGTCCCAGGAACTCACAGTATGCTCTAAAAAGGAGAGGGGCAAGAGCTCTGAGTGAGTACATCCCGTTGGCCCGTGGGCTTTCTTGCCCTATGGAAAGGAACATGGACGGAAGAGAATCAGGTGCTCAGAGCCCTAGATTGGGGCTCCTCTTGCCCCAGTCTTGAGGCAGTTCTAAAGAGGTAACATTTGAGCCAAAGACCTAAATGAAGTATGGGAGGAAGCCCTGTGGGAGTCTGGGTTAGGAGCACTCCAGGAAGTGGTCCAGAGGTTGGAGTTTTTACTCCCTTCATGTGTTCATATCTGTCTGCCTGAAGTCTTAAGCTGCATAGAGAAATTATGTGTTAGCCAATTGGAGTGTTAGTACCTTGCTAACTCTCCTCCCCATGACGCAGCCAATTCCAGTTGCTGGGTACTCCTCCCCGGGACTCAGTCCCTGTACAGCTTCTGCTCTCCAACTTTTCTCGCTCCTAGCAGCCTCTGGAACCAGAATGGACGGTCCTCTAGTAACGCTGGATTCTATGGGTTGGAAGTACTGCAGCGGCTGGATCAGGTTCCAGTAAAGTTTTGTACCTTCAAATGTCTCTATTGTTAAACAGTGTTGTAGTTATCTTTCCCATGGGCCTAGAAATTAAGGAGACAAATGTCTACTGAACATGCTGAGTGCTTGAGAAAGACACTCCAGATAAATACATAAAGACTTGCTTGTTTGAATATCTGTTTCAGAGCATCAGAAATGGCAAAGAATACAAACTATTTGAATGGAATAGAGAAAAGTTTCTTGGCAATGGTGCCAAAGAGGTTTAGGACTGAGAGTTTTAAAGTCTGGGGTTTCTGTATCTCATCAGAAGGGGGATTTTCGACTTTTTAAAGTCTTGGAAACCATTGTTCAAACAGAATCTTGAAACTTAAACAGATAAGAGCAATAACAAAGATATAACCTAGAGCAAAACCCACTTTCTGTGGTCAGTGGGGCTCCCTAGGCCTCTATTTGACAATCACTGGTTTAGAATTAAGAGCAGAAAACATAAGAATCGCAATTGCCCTTCTTGCGCTTCCTGGAACTTCCTGGGATGAAAAGGTTGCGGAAAAGGAAATCTACTCAGAAATGGGTGTTGAGAGAGGAAGGGGTGCTGTGGAAAACCCCGGAAGCTGGAGGGAGCACTTAGAAATTCCTACCGAAGTCCCCTTTTCCCCCTTCCTACATATAAGTTGTAGGAAAGGGGGCCGAGATGAATCAGATGAGCAAATACTCATGGTGTGGGCTAGCACTTTGCACCTGCTGCTCTAAGGATTTACAGATGGTACTCATTTAGTCCTCACACCAACCCTCAATATGAGGGTTGATATTATACCAACTCTGAACCTCAACATGAGGTTGATAAACCATTTTTACAGATGGGGACTGAAGCGGAAGGGGCCCTGTTGACTTTACCACTTGTGAATCATTCATGTGTTATGCATGAATAAAAGAGAGGGAATTTGGAAGTCTGCCACCCAAAAATGAAATAAATTATGAGAGGAACGCAGCTTATACACAATTCACATAATTATAGTGAGCAATAGAAGAGTGTTTGGTAAAATATGTCACCCAGTAGCATTAGATGACTTTCCCCTTACTCATTCGCACCAAGGCTCAGAGAAGGTGTATGCAGCTGGAGGCAGGTGCCCAGCAACAGCAAAGAGACCCTTGCTTTGTCCCTCAAAACTCTAGGTCTTCCAGATGAACCTTTCCACAGCTGAGACAGTTAGAACCCTAATTCTGAAAGTTGGAAGAAAAATAGCAAGAGTGTGTATCAGTTAGATATGAAAGGAAAGAGAAGGCACGTTCCAAGGGTCTACTGAAAATGGTTTACTGGAAGGACTATTCACAAGGTTGTGTGCAGGGCAGAGGGAACTAATCTAGGGACTGGCAACAGCAAAAAGCCTTTCTAGCACTCCTGGACCAGAGCAGAGAAAGGGAGGGAATTTTGTGATGAAAACCAGTGACAGCAGGAAGTGAGGGAGAGGGGCTGCCCAACTGGTGTTGCAACCGTTGCAACCACATGATGCCACCACTGCCAGAAACACAGGGAGGCACTGGGAGAGTATGACTTCCACTTTTTTCTCCTCCAATCCTCCAATCCTTCTTGCCATTGTCTCCCACTGGCCAAACCCAATCAAAGCCAGAGGGTGAACATGCCCTGATTATATAGTCTGTAGAAGTTGGCTTCCAAGACAAAAGGCAGGACAGTGGAGGGTGGAGAATGGAGAATAATGTACCTAGTACAGGGTCCCCAAATTTGGGCCCTTCAAGACCTTAGAAATAAGAATGGAAAACACAGAAATCCCTGAACATCCTTCTGTGAGTCTCCTGAGTAGGAGTTGGGGGCTAGAAATCTATCTGATCATTAGAGAAAGCAAGCCGGAGGAAGAGGGTAACAGAGATTCCTTCCCAGCTGCTCATCCTTTCCTATCCACACTTAGTCTAATTGCCCTATTCTGTATCTGTAGAGGAAACTGAGGCCCAGAAAAGCGGAGTGTCTTGCTAAAGGCCACGCAGGAAGGTAATGGCAGAGCCATTTTTGCCAGGCTTTCCAATACAGCCATAGAAGTATTGAGAAGGGGACGTCTGTGAAAGGGATATGTGGGCAGACTCCCATGTTCAGGTCAACCTTCCCTGGTCCCCAGGTCACCTGATGGCAATTCAAAGGGCATAGGCACACACACCCGCACACACACACACTACACACACACACACACACAGAGCTAATTATTTAGAGTAGAATGAAGATACAAGACTATAGACTCAAGAAGACCTTGTTGTCTGTGGTCTTTGGCTTAATATCAGGGGTGAGGCCTTTTGGGAACCTGCAAGTCATCAAATGAGGCCTAAAGTCAGAGACAGGAAAGCCACATTGTTGATTTGCTGGGATACAGGGTGCTAACCTTCCACAGAGAAGATTTCTGGGGACCTTGGCAACGTGAAGCTATTATAAGATTTATTTGGGGAAACTTTAAGCTTCTGGAGTGGATGTTCTAATTTGGAATATTTCCTACCGTGACTTAAGGATGTATACGGCAGTTCTTCTATAACAGATAAATACTCACAACTCTAAATAAGGTACTATACAACACTATGACTGCAAATGGATAGAATTTATCAACTTTTTAAATAACAAGAGCATTCTCAAAATTTCCCTGAAGAGAAGGTAATAATGTTATCAGTACATGTTAGAAGCTGCATTAAATGTGTGTGTGGAGGGAGAAGGGTGGGAGGAGCAGGGACAAGTTGAAAGAGGGCAGTCAGCTGAAGCTAGGTTGGGCTCATCCTCCTTCCCCAAAGCCACCGGTTTAACTCTCGTGGTAGGTCCTGGGGTATGGTAGATGAACACTTGGTCTTTGGAGTCAGGATACTTGGGTCTCAGTCCTTGGCAACTCTCTGAGCTTCAGTCCCCTCATCTGTAAAATGGGCAAGCAGTCATTTTAAGTGTGTAGTTCCCATCTATGAGTGCTATGGTGATTGTTATATGTTCAGCTCTGGCTCTACTAGTGGTTCCCATTACCTATCCAATCCCCAGCCTAGTCTAGACGCCTGACAGAGTTTACCAGTCCAAGGGTGAAAAGCAGTTTCCTTTTTCTTTTTTTCTTTCTTTCTTTTTTTTTTTTTGAGACAGAGTGTCACTCAGTTGCCTAGGCTGGAGTGCAGTGACACAATCTTGGCTCACTACAACCTCTGCCTCTAGGGTTCAAGCAATTCTCATGCCTCAGCTTCATTAGTAGCTGGGATTACAGATGTACACCACCACGTCCAGCTAACTTTTGTATTTTTAGTAGAGATGAGGTTTCGCCATGTTGGCCAGGCTGGTCTTGAACTCCTGACCTCAAGTGATCTGCCCATCTCCATCTCAGCCTCCCAAAGTGCTGGGCTTACAGGCATGACCCACTGTGCCTGGCCTGGAAAGCAGTTTTCTATTTTTCCTATTTTTAAAATATTAGATGTTTCTTTTAAAAATACGACGATGGAGGGCAGAATGAATAGGTGGAATACAGAGACTTTTTAGGGCATTGAACTTAACTGGCGTCGCTTTGTGTTCTCTTTGGGGAGGTTGTGTAGAGACGGAAAATTTTAATTTTCTGACCCCGTTTCATTAAAAATTTTTTTTGGCCGGGCACGGTGGCTCACGCCTGTAATCCCAGCACTTTGGGAGGCTGAGGCAGGCAGATCACGAGGTCAGGAGATCAAGACCATCCTGGCTAACATGGTGAAACCCCGTCTCTACTAAAAATTCAAAAAAAAAAAAATTAGCTGGGCGTGGTGGCAGGCACCTGTAGTCCCAGCTACTCAGGAGGCTGAGGCAGGAGAATGGCATAGACCCAGGAGGCGGAGGTTGCCGTGAGCCGAGATTGCGCCACTGCACTCCAGCATGGGCAACACAGCGAGACTCCGTCTCGAAAAAAAAAAATTTTTTTTCATGCCCATGTATTACTTTTAAAAATCAACTTTATTAACGTATAATTTACAGACAATAAAATTCACCCACTTTAAGTTCACATTTCCATGTGTTTTGAGAAATGTGCATACCTGTATAACCAACAGCGCAATCAAAATGTAGATCAGGCCGGGCTCAGTAGCTCACTCCTGTAATCCCAGCACTTTGGGAGGCCGAGGTGGGCCAATCACCTGAGGTCAAGAGTTCGAGACCAGCCTGGCCAACATAGCGAAATCCCATCTCTACTAAAAATACAAGAAATTAGCTGGGCATGGTGATGCATGCCTGTAATTCCAGCTACTCAGGAGGCTGAGGTGGGAGGATCGCTAGAACTCCGGGAGGTAGAGGTCGCAGTGAGGTGAAATCATAACACTGCACTCCAGCCTGGGTGGCACAGGGACACCCTGTCAAAAAGAAAAAAAAGGAGTCATCAGACCTTTTCTTGAGTGATTATGCCACTTTATATTCCTGCCAACAATGTAGGAGAGTTCTGGATGCACAACATGCTTGCCAATATTTGGTGGTGTCAGTCTTTTTGAGTGTTAATCATTCTGGTAGGTGGGTAATACATCTCATTTAGGTTTTAATTTGCATTTCCCTGGTAACTAACAGTTAAACATCTTTTCATGGCTATTCTTAAATATTCGTGTGTGTGTGTGTGAAGTATCTGTTGAAATCTTTTGCTCCTTTTAAAAAGTTAGGTTGTCTTATTACCGAATTGTAAGAGTTCTGTATGTATAGGTATATATGTACTTAAATTTACGTATATACATATATATGCTGGATGCAAATCCTTTGTCAGATGTATGTTTTGCAAACATTTTCTATCAGTCAATAGCTTGTGTATTAATTTTCTTTCTTCTTATTATTATTTTTTTGAGACGGAATCTTGTTCTGTTGCCCAGGCTGGAGTGCAGTGGTGCAATCTCGACTCACTGCAACCTCCATCTCCTGGGTTCAAGTGATTCTCCTGCCTCAGCCTCCCAAGTAGCTGGGATTACAGGCACACGCCACCACGACTGGCTAATTTTCGTATTTTTAGTAGAGACGGGGTTTCACCATGTTGGCCAGGCTGGTCTCAAACTCCTGACCTCAGGTGATCCACTTGCCTCAGTTTCCCAAAGTGCTGGGATTACAGGTGTGAGCCACTGCACCCAGCCTATTCATTTTCTTAATGGTATCTCTTGATCAGCAGAAGGTTTTTGTTTTTATGAAATCTATTTATCTTTTTTTTTTCTATTGTGGTTTGCACTTTTTGTGTCCTAAGAAATCTTTGCTTATTCCAAGGCCACAAAGATGTTTTTGTATGTTTTCTTTTCTTTCTTTTTTTTTATGAGACAGGGTCTTGCTCTGCCACCCAGGCTGGAGCGCAGTGGCACGATCACAGCTCCCTGCAGCCTCGACCTCCTAGGCTCAAGCGATCCTCCCACCTCGGCCTCTGAGTAGCTAGGACCACAGGCACTCTACAATGCCCAGCTAATTTTTTATTTTTTTATAGCAGCATGGTCTCACTATGTTGTCCAGACTGGTCTTGAACTTCTAGGCTCAAGCAATCCTCTCATGTCATCCTCCCAAAGTGCTGGGATTACTGGCATGAGCCACCATGCCCAGCCTTTTCTTGTATGTTTTCTTTTATAAATTTTATAGTTTTAACTCTTACATTTAGGTCTTTGATTCATATCAAGCTAATTTTTGTGTATGAGGGTAAGGGTCAAAGTTCATTTATCTCCATAGAAATATCCAGTTGTCTCAGCAACATTTATTGAAAGGACTATCTTTTCCTTATGGAACTGCCTTGGCAGAGTTTTCAAAAAATAATTTACCATATATGTGTGAATCTATTTCTAGACACAATTCTGTTCCACTAAAATACATGTGTATATGACACATATGGTATCCTTGTGCTGGTATCACACTGCCTTGATTACTATAGCATCATAGTAAGTCTTTTAATGAGATAAAATTTATATACCATAAAATTTACCCCTTTAAAGTGTACAATTCAGTGGTTTTTAGTATAGTCACAAAGTTGTGCCACCATCATCATTATCTAACTTCAGAACATTTTTGTAACTCCAAAAGGAACCCATTAGCAATTACTCCCCACTTTCCGTTGACCCCTGAAAACCACTAACCTAATTTCTGTGTCTAAAATGGAATCTTAGAATATGTAGCCTTTTGTGTTTGGATGCTTTTACTTAGCATAATATTTTCAAGGGTCATCCCTGTTGGAGCATGTGTCAGCATTTCACTCCGTTAAGTGACCCAATAACATTCCATTGAGTTTTATTGGTTGAGTTGTTTTCACCTTTTGGCTATATAAATAATGCTGCTATGAACATTTATGTATATGTTTTTGTATGAACATATGTTTCAGTCCACTTGGGTATATTCCTAGGAGTGGAATTGCTGGAGAGATATTTATTTATTTATTTATTTATTTATTTATTTATTTGAGATGGAGTTTCATTCTTGTCGCCCAGGCTGGAGTGCAGTGGCACAGTCTCAGCTCACTGCAACCTCCGTCTCCCGGGTTCAAGCAATTCTCCTGCCTCAGCCTCCCCAGTAGCTGGGATTACAGGCATGCGCCACTATACCCGGCTAATTTTTGTATTTTTAGTTGAGACAGGGTTTTGCCATGTTGGCCAGGCTGGTCTCAAACTCCTGACCTCAGGTGATCCACCCGCCTCAGCCTCCCAAAGTGCTGGGATCATAGGCATGAGCCACTGTGCCTGGCCTGTAATTCTTTATATTAATTGGTAGCAATCCCCTAGTTTTATTTCTCTTTTTTGAATTGTTTTGGTTATTCTAGTTCTTAGCATTTCCATATGAATTTTAGAATCAGCTTGTTGGCTTCTTTTAAAAAATAGGAAGCCTATTGAGATTTTGACTGGGATTGCATTACATTTATAGATCAATTTAGTTTGCTACATTTTAATTTTTTAATTAGTTAATTTTTTAAACTATGTCCTCTGTGTGGGGTCAGACTCATAGTTAGGAAGCCAGGAATCCAGACTGGATTGCTAAAATCTTTTCCCACATCTTCAGGATGAGAATGAAGCAATTTTCAGATAGCTTATGAGGTAGATAGGCCCGCAGGCCCCGAAGCAATCTAGCTGAAGACTTCTCTATCATCTTGTCTGTTTTGTACATTTGTTACCTCATGTTGTTTGTTTCCTTACTGTTACCACTCAGAATTTTAGTTAGTTCTTTGATAATCTACCCTGTCTTAACAGTGCTAACATGGATATTTGGTTCTGAGCTCTGAGCATTTGGTTCAGAGATCTGTGCTGGAGCCAGTGTGGAGGGGGAAGCTAAGGAGGAAGCAAGAGAACTTCAAGGGCATGTCAGACTCAGGAACAAAAGCTGAGCCTCTTGCCAGCTGAAGGGGCTCCCTGAGATTCTGGGATTTGTCTGTATAAAGGAGTGCCTTAGACAGGACTCTCAGTTATACTCAAAAAGATGCTAAATTGAACTAGCTGTGGCAGGAAAGGGGAACCGATTGCCTCAAAGAGCCAAATAGAGGGTAGGGGAAAGCCGTGACACCATCTTTCCTCTCTGCACTTCTAGTCTCTGTACTTTGGCTTCATTCTCTCAGCCCAGCTGCTTCCAGAAGGCTAGAACTCTGGTCACACGCTTTCATTTTTGAGGTCAGAGAGAAAAGACAGAGCTTCTCTGCTGACCCTAGTTAGAAAAACACTGGGGGGAACTGATTGGCCAGGCTTGGGTTATGTGTTCATGCCTAGATCAGTCGCTATAGTCAGGGAGATGGGTCATCCGGCGCAATGTGCTCATTCCTATAGGTAGGAGAGTAAGCACTGTAATTGGCAGCCTTCACTAGTACTGCATGTTTGGAGTAAGGAAGGCGTACTGTTACCAGAGGAAGAGGTCACGTGGGGCTGTACAGACCAAAGCGGACAATGACCACCACTGGGAGGGATAAGGTTGTACGGATCAAATGGGAGAATGAAAGAGTCCAGCACAGGGCTTGAGACAGAACAGGGCTAAACTCATAGGAAAGGCTGAGGTGTGAGTACATCTGGAGGCCACAATACCCATGTTAAGATGCGTCATGAATGTACTGAGATTTCCAGGTGTTTAGGAAAACTTGACTTAAGCCACTTGGGTGCAAAAAAGGGGGAGAGAAGCATACAGAGAGAAAAGAATGTCTTGCAAGAATTTGCCTAGCCCACGTAGGCATTCAAGTAACGCTTGCTGAATAATTGCCCAAATGAAATACTGAGTGTTTTTATGGTCCCAGGTGATGACCACATTAGCATCCAGATGTCTCATTCTTACTTTAAGACAGCCTTGCTCTCAGCAGACATTCTAAAGGATTCTTGAGGCTCCACCCCTTCTTCTCTATTTACCCAGTTGCTCCGTGCTGTTGTCTGTGGAACAAGTCTCCTTTAGAGGATGCTTCTGTTGGACATATGGGCTTTCTGGGCTGGCTGTGCGCAGACATAGCCATTCATATGCCAAGCTCTGCAGTTGGTGGTTGGCCCTGCCTCACCTGCAGCTGGGTACTGCAACTTCTGGTCTAGCAGGGGGAGTTGGAATGTCTTGTCTACTACTGTACTTTTACAAAAACATAAAATACCCTGTCAGCCTCTTGGTGAGCTCAAATTTTTCTAGCTGACGTTAGGGACTCCTCTTCCTAACTTTGCCTTACTACCTGAAACAAGTTACCTTTCTGCCTGTCCTTTCTGGCAACTTGTTTATATTATTAATCTTGTCTTAAAAGTAATCACAAGCCAGGTCAGTGGCTCACATCTGTAATCCCAGTACTTTGGGAGGCCAAAGCAGGAGGATCACTTAAGCTCAGGAGTTAGAGACCAGCCCAAGCAACATAGCAAGAACCCATCTCTACCAAAAAATCAAAATATAAGCTGAGCATGGTGGTGGCATGCCTGTGGTCCCAGCTACTCAGGAGGCTGAGGTGGGAAGATCGCTTGAGCCCAGGAATTCAAGGCTGCAGTGAGCTGTGATCACACCACTGCACTCCAGCCTGGGTGACAGAGCAAGACCCTGTCTCAAAAAAAAAAAAAAAAAAAAAAAAGTAATGACAGCTGCGATTGTCTCCCTTACCATTCACCAATTGTATGAGACCAGATCTCTCTTGTCCTTGCTTGTCTTTGCACGTCCTTGTAGATGCTCAGGAAATGTTGGTTTAAAATAAAAATTATCATAATAGCCATGAATCATTGAGCATCTATATAACCAGCATGATGCCAGGTGCTGGCAATATAGTGATGAACAAAGATGGGCATACTGAGCAGCTAATGAGGATGAAGCTCACCCACAAAGCCCATGTGAGTGCTCGGAGGTGTAGAATGTTTTAGGTAGAGAGAGGAAGCCTGGCTACCTTCAGAAAACACTTCAGTGTTTCTGCTAAATTGTCTAAGTGAACTCCTCAAAGGGGACCTAAACCTCTTAAGATCTAGGAATTTGTTGTGATCCTGATTCTCTAAATGAATACTCATTTATATTTAATTTTGTATTTGTAATTGTGTATTTATTTTCTTAAAGAGAGCCTCCCTCCCCACCAACCCCTATCCCCCTGCTTCCCCAATGGTAAAATATTCAGACTGCAGAAAACCCAAATCCGCCCCTGGTAGTAAATGCAAGACATGGTCCTTGCTCTCTAGTAGTTTACAGTTTAGAGGAAGAGACACTGATCAAAGAGTTGCACAAACAAGTATATCATTGTAAAGTGTGAGAAGGTAACAAAGAAGAACTGTGGAGTGCCAGGGGTGCAGTAATAGAGAAGGAGTCAGAGAAGCTTCCCTAGGCTGAGAGCTGAAGTTGGGGGAGTAGGCAGCAGTTAGGCAGGGGAGGGGATTCTTTTTTGAGACGGAATTTTGCTCTGTTGCCCAGGCTGGAGTGCAGAGGTGTGATCTCGGCTCACTGCAAACTCCACCTCCTGGGTTCAAGTGATTCTCCTGCCTCAGCCTCCCAAGTAGCTGGAATTACAGGCGTGTGCCACCACGCCCAGCTAATTTTTGTATTTTTAGTGGAGATGAGGTTTCACCACGTTGGCCAGGCTGGTCTCAAACTCCTGAACTCAAGTGATCTGCCCACATCAGCCTCCCAAAGTGCTGAGATTACAGGTGTGAGCCACCACGCTCGGCCAGGAGGGGATTCTTAATGCTTCTGCTGCACTGTCACCAGAGTTCTGTGCCCAACTCAGATCTGAAGTAGGTTTCTAGGACACAGAGAGGCAAAGAGGCTGTCCTAGCCTGTTGGTCCCAGAATTCTTCCTGGTCTCTCCCCTCTAGAGTCTTTCCCAGAGCACCTCAGTCCCTGCTTAAAACTTTCCAGTGACTTTCCATCCACTTAGAAAATTCACATTCTGTGTAGACCTACAGGTACTGCCTGCCTCTCAGACAGGGTCTCCCGCTCCCCCTGCCCTGCGCTTCTCACGCCACACCACCAACCTGTGACCGCTGGGGTGGTCTTAAGACTACCATTGGCTTAAGTAGTGTTAACTTGGTAGCCCCTCCCCCATGTCATATTCAAATGCACTATCATCTTTCAATATTTTTTTCTGAATAAACTCTTTGGAAGCAATGTTTAGAATTTTGCTTTGGAAATTAACTTTGAGAAACTCCTTTATTTTATAATTGGCTATGATTTCTCAGCAGTTACTTTGCACATGGAGAAGTTACTACAGAGCCAGAAAATCTAACCAACAAATTGTGCTCAAATGTAATGCAATTTTTTTATGATTAATACATGTAATAGGTAGTAAAGACTTAATTACATCTAGACCATTTAGATAGATGTTTATTAATATGAATTTTGTGAGATCATTCCCTCTCCTCATCTGCAGGTATGTTCTGAAGGCCTAGGAAAGCCCACTGGCCCGGGTGCTGTGGCCGCCATGCCTACAGGATGTCTCTGCTGGCTCCTGCCTCAGGCCCCCATCCCCGCTGTTCTTTCTGCCTGCATGCTCTTCCTGTGGCTCCTTGAAACGAGTCAGGGAAGGGGAATGCTAAGTGGCCCACTCCCCTTATTTACTCTGTTACTCAAATAGTTTCCTTGGGCTGCCCTTAACAAAGTACCACAAACTGGGTGACTTCAACAAGGCCAGAAGTTCAAGATGAGTGCTTCAAAAATGTATTTGCTCATAGGTCTGGAGCCAGAAGGCCCAAATCCAAGTGTCTTCAGGGTTGGCTTCTTCTGAGGGCTGCGAGGGAGGGGGTGTTCAGGCCTCCCTGGTAGCTCGGGCTCTCTCTTAGCCTCAGCCATTCCCTAGCTTGCAAACACAAACTCCTGGTGCTTCCCAGCGCCTTCCCTCTGTCTCCAAAGTTCTCCTTTGTGTAAAGACACTGTCATATGGGATTAGGACCATCCTAATGACCTCATCTTAACTTGATTACCTCTGTAAAGATCCTATCTCCAAATAAGGTCGCATTTTGAGGTAGGGGATGGGGTTAGTATTTCAGTTTTGTTTTTTATTTTTGAGGCAAGGCAGGATCTTGCTCTGCTGCCCAGGCTGGAGTGCAGTGGTAAGATCATGGCTCAGTGCAGCCTTGAATTCCCGGGCTTAAGCAATCCTCCCGCCTCAGCCTCCCAGGTAGCTGGGACTACAGGTGTGCACCACCATGCCCAGCTAATTTTTGTATTTTTTGTAGAGGTGATATTTCACCATGTTGCCCAGGCTGGTCTCAAACTCCTGGGCTCAAGCAATCTACCCACCTTGGCCTCCCAAAGTGCTGGGATTACAGGCATGGACCACCGGGCCCCAGCCTAGGACCGCAACATCTTTTGGGGAAGTATGATTCAACTGATAACACGTTTGTTGATTTGATTTTACAATTGGCCTTCTGTTCTGTACCCAAGGATTCAACCAACCATGGATTGCAAATATTCAGGGTGAAAAAATTCCACAAAGTTACAAAAAGTAAAACTTGAATTTGCACGTGGTGATTACTACACTAATTCCACATGAATGAAGTGATGTGGAGGCATTGTAATAGGTACTATAAGCAATCTAGAGATGATTTAAAGTATATGGGAAGATGTGCATACGTTATGTGCAAATACTATGCCATTTTATATCAGGCACTTGAGCATCTGTAGATTTGGATATCTTCAGGGATCCTGGAACCAATCCCCCATGGATAGAGAGGGACAACTGTATACCTCCTCATTAATTAGGTCTTAGTTCAAATGTTCTCTCCTGAGAGCTTTTCGTCACCAGCCTCTTTAGAATCCCCTTCCTCCTGCATTACTATATCTTTTCCTTAGCAATGTCATTGTAACAAGAAGCCTCTACATTGGTACTTATAAACTTCTAATTCCATGTTCAAATAAATATATTTCCTCCCTACACTGGCTTGAAAAATGTTTATTCTGATTTTCTGTGTGTTGTTTTCTTTGAGCCATGAATTATTGAGAAATAAATTATTTAATTTCCAAATGTTTGGGATTTTCTTAAATATCTTAATGTGATTAATTTCCAATTTAACTGTATTGGGGGTTATTTTATTTTGTTAATTAGTTTATTTTAGAATCAGATTCTCACCCTGTCACCCAGGCAGAGTGCAGTGGCATAATCATAGCTCAGTGTAGCCTCAACCTCATGTGCTTAATTAAGCAATCCTCCTGCCTCAGCCTCCCAAGTAGCTGGGACTACAGCAATGCGCCACTACAACTGGATAATTTTTTTAATTTAGTTTTTGTAGAGATGCAGTCTTGCTGTATCACCTAGGCTGGTCTTGAACTCCTGGCCTCAAGTGATCCTCCCGCCTTGGTCTCCGGAAGCATGGGGATCATGGGCATGAGCCACTGCATCCAGCCTGAAGTTGTATTTTAAAATGTGTATAGTTTTAACTCTTCTCAATTTCTTGAGCTTTGTTTTTGTGGTCCTGCATATGGTCACTCTTGGTAAAGATGCCACACTCACTTTAGAGTGATGTGCATTCTACAGTTGTTGAGTGTTGTGTTCTGTAATTATCAGTTAGGTCAAGGCAGTTGACAGTGTTGTCCAACCATCTTGTCTTTACTGACTTGTTCTATCAATTGCTGAGAGAGAGAGAGATTAAAAATCTCTTACTGTAATTGTGGGACTGTCTTTTTCTCTTTTGTTGATTTTTTTTTTTTTGAGACGGAGTCTTGCTCTGTCACCCAGGCTGAAGTGCAGTGGCGCGATCTCAGCTCACTGCAACCTCCACCTCCTGGGTTCAAGCGATTCTCCTGCCTCAGCCTCCCGAGTAGCTGGGACTACAGGCGCCTGCCACCATGCCTGCCTAATTTTTTGTATTTTTAGTAGAGACAGAGTTTCACCATGTTAGCCAGGATGGTCTTGATCTCCTGACCTCCTGACCTCGTGATCTGCCCGCCTCGGCCTCCCAAAGTGCTGGGATTACAGGCATGAGCCACCATGCCTGGCCTTTCTGTTGACTTTTGCTTCATGTATCTTAGTCTCTGTTATGAAGAAGAATGCACATGTTTATAATCGTTATGGCTTCCTGATGAATTGATCCTTCTATCATTACAAACTGTTTTTATCTGTGGTAGTACTTCTTAACCTTGAATTCTATTTTATCTGTTATTAATATATCCATTATTTTATCTGTTATTAATATATCTATTGCTGTTATTTATCTGTTATTAATATATCCATTGTATTGCTGCTGATAAAGGAGGATATATATATATGAGGAGGATATATATAAAGGAGGATATGTAAATATGCATACATATATATACCCCACATATATATGTGTATATATACATATATACCCCACTTATATATATATACACACACATATATATGTATATATATACATATATACACACATATATATGTATATATATACATATATACCCCACTTATATATATATACACACACATATATATGTATATATATACAGATATACCCCACTTATATATATATACACACACACATATATATGTGTATATATATACATATATACCCCACTTATATATATATACACACACATATATGTATATATATACATATATACCCCACTTTTATATATATATGTATATATACATATATACCCCACTGCAGTCTTCTCAATCTTTTACAGTTTACATGGCGTAGCTTTTTCTATTCATTTACTTTCAAGTTATTTATGTCTTCATATTAAAAGTATGTCTTTTAAGACAACATGTAGTTGGGTCTTGCTTTTTCATTCATTCTCACAATCTCTGCCTTTTAATTGGAGTATCCAATTAACTAACAATGCAATATTGATATGGTTGGACTTATGTCTTGCTTTGTTATCTTCTGTTTTACTCTTCTGTTGTTTGTTTTTCCCTTTCCTGCCTTCTTTTGGACTATGTGAATCTTTTCTAGAATTCCATTTTAATGTATCTATTGGCTTTTTGGTTATGCCTCTGCAATTTTTAGTGGTTACATTAGGGCATTGGTTCTTACAAGGGGGGCAGTGGACATTTACTCCTCCAGTGGACAGTTGGCAATGTCTGGAGGCATTTTTAGTTGACACAGCTAGGTAGGGTGGCACTACTGACATTTAGTGGGTAGGGGTAGAAGCCAGAGATGCTGATAGACATCCTTCATTGCTCAGGACAGCCCCCCACCACAAAGAATTATCTGGCCAAAATGTGAATAGTGCTGCTATTGAGAGACACTAACTTCTCACAGTCCACTTAGAGTTAATATTATACTTTACATAAACTCTTCACAGTCTATTTAGAGCTAATATTGTACTTCATATAAAATGCAGAAACTTCATAATTGTGTAAGTCCATCTGCTACCCTGCTGCCTCTGTTCTTTATAACAGTGGTTCCTGTTATAAAGAACAGTTCCTGCCTGCTGCATATTTTGTACATAAAGTTTTACTGGAACACCGCCACGGCCATTACTTTTGGTTTTTATATGGCTACAAGTGGCAGAGTTGAGTCCTTGTGACAGAGATTCTATGGCCCCAATCCAAATACTTCCTATCTTGCCTTTTACAGAAAATGTTTGCCAACCCATGCTTTATATTATAGTTGTCATATCTATTAATTATATCTACTTATAAAACCACCCACAAAAAATATTAGTTTTTAAAATTCAAATTGTAGTCATATATTTTTGAAGAAATTAAGAGGAAAAATAGTCTTTTCTATTTATTTAGATAGTAACCATTTTCAATACCCTTTATTCTTCCTTGAAGATCCAAGTGTTGATCTGGTATTATTTTCCTTTAGCATGAAGAAAAACTTCATAATTTCCTGTGGAGCTCTGATGGCAATGAGTTTTCTCAATTTTGTTTTATCTGAAAATGTCTTTATTTGCCCGCATTCTTGAAGGATATTTTCATTAGCTATAGAATTGAATGTATTTTTTCTTTCAGCACTTTAAGGATGTTTTTATGACTATTGATGAGAAATTAGCAGTCATTCACATATTTGTTCCTTGTATGTAATATGTTGTTTTTCTCTGACCGCTATCTCATTCATTTTGCTTTTCAATAGTTTGACTATGATGTGCTTAGACATGGTCCTGTTCATAATTATTCTGCCTCAGGTTTATTGAGTTTCTTAAATCAATAAATTTATGTCTTTCATCATATTTGGGAAAGGTCCAGCCATTATTTCTTCTAATATTTTTTGTTACATTCTCTCATTCTTTTCCTTCTGTGACTTCAACTGTAAGTATGTTAGACACAGGTTCCACAGGTTCCACAGATTCCACAGGTCTCGGAAACCCTTTTCAGATTTTTTCAATTTTGTTTTTCTCTCTGTTCTCAGATTGAGTAATTTCTATTGACCCAACCTCAAGTTTATGGATTTTTTTCTTGATTCATCATCATTCTGTTAAGCCCATTCCATAATTTTTTCTTTTAGATCTTGTAATTTTTAGTCCTAGAATTTTACTTAATTACTTCTATGATGTCTATAGAAACTCTTGTAGATTCTTCTGAGATTCCCTACTTTTCCATTTATTGCAGGTATGTTTTTTCTTACCTCATCAATCATGCTTATATAGCTGCTTTAAAGTCGTGTTTCCTGATTCCAGGATCTGAGTCATTTTGTGATTCTTTTCTGTTGAGAATAGACTACATTTTCCTGGTTCTTTATATGTCAGATATTCTTGGATTTTTTCCAAGACATTGTCAGTGTTATGCTGTGGAGACTTTGGATTCTGTTGTTTTTTCCAGAGAGTTGGCTTTTTGGTTTGGTTTGGTTTTAGGAACAAGCGAGTTAACTTGGCTGGATGTTAGCTACAAATGCTGTATCTTGGGCAGCAGCTCAAAATCAGTTCACGTCTTCTAGCTCAAGCTGGGCTGGTTTGAATGTGTACCACATATGTGTGATCCAGGGCAGCCAGCGATGTGGGCAGTTTATACACAGAACTTGAGACTTCCCTTCTCTGACTCTCACTTCTGGGATTCCCTCCTCATTTTCTAAATGGCTTTAGGTGCCCTAAACTGTGTCTCCTGGTCTTCAGGCCAGAAAATATTGCTAATTTCCCACCAAAGTTTTAGCTGCTCTACACACAGTACCAACTGCAGCCTGCCTTCAAATTAACTGTCATAAAAATGGGACACTTTATTTTATATTGTTTCCCTCTTCCAAATGTTGACTCTGCTTCAGAATCTGCCTGCCTTTTTCACTCTCCAGTGTCTGTATGCAGTTTGTGTGTGTGTGTGTGTGTGTGTGTTTTCCAGAGATTATAGTTTGTATATGTGAGAGGATGAATTCATAGGAAATTATTTGGTCATAGTGAAAACAGAAGACCAGATTTAAACATTTAAAAAATGTGTTTTTATATAAATAAGACTATAGCAATAAACAGAGCTTGAAATAAAAAAATAAGTTATCCACAATCTTTTTTCAGCTCATCTATAGTCCCTTCCATGTCTTATCTTTATATTCATTTTTAACATTGTTATGACAATGGTACACTTATAATTTTGTATCTTTTTTATATATACCACTTACCAATGGTGTGCTGGAAAATGTTTTAACAATTTGCTCTCTGGGGATGGGGTGAGCCCTAATTGGTAGTGTTTGCCAATTTCTCTCGTGTAAATACTCCCACCATGATTGATTTCATGCTACTGACATGACATCATGGAATGCAGAGTTAGGAAGAATGCACACAATTGGCTCCCTCAAGCCAGTATGGGCTGAGTCCAGCACACCACTAATTATAGTGGTTGTAAAATATTCTGCCAAATGAGTGGGTAACAGTTTACTCCATTATTTCTACAACATTGAATATTACGGTTATTTTTAATATTTTATATTCATAAACATTTATGCATATCTTTGGTGTTTATCTCTTTTTCCTCAAAAAGTTCATTAGGTCAAAATATATATGAAAAATTTTGTGGTTCATGGTACAAATTGTTGTGGACAAGAGTGGCTTTTTTTTTTTTTTGAGACAGGGTTTTGTTCTGTCCGCCATGCTGGAGTGCAGTGGCATGATCTTAGTTCACCGCAACCTCGACCTCCTGGCTCAAACCATCCTCCTGCCTCAGCCTCCTGAATACCTGGGACTGAAGATGTGTGCCACCGTACCCAGCTACTTTTTTTTTTTTTAATAGAGATGAAGTCTTGCTATGTTGTCCAGGGTGGTCTCAAACTCCTTGGCTCAAGTGATCCTTCCACCTCGGCCTCCCAAAGTGCTGAGATTTACAGGCATTAGTCACTGTGCCCAGCCAAGAGTGACTTTATTTTAAATGCTAATCTACCTGACTAACTTCAAGTCCAGGAACAAAATGTCTAGTTGATGTATTACTCTTTCTGTGGGAATACCTATTCATTTCAAGTTTTGCTTTTCCTCCAAAGCAACCCTTGATGCTGTTGCAGAAATAGGCTGTGATGCTGGTAGCCACCTACACTTCCCAGAGCACGTATACTTCCAGATACATTATATTCCACATACACTTTCAGAGCACATACACTTTTTCCCCGAGATAGAGGCCCTGGGTTTCGGGGGTTGCAGTACAGAGACCTACATATCTCGTGGATGCCCAAGAGCATGCTTCTGTCTTTAAGTTGCCCTAGTAAGTGACCTAAAATCAACAAACTGGATTTGACAGCCTCCTGCTTTGGTTTCTGGACTTCTTTGACACTTGGGCATCACTCTGCGTAAATGGCCCTTTCACGGAACAATTGTAATTTCCAAAAGTATTGTGCCAATTGATATGACCACAGCTCTGTACAAAGGTACCAACAATTTTTTGAAAGGGTGCCAACATCTTTTACCAGGATCCCACTGTAAATATAAAATAAATATTATCAGTGTATTCCTTCTCTTCTCATTTCTGTATTAAGATTCTAACATAAAACCTGCCAAAGGAACGTTCTGGACTCAACATTATGTTCTTCCCCAGCTCCTTTTGGGAAACTTGGCCTTGAACAATGCAACAGTAAGTCCATAGAGCTGCCACATAACCAGCTTATGTCATCTACAAATATCACAAGTGGATAAAGAGCAGAAGTGAAGCGTTTGGCAAAATCCCTTGGAGGGGCTATGTGCTTGTTTCTCTTTATATACCTTATCCAGTTTCTTTCCTATGCCTTTCTCCTCCACTGTTTGAATGTTTCTGTGAGATTCGAAGGAGTTCCATTTCACTTTCATCTCCCTAATAGTTTTTTTTTTTTTTTTTGAGACAGAGTCTTGCTCTGTCGCCCAGGCTGGAGTGCAGTGGCGCAATCTCAGCTCACTGCAACCTCTGCCTCCTGGATTCAAGTGATTCTCTGCCTCAGGCTCTTGAATAGCTGGGATTACAGGCGTGCACCACCACGCCCGGCTATTTTTCGTATTTTTAGTAGAGACAGATTTTCACCATGTTGGCCAGACTGGTCTCAAACTCCTGACCTCGTGATCCGCCCACCTTGGGCTCCCAAAGTGCTGGGATTACAGGCGTGAGTCACCGCGCTGACCTCATCTCCCTGATAGTTTTATCTCCTACTTTCCATTTCGGGGAAAAATGGCGTTTGGGGACTGAGAGGAGGAGGAGAGAAGGTATTTGGAGAGGAGAATGTAGTATCTACTTGTGCTGTTATTTTCCTGATCCTTTTATCTTTGGTGACTAGGATGACATGTTGAACTCAGCATGGCTTTCAGCCAGAGCATACCTGTTTCCCATAGACCTCTGATTGGCAGGGGTTAATCATGAAACAGCCTCTTGGCCATCTAGGGGTGCTCCTTCCCCCAACCGTGAACTGCAAAGAGCAGGATCCCTGGTAAGCAAGTGCTTGGTAAATGCTGGCTCCTTCCCTCCTCTTCCCTTTGCTGGGAAGCAGGCAGGCTGGTTGGATCCAGGGAAGCAGTTTCGTATGGTAGAATAAAACATGAGCTTGGAGTCAAGTCAAACTAATTGGATTCCTAGGTCCTCAGCTGACCTGTGTTTGATCCTGGACAAAGTCCTTGAGCTCCCTGACTCCTGCTTTTCACTGGGAGAACACTACCTGTCTTTGGTCACAATGAGGCTTATTGATCTATTTTTGTTTTGTTTTGTTTTGTTTTGTTTCTAGATGGGGTTTTGCTCTGTTGCCCAGGCTGGAGTATAGTGGCACAATTACAGCTCACTACAGCCTTGACCTCCTAGACTCAAGTGATCCTTCTACCTCAGCCTCTTGAGTAGCTGGGACAACAGCCACAGGCTACCAGCCCTGGCTAATTTAAAAATTTTTTTTGTAGAGATGGGGTCTTTTATGTTGCCCAGGCTGGTCTTGAACTCCTGGGCTCAAGTAATCCTCCCACCTTGGCTGTCCAAAGTACTGGGATTAGAGGCATGAGCCACCCACCCAGCTTATCTGATTTTTGTAAAGTTGCCCCTTCCCAAATCACCTACACAAAAAGCCCTACGTCACCAAAGAACTTTTACAGGAAACTCACATTGGAAGACTTATTGCTTCTTCTTGGGCTACCCTGGAGGGTGACATTCAGCAAATGGCAGGACAGCATCAGGCCCTGGTTTCCCTTCCTTCATCTAGCCAGATGACAGCTGCAGACACTATGGCTGGAGGAGCACCCCATGGGGACCAAGCCTCTATGTGGATTCATATTACTATTGCCCCAGGAAAGTAAACCCAGGCTGGGAGTCTGTCAGGCCTCTTGGGGACCGGGTGGAGGTGGAAGTTACTGCTTACGCTTACGAAGGAAGCGATCTCAGAAGGCGGAGGCCATTGCTGCGAGCTAGACAGACGCTCTCCCTCTGTGCTCATCTCTAGCTTGCTGGGGATCTCCTCACTGGCCAGGTATTACAGGATGGACTCCATCCATAAGGAAAAAACCATGACTCCCACTCAGACAGCGCCTGACTGTCCATGCAGCACTTGCTGCCTCCTTTGATGGAAGTAGGCAGGGCAAGCATGACTAAGATGATGGTGGTGAAGAGACCAAGGCTATAAAAGCTGCTCGGGTTACCTGCCTAGTGAGTAAGAACATACTCCACAGCCCAACCTGAACCCAGCAGACCACCCCCAGGACTGCGCCAGGAAGGTGAAAGAGGCAGCAGAGGCCAGTTCCTTCCTGGGGCAGCGGGCTCCGCTTCTATCATCAGGTTGCTTCCCAGGCTCCAGGGTGAGCCATTCTATACCCTTTTCTCGCTCCTCAAGCCTCCAGCATGCTTTCTTCCCCCTTGTACATTCACACAAGACCTCACTTCGGTCACTTTGATGACAAAATAGAAGCCATCAGACTGGAACTCCTTTTCCTCCCACCATCAAGCTAGAAGCCACCTCGCGCCCAGACTCATCTTCTGTCTTCCCTCCTGCCCCTTCCTCCCATCAACACCGGCCCCTCCACCTACACTCTGGATCCCACTTTGCTGCTGGTCCCCCAACCCCACTCGCAAATCTCACTTTTTCTCCCCTACAAGGTCAATTCCTTCAGCAAACAACCTGCTCTCTGTCTCTCACTAAAACAAAGTGGAACTCTTGTATGAACATACACTTTTCTCCAGATACTGCCCCATTTCCTCCCCCCTCTTCAAAACTTGACAAGAGTTGTCTGTCTTCACTGCATCATCACCCTGACCTTCATGGCCTGCCCCACTCCCGTCTGCGTTCTGACCTCACCATTCCACTGAAACTGCTGGTCGAGGTCAGTGGCAGTCTCTGCGTTGCCCCATTCAAAGGTTATGTCTGTCTTCCTCTGACTCAACCTCTCAGCAGCTTGCGACACAGCTGATGGCCCCCTCCTTCTTGAAACACGTTCTTCCTTCAGCTATTAGTTTAAACCACATACATTCACTGGCTTGCTGCAATAACAGATTACCACAGATTTTGTGGCTTACAACGATGCAAATTTATTATTTTATAGTTCTGTAGTTCAGAAATCCAACATGGGGCTCACTGGGCTAAAATCAGAGTGTTGGCAGAGTTAGATTCTTTGCCAGAGGTTCTAGGGGCAAATCCATTTCCTTAATCATTCAGCTTATTAGAAGAATTCAGTCCTTGCGGCTGAAGGACTGAGGTCCTGTGTCTGGGCTGGCTGGCAGCTGAGGGCCGTTCCCAGTTTCTAGAGGTCACCTGAATTTTTGGCTTCTCCATCTTGAGAGCCGGCAGTGGTGGGTCAATTCTTCCTCGTGTTTTACATCTTCTGTGCCCCTTTCATCATCACACCTCTCTGACTCCCACTGCTGCCTTGTGTATTTGTAAAGAATCGGGTGGTTAGATTGGGCCCACTGAGATAATCCAGGATAATTTCTCCATCCCAAACTCCTTAACCTCAGTTGCATCTGCAAGGTCCCTTTTGTCACCTAAGGTAACATATTCACACTTTCCTCAGATTAGGGTATGGACATTCTGGTGCCCACTGTTGAGCCTACCATGTCATCTGCTTGTTCTCTTCCTACTTCCCCAGAAACTCCTTCTCAGTCTCCTTTACTGGCTCTTAATCATCCCACATTTCTAAATGTGAGAGGCCCTCAGCCATCAGCCTTCAGCCCTCTTATCTCCTACACGTTCTCTGCAAGCAATCCCATCCGATTTTGTCCCTTGTAAATACCATCTGCAGGCTGGCGTGGTGGCTCACGCCTGTAATCCCAGCACTTTGGAAGCTAAGGTGAGTGGATTGCTTGAGCTCAGGAGTTTGAGACCAGCCTGGGCAACATGGAAAAAGCTGTCTCCACTAAAAATACAAAAAATTAGCCAGGTGTGGTGGTGCATGCCTGTAGTCCTAGCTCCTCAGGAGGCTGAGGTGGGAGGATGGCTTGAGCCCAGAAGATGCCACTGCACTCCAGCCTGGGTGACAGCGAGACTCTTGTCTCAAATAATAATAATAATAACATAAATAAATAAATACATCTGTGAACCAATGCTCCTAAATTTATATTTTTAGCCCTAAATTCACTCTTGAGTTCAAAATTCATGTATCTGACTCAATATTGCCATTGGAATAAATGACTGCCATCTTGAAGTTGACATGTCCTAACTGAAACTGTGGGTTTTCTTTACAAACTCTATTTCTCCCCTAGTCTTGACTCATTCAGTAAAGACATCATACCAGCTTGCTACTCAGGCCCCAGACCTAGGAGTCGTGCCAGAGCCCTGTTTATTTTTCTTTTTTTCTGAGACAGAGTCTCGCTCTGTCACCCAGGCTGGAGTGCAGTGGTGCGATCTCAGCTCACTCCAACCTCCACTTCCCCAGGCTCAAGCGATTCTCCTGCCTCAGCCTCCCAAGTAGCTGGGACTACAGGTGCATGCCACCACGCCTGGCTAATTTTTGTATTTTAGTAGAGATGGGGTTTCACCTTGTTGGCCAGGCTGGTCTCAAACTCCTGACCTCAAGCTATCTGCCCGCCTCGGCCTCCCAAAGTGCCGAGATTATAGGCGTGAGCCACCGTGCCCGGCCTCATCAGCCGTTTCCTTGAACACCCTCTCCCTGATTCTTACACAGTCAATTCCTCTGCATTATTCAGGTCTCAGGTTTTTTGTTATTCGTTGTTTGTTTTCCCCACTCAGGTCTCAGTTTTACAGTTGTCTCCTGAGAGAGGTCTTAGCAATCCTCCTGAGAGTAGTTCTTCCCTTCTGCCTGGCCCAGCCTGCACCCCACCTTCCTGCAGAGTCATTCTCTCTTGATTTTCCCTGTTTAATTTCCTTCACTCCCCTTGTCTCCATCTGGAATGATAATGCTTATTTCTTTGTTTCCTTGTTAAATATCTTCCTTCTCACCTCCCACCCTGACTGCTGTGCCAAGAAGGTGCATGAAGGCAAGAATCGCCGTCTGTCTTTCTCACTCCTGTTACCGGGGGCCTAGAAACATGCCTCCCTAGTGCATGTTTTTTGGGTGGATTTGCAGCGAATGCCCCACGTTCCCTCTATCCCACTCCCTTCTGCTCCCTGCTTTCCCACACTTTCTCTTCCTTTACAAGCTCTGGCCTGAGAATGGATGAGTTTTTTATTTTTTTTTCCAGCACTCAATCTGTTAACAACTTTGAAGATCCCTGACTAAAACCAAATAATAATTGCACTAATTACACTTAATTGTGAGCATTTATATCACACTTACTATTTCCGAGCACCGCCAGAAGCACCTTACTCATCCTGAATAGGCACGCTGTTCCTCGGTTATTCCTCACTGTAATCATCTCCATTCACAGAGGAGGAAGGCGAGGCACAGAGAGACTAACGTGCCCAAAGTTCCACAATAAGGAAATGGTGGCAGCAACCTCCCGAGAACCAGGCCTGACGGGCCTCTGCCAGGGCCCCACGCTTTAGATGGCCTGCTCTGGCCCCTGTCTGGCGGTGCCCTCCCCACAAGGCAAGGAGTCCTCGGAGCCAAGGGGAAGGCTCACTTCCTGCTTGTGGACTACACTTGGGAGCACACACTGTGGAATTCCAGCCCACACAGCCATGAGGCTGCTTCCAGGGCCTCTCCCCAGACCTGTCTTCCTTTGGGTGCATGCTGCCACCTCAGTGGGCCCAAATGGTGGCCACAGGGCAGCTCTTTATGAAAAGTGTGGACAGAATTTGAACCAGCAGTCTCACTGTCCACACGTGGCCCCTTTGAAGGTGTGACAGAGCAGGGCGTGGGAAGAGGAGGGCGAGCCCTGGGCCTCCCCACACTCCCTCCTCCAGACACAGAACTGTGTGGAGCCCCAGAGTTCTGCATTCACACCTGGCCTTCCAGGTCATTGAGAAGTGTATGTGTCAACGTAGGAGGGTGGAGTGTATTCTCCTTATGTCTGTCGGCTTGACTGACAGCTTTAAAGTATTTTAAATATTTAGACATGTGGTCTGTGGCCTCCTTCCATCCTCCCCCCCGGGCCCACAGATCCTGGGGTGGGTCTGAGTGGCAGAGCTAGGCGTGGACCCAAGAAGCCTGGCCCGGGCTCCCTCCCATGCTGCACCCGGGAAGCCTTTGTGTTCTGAGCCACGCGCCTTCCCAGAGGACGCCCTGCACCTTGGCTGTCCAGTCCTGTCCCCCACTTGCTTCTCCCCTGGGAGCTCAAATACGGGTCATTCCCACCGTATCCAGCAAACTCCACGACACTCTCTCACGGGAGGCCTGCTCTTGCTGGCGTCCTGAGCTGGTCACCAGTGATCCGTAGAGTGGTTCGAAGCGTATGTTTTGGGTTTGAATGCCAGTTCCACCACTTATTAACTGTGACATCAGGCAAATTATGTAAGCTCTTAGCCTATTTTGTGTTCTGTTTTCAAGGATTAAGTGGGAACGTCTACACATTCAGTAAATGTTTGTCATCGTCATGGCACTCCACCATTTGCTCTGCGGTCTGGGGACAATGCCCTGTGGCTCAGCCGTTTCTCCGGGAAGCTGCCTCAGGTGGACGCCAAGCACAGAGCTGGCAGGAGCAGGGACTAAAATAAACAGCCACAGAGTCCCCAGTGGGAAGTCCTAGGCCCTGGGCACAGCTGAGCTGGAAGGGATGAGGTGACCCGTTTTCCCTGCAGTGCTCAAAGTGGGATTCTTATGAGCTGCTGGGAGCCATGCAGTCCTGGAACGTGGCAGGCACATCACCACCTTGAGGATTCTCTATGTACTTCCCTGCAAAATTCTTCTGCCTGTGACATGTACCACCTGCCACCTTCCCCTTTGCTAATAATGATTGCACCACACACTCAGACACAAACACACATTCACAGACATGCAAATTGTTTTCAATTCTTTTTTTTTTTTTTGAGGTGGAGTCTTGCTCTGTTGCCCAGGCTGGAGTGCAGTGGTGTGATCTTGGCTCACTGCAAGCTCCGCCTCCCGAGTTCACGCCATTCTCCTGCCTCAGCCTCCCGAGTAGCTGGGACTACAGGCGTCCGCCACCATGCCTGGCTAATATTTTTGTATTTTTAGTAGAGACGGGGTTTCACCGTGTTAGCCAGGATGGTCTCAATCTCCTAACCTCGTGATCCACTCGCCTTGGCCTCCCAAAGTGCTGGGATTACAGGCGTGAGCCACCATGCCCAACCTGTTTTCGGTTCTTTTTAATGGCTAAATATAAAGCATCCCTTGACAAGAGTTTAATTTGTCAGATTGAGAAATGAAGGCTGCCTTTCAACTCACTATGAAACCTACCTTGAGCAAAGTATTACAGTGGGTGGGGCTAAGGAGGAAAGCAGCAGGGATTTCTAAAGAACAGGATGTTGAGGCTGACATTCTTTTGTTTACCCTATTTGGGAAGAAGTGGGGTCTGAATTCACGTGGCAGAACTGAACCTGCACCGTCCTAACCTGGGCCCAGTGGCTCTCAGAAGGGCGTGGTCCCAGTGCTGGCTGCAGACCCAGTTGGTTTTCTCTTTTCTCTGCTCCAACACCTGGAAGTCAGGCCTGAGTCATCTGTTTTCAGCAGATACAAGCTTTAGGTCTGAGATGTGAACCTGCTGGGCGTCTCGGGATAGACGTGACAAATGGTTTCCGATCCAGCTCCACCACTTACTAGCTGATGATATTGAGCAAGTTAATTACCCTCCTGGTGCCTCAACCATCTCGTCTATTAAATATGTCTACTAACAGTTTCTGTTTCACAGGGTAATTTGTGGATTAGGTGAACAAATACTTGTAAAACAAGTGACTAGCAAGAGTAAACAGTCATGTGGCTTATCATCGCTATTAACAACGCCAAGAGACCAGGCCAGAGGCTGGGGAAATGCCACCATATTTGCATTTTCAATAGCCCCCAAGCGATCCCGACGCTGGCCTGAGGAGGGTGTGTAATGGGGACGTGAGCCCAGGCTGTAGGGGGCGCCTTGCAGCCCGCTAGGGGCTTGGGTTCTATTCTGAACAAATGGGGTGGCGTGTAAAGATTCTAGTTTTGCCATGGAGAGTCCTTGGGGTCTTTTCTAGGATGTGGTGGTCTGGCTGGCGACTGAGGGTGTCCACTCAGAAGTGCCAAAGGAGGAGGTGGAACGTGTTCTGAGGCCCGAGGAAGATGTTCCAAGAAATGGAACAATGGACGAATAGAAACATAGGAGTAAAGACGTCTGGAGAGGGCCTGGCTGTGGGAGCCAGACAGACCCAGGTGAGGCCAGGTTGTGTCACTCACAAGCTCTGTGTTCTTGAGCAAGATGTTTAACCTTTTTAACTTCAGTTCCCTCACCTGTAGAATGGGGCTGACCTCAGAAGGTGGTCCTGAGGGCTGCATACGATGATGTACGTCAAGGGCTCCCACGAGGTAAGCTTGGCGGGCAGCCCTATCTGTTGTGAAGGAATTTTTTTTTTTTTTTGAGACAAGAGTCCTGCTGTGTCACCCAGGCTGGAGTGCAATGGCGTGATCTCGGCTCACTGCAACCTCTGCCTCCCGGGTTCAAGCGGTTCTCCTGCCTCAGCCTCCCAAGTAGCTGGGATTACAGGTGCGTCCCACCACATCTGGCTGATTTTTGTATTTTTAGTAGAGACAGGGTTTCACCATGTTGGCCACGCTGGTCTTGAACTCCTGACCTCAGGTGATCGACCCACCTCGGCTTCCCAAAGTGCTGGGATTACAGGTGTGAGCCACTGCGGCTGGCCTGTTGTGAAGGTTTTTGTTGGGCAGTTGGAGAGGTGAATGTGGCGGCTGTCAGGGTCAGCATCGTCCAGGAGGGAGAGAGGTGGTATGGAGACAGGAGCAGCCCAGGCATGAGTGGGAAGAGAGGATTTCCCGGGCCCACCATTCCTGGGTGAAATGCTCCTCAAGACTTGGCTCCATTTCTGTGCTAACCAAACTTACCACCAATTATTGCTGTGGCCTCGGGGGATAGGCAAGGGGAGGGGCGTGGCTGTGGAAAGAGGATGGGGCAATTGGGATTCACTCTGAGTTAGTAAGGTGGCTTTCTGGCTCATTCTTCCAATTCACTTGACTTATTCTGACTTCTCCAGAGCGCCTGCTCATCTGTGGGAGCACGGATGTGTTCTGGTTTCTAACCCTATCAGGTTGGGGGGCAGACCCTGGAGGTGGCAAATTGTCCCAAGTAGTTAAGGCCCCTCAGTGAGGCCTCTTGACAGTGGCCAGTGGACCTTCCCCCAGCCACCTGCCTCCCACCACTCAGACGTTCTTCCCTGCCAGCACAGCGGTCACTGTGAGGTTGCTGAAGAACTGACAGGAGAAATCACTTGTTAAATGCAGCTTCAAATGTCCATGGTGTAGTCCCATCACACCTCTCCAGCCCCATTGCCCCAGCCTTCCAATCAAAACAGCCTGCCTTTCTGCTTCTGCTCACACCTCCCTCCGCATGAAACATCCTCCTAGGCCTCCTCTTGAAAGGGCTCTTAGTACCGTAAGCCACAGTTGTCTTTCCCACCGCGGAAGAACCTGAATCCATAAAAGCCGTGAGGCAGCCCAGCTCCAGTCTTCCTCATCTCCATCAACGGCACACCAGCCACCACGATGCTCAGGCCAAAGTCCTCTTTCCCTCACCACCCATATTCAGTCCACGCCCCTCTAAAGACAGCCCATCTCTCCATTCACAGCCAACTCTCTAGCCCCGTTACCATCATCGCCTGCAATAGCTTCTTAATGCATGTTCTGCTTCAACACCTGCCCTATTAAAATCCATTCTGCACTCAACTTGGTCATGTCGCTCTCCTGCTTACGACTCTCCAAGGTGGAATATTGTACCTCGAATAAATCACAAACCATCCTGTGGCCCATGAGGCCCTGTTGGATCCTGGCGGATCTCAGTGTCTACCACTCTCCCTTGCTCACTGTACTGTGGCCGCACTGGTCTTCTTTCTATTCCTCGTTCCATCTTAGAGCCTTTGCACTGGCCGTTTCCTTTGCCTGGAATGCTGTTCCATCAGATCTTTTCGCAACGGGCTTCTCATCTTTCAGGTCTTAGCGCCAGTGTTAGCTTCTCAGAAAGGCCTCCCCGACCTTCTTGTATAAAGTAGCTCCTGGCTGGGCGCGGTGGCTCACGCCTGTAATCCCAGCACTTTGGGAGAATGAGGCGGGCGAATCATGAGGTCAGGAGATCGAGACCATCCTGGCTAACACGGTGAAACCCAGTCTTTACTAAAAATACAAAAAATTAGCTGGGCGTGGTGGCGGGCTCCTGTAGTCCCAGGTACTCGGGAGGCTGAGGCAGGAGAATGGTGTGAACCCGGGAGGCGGAGCTTGCAGTGAGCCGAGATTGCGCCACTGCACTCCAGCCTGAGTGACAGAGCGAGACTCCGTCTCAAAATAAATAAATAAAAAAATAAAATAAAGTAGCTCCTGCTCCCCACCCCCTATTTTATATCATCCGTTCTAGGTGCTTCACAGATCTTACCACTGTTCTGTTTATGCAGTGGCTTACTAGCTTATTGTCTGTCTTCCTACACTGGAATGTAAGCTCTTACAAGAGGTTACATTTCTTGTTTTCTTTTGGGATCCACAGTGCATAGACCAGTGCCAGCAAATAGTAGATATCTGTGGAATGAATGAATGAATGAACCCAGCCCTGGATGGGCATTACCTAATGGCGTCCTTTACTTATTAACACGTGTGTGTTTTGTCTACACAGCCTGATCATAAGTCATGCTAGGGCAAGGACTGCCCTCCTGGGAAATTTGAAGACCTTCTGGCCAATGAATGAGGTCAGGAACGATGGCTTCTTCTCTGGTGCTTTAGGCTGAAGAAATTGCTCCATTTGGGGGCCGTTTGACATGCAGTTGTGCCCAAGGGTGGAGGGATGGAAAAGAAGAGTGTTCAAGGCCCTTCTGGTCATAGTAGAACATGCGGAAGGGTGTTGGTGTGATGATGCAACAGGTCGGCAATGACTACTCAGTTACACCTTTATTTATTCATAAACTCATGATTTTGCCAAGAAAGTCAGCAGCTTAGGATACATTTATTCATTGGCAGACACTGCTGGTTGTGAAATTGACAGCTGTTTCCCCGCTCTTCTTCTTTACCCAAAGAACCTACCTTCTACTTTTACAGCCCAAAGTTCTAGACACTTGCTCTCTGAGTCTCCCTTATGATTTGTAGTGATCATTTGTGAGCCCCATTCCTGGCCAATGACACATGAGGGCAAGTTTGCCAGGGACTCCTAAAAACATTTTTTTAATTTAAAAGAATTACTTTTTAAACTTTTTTGCTCTTATGAACACTTTCCTAACACAGTAATTTTAATGTTATTTTTTAAATTGTCCATTTTTAAAAAAAATATTTGATTTATTTTAAAGGTGTAATTTCTCAGAATAATTTTACTCTCTGATGAAAGGAGGGAATAAGGTAACGAGATGTTCCCTCCCTCCCTTCTCATATTGGACCTTGTGTGAGGACGGGACACTGGAGCTGCTGTGGCCACCTGGACCAAGAAAATCAAGGAGGAGCTGACCCAAACCCTGATGCTGCAAAGCCATTGGCCAGCGCTGGCATTGTCCGCCTCTGGAGTCCTTGTTACAAGAGAATTATAAACTCCTGTTGTTGAGACTTTGAGGCAAGTAACTTGTTTCTTACAGTTAAATGCGTATTAGCTTGCCCTCAGGTCTTCTCAGTAATTTACTTTTCATAATGGTTATTTCACACATTGAGATCCTTAGCTTTTTCATTTATTTATTTATTTGAGAAGTAAAGAAACAAGAGAATGACTACTCTATAGGCAGAGAAACCCTTAGCTCTTTTTATAAACAAAGAGATAGAAACCGAAATGATCTTGTTTCCATTTGCTGGCCCCTCTTTGAAGAGCAAAACCCTTCAAGGGTTCAGCTTCTTCATTGGAAACCAGCAGATCCTCCCATCTTCTGTTCTGGGTCTCCCCAAATCATAAAAATCCTGCAAATACCTCTTAAACCCTCATGTTATGTATAGTTTGGGAAGTAGAATTAACAAGATAATGATCTCTCAAGTCAGAAGCAGGGATAATACAATCTTGCAGCTCCCAAGGAATTCTTTATTTTTAATTTTTAATTTTTTTGAGGCAGGGTCTCATTCTGAGACCTCATTTGAGGCAGGCTGGAGTGCAGTGGCCTAATCACAGCTCACTGCAGCCTCGATCTTAGCACCCACCAACCCCAGTAGCTGGGGCTACAGGTGCACACTACCAAGCCCAGCTAATTTTTCTTTTTACTTTTAGTAGAGATGAGGTCTTGCTATGTTGCCCAGGACGGTCTTGAATGCCTGAGCTCAAGCAGTCCTCCCACCTTGTCCTCCCAAAGTGCTGGGATTACAGGTGTGAACCACCACTCCCAGTCAAAATTCTTGAGTAAGTGCCTTTTCTACCCCTTTTCTCTAAGTGAAGAAGTTCAACTTTGAGACTTGCAGTAGGAATTCAAAGTTCTAATTCCATTTGGCTCATCTAATTGTTTGAATTAATTTTCTCAAAACAGTAGCAGTAGCACTGACAGACCAGTTGGGGAAGTTATTTAGATGATAATTATTTTTAAAAATATTTTGACTGTATTTAAAATGGGTCATCACACATACCTGTTTGTGTTGTGGAAACTAAGAATCCTGTAACGCATTTAGAGTTAAAAGACTGGTTTTGATTTCCTGACATGTATTCTTCAGGTGAAAGGATAAGTTGCATAAAACATATTTTCATGTGGTACCCCTTTTTTTTGCTTGAGACAGAGTCTTCCTCACTGCAATCTCTGCCTCCCAGGTTCAAGCGATTTTCCTGTCTCAGCCTCCCGAGTAGCTGGGATTACAGGGGCGTGCAACCACACCAGGCTAATTTTTGTATTTTTTAGTGGAGATGGGGTTTCACCCTGTTGGCCAGGCTGGTCTTGAACTCCTGACCTCAAGTGATCCACCCACTTTGGCCTCCCAGAGTGCTGGGATTACAGGCATGAGCCACTGTGCCCAGCCCATGTGGTACTCTTGTTCAAAACAGAGGCACAAGAAAATGTGATACATACTCACAAAAGATGCCAGTATCACAACAACAAAATATACTTTAATAGAAAATAGAGTTACAGGCCAGGTGCGGTTGTTCATGCCTATAATCCCAGCACTTTGGGAGGCTGAGGCAGGCAGATCACATAAGGTCAGGAGTTCGAGACCAGCCTGGCCAATGTGATGAAACTCCATCTCTACTAAAAATACAAAATTAGCCAGGCATGGTGGCGGGTGCCTGTAATCCCAGCTACTTGGGAGGCTGAGGCAGGAGAATCGCTTGAACTGGAGGTGGAGGTTGCAGTGAGCCAAGATCGAGCCACTACACTCCAGCCTGGGCGACAAGAGCAAAACTCTGTCTCAAAAAAAAAAAAAAAAAAAAAAAATTAGAGTTACAGAACCAAGAGAAAGAAATCTTGGCCTCCCTGGTGTAGTTCCACACAGATTGACACACGGAGGCTCCTGGTTAGTGACACAACCTGACAATTCTTTTCCCTATACTGTCTGCCTACACCAAATGCACATCTTTTTCTTTTAATACAAGAAAGCACTAAGAATGCTTGAATTGTGTTAAATATACCACTTAAATTATGCACGACAGCAAAGCTTTTTGAGTCTAATTTATACTTGAAATAAAAAATATTTTGTTTAAAAAGCCCCAACCCAAATTTAGCTTCTTAATTTCAGCAGATAATAGAATTGGAATAGTTTTTAAATTATCAAAAGGAGTATAATTTTATCTAAATGTGCCCCGTGCAGCACTTAGCAGAGAGGGAAATTAAGACATGTGGAATATGTCCTCTTTGGTGATGCTTTGTTATTTGGGAGAGAATATTAATTTTTATTATCAGATGATACTTGTACATAGCAAAAAAAGGTTTTTACACACACACACACAACATACACATACACACAGACACACACACACACACACACACACACACACTGAGTCAATTTCAGCCCCATTCCTCTCATCATCATCCCACTTGCCAAGGGCACACATTGTTAACCATTTCATTTTAACGTCTTTGTTCTGGTGTTCAACTCTGTATTAAATATATATATATGCTGGCCAGGCACAGTGGCTCACGTCTGTAATCCCAGCACTTTGGGAGGCTGAAGCAGGCAGATCATCTGAGGTCAGGAGTTCAAGGCCAGCCTGGCCAACATGGTGTAACCCCGTCTCTACTAAAAATACAAAAATTAGCTGGGTGTGGTGTAATCCCAGCTACTCGGGAGGCTGAGGCAGGAGAATCACTTGAACCTGGGAGGCAGAGGTTGCAGTGAGCTGAGATCAGGCCACTACACTTCAGTCTGGGCAATAGAGCAAGACTCCCTCTCAAAAATAATAATAATAAATAAATAAAATAAAATAAAAATTAAAAATATATATGCTGACTCTTGAGTCATTAGTTTCAGACTTTAGCTACTGATTTCCTGTATTACTCAAGGTTCCCCAGATAGTAGAACCAGTAGGATTTGCATGTGCGTATACATATATGTGCATTTGTGTGTGTGTGCACATGTAAATTGGCTCATGCAGTTGTGAGGGCTAGCGAGAAGCAAACTTGCAGAGCAGGCTGGCAGGCTGGAGACCCAGGAAAGAGTTGATGTGCAGCTGGAGTCTGCAGGCAGAGGCCCACCACATTGTGGAGGGGAATCTGCTGTATTCAAAATCTACCCATTTAACTGTTAATCTTACCTGAAAAATATCTTCACAGAAACATCTAGACTGATGTTTGACCAAATAGCTGGGTATTGTTGTCTAGCCAAGTTGACACATAAAATTAACCATCACACTTCCTAATACGGTAGATGCAGACTTAGCTGATACTTCCCTTCCTCTGTCTTCCCAAAGTAGTGACATCACAATATTCTATGTTTACATTATTGTAACTATAAATATTGTTCATTGCTGAGCCAAGAAGCGCACCATGATTGTTCCTTACTTGTATGGTGCTTTGTTTTTCCTTTTATTATTATTATTTTTGAGACAGTCTTGCTCTGTCACTCAGGCTGGAGTGCAGTGGCATGATCTTGGCTCACTGCAACTTCCACCTCCCAGGCTCAAGTGATTCTCCTTTCTCAGCCTCCCGAGTAGTGGGGACTATAGGTGCCCACCACCACGCTCAGCTAATTTTTGTATGTTTTGTAGAGATGGGGTTTCACCATGTTGGCCAGGCTGGTCTCAAATCCTCATTTTTTCATTACTCGCTCTTCTTGGAATCTAATATTAAGTCTTTCCTCACTCTTTTTTCCTCATGTTGTTAAAAAATGAGTATTTGCTCCCCTCTCCTCCTTTCTTGCGGGAGACCTTCCCTTCTGTTCTGGACTGGACTGCTGGCTCTCTAGGCCTGCCAGACAGCGGTCATCCTGGGAATGTCCCTCACCCTCACGCTTTTCCCGGGTTGGATTCCCTGCTTCTGGACCTCCAGTCTTTATGCTTCATGGTTGATGCCCTCTGAGAAAGGATGCATGGGAAGCATGCTTTTTTGAAAGCATGCATTTCTGAAAATGCCCATATTCTACCTTTACACTGGATTCACAGGTTGGCTGAAATAATTTTTACTGTTTTTGAAAATGTTGCTCTATTTTCTTAAGTCTCCAATGCTGCTCTTCAGGGCAGTAATGACATTTTATTCCTAACCTTTTACATGTGGTGTTTTATTTTTCCTCTTTAGAAACTTTTAGGATTTTTTTTTTTTTTTTTTTTGAGACAGAGTGGTCTCCGTTGCCTAGGCTGGAGTGTAGTGGCGTGATCTTGGTTTGCTACAACCTCCTCTTCCTGAGTTCAAGGGATTCTCCTACTCAGCCTCCTGAGTAGCTGGGATTACAGGCATGCACCACCATGCCTGGCTAATTTTTGTATTTTTAGAAGAGATGGTGTTTCACCATGTTGGTCAGGCTGGTCTCAAACTCCTGACCTCGTGATCCACCTGCCTCAGCCTCCCAAAGTGTTGAGATTACAGGCGTGAGCCACCGTGTCCAGCCGGATAATTTCTTTACCTATGGAGTTGACATTTCATAATGATATGTCCTAGTGTGGGTTTATTTTCATCTATTATGCTGGGTACTCATTAGACCATTTCCAACTGGAAAATCACATATTTAAGTTCTGGAATTTTTTCTTGTATAGTTTTGTGTTTTCTCTATTCTTTTTAGATATCCAGTTAATTTGACATTGGATTTCCTGGATTGGTTCGCTAATTTTATCTATTTTTTGTTGTTGTTTTACTTTCCAGATTTCAACTTTATTTTCAGACTTTCTATTGAATTTTAAATTATGGTTGCCTACTTTTAATTTTCAAGAGTTTAATCATGACTTCTGACTCGTTAATCTTTTAGGGCATCCTAATCCCATTTCATGATGCAATATTATTTCAGCTGAGGATTTTAATTATAGTTTGAAAATCTCTTATGAGGTTTTCTTCTGTGCCATGCAGTTGTTTCACCAGAATCCCTCTTTTTTCTTTTTGATTTGGCCTATTTCATATTGGTGGCTTCTCTCTGAAGTCTGGAGATGGGTGACTATTTGTTCACATATGAGCGATGTGCTAAAAATGTGATGAGCAACTCAGTGCGCATGGGTGGGGCTTTTTGGCTGGTGGATTTCATGGGAAGGAGATTGGGGGCAAGCCAGCTTTTTCTTTGGAGGCCTCTCCAAATGACAGTAACTATAGGCCTTTCCTCTGTGGCCAGTTTTTCCAGAGGAGGGTCCTCCAGTCTCCTTCCTGTGGGAGAGGGTTGTGGCTAAGCCTGGCTGGGTCCCTCACTCCATCATCCATCAACTTTAACTTCATCCTTATCTTCAGTCTGTTGCCTGACTTCCATGCTTCATTGTGTCTAGAGTCCTCAAGTTCAGGACCTCTGTGGTTCAACTTCTCCAGAGAATTACTCACCTCCTGAGAGCACTGAAGAGAGCACAGGCAGTGACCTGGATCCGCTGGGAGGGGTGGGTACCTGGGTGGTCTAACTGTTCCAATCAGACTTGCCATCAACTTCTCTATTTTCTTCCCTGTTGGGAAAGGCAATCGTGTGCAGCTTCCTGCCCTTGCACAATCACGTGAGAATGGGCCTGGAACACTTCCTTACTGAGAGATAAGAGCACTACAGCCTGTGCGGGGCTTATCTCCATGAGCGGGAATATCTTGTCCTACTGCAGACTCAACGTGTACTCCTTTGTTCTGCTTAAGCTCATGTGTCAATGGCCCTCATACACACCCAGCTTTCTGCCTTTCAGACCCCATGGCGGAGAGGGAGGGTCCTTCCACTGCAGCACAAAGTGGGGCACTTGCAGTCACATCACCTGTGTTCACGGTGGAGCGGATCTACTGCCCTTGTAGGGCTGATGCATTGCAAGGGGCTGAACCTCCTGCACTGTCTCCTCTTGGTGTAAATAAACACTGTGCCACCTGAGCCTGATGTGTGTGTTGTCTGTCCTCAGTGACCTTGAGTCATGCACTGGTCTCTTCCCTGGGAGGCACGTATCTGCCTTTTGACCTTGGCTGCACAGCCTGGACACCCAGCGAATGGTGAAACAATCTCCGTGTTTTGCACCTTTTACTGTGGCAGCCAGTGCCTCCAATTCCTGAGCTTTGCTGGGACTTTGTAGGGCATTAGCTGTTTCTCCTCAGCAGAGTCATGCATGCTTAACCACTGGGATATGTTCTGAGAAATGCATCGTTAGGTGACTTCATTGTTGTGTGAACATCGTAGAATGCACTTACACAAACCTAAATGGTATAGCTTGCTACACACCTATGCTATATGGTGTAGTCTATTGCTCCTAGACTACAAAGCTGTACAGCATGTTACTGTACTGAACGTTGTAGGCAGTTGTAACACAAATGGTAAGAATTTGTGGTATCTAAACAAACTTAAATATAGAAAACAGTAAAATCACAGTATAAAAGATAGAAAATGGAATGTGTATATACGGCACTTACCATGAATGGAGCTTGCAGGACTGGAGGCTGCTGTGGGTGAGTGGGGAGTGAACGTGAATGGCTAGGACATTACTGTATACTTTTATACAACTGGCAGCACAGTAGGTTCGTTTACACCAGCCAGCGTCACCATAATCTCGCGAGTAATGTGTCACACTACAATGTTACAATGGCTATGACCTCCTTAGGTGATAGAACACTTTCAGCTCCATTATATAGAATCTTCCGGGACCACGCTGTACATACGGCCCATTGTTGACCGTTATGTGGGGCGTGACTGGCTTCCCTTCTGTAGACACTCACCACTGTACTTCTCCCAGTGTTGGTCTCATTGTTCTTGGCTCTGCCGTGTCAACTGCCATCTTCTTGACTGCCACTTTCATATATTTTGATTCAAGGTTACAGGTATTTGGTCTTTTTTCCAAGATTCTATTTGTTATTACTATTGTACTATTGTGTCCTCAGCACCAACCACAGTATCTGGCACATAGTAGGGACTCAAACAGCTGGTTTCTTTTTTCTGAGACAGGTTTCACTCTGTTGCCCAGGCTGGAGTACAGTGGCATGAACACGGCTCACTGCAGCCTTGACCTCCTGGGTTCAAGGGATTCTCTCACCTCAGCCTCCCAAGTAGTTGGGACCACAGGTGTGTGCCACTGTGCCCCACTAATTAAAAAAAAAGTTTTTTGGAGAGATGGGGCCTCACCCTGTTGCCCAGGCTGGTCTCGAACTTCTGGGCTCAAGGAATCTTCCTGCCTTGGCCTCCCAAAGTGCTGGGATTACAGGTGTGAGCCACCATGCCCAGTCTCAACTATCTGTTTTATGAGAGGAAGAATTTCTTAGGACCTACTGTAATTTGGGGCCAATCTTTTTCTGAGAATTTCCGCAATGTTCATGGTTGTGATAGGGATTAAAGATATAGCAGGGATGGCCATCTGGGGGAAACTAGAGGAATTCAGGTAAGATGATGGTGGTTACCACTTCCGATTTGTCAGACCAGAGACAATTCATTATCTTGAGTGCTGTACATTTCCATCCTTGGATTGTTTTTATTCTTCTATCACTTCAGCTTCATTCTCCTCCAAGCTCATATTTCCAGAAATAAGTTACAGCCTCCACACCTGGGCATCAGCTGGTTGCACTTCTTCTTTGTGGTCCACTTGAGTGTGACTCTTCCATGTGTTATTTTGCAAGGGTTATCAAAATTTAGGTCATTTGGGAGAAATGGCATTTGCCATGAATTAGAAGGAAGAAGCTCATAAAACAGTTATAATTTATCAGAGAACTCTTCCCTGACTCACTCTACCCTTGTTGGGTCCTTTTATTAAGATATTCTCAAATCTTACGTATGCTTCCTGTGCAGCACTTGTTAGAACTTGTCACACAGGTTTTCAAAATATCTTTTGGTGGCTTTCATTAGACATTAAGTTTCTTGAGGTCAGGGACCATGTCTGTCTTTTTTGCTATGTTTCCAGCACTCAGCACAGTACTCAGAACACAAAGTTGCTCAGTGGCTATCTGCTGAATCAATGAGTGTGGGAGCAAAGCCCAGGCTGCTCAAATGTATGTGCTGATGGCATTTATGTGCAGGTAAATAGCTCTTATCCACAGCTTACCTGATTCTACTGTCCAAGCATCAGCACCCTATGACTAAATAAGCAATCAGATGTATTTTATGGGGACTAATTTTCTGAAGTTGGCTCAGGAGGGAAAAAATGGAGACCTGACATGAAATTAATTTATAAATCAGTTTATTTACAGATTTTATCTTTCTTAAAGTACATTTCAGTTAACAAATCTATTTACACAGGTATACATGGGAATTCATCCCAGTTATTTTACAGATCGTACTTACAAACCACACCCTTAAGTGTTCGGTGCAAAATTGCACTGGATGTGACTATTGGCTGAAAATGGCCTGATGACCAGGCTATTTACACGCACACAGTAAACGGGTTTATTTTTTCATGTCTGCACAGTACAGTACACACAAGGAGGCTGAACCTCCCAGAGAATGCTTTGCAATGTGTTTGCCAAGAAGGCTTTGCAAAGTCCAGAAGGAAAAGCTATTAAACATAGGTTAATTAAAATGACAGTACCTCCTTTACATCAGTTTACATTTTTTCTTCACATTTTTATAATACAAAGATATTTTATTGAATTGCTGCACAACCAGTTGAAGATGATTTGTAAACATGTAAATTCCTACAATTTGCATTAAATGTCATTGTAGTTTCTATAATTTGCTCTTTGAATTAATGTTTTATTCACTAGTATTCTTAAGGTAGTAAAAGGAAGATGTAAGTTTGTATTTCTTGCAGAAAAGTTATGAGTCTCTAATGCTGTGCTACAGAAATTCTTTTGCGAGTACACACTTTATTCAAGTATTGCAAAAAGCTAAGGCCACTTTTTTTTCAAGACAAGAAAGTGAACAGAATTGTTTTTATCAATAGGCCACAACACTCTTATGAGCAATGAAATCTCTTTTGAAAGATAATTTCTCAGAGACCTGTAGTCACAGAAGGAATTTTCTTTTCTTTTAGGTAAAAGAAAAAGAAATTACCTTCCTTATTAACTACGTTTGAGCTCTCCCCACTTTTCCCTATGGTAAAAATTCCTGTGTAGACCTGAAGAGGGAATCTATACCCTGTACTTGTTTAACCCAGAGTTAACTACCCTGGATAGCACAAATTGTTTCGGACTCAGAAGTAAATCTGAAGCCTGTATGTTGGTTTACTGCTAAATTCTGATAGTGCTATTCTAAAAGATATTACTGCTGATGCAAAGATATTTTTCTTAGAGGAATTATGAAGGAAGAGTGAAAGAGGATGAGGGTGTAGGGAGAAGGAACAAAGATTAGAAAGAGGGAATATTTAGGTTCTTGATTAAGAGGCAGAGCTGATTTAAAAGATACCAATATGGAACGAGTGGCTGGGTATCCACATCTATCTTTCTTAATCCTAAGAATAAAGCCATTTCAATTAGATCCAAATAGTTAATAAGAAATCTGCTAATTATGGATTCTTTTTTTTTTTTTTTTTGCTACCAAACTACAGATAACCATTTCTAGAAAAGAATAAGACTGATCCATTTCTGCCTCTCATGTGGAGCCTAGGATTCTTCAGATAGTAAAGACAGTTGGAGTCTGTCAGGACAGCTACTGCCACATTCTTGGCAGCATTTCTTACCAGATTGCTGATTCCATGACTTGTATTTTTTTTTCTTTTTCTGGAGTCATAATTTCAGAAAGAGTAAAGATAAACTTTCTTATTAAAAACTGGTTTTAGGTCCAAATAATGAAGATGTAGAAAAACAACCTACAGTCCCATTATACCATTTTGAAATTCATTTATAAAAAATTTACAGCAGCTGTAAAGTTTCTGTATCGTAAGGACAACGTGATCCTACAAACAGCCAAAGGATGTAGACAAGATGTTTTTCTGTCTTCCAAATAACACAAACTGAAAAGAAAAGCCTTTGCTTTTCCTTGGCCACATAAAACTAGTATTTCCACACTACTGGTTAATAACCCCAAGAAACCTTTGCTTCTCTTAGTCAATTTGCTCATTATGGCTACAAGACTACAGCTCAACATCACAAGCCCAGAAGAAATGCTGGTAAGACATCAATCTGAGCATTTCCCGAGACCCAATCACAACATTTCAGTGCTTTCCTTATTTGTCAAGAGCTATCATACCAGTCATTGTGCAAAATGCAAATATTCCAATGATTATTTCAGTACATTTCTTAAACGACAAGATGAAACCCAAGAGGAATGGGAGTGTGCATAGTGAAATATTTAAGATGCAAAGGCAAGTTTGGAGGGAAGATGCAGAAATAAACGAACGTGCACACTTAAAGATTATACCATCTTTGGGGTTTTTCTAATATACTTTGAAGCTACAACATTCCAGGATATTTGTAAATATGAATCCAGTAGATGTCTTGTATCATGCTTCTAACCAGGACCTTCAATATTAAGGCATTTACATTCACGCCTAAGAGTATCCACATTCTTCTAGATTACTTGAAGAGGGACAGGACTGATGAACAGAAACCAGTCAAGAAGGCAGGGTACTGAGGTCCCAGGAGAGCATCTCTTATGCTCTAATGTAGCAGCTGGAGTCTATAGATTTTTTTTCAGATGCAGGTAATAGTTGTGAGAAGCAATGCTGCAAGAGAGGCAGAGTTAAATTGTACAGTGTTTTTAAATCATTTTATCCCACTGCTGCTACTGCAGGTGATCTGGAAAAGCCCATCTTCGTTTCACTGAATTAAAATGACTTCTTCAATATGTGTATTGGTTTGTTAAAACCACAGGTTCCTGTGCAAAGACTATGAACCATAGAAGCTTCAAGATGGAGGTTTAACTATTACAAGATGAATCTTTCACTTCTGAATAGGGACACACATTTTCAACTTAATAATTTATCTTAAAATAAATTAAAAAATGTTCCATAGCGCAAAACAAGCACACAAACAATAGACAATATCTTTTTGTCTTTGGTGCACACACTCATTTCCTAAATCATTCAAGTAACAGCATCTCTGACTTCTTGGGGAAAGATGGGAGTTGAAGGTTTGCAGGCCAAAATGAATTATTTCCACTTTGCCATGCCTGGATGCCTGAGATGGTCCTGAGTATCTGTGATTCTGGGAGCAGCTGGTAGAGATTCAGAACGAGTAAGAAAAGTGCAGGAGTAAACCAAGGGGTAAAAGAACCAGCCCTGCATTGGTCCTTTGAGCCCAGTCTTCAGTAGGGGCATTTCTTTGTTTTCATGCCCACACAGAGAACACTAAACATAATGCAGAGGTTTAAAATTCTTTAGATGGTGCTCAGAAAGCAAGGCTACCACTTATTCCTGTTAGCCTGACAGTCCACTTGGTGCTGCTCAACTACAATAATGGAAGAAAATGGTCTTCAAAAAGAAATGAAATAAACTCCAGAATGTGAAGTTGGCAGACATTATTAAGCTTGCCTATTTTAGAAGTGGTTAAGGGTTTAATACTGTTTAGAGACTATAATGTCCATTTATGACTTCCATGGTATAGACCAGAATTACATTTCAAAAGTGATGTGATGCATTTATCTATACCTCTCTCACTTGACTTCAGACTCAAAGAAGTGATACCCTAGTCTAAACTCAGAGGTAAGTCAGGTGTTTCTGGCCCTCTGAGACCTAGTAGGGGTGTTAGCAAAAGGTGTAGGATTACACTGTGCAACCCTGCCCACTGAAAATAACCCATTAATCCAGTGGATAGTCTCGAAAGGCAAAGGCTGTAATACCAGGTGTACCACATTGTCCTATGAACTCCATACTGGTAGTCTTTAAGAATAAGTACAAGGTCCAGAAGCACTCTTGCTATGATGGCAATGGGTGTACATCAGGAGGCAGAAAGGCCCAGGACTCACATTAGCACTCAGCGTTCGATTTATTTGCAAGATGTCACACAAGTAGCATTCTCCCCTGCTTTTCACTGATCTGATTCAGAACATCAATAGTATCTTTGATCAGGGTCTCAAAGATCCCGTCGGCTAGCTGCATTTTCACACACAACTCATCCTCATCATAGTTCACCCACTGTGCCTCCTCCTCATGGAGCTCCTGAACCTAGGATTTAGAAGACAGTAAGGTTAGAAAATTCCTGTCATACAAAAGCTAGAAAATATAATTGCTGACTTTGTAGTCCTATCCATAGGAATACAGCCCAAGGAAATAAACCAGAGAAAAAAGATAATTCATATGATATCAATACCCCTTTTAAAATTGCAAAAAGTTGAAAAAACCTCAATTGCCAAATATCAAAATGACTTCAAAAATAACATTTGACAATATTCGAGTATTTCATATATATTAAAGATTACCAGTACGTTGTCAATGTCAATGTAAGGGAATATGTATTCCATAAGGAATTCCATAACATAAGAGAATAAGGAATTTAATGGGAGGAAAACACAAAATATTAGACAGAAATGTTCCTCTACTTACAATGGAGTTATGTCCAATAAATTCGCAGTAAATTGAAAATATCATTAAGTCAAAAATGCAGTGAATACACCTAACTTACTGAACATATAGCTTAGCCTAGTCCATCTGAAACATGCTCAGAGCATGTATATTGGTCTACAGTCGGGCAGAATCATCTGCATCACAGTCCACAGGAGAGTATCGGTGTTTACCCTCATGATGGTGTGGCTGACTGCAAGCTGTGGCTCACTGCTGCTGCCCCCATACCACTTATCACTGGCCCAGGAAAAGATCCAAATTCAAAAATCGAAGTACTGTTTCTACTGAATGTGTGTTGCTTTCATACCATCGTGATGTTGAAAAACAGTAAGTCGAACCCTCATTAAGTAGGGGACATCTGTATATGGATTTACAATTATAAAATGCATATATCGAAAGACAATACTGAATGTGACTCTGGGGTATTATAATAAATGAATAACACTTGTTATAAATAAATTTAACCTTAGGGTATTTTTCAAATGTAATATTGCTGAAGTTTATTTTAAAGTCACTGTTATATTAATACAATACTATTTTTGCATTTTAGGATTCTTATTAGGTAAATAAAAACTAATCAAGTAGAAATAACCTCCCCAGATTTATTGCTTGTTTATAATACATGGGAAAAAAACCTACTTTATTCTAAAAGAAACGCATTAGATTGGCTGGGTGCGGTGGCTCACGCCTGTAATCCTAGCACTTCAGGAGGCCTAGGCGGGTGGATCACCTGAGGTCAGAAGTTGGAGATCAGCCTGGCCAACATGGCGAAACCCCATCTCTACTAAAAATACAAAATCTGCCAGGCATGGTGGCACGCGCCTGTAGTCCCAGCTACTAGGGAGGCTGAGGCAGGAGAATCGCTTGAACCCAGGGGGCGGAGGTTGCAGTGGGCCAAGATTGCGCCACTTCACTGTAGCCTGGGCGACAGAGTGAAACTCTGTCTAAAAAACAAACAAACAAACAAACAAAACACATTAGATTTGCTATACAAAATGACATTGTGAATGGGATGGAGGCCAGATAAGGAAGTGAACCCTGATCTCAAGTTACAAATTCAGCAAAGTTAATTGCAGTGACAGGGGTCTCTAACTAGAAGTCTTACTTGGCAAAAAAGCCAAGTGACAACATGCTCCTGGCTTGCCCTGATCATAGTTTCATCTTTAAAAAAGCAGAGAAAGTGGGCCGAGCGCGGTGGCTCAAGCCTGTAATCCTAGCACTTTGGGAGGTGGAGGCGGGTGGATCACGAGGTCAGGAGTTCAAGACCACCCTGACCAATGTGGTGAAACCCTGTTTCTACTAAAAATACAAAAATTAGCCGGGTGTGGTTGTGTGCACCTGTAATCGCAGCTACTCAGAGAGGCTGAGGCAGGAGAATCGCTTGAACCCGGGAGGCGGAGGTTGCAGTGAGCCAAGATTGCGCCACTGCACTCCAGCCTAGGCGACAGAGTGACTCCATCTCAAAAAAAAAAAAAAAAGAGAAAGTGAAGAGGGGAACTTGTACTCTGGTTTGCCTTATAAGGAAACGAGAAGACCCTAGCAAAAAAGAGACTACATCATCCTGAAGCTTGAGAGAGTAAGAGAGGGGAAGAACAGTATTGTCCAACATATATCCCTTGGCTGGAGTTGACAAATATGTAACAGGGTGGCTGCCACATTCTTTCTCTTTTAGAAAGGTTGTTTGGAGGATATGTAAACATTTATTCCTCTGTTCCCTAATGTACCACCAAAAAGGGTTCTATGGCCAAATAAAGTTTTGGAGAACTCCCTCTGGGAGAGTTACATTGTACTTAAGCCTATGAGACAGAAGCCCACCAGTAAAGAAACTTGTTTAACTCAGCGTTTCCCATATTTATTTGACCACAGAATCATGGGTATCTATGAAATACTTGTCAACCTACCATGGAATTGGTGTTCCTCTCTTATGAAGGATGCTATAATAAACAGCCTAATATAAGACTTCTTGAACTTGTGCTGAGGGATGGTCTAGGTGTGTGCACAAAAAATTTCACATCCCCAATGAATTTGTTATTCAAAGTTGCGCAGCTTTCCTTTCTATAACAGTTCTTTTAGTCCCCCACCCCGCCCCACTTTTTTTTTGAGACAGGGTCTCACTCTGTCACCCAGGCTGGAGTGCAGTGGCGCGATCTCAGCTCACTGTAACCTCCACCTCCCGGGCTCAAGCTATCTAGCCTGCCTTGGCCTTCCAAAGTGCTGGGATTACAGGCATGAGCCATGCTTCCCAGCCTCTCTTGGCCTGTAATATTAAATCTGTTCTTTGAGCAATTTCCTCCACAATAACAAAATTTAGGAAACGCTAAGGAAATCTTTTGTGCACTTGCAGTAGAAATATATGCTCATGACATTTTTTATTCTCTCTCTCGGTGTAACCTCAATGCAGCCCCCACTGAAATGTAAGATTTCAGTGTTGGCAAAAGCTTTGTTCCCACTTAAGAACAGGAACTATTTCTCTGTCAGTCAGTAAGAACATGAACTTTTCCATTTCTCTTTGGCCTTTAGAGCTCAGAGCCCAATTTGGATCTTCAACTATAACAACTGGGGGATCTCATAGCCTGCAAATTTGCCTCTATTTTTTTTCCTTCTGATCTTCAGAGTCTATTATATTCTATGACTCATTTCCCCGATCCTGCTCCTGAAGATATATGTATGTATATGTAAAAATTAATACATTTAAAATATAAACAGCTTAATTAATTACATCTAAAAGACTGACAGTTTTTTGTTTTGTTTTGTTTTTTTGGGAGCGGAGGAGGGGACAGGGTATTAGGCTGGTGGAATAGAGAAATGTAGTAAATAGAATGTGGCCCAATTTCAGCAAGCAGATGCCAGGGTCTTTCACTGTATCCTTGTGAACAAGTTGGGAAAAAAGAGACAGGTTAGGTGGATTTACACTTGTTTGAGACGGGAGTCTCGCTCTGTCACCCAGGCTGGAGTGCAGTGGTGCCATCTCGGCTCACTGCAACCTCCACCTCCCGGGTTCAAGTGATCCTCCTGCCTCAGTCTCCCGAGTAGCTGGGATTACAGGCATGCGCCACTATGCCCGGCTAATTTTTGTATTTTCAGAGAGATGGGGTTTCGCCATGTTGGCCAGGCTGCTCTCAAACTCCTGACCTCAGGTGATCCATCTGCCCCGGCCTCCCAAAGTGCTAGGATTAGGTGAGCCACCGTGCCTGGCTAATTTACACTTTTTTGATTAAAGGACAGCTCTCAACCTGGAAGGGAGTTTCTGCCTCAAAGACTCGGAGTTTTTCCTCTGTGCTCCCATTCTATCTTCTTCATATTCCATTACAGCAATTATCATGCTAAATTATATACTGTGTATCTGTTTTCCCACTAGGCTGTGAGCTCTTAAAGGGCCGTTTCTTTTTATTTATGATTCCCTCATGACTAGGACAGTGCAAATAGAAGGTGCTATATAAATATATGGCATATAGAATAGATAAGTTTTGTGAATGCTGAAAGGCTGTCTTTAGCTCTACTTCATTGTTTTTAGCAATGACCTAGATGAAGGCAGGTACATCAATTTTAGAAATGACACGAAGCTGGGAAATATAATAATTATGTTCAAAGAAAGAATCAAGAAATGTGGTGGTAGCCTGGAACAATGGGCCACATTTAACAAGATGAAGGAATAAATAAGGTTCTGTAATAGGGTCCAAAAAAATCACTACAAAAGCACAGGTTGAGCACAGGTTGGTCTTGGGGTTTTCCTCAGCTCCTGTAAGTACTATAAGTAAGATACAGGTAAAAAAAAAAAAAAAATCATAAACTGTACTAATCAAAATGTACTATCTAGAAAAAAATAGGTTGAATGACTACTAATTAAATAATACACGAGGCTGGTCATGGTGATGCATCCCTATAATCCTAGTGCTTTGGAAGACCGAGGCAGGAGGATCCCTTGAGCCCAGGAGTCCAAGGCTGCAGTGAGCTACCATCATGCCACTGCACTCCAGCCTGGGTGACAGAACAAGACCTTATATCTAAAAACAAAAACAAAACCATGAAACATTATAAGGCTAACTCTGAGCACTGTATTTAAAGAGGGACACTGACAGAGCTACAGTTGATGTTGAAGGGACTCAAAACTATATCAGACAACAGGAGACAATACTAATGTTTTATAAGGAGAAAAGACTCGGGTCAAACATGATAGCTATTTCAAAAGGGTGTAGAAAAAATTAAAGTTGTTACGTAAAGCCCCAAAGCTGTAGAAGCAAATTGTAATTAATTGTGTGAAAGCCAACTTAGGCTTAATATGAGAAAGACGTAGAGACAGGAGGAACTCAGGAGTGCTGAGTGTCCTTCTCATCAGCTCCCAGGCTATAAAGGAGACTCAATCATTAGCTAGGTGGTCCTACTACAAGATTTGTCATCTTAGGTGCAATTCTACCTACAGTACGGAGATTTTTCAAGGCTACTGTACATAAAGGTTATACAAACGGTGCTCTAATTACTTGCTACTCATTCCACAGCATCTATACTTTGAGAATGTACTGCTAAAAATAGCTCAAATTCTTAGCTAACCTAAGATATAAATTAATCAATGCCTTTGTGAAAGAAAAAGGAGGAGTGAATGAGAACTAGAGGTGAAAGAAAGATTTCTCATTTGGCTAACAGAGGCCTTTATGTCTAAAAAATTATTTGCATTTTATTCACCTCAAATAATGCCTGAAGACACAAATATAGTTAGATTGATCAGGGACATCCTCAGCCCAAGCAACAACTAAAATATACATTTTCTTAAATTGGAAGAAGCAACTGTTTATTATGAAATGTTTAGTAAGATAGTTTATCATGTTACAAATGTTTTAAAAGGGGGTAATTAAGATTTTGATAAAAGAATCACCACAATCAAGTGGGATTTATTGCATACACAATCAATAAATATGATACACCACATTAACAAAATGAAGGCTAAAAATCAGAGGATCATTTAAATAAATGCAGAAAAAGCCTTTGATACCCTTTCATGATAAAAACTCTCAACAGATTGGTATAGAGGAAATAATACCTCAGTAGAAAGGCCATATATGACAAACCCAGAGCTAACATAATTCTCAGAAGTTGTTTTGAACATGTGAAATTTGAGATGTCTAATAGACATCCAAATGGAGATACTGAGTAGGCAAATGGCTATATGCATCTGGAGTCAAGCAAGAGTCCTAGGCTGGAGATATGAATTTGGGAGTGGTGAACATACAGATCGTAGTCAAAGCCATGAGACTGAGAAGGAGTGTAGACAAATAAAGAAGAGGTCCATGGGCGGATTCCAGGAGCATGCCAACGTTTCAAGGTGAGGATGAACCAACAAAGGAGACCAAGGAGCAGCAGCCAGTGAGGGAGCAGAAAGCCAGGTTTCAAGGAAAAGGGAGGGATCAACTGTGTTGAATGCTGCTGATGGGTCAAGTAACACAGGAACTGAGATTTACCACTGGGTTTATTAATCCAAGCAGATTTGGTGGCATGGATGAGGTAAAAGCTTGACTGGAGTTTGGTTTCATGAAAGACAGATTAGGGAGTGTAAAAATGGACATATTAAAGGAGTTTTATTGTAAAGGGAAAATTGGAGGGGGAAGTGATGACAAAAGAGTTATTTTAGCTTTAAAGAAATATGCAGTTGGTATGCTAATGGAAAAGATTCAGTAGAGAAAATGTATAATGCAGGGGAGGTGACGGCCTATGCTTATTATTAGTCCACGTGCTTTTGCCTTCAAGAATGCTGTATCAGGTGGCGGATTAAAACTGCTACACCTGAAATAGCTTTAAGTGCAAGGAAAAAATTACTGTGAATCAATGAAAATAATTATATTAATAATATCTAATATTTTTGAGAGCTCCTTAGACGCCACTTAATACATATTAGATCTTGGTTAATCATCCCAACTCTACGAGGTTGCTACTTTAAAGAGCGGGAGACTGAGAAAGAGAGGTGAGAGAACTCACCCAAAATCACATTGTTAATAAGTGGTAAAGACAAGACTGGACACTTACAAGCTGTTTGATTCCAGAGACCTTGCTCTTAACTGCTTATGCCATTCTCTCCATTTATAAAAGAATCCCCATGAGAGAACTTTGGGGTTTATTACATGCAAAAATACTGAAGGAGGCTCAGGAAGATTCAGAAACTTTTAAAACTAGAGATCCTAAGCAAAATTCCCAATAGTCAAAACTCTAGAAAAACAATAAAAAAAATCCATTTTATAGGAAAAGACGACTTCATTTTATCTATAGTATTGGGCTGTCCAAAATATTAACCACTGTCTTCTCCTGCTCTTTTGAACTACAATATCCAAATATTAATTATAGATAAAATTTGAAAAACTCTTGGAATATATCAAAAAACAACAAAAAACAACTCTACAAGAAAACTACAGCTGTCAAGAATCAGTTCCAGCAGAAATGGTAAAGATAATGCCAAAAAAGTCCTCATATAAATATGTAGATGTATTAGATAAAATATAACAAAAATATTTGTATATTTAAAATATATATATTTGTGTATATTTAAAATATATATTTGTATATATTTTGTATATATTTTAAAATATATATTTGTATATATTTTAAAATATATATTTGTATATATTTTAAAATACATATTTGTATATATTTTGTATATATTTTAAAATATATATTTGTATATATTTTGTATATATTTTAAAACATATATTTGTATATATTTTGTATATATTTTAAAACATATATTTGTATATAAAATATAAATTTGTATATTTAAAAATATAACAAAAGAAATTCTGAGAAAGGAGGGAAAATCCTAAGTAACAAATAGTGATTTAAAAGAGAGGCAAGCGCTATGACTACCTAAGGGAGGAGTTACGAGCCATGGAAAGAGAATTAAGGCCAAAGATGTCTAAAGAAGTTCCATAGAGAATTGGGAAAGCTGGAAGAAGCAATCTTTTAAAAGACAATCGCTGAGAATTTTCCAGAACTGAGTAAAGATATGAATCTATAGATTCAATAAGCACAAGGAGTCTAAAGCAGAATAAAAACAAATCCACATTTAGACATATCCAGAAAAATTACAAAATACACGCACACACACACACAATCTTAAATGGAAAACAGAAAAGACCAATTCCCCATAAAGAACTGTCAGATTTCTCAAAAGCAACAAGAGAGGTCAGAATGATATAAAAGTTAAAAAAGAAATTACTTAAGCAGATAGGGTAAGGAAGTCCTTGGTAAGGTTTTCCTTTTAATGAAAAGCAGCCCCCAAATCATTTTTTTTTTCTAACGAAGAGCAGCCTGTAAAATCAAGCTGCAGACACAGACAAACAAGCTGGAAGCTTGCACAAGCGAATGCCGGCAATTGTGCCAATAGAAAAAACTACCTGTGGAATAGGCCTGTTCAAAATGGCAGCTCCATCTTCTCTTCTCTTTGCCACAGGCACAGTAAGGAGCAGGCAAGATGGCACTGGCCAAGTAGAAAATCTATTTGCATAATAAGATTAGGGTGGGGTGACCAGCCTTCCCCACACACCAGTAAACATCACACCTGGTGGAACCAATCTGTGGGCCCTATGTAAATCAGATACCACCTCTTAAAGCCTGCCTATAAAATCTGCTGCGGTCCACCGCTTTTCCTTTTCCGGAACACCTCTCTTTCATAAAAGAGAGAGCTGCTCTCCTCTCTCATTTCTTCTGCCTATTAAACTTTCCACTCCTTAACCCACTTCATGTATGTGTGTCTGTGTCGTTAATTTTCTCAGCTCGAGACGACGAACCCTGGGTATTCACCGCAGACAATGATGCTGCTTCAAAATTACAATGAGATATCTTCAAACTGCTTAAGTAAAAAGAGCTATCAACTTAAAATTCTATATACAGCTAAAATATAACTCAAAAGTAAGAGCTGAAATAAAGACATTTTAAAGACTGAGAGTTTACATTAAAGGCCTGAAGTTAATGAAATACTAAGTGTGTACTTTAGGTAGATGCAACCGAGCTCAGAATGAAGGAAAAGGATGCAGAAACAATGCACCTATATTATTTTCTATTCTTTTTTATACTTTAAAAATATTTCATAATTAAACATGTAAAAGACTTAGAAAAATAACCAATAATGGGTGAAAAGTGTAACAAAATCATAGAGCAAAATAAGCTCATTCTTTTAGTAAAAACTTAAAACATGGCTAATAATTCCCATAGCCCTTGTTACAGTCTTGTTAAAATGTGGGGGGTTGGCCAGGTGCGGTGGCTCCCGCCTGTAATCCCAGCACTTTGGGAGGCCGAGACAGGTGGATCACCTGAGGTCAGGAGCTTGAGACCAGCCTGGCCAACATGGTGAAACCCCGTCTCTACTAAAAATACAAAAATTAGCCAGGCATGGTGGCATGCGCCTGTAATCCCAGCTACTCCGGAGACTGAGACAGGAGAATCGCTTGAACGCGGGAGGCGGAGGTTGTAGTCAGCCGAGGTGGTGCCACTGCACTCCAGCCTGGGTAACAAAGCGAGACTCTGTCTCAAAAAAAAAAAAAAAAAAAAAAATGTCAAGGGTGTTAGGCCTCAGTGGCAGGCCCGCCCTCCTTTCACTCTAATGTTCCCCTACCTTTCTGACTGTGGGTCTTAAGGCCCTCCCATGAGAGGGTCCTACCCAATACCTCGGGGGAAGGAATGCTGATGTCATGAAGCTTTCAGAAAAACCCAAGAGGAAAGAGTTCAGGGAGCTTCTGGATAGCTAAACCTGGAGGTTCCTGGAGGGTGGCAGCCCAGGGAAGGCATGGAAGTTCTGTGCCCCTTTCCCATACTCCACCCTATGCGTCTCTGTATCCTTTGCAATATCCTTCCTAATAAACCAGTAAACCTAAGTAAGTGTTTACTGAGTTCTGTGAGCTACTCCATCAAATTAATTAAACCCAAAGGTGGATCTTGGGAGCCCCAACTTGAAGCTAGTCCATCAGAAGTTCTGGAGGCCTGGACTTGCAACTGGTATGTGTGTGTGGAGGGGGCAGGGGCAGTCTTGGGGACTGAGCACTCACTCTGTGGGATGTGACACTATATCTGGGTAGGGAGTATCAGAACTGATTCAGAGGATACCCAGCTGGTGTCCACTGCTTGGTGTGTGGGGGAAAAGTCCACACACATATGGTCACAGAAGTTTTCTTGTGTGGTGATGATTGTTGTAATGTGAGAGTAGAGGAAGTGGTTTGAGAAAACTTTTACGTGTTATTAAAAAAATTGTTTTAAATCTCAATCCCCCTAAAATGTAAAAACATTAGAATCTGCAAATACAAGGTTTACCAAATCTAATTACGGGAGAGGAGACTAGTTCATTTAGCATTTCTTGTTAATAATTAGCTCAAGAAGCTGACAGTATCATTTTGTTAAAAAAAAAAAATTAAGAAGAACGAGCTCATGCAAAAAGTTATATAGGTCAGGTCTCTCTGTAGGAAGCTAAAAAATATTTTACAACCAGCAAAGGGGATAGTCACATAATATATACTTTATTATTATTGTTTACCAGTTGCTAAATTGCTTCAATTCTTATGCACAGTACTCCCCTCACCCAAGCTATAATAACCTTACCCCTGCAAAAGAAACATTTTGTTTAGTATTTGAGAATTTCTGATAACTGTTAGAGAGATGTCTGCTTAACTGACCCTGTTTGGCACCTACTGGAAGCCTCTGCTGTCAGGGTACTGATATGGTTTGGCTGTGTCCCCACCTAAATCTCAACTTGAATTGTATCTCCCAGAATTCCCACGTGTGTGGGAGGGACCCAGGGGGAGGTAATTGTATCATGGGAGTCTTTCCCATGCTATTCTCGTGATAGCAATTAAGTCTCACAAGATCTGATGGGTTTATCAGGGGTTTCCACTTTTGCTTCCTCCTCATTTTCTCTTACTGCTGCCATGTATTCATCTTTAAGATCTGAGCTCAAATGTCACTTCCTCAGAGAAGCCTGCCTTGACCATCCTCATTATATCAGCTTTCTGTGGTTTTAACAGCTCCCTATTCTTCCATTTTTATGCTTAACTTACACACTTGTGTGTAAACGATATATTAATGGCTGGTTTCTGCCTTCAAACTGGAAATCTATGAAGGTGGGGTCTGTGTCTGTTTTGCTTACTATTGTTAACATCAGTCCTTAATTAGCACAATTTTTGACTCAATGTATATACAGAGGTGATTTATAGGGGATATCATCAATTTAGCTGATAGGTTAGATGAATGCCTCTTAATATGCTTTTTTCTTTAATTCCTAAGAAGTAAAGGAAGTAACAACTTGGAAATTAATAACAATTCAGACTTTAAAACATGATAGAAATAGGAGAACAAATTCACTTTCTTGAGATGTGAAGATCTATGAAGAATTAGTTGATTAAAATCTTGTCTCTTATTTTACTGGGCAAGTCACTTAACATCTTTGAATCTAAATTTCCTCATTTGTAAAACAAAGAATAACATTAGTCCTTCCTACCTCATGTAATTATTGTGAGGATCAAATAAGGCATAAGACCCTGGGCGCGGTGGCTCATGCCTGTAATCCCAGCACTTTGGGAAGCCAAGGCAGGCGGATCACTTGTGGTCAGGAGTTTGAGACCAGCCTGGCCAACATGGCGAAATCCCATCTCTACTAAAAATACAAAAATTAGCTGGACGTGGTTGCAGGTGCCTGTAATCCCAGCTACTCGGGAGGTTGAGGCATGAGAATCACTTGAACCTGGGAGGCAGAGGCTGCAGTGAGCAGAGATTGTGCCACTGCACTCCAGCCAGGGTGACAGAGCGAGACTGTGTCTCAAAAAAAAAAAAAAAAAAAAAAAAAAAATCAAATAAGGCATAAGAATGATAAACTATAAAATACTAAGCAAATGTTATCTAGTACAGTTATTACTGAGTAAATGAAACACTAGAGAGGTACATACATGAGAACGGTGATAAATTTAAGTATTACACTTTTTTTCATTATATAAATGTCAATATAGATAAAAGGTCCAGAATTAAAATGTTTAGAGTGAAACCTGAATTTTTCTTTTTTTCTTTTTTGATAAACACTTTCCTAATGTTACAGAAATATATTGCAAAACCAAATAAATCCTATCCAGGGAATGCTCTGGATAATGATAATAGTGATGATGATGAGGTAACAGCTATTATTTACTGAGTTGTATATGAGGAACTATTCTAAGTGCTTTACACATATACTTATTTAATTTTCTTAATAATTTTATCAGGTAAGTACTATTATTGTTACCTTCACTTTGCACAAAAATGTTAGATAAATTTGTCCAAGATTACACATCAAGAGATTTAAACATGGGCAGTCAGGCTCCAGAGTCCACACTGGTCTCTTTTCAATTCACTACCCTAAACTTTGCTTCCATTTGAGTAAATTTCTCAAGTTCTACATAAAATACTATTGATCAAGTTAAATGTTCATCTACTGAGTACAAAAGAAAATAGTTAACAAAACTGAGGGGTAGAAATGCAGCAAGTAAAGGCTTTAAGATTTTAATACCATAGACTTAAGAATAAGTCTATCCCTTTTCCTTTTAGAATCTAACTGCATTCTGAGTTTAAAAGATATGGTCAAAATAAAAACAGTTTGGTTGTATACACTGACCAGGATATGATCCACTCGGTCTCTTTTCTTTCTTCCAAATTTCATCATTTTCTGCCAATCTGTTTTGTGGTTTGGCTCCTTTTTAAGACTGAACAACTTGAGTACTTCACTTGCTATGAAGCTCTGTGGAAATAAGACAAATACATGAAACACAAACAACAGAAATTCCTGAGTTTCATGTGTTTACAATGCAGTAAACAGATTCATGATAAGAATATAATATTTACAATAAAATTATCATACAAATTTCTTCCACTTACAGTTCCACATAGCAATTTGAAGGGAAAAGCATTCCAAACGCTGAGACTTTATTCACTTACGCAACATATAAAAGTAAAACCTAGCTGGGCACGGTGACTCACGTCTGTAATCCCAGCACTCTCTGAAGCCAAGGCAGGAGAATCACTTGAGCCCAGGAGTTTGAGACCAGCCTGAGCAACATAGTGAGAGACCTCATCTCTACAAAAAATATATAAAATTAGCTGGGCATGGTGGTACATGACTGTAGTTCTGGCTACTCAGGAGGGTGAGGTGGGAGAACTGATTGAGCCCAGGAGGTCCAGACTGCAGTGAGCTGAGATTGCACCACTGCACTCCAGCCTAGGTGACAAAGCGAGATCTTATCTAAAAATAACAACAACAACAACAACAAAGTAAAACCCACTGATTAATCTGCAAAGAAAAATCACTTTAGAGTTTACTTAAGAACTACCATGCTGGGTGCGGTGGCTCATGCCTGTAATCCCAGCACTTTGAAAGGCCAAGGCGGCAGATCACCTGAGGTCGGGAGTTCGAGACCAGCCTGACCAACATGGAGAAACCCTGTCTCTACTAAAAATACAAAATTAGCTGGGTGAGGTAGTGCATGCCTGTAATCCCAGCTACTCAGGAGGCTGAGGCAGGAGAATCACTTGAATCCAGGAGGCGGAGGTTGCAGTGGGCTGAGATCACGCCATTGTACTCCAGCCTGGGCAACAAGAGTGAAACTCCACCTCAAGAAAAACAAAGAAAAAACAACAACAAAACTACCATTAGCTAACTTCAAGCTGGCAAAACTACTAAAGAAAGCATAAAATAAATCTCTGAATTGGAAAAATCTCAAAGAAATTTTTGGGGACAATGTAATGTGAGAAAAGCAAAAGACTTTGGGATAGTTTATTTTGAAGCACCAAAACTCAAATATGTTAAATTTAAAAATATCAACACTTCAGTATGAGAAGCATAATAATTTTACTACTAACAATATTTGAACTATCACCCTTAAAAACTTTACAAAATGTTATGTCAATATTAAAATTAGTGGGCATTTATTGTATGCTATATTGATGCATGTAGTTTGATTGTTGGTATATATTATATATCTTGTCTTATCTCAACTTAATGTTATTAATAATTTATTTTGTTACTTTTATGGTTGTTCTGTTAAAAAAACAATGTTCTTAACAGGGGAAGGCACACATTTATGAATCAGAATCACCTGGAAAGATTCTCAAAGTACCAATGTGCCCGGAAATTCCATCACTCCCTACCTGTTCACAGACACACATAGCATTCAAGCATTTTCAATTGTGAAAGGGTAGAAGGAATGGAGTATACAAAGTGTTTTTAAAAAGCTAGTTACTTTAAGCCAGGGGCTGGCCAATTTTTTCTGTAAAAAATCAAACTGTAAATATTTTAGGCTTTGTGGGCCATGTGGTCTTTGTCACAACTATTCAATTCCACTGTTGTAGTTACATGTAGTTGTAACATGTAAACAACTAGGTATGGCTGTGTTCCAACAAAACTTTATTTATAAAAACATACAGGGGCCTGGATTTGGCTCATGGGCCATAGTTTGCCAACCCCTGAGGTAAGCATACATCCCATCTCATAAGTATCTGTTGGTGTTCTATAAGTATAAAATATTTTTAAAGGCTTTCTGTGATCAAATAAGTTTGGGAAATACAAGTTTAAAGCTTTGCTACTCAGCATGGTCCTGGGACCAGCAGGACCAGCAGGACCAGCATGACTTGAGAGCTTGTTGGAAATGCAGAATTTCAGGTCCTACTCCAGACCTACTAAATCAGAATCTCCATTTCAACAAGATCCTCAGATCATTCACATGCACATTAAAAGTTGAGAATCACTGCTCTGGAAATATAACCTTTGCCGTAAAGAAACATGTGACTAGGCAGAGCAGATTGCCACCAATGTGACTTTAAAGTTCACAGTCCTTGTAGCTTCTGGACAAAGGTTTACAAAGGTTTCTTAGATAACAAAATAAATATTTTTACGTATCACATTACTATCCTACATAGTTCAAAACCACATTACCAATTTGAAACCTCCAAAGTCAAAGATAAAGAAGTTAACACCTATGTGTCCAGGGCTGGCATATTGAAAAGACATATATATGACACGTATTCATATGTACTTTTAGAACATTATACCTATCTCTAAAACCCCCAAAACTTACCTAAAACTCCTATTAGTTGCAATAATTTATCTCCCTAGGTATTTCCTAATTTTTCTTAAATATTATAATTATGTATATAGAGAAAATGACTCGTAAAAGAATTTTTTTTTTTTTTGCACAAACTTGAGGATTCAGCCCTTTCACTCATTCCAGTCCCTCCACTGTTCATGGATTCAGTAAGTCAACAAATCTTTATTGAATACCCACTATGGAACAGGTCCTGAAGACACAAAGGTTAATCATACAGAAGAGCACCTGCTTTTATAACATTTACAGATATGTGTAAATGAACAGCAAGTCAAAAAAGAAGACACTTTATAGTTTGCAGTTTACCTTGATTTCATCAAGGTTATTTGGATTTTTCACTCGTCGGAAATAACTAGAGTTGATTCTACATGGCTTCATCCAGACAGGTTGATTTAAGTTGGGATCCTCAGCAAATATTTCCTCAAAAATCTCTTTTGTTAAATCAAAAACCGCCTTGATAGAGAAAAACAAAACAAAACAAAACAAAATGGCTAAGAATCCAAATTTCAGACAATGGGAGAAAAGTTTAAAAACTAAAATTATTCTTTTATTTCACCTACCTGTTTGTAGACCCTTTTACTAGTGCTTTCTATATCTAGACCTTTACTGGCACAGCCAAGCAGTTTTGTAGGAATACTGATGCTATGAAGATCGTGGCCTAATTCTTTCCATTTCCAAAGTTCTTCTGCTGCATTATGTACAAAAATCTCTACTTCTTCTGCAGTATGGGGGACTGCCAATAATGTTTCACATGGTTGTTGGGTTACTCTTTTAGGTTCTGCCATTAGAGGTACAATGGTTTCTTCTGCCTTATTTTTTTGGATCTTGTGAGAAGAGCTCAAACCAAAGTCTTCATCAAACCAGTCTTGATCATCTCCTAACGCACTCAGGAACTCCCGGCTGAGTTCAAGTTCAGCAAGTCTCTTAGCAAGTTCTTCCTGCCCACTGGCACCAAATACTGGGCTCTCCTATAGAAATGGAACCATTCAAACAGAGCACCATTTAGGGACCTCATATCATTTTTTTTTAAATAAAGACAGAGTAAATGCATTATTTATATATCTAATATTTCCCTATAAGTAAGCAGAATAAAAAACAATATGGTGGCTACTAATAAACAATCTAAGAAAAAGTTATCCTGTTCCCTCAATTCTACTTATATAAACCTTGCATATAACTGAATTTTTATAAAATGTTTATTGATTAGGGCTCTCCCCGCTTTTTGTATTATCATTATTCTGTTTCTAAAGAACTGTCTGTCTATGGGATATGGAAATGGGATATAAAATTTCTCACCTCTGGTGACCATCTGGCTCAAGTTACTCAAAGTCATTACTTTTGCTCAACTGTCCATGGGCAACATAAACAAGCTGATGGTCTGAGTGCATGTCATAGTGGATCTATTTCATTTTACCAGAATCAACATCACAACTGCTAACCTCTGCAGGCCAACCATGACTGAGTAGATATGTAAACAATTTCACAGGCAAAAAAGAATTGGGTGGTGAGCCACTGGAAAGCTCCATGGAACGAATTTGTTCAGTGAATCTGGAAGGAGATGTAATCTGTGGACAGTACAGGGGTTGTCAACTCAGCAGTTTAAATGGATGTTTTAGTTCCCCAAAACCTGCCAGTGCTTGTGACAACCCTATATTGACTACTCATGACATAATAGAGGACAATTACACTTCAGCCAGGAAAAACAGCTACAAGGCCTTTAAAAACCAGTACAGTGATCCTTCTCTAATAAACAACATGTCAAGGGAAAAAAAACCTATCAGGAGTCACAGAAGTAAAATGTACTATATAGGCAAGGTAAGTTGCCTTGTTAAAAGTGTCAAAAGGTATACTGATACTTTTTCTAGACGAAATACTCACCGGTCTGGGACACATATCTGGAGAGGAAATCTCTTCTTTTTCATCTTCCAATTCAGAACTTAAGAAGCAACCTGAAATACTTGGCGACTGTTCCTCAACATTTTGGGATAGGTCTTGGGGTGTTACTTTCTTTTGGTCATCACCAAGAAGCTCCTGATTGCTAAGCTGGATTTTCTCATCCCTGGTTTTTTTGATTTGTTGTAGTTGATTGACTGTGTCCTTTACAAAGACTTTTAGTAAACTGTCTGTCAGTAAGCTGATTTTTTCCAGTTGTTGTTTTGACTTTTTTTCCTCATTTAGTGATGACTTCAGTTGGGCTTCCAGTTGGTTTTTTTCTCTTGTTAAAAGATCCAGAAGTGGTGTAGGAAGCTTTCCTGAAGCTTCAGCATATAGGTTGTCTTCCTCTTCTGTAAACTGCTGTTGCTTCTGCAATTCTTCGGAAAAGGTATTGTCTAAAGTGTCATCTTCTGCAGCGATGGAAACCTTTTCTGTGGCATCAGAAATGAGGTCTTTGTTTTCCTTTGAAGAAATCTGTGAATCCACTGAAGACTGCTGGTGAACATGGGCTTCAAGTACCCCAGAAATGTCCTGTACATTGTCTGTTTCTATTTTAAGGCTTCTACTTCTATTAACTGAGGCTTCTATATCATTCACACTAGGTAGGGATTTCTCATAAAAATATTCACTGACATCCTTTTCTCTGTCTTTTGGACCCTCTGTATCATTTTGCTCTTGATTATTGCACTGATATCGTTCATCTGAGTAACAGTCTTCATCTTCATTAATGTCTACATAGTCATCAAAGTTTTCTGGAATGTGAGATATTTTTTGAGGAGGAGCAAAAATACCATGCTTTTCTTTGCACTTAAAATATGCAATGCCACCATATGTTCCATTGTTATTTCCTTCAGGTTTATCTAACTCCACTCCGGCCCAAAATCCTTTAGCAAAACTAGTCTCACCTTTGAATCGAAGAATTCCTGGCTGAACATTTCCAATCAACACCCTATCACCAATGTGGAAATCAAATAACTCGTCTGCAGTAGGAACTGAAGCCAAGGAAGGGGATTCAGTAACTTGCTGTTCATGCTCCACATCACTGCGCTCCTTACTTTTCATCAGCTCAGTAGGGGACTTGAGTTCCAACAGCCTGTCAGAATGAACATTGCTATGGATAGAAAGGCTTTTCTCACTTAGGCACTCACTGATTTCCTCATTACTACCAAAGCTAGTGGCTCCACTTGTAGAGCTCCTCATTGGCTGTGGCTTATCTCTGCAAGACTGAGAGTCTTTCCTGAGTGACAGCAAAGATGACACCTCAAAATCATCTTTGTACAATTCAGCTGAAATTTCTTTCTTGAAAGAAGACACTTCAAAATCTTCAGAGTATGGTATCTCTTTAGGAGCAAAAAGATGTTCTGACCAAGACAAATCTTTTTCCTTTGTGTTCTTTTGTTCGTGAATGTTTTTTCCTGATTGGATGTTTGGACTATGATTCATATCTTGATCTGACTGTCTCTCTTTCAACATTTCCTCACTTTTATGGAGATTTTCAATAGCTAATCCAACTAGGTCTTTCTGAACATTTTCAGAATCTAAAGGAAGATCTTTCTTTGAAAGAATTTCAGATGAATCTCCCTGTTCTAGGACTAATTTCAGTAAGACATCAGATTTATCTTCTTTAGAAAAGGCATCTTCAATCTTACTCTTCTTCAATTTTGTATACTCTATTTCTTTTATTTCTGATTTTTTACTAGATTCTCCAACCTTGCCATCTGACATATCAAGAATTCTACTAGTGGCATTTAATTCTTTGAGAAGATGTAATGCAGGTACATTTTCTAGAGAATCTCCAGATTCTTCTCTGATTTTCCTTGATGATCTGAGAACTGGAGATGGGGTCAGAAAATCTTCTGTTCGACTGTCCCATTCATTTACTCTCTTTGCATATGCAGATAAAGACCTTTCTGATACTGATCTCTCAGAACCAGACAGTGAAGCATCTTAAAGAAAAAACAAATCACCACATCAAAATTATTTAATCACTATCTTTCAATTTTGTGAACCAAAGTTTAGAGAAAAGCCAAATTTTAGTGAAAAAAACCCCTCTAGTCAATAAATATGACCTGTTTTGGCTACTTTATAAGTTTTTCTTTTAAGAGAATATCATCTGTATCAACATTTAAAATTACTGAAAATTCTAAAGTCTGGAATAATTTCTTAAGCACTGTCTTAACTTATAAAGTGAAGAAAAATGTATCTAAGTTGATGGAACCATTGCTTTGCACATTCATCCTCAAATCATGCAAAAATAGAATTGTATGATGGTTATTACAAACATTTTTCAAACAGGAAACTAGTGAAGGAGAAACAGACTTCCATATATACTTCTAAAAGAATACATTTTCCTAGGAGCTTCAACTAAGCTCTTGAATTAAAAAGAAAATAGATCAACTATTTCTGCAAATATAGCACTTTAAGAGCTAAACGTGCAAAATATGATCAAAGTACAATATAATGAGCTAACAAACCAAGAGTTAAAAGTTTTAAATTCAAATCTTTTTTTTTTTTTTTTTTTTTTTGTAAGAGCAAGAATCTGCTCTGTCACCTAAGCTGGAGTGCAGTGGTCACAGCTCCCTGTTGCCTTGAACCTGGGCTCAAGCGATCCTTAGCCTCAGCCTCCTAAGTACCTGGGAGTATAGGCACGAGCCACTGTGCATGGCCAAATCTCTATTTGTCACTGATGTTTCTTTGCACCTCAGTTTTATTTTCTCACTGAATTACATTTTTTTTTTTTTTTTGAGATAGTGTCTCAATTTGTCACCCAAGCTGGAGTGCAGTGGCTGATCACAACTCGCTGTACACTCAACTTCTTGGGTGTAAGCGATCTTCCTGCCTCAGCCCTGCAAATAGCTGGGACTATAGGTGTGCACCACCATGCCCAGCTAACTTTGTATGTTTTGTAGAGATGGAGTTTCACCATATTGCCCAGGCTGGTCTCAAACTCCTGAGCTCAAGTGACCTGCCTACTTCAGCCTTTCAAAGTGTGGGGATTATAGGCGTGAGCTGCTGCGCCTAGCCTACATTTTATTTTTAATAATTAACTTTCTTTTGGTTAAACTGAAAAATGTATACAGCTATTTAGCTCTTAGGCTGAAAATATATATAACCAGATTAAAAATCTGGTTAGGGGAAATTCAGAGATGCGGATGATATACTCAGCTATTTAATCTTTATACTTTGGTTTTTCTCATAAATTTTGGACAATAAAGACTGATTCAGCTGAGTTGTGGTGGCTCATGCCCATAATCTCACCACTTTGGCTGAAGTGCTGGTAATGTTCAGCCAGGGTGAGGTGGGAGGACTGCGTGAGTCCAAGAGTTAGAGACCAGCCTGGGCAACAACGGTGAGACACCCATCTCTTAAAAAAAAAAAAAAAGATGAGCTGGGCGTGGTGGCATGCGCCTGTGATCCTGGTCCTGGCTACTTGGGAGGCTAGGATGGGAGGGTTGCTTGAGCCCAGGGGGTCAAGGCTGCAGTAGTAAGCTATGATCATGCCACTGCACTCCAGCTTGGGTGACAGAGTGAGACCCTGTCTCGAACAAAAAAAAAAAACCCAAAAAACTAAAACAAACAAAAAGGATTCATATAATTTACACATAGCCAATAAATCACTTTAAAATATAAAAGTAACTTTAAAATGTTAAATAATCTACTTAAGAAATTCACTTTTTAATAAAAAAGCTATAGAGGTAGAATTTTGTAGGCCTTTGCATAAATCCTTAGACTATGTAGCTACAAGTTAATTATTTTTTCTAGTTACATACCAACATGTTCAGCAATAGACTCCAGGGATCCTCTGGAACGTTCTGACTCTGTTAGTGATTTCCAATTCTTTGCCGTTTCAGATCTGACGTGTAAAAATTAATGAGCAGAAATAAACATATTACTATAATAACTGGTAACAAAAAGCAGACATTCTTAGACAACTGCTTCTTTCCTCTTCTCTACAGTAGGTACGTCAATCTATGTCACTTTCATCAAGCCTATTTCTAACTCTCATCACTCTCACTAGATGACCTTGCCTTTGTCACTAGATGACAAAAACAGAGGCCAACAGGCATGAACTTTACCTTCAAACTTTTACCTACAAGTTCATCCATATTCACAGCCATCCTAACTGCCTTTCCTCCTGTCTGCAGGAAGAAAAGTTGTCTCTCTCTTATTTGTTCAAAGCTATTTGCTCAAACCACCCCATATTACTGTCCTCTCTTATTCTTTATAGATAACAGAAGAGGCTACATTCACTCTCTTTATTTTCTTGACTTCATTTGCTAAACTGTAATACTTGGCTTTCACGTCCTACCTTTTTACAATGCCCTAAAATGTTGCTATTTTATCATCTTGAGTACCTGGCTCCCATTTATTCTCTCTGAATGCTATCTCCTCTGGGTGATTTATGGCTTCAACCACTATATATGTGCTTATCCTCCTCATATTTCTAACCCTGATAACTTTCCTCACAGTTTCACTTAAACAACAGGCACTTAAAATTAACACTTAAAACCAAAATCATAAGCCTCCCACAGAAAACCACCTTTTCCATTTAAATTAATGAAATCTTGACCCAATCAACTACCTAAGAGAAACCCGGGAGTCATCTTAGACTTGCTACCCCATCTAGCACTTTAACTTATCAAGTTTACTTTTTTTTTTTTTTTGAGATGGAGTCTTGCTCTGTTGCCCAGGCTGGGGTGCAATGGCATGATCTTGGCTCACTGCAACCTCCACCTCCCGGGTTCAAGCGATTCTCCTGCCTCAGCCTCCTGAGTAGCTGGGATTACAGTTGCGCACCACCATGCCCAGCTAATTTTTGTAGTTTTAGTAGAGATGGGGTTTCACCATGTTGATCAGGCTAGTCTCGAACTCCTGACTTGTGATCCACCTGCCTCAGTCTCCCAAAGTGATGGGATTACAGGCGTGAGCCACCGTGCCTGGCTCAAGTCTACTTTTTAATCCTTCACTATCCTAAAATATGTCTCCTGTTTTCTATTCTTCTTACTACTGCTTACTTGAGGTCTGGCTTAGACTATTTTTCTTCCTGCTTCTAAGCTTACTCTTTTCTATCTTTCCTCTGTATTGTGGTCAGAAAGATCTCTGTAAACAAAAACATGACTGTGTCACTCTCTGGTTAAAATCCTTCAGTAGCTTAAGAAAATTACAAAGCCATTCAATAGCATATCATGTAGAAATTAAAATGTACACTTCATAATATAATGGAAAAATACATATGTAACAAAAACACACACACAAAATCTGAGCATAAAAAATCCTGGAAGGAAACAAATCTAATTGTTGACATTTGCTATTGTGGGATAGTTGGGTATGATATGATTTAAACTTTTTTCTTTTTACTGCTTCCCTAGAAATAGTAACAATAATAATAATAATAGCAGCAGCTAATACACAATGCTTACTGTGTCCTAAGCCCTGTTAAGTCTTTTAACCCTCATAACATGTGTATTAACCAGGTATTATTCTTACCTTTATAAATCCCTATTAAAAAACTGAAGCACAGAGCGGTTAAATAACTTGCCCACAGTTACAGAACCAGCTAGAACTGGAGCCAGGATTCAAATTTAGGTAATGCTAAATTAATTGTAATGAGCCTGCCATACCTCTCTAACAAAAATGTCCCAAAATACTTTTTAAAGAAACCTTCAAAGGCTCCACATTTTCTAAAAGGTAAAACACAAACTGCTAAGAATAAATGAGTACAAGGTTTTCACTATTTGGCTTTTGTTTATTTTTCTTTCTGCTAACTCCAGCAATAACCTATTATGTTCAGCTTCTATGATATGCCAATGTTTTTTTTTTTTTGCTTTTAGTCATTCATGAATAACATTTTCTGAAATGACCCCTATTTCTCAATTGAACTGATCTAACCTTTACTTTTTGTTCAAAATTTAAATATGATAACCTGACTTCCTAATACACAATATTATATATTCTAATGTTGCAACTTAGTATCTTCTGTATTTGCTTACTGACTGCATACTATTACATCGCTTGCAGAGAACCGTCATTTACTGAGCTATTCATCCATTTTTGGCCATAAAAATTGTTTCCAATGTTTTATGAATATAAAGAATATAACGAATGTTATTATAAATATATTCATGCAAATAGAGATTTTCAGTACCCCACATTTTCTCAATTTAGACTTCCAGAAATAGGATTACTGGTTCAAAGGTTACAGACTTATTTTTGACTTCTGAAACACAGCCAAACTGTTTTTTTCAAAGGTCTACATCAACTTATGCTACTACTAGCAATGTTGGAAAGTACCATTTTCATTGTAACCATCAGACTGCAGGATTAAAAATGTATTTTAAAATCAATACCTTATACATATAATTTTTAATTATAATATGTAACAATTTTAATTTACTGACACTAAAAATAGAAAATAATATTTTTACTTCTGTAATTTCAGTTACTTAAAGGGTAACTTCTACTGAAAATATTCCCTTATTCCTTTTTCAAACAAGGCAGAATACAGACAAGTTATCAAAAATTTCTACCTGTGTAGTGGTGTGAGAGGTTTGATCTTGGGTTTTTCAGAAGCTGAGGAGAGCGTTTTAATCTGAGGCTTGGCTGTTGGTGATGTTTCCAAATCTTGGCTAAGCTCGGCTTCAGTTTTCTTAATAAATTCATCATATGACTAAGTTTAGAAAAACCAGAGGAGTCACTAGGCAGAATTTTTAAAACTTATTTTAAATTATAAAATAGTATATTTTAAGGTAAAATGCTCAAACAGTAAAGAAGATGTAATATAAAAATCTCCCTCCCTGCCCCCCTCAGCATCATTCTCCAGAACTCTATAGTTATTTGTACATCCTTCTCAAAATAGTCTATATATAAGCAAGATATATAATTGTAATTCCAGTATCAATTAAGAAATGACATTACGAATCTACAGAAGTTTAATACTATGAAGCAATAATTCATACCTTGCCACATTAAAAAACTTCTTTGACTGTATTCTCTAAAGAGTGTACTATTACTTTCATGGTATTTTTAAGAAGTTAGTCATTCTGTTCTGAGTTTCAATAGCAGTAAGTTTCTTATGGGCTAAGTACTTAGGGATACAAATTATGAAAAGAGAAAGATATAGTTGACAGTATGATAGTTGAGAATTACAAAAAAAAAGTTTCCTGGTTATTACCCATTCTGTAAACAAAACTTTACTAATTTATAATTTGTATGAAATATAAGGGGATTCCTCCATTTAATATATCATTCCTTAGTTTTCTGGGCTGAAGTCCTTACTTTTACAGCTCTCACTATTTCAGACTAGTGTTTTGTTCAACACTGTATGTCTGGTACGCAATGTCCTATTCACAATGCCTGGTCCAAAGTAGCCTATCAATAAATATTTATAAAATGAACTAATGGATGGATGGATGCTTGTCAACTGCTACGGTTCCCTAAAATCTGGGCTGTAATCACGGTTTTACAACTCTCATCATCCATGTTACCTTCGTCTGAATTGTCAACATTTTGTTAAAGTAACTCCTGGTATTAAACCTACACCACAGCTAGGTGTTCTAGCTCAATAGGTATATATGAGGACTATGACTACTAAGATCTGAAAGCTATACATATATGAGTGCAGTCCATTTATTAAATCTGTGATCAAATAAAATCCAACAGATTTTTATATGAACTGCTATGTATTTTATATATATATATGCATATCTCATATACTGTAATTTTAAAAGTTAAATACAGAATTTTCTTTTGTCTTTGTTTATGCCATTAAGTAGAATGCTGGAAGAGATGGATCGTATGGCTCTCTCTAGAGGGCTCTTTTCTGACTGACATAGCTATTAAGGAACATTTTTGAGCAATACTATTCATTCTAATAGTACTTTATCTCCAACAGTTATTTCAATGACTCCTCATTAGTTGACGTATAAGATGAAATCCAAACTCATCAGTTTGACTTCTAAGGTCCTGAATATAATCTGTATTTTTAAATTTTGTTTCCACTTCTTTCCAGCATGAACTCCCCAGTATGGTCATTGTATCTTAATCACTTTTCCTACTCTAACCATTGTGCAAGTTACAATCCCTATTCCATCTCTGTATTGTGTACCTGTTTAAATGTTTATTTTCTCCAGATCTATTAACAGGCCTATTTTCTGTGTGGAAGACAATACAATGGTAAAGCCACAGAATTTAAAATTAGAGCTAGATTAAAATCCTAGTTTCACCATTTATGAGCTCTGTATCCTTGGATAAATCATTAATCTCACTGAAACTCAGTTTCCTTATCTGTAAAACAGGGATAATACTCACACCTTGTTGTGAGGATTAAATGAAAAATATGTGTAATTAGCTGAGCTCCTGGCACATAAATAGGCATTTGAATATTTGATGATTAAATTAATAACGGTAGGAGAAGCATGTGTTTGCTGTTACACAACAAGGACCAATGGGTGGAAATTAAAAGGACAGAAATTTTGGCTAAATACAACAAAGAGCCCTTCTAATACTTAGAGCACTTAGAGTCTAACAAGGAAACCAATTAGCTTGAAATTTTGAAAATTCCTATTACTGGAAGTGTTCAGGTAGAAGTTGAATGATGTTCTCTGGTGATGAGATGAGAAGGGATTCTTGCAATGAGTAGGAGATTCATTCTGATTCTACAATGAATGTTCTGTTCTAGGAACACCGGGCTGGCAGAATGTGTGTAATAGAGAAACAGAATGTGTGTAATAGAGAAGCAGAATGTGTGTAATAGAAAAGCAGTGTGAGGCAGAACATCTAAGAGACTACGCAGACAGTAGAGGCAAGAGGTCATAAGGGCCCCAGCTAGCCTGGAAGCAGTAGGAATGGAAAGGGACAAACAAGAAACTTTATAGAAGAATCCATGAGAACTAGTGACTGAATGGACAGGAAAGAACAGAATAAGGAAGACATCAAAACCAGGTTCCCAGCCTGGGACAGAATCAGAAAGGCTGCTACGGCTTGGGGGAAAATTCAAGTTAAGAGTTATCAATTAGAAGCTATTCAAATAGCACAAAGAAGTGTACTATTTAATAGGTTGTGTGGCATGAAACACCATTCTGTGAAATAAGGGAAGGGAAGGGGAAAGGGGAAGGGAAAGGGAAAGGGGAAAGGGGAAAGGGAAGAAGGAAAGAAAAGGAGAAAAAAAGGGGACAGGGAAGAGGGAAGGAAGAGGAAAGAGGAAAGGGGGAAGGGAAGCAGCAACAATTCCAAAAGCTAAAATTATTTATCTAATACTTCTCTGCTTACGAGGGTATAGACACCAATCTTGCTTTCAAAGGCCTAATCTTTCTTATTTAGAAAAAAAAAATCTAATACTTTATTTTAATATTTATTTTTTAGAGGTGGAGGTCTTGCTATGTTGCCCAGGCTGGAGTGCAGTGGCTATTCACAGGTGCAATCATGGTGCACTACAGCCTCAAACTCCTGGCTTCAAGCAATTCTGCCTCAGCCTCCTGAGTATCTGGGACTTCAGGAACACACCACTATATGTAGCCAATTTTAATATTTAATACTTGTTATTTTAATATTTAAATTTAAAATGTAATGTTTTGGCTGGGCGCAGTGGCTCACACCTGTAATCCTAGCACTTTGGGAGGCCGAGGCAGGGGGATCATGAGGTCAGGAGATCGAGACCATCCTCGCTAACACAGTGAAACACTGTCTCTACTAAATATACAAAAAATTAGCCGGGCGTAGTGGCGGACGCCTGTAGTCCCAGCTACTCAGGGGGCTGAGGCAGGAGAACGGCGTGAACCCAGGGGGCGGATCTTGCAGTGAGCAGAGATCGTGCCACTGCACTCCAGCCTAGGCGACAGAGCGAGATTCCATCTCAAAAATAAATAAATAAAATAAAATTTAATGTTTTAAGCAAGAATGTCCTTGGATACCCTCAGATTTTTTTTAAGAGAATAAAATGTGGCACCACACTAATAATGAAGAATCCTAATCCATTACTTTATTAACAACATTAAAAACATTTTAGACGTCACATACACATTAGCCTTGATACTAAACCCCCTTCTTCCTATGTCTAACCTCTAACTGCTTGATCAGACTGGCTTCTTGGGCTTTCAGTCTTTCCTTTTGCCTTTTTTTCTGCTCCTTCTTCAGCTGGTTCACAACTGATTTTCTTTTCCGCAACTCATCCTTCAGAGCTCTGATCCTACCTTCAATATCACTCTGGTCAGATGTAGTTTCTGAAAGAGATACAAAATATTTTATTTATAATTTTGACTTAAGGATAATGTTAACTCAGTAACTACTAATAAAAAGCTGTAATGTAATATTCCATTTAAATAAAGCCAATCTAATAATTAAAATATGAGCTTCGGAAGAAGATTTATTACTAAAATGAATCCCTATAATTCCCACCCTCCCTGCCCGCCCGCCACATACACTTTATTTTTGGCTTGGTTCCTCCTATTTATTTTCACTTTCTAATTGTACTACTTGAAATTATAAATAAATCTTGAGATACGCTGTCTTGGTAAGACATGCAGCTGGAAGTTGAGAAATTTTTAGATTGATGAAATTTGGATATTCTGCAAGAAATTACTTCTGGTAACAAGATAATCATATTTAACTGTCTTTTGCCTTAGTTATTAATACATAATTTAATAGTTTTTAAGTCATATTAAAATCAAACTAGAGTTTTACCACTTCAAATTGCTTGTGATTCATTACCTGATGGCTTAATACCACATTAGAAAGAGAGAAGTTATAAAGAAATAGACTCTGTTGTAATCTTTCTTTGAAAGCTCTCAAAATATTTAAAATAACTGAAATGAAGCTAGTTAAATCTTTTCTCTCCAACAGTTCACATACACAAGACGTCTACTCATAGCAACATCATGAAAAAGATATTTCATTATAATGTGTCATACACATGCTATGAAAACAAACAGGTATCATTTAAAGACACTGCTTATTTCACTACACATGGAAATTACATAGGATAGAAATTACTGTTCCTCACACCTCCCTCAATCACACAATGGTGTCATTTCCATACACTAATGTTGAGTGAGACATTTAATAGTCTTACAACAGAAATAATATACACAAATCTTAAGACTTAACATCACATCAAAAACCAGGATTTTATCAGTTACTTCAGGTTAAACCGTGTAAGAGCTAGTTATGGAAGTTATTTAAATGCAAAAAGATTACAGTCTTTTTAATAGTGTGGTCTAAATGTCTGAATAAGAAATAATAAAATCTGAGTTCCTGTCACTTCTATGACACTGAGTTAAGACATACTAGGAAAGTTAGGCTTGTTTTATATTAGTGGTGGCATCATACTGAGTCCTTAGCATAGGCAAGGCTCAATATTTACTTATGTGCTTCCAAAATTATTATTATTTTGGTAAGATTTTGTACACCACTACACTCTTACAGGCTTAGTTTCAATTTTGCTGCCAAAATAACTATTTTAAATTAATATTTTTAAAAATTGTATATGCCAGCAGTGATTTTCAATAAAAAATATATTTACCATCTATGGTTGAAGATTTAATAGCAGGTGATGAAAAACCTGGGGTTTTTAGATGAAAGACCTTGGAAAATGTTTATGTTTTTAAGTACTAAAGAAACCAAATGCAGTCCGGGCGCACTGGTTCATGCCTGTAATCCCAGCATTTTGGTAGGCAAAGGTGGGCAGACTGCTTGAGGTCAGGAGTTTGAGACTCCCCTGGGCAGCATGGCAAAACCCCATCTCTACCAAAAATACAAAAATTAGCCAGGTGTGGCAGCATGCGCCTGTAGTCCCAGCTACTCAGGAGGCTGAGGCGGGAGTTTCTGATTATTTGACACACACTGATTATATTAGCTTGGTTGATAAACTCTCCCATCATTTAAGTAAAGGTATTATAACTCTACTACATTAATATCTACCACTTCTACAAATACTGAATATAAATAATGTCATCTTGAATAGGTAGTGAATCTGTAGTTTAGAAACCTCAGAGCTACTTTTCTAAAACCATTTATTCTTACTTAAATAAGTGTCACCAATAAAACCGTATCTTACAAATGTTATTATTAATCCTTGGTGCATAACTCATGCAAGGATGGTTGAAACATTATTCCATTGCTAACAAATGAAAAAGATAATCCAGTATTGGCAAAGAAACTTGAAGAAAGTCACCGGTAAGTAAGAGATCCAGGATAAGAACCCATGGTTCCAAGTATTCAAGTTTATGTCTACTGACATGTTATTCTCTTGGAAGTAATTTTTCACCAACGTACATAAAAGCAAATATATAAAAACATTAGTAAATTTCCACAGAGAAATATGAGACAACTTTCTTCAACTGGCCTGACTCAATGATTCTATTCCTAAGAATCTATTCCACACTGAAATATACAAAAAGAATTTTTATTATACATGATAAACACACACATAAATGATATATATCACATACACACGTGAGTCATAATATTTTTACTACACCTTTTCTATGTTTAGATATACAAATACTTAACATTGTGTTACAACTGCATATAGCATTCAGTATAGTAATATACTGTACAGGTATTACAGCCTAGGAGCAAGAGGCTATACCATATGTCCTGAGAGTGCAGTAAGGCTACACAATCTAGGTTTGCCTAAGTTCATTCTACGCAGTTCATATAATGATGAAATTGCTTAATGACACATTTCTCAGAGCATATCCTGGATGTTAAGTGATGCATGACTGCATACATATGTGTGTGTAAATCTTTACATAAAGATGTTTATTATAGCATTATTTGCAATTGTGAAATATTTAAGAAAATCTAAATAGCCATCACTAGGGAAACAGTTAAATAAATTATGGTACATCTATCTACTCTTTGAAATATTATATAGTTACTCAAAGAAGAAAGAAGAGCTGTAAACATGGGTGTAGGAAAATTCCATGATTTATAATTGTCTGACACATGGAAAACAAAAAGGTACAACACATAATTAATTACCAAAAAAAACCCAAAGAATAACAATTTTCATGTTTCGTTTACTAAATGTTTACTCTCAAAACTAAAACTGAATTCAAAAAGCAGTACAGTGGGCCGGGTGCAGTGGCTCACGCCTGTAATCCCAGCACTTTGGGAGGCCGAGACGGGCGGATCACCTGAGGTCAGAAGTTTGAGACCAGCCTGGCCAACGTGGTGAAACCTCGTCTCTACTAAAAAAAAAAAATACAAAAATTAGCCAGGCGTGGTGGCGGGTGCCTGTAATCCCAGCTTCTCGGGAGGCTGAGGCAGGAGAATTGCTTGACCCTGGGAGGCGGGGGTTGCAGTGAGACAAGATCGCACCACTGCACTCCAGCCTGAGTGACACAGTGAGACTCTGTCTTAAAAAATAACAAAAAAAGCAATACACTGAATATGCCTAACTCAATATATTCAATATGGCAATATTCAATATGGTATTAATCTTCTTCACAATCCTACATAAACTCACCACTGTCTGTCTACATATGCTTCCTAAGGTCAACAAACTCCTTGAAGCCTTTTAGAGTAAAGGCTGTTCAAATACAACACAAATAAAAACTCCTCATGATTAGTCTTACCTGACTGTGTCATAGATAATGACTCATCTGACCAACTATAACAGTGCTGATGGGACTTGACAGGCAGGTGACATTGTCCTCCAGTCCTATGACTTCCTTTGCTAGACTCCTGCTTTGACACAGATGTGCAGCTTTTGGGAAGTGACTGTTCAAACAGAAAACCAAATGGAAACTATTTTTTGATGTAATTGTAAAATTCTATTTAAAATTTGACATACTAGCCATATAAAGATAATATTTACAAAGAATTTAAGATAACTGTTAAGACATAAGTGAAAAAAGTTTACAAATTATTCAACCTGGGAAAGCTGATTTTTAAAAAAAGGTTACAAATTATATAAAGGATAAGACCTCATTTTTTTTTGAAGGCATAGAAAAAAATTATAAAAGAGCATGGTTTAAAAAAGTTTTACAATAAATTAGAAGTGATTATTGTGTCAGTGATATTTACCGCCCCCCTCCATTCTTTTAATTTTAAAAATACTCAGTATGTACTACTTTTACGGAAAGGAGAGAGGAAGGGAAGAAGAAAACAGAGTGTAAGAAGTTTGCCCACAAGAGAACAAAAGACAAAATTTCTATCCTGACATCAGGTGGAAGTGAGATGCCTGATTTGATTCCTAGCTACTATCACTTCCTATCCCTGTGACTTTGGGCAAATTTCCTAGCTTGGGGATTAGAACAGTATCTATTTTATAGGATTCTTGTGAGGGTTAAATGAGATAATCCACGTAAGGCACTTGGTAAGTACTTCGTAAATTAACACTTAATAAATATTAGCTTTTATTATAAAAACCACCTTAAGACATACTAGTTTTGATTTCCTTGATATATTTTCCTGTGAAAAAAGCTCTAATTTTTAATAGCCAGTTTATGGCTATTCCAAGCCTCATCAATAATGATGCTAGGTAGAATCTAATTGATTTATAAGAGATAATAAACTTTTAAGATTGTATAAAGGCAGTTTGATTGTAAATTCCTCGAAGGTAGAAATTTACAGAATAAAAGATAATGCTACAAGTAAATTATCTATATAAGTCTAATATTATCATATAATAAGAAACCACTAATATAATTATTACAAGCCTTTAATAACCTAAAAATGCTGATTTCAAGTATGTGCACAAGGACATTGAAATATTTTTTAACATAATATTTACTAGGCTCTTCAATGAATAAAATATGTTTTTCTTCTAGATCTTCTAGGTGCTGTAACACAAATGAACCTGATTGACTTTTCAATGGGGAAACAAAATTAATTCTTTCTATCATAATAAAAATGGAAGACTCCAACAAAGAATATTCCATTCTGAATTTGGGCAGATCTTTTTTTAAACATAAAGAGGCTTTAACAACATCTGTGTATACTTTAGTATACCACAGTATACTAAATATTTAATATTGTTATGCTAATTATTTGCTATATTAAAAAAAAAGAGTTAAGTTTCTATCTCGAGTTTTTACCAGCTAGTTTTTTTTTTCTATAAAGTACACGATTAAGGACAATGTAGAAAATCTTAGTTTAATAATGGCCATCATCTTAATTTAAAATCAATAACTGTTTCAGACCTGCCTTTAAGAGGCTAAACCATTACTTTTATTCTATGAGTTATACATAAGTTATTAATTCAGTTACAGTAAAGGTACTCTGGTGTGGTTTAAGATCTTACTGTTTTTGTTATGTGAAAAAACAAATTTCAGAAAGAACTTGTGTTGTTCCTACAAACTGTTTTTCATAAAGACTTTAGAAGTTCCTATTCCCTCAATATTCACAGACTTGATAGCAAATGATTTTATAACCTTCACTAATGCCAAAATTCATATATTTGTAAATGAAAAGCTTTATTTCTATTCAAATGTTATATCCTATATGTTACAAGTATGGTGACAGTTAACACTGTCATTAATTACAATAATATAACTGCTAACATAGCTTTCAGTTTTTTTTCTAGAGAATCTTTAAGATATAAATATACATTAACTTACATGTTTACTAGGAGAGGTAGAAGATTCTAGTTCCTGTGAACAAACCATTTCTTCAGTAAGTATACTGTGATCTGGACTCCCTGGCTGCTCCTGTCCTACAGACTCGGATGGTACATATTCAACAGCAGGGCTGCCTAATTCTTCTGGAATGGAGCTTTCACTGTTTAGATGAGAGTACAGAGGTACTGGAGATTCCTCTTCACTTGCTATTTCTAGACAGAGAAGGTGAAAACAAGAAAAAAAAAGATACAATCTTGGTCAATGGGAAAATTACACTAATAAACATTGTTTTTAGCATATTATTACTTACTGCATTTTTGCCTCCCACAAACAGGAGAGTCATAGCTTCCACAGATGCACAGATCTATTTCTGGGTTATCTATTTCACAGTCTATTTGTCTCTCTCTGTGCAAATGTTATTATTTTAATCACTACACCTTAGAAGTCTTGATGTATGGTAAAGTAAGTTTCTGCATTTTGTGGTTCTTTAGTAGTGTCTTTGCTTTTTGGTCCTTGTTCTTTCATGTAATTTTTTATTTTTTTTTTTAAGATGGCATCCCGTTCTTGTTGCCCAGGGTGGGGTGCAGTAGCATGATCTCGGCTCACTGTAACCTTCGCTTCCCGGGATCAAGTGATTCTGTTGCCTCAGCCTCCCAAGTAGCTGGGATTACAGACACATGCCACCACACCCAGCTAATTTTTGTCTTTTTAGTAGAGATGGGGTTTCACCATGGCGGCCAGGCTGGTCTCCAACTCTGACCTCAGGTGATCCACCCACCTCGGCCTCCCAAAGTGCTGGGATTACAGGCGTGAGCCACCATGCCCAGCCTCATATAAATTTTTTAATGAGCTTGACAAAGGTTTCCTATGAAGAAACCTTGCTGGGTTTCTGATGTAAATAGTCTTGAATCTACAGATCAGTTTAAGGAGAATTAATATCTTATGACACTGAATCTGTGAATATGGAATAATGTTCCATTTATTTTGGCTTTTTTTTTTTTTTTTTACTTTTTGAGACAGGGTCTTGCTTTGTCACCCAGGCTGGAGTGCAGTGGCACGAACAGGTCACTGCAGCCTCGACCTCCCAGGAACAAGCAATCCTCCTGCTTCTGCCCCCTAAGTAGCTGGGACTACAGGCCTGCGCCACCATGCCCGGCTAATATTTCTGTAGAGGCAGTGTTTGGTCATGTTGCCCAGGCTTGTCATGAACTCTTGAGCTCAAGTGATGTATGTGCCTTGGCCTCCCAAAGTGTTGGGATTATAGGTGTGAGCCACTGTGCCCAGGCTGTTTTGGTTTCCTTTAATGTCTCCTAGTAAAATTCTAAATTTTTCTATATAAAGATCTTGTACACTTTTTGTTAAATTTATTCCTAAGTACTTCATATTTTTTGTTTCTATTATATATTGTTTCTATTTGTATCTTTTTAAAAAAATATATTTTTCTAATCAATTTTTGCTGATGTATAGATATGCAATTGAATTTTGTATATGAATTTTATAACCAGAAACCTTGCTAAGCTCACTTATTAACTGTAATAATTAACATGTAAATTCTGGATTACCTATGTGTATAGTTTTATTAACTGTAAGTAATGAGAATTTTGCTTCTTCTCACTCCTTATAGCTTTTAATTCTTTTTCTAGCCTTAAATGTACTGTGTAGGACCTCTACACAATGCTGAACAGAGCTAAAAATAAGCCTCCTTGTCTTATCTCCAAATCCAAAAGAACTTTCTATATTTTATCATTAAGTACGGTATCTATTATAGGTTTGGTTTTTCGTTTTTGTTAATACCTTTTATCAGGTAAAGAAAGTTCCTTTCTATGGCTACTATGATCTGAGGTTTATTTATTTTATCACAAATGCTTTTTATTTTTATTGATTCATTTTTTTGAGACAGAGTCTCACTCTGTCACCCAGGTTGGAGTGCAGTGGTATGATCTTAGCTCACTGTAACCTCTGCCTCCTGGGCTCAGGTGACTTTCATGTCTCAGCCTCCTGAGTAGCTGGGACCACGGGTGTGTGCCACCATGCTCAACTAATTTTTTTATTTTTGGTAGAAACGGGGTTTTACCATGTTGCCCAGGCTGGTCTCAAACTCCTGGGTTCAAGTGATCCACCCACCTCAGCCTCCCAAACTGTTGGGATTACAGGTGTGTCTGGCCCACAAATGCTTTTTAAATTTTATCAAATGTCTTTCTGAATCCATTGAGATGATCAATTTTTATCCTTTAATCTGGGTAAGGTAATTCACCACATTATCAACTTTTTAATGTGTGCTAATCCTACTCTGTCATTAAGTATTAGGATTTGCATATATAGTTGAACTTGGTGTGCTAATACATAATTCAGGATAGGTAAGATTGGCCTTTCCTTTTCTGATACTGTCCTTTTATGGACATAACATCAAACTTATATACTAGCCTCATAAAATGAGTTGAGAAATGTCTCTTTTTCTATTCTATGGAAAAGTAAAGAACTATAATACCAGGTTTCCCCCCAACTGCCGCCTTTAATCTAGTATACTGGTAAAGATGGATGAGGTCTATGTAAAAAGATGCTTAGTTACTGGGGTACAATTCCTTTACTGGTGAAAGAATCAGGAGGGTTCTCTTATCTTACTGAGTAAGCTTTGGTAAGTTGTATTTTTTAGAAGAATTTAGCCATTTTTTCTAAGTTTTCAAGTTTGTATTGGAATAAAGTTATTACAATTTTTTTTTTCCCTGAGATACGGAGTCTCGCTGTTGCCAGGCTGGAGTGCAGTGGTGCGATGTTGGCTCACTGCGACCTCTACCTCCTGGGTTCAAGCAATTCTCCTGCCTCAGTCTCCCAAGTAGCTGGGATTACAGGTGTGTTCCACCACGCCCAGCTAATTTCCTTTGTATTTTAGTAGAGACGGGGTTTCACTGTGTTGTTCAGGCTGGTCTCAAACTCCTGAGCTCAGGCAATCCACCTGCCTCGGACTCCCAAAGTGCTAAGATTACAGGCATGAGCCACCGCGCCTGGCCACAATTTTTTTTTTCTAATTTCTCCAGCATTTGTGGTTATATCATCTTTCTCATCATTTGCATCACCTCAATCATTTGCATTTTAATTTTATTTTATTTTTAGAGACAGAGTCTCACTCTGTCATCCGGGCTGGAGCACAGTGGGGTTGATCATAGCTCTCTGTAAGCTTGATCTCAAGCAAGCCTCTTGCCTCAGTAGCTAGGACTATAGGCATGTACCACCACACCCAGCTAATTTTTTAATTTTTTGTAGAATCGGGGTCTGCTATGTCATCCAGGCTGGTCTTGAACTCCTGGCCTCAGGCGATCCTCTGGCCTTGGCCTTCCAAAGTGTTAGGATTACAGGCGTGAGCCACTGCGCCCAGCCTCGCATTTTTAAAAGTAATGAAATATATCTTTTAATTATGTTAGGCTTTAGTTTGTAGTGTGAACAGAGTTAGTATTTATTACCTTTCTGTTCTGTTCTCTTGTCCTCCAGTTCTTTCTTAGGAGTTTTGGGTTTTATTAATTCTTTGTCCCAGGCAGCCAAAGCTTGTTTTTCCATTTGACGAATTTCTGCTTCTTCTGCATCTAAACGTCGCTTCCACTCTAGGAGCTCCTCTGCATGTTGTCGCCGTTGCATTAATTTTTGCTCCCGCTTTGTCAGAAACCTATGGTCACACCATGAAGAACAGTTAGAGAGAAAAAACCTATATGCAGAGATCACTTTGAGAGCTCTATCACTCACCACCTTATCAACAAGCTGTGCAAAAGCAGAATATTCATACTACTCTTCTCTCTGAAAAAAGCTTGAGATAATAGAAGCTTTCATGAGTCAACTTGTTCAGAAAATGAGGGAATTTATGTTTTACTCATAATGGTTTGTAAAGTTAGCAAAGGAAAGATAACAGTATATTCAGGAAAAAAACCTTCAGAATATCTAGACAACCATAATTGATAATGTTCATATTTAGATATTCATTTTTTGTAGGTTATTCTTTTCCATAACAGAAGATGTAAGGAATGTATTCTGAAGGCTCAGACCAGAAAACACACAAAACCCGAAACAACAAATACCAAAAACAACAATAAAAAACAAACCCCAAAGCCCCAAAACAAGCAAGCAAACAAAAAATATGTTCATGTCCCTTTTTTACTTTTATTTTAAATTTCTGCCTGGCTTTGTTTCAGGTCTAATGAGTTTTGTTTCTTCATTACCTAAGAGATACAATGTCAAGTGGTAAATCTTTTTTTCATGGAGAGAACACTGAGTACCACAGTCCATGTTTTATGCATATAAATGTAACTATTTATTTACTTGAGTAAAGGGATGCATCAAATTCTCAATTTAACCTGATTTCTGAACTTAAATAGCCAATGATATCTTAGGCCCAGAGGGTTAGGAGAAATTACTGAGTTAGGAAAAATTACTTAGTTTAGAGGCTACTAATAAACCATCTTCAAATGTAGATGCCACAACTAAATAAAATGTGGGCTGCTCACATTACTAGTGTTACATCTATAGTGGTAGCTAACCAAGAAAAATGCGTACATGTAGCGCACAAACACTTACTAAAAAGCACAAGAAGAGCTGTCACTCTACTTCTTGAGCAATCATCATGTCAAATCAATGTGGAAACAAAAGGTAAAATTTATGGGACATTTGATAAGAGGCCTCCAGGCTATTAAAAAAAAGAGAGAGAGAGAGAGAGAAAAGCAAACAAAACAAACAAAAAGAACAGAGCATGCTCTATCAAAGAGTGCACTGAAAAAGGTGCAAAGTTACCTGACCAACTGGTTGTAGATATACAGCTGGAATTTGGGATGAAGGTTGGGAAAACAGACACTGAGAGAGGCCCAGTGATGAGACGTAAAGACAGAGAAGAAGTAGTGAACAGGAGAGCAGTGTCTACAAAATAAGGAGGAAGATTTTAAAAACAAGAGATCAAGAGGCAGGAAGAATGAGAAAGGGAAAGCGTAAGAGCTGAGTGAAGAACTTTTAATATGCTTCCTGAAGAACATTATAAGTGACTCAGTTAAAGCAGGCATTACACTCTGTGTGACACTTTTAAAAGTGTATTTTTATAGATCTTACCAATGATTCCTGAATAAACATGCCTTTCTTCTCATATGTTGCTTAACCACCATCTATATTTTCAGTTAAATTTACTTATTTGTAAGTAAAGTAATAAGAAGTACATTGTGGGACTAAATTAGTTTTCAATTAAGCTTTAACAGACAGTACAACAATTATGGCCATGAACCTAGTATATCAGCAACTCTACACACATATGTAATCCTGAGCAAGTGATTTTTAATCTGTACCTCATCATGTATTTTAAAATATTACATTTGCCTTACTTAACCTTACCATCACAATCTAGCTTGAAAATAATACAATTTAGTAAACTGATTTACACAAAAATACCTTGTTCACCTCTACAATATAAAACTTACTGCTAACAGGACCTACTGGAGGTATCTTGCTTTATATCTAACAAAGGCCCACTTAATTAATAATATTGAAATACACTACCCATTCTATAAGATATCAGGATGCATAATTAATAAAGTGAGCTAGTCCCAATAAATAGTCAGTAGAAAAAAAAACTGATATGGACAGCTCAATCATAAGGTTAAAGGTAAGAAGAACATTCCATTTTACAGTTATAAAAGCAGGAAAAAAACATATTTTCTTCTTTTGTAATAATAAATAGATCCGTGCGTGTGTGTGTGGATTAAAAAGTCTAGTAGTACCTTTGGAAAGGTTAATTCTCTTTGACAGAGCATGCTCCTGTTCACATGCACATGACAATAACTTGTAGATCAAGGCAACATTTATTGCCTTGGAAGGGCAAGGAGTAATATCAGTATGTCATAGAAGTGAGAAAATCTAGGTATAAATCCAGCCATTCACTTGGATTTGTAAAATTATGTATAATCTTGCCTATGTGTATTTTTAGACAACAGACTATTTTAGTGTCTGTTTCCTCACATATAACTTAGTATTTCATTTCCCCTTCACTTACACACACATACACACACGCAAAAACACACATATTCATATCTGGATTGCCTTGATTTTCTGCACTGAAATTCAAGAAAAACAGTTTTGCTAAATTTCAAGTTAAGACATTACAATCTTCCTTGCCATTCTTTATGAATGTACAATAAACTTATTTTGATGCCAATTATCAAAATATTATGCAAAACAAAGGCACTTGGCAAAAGGCTCAAAAAATCTATTCATAACATTCAAATATCACCCACCCTCTTAAGTGTATAACTGCTAAATGCATGCATGACCTAGTACAAAAAGTAAAATAATATTGGAACACGTGAAATAAACTTTAAAAATATACAATTTAAATTTTTTCTCTAGCCCAACACAAAGACCAATAATTTTCCTCTATTAAAGATTAAGCATATTCCAAAGCTCTAGTTTAGGAATGAGGAATGAAATAACTAATAGAAAATGAAAATAGTTTAAAAAACAGAGTAAGAAAAGTTTAACTTAAAGTTAGAACTTCTTTCCATAAACATGTTCCTTATTAAATATAAATACATCCTTATATAAGGAGTGTAAATATAAATACACTCCTTATAGGAGTGCTCTTTAAACGTTGAATAAAGTTGAGATGAAAGAGCATTACTTCACAATAGAATTAATAATCCTTCAAGATGCTACACAGGAAAGAAATAAAAATTGTGAATGATGGAGACATAAATGCCGACTAATACAAAATGCTTTTGATTGATGTCAAGGCATTTCCCCAACAAGTCCTCTGATGGTAACGGAACACTGGACAAGAATAAGATATACAACAGATTTAGTCTAGTATGGAAATCATTATGTTTCTAAAATGTTTGAACTTAAGGAATTAATGAGTACTTAATTCGCTCTTTTTTTTTTTGAGACGGAGTCTTGCTCTGTTGCCCAGGCTGGAGTGCAGTGGCACCATCTCGGTTCACTTCAACCTCCACCTCCCAGGTTCAGCGACTCTCTTGCCTCAGTCTCTGAAGTAGCTGGGGTTAAAGGCACCTGCCACCATGCCCGGCTAATTTTTGTATTTATTTTTTTAGTAGAGACAGGGTTTCACCATGTTGGCCAGGCTGGTCTTGAACTCCTGACCTCAGGTGATCCACCTGCCTTGGCCTCCCAAAGTGCTGGGATTACAGGCCTGAGCCACCGCGCACAGCTTAATTCACTTTTTAAATTTTTTTTTTTTTTTTGAGATGGAGTTTCACTCATGTTGCCCAGACTAGAGTGCAATGGTGCGACCTCAGCTCACTACAATCTCCGTCTCCCGGGTTCAAGAGATTCTCCTGCCTCAGCCTCTTGAGTAGCTGGGATTACAGGCGCGCATCACCACGCCCGGCTAATTTTTTGGATTTTTAGTAGAGACGGGGTTTTACCATGTGGGCCAGGCTGGTCTTCAACTCCTGACCTCAGGTGATCCACCCTCCTCGGCCTCCCAAAATAGTGGGATTACAGGTATGAGCCACCGTGCCCGGCTTTATTCACTTTTTTTTTTGAGATGGAGTCGTGCTCTGTCACCAGGCTAGAGTGTAATGGCATGATCTTGGCTCACTGCAACCTCCAACTCCCTGGTTCAAGTGATTCTCCTGCCTCAGCCTCCCAAGTAGCTGGGATTACAGGCACACGCCGCCATGCCCAGCTAATTTTTGTATTTTTAGTAGAGATGGGGTTTCACCATGTTGGCCAGGTTGGTCTCGATCTCCTGACCTCGTGTTCTGCCCACCTCGGCCTCCCAAAGTGCTGGGATTACAGGCGTGAGCCATGGCACCTGGCCTTAATTCACTTTTAAAGTCACACTTTCACACTCTGAACTTGCTCTGTACAGCTATTCAACTCCAGTAATTAGCCATCTAGCACTTTGCTAATTTCAACAAAATACTATTTAGAAGGATCAGTTTCTAATGAAGATAACTTTAAGTCATCAATTTAGGTTTTAAAAAAATCTATGAGGTTGAAAGCAGATACGCTAACTTAACTTTGACTTTAGCTAGCTGAACTCTGGAGAACAGGGTTCTAGTTTCAGCTCTGCCATTCTGCTGTGTGTGTGTGACCTGAGGAAAGTTACATAAACTCTGTGGGCCTCAATTTCTTCATGTAAAACAAAGGGACTTTATTTTATGGCTTACCTAAGAGCCCTTCCAATTTTAACATTTTATGACTCTTTCTCCGTTGGAATATTTCCACTTATTTTGTACCTCAAAAGACTGCTAGACCGTGTGACTGCTAGACCATGTGACGTTAAATGAGACCTTTTGTTGCCCACCGAGCTGATATAATTGTCGCCTGCATTCTAACAGATTATAAAATCATTCTATAATTTGAATAAAATTATAAACTAAATTTTAAGTGGAACTCCTAGGTCTAAAAATCCTTTCATTATAAAAGATATCGAAAACAAAATCTTAATACCTTCACAGAAGAAACATTTACAGTTCTATATTTGTTTAGGATGTTACTGTGCTTCCATTATCATTAGTTTCTCCATTGGAATACCAAGGAGTCCATGGATATCCTGGAATTGCATGTAAAGTTGTATATATGTGTGTACATGCATTTTTCTGAGGCAAGGTTCCAAAACATTCATCTGATTTACAAGCGAACTCAACATCCCCAAAAAGTTAAGAATCACTGCTCTATTTGTACTGACCTTGAAGAAAATTATTGCTGCTTTATTAGTGAATCCTTATGCAATGCTATGTATCCCCAAACTAGTGAGACTACCTAGCTAAACTAAAACACTACTTTTTACTCTTCCCAAAATAAAACTTACAAAAACTTAGTACCTTAAATCATTTTATTCCTTCTGGGTTTTTAATTCTATTACTGTTATAATTAAAAATGGAACATAGTGCTTTACATTTTAAAATGGATTCTTTTGAGTACTTTAGCATCTTTAATAATATAAAAACAGGAGGATAAATGAGGATACAGATAGTTCTGACTGAAAAGAAAATGTAGCTTAGGTCTGATTTTCTATAGCAAAATCTATTCTATTACTTAAAATTATCTAATAATTTACATACACCTAAGTAAACAAAATAATACAGCACATGATTCCTGACCTAGGAATTCCTGCAGAGAATAAAAACAAAGTATCAGACTATCAGGATTTATTCAGCTACTACACATAGACTAGAATGTTGTCTAAGAAATTTCTATTCAATTTGAGGCAATGCTATTTAACATTATTATTTAAGACAATCTAATTAAAATATCTCCTTTAATGGAATATCAAAAGCCTTCTCTTGAAAATCCTTCATTTTTAAAATTCAGATTAATGGTGAAGATTTCGACATTGATCAGACACTATAATAAGTACTTTTGGACAGAGAAATGTCATAAAATATTTATTTGCTTAACTTTTTGATCAATCATTTAAAACCAAATACATTAATTTTTCTCCTTTAACAGTTTTGTAAGCCAACTGGGAAGTGTAAAAGGAGTATTTAAAATGTTTTGTGACTAAAGGCTTCATCTTTCTATGCTACCTCGGTCTGCAATGAATGACCAAACCAAAAAATAGCTAAATACTTTCTGCCCCTTCTTTTTATGTTTGAAAGTACTTACTAATTCAACAGTATATTTAACTCCCTCAGGAGGCTGAGTGGGGAGGATCACTTGTACTGAGGAGTTTGAATCCAACCCTATCCTGGGCCACATAGTGAGACTCTTTAAAAAGTACACTCATCCATGAAAATGTCCTTGACATATATCATACTGTCAGTAAGAATTTCTCTTTTCTGAACTTCCTTAACAATTGATCTAGATATACTTCTCTATGTGAACCTGCCCTCATTCTTTTTTCTGTCTACACTCTAAGCTTGAGAACAGGGCTTAAGTCTGATTTATCTTGGTATCCCTCAGCACTTAGCATACTCACACATTAATCAATAAACAATTGCTGAGAGAGTAAGTGTATAATTAATAAATAATATGGAAGAAGAAGCTACTGTTAACAAATGAAAGAAAAAATGCAGTGTCCTATTTTAAGTAATGAAACACTTAAAGATGAAGAAAACACCATTCTTTCAGTGTTTCACTTGTTCCATAAACAGGAACAGTCAATTGCATGGTGTTTTTTCATGAATATCTGTTTCATGTTTATATGCAATCCACTTAAATTGTAAATAATATCCCTCACAGTAATAAAACTCAGATTTCACTTAACAATAAAACCAAAAACATTGAGAGCTATTCAGTTCATGGCTTAGATCTACTGTATGTCTTTTGCAAACATGTTTTCATTATTATTAATGTCTTTCACATTTTGAATATTATTTTTTGCTTTTTACTATACTGATAAATGGAAATTATACGACATTTATAAAATGTCTACTCAACAAAGAGGTCAAGAAAAGCCATATGTTAGGAATATAACATATGGTTTTTAATATTCAACGAAGGCATTACTGTCTCAGTAAAATATTAAAAAAGGAAATCTTTCACTATAGCCAAAAATGATATGATCACTTCAGAAAAATATCTGTCATATAATCAGAGTTCAGAAAGTTATAAAATGAAAAGGTTCCCCCTAAAAACTAGCTAAACTTACTGAGAAGGACGACTACTCTTTGGTGATTTATAACAATAAAATAGGAATGACTGCCTTTGCAAATCTATGGAACAACTAAGTTCCTAGTCATGAAGTAGCAGAGGTTCAAATGATTTTGTTGTTCACGAAGTAGCAGAGGTTCAAATGATTTTGTTGTTAGGTGTCTACCATAGCAAATGACTATGAAATTAACTGACTCCCTATTTATTGAGCTGACACCCCAACATCATTGAAGGAGATCAAACTATGGTGCTCCGGTAATATAAATGGTATTTAAAAGCTAGTTTTCACATTACTTTGTTTCAGAGACCAAAAAATAGTATATAACAATATTCTTCCTTTCCTATGCACCACCAATTTCGGAAAATACTTTAGTTCATCCTCAGATTTCTTTTTTTTGAGACTAAGTTTTATTCTTGTTGCCCAGGCTGGAGTATGGCGGCATGAGCTCAGCTCACTGCAACCTCCCCCTCCCAGGTTCAAGTGATTCTCCTGCCTCAGCCTCCAGAGTAGCTGTGATTACAGGCATGTGTCACCAGGCCTGGCTAATGTTGTATTTTTAGTAGAGATGAGGTTTCACCATGTTGGCCATGGTTGGTCTCGAACTCCTGACCACAGGTGATCTGCCTGCCTCGGCCTCCCAAAATGCTGGGATTACAGGCGTGAGCCACCAGGCCCGGCCTCATCCTCAGATTTCAGCACCATCATTCAAACATTTCTTTGCCACTACTGCCTTTACTCTATTCCTATCACAAACACAATTTCATTGCCTCAAACAGATCAAAAAGTCACTGAATGCTCCAATGCCTATTCTCCTTGACAAATCTCTCAAAAATCAATTGCCATACTTGTCAAGGAAAGGTAGAGGAATAATACAAAAATTCTAGGTGATTAATATTTTGGAGTCTATGAAAATAATTAACAAAATTTGGAACAAAGTCAATAAATCCAAACTTAAACTTGTTATTTAGGATTTTTAAAGCTTTAAATCAAATCTGAAATAAGCATCCCAGAAACTAACTGACCTCAAGGTCAGACTAGAATTAAGTTTTTTCTACAAAGGTGGTTAAATTAGGATATCATTCTTAGAGACTGGCAATGAAGATTTTACTGAAATAGAAGAGCAAGGGATCAATGAAGAAATCACCCTGACACTGTGTTCCCCCAACATTTACCATTCAAAGACATTTGTGGCAGATCTACAATGTCAAATTAGTGATAAAAATCTATGAGAGATTATTCTAATTTTGAATTCAAAGACTGCTGGAACAATACAGTACGCCCATATAGGCTATTGGAAACTTTTATCAGGAAAGGAAGAAAGCATCTTTAATCTAAATTTTAATAAATTCCTACTTGAAGAAGCCTTAATCAGTCTATCCCATGGAAATCATCCAAAAGGAACATTCATTCATATATTTGTCAATATTTGGTTTCACCTCTTATATTTTTAATTTTTAAAAACTGTATTTTTAAGACTTATTTTCATAATCAATTTAGGTATTTTTAAGTTACGAAATGCCTTTCTTGCAATGAAGTGCCAATATAGAACTGCACCTACAGAAAGTAAGGATTTCACTTACAACTCTTGACTGTTGCAAAACAAACTAAATCACAGATTGATTTAACATATAAACATAGAGCATTATTATATTTGGTGATGTGTGGTATACTGCCAAAGGTTATCAAGTTAAAACTTAAATTCGATCTGCAGTAGTTCAAATTGCGAATTTAAAATGGTAGTCAGCAAAAATTTCTAATGAGTCTCTTCCATATTTAATGGGTTTCGAGGAAGCTAGATATGGGGTGGAGGTTACAGAGGCAAGAATAGAGTCCACAAGCAGCTAATTTTTAACCGTATTTAATTAAATATACACCCCAAAGAGTAAAGTCTCACATAAATTTCATTTTATATGGTCAACAATGATGTACAACTGAGCTACATCTAAGTTGGAGTAGCTTTCTTTAAGAGTCTTTACAAAATAATTCTTAGAACTATTTTAGAAGAATGTTAAGACTTTCAAATCAACATTCCTGGAAAATTTCAGCCTTTCTGCTTTCAGCTAAGGAACTCATACCTACTCACCAGGTTAAAATTTCATCTATTTGAATAAGCCTGAGAGATGCCAGAGAGCCACAGGATGAAACGTCAGGATATACCATTAGTTGCTTCCCCAAATTAGTAGAAAGAAATTTTATTGAAAATTTCTTTAATTTCTATAAAATTAAAATTTTATAGAAATTTTATTGAAAGAAATGTCTTTCTTTCAATAAAAGAAGGGAAAACTTTGTTATGGGTACATGTGCAGATACTTTTTTTGGGGGGGGGGACAGGGTCTAGCTCTGTCACCCTGGCTGGAGTGCAGTGGCACAATCATAGCTCACTGCAGCCTTGATCTCCGAGGCTCAAAGGATCCTCCCACCTCAGCCTCCCACATGGCACCATGCCCAGCTAATTTTTTTTTTTTTAAAGACGGGGTCTCACTACGTTGCCCAGGCTGGTCTTGAATTCCTGGGCTCAGATGATCCTCCTGCTTCAGCTTCTCAAAGTGCTGGGATTATAGGTGTGAGCCACCACTCCTAGCCTTGTTTTTCGGTTTTTTAAAGTAAGAAACCTGTTCGTATTAAAATTGTTTTATAAATAAGATCTACAGTTAATTGGCTTCTAGGTTAATCTAACAATTCTGCTAAAATGCTACTGAATCCATAAAATATTTTGTCTCAATCTAATCTAGTGAAGTATTATTACAAATGTTATTTGTTGTACTACTTTCAATGTAACTAAACAAGAGATATTTATAAAAAACAAATACTTTTCATCCATGCGGCTTCTCATTTTCTTCAGTTTCTGCATAATGCTGCTAGTTTCACCGCTGGAGATTGAAATGGGAGAAGGACTGCGGGTCTCCAAGTCAGTTGGACCAGGACTGGTTGCCTTATTATCCTTTGTATCATCATCACTATGAGAGTCCTGCAAACAAAAAGAGGCAAAATTGTATTGGACTTCAATAGGACCTTGAAGCCATCATAATACTGTCAATTCAAAATTAAGTTTATCCACAATACAATGTTTATAACAATAGTTGAAAATAAGATAATAAAGGACAAAATATATCACACACTTAAAAATGGTTAAACTAGTACATTTCATATTATGTATATTTTTACCACCATTTATATATAGAGAGAAAAAGAGAATATCACAACATGTAATAATTTTTAAAAAGAAGAAATGTAAGAAATCCAAAAAAGCTTCTGCTATTAGTAATCTAGTATCTGCACATCCTCTCTGAGATTTCAAAGTTGGACCACTCAAAAGGAATAAAAAAATTAGACTATAACTATATAAAACATGTATGTACAGACACAAAGAATGACTGGAAGATGTAACGTTTATTTTAATCATACTAGGGCATGAGTTTTTTCCTTTGAATATTCCTTATGCAAAACAATGTTTTCAAAAATTAAAAAAGTTTGTAAAGAAAACATTTGGAAACTATTAATCAATACATTATTTCTGATGAGCAAAAAGTAAAACTTTAATTGCTTAGTATGTTTTCCCCACAAACAGTCATTTATTCTCCTAACTTTTCAGGAAGATGGGTAGCAACAGTAATGACTGTTTTTATTTTGTTTAAAAAAAAAAAGTAGAGCCCTTGAGCTTCCCTTTCTTCCTCTTGAACAGTTAAGTCTTATAGTCATTGGATGCGACAGAGCAAGGCAGGCATCTATGTAGGGGCTGAGGGACACAGGAGGGCAAGAGTGGGGTCTCAGAACCTGAGTAGGATGAAGAGGGCATCCAATGCAGGAGGGTGGCCGGTAAGGGAAATCAGAGCCCAAGAAGGCCAACAAGAATGTCACATGGAAGTGACCCCCACACACAACTGCAAGCCCAAGCACAGTGAGGATGGCCTTACCACAGAGAACTTCCTAGCACAAGAGCCAGAGTCCAAAGAGGGCAAGGAAGAGAGGGTGTGAGGAGATGGGAATAGCCCAACTTGGGGAGTCAGAGCCCAGGTGGAATGAGAAGGGCACCCACTTTCAGGTAGTCTGCAGATTAAGTGGTAGTAATGTATCAATGTTAATTTGTTGGCAACTTACTCTCAGATAACTCAGGATAATAGAATTTTTTGTACTGTTTGACATTTTTCTGTAAGTTTGAGATTTTTTCAAAATTTAAAGTTTACTTTAAAAATCAAAGCAGAGCATATTAGGAATTTTAAAAATTATACTGCTATACAGCCTGGGTTTTCTCACACTATAATGATTTTTTTTTTGAGACAGGGTCTTGCTTTATCACCTAGGCTGGAGTGCAGTGGTGTGGTCACAGCTTACTGCAGCTTTGGCCTGCTAGGCTGAAGCAATCCTCCCACCTCAGCCTCGCAAGTAGCTGGGACTATAGGTGTATGCCACCATGCCCAGCTAATTTTTATATTTTTTGTAGAGTTAGGAGTTTCGCCCTGTTGCCCAGGCTGGTCTCAAACTCCTGAGCTCAAGCGATCTGCCCACCTAGGCCTCCCGAAGTGTTGGGATTACAGGTGTTTGAGTTACGGCACTCAGCCCTACATTGACATTTTATAGTACCTTAGAATAGGTCCACTGGACATGGTGGCTCACACCTGTAATCCTAACACTCTGGGAGGCTGAGGCAGATGGATTGCTTGAGCCCAGGAGTTGGAGACCAGCCTGAGCAACATGGCGAAACTCCATCTCTATAAAAAATACAAAAAATTAGCTGGGGGTGGAGGTGCATGCCTATAGTCCCAGCTACTCGGGAGGCTGAGGTGAGAGGATTACCTAACCCCTGGGAGGTCAAGGCTACTGTGAGCTGTGATTGCACCATTTTATTCCAGTCCAGGTGACAGAGTGAGACCGTGTCTCCAAAAAAAAAAAAAAAAAAAGTTTCAAATTTTGTTTTTGTCTAATATCTCCTTTGAATCATGTATCATCGTATTAAAGTTGGATAGCTAAAATGAGTATCATGTAAATAGTAAAACAGTCTCCCCCATTAATTCTGAAGAATTTGTTTGGATTGATAAATAAGAGCAAAGCCCTCTGTTCCAATTTAGTTTGTAAGTGAAAAATATTCTAAATTAAACTAATATTGTATAAGAACTATGTGGCCCTTTCAAAATTTGAATATTCCATAGGAAAAAAATAAAACTCTCACTATACATTAGGGCATTGCTACGGTTTGAATGTTTGTCCCCTCTGTAACTCATGTTGAATCTTAATTCTCATTGTAACATTAAGACAGTGGGAAATCAGACTATGGTATTTGAGAGGTAGAACTTTTGAAAGGTAATTAGAAATAGATGATGTCATGAGGGTTGGACTTTAGTGGCTTAATAAGAGAAGAAAGAGGGGATTGAGCTAGCACACTCAGCCCCCTTGTCATGTGATGCCCTGCATCACCGCTTGGGACTCTGCGGAGAGTCCCTACCAGCAAGAAGGCCCTCACCAGATGTGGCACCTTGACCTTGAACTTCTCACCTTCCAGAACTGTTAAGAAAAAATTTTGCTCCTTTATAAATTACCCAGTCTTAGGTATTCAGTTATAGCAACAGAAAATGGACTAAGACTGGCCCATCCATAGAACTTTATCCTAGTTCATTATTGTATCATACTGCTTGAATGAATATTATCTTAGAACATGAGACAGGGTTAGATACCGGCAATCAAAATAAGACAGAAAACAAATAATAACTTCATGTAGTTTACCAATTTACTCTCCCCTGCAGACTTCAACTTCTCTTGTAGTTTTATGGTGGTCTGTCGGATCTTTTCTATCTCCTCCTGCTGTTTAAGAATCAGCTGTCTTTCCTTCCGAGCTGCCTTATTGGCTTCTTGAAGACGTTTTATTTCTGCCTAAGGTTTAAAGAGTTAAGAGAGGGATTAAGATTGGGAGAAGACAAGGCCAAAGTAATATTTTAAAAAAAAATCAGCACATATATTAAAAATAAATCCATATAGTATTTTATAATAAAAGTAGTAATACTGAAAAGTTTAAAAAATAGTGAGGGAGGAAATAAATCATATATAATCCCACCATTCTAAAATAATTTAATATGATCTAATTTTAAATTATAATTAGATTGATAATTTCATATCCCATTTTAAAACATAACATATATTTTGCATTTTTCCATAATGCTACTCAACGTTTACACTTACTAGTTTAATAGCTGCTTATCAAGTAAACTAATTAATGTAACTATTATTCTATTGCTAAACTTTTAGGCCCCTATAATGTTTTACTATCTCAAATAATGCTTTAATGCCCATAGCTGTTTCATACCATGGATTAATTCTTTAGGAGAGATTTCTAAAAGTAAAATAAACAAGTCAAAGACAATGAATCATTTTATGGTTCTTAAAAACAGTTTTTAAAATTGCTTTCAAAAAAGGACTGCCCCTGTCTACAAATGCTACCAGAAACATTTAAGACTACATTGTACCAATATCTCTCCACACAGAATACTGTTTTCAGTTGCTATGTGGGCAGAAGATAATACACTTCACTGCTAATAATTGTCAAAATTTAACAGATAATCCTTTTTAAAAAATAAATTTGTTTTAAATCTGTTTTCTTGGCTGGGCATGGTGGCTCACACCTGTAATCCTAGCACTTTGGGAGGCCAAGGCAGGCAGATCACTTGAGCCCAGGAGTTGACTAGCCTGGGCAACACGGTGAAACCCCACCTCTACAAAAGACACAAAAATTAGCCAGGCGTGGTGGCACTCACCTGTGGTCCCAGCCACTTGGGAGGCTGAGGTGGGAGGATCAACCTGAGCCCAGGAGGTCAAGGTTGCAGTGAGCCAAAATCATGCCACTGCACTCCAGCCCAGGAAACAGAGTGAGACCCTGTCTCAATCAATCAATCAATCAATCAATCAATCAATCAATGTTTTCTTATCAATAAAGCATAATAAACACATTAAAATTTGTTAGTTATAATTATTTTAATCATTGAGATTTTTCTGAAACTACCTTAAAATGCAAAAAAGTGCTTTATAAACATCTACATTTCCAAAACACCAAGTTAACAATTGTTAATATTCAGTTATATTTTCTCCTAGTCTTTAATCCTGTAAAGAAATAAAACATTACAGATAAAACTAGTCTGCAATCTTGTGCCCCAACTCCTCAGAGGTAACAACTATCATGGGTTTGGTATCTATCCTTCCAGCACATTCTTTTTAAATTATTCTAAAAATATTTGTGCTTATCTGAAAAAAAAAAGATATACTATTTGGTTTGTATGTTTAAAAATATTTTATAAATATCATATGTATATATTTTAAATCTTGCTTTACTAGATATCACTTTTGATATTTCATCATGCTAATTTACGCCTTTTAATGCTGCATAAAATTACAGTGGAGAACCATATATTTATCTCTTACCCATATATGGTGGGATTATTTTTATTTTTAAAATTTTTTAGAGTCAAGGTCTTGCTCTGTTGCCCAGGCTGGAGTAGTACAGTGGCTCAATGCAGCCTCAAACTCGTGGGCTCAAGTGATCTTCCCACCTTAGCCTCCCAAGTAGCTAGGACTACAAGCACGTGCCACCATGCACAGCTAATTTTTATTTTATTTTATTTTTTTGTAGACACAGGGTCTTGCTATGTTGCCTAGAGTGGTCTCAAACTCCTGGCCTCAAGTGATCTGTCTTTGGCCTCCCAAAGCACTGGGATTATAGGCATGAGCCACTGTGCCCACCCCATATGGTGAGATTTTAAGGTTGTTGTTTATTTTTCACTATTGTACAAACAATGCTGTAAGTGAAGAGCCTTATACATTTTGTCTTCTTGGGCACATTTATAAATTTTTCTGGAGTAGCAGTTCTCAAAGTGTGCTCTATGAAATCCCTGGAAGTCTTGAGACCCTGTTAGGGGACTCTGAGCATCAAACCATTTTTTATAACACTAAATACATTGTTAGCAAATATATTACTTGCTCTTTATTCTCATTCCCTAATGAGTATATAATGATTGTGTACATTTTAAAGAAAGTAACTATATTTTCCAAAACAAAAAATAATTTAGTGAAAAGAATGACATTTTAGAGTTTTGCAAATCTCTTTATCGTCTAGCTTGATTTTTTTTAACATTGTGCACTGGTCACTGGGAAAATGTTGGTTCACTAAGTTATGTGGATTTTCTAAATGTTGACACACTTCATTATGCAATATCAAACAGTTATACTCATGAATATCACCATTAATCTCAAAAGAAAAATTATTTTGGGTGGGCAACAGAAAATTTTCAAAATCCTGACTTTTGTGTGAAAGCTTGAATTTTATCATTGGCAACATACATTGTCAGTTATTTATTTGAAGTGACAGGGATACTTTCTTTGTTTTTAAGAAAAACATTTGTCAAACACTCAAATCCGAATTAGCACAGGTTGCCTTGAATCATTCTTTCAAGTAAAAATACTATTCCATGAAAAAAAAAAAAAGGCTCACAATTCAAACAAGCGCACAAATACTTCTTGAATTAATCACTATATTCTGGTATCGAGCAAAGATGTCTCATTATGGATTTCCCATTTCTGTCACACAGAATACAAAAAAGACATGTACTCAAGAGTTCAAGACAATAAGATTAATAATTCTTACTACTCAATCAGGACATTCTAAATGAAACTTGCTTTTTTTAACTGCAAGTAAGTGGCATGAAGAATAAGAAAATTACCAATACAGTTTGGTGCCACTGACTTGTGATAAAGCACCAGCAGTTTTACTCAGCATTGTTTTCTACTATTTAGTACAAATGTCAACACAGTGAAAAGGGCAAATTCATAACAGAGTATCATTAAGAAAATAGTTTTGACCTTCCAGACCTGTGAAAGGGTCTTAGAGGCCAGAGTTTCACAGAGTACGTTTTGAAACTTCCACTAACTTAGGCCTGAGTTTCTGAACTAAATAATGTATAAATTCACCCAATTCAAGCCTAGAAGAAAAAAGAGACAACTTCTAAAGAATACTTGGGAAACAGGTTTGCCCCTCTTGTAAGAATAACTCATGAAGTTGTACAAATGAATTGTTCACTTTAAAATGGTGAATGGTATAAGTGAATTATTCACTTTATTAAAATGGTTATTTTTATGTGTTATGAATGTCACTTCAGGGAGGGTAAAACGAATAAGACATAGGAAAATATGGTCTCTCTTTTTTGGATACGGTTGTACCAAATTGCTTAGAGCCAGCCATTTCACTATCAGTCAAAAGAATTCTTACTGCTACAGTTGCAAGAAATATCTTAGCACATATATTCTTACACTTTGGTTTTTTCAACATATAAGGCAACTTTTCAGGGGTAACCAATTGGATCAAAGAGTATATTTTGCATATTTACTTTAAAAATTCTTAAGTATTACAAAAAGAAAAAGTAGTCACTCATATCCCTACGACTGGCATTAAACATATTTAACAGTTTGCACATTTGTTTCAAATGTTATTATCTATAAATAGATAAATACAGATGAAACCAAACTCCATGCCAATCTCTTCCTCCTTCCTCTCTTCCCCAGAAGTGTATCATTCCTATATGTGGTTTTTTGCTTTTGATGCATGAGTGGTTCCACAGAACATATACTACTAATTGGTTACTTTAAAAAAATTTATATGACTGGTATAATACTGTATATATTCTTTGCATCTTGCTTTTCTATTAAAAAGAACATTATGGTTTTTGATAAATGAAGATCTCATGCTACACTGTCCAATATGACGGCTTCTAGCTACATGTGGCTAGTAGCTACAGTATTGGACAACACAGATAAAGAAAATTACTATCATTTCAGAAATCTCTATAGACAGTGTTGATATCTAACACATTCAGTTTCCTGCAGTATTATACTTTCTTGCAAGAATATGTTTTATTTCATCTATTCTTTTATTGAAGAAATTAAGTTGTTTCCATTTTCCCTTGCACATATGTGAAAGCTTTTTTAGGATATATACCAAGACAGAACTGCTGAGTCATATATTATATATGTCCTCAACTGAACCAGGTAGTGGCAATTGCTCTCAACTCAAAGTGGTTACACCAGTCAACACTCTAACCATCTGCACAGAGCCACAGTGACAAAACTGGAGACTCAGGAGATCTCAAACTCACATTCTCCTCAAAGCAGTTGTCAAGTTCTGAAGTAGCACATAGAGGGCTAAGGAGTTAACCCAGAAAAGTCTCAAAAGCAGGGCAGAAATCCCCAGTCTCTTGTGCTGAGTAAAAAGTTTTATCTGGGTTTCCAGTGAATCCCTGGAGAGCCCCAACCTAGGGATAATGCAGACCAGAAGTAGACTGAGGCTTACCAACTCTACAACCCAACCCTAACCCAGCACAATCTTTGAATGAATTAAGATGAACAGTTGATAACTCTAATAAAATAGCAAAAGAAAACTCTAATAAAATAGCAAAAGAAAGGATAAATCCTCTCTGGGGGAAGAGACCATCAGCTGGAGCCTTTGCAGTTATTTATATAACTGTGACTAGTATTCAACAAAAAAATTACTAGGCATGCAAAGAAAAGGGGCCATACGATAGTTTAAAAAAAAAAAAAGAAAACAGACAATAGTAATAATAGAGGCACACATGGCCACATACAAGCAGACAGGGAAGAAATAGCAGTCAAGAACATTAAAATAACTATGGATAATAAGTAGAAAAAGAAAAGTAGGCCAGGCACGGTGGCTCACGCCTGTAATCCCAGCATTTTGGGAAGCCAAGGTGGGTGGATCACCTGAGGTCAGGGGCTCGAGACCAGCCTGGCCAACATGGTGAAACCCGTCTTTACTAAAAATACAAAAAAATTAGCTGGGTGTGGTGGCAGACGCCTGTAATCCCAGCTACTCAGGAGGCTGAGGCAGGAGAATCACTTGTACCCGAGAGGCAGCGGTTGCAGTGAGCCAAGATCGCGCCATTGCACTCTGGCCTGGGCAGGAAGAGTGAAACTCCATCTCCAAAAAAAAAAAAAAGAAAGAAAAGTAGATTAAAGGGTAGAGAATTTCAACAGAGTCAAAATCTATTTTAAAAAGAATAAAATTGGGTATTATAGAAAGAAAACAAATCGAATTAAGAACTCACTGGATAGACTTAGCAGCACACTGGGCAAAGTAGAGGACATACTAATGAACTCAAAGACAGGTCAATAAAAACTTTCCAAACTGAAGCACAGTGTTTTTAGTTTTTAATTTGTTTTAAGGAATGAAATACAAACAAGACAGAAGAGAGGGATGTGGCAAATGGTCAAAAGGTCTAACCTATGTCTAATTGAAGTCCCTGAAGGAAAGGAGAAAAAGAATGAGGTAGAAGTGGCCAGGCACAGTGGCTCACACCTGTAATCCTAGTACTCTGGGAGGCCAACGTGGGGGGATCACTTGAGCCCAGGAGTTCAAGACCAGCCTGGGTAACATGGCGAAACCCCATCTCTACAAAAAATTACCTGGCACTGGTGGCGCACACCTGTGGTCCCAGCTACAGGGGAGGCTTAGGTGAGAGGATTGCTTGAGCCCTAGAGGCAGAGGTTGCAGTGAGCTGAGATCGTGCCACTGTACTCCAGCCTGGGCAACAGAGTGGGACCCTGTCTCAAAAAAAAAAGGGGGGGGGGGCAGAAGCAATACATGAAGAGAGAGTTTCTGAAAAACTGATTAAATAAAAAAACCGATACAAGAAGCTCAGCAAATCCTAAATAGGATGGATACAAAGGAAACCACGCCTACATGCATCATAGTAAAACTACTGAAAAATTGGATAATTTTTAAATAATCTTAAGAGGAACCTTCAAAAGAACAAGATTAAGATAACTGACCTCTCCACATAAACAATGGAAAGCAATAAATAATGGAAAATATCTTTAGAAGTGCTGAAAGAAAATAATTTTATGCCTATTAAAAATATCCTTCAAAAATAAAGGTGAAACAAATACATTTTCAAACTAATCAAAACAAAAAACATGTTATTAGCAGGCATGCAATAAAATACCAGATGTATCAAAATGAAAAATTTTATACTTCAAAGGATACTATCAAGAAAGTGAAAAGAAACCCCACAGAATGAGGGATAAATTTATAAATCTTATTTTTATTCTATTTTATAACAGAAAGCTATTGTGTAACATTATAGAAAGTTATTTACTTATTTTAACTAAGAAAAAATTTTAATTTATTTGAAAACCAATTTTTTGGATTAAAAAGACACAACTTATTTTTTAAAAAATAGAATTCAGGCCGGGTACGGTGGCTCATGCCTGTAATCCCAGCATTTGGGAGGCCGAGGAGGGCGGATCGCGAGGTCAGGAGATCAAGACCATCCTGGCTAACATGGTGAAATCCCGTCTCTACTAAAAATACAAAAAAATTAGCCGGGCGCGGTGGTGGGGGCTGTAGTCCCAGCTACTCAGGAGGCTGAGGCAGGAGAATGGCGCCTGGGAGGCGGAGCTTGCAGTGAGCCGAGATAGCGCCACTGCAGTCCAGCCTGGGTAAAAGAGCGAGACTGTCTCAAAAAAAAAAAAAAAAGATGGAATTCAGAATTTATTCAAATTCATATTATCTGTAATGTTTCCTGGGATAAACATACAACTAAGTAATAAGCCAATATATAATTCAGATAATTAGCTTCCTAAATCATCTAACACAGTAGCTAGCACCTGACAACAGGTTAATATGGGGAAAAAAACTGGAATCTATTGAATACTTACCAGGCACAGTGAAACCCACTTTACATATGTTACCTCATTTAATCCTCACAACCACCATATGAAGTATAATCCCACTCCTACAGATGAGGAAATTAAGTCTCAGAGAGTTACTTAAACTTTGACCATGATTACACAGTTTCAAGTGACAACGCTGGAATTCAAATAATAGCAACTAATATTTATTGAGCACTTACCATTGTGCCACAGTCTGCTCTAAGTTTATTTTATGTATTAACTCACTTATTTCTTAAAACAACCCTATAAAGTATGTTACTATTATTATCTTCAGTTTACAGATGAGGAAACTGAGACACAGAGAAGTTAAGTAACTTGTTCAAGGTTATGAAACCAGCAACTGGTAAAGTTGGGATTTTAGCCTAGGAAATCTAACTCCAGAGCCTGAATTCTTTACCACTACACCACCATGCTGCCTCTCCAGAATTCAAAACTGAGGTCTTTCTAAGTCCATTAAGCCAAAATATTTATCAATATGTAATTAATATGTCATGAAAGTCTAGGGAAACAATAATTTAAAATTTAATCCAAATAGATTCTTTTACACATATCTTAATTTTTAAAATTTGTATTTCAAAAGAGTATTTTCTTCTACTTACTACATGAAGGTAGAAAGTTTGCCTGTGTATTTTATTAATTTAGCAGTGACACACAATCCTCATTTAGGAGAAATACAGTAGATTACCAAGCAACCCCTATAATTATAGTAGTATGAACATAAACAGTGGAAGTATCAACTAAATCTCATTTAAGGCAATGATAAGGAAAAGAAATCAGGCAAAATAATAGATTCCACAAACTAACTTGCCTTATAAGCTGTCCTAAAGGGGTGCCTTCCCTAACATACCTTTTCTTGCTGCAACCTTAAAAGCAAACCACGCTGTTTCTTCCGGAGCGGGGGCATTTTATCATCCTCTCCTTTGTCTCGTAGATGTCTGCAAATAATATTTTTCATTGAGACAAAGATTTGATTAAATTTCTCTTACCTGAATAATGTCAAGAATTCTTGACTACTAAAAAGTCTACAAACCAATTTAACATTTTCAAATGTGAAAAGCAGTTGCTACATGTAGCCGTAACCATTAATATCCAAATAAGTATTTCACTGAGGTATATGCAAGCCCTAGAATGTGTCCTCTGGAGACAGAAGGACTTGGGGAAATTTACAATATTGCATCATATGACAACATAAGATTACAGTCAGTTAAGTGATAAAAGGGGAATGCAAAGAAAATGTTACATGGGTAGGAGGAGGTCTTGAAAGAAATACAAATCAAGTATGACTGCCGTTATTTCTAGCTTGAGAAACTGGGTTGCTCTAATCAAATGAAATGAGGAAACAAAAAAATCTTAAAATATAAAGCATTCCATTTTATGAATGAAGAAATTAGTGAAAACTGCTCAAAAGAACTTACTTTTTTTGATGCTCTAACCAGGCCAACTCAGCCTTAGTCTTCTCCTTCAAGGCCTTTTCACGGAGACGCAGGAGTGAAGACTGGTGAGCTGCCCTCATTTCTTCCTCTTTCATATACTGTCGAACCATCTCCATAGTAAATTTAGAAAAGCTATCTTGTCCTCCTGAGAATGGCATGTTCAGTTCCTAAAGTAGATGGTTTCTTTCTTGTTTATCATTATCTAACCTTTTGGTACTTAATTCCACTAAAAGAGGTATGCATTTACAAAAACAAACTATGTATTTAACAAGGCCACCAACAATGTAAGAGAATATTCTTTAAAAAGGCACATGAGGCAGATTAACATTCATCTGCTAATTTATTCAGCCAATAAAATTTTAATAAACTACTGCAAGCCAATTACTGTCCCAAGGATACAAAGTGGGTAAGAATTTGTTCCTCTTAACCAAGAGGATTACAATTTGGTAAGAACGAATGTAAATTTCTAAATGGAATAAAGTATTAGAAGAGTGAAGCAAGTACAAAAGCTAGAGAGATAATATTGGCTCAGATCCTCAAAGGCCTTATATATCATTCCAAAAAATAAGTTTGTATTGTACTTTGTAAGGAAAGTGAAACCAGATTTCATAGGAAAACTACAAAATAAAACTGATATCTTAGAAAAATCATTCTAGTAGCTGACAAATGAGATAAGTACAAAATGTTTTCTCATATCTTTGAGAGAACATATCCACAACCATTTACCTCCACAGATAAAGTGAAACACACCTTGGCAGTAGACAGTGTAGTTTTTTCTGGAGAAGCTTCTTCATCAGAGTCATCATGATGACCTCTTCTCTTTTCCATGTTAAATCTGCGGTGACTCTCTGAAGGTAGTAATGATCGAAATGATTGTTCTTCTATTTCATCTTCTGTCATGGATTCATCAAATTTCAGAGAATATTCTGTTGCAATAGACGTTGAGTCTAAAAGAATATGGAGAAAGTAGATTTTATCATTATAATTGTTCTCAGTAGGTATTCAATTAATAGCCCTTTGCCTCTTTATGGGACAATCCAACATAAATTCATAAAATTGATCACTAATAAATAGACATGAAATAATAAACAAAATTCATTTGCCTTACAAGCAAGAAAAAGCCTCTAAAAATACCTAGAAATATTAGGTTAAGACATATAAAGATTAATGTTGTAAAAAATTTAGAGAGCTCTTACAAATCAATTAGAAAACCACTAATGCACCTATAGAAAAATGAAAAAAGGCCAGATCAGATGCTTTACAAAGGAAATATAAATAGTAAAAGTGAAAAAAATGTTTAACATTACTATCAATCAAAGAAATGCAAGTAAAAATATCTTTTTAAAAAACTCATTAATTCCAAGCTTAATTAGAATATGACAGCTCTTTCAGTTTGGTTCCTGTGTGCCTTTGCCATGGTCCTGCATCCTTTTTTTTATTGAATACTTCTTCCCTTTCTGGTACTACAAGATACTCCAGGCTCAAACTGTATTTTCCCTACAGCCCTAGAATCAGCCATTTCTACAAAGAGCTCTTATTTATTTTATTAAAGAATGATATTTAGAAACCACAATCTAGGGGCCAGGCACAGGGGCTCACACCTGTAATTCCAGCATTTTGGGATGCCAAGGTGGGAGGATCCCTTGAGGCCAGGAGTTCGAGACCAGCCTGGGTGACAGAGCAAGACCCCGTCTCTTAAAAAAAGAAAGAAAGAAAGAATTTGTAGGCACTAGTTGTCCTTGTTACTACAGGTGTATCACTGCTTCTGCACTTGCTCAGTGGACAGAGCTAGGTAATATATGGATGTATATTAATCCATGTATACGTGTGTGCACATAGTTACGCATACAATTACAATTGCTTTTGTACCCATCCAGTCAGCCAGCTAAACATGAATTCGTACTTATGTCTATGATCCAGTACCAGAGTTCATTCTAGTCTTCCTTTCTTGTGTATCTTCCCTTCCAACACTGAGAAACCTGGCTCTGACCATCCAACACTCGTTTACTTATTTGTTCAAACCCAATATATATGTAAAGAACTGTTAACCTGTACCCCTGTGAAAAACTATTATCCAATTAGAGTATAGGTTTATGTACCGTTCCTTTTGTATTAGGCTTATATTAATAGTTTCCACTCAAGACACCATTTTCCAAAGTTACTTACTTAGATCAGCTCTTTCCCCCAACCCCTTCAATGTTGTTATGCCATGTATCTGTAACACAGTTAGATCCATTTATTGCAGGCTGCGTTCCATTTTGGGAACTCCCAATATCCTGATTAATGTGTGTGTATGCATGATTAGTTCACAGATATTAAAATTTACTCATTGTGATACACAGTTCCAAGGTTTTGACAAATACATAGCATCATACAGAACATACATACACACAGAACAACTACTCTATGTAACAGTTCCTTCATCCTAAACGTCGCTCCATGCATCCTCTTTGCAGTCAACTACTTCCTCTTCCCCCAATGCCTAAAAACCAATTGTTTTCCAACTCTTTAGTTGTGGCTTTTACAGACTGTCATATAAATTGAATCATATTATAATACACAGACTTTTGGGGCCTGCTTTTTCACTTAGTAAAATTCATTTAAAATTCGTCCATGTGTGCTCCCTTCAACAGTTCATCTGGTAGAGCAGAGGTCTGGTAGAGCGGAGGACTGTAAAATTCGTTCATGTTGCTACATGAATCAAAAGATTATTCCTTTTAATAGCTGAATAGTATTTCGTTGTATGGATGTACCAGTTTGTTTATCCATTCCCCTAGTAAAGGACATCTTGGTTGCTTCTAGTTCTTAGCAATTATGAATACGCTGCTATGAACATCAGTATATAGGTTGTTATGTAGATGTTAAGTTTTCAAATCACTTGGTAAATATCCAGGCATTTGACTGCTGGATTGTATGGTTAAGTCTTACAAGACACTATCTTCCACAGTGACCATATAATTTTCCATTCTCACCAGCAATGTATGCAAGTTCCTGTTGCTCTGCATCCTTGTTACCAATTTGTTATTGTCCGTTTTTCTGACAGCCATTCTAATAAGTGTGTTATGGTATCTTGTAATTTTAATTTTAATTTCTCTAATGATATACGATGTTGAAGACTTTTTCCTGCGTCTATGTGCCATCTGCATATTTTCTTCAATGAAGTATCTGTTCAGATCTTCCGTACATTTGTAAAATTGAGTTGTTTTTCCATTATTGAGGTTTTTTTGTTTTTTTTTTGGTTTTTTTGGAGACAGAATCTCACTCTCGTTGCCCAGGTTGGAGTGCAGTGGCACAATCTCGGCTCCCTGCAACCTCCACCTCCCGGGTTCAAGCAATTCTCCTGCTTCAGCCTCCTGAGTAGCTGGGACTACAGGTGCATACCACCATGCCCAGATAATTTTTGTATTTTTAGTAGAGATGGGGTTTCACCATGTTGGCCAGGCTGGTCTTGAACTCCTGACCTCAGGTGATCTGCCTGCCTCAGCCTCCCAAAGTGCTGGGATTTCAGGTATAAGCCACTGCACCCAGCCTTCTATTATTGAGTTTTAAGAGTTCTTTATATATTCTAGATATAAATCCTTTATCAAATATGTGAGTTGCAAACATTTTCTCCCAATCTGTGGCTTTTCATTCTCTTCACAATGTCTTTCACAAAATAGTTTTAAAATTCTGATAAAACACAATTCATCAATTTTTTCTTTCACAGATCACACCTTGAGGTGTTACGTACCTAAGAAGTCATCATGAAACCGAACGTCACCTAGATTTATGTTTTCTTCTACATACGAGATTAAGGGTTTGGTTTCTTTGGATAGTGGCTGCCCTGTGAATTCTAGCTGTCTTGGCTTCTTTAGATTCCTAACTCCATTTCCTCAACTCAAGAAGACCACTGGGCTCCATGCTCTGCAGTCTGGAAACTCTCTAGGCAGTAAACTGGTAGAACTGTAGCATTCATTTGTTTCCAGTCTCTCATGAATCAACACAATTCAATGCCTGAGGCCCACTGTCTTAAAAATAGTTATTTCATGTTTTGCCTGATATTTTACTTGCTTTAAGAGGGTAAGTAGGCCAGGCGCAGTTGCTCACACCTGTAATCCCAGCACTTTGGGAGGCCAAGGCAGGCGGATCACGAGGTCAGGAGTTCGAGATCAGCCTGACCAACACGGTGAAACCCTGTCTCTACTAAAAATACAAAAATTAGCCAGGTGTTGTGGTGCGTGCCTGTAATCCCAGCTACTCAGGAGGCTGAGGCAGGAGAATCGCTTGAACCCAGGAGGCGGAGGTTGCAGTGAGCCGAGATCACGCCACTGCACCCCAGCCTGGTGACAGAACAAGACTCTGTCTCAAAAAAAAAAAAAAGGTGTAAGTAAGTCTGGTCCCTGTTGTTCCATCATGGCCAGAAGCAGCAGCAGTCCAAGTAATACTTTTTTGTTTTTGTATTTCTGCTAGTCAAGTAAAGCACTGGGCAAGTAATTCAATATTGTTTAAAGAAATTAAATAAAGTCACTGTTCATGATATTTTAAAATAGTCACTTGACAATTATTTATTCACTGTTATTGGAAGACAGGCACCATGGTAAAGACTTGAGATATGGCACAAACAAGTCACATATAGTTACTGTGTTTCCTTCTAAGGCTTACAAATATTATCTATAATTAAATATGCTTTAATTAGAAACACTATATTATTAATGAGATAAAGTTTAGTAAATATTAATGAGATAAAGTTAGAAATCTCCTCAGCTAAATATCCAAATACATCACTTTTAATGTCTACATTCCAAAACACTAGAACACAGTTTCAGTCAAGTTGTTTGCCACTTTATTCACTTATTTTTTTTTGAGACAGGTTCTTGCTCTGTCGCCGAAGCTGCAGTGCTATGTCTCAATCATAGCTCACTGTAGACTTGATATCCTAGGCTAAAGTGATCCTCCCATCTTAGCCTCCCACGTACTAGGACCATAGGCTGTGCCACCAAGCCTGGCTAATTTTTAATTTTTTTGTAGCGACAGAGGTCTCCCTATGTTTCCCTGGCTGGTTTCAAACTCCTAGGCTCAAGCAATTCTCCCAGCTCAGCCTCCCAAAGTGCTGGAATTACTGGCATGAGCCACCACATCCAGCTTATTTGCCACTTTATAACAAGGATCACCTTTCCTCTGGTTTCTGAACAAATGATTACACATTTATTTGCAAAGAAAGTTACCTTTTTCATCAGGAAGAGATGGAACACTATCACTTCGTAGAGAATCATCTGCAGCAGTCTGAACCTGTTCATCAATGGAACTCTCTATCTTTTCACCATTAAGTTTCTTCTCATTTTCCTTACAAGATGGAACTGAAGGACTTTCTTGGCGGCTGCTACCACTGCTACTTCTTTTTATGGATACATGGAAACAACAACAACAAAATTAACAAAATAAGGATTATAGCTTCAAAGTAAACTTATTTGGCCAAATGACTGTACTTTATAGTCAAGATAAAAATGAAGAAAGATGTAATATAAAACAGAAAAAGCTAAGTAACATAAGTCTGAGAACATATTGGAAAAGATGAGAAAGATGAGTAGGAGAGAGGAAGGTTTCACTTTTAAATAATAATAATAGGCAGTGTTGTTAGGTTATCACTCCCTTTTTTCCTTTCAAAATCAAACTTCTGGGAAAGGGAGCTACTACTCACTGTTTCCACTTCTTTACTTTTCATTAACATCACGATTTATCACAATCTGCTTCCACCCCAACTGCTCTACTAAAACTGTTCTAAATAAGCTTAATCTATACTTTGAATTGCCAAATCCAATAGATAATTTATTGCTTTGCAATATTAGATGTTGACCATATCTCCTTCTTTAAAAGCTCTACTTGCTAAATAAAATGTAGTAAAATGTTAGAATAATCTGGATGAAAGATATTTGAGGACTTTCTATTATTCTTGCAACTTTTCTATAAGCTTGAAATCATGTCAAAATTAAATGTTAAATAAAAGAGCCCTCCCTTCTTATATCCTTTGATTTTACTCTCACCTGCTTTTCCCATCTCTCTATAACAAGCTTTCCTTGTTTCTTTCATTTGCTTTAAATTTTTCTTTCTTTCCTTATAATTGATGGTTTTGTTTTGGTCCTTTTTTTTTTTTTTTTTTTTTTTTTTGAGGAGTTTCATTCTGTCGCCCAGGCTAGAGTGCAGTGGCACAATTTGGTTCACTGCAACCTCCACTTCCTGGATTCAAGAGATTCTCCTGCCTCAGCCTCCCGAGTAGCTAGGATTACAGGCATGTGCCACAACACCTGGCTAATTTTTTTTTTTGTATTTTTAGTAGAGATGGGGCTTCGCTATGTTGGCCAGGCTGATCTTGAACTCCTAACCTCAGATGATCCACCTGCCTCGGTCTCCCAAAGTGCTGGGATTACAGATGTAAGCCACCATGCTGGCCCTCTTTCTCTTTTATATTACATATTCTCCTTGGGCAATCTTAACCATAACTTCAACTACTATCATTTAGAGTGAGCCTCAAATTTGTATCACTATCTTTGCCCTTCCCTTGATTTTAAGCTTCAAGTATTGAAATGCCATGTGAACTTCTGATTTTGGCTATTCCTCAGCCAACAAACGAAACGTATATTCCCCCAAGCTTTCTCCTCCTTACATTTCTTGGTTTATTCATTCATTACACAAGCCAGGTTAATATACTTAGGATCCTCAGCACATGCTTATTTCCTCTTCCAAAATGCCCTTGCTGCTGTGTCTGCCTAACGACCTATGGAATTCAAGAATCAGTTCAAGTGTTATTTCTAAGAAACTGCATGGATCCCACCCCAACTCTCAAGGAAGCTTTGGTCACTTCTGTCCCTGTGTTCATACTGGTTTTTTGTGTATATTTCTATGACAGTACTTATCAGAATATAATGCAATTGTTTGGTTTAATAAGTTTTTGAAAACATAAATCTTCTAATAAAGCAATAAGGTAAAAGATGTAATGCAGCACACAGTAGGGACTTTCAAGTCAGAAGGACATGGGGTTGAATCCCAATTCTACCAATTAGTAGTTATATGCTAATCATTCACTCAATAAACTTGTAGTAGATTGCCTACTGTGTGCTAGGTACTTTGCTAAGTTCTGGTGATACAGGTATGCATGGTCCCCCCTAAGATGGCTATAATAAAAAAAACAACAAGCATTGGTGAGGACTGTAGAAAAATTTTACGTGGTGGGAAAATAGTATAAAATGCTGCAGTTACTTTGGAAAATAGTTTTGCAATTCTTCAAAAATTTAAACATAGAGCTACCATACATGACCCAGCAATTCCATTCCTAAATATATACTCAAGAGAAATGAAAACATATCCACACAAAAGGTTATACGTGAACGTTCACAGCATTACTTATAATAGTTAAAAAGTGGAAACAACCCAAATGTCCACCAACTGATGAATGGATAAATAAAATGTGGGATATCCAGGCAATAGAATATAATTTGGCCATATAAACAAAGTAGTGATACATGCTACAACATGCATGAAACTTGAAAACATCATGCTAAGTGAAAGAAGTCAGTTACAAAGGGCCACATACTGTAATGATGCCATTTATATAAAAAATCCAGAATAGGCAAATCCATAGAGAACGGAGATAGGAAACAGATTAGTGGTTGCCAGAGGAGGGTATAGGGAGTAACTGCTAATGGTTACTGAGTTTCTTTCTGGGGTGATGAAAACGAAGCCTTCAAAGAGCTTCTAGTCTAGAATGTAACTGACTAACAAAGAAACATGTACACATAGGGTGGTCAAGACTATCACAGCTATACTCACAGTGCTGTAGGAGAACACTTAGGTGAGAGCTAAAGCAGACAGGGGATAGCACTGATTCTTGAAAGGTAAGTAAAAGTAAACTAGATGAAATGAGATGTGGGATGGTCTAGAAAGAAGGTATATCATATGCAATGGCACAGAAGACAGAGAGCATGGTTCTTCTAGAGAACTGGAAATAGTTAGAATGAGTGGGGTATAGTAAGAGAGGAAATGCCAAGAGATGGGGCTAGAGATGGACCAAAGGCTCAATTATAAAGAAAGTTTTCATGCCAGGCTAAATAATTTAGACCTTAATTTGAATATTCTGAGGGATACTGAAGATTTCAAATAGGTGAATAACCAAATTGGCTAGAAATTTTACAAAAATCACTCTGGTTACCATGTGGCTAATGAATAGAGTGGAGAAAGATTAGAGGATGAGGACAAGTATTAGGAGTTCACCATAGTAATCCAGGTGATGGTTTACATGAAGTTTCAGTGAAGGTGTCAGTAAAGGTTAAATGAAAGTCAGATAGTTTCAGAGACATAATAGCTACTCAATAACTTTTGGTACTTTTCCCACATTTTCATGTCTTTTAGTTTCATGATTTAATTTTTTAAATTGGGGTTTTACTATACTTGACAATGTCAGTATGTTAACTGTAAAAATGCTGGAAAGTAGCCTCTAAAATCTTCTAATCCCAAGATGGAACCATAATTGAAAGCTATAGCCATTCATATCACACCAACTACCAATGACAGCTATTCAATTTTTTTTTTCTTTTGAGATGGAGTCTCACTCTGTCACCCAGGCTGGAGTGCAGTGGTGCGATCTTGGCTCACTGCAACCTCTGCCTCCCTAGTTCAAGAGATTCTCATGCCTCAGCCTCCTGAGTAGCTGGGATTACGGGCACACGCCACCACGCATGGCTAATTTTTGTTTTTTTAGTAGAGATGGGGCTTTGCCATGTTGGCCAGGCTGGTCTTGAACTCCTAACCTCAGGTGATCTTCCCACCTCGGCCTCCCAAAGTGCTGGAATCACAGGCGTGAGCCACTGTGCCCGGCCTATTCAATATTTTTTATAACAATAAAAATTTGTAACATCAAGAAATATGAATGTCAGCAAGGAAATGTGCAATAAACACAGCCTTTGAAGGCAGATAAATTAAGGTGCAATTCCTTGATGTATCATTATTTATGTGACCTTGAATGGGTTTCTTTTTTTTTCCTATAATCAACAATTATTTTATTTTTGGAGTTATGTTTAATTATTCTTTTTTTTTAAATTTTATTATTATTATACTTTAAGTTTTAGGGTACATATGCACAATGTGCAGGTTTGTTACATATGTATACATGTGCCATGTTGGTGTGCTGCACCCATTAACTCGTCATTTAGCATTAGGTATATCTCCTAATGCTATCCCTCCCCCCTCCCCCCACCCCACAACAGTCCCCGGAGTGTGATGTTTCCCTTCCTGTGTCCATGTGTTCTCATTGTTCAATTCCCACCTATGAGTGAGAACATGCGGTGTTTGGTTTTTTGTCCTTGCGATAGTTTGCTGAGAATGATGGTTTCCAGTTTCATCCATGTCCTTACAAAGGACAGGAACTCATCATTTTTTATGGCTGCATAGTAACATCTCCATGAGCCTCAGTTTTCTAACCTATAAGGATAATACCATCTGCCTTGGAAGGCTGCTGTGAATATTAAATGCAGGAAGAACAATTTATACAATGCTTGTACAATGTAGGTTCTCAAGGAACAGTAGTTACATTATTACATGGACCAACTGTTTTGTAAATTGGCTAATTAGGGAAGCCAGCACTTTGAAGGGCACACACTGTTCTATTTAAATAAACAAGATTAAGAAATCAAAGAAAGCAATGTTTAAGCCATTTATCACAGTCTACTAAACTGTACTGACAAAGAAATCAAATTGTCTTCACCTTCTATCATGATTCTTGTATCCTGAAGACTCAGAATAACTATCATATGAAGCAGAATACTTCTGATGCTTTGAGTCAAGGGTCCCTTCTTTACTCTGAGAGAGTGAAACAGATGGACTTTTCCTACAAATAAAATAAAAACTGATTAAACATTCAAAGTCTCTAATAACAGAAAGATTTTAAGTATTGCTTAATAGTAATATGAGATAAAATCTTGAACAAATAGATATTATAAAATAACTTACAACACATTAAAGAATATCTTCTGTTTTACTAAGGAAGTAAACACAAATCACTCCTAGTATCAATGAATGTAAACAGAGACTTAAAATCTATGAATTAGAGACAGTCAAAATATGATTAAGAAAACACACACACACACACACACAAATATGGTAATGTCACCCAGTCCCGCCAAAAATAATCTCTAATGACTTCATTGCTCCTAGAATAAACTCCAAAATCCTAAGTCTGCAAGGTCCTATACCTTGATCTGATCCCTGCATCATCTCATACCATTTTCTTTGCTCTCTGCCTCCAGCCACAATGGTCTTTATTTCTTTTCTTAAATATGCCATGTTCCTTCTTCCTTCAGGGCCTTTGATCTAGCTATTCTTTACCTTCTTTACATTACTAATTCCTCATCCATTAGATTGCACCACAAGCTTTATTTCCTCAGGAAAGCCTTCTCTGACCTGCTGGCACCCCCAGGCTATTCAAATTCCTGTGTTACATTATCTCTGAGACATGTGTTCCCTTCTTTCATAACACTTAAATCAGTGTATAAGTATTCATTCACTTAACTGAATATTTGAGTAATGTTTATCTTCCCTACTAGACTATGCCCATAACTGTATTCTCAACCAAGAATAATGCCTATAACAACAAATACTCATTACATATTTGCTGAATGAATATTAACCTAACAGACAGTCATTATATATTTGCTGACTGAATGAATATTAACCTATCTGTTTCAGTTCTGGTCCTCAGCTGTTTCACAAAGTCTGGAAGGTGCTGCCGTTGGTGGTCATACAGTATTGCAAGGGGAGCTCCTGAAGCCACGACAGCATCTGAGATATGAGTTCTAGTCAACTCTGCCATCTAAACATGAACACACACAAGAAAGGCAAATGTATTAAAACGTAAGGTCAGAGAACTGAGAAGGAGCATAGTGTCTTGGAAAGAAAGATCACTGACTTGAGAACAAGCAAATTCTGCCACTAATAGATGAAATACTGTGGACAAGTCATTTAGCCTCTTTAAGTCTCAACAGCTTCATCTTATAAAAACAGAGTTAGACTACATGATTTCTACGGTTTCACCCAGCTATAACAATCTATGAATTAGACAGAAAACCTTAAAGCATTACATAAGCAGTAATAAGCCAAAAATTAAATCTTCCTTCAAGAATCAATTTAATTACTACTTCTTTTCTAACTCTTTGCTGACCAACAGGTCAAGTACATTTTCCCTATTCTTGACCACTACTGCAAGTGCTGCATGTACCATCCATTCAGTATTTGTTCAAGCACTACTTTGAGCTATTCCTTTTACTAATGACTTAAAGTGTTTTGAAATCTTTGTTGATGTTGTCTACATTTAAATTTTCTTGAGAAAGGAGACTCAGTTTTATACTAAAATGTACAACTCCAAATGTACCCAACATATAGTACATTCATGGATTTCCAATAACTAAGTCATTTTACAAATAGTACTAACTTTTGGTTTAAAAAAATTATAACTGCTAAAATAAAGTGAAACTGTATCAATTATGAATTGTGATATCCTATGTAGAGACAGCAATAAAACTACTTTGGGCTATACCCACGTTATAGAAAAGAAAAGACAGTAACTAATATCATTCTGGGTAAAAATGAAACATCTTCACCCAAAGCAGATCAGTGGTTCCCCAGGACTGAGATTAGGGACTGGTTGCAAAGAGACATGAGGAAATATGCTATTTCTGGATTGTGGTGATGGTTATAGGGAGATGTGTGTGTGTGTGTGTGTGTGTGTGTGTGTGTGAGAAAACTCACCAAATTGCATACTTAAAATAGGTACATTTTATTGTTTATAAATTATACATCAATAAAGTTGATATTTTTCTAAAAAGCTTACCAGAGGGCAGAAATTTAGAGCTCTTCATCTTTTTTCTGCCTCTATAACATTCACATGTACAACACACTCCAATAAATGGTGCCTCTTATTTCAATAGGGTATGGCCCCCACTAAAAGTCACTAATTCAAAGTATGCATTTACTAAGATATTAGAAACCCATTACTGAAGATCAAAGTTACTCAGATTGACTAAAAAGAAGTAAAAAGAGAAGTGTTCTCAGTGGCACCTACCTCACAGATTTGACGTGCTGCATCTGTGGTGAGGCGAGCAGTTTCTGACTGCTGAGCTGCTATTTTACACGTTGCTTCCTGCAGGACTTCAGTTACTTCCCGTTGTGACTGAACCACCTGCTGTAATGATTCTGCATGGACCTTTAAATAAAAGGGGTTTAAAAAAGAAGTTATGTTTTAATCTCCCCTCCTCCTGAATTAATTTTAATTTATAAATTTATTTCATGTCTTATTCGTAGTAAAAAACACTTTACTATAATCTGGATTTCATGGTTGAAGTCTTAACTCCACTGTTCACAAGTTACTGTATCTGTGGATAAATAAATACAACGTACCTCAGTTGCCACTTCCCTAAACTGGAAATGAGTCTTGACAATTTATTTTACAAGGTTGTAACAAAAATCGAATTACATGGCATTATCCCATAAAAAGTACTAAAACTTTATTATTTATATATACACTTTTTTCTCCTATATAATTAAAAGAACGCTAAAGTAATTTCTAAGATACAAATTTAGGTTTAAAAAACAAGAACCTGCTGCAAAATAAGTTACCTGAGCTGCTTTGTTTTGGGTTTCTTCTAATTGTCTCTGACTCTCCAGAGCCTCTTGTTCAGCCTTCAGTTTCAAGAGGGCCAAGTCTCTTTCATGGCGTTGCTGTTGTGCCTTCAAAATAATGGTCAAATGTTAATTCTCAGATACTAAACTATTTTAACACAGTGACTATAACACACACAATGCTATCTTACTAATACAAATCATTTGAAGCAACTAATTAGAACCAAAAGGAAAGATAGTAAAAATAATAGTGAACAGCCACTTACCATTTATCAAAATATTTAATGATCACCTCCCATATGCCAAATAATGTAGTAATATAAAAAATTTCCAGGGCATACAGGACTAAGAATTAATACCAAAAAGCCGTTTAGAAAGCAAAGGCTATAGCACCCAACTTTTTGGAAGGGATAAAAAAATGTCCTATGTGTAAAAATAAAAATAATGCCTCACAACTCACAATTTTATGATTCTTTCATTTTGACTTTGAAGCAGTAGTTTCATTAAAAAATGATGTCCCCATATAAGGTTTCCTTGTCACCAGGACCCTTTCTTACCACTATCCCACACAATGTTATCTATAAATATATATATATATATATATATTTTTTTTTTTTTTCATCTCCTTTGAAATACTGCTAAATAATAGAGGTTTTCAAAAGGTGGTAAGGGCTGGGCACAATGGCTCATGTCTGCAATCCCAGCACTTTGGGAGGCCAAGATGGGAGGATCACTTGAGGCCAGGAGTTCAAGATCAGCCTGGTCAACAGAGTGAGACCCCCCCACCTCTATTTTTTTTTTAATTAGAACAAAACAAAACAAAAAATGGTGGTAAGGCTGTATGTAAGGCTGTGGTAATGCTCTGCCCAAATCTGGAAACCCAGAATTATAATGTATTTCTAAAGTGGCAGAAAACCTCAGTGCTGACTCAGATTTCAAGGTCAGGATGGCCCTCCACTACAATGGAGTCATTTCCTCAATAAAATGACTATCAACAAAGTTGGCATTAGTCCCTCCCCACCCTCTACCAGGCAACATCTGGAAATGTCCAGAGTTTCTGCTGTCACAATGACTGGACAACACTACTGTTATTTAGTCGGGCGGTGGCGGGGGGAGGGCAGGAATGATGGGATCTCTGCAAAGTATGGGAACAGTCCCACACCAAGAACTGTCTGACGGGTCTTTTGGGAAGAACAAATGGAAAAGGAAACTGAAAAAAAAAATTTTACCATCAAAAACCATAAAACATTTGGGAATAAATTTTAAAATGTATAAGACCTCTACAATGAAATACTAATGAGAGAAATATTCAAAGATTTAAATAAATAGAAAAATATATCATGTTCATGAATTAGAAAAGGCAACACTGTTAAGATGTGAATTCTCCCCAGACTGACTAACCTACAGATTCAATACCATTCTAATGAAAATCCTACCAGGCTTTTTGTTGTTGTTGTTGTTGAAACTAACAAACTGATTCTAAAAGTTACACGGAAATGCAAAAAACCTAGAATAGCCAAAATCATCTTTGAAAAAAAGAAACAAAGTTGGAGGAATTATGTCTTGATTTCAAAACTCACTAAAAAGCCATAGTAATAAAGACAATATGGTACTGACATTACAGATAGATGAATAGATTAATGGAAAATGAGTCTAGAAATAGATCTACACATAATTGATTACTTAATCATTGATAAAGGCACCAAGGTAATTTAAGTCTTTTTAATAAAATGGTGCTGGAACAATTGAATATCCATACTAGAGAAAAATAAACTTTGACTCTCTTCCTCACATCAAATCCAAAAATTAACTTGAGAAGGATTACACACTTAAATATGAAAGATAAAATTATAAAGCTTTTGGAAAAAAACGTAAGAGAATGTTAAGATATCTTAGTATCTTAGGGTAGGATTTCTTTCTTTCCGTTCCCTCCTATCCCTCTCCTCCCTCCCCTCCCTCCCCTCCCTCTCTCCCTTCCTTCCTTCCTTTCTTCCTTTTTTTTTTGAGACAGGGTTTCACTCTGGAGTCCAATGGCACAATCTTGGCTTACTGCAACCTCTGCCTCCCAGACTCAAGCGATTCTCCTGCCTTAGCCAACCGCCACCACCCCCCCCACCCCCTCACCACGCCCAACCCACCACAAGTAGCTGGGACTACAGGCATACGCCACGGTGGATGGCTAATTTTTGTATTCATAGTAGAGACGGGATTTCGCCATGTTGCCCCAGCTGGTCTTGGAACTCCTAAGCTTAAGTGAGCTGTCTGCCTTGGCCTCCCAGAAAGTCCTGGGATAACAGGTGTGAGCCACCACAGTCGGCCCAAAGATTTCTTAGAAAATTAAAGGTTCTACCACAAAAGAAAGAAATTAAAACTGGATTTCATCAAAATTTAAAACTTCTATTCCTCAAAAGACACAGTTTAAAAAGTGAAAAGATAAGCCAAGACCTGGAATACAATATTTCCAATACATCTGAAAAGGACTTGTTTCCAGAATATATGAAGAACTCCTATAAAATCAATAATTAAAAAGACAATCCCATAATGAAGGGGGTAAAAGATTTGAACAGATATTCACAAAAGAATGCTCAATAAATACACAAAAAGACAAACAGTCTCATCAGTAATAAGAGAAACGCAAATTACAACCACAATGAGATACTACTTCATACTCAATAGAATGACTGAAATAAAAGACTGATAATACCAAATGATAGCAGGGATACAGACAACTGGCATTCTCCTATATATTACAAGAGTGTAAAATGTTACAACTATTCTGGAAAACTGTATGGCAGTTTCTTATAAAGTTTCATATACTTGACCCAAGCAATTCCACTCCTAGGTACTTATACAAGAAAAATGAAAACATATGTAGTATGCATAGAGTTGTTTAAAAATGTTCATAGCAGGAATATTCACAATAGCCAAAAACGGGAAATAATCTAAATGTACATCAATAGGAAAACTGATAAACAAATTGTGATATTAATGGAATATTACTCACCAAAAAACAAAACAAAACAAAAAACTACTGATAAAACAACATGGATAAATCTTAAATTGGTATTGAATAAAATAAGCTAAACACAGAGTTCAAAGTACACTTCCTTTTATACAAAGTTCTAGAATAGGCAAAAATAAACTATGGTGCCAGAAATCAGAACAGTAATTGCCTTTGGGAAGGGGGAGTAATTGAAAATGGGCATAAGTCAACTTTCTGGGGTAACAATGTAGGGGTTCTATATCTTGATTAGGGTGGTTCTTACATAGGTATATACACTGGTCAAAACTCACCAAAACTGGGCCAGGCGCGGTGGCTCACGCCTGTAATCCCAGCACTTTGGGAGGCCGAGGAAGGTGGTTCATGAGGTCAGGAGATTGAGACCATCCTGGCTAACATGGTGAAACCCTGTCTCTAGTAAAAATACAAAAAATTAGCCGGGCACTGTGGCGGGCACCTGTAGTCCCAGCTACTTGGGAGGCTGAGCCAGGAGAATGGCGTGAACCTGGGAAGCGGAGCTTGCAGTGAGCCGAGATCGTGCCACTGCACTCCAGCCTGGGCAACGGTGAGACTCTATCTCAAAAAAATAAACAAATAAACTCATCAAAATTGTACACTTAAAATCTGTGTATTTTATACTATGTGAATAATAACTCAGGGGTTTTTTTGTTGCTGTTGTTGTTTAAAGCATCTCCACTAAGGGAAGAGCGCTTAGACCATCTCTGGATTTTTGTTTGCTAAGGAAAAATCCACATTATCCTGGCTTTATCAAACACCCGGATCTCAGAAACTTCTCTTTTTGGTACAAATAGAACTTAAAAAAAAAAAAAAAAAAAAAAAAAAAACCCTCAGTATTCTCTCACCTATCAATGAAAGGAGAAAATATTAAGAATGTTTGACTAGATGATTTTTATACTGTCAACTAAACAAAGCAGAAAACATGGAAAACAAAGTATTCGAGAGAGAATGATTTTATTATTGTTCTGCTGCCAAACACTGTATCTTTTTAGTGTCCCGACAGATTTTTCCCAGGACTATTTATTTATAGGTGCTATATGGCAGACTATTTTTTTCTATTTGACACAGTAGTTTAAGTCATCATTAAGACTATTTTAAATAGCAAAGAAAAAAGAAAAACCACAGAAAGCTAAAAAACTCCAAAAATACCTTTATTATCTGAGCTAGAGACACACTCTCCTGCTGAGCAAGTGAAATGCCTCTAACTCTTTCTACATCTGACAGTTGGCGCACCGACTCCTCAATGGCGTTCAGATAACTGAGTTCTGCTGCCATACGATGATGGAGGCCAGCAGGAGAAAAGCGCTTAGAACCTGGAAGGCATGACAATGGTCAAATGGAAAAGTTAACATGAAATTACACCTCAGATTTCTAAAATCTGTCATTTTAAGATCCAAAATCAACTTTGCTTTCCTTTGTAGAAAAAACTGGGACTCAGTACAGGAATACCTTGGAGATACTGCAGGTTCAGTTCCAGACCAAAGGAATAAAGTAAATAACAGAATAAAGCAAGTCACACAAATTTTTTGGTTTACCAGTGCATATAAGAGTTATATTTGCACTATACTGTAGTCTAGTAAGTGTGCAATAGCATTATGTCTTAAAAAAGTACATTCTTTAATTTAAAAATACTGTATTGCTAAAAAATGCTAATGATCATCTTAGCCTTCAGCAAGTCCTAATCTTTTTGCTGGTGGAAGGTCGTACCTCAATGTTGATAGCTACTGACTGATCATGGTGGTTGCTAAAGGTTGGAGTGACTGTGGCAACTTCTTAAAATAAGACAATAATGAAGTTTACTGCATCGATTGACTCTTGCTTTCACAAAAGATTTCTCTGGAGCATGTAATGCTGTTTGGTAGCATTTGACCCACTTTCTGTAGAACCTCTTTCAAAACTGGAGATAATCCTCTCAAACCCTGCCACTGCTTTATCAATTAAAGTTTATGTAATATTTACATAATTACTGTCATTTCACTAGGAGTAGATTCCATCTCAAGAAACCACTTTCTTTGCTCATGCATAAGAAGCAACTACTCATTCATTCAACTTTTGTCATGAGACTGCAGCAATTCAGTAACATCTTCAGGATCCAATTATAATTCTAGTTCTCTTGCTATTTCCACCGTATCTGCAGTTATTTCCTCCACTGAAGTTCTGAACCCCTCAAAGTCATCCACGAGGGCTGGAATCAACTTCTTCCAAGCTCCTGTTAATGCTCATAGTTTGATCTCCTTCCACGAATCACAACTGTTCTTAATGGCATCTAGAACAGTGAATCCTTTCCAGAAGGTGATCAATTTACTTTGCCCAAATCAGCAGAGGAATCACTATCTATGGCAGCTATAGCCTTACACAATGCATTTCTTAAATAATAAGACTTAAAAGTTGAAATTACTACTTGATCCATGGGTACAGAATAGACTTTGTGTTAGGGGACATAAAAACATTAATCTCCTTTTTTATGACCATCAAAGCTCTTGGATGACCAGGTGCATTGTCAATAAGCAGGAATAAATATTTTTTCAAATTCTGAAAAAAACACTTTGAAAAAAATCTTTTATTTTTCTGGGCAGTAGGTCTCAACAGTGGGCTTAGAATACTCAGTAAACCTGCGGGCTGTAAACAGATGTGCTGTCATTCAGGCTTTCTTGTTCCATTAATACAGCACAGGCAGAGTAGATTTAGCTTAATTCTTTAGGACTCTGGGATTTTCAGAATGGTAAATGAGCATTAGCTTCAACTTTAAGTCATCAGCTGTATTAACCCCTAAATAGACAGTCAGCTCATCCTTTGAAGCTTTGAAGCCAGGCACTAACTTCTCTCTAGCTATCAAAGTCCTAGATGACATTTTCTTCCAACATAAGGTTATTTCATCTACGTTGAAAATCTGTTTAGTGTAGCCACTTTCATCAACTATCTTCTGGATAACTTGCTGCAACTTCTACATTAGCACTTGTTGCTTCACCTTGCACTTTTATTTTATAGAGATGGCTTCTTTCTTTAACCTCTGCTAGCTTCCAACTTTTCTTTTGCAGTTTCCTCACCTCTCTAGGGCTTCACAAAATTGAAGAGTATTAGGGTCTTGCTCTAGATTAAGCTTTGGCTTAAAGATGCCACTGGCTTGATCTTCTATCTTGGTCCCTAAAACTTTCTCCATATCAGCAATAAGGCTATTTTGTCTTCTTATCTGTCATTCATGTGATACTTTTAATTTCCTTCAAAAACTTTTCCTTTGCATTCACAACTTGGCTAACTGGCACAAGAGGCCTAGCTTTTGGCATATCTTGGCTTTTGACATCCCTTCATCACTAAGCTTAATCATCTGTAGCTTCTGATTTAAAGTGAGAGATGTGACTCTTCCTCTCACGTGAATACTTAGAGACCATTGTAGGGTTAGTAATTGGCCTAATTTTAATATTATTGTGTCTCAGGGATAAGGAGGCCAGAGGGAGGGTTGAAGAGGGGAACAGGGTGAGTTGGTGGAGCAGTCAGAACACACACAACATTGATCCACTAAGTCTGCCCTCTTAAACGGACATGGTTGGTGGCACCCAAAACAATTAGTAATACAACAGGAACATCAAAGTTCGCTAATCACAGATCACCATAACAGATATAGTAATAATGGAAAGCCTGAAATATTGAGAGATTTATCAAAATTGTGGACACAGGGACATGAAGTGAGCACATGCTGCTGGAAAAATGGCACTGATGAATTTGTTCAATGCCATGAGCCTTTAATTTGTTAAAAAAAAAAAAAAAAGACAAAAAAACCCCGCAGTATCTGTGAAATGCAATAAAGCCAAGCACAATAAAACAAGGTATGCCTATACAACGTACTTTACTTCTATGTGTGTGCACACGTACATGTGTGTATACATGCGTATACATGAAAACAGGAGTGCACATATGGGACATATTTTTCAGATATGTTTTGACTAATGCTGGCTGACAAGATGGGAAAAAAGTCAACATTACTGAACCTCTCGTGCTTTTCAATATTTAATTTCTTGCAGTTTTTAATACTTGAAAAGTAATCATATTCACTTGAAATAATATTTCTCTATGACTCAACTCAAACAAAGAAAAGGAATCTTGAGAGAAAAAAATTTCACATCGTATTCTAAAAATTACAATTGCATGAATCTACTTACCTGGTATTGGAGCCATGTTCTCTGTCGTTGTTCTGCTGGCTGCCGGGTTCAGATCAGTGAGAGGTGCATTAGGCTTAAATCCTGTTATAGTTGGAGGCATTACTGACGACTTAGATCTTTCTGAAGAAGTTCCTGCAACGTCAAACTGCAATGATTTCTGGGAACTTGGTGACAGGGGAGAAGTTGGAGTTTTCTGAGATCTTCCCTTATCTGATGAGACACTAGAAGTTTTGATCCACAAAAACATTAGAGGAAGGAAAAGTACTTTGTAAACCAGCTGAATAATTCAAAAGAACAACATATAAAAAAACTATCAACATTAGCTTTAAAAAGTTGTGATTTAGGCATTTATTCATTAATATAGTCACTATGCTGAATGAATGACTATGAATATTCCTCTAATTGCTAGAATTACAGTGGTGAACAAGCAAGGCACAAACCCTGCCCTAAATACAATGGAAAGGGAGTAGCTTGATTAAACTAGCACTGAACTCTTCCCTCTACAGTGTACATATACTATGATTCACTCATTATAGTATGAAGCAAAGTCTTCTAAAATAGACACTCTACAGCAATAAAATTGGAGCCATATATGAGTCTTAAAAATACATCTCTGAAAGAGAATAAAATATTTTATGTTAAAAGGTAAGAAAAGACAAAAACTATTCTTTTGTTATACCCTCTTGTTGATCCAAGAATCACAGAAAAAATTTTCACACTATTCATCTCTAAATACTTAATATACTTCATTTCTTTATATCTGCTTTTTAATACTACATCTCTTTCTTGAACTTTCTAATAAGTAACGTAACAGTTTGTAACAACTCTTAAGGCATTTAATTCAATACAAGGGACGTTTCTAGCCTTTCTTTGAAAAAGTAAGCTCATTAAAGGTATTATTTCTTGTAACATCAAGCATGTTGCCTTGCACTGAATATTTATTTACTGAATAAATTATTCAAAGATACTCTATAAAGCATTTTAGCACAGTTATATTGCCAATATACTGAAACAAGTTTGCTTTTAGCTTCTAATAAAATGATGAAATAGCTTTCAAAGGTAAAAATTTCTCTTATACCCAGCATAAAAATAGTTGAATAGAAGTAGGCCTGAGAGGCACTCATGTGTTTATTTGACCCTTAATTTTCTATTGATACTTTAGATAAATACTATTTCTAACAGTCTATTTCATGTATGAAACACAAAAAGAATGATCATTTTAACAGATTTCTGTTAAATAATTAAAACACAACATCAAAGAAAACAAAGTACTCTGCACCTCACCTTAGGGTTTTATAAGATGAATTTATATTTGCTATGCAGATAAAATTTAGCTAGACTAGCATTTCTAAAAGTAAATTTCCAATAATGTTAATAAGCTTTCCCCAAAAGAAAGCAAAAGAGCTTGGGGACAAAGAGTGACTACAGGCAAATAAGAAAAAAAAAAAAAAGAGGTTAAACAATTTTTGAAAAATCTGGACTTCTCCTTATCAAAGCCTCAAATTATTTTATCTCTGTGAATCTCCATGGGTAGGGAAGGGGAAATCTAGATTGCAGTATGGGGCATTGATGAAATTTATTTGGCTATGGATCTCATTAAGAAATGTTTAACTTTGTAAATTTCATCAAGTTAAATCATCAGAGTAATTCTTAAGGAAAGGTAAAGTTTTCTAAATTCCAAAATCACTGACAAAGAAAAAAAATTTAATTTTAAACACAGAAATAATGGTATTAATGATGCAAAATTATTTGTAACATGAAAGCACTAAAAATGGTAATCTTTATGTGTCACAGTACTAGAAAAAGCACAAAGTTACTTTAAAAGGAAAAAATAAATCTGTGTCTTCTCAGAGCCTCAATTTCCAAGACAAAACCAGTGCACACATGAAAAGTCATATGGACAAATGAGTAGGAACTGTATAGCTAGCAACAACTGAAGGTTATTTGTAAGCAACGGACTAAGTGCATCGTATATGATATTAGAAAGAAGAGAAAAAACAGTACACAAGCTCCATAATCAGTAAGAGTGAGATTTCAAAATCTGCCTGAGTGGTCTAGTAAGTTCAGCAGAAAAGTTGAGAGGAAGAAATAAACAATAAGACAATAAGGATGCTAAGTAGCTGTGTTGAAAGAATGGATGAATAGATGAGAATTGACATTTATAGACAAAAGAAATGAGATAGTTTGTGGTAGCCCAGTGAAAACACTTCAAGTAGAGTTATGCACTTAGAATTGATCTATGACCTCACAAAGCACCCTAAGCAGGGTAGCTGCTTAGTCAAAAGATTGAGCCAAGAAAACAATTGTAACAACAGCATTCAGCATAGAAAACTGGGTTGTGCTAGAGGGAGAGAATTCCTGAGAAAGAGGTTATAACAGTTTAGATGATACATAACCATATTCTAATATACAGATAAAGATTAGAGCTGTGAACAAAGCTATGAAGTCTATTTGTAAAATACAGAATTTTGTAGTAGCTCAGACATGCACAGTTAAGGGGACTGCTGAGTTAAAATTCATTATATGGATTTTTTGAATATCAATTATATATCTTTAATTATATATAAATTACAGTATAAAATATACATTACCTCACAGAATGTCCAGAAAGATCCTCCAAAGTGCTATCTGTATCAAGAGTCTGCTCAAAATCTTTCACAGAAAGTTTGCTGCTGGTCCCAGATTTCTTTCCTTGATGGGAGCCATGTTCTGCTTTTTCCTCATCAAGAAGTGAGTTCTGAACATTTCCAGTGAATGAATCCAACCCTGTAAAGTAAATTTCTTATAAAGCTGATTCCCAATATTAGAAGTTATTGAGAGAGATAATTGATATATAGATTTCAATAAAATAACAAAAAGTATAAATCAGAATATTTAAAATTTGACTTATACTATATTCAAAATCTGTTTTCCATATCTAAAATAAAGCAGTTCATCCTTCTGTCTCTATTTAAGGAAAGTGAAGTTTCTTCCATTAATTCCACTTGCTATTAATAAATCATTCTTAGTGCAATAGTAATAAAAGATAAATATATTAAATAACAATAAAATACTAATCTATCCCTATGAAAAGGTAATCAAAAAGAATTTTTTAAAGGATAAAATCCAGAGCTGGGAGAAAAATCGTACCAACTGCTAACTGAACTACATAATTCTTTTGAAAAAGTCTATGGTAAGAACTATGTAGCCTGATTTATAAAAATATTCACATTCTCTGACTCTCAATAATTTTACTCATAGGAATATATCTTAAGAAGATGATTGAAACAAAAATTATGCATGTTATTCAATGTGTAACTCTGTAACTCAAAGAAATTTAATCTACATTTCTAACAAGAGAATACCTGTCTAAATCACATAGATAATAGTAACCTGAACATTTATATAGGACATTGTAATTCGAATGCACTTCATATATAGTATCTTATTGCTCTTAAACATGTTATGAAATAAGTACTATATCCCAAATTTACTGATGAGGTAACTAGAGATCTATGGGGCTTAATAACTTGCTTAACAAGGTATTCAGCTCTGATCAACAGCAGAAATGACATACACCCAGGCCTCCTGACTCTAGTCCAGTACACTATTCATCTTGATTGTATGTTTAAACAGCAGCATGGGAAAATATTTATTATTACCTTTTAAAAAAAGCAGATTACAAAACTGCATATAAATTTTAATAGTGGCCCAAATTTTAAATATAAAATATATATTTCACATATTATATATATATTATGTTTATATATACACACATATGTATATATACACATAAGTATATGTGTATATATGTTAAAATTTTTGTAAAAATTTATTGTAAAATTACTATATATACTTTAAAATATATATATATACAAAAAAATTTAAAGTTAAACTTTAAAGATATATATGGTTAAAGAGCAAAAGAAAATACAAAAGTGAAATAAAAAATACCCTTTATACTCGTATTCATAGCAGTATTACTCAAAATAGTCAGAAGATGAAAGCAACCCAAATGTCCATGAACTGATGAATGGATAAACAAAATGTGGTTTATACATACACGGGAATATTATTCAGCCTTAAAAGGAAGAACATTCTGACACATGCTACGATACAGATGAACCTTGAAGACATTATGCTAAGTGAAATAAGCCAGTCACAAAAGGACAAATATGATTCCACTTACATGACATAGCTAGAATAGGCAAATTCATAGAGAGAAAGTAGAACAGTTGTCACTAGGTGCTGGGAGAAGAGGAGAATGAGAGTTATTATTGAATGGGTATAGATTTTAGTTTGGGATGATGAAAATGTTCTGGAGATAGATAGTGATCATGATGGCAAAACAATGTGAATGTACTTAATGCTAATGAACTGTACACTTGAAAATGGTTAAATTCCCTAGTGAAATTCATAGAGACAGAAAGTTAGAATGGTGGTTGCCAGAACTGAAGGGAGGGAGGAATGGAGAGTTATTGCTGAATGAATACAGAGCTTCAGTACGGGAAACTGAGAAAGTTCTGAAGTTGAGTGGTGGGGATGGTTGTACAACAGTATAAACGTGCTTAATGCCACTGAACTGTACACTTAAAACAGAATATTATTAATCAATTAGAAAGGACTCTATAAAGTCTATTTAGGATCCCGAGGCTAGAAGCAAGCTGTTAATACTGATTATTGCTAATTTTTCTACAATAAAGCTGTACTGCTTTCATAGTAAGAACGCTTTATTCACTTAATATTGTTTGTTGACAATAAATACACAATTTAAAATTTTTTCTTGACTTTAAACAACTAGAAATTATAGACAAGATAACGTTCTGTGCAAGAAAGGCCTACACTCCAGTCCAGGGACCCATATGAAAAGAAAATGCCCTGACATTAAAAGATTGCCAAGTAAAGCCATATTCCATATCTTAAAGCAAATTTTTTTTCCCCTAGGATTACCACTTTAATCTACCAACTACTTTCAACTACACTGGGTAAATTTTTGTACAGAGCAGGCAGACACTCCTTTTCACCACCAGATGGAACATATACAATTAAAATCACACTGATTTTAGAACTTGGGGATGAAGGAGAAACTAAGTTTAAGAAGATGCTGTGGAAAGTGAAATATATCAGGGTTTTTCTGGTACTGCCAGTGAGGATTAGGGAAACTGAAAGCCACAAAATGCTACCTATACTTCATCTTATCTGTTTTAGATGATAATGTTTTAAACCTACATTAAATCATATTATTAATACACATATACTCAATAAATCATGATTTTTTCTTTTTTTTTTGAGACAGGTCTAGCTCTGTTGCCCAGGCTGGAGTGCAGTAGCATGATCATGGCTCACTGCAGCCTCAATTTTGGGGACTCAACTGATCCTCCCACCTGAGCCTCTCCAGTAGCTGGAGCTACAGGTGTGCGCCACCATGCCTGGATAATTTTTCTATTTTTTCTAAAGACAGGGCTTCACCATGTTGCCCAGGCTGGTCTTGAACTCCAGGAGTTTGAACTCCTGCATCAAACGATCCACCCACCTCAGCCTCACAAAATGCTGAGATTATAGGAGTGAGCTACCATGCCCAGCCTATATCATGATATTTCAAAATTGTGCAGTATATCATACCAGAAGATAGACTGGATTTGGGAGTCAGAAGTCAGAATCTGGGCTTTGCCAATAACAAGTTAGTGACCTTAGGTGAGACACTAACTTAGCAAACGCTAACAATTGCAAAATAAGAATTGAGCAAGATCAGCATTTCCCAAACTGTGTTCAGCTGAATTCTAATGCCATAAAATGATGATTGATGATTCAGTAGTCAAAATACACTTGGAAAATGCTTCATACTACAGCCTCATCCTTATCCTAAAATAAGTAATGCACTAGCATATTACAGTGTTGATGAGTCTTACAGGAAAGAATCTTGTTTCACTCTAAAAGAATTTCCCAAATTTCTGGAACCATGGAGCTCTTTTATTCTCAGAACACTTATGAAACAGTCTATACCACTAAACTTGTATTTCACAAGAAAATACAGAGTTTCGGAAGTGTGGTAAAATGATGTCTAAATGTCCTACAAAGACTTTCAGAACACTTCTAAACTGTTTATATTAGGTTAATGATTTAAAAATAATTTCTCCTAGCATTCTCATTGGACGTATAAACTGGCACTAACTTTCTGAAAGGCTATTTGACAAAATGTACCACATTTTAAACATGGCATATTATTTGCCCCATTATCTTATCTCTAGGATTTTCCCCTATAGGAAAAAAACAGACTAATGCATAAAGGTGTATTTACAAGGATATTCAATGCAGTAGTATTTATAATGGAATAAAGAAAAAAGAAGATAACCTAAATATCCAGCAATGGGGAAAGAGTTAAATAAATTATAATATATTCAAATAACAAGCCAGGTGCAGTGGCTCATGCCTATAATCCCAGCACTCTGGGAAGCTAAAACAGGTGGATTGCTTGAGCCCAGGAGTTTGAGACCAGCCTAGATAATATGGCAGAAGTCGTCCCTACAAAAAAATAGAAAAATTAGCCAGGTGGGGTGTTGTGTGCCTGTAGTCCCAGCTACTTGGGAGGCTGAGTGGAAGGACTGATGGAGCCCAGGATGTTGAGGCTACGGTGAGCCATAAGCCGTGATCACACCACTGTACTCCAGCCTGGGTGATAGAGTGAGACCCTATCTCAAAAAACAAAACAAAAAAAGCCAAAACAGAATAGTATTCTGTTACTTAATGGGTCTAGAGTTTATTTAGTGGGTAATCCTTACAAATGGTAATCCATATTTACTGACAGAAAAAGATACCCATACCCTACAGACAGAATAAAATTGCATGTAAAATGTGATCCCATACACATAAAATTGCCTATTTGTGTGTGCCTACAAATTGTCTGGAAGGACTCTTGCTAAAAATGTTAACATTTCACACCCATTAGGATGTCCTATTATCAAAAAAGCAGAAAATATAAAGTGTTGGCATAAATGTAGACAAAATAGAACCCTGTGCATTGCTGGTGGGAAAGTAAAATGGTACAGCTGCTATAGAAAACATTATGGCAGTTCCTCAAAAAATTAAACATGGCATTACCATTTGATCTAGCAATTCTGTATCTGAGTAAAGCAGGGATTCAAATAGGGTATTTGTACACCAATGTTCATAGCAACATCATTCACAATAGCTAAAAGGTGGAAAATACCAAAATGTCCATCAACAGATAAATGGATAAACAAAATATGGCATATACACAGCATGGAGTATTATTCAGCAATAGAAAGAAAGGAAATTCTGATACATGCTGCAACATAGATGAACGGTGAGTCAGATATTATGCTAAGTGAAATAAGCAAGATAAAAAGGACAAATACTCTATCATTCCACTTATATGAATTACGCAGAGTAGTCAAATTGATAGGGACAGAAAACACAACAGTGGTTACCAGCGGCTGATGGACAGAAGAATGGAGTTATTATTTAATGGATACGGAGTTCAGTAGGGGAATACGAAAAATTTCTGGAGAAGGACAGTGGTGATGCTTGCAACAATAATGTGAATGTACTTAATGTCACTGAACTGTATATTTGAAAATGGTTAAAATGATAAATTCTATGTCATGTATATTTTACCACAATTAAAATAGGCAGAGGGCAATGGCTTATGCCTACAATTCCAACATTTTGGGAGGCGGAGGCAAAAGGATTGCTTGAGCCCAGGAGTTCGAGACCAGCCTGGGCAACAAAGTGAGGCCCTCGTCTCAGCAAAATAAATAAGATAAAGTGAAATAAATAAAATAAATACTTTTTTTTTTTTTTGAGACGAGTCTCACTCTGTCGCCCAGACTGGAGTGCAATGGCGCAGTCTCGGCTCACTGCAACCTCTGCCTCCTGGGTTCAAGCGATTCTCCTGCCTCAGCCTCCCGAGTAGCTGGGATTATAGGCACCCACCAACATGCCTGGCTAATTTTTGTATTTTTAGAGACGGTGTTTCACCATATTGGCCAGGCTGGTTTAAATGTTAACATCCGTTATCTCTAAGAGAAAGAACTAGAGGAGATTTACTTTTAAATATAGGTTTCTATATTCATTGATGTCTTCCTCCTATTCCTGTTCCTTCCACCCCCTGAAGACTTTTAGCTCAATGAGTAGGATTTATTTTATGTATTTTTTATTTTACTTTAAGTTCTGGGATACATGTGCAGAACATGCAGGTTTGTTACAGAGGTATATATGCGCCATGGTGGTTTGCTACACCTATCAACCCATCATCTAGGTTGTAAGCCCCGCATGCATTAGGTATTTGTCCTGATGCTCTCCCTTCCCTTACCCCTAACCCCCCGACAGGTCCCAGTGTGTGATGATCCCCTCCCCGTGTCCATGTGTTCGCATTGTTCAACTCCCACTTATGAGTGAGAACACGCGGTGTTAGGTTTTCTGTTCCTGTGTTAGTCTGCTGAGAATGACAGCTTCCAGCTTCCAGAAAAAACATTTTTGGAAGCAAAATCATTCCCCTAGCTAGACACCATCCTGTGAGTTTACAAAGCCTTTGCCTAATCACTTTGTACAGTGATTATCCATCTCCATAGGCCTATGGAGCAAATTTAAGCCAAGAGTAGAAATGAGGACATTGAAGGGCATCTCAATCACTCAAAAATATTTACTGAATGCCAATGAGTCAGCTACAGTGCTAGGTACCGGAATGTATACATTATCTCCCTTAATTTCATATCAGCTTAAAAATTACCATATCTATTATTATCTCTATTTTATAGATAAGGACATTTGGGTATTATATTTAATGATACTCAGAGATGTATATACTATAAAGTTTTTTTTAAAAACCAACTGCAAAGCAATTATTTACATTTGTTTTTAAAATAAAGTCATGTGTCCCAGCACTTTGGGAGGCCAAGGCGGGTGGATCACGAGGTCAGGAGATCGAGACCATCCTGGCTAACATGGTGAAACCCCGTCTCTACTAAAAATACAAAAAATTAGCTGGGTGCGGTGGTGGGCGCCTGTAGTCCCAGCTACTCGGGAGGCTGAGGCAGGAGAATGGCGTGAACCTGGGAGGCGGAGCTTGCAGTGAGCCAAGATCGCGCCACTGCACTCCAGCCTGGGCGACAGAGTGAGACTCCGTCTCAAAAAAAAAAAAAAAGTAAATAAATAAAGTCATGTGTGTGTATAATTTTATGTATACATCAAAAATGTTAATAGTAGTTAATCTCTGAACAGAAGTCTCAAAGGAAATTTGTCTTTCTTTGAAGAGTGTTTATCTCTAATTTTTAATTTTTTATCATTGCAAATGTATTCCTTTTGTATTAAGGAAAAGATTCATGATGTTATATATCAAAAGGTATTATTATAATGATAAATAAATATGAAAGCTAATTACATTACCATAAGAAATTCTTCTAACTTCTTATGGGATCAAATCATAACTTTAGATTACTACAACAAAATCATTGGTAAGAGAAAAAGTTACCATGTGGAATTCCACTTACATTCTGTCTTTTCCTTTTTTCCTTTCTTTCCTTTAGAAGAAGTAGATGAACGAGACGATGCAGCAGACTGGGCTCCTGATGAATGCTGGGAGGTAACATCCACAGAGGAAGGATCATAGGCAGACTTTCTGTTAGAATGGTCCTCCTGAGGGCTTAAAGTGCTACTGTCAAAGAATAAATAATAGTAGTTCCAGAAAGAAAAGTCTTACAACACAGCTAAATTAAAGATACTTAAAAATCTATGTAATCACTAGGAGACTATAACTACAATCAAAGATGGCTTCACACTTTATTATTATTTTTTAACCACCATAAGCCTGGATTGTTCCCTATGGTTCAATTTATTACTAAGAAAAATCAAAGGTAAGTGAAACCAATAAAAACTAATATTTAGAGAAAAATGTATAATGTTGAATACTGGAAAATATGGCCTCAATTTCTATTCAAATTTATAATTTATATATTATAACTATTTCTCCTCTTATATTCTTATGGAGAACAATAACTTAATATGTTCTACCTCTATCTGGAAATAAAATGCATCAAATCACATTGATTGGTGATATTAAATGTCACCATAAATCTTTGAAAGTTTTTATTTAAAAATTTCATATTTTCCTTAGAGCTCAAAACTTAAAACTATGCTTTTTCTCATATAATTTTTATACTTATTCCTATTAATCTATTTAGATTTAACTAATTTGTATAAGATTACCTAATAATTTTACATGAATTACAATTTGTAATATTTGAAAAATATATTAAATATGAATAATTACAGATAAATTTTTATGGCAGCTAAATATAGGGAGAAAATTCTCTCCAACGAAGTCTGATTCACTTACTATGTGACTATGTACAAGTAATTTAACCTCTGCTTCAGTTTGCTGTCCAAAACAGAAATGATAACAGTGATACTTTCCACATCAGGCTATCATAAAAATGAGTTAATACAGGTAAAGTCCCTCAGTCCTTTCAGTGTCTTGCACACTAAGTGCCCAATAATTATCAGATGTTATAATCATTATAATTATTGTTTTTCAAAGCTTTGCAAATTTTTCAATGTTTTCTTGATTATAAAGAAAATTACTTACTACTTGGAACCATGGAGTCATGTATCTATCTGATCTTCCTCAATTCTATCACAGAAAACCATTTCTTAAGCTTTTTATGTTAGTATGGCATGGAATAATTTCCCAATACTCCAATACTGTACTAGGAATTCATGGACTGATTTCATAACCTATACTCTGCTTACTATGTGCCAGGCCCTGTTCTAAGTAAGTGATTTTTTTTTCTTTCTTTTTTTGAGATAGGGTCAGCTTTGTCACCCAGGCTGGAGTGCAGTGGTGCAATCTCGGCTCACTGCAACTTCCACCTCCCAGGTTCAAGCGATTTTCGTGCCTCAGCCTCCCTATATTTCATTTAATACTCATAACAACTCTATGAGGCAGGCAGGTACTATTAATGTCCCCATTTTACAGAGAAGGAAGCAGAAGCATAGGAAGGCTAAGTAATATGTATAAATACAAACAACCAATAACCAGGAGAGCCTGGATTTAAACAAAGGCAGTCTGGATCCAGAGCCCATGCTCTGGATCTCCACTATGATGTGCAGCCTCTATATGTATTTTTAAACGAGCAAAACTTGGCTAATATTCAGACCAGAGTTCTCATTTGTACATTTTTCTCACTCTTCAGAGTTTATTCCATATTGCCAATATATCTTACTGAGGTTCAAGAGTTGATTTTTTTTCTGTCAAAGTCCCAGTCCCTGGAGAGGAGACAAAATCATCTTCATATGAAACACCACTTAGAGGAGTTGCGGTGGCATTCAAAGGCCGTGATGTTGATGTTCCTCTGTCCAACTTGTCTTCAAACCCTGACAAAAGTAATAATTGAAACATGGTTAAAAACGAAAATCAAGAAACTGTAAGAAAAGCATCCCATACATGGAGATTAGCAATATGGGCTTAGGGACATTTTAGTTTCCTTTAATAGTGCCTCTTTTCTATTTACCTTTATATCCAATGATACTTTTTTAAAGCTTTTAATTAGGAAAATTTTAAAACATACAGAAAACAGGGAGACTAGTATAATGAAACCAAAGTATTCATCATCCCGCTTCAACAATGACCAATACATCACCAATCTAGTTTCAAATAAACCTCCTACTACCTTCATCTCCCACCCCCCAGACTATTTTAAAGCAAATTCCAGATAACATTTCATTCTCATTTCATCTCTAAATATTTCAGTTTAAATATAAAATCTTAATGAAAATTTAATAGAATTTAAGAAGAAACAATTTTCTTATTAAAAAATGATGTTGATTTAAGCATTTTACTTTCATCAAAAGAAATCAAAATAACTTTCAAATCAAAACAAATTTAAAATTACCACTAATAGAAATGTGGCTAAACAAAAGAAAGCAATAGCATATGAAGGTCTATACAAGACCATTAAGAAATACCTAAATATGAATTCTAGGAAAAAGCGATGTGATACCCAGTTGAGCATAAGAGGAACAGATGAAATCCATTCACTATATAGAGGGGAAATTTCCAATCCGGAAATTCTAAGATAATGTTAGTATAAAACGGGCAGATTCCATATATAGCAGGAAGGATAGAGAAAGGGACTTGAAGGAATTGAGTCTATCATAGAAAAGAAAACTGTGTTGCAGGATTTCAGGTATAAGAAGGGAACTTTAGAAGTTACTGTTTTAGGAATCAAATATATAGCTACATTATTGTTTAAAGTCTGATTGCTATTCAAATTAGTTTTAACAAACAGTAATAGAGTTGTTTTCATTTTAGAAATGTTACTACAGTTATCCCTCTCAATTCTTGATTGCTATATTCCCAAGAATTCACAAATCATCACTGTGTTAAGAAACATACTTAGTTTCTTTTCTTTTTTTTTTTGAGAAGGAGTCTCGCTCTGTCGCCCAAGCTGGAGTGCAGTGGCATGATCTCAGCTCACTGCAACCTCCGCCTACCAGGTTCAAGTGATTCTCGTGCCTCAGCCTCCCAAGTAGCTGGGATTACAGGTGCATGCCACCACACTCAGCTAAATATTTTTTGTATTTTTAGTAATGGTGGGGTTTCACCATGTTGGCCAGGCTGGTCTTGAACTCCTAACCTCAAGTGATCCGCCCGCCTTGGACTCTGAAAGTCCTGGGATTATAGGCATGAGCCACCGCGCCTGGTTTATACTTAGTTTCTACTGAAGTACATAACTATGGTCACAGAAAATGTAGTATATACGTGATATATATCCAATCCTGAACATCATCTATGAATTTCTCTGAACTAGATAAAAATTTCTAAAGCTACCAGTCTCACTATTATTTTATGATAATAACAATTTTAAAATGAAATTTTAAAGATTAAATTACTAATACTCTTACTTAAGGCTTGCAGGAAATTTAGAAGATGACTAATATGGACAATAATAAGTCTCCATTATCCACTCAACGAAAAATGTGTACTAAAGTACATATCTCATACAGAAATTATAAAATAATTCATCTTAATATACAAACAGTACAAGCTATATTTATTTTTCTCACCTTTTCCATATAACTGATAGGATTTTGTAAAAATATTAATGACGCTATGTGGACTTCCCTTTGCCAATTCTTCCCATGGTCCTTTGCTTTGTGTACCACCTATGTGCCCAAAAAGTGGCAAGAATTTTTCAGCTTCTTTCTGAAACTCTTTGATGGGTTCATAACTATTTCTTTCTCCAGGACAAAATTCCTTTTCTTTTAAAATTTCTGCTACTTTCAAAAGGGGCTGTCCATCCTGGTCTCCCTCTTCTTCAGAGAGACTCCCCTCACTAAGAAGAGGCCCTTCACTGACTGAATCTATGCTGGAACCAAGAGATATTTTGGCTTTGTCTTGAGAACAGGCTTGCATATCAGAGCTAGAAGAGTCAGTCTGCCTTTTACATAACTGTGCCAGTAGCCCTTCTGGTTTGGGACCAGGGGATCTCACTCTAAAGCTTGATATGGCACTCTGTGGTCTTATCATCTCAGGAAGCTTTTTAAATTCACTAAGATTGCCTACACCAGGAAGATCATCATCAAAAGTTGCATGAGATACACAGCTTCCCAGCATCTTCTGAATTCTGGCAGAGAAAACATCTTCATTATCATCTTTCACAGGTGGAGTTACAGCCTTGGTCCAAGGTCCATCTTCTTGAGGTGCCTGCTGCACATCATACTCAGTGTTCCATGCTGACCCATAGTTAATGCTGGCCCCAGCTAATTTCTTGGCTTCACTTTCAATTCTGCTGGACAAAGAAGCAGCTGTTGCTTTCAAGGCTTCAATACGATCCAGTTTACTCTTATATTGGCTGGCACTAGGTTTTAACAAGGCATCTGTATAAGCAGCCGGTGAGGTCACATATGGTTGAGGTGTAAAAGTTAATGGCCTTGAAGCCATATTATGATTCTTCCTGGTTGGTAAAATAGATTCAAAATCTTTATGCAAAATTCCTACATGCTCTAAACTCAAGAGATGGGAGAGTAAACTTCCAGCTGTTCCAGCAAAAGGCTGTGGTTGAGAATGGTGAACTTGTGGGCTCAATCTTTCAGGCTGCATCCATGTAGATTCCATCAAGTCTTTTCTGGAAATGAAAGTCACAATATGTTAGTTAACTAAACCACCATTTTTAAAAAGTTTTTTTTTTATCTGATTATAAGAGTAATGAGGATGCACTGCAACAAAAAAAGGACAGATAAAAAATACAAAAAAAGATAAAGATCACTCAGCAAAACAATAAAAAAGAGGCACTGTTAATATTTCATTTAGAATTATATCCTTCCAAACATTTTTCTATTTGTACATTATGTTTTGGTGGTATTGTTTGTACAAAAATGGGATTTTACCATATATACTGTTTTGCAAGCTGCTTTTTTCAACTAAGATGCCATATTTTTAAAAAACTATTAAAAAGGCAATAAGATCTTTAAAATTCTATAAACAGAATTCCTTACAATACTGATTATAATTTTTAAAATAACATTACATAAAAGAGAAATGCTTAAGATTGCTAAATATTAATGTAGACATGATATAGATTATTCTAATCAACAAATATTTACTATATGCTGAACACTTATGTTTAACAATGTACATGCTAAATAGGGAGGTTATTATAACCTATTAATACTTGTAAAAAATTAATGAATGTGAAACAATCAAATGCAAAACTATCAGTGCCAACTATAAATATGCAACTATAAATACAAATATACAGGGTAGGGTATCCATTAAGTCTAGAAACAGAATAAAGATGTCCTAAACAACATTATGTGTATTTACCTATATTTCCAGACCATAGACTTCCTCTATATTAAGGGATACTACAGAGAGATTACAGGATGATGTCAACTATTAAGAAGACCCTTAGAGGAACAGGCCAGGAACAGTGGCTGATGCCTGTAATCCCAGCACTTTGGGAGGCCAAAGCAGGCGGATGACTTGAGGCCAAGAGTTTGAGATCAGCCTGGGCAAAATGGCGAAACTCATCTCTACTACAAATACCAAAAAATTAGGTGGGCATGGTGGCATGTGCCTGTAGTCCCAGCTACTTGGGAGGTTAAGGCACAAGTATCGCTTGAACCCGAGAGGTGGAGGACGCACTGGGCCGAGATCGTGCCACTGCACTCCAGCTGGAAGACACAGTAAGACTGTCTCAGAAAAAAAAAAAAAGAAAGAAAGAAAGAGAAGATGAACATGAGGCTTTGTCCTTGGTCTTGTCCGTTATTTTAGGATGATGACACAAAGATATGCTTATCAAACTTGCAGATGACAGAAAGCTGGGAGGCATGGCTGACCCAACAAATGACCAAATTATGAGATGAATTTATTTTTATAGGCTGCAATCGTAAACCAAACTAATATGGATAAATGTAAACTTCTGCAATTGGGTTAAAATAAGTCATCTGAAGGGGGGTAACCAGGGTAATAAGAAGTTGAAAAGCATGTCATTAGAATGAAGGAAGAAAGACTAGAGCACAGATTCTATGCCTTAGAATATAGGCTATTCAAGATGGCCGAATAGGAACAGCTCCGGTCTACAGCTCCCAGCGTGAGCGACGCAGAAGACGGGTGATTTCTGCATTTCCATCTGAGGTACCGGGTTCATCTCACTAGGGAGTGCCAGACAGTGGGCGCAGGCCAGTGGGTGCGCGTGCCGGGCGCGAGCCGAAGCAGGGCGAGGCATTGCCTCACCTGGGAAGCGCAACGGGTCAGGGAGTTCCCTTTCCGAGTCAAAGAAAGGGGTGACGGACGCACCTGGAAAACTCGGGTCACTCCCACCCGAATATTGCGCGTTTCAGACTGGCTTAAAAAACGGCGCACCACGAGACTATATCCCACACCTGGCTCGGAGGGTCCTACGCCCTCGGAATCTCGCTGATTGCTAGCACAGCAGTCTGCGATCAAACTGCAAGGCGGCAGCGAGGCTGGGGGAGGGGCGCCCGCCATTGCCCAGGCTTGCTTAGGTAAACAAAGCAGCCAGGAAGCTCGAACTGGGTGGAGCCCACCACAGCTCAAGGAGGCCTGCCTGCCTCTGTAGGCTCCACCTCTGGGGGCAGGGCACAGACAAACAAAAAGACAGCAGTAACCTCTGCAGACTTAAATGTCCCTGTCTGACAGCTTTGAAGAGAGCAGTGGTTCTCCCAGCACGCAGCTGGAGATCTGAGAACGGGCAGACTGCCTCCTCAAGTGGGTCCCTAACCCCTGACCCCCGAGCAGCCTAACTGGGAGGCACCCCCCAGCAGGGGCACACTGACACCTCACACGGCAGGGTATTCCAACAGACCTGCAGCTGAGGGTCCTGTCTGTTAGAAGGAAAACTAACAAACAGAAAGGACATCCACACCGAAAACCCATCTGTACATCACCATCATCAAAGACCAAAAGTAGATAAAACCACAAAGATGGGGAGAAAACAGAACAGAAAAACAGGAAACTCTAAAATGCAGAGCGCCTCTCCTCCTCCAAAGGAACGCAGTTCCTCACCAGCAACGGAACAAAGCTGGATGGAGAATGATTTTGACGAGCTGAGAGAAGAAGGCTTCAGACGATCAAATTACTCTGAGCTACGGGAGGACATTCAAACCAAAGGCAAAGAAGTTGAAAACTTTGAAAAAAATTTAGAAGAATGTATAACTAGAATAACCAATACAGAGAAGTGCTTAAAGGAGCTGATGGAGCTGAAAACCAAGGCTCGAGAACTACGTGAAGAATGCAGAAGCCTCAGGAGCCGATGCGATCAACTGGAAGAAAGGGTATCAGCAATGGAAGATGAAATGAATGAAACGAAGCGAGAAGGGAAGTCTAGAGAAAAAAGAATAAAAAGAAATGAGCAAAGCCTCCAAGAAATATGGGACTATGTGAAAAGACCAAATCTACGTCTGATTGGTGTACCTGAAAGTGATGCGGAGAATGAAACCAAGTTGGAAAACACTCTGCAGGATATTATCCAGGAGAACTTCCCCAATCTAGCAAGGCAGGCCAACGTTCAGATTCAGGAAATACAGAGAACGCCACAAAGATACTCCTCGAGAAGAGCAACTCCAAGACACATAATTGTCAGATTCACCAAAGTTGAAATGAAGGAAAAAATGTTAAGGGCAGCCAGACAGAAAGGTCGGGTTACCCTCAAAGGGAAGCCCATCAGACTAACAGCGGATCTCTCGGCAGAAACCCTACAAGCCAGAAGAGAGTGGGGGCCAATATTCAACATTCTTAAAGAAAAGAATTTTCAACCCAGAATTTCATATCCAGCCAAACTAAGCTTCATAAGTGAAGGAGAAATAAAATACTTTACAGACAAGCAAATGCTGACCGATTTTGTCACCACCAGGCCTGCCCTAAAAGAGCTCCTGAAGGAAGCGCTAAATATGGAAAGGACCAACCGGTACCAGCCGCTGCAAAATCATGCCAAAATGTAAAGACCATCAAGACTAGGAAGAAACTGCATCAACTAACGAGCAAAATCACCAGCTAACATCATAATGACAGGATCAAATTCACACATAACAATATTAACTTTAAATGTAAATGGACTAAATTCTCCAATTAAAAGACACAGACTGGCAAGTTGGATAAAGAGTCAAGACCCATCAGTGTGCTGTATTCAGGAAACCCATCTCACGTGCAGAGACACACATAGGCTCAAAATAAAAGGATGGAGGAAGATCTACCAAGCAAATGGAAAACAAAAAAAGGCAGGGGTTGCAATCCTAGTCTCTGATAAAACAGACTTTAAACCAACAAAGATCAAAAGAGACAAAGAAGGCCATTACATAATGGTAAAGGGATCAATTCAACAAGAGGAACTAACTATCCTAAATATTTATGCACCCAATACAGGAGCACCCAGATTCATAAAGCAAGTCCTGAGTGACCTACAAAGAGACTTAGACTCCCACACATTAATAATGGGAGACTTTAACACCCCACTGTCAACATTAGACAGATCAACGAGACAGAAAGTCAACAAGGATACCCAGGAATTGAACTCAGCTCTGCACCAAGCGGACCTAATAGACATCTACAGAACTCTCCACCCCAAATCAACAGAATATACATTTTTTTCAGCACCACACCACACCTATTCCAAAATTGACCACATAGTTGGAAGTAAAGCTCTCCTCAGCAAATGTAAAAGAACAGAAATTATAACAAACTATCTCTCAGACCACAGTGCAATCAAACTAGAACTCAGGATTAAGAATCTCACTCAAAGCCGCTCAACTACATGGAAACTGAACAACCTGCTCCTGAATGACTGCTGGGTACATAACGAAATGAAGGCAGAAATAAAGATGTTCTTTGAAACCAACGAGAACAAAGACACAACATACCAGAATCTCTGGGACGCATTCAAAGCAGTGTGCAGAGGGAAATTTATAGCACTAAATGCCCACAAGAGAAAGCAGGAAAGATCCAAAATTGACACCCTAACATCACAATTAAAAGAACTAGAAAAGCAAGAGCAAACACATTCAAAAGCTAGCAGAAGGCAAGAAATAACTAAAATCAGAGCAGAACTGAAGGAAATAGAGACACAAAAAACCCTTCAAAAAATTAATGAATCCAGGAGCTGGTTTTTTGAAAGGATCAACAAAATTGATAGACCGCTAGCAAGACTAATAAAGAAAAAAAGAGAGAAGAATCAAATAGACGCAATAAAAAATGATAAAGGGGATATCACCACCGATCCCACAGAAATACAAACTACCATCAGAGAATACTACAAACACCTCTACGCAAATAAACTATAAAATCTAGAAGAAATGGATACATTCCTCGACACATACACTCTCCCAAGACTAAACCAGGAAGAAGTTGAATCTCTGAATAGACCAATAACAGGAGCTGAAATTGTGGCAATAATCAATAGTTTACCAACCAAAAAGAGTCCAGGACCAGATGGATTCACAGCCGAATTCTACCAGAGGTACAAGGAGGAACTGGTACCATTCCTTCTGAAACTATTCCAATCAATAGAAAAAGAGGGAATCCTCCCTAACTCATTTTATGAGGCCAGCATCATTCTGATACCAAAGCCTGGCAGAGACACAACCAAAAAAGAGAATTTTAGACCAATATCCTTGATGAACATTGATGCAAAAATCCTCAATAAAATACTGGCAAACCGAATCCAGCAGCACATCAAAAAGCTTATCCACCATGATCAAGTGGGCTTCATCCCTGGGATGCAAGGCTGGTTCAACATACGCAAATCAATAAATGTAATCCAGCATATAAACAGAGCCAAAGACAAAAACCACATGATTATCTCAATAGATGCAGAAAAAGCCTTTGACAAAATTCAACAACCCTTCATGCTAAAAACTCTCAATAAATTAGGTATTGATGGGACATATTTCAAAATAATAAGAGCTATCTATGACAAACCCACAGCCAATATCATACTGAATGGGCAAAACCTGGAACCATTCCCTTTGAAAACTGGCACAAGACAGGGATGCCCTCTCTCACCGCTCCTATTCAACATAGTGTTGGAAGTTCTGGCCAGGGCAATCAGGCAGGAGAAGGAAATAAAGGGTATTCAATTAGGAAAAGAGGAAGTCAAATTGTCCCTGTTTGCAGACGACATGATTGTTTATCTAGAAAACCCCATCGTCTCAGCCCAAAATCTCCTTAAGCTGATAAGCAACTTCAGCAAAGTCTCAGGATACAAAATCAATGTACAAAAATCACAAGCATTCTTATACACCAACAACAGACAAACAGAGAGCCAAATCATGAGTGAACTCCCATTCACAATTGCTTCAAAGAGAATAAAATACCTAGGAATCCAACTTACAAGGGATGTGAAGCACCTCTTCAAGGAGAACTACAAACCACTGCTCAAGGAAATAAAAGAGGATACAAACAAATGGAAGAACATTCCTTGCTCATGGGTAGGAAGAATCAATATCGTGAAAATGGCCATACTGCCCAAGGTAATTTACAGATTCAATGCCATCCCCATCAAGCTACCAATGACTTTCTTCACAGAATTGGAAAAAACTACTTCAAAGTTCATATGGAACCAAAAGAGAGCCCGCATCGCCAAGTCAATCCTAAGCCAAAAGAACAAAGCTGGAGGCATCACACTACCTGACTTCAAACTATACTACAAGGCTACAGTAACCAAAACAGCATGGTACTGGTACCAAAACAGAAATATAGATCAATGGAACAGAACAGAGCCCTCAGAAATAACGCCGCTTACCTACAACTATCTGATCTTTGACAAACCTGAGAAAAACAAGCAATGGGGAAAGGATTCCCTATTTAATAAATGGTGCTGGGAAAACTGGCTAGCCATATGTAGAAAGCTGAAACTGGATCCCTTCCTTACACCTTATACAAAAATCAATTCAAGATGGATTAAAGATTTAAACGTTAGACCTAAAACCATAAAAACCCTAGAAGAAAACCTAGGCATTACCATTCAGGACATAGGCGTGGGCAAGGACTTCATGTCCAAAACACCAAAAGCAATGGCAACAAAAGACAAAATTGACAAATGGGATCTAATTAAACTAAAGAGCTTCTGCACAGCAAAAGAAACTACCATCAGAGCGAATAGGCAACCTACAACATGGGAGAAAATTTTCGCAACCTACTCATCTGACAAAGGGCTAATATCCAGAATCTACAGTGAACTCAAACAAATTTACAAGAAAAAAACAAACAACCCCATCAAAAAGTGGGCGAAGGACATGAACAGGCACTTCTCAAAAGAAGACATTTATGCAGCCAAAAAACACATGAAAAAATGCTCATCATCACTGGCCATCAGAGAAATGCAAATCAAAACCACTATGAGATATCATCTCACCCCAGTTAGAATGGCAATCATTAAAAAGTCAGGAAACAACAGGTGCTGGAGAGGATGTGGAGAAATAGGAACACTTTTACACTGTTGGTGGGACTGTAAACTAGTTCAACCATTGTGGAAGTCAGTGTGGCGATTCCTCAGGGATCTAGAACTAGAAATACCATTTGACCCAGCCATCCCATTACTGGGTATATACCCAAATGACTATAAATCATGCTGCTATAAAGACACATGCACATGTATGTTTATTGCGGCATTATTCACAATAGCAAAGACTTGGAACCAACCCAAATGTCCAACAATGATAGACTGGATTAAGAAAATGTGGCACATATACACCATGGAATACTATGCAGCCATAAAAAATGATGAGTTCATGTCCTTTGTAGGGACATGGATGAAATTGGAAACCATCATTCTCAGTAAACTATCGCAAGAACAAAAAACCAAACACCGCATATTCTCACTCATAGGTGGGAATTGAACAATGAGATCACATGGACACAGGAAGGGGAATATCATACTCTGGGGACTGTGGTGGGGAGGGGGGAGGGGGGAGGGATAGCATTGGGAGATATACCTAATGCTAGATGACGAGTTAGTGGGTGCAGCGCACCAGCATGGCACATGTATACATATGTAACTAACCTGCACAATGTGCACATGTACCCTAAAACTTAAAGTATAATAAAAAATAAATAAAATAATAAAATAAAAAAAAAAAAAAAAAAAAAGAATATAGGCTATTACAAATGCAAAGTGTGAGGCTATTGGGGCCTAAACTAAGCTGGTAGTAATAGGAATACAAGGGAAGTTATAATATAAAAGATATTGATGAATAAAAAATCCAAGAGCTTTAAATTCAAGTATTTAGAATGCCAATTTTATAGCAGGTGATATGTTGATGGTAGAGAAACAGGAGACAAAAATGAATATACTTAATCCAGTTAATCCTGAGCTGGGCATGGTAGCTCACACCTGTAATCCTAGCTACTTGGGAGGCTGAGGCAGAAGAATCAATCACTTGAGGCCAGAAGTTCAAGACCAGCCTGGGCAACATAGCAAGCTCCTCATCTCCAAAAAAATAAAAAACAAAATAAAAATTAGCCAGGCGTGGTGGTGCATGCCTATAGTCACAGCTACTTAGGAGGCTGAGGTGGGAGGATCACTTGAGTCCAAGAGGTTGAGGCTGCAGTAAGCTATGATCGTGCCACTGCACTCTAGCCTGTGTGAAAAAGCAAGACCCTGTCTCCAAATTAAAAACAAATAAAAAGGCTTAATCCTTACACTTTAAGATCTCAAGATCTAGCAGGGATGACAAACAGCTAAAATAAGACATCACAAATACTAAAACAAAGATTTAAAAAGTTCAGTGGGGTATAGATGAAGCAGCAATTAACTCTGCTAGCCAAGGAAAGTGTTTGTTAAGCTGGACCTTCAGTTTTCAAGGTGAGATATGAAACCTGGAGTTTTCCAGGTAGTTAACACAATATGCTATAAAGAGTAAGGAAAAGAAATGCCAAATTTTAAGCAAAAAGTAACATGCTTTTAAACATAAAGTTATGCTAAAACTATTAACGGGAATGGGGGAGCTCAGAAGCTGGGTAGCAAGAAAGTGGACACAATAAGTTAGACATCAGGAGTCAAAGAAGTTGGATATTAAAAGAAAAGTGAGAAACTGGTACAAGGTAGTATGGTCTAACACTAGATTTGTTTGTGTTTGGTTTGCTTTTAATATTGGATAACTTGTTTAGAATTAGAAGGAAATTCAGAGAAAGACAAAAATTGAAGACATTAATATAGCAGGGTATGTCTGACAACAATAGGACTGAGATGAACTAGAGAGTATCACCCATCTAAAAGCATTCAATCCTCTCCAGAGACGACACTTAGAAAAATAAGTAAATAAATAAAAGCATTTAAATTCAAAACAAAAATGTTAAGTTTATTTATACTTAAAGTTTGAAATGTATTTAGAACCTTAAGCAAATCATATGAAACATTTCACTTTTGGGGAGTAGTATGTAGAGTAGTTAAAGCACAGGCTTCTAGAGTCACACTGGCTAAATTAAAACCTATCTCTATCATTAATGTTTTGACCTTTGAGAAAGCTCTCTAGGCCTCAATTACCTCTTCTGTAAAACAGGAATAACAACAGTACCTAACTCAAGGAATTACAAGGATTAAGTAAAATAATATATGCAAAGTACTTAGATCATTGCCTGGAACCTAAGAAACATTAATAAATGTTAGCTATTTTTATTGACAGTATTATTCTAGGGACAATGGGGTAAAAAAAGGACCATATGGGCCAGGCTCGGTGGCTCATGCCTGTAATCCCAGCACTTTGGGAGGCTGAGGTGGGTGGATCACTTGAGGTCAGGAGTTTAAGACCAGCCTGGCCAAGATGGTGAAACAAAGTCTCTACTAAAAATACAAAAATTAGCCAGGTGGTAGTGGCACATGCCTGTAATCCCAGCTACGTGGGAAGTTGAGGCAAGAGAATAGCTTGAGTCTGGGAGGCGGAGGTTGCAGTGAACCAAGACTGTGCCACTGCACTCCAATCTGGGCAAGAGAGTGAAACCCTGTCTCCAAAAAAATAAAAAATAAAAAAATAACCCAAAATTGGATAGTGATTTTGATTTCTATTTATGTGTTCTCAAAGAGTTTCAAAATCTTTCCCTTTCCAAAATGGTTATTATTACAAAGTATAATTTATAACCACATAACCTAAACATCACCTTTACTTCCAAACTCACAGTTTTTTTGTTTACTTTATTGCAAACAATATATTACAGCAAAAAAGTATTTTAAGGTAAAATAGTCTGTTGACTATCTGAAATCAAATCAGATCCCTTCCTAGTCCTTATTAATGTGTCCACAAGCATATCCAAAGGTAGCTCTTGAACGTACAATGGCTAAATTGTTCTTACACATAAGAAATTTTAAATAGCAGTAGACACAAAAACCCGTTTGAAAATTATTAACCAAAAACACTTTAAAATTTCACCATCATTCATTCATCCAACACACTTTTATTGTGTGTTTAGTTCACAGAAGGCAAGAGTGCTTCCAACTGTAAAAGAAACTGACATTTACATTAAAAGGTAAAATTTGAACAATTAGCCTAGGGTATACAGTAAGTACAGATGTGCACTATGCCTAAATTTCAGAAGATATGAACCAATTTGTAAATAAACCTCTCTGCCCTCTTGTTCACAAAGGTCAACAAAATTCTCTGAACATAGACCACTCCACTAAATTTCATGAAAAGAATCTTAATCATCTTTCATTCTTCCCTTTTTACCTTGCAAGAGGCTGTGGAGGTTCTGAGAGAGACATGTCACTACTGGAAGATGCACTTGGGGGACGTTCCTGTACTTTGTTTTCTTTGTCAGATTCTCCAGATGGCTGATACCCTGGTTTGGCCTAGGAGAAAAGGACATCAAATTTATATGAGTTCTGTCACAAAGATATATTCAGGTAGCACCTAAGTTAAACATTAAGTCACCTCAGCTCTACAAAGATCATAAAATGTAGTGGGTTTTTTTTGTCAAATAAAACCAATTAAAATTTATTTTGTCTTAAAAACAAACATTACTAATAGCAAAACACCATCTAAAATCCAACGGGGAGCCAGGCACTTTGAGAGGCCGAAGTGGGAGGATCACTTGAGTCTAGGTGTTCAAGACCAGTGTGGGCAACACAGTGCGACCCTGTCTCTACAAAAAATAAACAATTTCCGGCCAGGCGCGGTGGCTCACGCCTGTAATCCCAGCACTTTGGGAGGCCGAGGCGGGCGGATCAGGAGGTCAGGAGATCGAGACCATCCTGGCTAACACAGTAAAACCCCGTCTCTAATAAAAATACAAAAAATTAGCCGGGCGAGGTAGCGGGCGCCTGTAGTCCCAGCTACTCAGGAGGCTGAGGTAGGAGAATGGCGTGAACCCCAGGGGGCGGAGCCTGCAGTGAGCCGAGATCGCGCCACTGCACTCCAGCCTGGGCAACAGGGAGACTCCGTCTCAAAAATAAATAAATAAATAAATAAATAAACAATTTCCTAGGCATGGTGGTGCACACCTCCTGCCTCCCCTTCCATCTCTACCTTTTTGCCTCTGCCACCCTTGAGACAGCAACACCAACTCTTCCTCTTCCTCCTCCTCTCAGCCTACTCAACATGAAGATGACGAGGATAAAGACCTTGATGACCCACTTCCACTTAATGAATAGTCAATATATTTTCTCTTCCTTATGATTTTCTTAATAATATTTTCTTTAGCATATTTCATTGCAAGAATACAGTGTATAATATAGACAACATATAAAATATGTGTTAATCAATATTATGTTATAAGGCTTCCAGTCAACAGCTGGCTATTAGTAGTTTAGTTTTTGGAGAATCAAAAGTTATATGTGGATTTTCAACTGCAAAGGGGTTGGCACCCCAACCCCCACATCGTTCAAAGGTCAACTGTACTTGTTCAGTACTACAATGAAAACTATGCAGGGATGTAACTAATAGCAATGATGAGAGGAAAATAAATCAGTAACAATCACTGTAGGAAATTCTTAATTCAGCTTTTATTTTCCATCACATTTATCACATTACTCCTCATATTTAATATATTTCATGAAGGCCATGATTATTATAAGTATTATCTGAGCATACTGGGAATGATGGGTAATTTTTAAATAGTATAGCAAATAAGCATTTCCTAACCATGAATGACTCTCCTTTGTATATGTCACTACTATTACCTGTGTTTCCTGCGTAACATGTTGATGAGATGGCTCTTCAAGCAAGGTCTTTTCTAGTAGCAATTTGGAGTAAGTTTCCTGTAGTCGCCTAGTTGCTGATGGCTCAGAAGGAGGGACATTTTTTACTTTAGTAAAGGCTTCCTTCTGCTTCCGGTAGAGCTCTTGTAATCGTTTGTTTTTCTGTTCTGTAGCCTCCTTTTGAGCCTTCTTCTCTTCATTTTGCTTTCTCTTCCTTTCCTCCTGCTGCCTAACAATGTACTGTCGTACCTCATCTGTGTCATAGTGGCGCCTTTTGGAAATAACAGGGGGATCTTCATTAGCTGTTATTTTGTCAGGTTTTCTTTTTACTGGGCTGTGACTCCTAGGAGCATGTACTGGTGCTGATGACTTCTGGTTCTGTAACTCTACAGTATCTTGCTTTGCAGTGTGAGCTGTAGAATCCAGCTGTAGGTCATCAAGAATGCCACGAATTTCAATAGGTAAAAAGTCCTTATTTAAGGCAGTATTTTCCTCCTGCTTATTATCTGGAAGAGATGAAGCTAGTTTCTTTATATTATTTTCAGACCGAGATTTACTTCTCGAACGTTCTGAGTTTCGTTGAAGATGTCTATGTAAAACGTCCAACCTGGGAACAGATTCTGCTCTTCCAATGTGACCCCCTGCAAAGTATGAACTGTTAGTGATATACCGAAATTCTATACTCATTCCTAAGATTTAACTGCATTAACAAGAAAATTAGAGAATTTCATTTTATCTTACTTAAACTCAAATTCAAATATCTTTCAGTCTTCTGAAGAAAATTATAAAAGGAAAGAAAAGCCTCCCTTTTTAGCAGTAAAAGAAGAATCTCAATCTTCTGAAAAACTATATTTCCTTGGTTTGTTTTTAAATACAGTTTGAAATATTTCTGGACAAAAAAGATAGCTCTTATGGTTGTTATGAATATTTAGCATTTCGATTTCTCTCTTATATACATATTTAGTGTTACTATTTCTCTCTCTCCACGACCCCTCAAAAGGCTGTTAAAAAAGTCAACAATCTTTTTAGTGGAAGGCATCCCAATGAGAAGCAAGGAAATGGAAATGCCTTAATAATCATAAAAAATATATTTTTAAAGCTTTGCAAAGACCAGACTGCATATGCCAAATAATAATGGCACTGAAAATATTAGTTTTCCTGAAAATTCTACAACACTGACCCATTTCATAATTACATGAAATGGCACCATGTTCAGGTAAGTTTATCAAAGGATTTCTGAAACTTTATATTTCCTGTTGATATAAGGAAAAGATCAGAATTAGTCTCTCATCTGATCACATTCACATTTTTAAACATCTGTATAACAAATGCTCAAATATTTTTAAAATTTTGTGTATTTTACTCTATTTCCAGAGAAAATGTGCAAAGTTTAGCAAGAAACATATGAAGAATATAATGATTCCTTTTACTAGAATGCTTCTTCTACAGAGCCAGGGATTTGGGTCTATTTTGCTTATTCTGAAGCCCTAGAGATTACAGCAGTGCCTGCTATGTAGTGGGCACTCAGTAACTATTTGTTGAATAAATGTTAAGCCTCTACAACTCTCCAGTGAAGGATGGAAAAACTTAAATATACAGAAAAAAAATCATTTTATCATCAAATTATCTGGTAACATGGCTTTAGACTGGGAATACACATGAGCGTATTTACAAGCTAGATAAAAGTGAAGAGGCCCAAATACAAAGTATTGTATATGTACATTGACTTCTATATGCCAAATTATAGTTGCAACTGCATCTTACTGAATCCATTCCAGAAATTCAAATTAAATTGAAACAAATTTGGCTGCTGAAAAGAAAAACTGGCATATGAGTATTTATATTTCACATCCCAAAATTACTGTTCATGAAAAAAGTAGTTATTTGAAATAGCACTCACTCAAGAAACTTTGATAGGAGAAAAACAGTGGACTTGAGGGTCAAACTAAACAGTTCTGCCACCAAATCTGACACCCACTGACTACATAACCCTTGGGAAAAATCACTTCTCTTTCAGAGCCTGTTTCCTAATCTGTCAAATAAAAAAAATCCAACCTTGTGAATGTTTGTCCGTGTTTGCTTGAATATGTTGGGATGAACCAGGTTGGACTTGATTCTCTCTAAGGTCCCTAAAAGTCTAATATGATTTCATTACAATAATGCTTTCATATTCACAATGACAGCTAAATGTAATTAACACAACATAAACAAAATTTTTCATAAAGATGAACATAACACCTATATGCAGATATTATCCATAACCAAGCCCAATAGAACATTTTTTTCTTTTTTGAGCTACATTCAAAATTATAAAGCAAAGTCCTAACACATTCTTAAGAGTACTTTTTCCTTCTCTAAGTACTTAATAGCAATTTTTAATTGTTTTCTCAACTATTTTAATTATAGCTACTTACCAGATTTAGCAGTTCTTTCTCTTCCACCTCTGTCACTTGATGCTGTTCTTTGCTCTTTTGGCTCCATTCTGGGAGCAGGTCCCAGAATCTTCTTTACTAATTTTTGTCCATCTCGCCAAGAAGATGTACTTATAAGATGACTACTACCTAAAAAAATACATGGCACTGAAATTAAAACTTAAATTTTAATTGTAAGAAGTGTATCTACTCAACCATACAGGTTTTATTATTAATCTTATGTTCATCTGTCAAGGTCAAAAGATTTACAATATAATGATATTTTTAAACCCTAACCTCCCCAGGTCATTTAACCATTTGTTTATATCTTGTTTACCCACACATCTGAAATAAATGTAAAATGCTTTGAAAGTTAAGTACCAAATAATGATTCCTAAACCTCAAGAACTAAGGCACAAACCAGCCTGGCCAACATGGCAAAACCCTGTCTGTACTAAAAATACAAAAAATTAGCCAGGTGTGTGGAGGGTGCCTATAATCCCAGCTACTAAGGAGGCTGAGACACAAGAATCGCTTGAACCCAGGAAGCAGAGGTTCCAGTGAGCTGAGATCGCACCCCACTGCACTCCAGCCTGGTGACAGAGCAAGACTCCATCTCAAAAAAAGAACTAAGGTAGCAAATTTGACAAAACAAAAATATGTCTTAACATACAACAAGTGTTTGGTTTACCAATATCTAGCACAGTACATGGCACATGATAAAATAATATGTTTGCTTTAAAAAAATGACTTAATCAAAGAACATGTAAAAAATTTGGAGGAAACATATAACAAAGAGTTAACAATGATTACTTTTGAAGGGGACGGTATTACAGGGACTTTCACATTATATTTTACAGATATGTACCAAAAGTACACACTACTTTTCTATGTACAAAACAGTAACATTTAAAAAGTATAATCATTTTAAATGGCCCTCATCATAAAAATTCAAAAAAATAAGTGTTTCAATAAATACAGCTGTTTACCAGAAGAAAAAAAGATTTTCATCCACTAGCTTCAGAATGTAAGAAATTAAAAATTAAGCAATCATCTCAAAATAGACAGTGACTTAAAAAGAAATGAAAAAAAAGACTGTTTACAAAATAGAAACTACAAAAAATAAACATAGAATAAAAGTGTTTAAATGCAAAGTAATATAAGAAACAGAGGTCGGGCATGGTGGCTCATGCCTATAATCCCAGCACTTTGAGAGGCTGAGGCAGGAGGAATGCTTGGGGTCAGGAGTTTGAATCCAGCTTGGGAAACATAGCAGGACCCTGTTTCTACAAAGAATTAAGATTTAAAAAAATTAGCTGGGTACAGTGATGCGTGCCTGTAGTCCCAGCTACCCAGGAGGCTGAGGTGGGAGGATCACTTGAACCCAGGAGTTCAAGGATGCAGTCAGCTATGATCATGCCACTGTGCTCCAGCCTGGGACACTGAGTGAGATCCTGTCTCAGAAAAAAAAAAGAAAGAAAGAAAGAAAAGAAAGGAGGGAAGAAACAGAATGACAATGAAAATAATGTAGTAGCACTTCAAGCCTAATTAAATTATTGTAACAGTTTTACATTAATAGTCAATGCTGGTAAAATTATAATAAAATCATTCTGCCTACACATTACTTGCTGAAATATAAGTGGGTATAGTTTCTTTAAAAAAAAAAAAAAAAAGCAAACATGGGATTATGTGTCAGGGACCCCAACAGTATTCATGCCCCTTGATCAATGATCCAACAAACAGAAATTTATACAATATAAATAATCTAAAAGAAACAAAAAAATAGATGAAAATGTTGACTGTATCATTTTTATAGTATCGGAAGTAACTAAATACTGAAGAATGGTGAATAGTTACTATTTCTACTAGAATATTGTGTGGCCATTACAAATGGCAATTTTCATAAGAAACAACAGAAATGTTCCTGTGAAAAGATGCAAAAACCAATGAAATTTTACATATACAAAAAAATTTAAGTAAACAGTGATTACCATAACCTACTATTACAATTTTAAAATGAATGTAAGGAAACATACAAAGTAATACTAGTTCTTTATTTAAGTCTGGATACTGGTTTTATCTGTTTTCTATTTTCCCAGCTTTCTGTGATGCTATTTTATTGTATTTATAATAAAAGACTTTCCATTTAGAGTTTCTTTAAAAAGGGCTTTAATTTATAAGTTTAAACGGAAGTATCATTTTAATAAAAACATCAATTATAAAAAGGTGAGTTTTAATGTGTGCTGTTTACTTTAGAAATGTTTTTGCACCTTGTTATTAACCTTATACAGTTGACCTAAAATATTTAAAGGATTTTACGTATACTGCTCAATCTATTTATAAGAAACTTGATGTTCTTATGTAAAATGAGAGAACAGGTTTCTCTTCAATTTCAGCCTGATTTTCTGAATCAAAAGCAACCATGAATACACTGGATAGTTATTTATACATGTTGGCATCTGAATATGCTGAGTGGTTATTTCTAAATTCTAACTTTCTGGAACAGTTACACACGGTCATTGGTTTAAAAAAAAGGAATTTCACTACATAAACTATTAATACAGCTTTAGCATATTTAATGACTCTCTATCTAGCTCACTGCCACAGTGCATACATGAGAATTAGCCTACCACAAAACTGGATAAATACAATCCAAGATCAGTGTTCATAAGTTTTAGGGGTCCCTGTGCTTCATTTCAAACTATGCTTCTGACAACAGTATTACATAACGCCACATGAAACACAATACTTTTTAAAAATGTAATTATTGCCTGGGTGAGTGGCTCACGCCTATAATCCCAAAACTTTGGGAGGCTAAGGCAGGCGGATCGCTTGAGGCCAGGAGTTCAAGACCATCCTGGCCAACATGGCAAAACCCCATTTCTACTAAAAATACAAAAATTAGCTGGGCGTGGTGGCACATGCCTGTAATCCCAGCTACTCAGGAGGCTGAGGCATAAGAATCACTTGAATCCAGGAGGCGGAGATTATAGTGAGCCAAGATTGTGCCACTGTACACCAGTGACAGAGCAAGACTCTGTCTCAAAAAATAAAGTAAAATAAAATGTAATTGTTAATGCTCAGATAACTCATGTTTTTGTAACATTTTATTTTTTTATCTGTATATAGCAAGTGTCACTCTATTATGACATCTAAAGTTAACAATGGGTGTCACAAAATGTGTTATCTGCCATTCTACTGATTAGTGTATGACTAGAAAAACAGATGCCTGATCAAAAACCAGTACCCCATCAGTTTTGCCCTGGTGGTCTCATAACATCTTGTGACCTCTTACCGCAGCACTAATCATACTTTATTGTAATGACATATCTACTATTTCCTGACAAGACTATAAGCTCCATGAAGGCAGGGGCTAGATGCATCTTGCTTACCAATGTATTGTCTAAGTTTAGTACAGCACAGTACCTCACATACAGCAAATGTTCAAAATATTAATATTTGTATAATGAATGAATGAATTTAGAATGTCTCCAAATTGAAAGTGACAGGTTCCCAACTTTCTCCATTCTCTTGGCCCAAATTACTTACTGAGAAGAATATGACATTCTAAATAGCCATTTTCAATATAGCCAGAAATAACCATTACTATTATCAGTGGAGTCATAGCTAACAGTTGAGTCCTTATCATGTGCCAGGCATTATAATGAGTGCTTTGGGGTATTAACTCCTAGTTCTCACAACAACCCTGTGGGATAAATACTACTGCTTTCCCATTTTACATATGAGAAAACCAAGGCACACTAAAATTAGCTCATTTACCAAAGGAACAAAGCTAGTTATAAATTTGGGCAATCTGGATGAGGGCCAAAATGTTATGGAACTAGAGAATTATCTTTTTTCCATTCTTGATCTATTCAGAGTTCCACCTGACTAATACTGGTTGGAACGCCATAGTTCTGATGTGCAACATTTATTCTCTTTTGAGAATAAGTGAAAGGATTCGGTGACAATCAGAAACAATCCCCTTGTATAGAAAAGTTCACAACATAAAAATTACCTTTAATCTGGTTAACTTATATTAAAAATCATCACAGAAAAAAATTGGAGAGAAGACAGATGTGTTCAGTATGTTGATGAACATATATGGTGAACAAATGGTTTCGTGGAAGTATAAAATTTTGAAAATGTATCAAACTATACATTCTAAATATGTGCAGTTTATGTCAATTACCCCTTAACACACACACACACACACACACACACACACGATACATAAAATGTATTAATTTTTTATATGTGCCAAACAATGAGAACTTTTGGTAACAGTAATATTTAACTTCAAGATGGATTAAAGACTTAAACGTAAGACCTAAAACCATAAAAACCCTAGAAGAAAACCTAGGCAATACCATTCAGGACATAGGCATGGACAAAGGCTTCATGACTAAAACACCAAAAGCATTGGCAACAAAAGCCAAATTTGACAAATAGGATCTAATTAAACTGAAGAGCTTCTGTACAGCAAAAGAAACTATCACCAAAGTGAACAGGCAACCTACAGAATGGGAGAAAAATTTTGCAATCTATCCATCTGACAAAGGGCTAACATCCAGAATCTACAAGGAACTTAAACAAATTTACAAGAAACAAACAACCTCATCAAAAAGTGGGCAAAGTATATGAACAGACACTTCTCAAAAGAACACATATATGCGGCCAACAAACATGAAAAAAAACTCATCATCACTGGTCATTAGAGAAATGCAAATCAAAACCACAAAGAGATACCATCTCATGCCAGTTAGAATGGTGATCATTAAAAAGTCAGGAAACAACAGATGCTGGAGAGAGTGTGGAGAAACAGGAACATCTTTACACTGTTGGTGGGAGTATAAATTAGTTCAACCATTGTGGAAGACAGTGTGGCAATTCCTCAAGAATCTAGAACCAGAAATACCATTTGACTCAGGAATCCCATTATTGGGTATATACCCAAAGGATTGTAAATCATTCTACTATAAAGACACATGCACACATATGTTTATTGCAGCACCATTCACAATAGCAAAGACTTGGAACCACCCAAATGCCCATCAATGATTGACTGGATTAAGAAAATGTGACACATATATAGCATGGAATACTATGCAGCCATAAAAAAGGATGAGTTCATGTCCTTTGCAGGGAAATGGATGAAGCTGGAAACCATCATTCTCTCAGCAAACTAACACAGGAACAGAAAACCAAACACTGCATGTTCTCACTCATAAGTGGGAGTTGAACAATGAGAACACATGGACACAGGAAGGGGAACATCACACATCAGGGCTTGTTGGGGGTTGGGGGTAGGAGAGGGATAGCATTAGGAAAAATACCTAATGTAGATGACAGGTTAATGGGTACAGCAAACCACCATGGCACATGTATACCCTGTGTATCAAACCTGCACGTTCTGCACATGTATCCCAAAATTTAAAGTATAATGAAAACATTAATTAAAAACAAAAAAAAAGGATGGACATGTTGAGAAAACTAACCTGTTCTGCATTCTGTACTTGATAACTGTGCTACTTTTTGGACTTTTCGTACTGGCTTGACTACTTTCTTCTCTTTACTTTTTTCAGCAGGTTTCTCCTTTATAGAAATATCATCTGAAAAGCAGAAATATTTACAGCAAATATAACAATGATTTTCACTCCCTCACTTATCCTCCGCCCATAGGAAAAATCTGTATAAAGTATATGCTGCAGGTAGGGAGAAAGAAACCTACACTGAGGCTATTTCTATGGCCCACATAATACCAACATCAACTCCTTTTATGGAAAAAAGGAGTTGGAAAATATATGAAGATTACCACCACTCCACTATTGGGTTCCAATCCTTTGTTATTTATTTATTCTTCTAAGAAACTCTTGAGAAATTTACTTAGTTTCACAAATGCTTTCCAAGTCAGGATCATTGCATTTTATAGAATCTCAGAGGTGAGCACTCTCACAGATTCCTATTTCATTTAGAAATTTCTATATAAAAACTTTACGAAATACTCAATATAATATTCTTAAATTAAGGCCTCTTTATGATGATGCTAGTGAAACATGTCAAGGTATTTTATATACACATTATTACTAATTTTTTAAAAATCCAACTTGCAGAAATAAACTGATTACACATGTTAAGCTTAAAAAATTAACCTCAATTACGGATCTGAATGAATGTACTTTAAAATATGTGTAGAGTTCTGCATTCTGGGTAGAGTGGAAATAAGTATAACTAAAGGCCTTAAAGCAGGACCATACCTAGTATCTAAAAAGAAACCCAGCAAGCAGGTCAGTGTGAGTGGACTGAAAAAAGAGAAGATTAGTAGGAACTAGGGTCAGAGACATATAACTAAGGGCCAGATCATGCAGGGCCATCTAGGCCACTGTAAGAATTTCAGGTTTTACTCAAGAATGAGATGGAAGGTTTTGAGAGATTATGAACAAAGGAGCAAAATTAATCTAAATTAATTTTTAGCAAGTTATGACAATAGACTCATTAGAAGAAGAGCAGATAGAGGGAGACCAGTGAGGAGACTACCAGAATAATCCAGATAGGAAACTGATGGTGGCCTCGATCTAGGTGGTGGTAATGGAAGTGGTGAAAGTGATTATATTCTAAGTATATTTCAGACAATATTACATACAAAATATGAGGCGGGGGTGTGATACTCAAGAATGACAAGATTTGGGGGCCTGAACAATTAGAGGGATAGAATTAAATGACATGGAGACACTACCAGAGTAGCAGGTTTAAGGGGTATATCATGACCACATTTATTTAGTTAGTTCCATTTTGGATATATTAAGGTTGAGAAATCTATTATACATCCAAAGGGAGACATGGAAGTAGCAGCTGGATACAAGTGAGTTCAGAGGGGAAGTGTGGGCTAAAGACATTACTTTGGGAATCACTAGCAACAGGGAACATTTAAAGCCCTGAGACTAGACAAATTTGTCCTGTGTGCAGATAGATAAGTTGTAAAAAAAAGAAAGAAAAATAGAGTGAGTAGAGGGAGGGGGATTGGAGAGAGAGAAAATGAAAGAAAGGGAAGAAAAGGAAGGGGAGAAGGTTAAGAAAAAAAAAGAAATTTAAAAAAAGAGAGAGAGGGGAAAGAAAGAAAGAAAGAAAGAAAGCCAGCCAGCCTGCCTGCCCAAGCTCTGAGGACTGAGGTCAAGGCATCCTGATGATTAGGAAAAAAACAACTGAAAAAGAATAATTAGGTTTAGGAGGAAAACCAGATACTTATAGTATTCTAGATGTCAAGTGAAAATTTCAAAGAAGAAGTGATCAATCATGCTGCTGACAGATCATAACAAATTAGTATTAAATATTGCATTTAGCAATGTGGAAGTCACTGATGATCTTGATAAATAGGGACGAACACCTATAGAAAGGATTTAAGAGAAAGAGAGGAGACAAATTGAAGACAATGAGCATAAGGCAACTTTTTGCAGTTTTGCTGAAAACAAGAAACAAACAGGGCAGCAGCTGGAGAAAAGTAAGGCCAAAAGAGGGGTTCTTTTACAATGACTGATATAACAGCATGTTATCACATAGTATGTTGATGAGCATGACCTGGTAGAGAGGGAAAACTTGATGATGCAAAAGAAAGGCAACAGGGCTGAAGTAACATCCTTAAGAGCAAATGGAATCTAAAACACAAGTAGATGGGTTAGTCTTAGCTAGGAACATCATAGTTCATCTACCGTAACAAGAGAGAAGGCAGAATATGAAAGTCTTTTGACATATTCTACTAGTCTATAATGATACTATCCTATGAGGTATATTGTTATTATCCCTATCTTACAGACGAAAAAACCAATAAAGAGAAGTTATGTAACATAGCTAGTATACTCAACTAATAACTGACAGAGGCAGAACTGGAAGCCTTGAAAGCTGATTCCAAAATCTTGGCTCTTAACTATTACATTATTCTTCCTTTGCACATGAGAAAAAAATTTCTGAATAGAGTGTTGTATAATAATAGCAAGAAAACTGGATCGGACACTTAATGCCACAGAAATGTATTAGTAGAAGCTTTGTGAGGGCTTACTACAAACACCTCACACTTTAGAATCAGAGTTGGTTTTGAATCTTGGCTTCAATTCTTAATTACTCTATCCAACCCTAGGAAAATGACTCTTTGAGCCTCCATTTCCTCAACTGTAAAAAATAGAAAAGCCCACTCAGCATCTTGCCCAAGCTCATACTATTCGGTAGGTAGTACCATTATTAGTATGACCTTCCTATTACCCTCTCCCAGTCTTCCATGGGTTCCTCCTGTTTCTAATTCCTAACTTATTCCCTTCCTATAATACTTATTTTTCTTTTGGTATCTTGCTCTCATGTAAGTATCTTACCTGCTGCCTGACAAATTACTCACTACTTCAAAGATCTCAGAGGCCTAAGCAGAAGTAAACTTCAACTAAATTCTGCTATGTTTCCTTCAAATCAGGCAGTCCCAACTCTGAAAGTCCCTCAGTTTAAAAATAGCCTAGTTTCTGTCTCATTAACCATGTAAGCTAATTTTAACCCTGGAGCTGAGTCTAGAGGCTAAGAGAGCCTTATGCCTCAAACCACCACAACTTCAGCATGCCATGCAGTTAGAGAAGGAAAATATTGTTAGTTTGGTGACAATTTTATGTGTAAATATTATAAATTAGATAGCATGTATGACAAAATACTCAAAACATAAGAAAGCTCTATTCTCACCTGCAAAGTGAAGTGCTAAATCTCGATACAGTTCTCTACTCATGTTTTGAAACTCAGCCTCCTGCCACACTTTCCCATCAGGTGTTCGAATCTTGGTCTCTGAAGGGTTGAAACCTAATACATACCAGTAACACAGAATACTCTTATCAAAGTTGCTTTATAAGTTTTGTTTGTTATACTTTTTAAAGTGATATATAATCGACATACATAAAATTCACTCTTTTAGTGTTACAATTCAGTGGTTTATAGTATATTCACAAAATGGCACAACTATTGTCATTATCTAATTCCAGAGCATTTAATCACCCTGAAAGAAACCCTGTACCTATTAGCAGTCACTCCTCATATGACCCCCTCCATCCCCTGGCAACTACTAATTCTATCTTTATGGATTTTCCTATTCTGGACCTTTCATATAAGCCAAATCATACAACATGTGTCTTTTGTGTCTTATTTTTATCTCACTTTGCATAATGTTTTCAAGGTTCAACCATCATGTAACATGTATCAGGGCTTTATTCCTTTTTATTGCCAAGTGATAGTCCATTGTATGACTATACCAATACTTTATCCATTCATCAGCTGATAGACATTTGGGTTTTTTCTACTTTTTGGCTATTATTAACAATGCTGCTATGAACATTCTTGTGTAAGTTTTTGTGTAGACATGTTTTAAATTACCTTGGGTATTATATCTAGAAGTAGAATTCCTGGGTCATACAGTAACTCTATGTTTAACTTATTGAGGAACTACCAAATTTTATTTTATTTATTTTACCTTATCTATCTTATCTATTTTATTTTATTTCATTTTATTTTATTTTTTGAGATATAGTCTCAATGTGTCACCCAGGCTGGAGTGCAATGGCAAGATCTCAGCTCACTGCAACCTCCGCCTCCTAGGTTCAAGCAATTTTCCTGCCTCAGCCTCCCAAGCAGCTGGTGCTACAGGCACACACCACCATTCCCGGATAATTTTTGTATTTTTATTAGAGACGGAGTTTCACCATGTTGGCCAGGCTGGTCTCAAACTCCTGACCTCAAGTGATCCACATGCCTTGGTCTCCCAAAATGCTGGGATTACAGGCATGAGCCACCGCGCCAAGTCTACCAAACTGTTTTCTAAAGCAGCTGTACCATTTTGCATTCTCACCAGCAATGTATTGGGGTCCTAATTTCTCCACATCCTTGCCAATACTTACTGTATAGCCACCCTAGTGGGTATAAAGTAGTATCTCATTGTGGTTTTGATTCATACTCCCCTAATAACTAATGATACTGAGCAGCTTTTATAAGCTTTTAAAAGAGGAATGTATAATTAGCTACCACATAGTATGTTAACACATACTGTTTAGGAAAAGTAAGCATCAGTGAGATAAAGCAATATACATTCATTCAAAAAGACTAGAAGTGGAGAAGCACTAAATTAAATGATAAAAGAATACCGATCATAAATCATGAATTTCAAAGAGATGAACTACCCTTCTCCAGATTTAGGGAGAGACAATATTATTTATTCTTCTTGTCTTTGAAGACAGGCATTATAATTGCTACCATCTATCTGTTTTTGCTTATGACTGAACAAATGGGCAAGCTGCCGTTTATACAGACAAATTGTGTCCAAAGTGTGGAAAACAGGTCTTTCAAACATACTTTTTCAATTTCTCAAGAAACCTTACACATATGGGATTTCCTAGGAATTACCATTTGATTTTCCACTTCAAATTTATCCCTACTCTTTGGCCGGGCACGGTGGCTTACACCTGGAATCCCAGCACTTTGGGAGGCTGAGGCGAGTGGATCACTTGAGGCCAAGAGTTTGAGACCAGCCTGGCCAACATGGCGAAACCCCATCTCTACCAAAAATACAAAAATTAGCCAGGCATGGTGGTGCATGCCTGTAATCCCAGCTACTCTTTAGGCTGAGGCACGAGAATCACTTGAACCCAGGAGGTGGAGGTTGCAGTGAGCTGAGATTGTGCCACTGCACTCCAGCCTGAGACTCTGTCTCAAAAAGTAAAATAAAATAAATTATCACTATTCTTTAAGAAATACACTGAACTTTGTTTTGTCAAAAACAACAAAATAATGAATAAAGATGATAACCAAAGTAGTATAAAGATTTGTATCTTAAGATGGGCTCAACTTATCAAAGAATTAGCAACCCATACATAACTGTACAATTAAATCAATGTAAAGAATAGGCTGGAGTAAAAAAACTGGTAGTAGTACTTTGTAAGTATAAGAGAAAATATACTGGTAAATTAATTACATGTCTAATAGTAAATAATCTATTCAGTTATTAGGCACAATAGCCTAAGTTTAATTTCACCCGACATTTGTGGCAAGGAACACACCATTACATCTATATCTATATAAGGGAAAAAATTTATAAACATAGTGTTCAGTTTTGCAAAATATAGTTTGCCATTAAAAAAGTGTGGTGATTCTGCCTGGCTGCCTGAGGACTGACTGCCATCATGAATGACACAATAACTATTTGTACTAGGAAGTTCATGACCAATCAACTACCTCAGGGAGCACAAACAGTCGTACATGTCCTTCACCCTGGAAAGGGAACAGTACCAAAGACAGAAACTTGGGGAAAACTAGCCCAAATGTACAAAGCCACACCAATGTCATCTTTGTATTTGGATTCAGAACCCATTTTGCTGGTGACAAGATAAATGGCTTCAGCATGATTTCTGATTCCTTGGATTATGCAATGAAAAATGAGACCAAACACAGACTTTCAAGACATGGCCTGTATGAGAGAAAAAAAGACCCCAAGGAAACAGCAAAAGGAACACAAGAACAGAATGAAGAAAGTCAGAGGGACTGCAAAGGCTAAAAACAGGAGTAAAGATTCTGCAATGACTTTATCTGTGATAACTGCAGATTTTTCATGAGGATTAATAAACTGTAAAAACTTCTAAAAAAAAAAAAAAAAGGAAGTGTGGCAGTCCTATGCAAACGTATTTCTGTCTTTCTCAACTTTTCACTATCACCTAATCCCACTGCTCAACATTTAACCCTCTTTTTCTCCTCTCCTCTTTAGGAAACATTTATCCCTATGAGAGTCTTTCTTTGCATTTGCATCTTATATGTTAACTTTAAGAAGATTTCACTATCTACATCAGTTTCTCTTTCTGTCCCCAAGTCTTTATTTCCATTTCTTTGTCCACTTTTTTTCTTACTGGTTAAATTTATTAAATAGAATAAAAAACTTACTGTGCACTTACTTATGTCCATGACACTGTACTAGGTTCTGAGATAAAATAAGGGTGACCAAGATAGGCTCTTTATCTTCATGAGCATTTATACCAGGAAGAAAAAAATATGCAAACAACCAAATATAGTACAAGAAAGAATCATATAAACACCATTCGTGTTCAACATTTCAAATTTTTAAAGCAGAACCATAGAGCACTTCTTAGGTTTCTTTTTAAAAATAAAAAATAAAAAATCAAGGTGCAAAATGAGTTTAGTATGCTAATAACTGTATAAAAAGAGGAAGAAAATAAATAAATACACAGACACACAATACACACATACTCCTATTTGCTTATGTTTGCAAAAGTTATTTCTGGAAGGATATACAAATTGTTAACACAAGTAACCTCCAGAAAGGGGGCCAAGCACAAGAGTGACAGAACTTTTCAAGGTATACTCATCTTTTGGACTGCAAACAAAATGAATTTATTATGTCTTTAAACAAACGAACTTAAAATGTCACTTTAGAATACAGTATTTTAAGATGCTTTTAATTTATACTACCAAAAAGTTGGCAGAAAAACAGTTTTTCATTGTTGGAAAAAAAAATCCACTGCTTAGGACATCGGAAGCCATATTCTATAATGAGTTCTCAAATGTTTGCTACCTTTTTCAAAGTAACCCCTCCAAAAGTCATATTTATAAAATATTTTAATATAAAAACTAGCACATTAAAAAAATAGTAAAAGGATTATGGGAAATCCAGTCATCAACTCAAAGAAAGTTATATCTAAGATTTTCACTCTCATTCTGTAAAATTGTTTTTAACTTTTAGGTTTTTATAAATTATTACAAAATATGAATTCAAATGGAACATTTTAACTTTTTCTTAGTGGAATAATCGTTGGTATTTCAGAACTTTGACTTGTATAAAGAACAAAACTTAAATATGTAATCTATACTTAATGGGTCTGTACTTAATTACAGCAAAGATTTCGGGTAATCACTATCTTGGAACCAACAAAGAATATTTTGACCTCGCCATTTGCTATGTGCTGTGCCAATAGTATAGATGTGATACACGAATGACTAGAAAAATATTAGAGAATTGTGTTATTAATAAAAAATATTATTAATTATAATATTGGACAATGGCAATTCTTCAGTATTCTAAAGTGAATTGATCACAATTTTCTCACAAATTAGCTAGAATGAAATGCAAATTATCCAATTTTATCTAATTCACAATGAAGATCACTAGCAAAAACATAGTAAACAATACAAAAAACTAATAATTGGTGAAAACTGTATGCAGTAGATGTGTTTTAGAGAAAAATGACTAAAGATGCCTTAGGACTATAAAAAACTGCAAAACTTGTTAGAGAAAAATTAGAGTTGATACAGAAATACAAAACAAAACTGATTACAATAAAAAAGTGCCCTAGATTGTTAGTTACTTAAAATTAACAGAAGAAACAGGCTGGGTGTGGTGATTCACGCCTGTAATCCCAGCACTTTGGGAGGCTGAGGCAAGCAGATCATCAGAGATCAAGAGTTCAAGACCAGCCTGGCCAACATGTTGAAATCCTGTCTCTACTAAAAATACAAAAATTAGCTGGGCATGGTAGTGGGTGCCTGTAATCCCAGCTACTCGGGAGGCTGAGGCAGAACTGCTTGAACCCGGGAGGCAGAGGTTGCAGTGGGCCGAGATCATGCCACTGCACTCCAGCCTGGGCGACAGAGTGAGACTCTGTCTAAAAAAAAAAAAAAAAAAAAAAAAAAAAAAATTAATAGAAGAAACAAATTATTATATAATATTTTGATCTGCCTAAGCATGTATACAAAAACTAAAATTGGAAAAAATACCCACAAAAACATTAAAAAGGCTACTCTGGCAGAAGTTTAAATAACAAAAATCTAACATGAATTAAACTAATCAAGAAATCAGCCCTTCGTTAAAAACTTTACATGGATGACCCTGTGAAAATAATTTCAGGAACATAAAAATAAAAATAGAAAAATAGAAACCCCTTAAAACCACCATATATAAAAACTTGAGTTGGCTTTAAAAAAAAAAAAGCTCTAAAGAGCACTTTCTAATGAAAATCTACCAATGTTGGCATAAATGTGATTTAAATATTGTTTCCTTAAATATGAGGATGGTAAATCATTCATGTTAAAAGTTGAAGGTTAAAATATCAACAGGATCAATGCCAGTGCCAAAATATTCTGTACTCAAATATTTACTGGAAATGGAGTTATCTTTTAAATATTACTTTTGAAATAATTCCTAATAACAATCCAAATACAATGGCAGCATAAAGGCATTATTCTTTCAGTTCTCTGAAAATAGTATCAATTATTATTTGTATAACTTAGTAAATGTTCATATAGTGGTTCTCAAACCACAAGAATCCCCTGAAGGACTAATTAAAAATTCCAATTCTGGACCCCAGCCCCAGAAAATCTGACTTAGGACTAGTGTTGGATCTAGGAATCTGTATTTTTAACATGTATGTTGAAATAATTTTTTTTTTTTTTTTTTTTTTTTTTGAGACCGAGTCTCACTCTGTCGCCCCATGCTGGAGTGCAGTGGTGAGATCTCGGCTCAGTGTAACCTCCGCCTCCCGGGTTCACACCATTCTCCTGCCTCAGCCTCCCGAGCAGTTGGGAATATGGGGGCCCACCACCACGCCTGGCTAATTTTTTTTGTATTTTTAGTAGAGACAGGGTTTCACCATGTTAGCCAGGATGGTCTTGATCTCCCGACCTCATGATCCGCCCACCTCGGCCTCCCTAAGTGCTTATGCAGTCAAGAATAACATCCTGTTCTAAAGGTGATCCTCTCTATTCAAATACACCCTAGGGAGAAAGAAGAACAAAGAAGCAGGGAGAGGAAGATATAAAGACTGATTACAAACCTTTATATGCTGGAGCAGGTGGTGCTGTTGCCACTTTTCTGACTTTTGCCGTTACTGAGTTATCAACATTAACAACCATTACTGGATGGTCAATATGACCCAGCTTCTGGCCCCGGCCATTTGTTTCTTCTGAGTGTTCCCACTGTTTTCTAATCCGTTCCTTAAGTTTTTCCAGTTTGACATCATGTTGTCTCCGCTTTAGAATATCTAATCTTTGGGAATTAGAAGTACTAGTAGAGGATGGAGAAGAGTCAGTTAGTCGTAACACTTTTGGATCAGTATCATGGGCCATGTTATTCACAGAAAGCTTCAAATTATTCTCACTTCCTTTTGTTCTGTTAGGCATTTCTTCCTCAGTTCTCATAGAAGCTCCCATCCTAATCAAACATTCAGAACTTTGCAATGCATCAATTGCTGGTCGATCATTTAAAAACCTAACAACTGTATCATTGATGACAGATGATTGGGAGCTCTCAAAATCACAGCTCCGTATATTCCGTTCTTCTCGACTGCCTATCATCCAGTTACCGCTCTCAGTCTTTTCTTCATTAACATCTACACAGTATACGTGCTTTGATTCCAGATGGCTGGAACTGAAATTGGAAGGTGCACCATGGATTTCCCTACAATAAAAAATAATAAGCTCTGTGACTATGATTAATAATATATTGTATACGTGAAAATTGCTAAGAGTAGATTTTAAGTGTTCTCACCACAAAAAAAATAAGAATGAGGTAATACATGTTAAATAACTTGATTTAGCCATTCCACAAGGTATACATATATCAAAACATTATGCTGTACACTATACATACGTAGTTTCTACTTGTCAATTTTAAAGCTAAATCTTTTTAAAAGCTTTTCATAAAAGTACAAAAACTAGTCAAATTGAAACCAGTCATACAAACTGAGAACTCTAAGCTAGCATTAGAAACCAAAAAATAAAAAACCTAGAAATTCCAGTAAGTTAAAGATTGCAAAATAACCATTAATAATATTATGACTCAAGGCTCAATACCCCCTCTATCAAGTAAAATGGCAAATAATCTAAATAACAATCTGCATATTATAAAATAAGAAATATGCAAAAGATATATAAAGAGATTTCCTAAGAACTCCAGAAAACAGGATGATAATCTGACTTTGGGTATTCACTTGACATTTGTCAATAAAATGTGTTATTTGCTACTCTATAAAATCTTAAGTACCAGAGAAAAAAGTTCTCAAATAATGGCATTTCATATATGTCACTTCTAAATAAGGAACCAAATTAATAAATAGACTTGGGGTAGAAATAAAGTGGAAGTACAATAAATATTTTCTTCCAAATAAATGTGGTTAGTAATGTTAAATCTGTTAACCACAAAGTACTTTTTGGCAGCTTCAAACTTTGTAAAGCATATCTAGAAAATCAGGAGTAAGCATAGAAGGCTGGGCAAAGCCAAAGTACCTCTCACAAGTCCATATTCTCTGCTCATAGAAACACTAGCAAAAATCTTCCTCCAGAGACTATTTTTATTTTACATGTCATTCTAATAAGCCTTATTTTAGATTGATTGATTGATTGATTGATTTTTGAGAAGGATTCTCATTCTGTCATCCAGGCTGGAGTGCAGTGGTGCGATCTCGCTCACTGCAACCTCTGCCTCCCGGGTTCAAGCGATTCTCCTGCCTCAGCCTCCCGAGTAGCTGGGATTACAGGTGTGTGCCATGACGCCTGGCTAACTTTTCCATTTTTAGTACAGACAGGGTTTCACCATGTTGGTTGGCCAGGCTGGTCTTGAACTCCTGACCTCAGTTGATCTGCCTGCCTCGGCCTTCCAAAGTGCTGGGATTACAGGTGTGAGCCATTGTGCCTGGCTGAGCCTTATTTTAGGAAAGCACTTTATGAAAAGGGAGGCTAATGAAGACAAATGTTTCAGCAGTGAGAAGAGCACATGAATCATGAAAACAAAAGTCAAGAAAATTATAAAACCAGACCTAACAACAGGCTGGACCTGAACGTCTGAAACAGCAGCCACTAGCCACATATGGCTATTGAGCACATGATATGTGGCTAATCGAAATTAAGAGCTGCTGTAATGTAAGCTACATACTGGGTTCTAAACATTTAGGAATGTAAAATATCTTTTGTGTGTGTGACTACTAAAAATGTTGAAATTACATGTGTGGCTCACATTAATGGTTCTATTGTATAGCACTGATCTGATCTAGGGCATTTCAGGTAAAAGCATAAAACCCTAAGTACTACAAAGATTCTCAAGGCCACGACAACATAACATAGTAACTGTTTCTACTGAGATCATATGAGCGTGTGCATTTTTCTAAGAAAACAGTCTACAGCTTTTGTCAGATTCTCACTGGGGTCCATAACCCAGAAAACTTTAGACCCTGTTCTGAGTGGCTGATTATTGAAAAAGATGGGATCGCCAGGTGTGGTGGCTCACACCTGTAATCTCAGCACTTGGAGAGACCAAGGTGGGCAGATTGCTTGAGCCCAGGAGTATGAGACCAGCCTGGGCAACACGGCAAAAACCTGTCTCTACAAAAAATACAAAAATTAGCTGGGAGTGGTGGCGCCTGTCTGTAGTCCCAGCTACTCGGGAAGCTGAGGTGGGAGGATGGCTTGAGCCTAGGAGATCAAGGCTGTAGTGAGCTGTGATTGGGCCACCGGACTCCAGCCTGGGCAACAGAGTGAGACACTGTCTCAAAAAAACAAAACAAAACAAAACAAAACAAAAGAAAGAAAGAAAAAGGAAAAGAAAAAAGAAAGAGATAGGGCTGTGAAATGAGTCCTGTAGCTACCATCAGAGACCAAGGCTAAATGTGATTATTTTCACTATATTAACAAGACTGCAACAATTCACAGTTAAAATAATTTAGTTCTAAAATTAGCACACGCAGAAAATAAAATAAAACATAAAATGTTAGGTTACGTACCATGTCCCACTCTCAAAAGAGGACAGAAAATTAACACCCCCCCAACAAAAAGTAATTTCATACAGTCTTTCATTCACTCACTCATTAAATATTTACTGAATACATATAAGGATGTTCACTATACAATTCTTTCAACTTTTCTGTAAATTTGAAATTTTTCCTGGTAATATTTTAGGAAAAAATATTTATTTAATATTTAGTACATGCTAGGCATTAAGCTAATGCCTTGAGAGTAAGATTTACATCCTTAGATAGACTAATGGGCAGATATGGAACCAAAACATAATGCAACCTGAAAATGTTTTAATAGAGGAAGTTACACAGTACTTTGGGAGCAGAGAGGGATGATGAACTAGGTTGGGAAAATGGGAGTGGGGTAGAAACAGATCTGGTCATTTTTCCCACAGAAAGTAATAAGAGTTTTAAGTGAGGAATGGAATCCACCAGGTGGAGGGTATTCCATTCACAGCTATCTTCTGGGTATTTTTTCTTTTCTTAAAAGATACATAATTTACAGGCCAGCTGCAGTGGCTCACAACTGTAATCCAAGCACTTTGGGAGGCCGAGGCAGACAGATCACTTGAGCCCATGAGTTCAAGACCACCCTGGGCAATATGGTGAAACCCCGCCTCTACCAAAAATACAAAAAAAAATTAGTCGGTCATGGTAGCTAGCGCCTGTAAGCCTCAGCTAGGAAGCTGAGGTGAGAGAATCGCCTGAGTCCAGAAGGTGGAGGTTGCAGTGAGCCATGATTATGCCACTGCACTCCAGCCTGGGCAACAGAGCAAGACCTTGTCTCAAAAACAAAAAACCATAATTTACATACTTTTAAATGTAAAGTAGTATTATTTACAGGAAGAACACTGAACATAAATATAAAGTGAGCAACTCAGTCTCAATTCTGGTAATGATTATGTCTCTAGGCAAGCTGCTTAATATCTGTGTGTTTAGAGATTCTAAACTTCGATTATTCTTCTTCAAACTTTTCCCTTCTTTTTTTTAACTCTGAACTTTACCCAGATTATACCCCTGACCTTCTTTCTATAATTTTTCCAGCACTTCTAGTGCTTCGATACTAGTGATAACTCCCAGATTTATATTCTCAGGCCTGACCATCCCAGATACATTCTTACCCAAATTTTTAAATGCCTACTTAAAATTTCCACCGAGATAATTCAAAATTCCATCAAATGCAACATATTAAACATTGAACTGACAGTCCATCTCCATCTCTCAAGGTATGTAAAATTTAAGAGTACAAACATATACCTAGAACTACCAAGTATCATCATGAAACTTCTTGATTTGTGTTTAAAACACCAAAAAATGCTTACAAATGAAACAAAAAAACAGGCCCAGTGTTTATTACTTATTAATATTTGCCATACTAAGAGCATGAATGCACTGAAATCATTAGTAAAGTGTCCCTCAAATACAAAATTCTGTAAGTTTATCAGTTGAATATCTTAAGCTATGTTAACAAAAATGCAAAGCATTTTATATCATCTATGCTATCAAAATTCATACATCAATCTTGAACATCTAAGTTGCTGAAAGCCATTGGCAACAAAATAAAACAATAAATCAACTCACATTCTCAATAAGATAGGAATTTTATGTGACTAATTAATGCTACCCAAAAAAAAAGAAAAAAAGTAAGCAATATAAAGTTCACTATATAAAATAAATGATCTGAGATATTAAGACGAAACAAAAAAGCCACACTTCCAGAGATGGAATAATTTGTTTTAGTAAACATATTTATTACAATAAAGGTGGGGCTTGAGGCAACTATTACTATTTCTTCCCCCTCGAATATTTATCTGCAGAAGAGGCTACTGCAGTCAGTATTTCATGTTTGCACTATCTTTTGTAGCCATCTTTTGTGGAGAATGAAAAAGGTAGTAATATTAGAGTATTATACTATTTCACAACCAGAGTGCTATAAAAAACTCAGAAAACAAAGTATACTCTTACTGTAAATATTACAGGCTAAACCTATTTGATACCTTTTTTTTTTCTCAATACTAACCTATAAGAAACCAAAGGTTCACGAAATTCCACACGATTATTTTTCTTCACATTACTCTCCAGGGTGGTGGCTCTGAGAGGACTACGAGATTTCTCTTTTCGTGATTTAGTGGATTTGGAGATTGGAGCATTAACCCAAGAATCATCCAGGTATCTACCATCTGAAGGAAAAGGAAATCTGTGAGAACATATAATATAAAATACAACTGCCTCTGAATTAGGCTGGTATCTTAAAAAAAAAATTAGGTATCTATTATTTCTAATAGTTGGATATTATATAAGTTATCTCTAGTATCTCTAGTTGGATATTATATAAGTACATGAAAAACATTCGGTTAAATTGTTAAAGTAACTCCATTGATACAGAAATTGTATTCTGAGAAAACAATGCAAAATAAAATTCTACACATAAAATTTATTTTTGTCATGGCTCTCACTCACTTAAGAGAGAAGTATCATATACAACCTAACAAACTCCCAGGTTAAAAAAAAGTGTATATATATATATACACACACACACACATATATATATATATATATATACACATATCACAGTTTAGGTAGAGAGTACTGACATGGAGGTTTTCACCCACCAATTAAGAAACCACAGAATGGCCTGGCATGGTGGCTCATGCCTGTAATCCCTGCACTTTGGGAGGCCAAGGCAGGCGGATCACGAGGTCAGGAGTTTGAGACCAGCCTGACCAACATGGTGAAACCCCATCTCTTCTAAAAATACAAAAATTAGAAAGGCCCGGTGGCGCGGCTACTCAGGAGAATCGCTTAAACCCAGGACGTAGAGGTTGCAGTGAGTAGAGATCATGCCACTGCGCTTCAGCCTGGGCGACAGAGTGAGACTCTGTCTCAAAAAAAAAAAAAAAAAAAAAAAAAGAAAAGAAAGAAACCACAGAATCAAAATACAAAAGGTAACCCAAGAAAAATTTGCATTGTATCAATTTATGACAGTCACCATATGAAAGAGATTCCATTTATGATTTTAAATCCCAAGAAAAATATACATTAAGTCAACTAAATTTCATTTCCAAAGTGCTATATATCTGTGAATTAAAAAAAAAAATCAGACATATATAACCTCAAAATGAAACTCTCATCACTAAAAACAAATGAAAACTCATTGTCAAGGGTGATGCAATAGTGCTAAAGTCCCTGGTCAAAAGATGGTGAAAACACCATCTACGGTTACTGAACATGAGGCTGCTTCATAGCTACCAAATATCAAAGGAAAAAAATTAAATGCCAGTATCTCTGACAAAAAAGCAAACAACACGAGACTGTAAGAAGAAATTAAACTGAAATAAAACTATTACATCAACAACTTATATTTAAGGCAGAGTGTGGTAGCTACACCTATAATCCCAGCACTTTAAAAGGAGTCCAAGATGAGAGGATTACTTAAGGCCAGGAGTTCAAGACAAGCTGGGGCAGCACAGAGAGACTTCGTCTCTACAAAAGATAAAAAAAGATTAGCCAGGTGTGGTGGCACACCCCTGTAGATCTAGCTGTCTGTTTTGTCAAAATTTATATTTAATATATGTATATATTTGGAAGTAACTTCATACATACCTTTTCTACTTATTTTTCGAGTAGCAGTTGTAGAAGACTTCTTGGTATCCATGACAGAATCACACACAGCTGTACTTGTAGGGGCTACTTCTAATTTATTTTCAATGTGTCTCAGCTAAAGTTTAAACACCATCATAAGACATAAGTTAATTCTGTAAATAATCCAGCTACCATCAATTTACATGGTTATTTAAAAGTATATTGCCCAATACCTTTTTCCAAAGTAGAAAAAAACTCAGGAATCCTTTCTTATAATATTTGTTTTTCATCATTTTTTACTTTAGCTATAATAACATCTGGCACAATGCTCCCCAAATTTAGACAAGAAAATCAGTAAGATTCTGAAGAATATCAAAGAGTTTCCATTTGACATGTTGATCTATTTTTTAAATTGTTGAGTATTTTCAAAGTAGTAAATTATCTGACTTTTTTTTTTTTGAGACGGTCTCGGTCTGTCGCGCAGGCTGGAGTGCAGTGGCGTGATCTCAGGTCACTGCAACCTCCACCTCACGGGTTCAAGAGATTCTCCCTCAGCCTCCCTAGAGGCTGGGATTACAGGCGTGCGCCACCACGCCGGGCTAATTTTTGTAGTTTTAGTAGAGATGGGGTTTCCCCATGTTGGCCAGGCTGGTCTCGATCTCCTGACCCCAGGTGATCCACACGCCTCGGCCTCCCAAAGTGCTGGGATTACAGGTGTGAGCCACTATGCCCAGCCAATTATCTGACTTTATATGTGACATACCATTATGCAATATATCCTGTGCATTTTACACGCAAAAATGAGGAAAGAATTATTTACCTGAACCAAAATTTAGGACTATAGGTACTCAAACAGCCACAGTGTTTTACAGTTTTATGTCTATAAAATAAGTTTCACAATAAAGACAAAATTCACAAGATAGAATTCAGGTTTCACATACACTCTCTGCAATATAAGTCAACTTTTGGTTATAACCACCAAAGTTCTCAATGACTGAAAAGCATTTTCTCCTAAATGGTAAAGTATTACATGCTTACAACAAAAAACTAGGAAAACAGAAACAATATAAAAAATGAAATTAAAATCAAAATTCCATCACATATAGACATTTTATATAAAATTTTGATATATCTTCCTTCAGATTTTTTTTTTTTTTTTGAGACAGGGTCTCACTCTGTCATCCAGGCTGGAGTGCAGTGACATGATCTCAGCTAACTGCAACCTCTGCCTCCTGGGCTCAAGCGATCCTCCCACCTCAGCCTCCCAAGTAGCTGGGACTACAGATGTACACCACCATGCCCAGCTAATTTTTGTATTTTTTTTTGGTAGAGATGGAGTTTAAAATTCAGAATCTGAATTTTAATAAGCTCCCAAATGTCCAGGTTGATCTCGAACTCCTGAGCTCAAGTGATCGACGTGCCTCAGCCTCCCAAAGTGCTGCAATTACAGGTGTGAGACACTGCGCCCAGCCTTCCTTCAGATTTTTGCATCCCAATGTATTTTAAAAATTTGAATAATTTTTGATATATTAATAGTTCTACATCAGATTGTCTCCCCTACTTATATTCCTTTATCATCCTTAAAAGTTCTTCAAAAACACCCAATAGTTTTGAAAAACAACTATTAACAGTTATTAACTTAGTGCTAAACTCTAAATTAGTTTAGCACTAAGTTAAGCTGGGGGATAAAAACTATTTCTACACTATAGAAAACATAATGCTCAGGTAGAAGAAAGAGAATATATATTGCTATATTTATAGGGCCAAAATATGACTCTGCATTGGGACCAAATCTAGGTTATAACACCTTTTCCAGATTTATTTTCAAACTAGTTCTAAAGATTAGAGGACAGAAAATATCACTGAAATACTTAGTAAAGAAATAGGTGATTCAAAATCAGGTGGCATAGAAAACAAAAAAGGGTATATTAGGAAAGTAATTTGCCCAGAGAGCAAATTAAAAAAAAAAAGGGTTTCCTTTTGAATGAACTATGCATCACCTGCCAAATTTGGATTCCTAAACTTTAGACAAGATTGGCCAGAACACAAATGGGAACAGGTTGCCCATAGTCATTCTTCTTCAGTGGTAAGAGAAAAAAAACAACCTGTTATTGATACAAAAAAGAAGTAACTCTTTTAACACTGTTATTCAACATAGTACTGGAAGTCCCAGCTAGAGCAATCAGACCACAGAAAGAAATAAAGGGCATCCAAATTGGAAAGGAAGAATAACTCACAGTCTATTCAAGAAGTTGGTTTCCTTCATTTCCTCCCTAACAATGAGCTTTCTACATAGACAAAGCCCTACCTTCATCCTCTGTTTTAAATTTTTTTTTTTTTTTTTTTTTTTTTGAGACAGGATCTCACTCTGTCGCCCAGGCTAGAATGCAGTGGTGTGATCATAGCTCACTGCAGTCTTGAGCTCCTGGGCTCAGGTAATCATCCCACCTCAGCCTCCTGAGTGGCTGGGACCACAGGCACATGCCACCACACCCAGCTAATTTTTGTACTTTTGTAGAGACAGGGTTTTGCCATGTTTTACAGGCTGGTCTTGAATGCCTGGGCTCAAAACGATCCTCTCACCTTGGCCTTCCAAAGTGCTGGGATTACAGGATGAGCCACTGCATTCAGTCTAAATTCTCTTTTCCACATACCAAATGAACAAATTTATTAAAGGTGAATAAACAGTACAAATTATTATTATTATTATTGAGACAGGGTCTTGCTCTGTCATTCAGGCTAAAGTGCAGTGGCACGATCAAGGGTCACTGCAACCTCGAAGCCTCGACCTCCCTGGGCTCAAGCAATCCTCCTGCCTCAGCCTCCTGAGTAGCAGGGACTACAGGTGCACACCACCAGGCCTGGCTAAATTTTGTTTTTTGGTAGAGACAGGGCTTTGCCATGTTGCCCAGGCTAATCTCAAACTCCTGGGCTCAAGCTATCTACCCACCTCAACCTCCCAAAGTGCTAGGATTACAGGAGTAAGCCACCGCAACCAGCCAATTTTAATAGTTTATATGGCATGGTGCTTGTGCTCCTAATTCCTAAAGTAGTATCTTGTTTATGACTTTACCATTTAATAGTTGTCATTTATGTTCATTTTATAATATATTATATATTATATATAATAATACTATAATATTACTATATACTATGTATATAAGTATATACTGTATATAGTATATATATTATATATAGTGTATATATATTATATATAGTATATATATTATATATAGTGTATATATATTATATATAGTGTATATATATTATATAGTGTATATATTATATATAGTGTATATATATTATATAGTGTATATATAATAATATATAGTATTATTCTATAGTAATATATAGTATTTAAAGAACAGTATGGAAAACATTTTAATCTATTCAATCATAACAGGAAATTGATTTTAATCCAGAAATAAATAAATGGAAGCTAAAACTACTTACAGCAGCCTTGGTTTGAGAAAGTGCATCCCACGATGTGGTTATATCTGCTGGGGAAAAAAATGATATTTACTATATCAATCAACCAGAATCTCTGAATTAGACCTCAGAATATGAATTTTAATAAGCTCCCAAATGCACTCAAAAGTCTGAAAACTACCTTATTAGGCAGAACAATTCCTCAGCAAATGCTTTATTATATTGAGTCAAAATGGGTTTTTATCTATAAGATTATTAAGCCAACATTCCCAACATATGGTTTAAAGGTAAACAGACACTGCTACCATTGGACTGGCATTTCCACTCACACCTGTATCAGACAGCTCCAAAAAAAAGCAGCATCCTCAGTTTACCCCAATGAGCTGAACAAATATAAAATTTTATATTGTACTGTATCTTATAATACAATGTGAAAAAGATTAGAAGCTATTCCAGATTTTGATCTACCAGTAAAAACATAGGTAAAATCCATTCAGTCTTTCAGATAACAACCCTTCAAATAGTTTAAGGTCTTGTATTTTCCATAAGTCATCCTTCTCCAGGATAAGTATTTCCACTTCCTCCAACTACTCTTCATATGACTTGATTTCCAGATCTCTCACAAACCTAATAATCTTCCTCCAGATGTACTCTAGTTTGTCAATCTCCCTCAAAAAATATCAATGCCTTAAAATTACCTCTAATGCATTATTTTAAAAAGAATTCAATGAGACTGTTACTATTATTATCTGTACCCCTATAAGTCTGTAACTATATTGGGGCTATATCATTTATTGAAATTAGGACAGAATTTCTGAAAAATTTTACATATACTGGTTCACTTTAAAAAAGGATTCCTGCTTTACAAAACAGTTTACCATAGGATGCCTTTTAACATGAAGCACCAGGTATATTTAAAATATAAGAGAATTTTAAAATGATTTATCCACTTTCTATAAATCAAAGCATAGGTATAATTTTCATTTATTAGACCAAAATTTAATACACATGACCTAAATGAGGTATTAAGTTCTGTTTAAAAAAACAAAATCATACCTTGAACAGTATCCTTGCTTTGAGAGTTCCTTGGATTTGGTAAAGGCACCTCTTTTGATTTGCTGCTCCTCATCCTGCCAATTTACCTGCAATCACATCAGTATTCACCGAACATCAATCTTATAATATTACTTTTCCTTAGAAAAATAAATCATTAAAAATTATATTATGACTACTTCACACCCATTAGGATGTAAATAGGACAGGCTACTATCAAAAACACACAAAATAATAACAGCTGGCAAAGATTTGCAAAACTAGAACCCGTGTGTGCTGTTCGTGGGAATGTATGACACAATCACTATGGAAAACAGTGTGGCAGTTCCTAAAAAAAGTAAAATTAGAATTACTGTAAGATCCAGCAATTCCACTTCTAGATATATGATACGGTTTGGTTCTGTGTCCCCACCCAAATCTCACCCTGAATTGTAATCTCCATAATCCCCAAGTGTCATAGGCGGGACCAGGTAGAAGTAATTGGATCAGGGGGGCAGTTTCCCCTATGCTGTTCTCATGATAATAAGTGAGTCTCGTGAGATCTAACGCTTTTATAAGCGTCTGGCATTTCCCCTGCTTGCACTAATTCTCTCTCCTGCCACCCTGCGAAGAGGTAGGTGCCTTCTGCCATGATTGTAAGTTTCCTGAGGCCTCCCCAGCCATGCAGAGCTGTAAATCAATTAAACATCTTTTCTTTATAAATTACCCAGTCTCGGATAATTTATAGCAGTGTGAGAATGGACTAATACAGTATACAACCAAAATGCTTGTGGAGGCTCAAGGAACTATTTGTACAACCATGTTCAAAGCAGCATTATTCATAGTAGCTAACGTGGAAGTAGCCCAAATGTCTATCAACAGATGAATGAATAAGTAAAATGACATTTATATATAAAATAGAATATTATTCAGCCTTAAAAGGAAGGAAATCTGATATGTGCTATAACATGAAAGAATCTTGAGGACATTATACTAAGTGAAATAAGCTAATCACAAGAAGACAAATACTGTATGATGCCACTTACATGAGACAGTCAGAATAGTCAAAAACATAGAGACAGAAAGTAGAATGGTGGTTGTCAGGGGCTGGGAAAAAAGAAGAATGGGGAGTTACTGTTTAATGGGTTTCAGTTTTGCAAAATGAAAAGAAATCTGGAAATGGATGGTGGTGATGGTTGTACAACAATATGAATGTACTTAACACCACTGAACTGTACACATAAGAAATGGTTGTAATGGTAAATTTTGTTATGTATATGTTACCACAATAAAAAAAGAAAGGAAAAAAATTATATCACAACTCAAAGGGAAAGATCATGATCTGCCTATGGTTAGCTCAGTGATAAGTAATACTGTATTTTCCTATGAATATAGAGGAACTAGTCTTTTATAAAAATCATGTAACAACACAGAAAGTTTGAAAAATATAAGAATAAAAACTCATTACTCCCTAAATCCTAATATAATCATTAATAAGTAATTTTATTACTATCATCACTGTAACTTCAATTTTGTGCCCTACTTTACTTAACTGCTGGACACTTGTGGTGGTTTTTAAATATATCCAAAATTTCTTTGATACTCCTTTCTTCAAAATGTGGAAATTAATTATTCTCCCACTGAGTATGGTGGGACTTAGAGACTTATTTTAAACTAATATCACATGTGGTGAAAGTGACAATATGTGACTTCTGAGACTAGGCTATAAAACGCATTCTCATCTCTCTTTGGATACAGGTGCCATGTCCTAAGAGCAGTCAAGCGCAATCCTATAGATGTCCATGTGGCAAAGAACTGAAGCTGCCTGCCTATAGCTATGTGGGTGAGCTATCCCCTTGCAAGTAGATCCTCCAGACCAAGTCAAATCTTCACAGGACTACAGCTCTACCTGACATCCTGACTGCAACCTTATGAGAGACACTGAGCCAAAATCACCCAGATGAGCTGCTCCCAAATTCCTTACATACAGAAAGTGTGAGATCACAAATGTTTGGTGTTTTAAAATGCTTAAATTGGGGTGGGAGGTTATGAGTTAGACAACAAGAGATAACCAATACAATATTATGTCCCATTTTCTCTATTACAAATAACACTGAAATGAACATATTTGTATTTATGAATTTCTGCTTATTTGGTTACCTAGAACAGTATCTGCAAAGTGTGCTAAAACTGAACAAAAGAATGTGAAGAACATGCTGCTCTTGAAATACAATGTCAAATTGTCTTCCAAGAAGGGCCTACCTGTTTCATAAATACCTTATCTATTCTTTCTACTTTTGCTGATTTAACAGGAAAAAAATCTATGCTTTAATTTGAATTTGGTAGATGCTAGCAGGATTAAACGTTCTGCTCTATATCTTAACCTTAGTGCTTCATTGGTGAATTATCTTTTCTATCCTTTGCCCACGTACCTACCAGGATCTTAATGTTTTTCTTATCAAGTTAATGAGTTATTTGCCTTACAAATATATTAAACCTGTCATATTTGATAAACATTATTTTCTCCACTTAGTTGTATGCAGAGGCAGTACGGTATGTTGAATATTAAAAACACCAATTTAAATTTAAGAAAAAGAAGGGCTCACCTATTAAGTCCAAATATGTAAAACTAAAAGATATGGTTAATTTTTAAGGAAGTTAATTTAATCTGATTTATCAGGGTAAATAATCCTGATTCATAAATTTCCTAGAAAACACCTCAAAAATGTTCTAAAAATAGGGCCGGGCACAGTGGCTCAAGCCTGTAATCCCAGCACTTTGGGAGGCTAAGGCAGGTGGATCACCTGAGGTCAGGAGTTCAAGACCAGCCTGGCCAACATGGCGAAACCCTGTCTCTACTAAAAATACAAAAATTAGCCAGGCATGGTGGCGCACATCTGTAAGCCCAGCTACTCAGGAAGCTGAGGCAGAAGAATTGCTTGAACCCAGGAGGCAGAGGTTACAGTGAGCCAAGATCGCACCACTGCACTCCAGCCTGGGCAAGAGAGCGAGACTCCGTCTCAAAAAAAAAAAGTTCCAAAACTAGAATGTTTTCATAGATTATAGAATATGGCTCTAAGAAAAGTAAACAAGTTTCCTGAAAATAAAGGAGCATGGTAGAAAAACAACATTTTATCAACCATAAAACTTTAATCTGCCAACACAGTTTAAGAAATTAACTCATTTTGGCTGGGCGCGGTGGCTCACGCCTGTAATCCCAGCACTTTGGGAGGCCGCAGGAGGTGGATCATGAGGTCAAGAGATCAAGACCATCCTGGCCAACACAGTGAAACTCTGTCTCTACTAAAAATACAAAAATTAGCCAGGCATGGTGGCGGGTGCCTGTAATCCCAGCTACTCAGGAGGCTGAGGCAGGAGAATCGTTTGAACCAGGGAGTCGGAGGTTGCAGTGAGCCAAGATCGTGCCACAAGACTCCAGCCTTGCAACAGAGCAAGACTCCATCTCAACAACAACAAAAAACTCATTTTCCTTTTGATGAAAATATTTTTAATCTAGCCAACTGAAAAATTAAGCAAACATCAGTTATATTACTAGAATATCTGTCAATGATTAGACAAAAAATTTCTTTGGGCAGATATCTTTTTGCTTTAAAACTAAAATAAGTGCTGAAATATATAGTGATTATCAATTTTCCAATGGAAAGGATATATTAAATAATCAAAAACTACATATGTGTCCACAATCTCTATGTCTTCTTAGCTAACACTAAGGCTGAGACAGTATAAATGAATAAACAAGAGAAAATTTATCTGCTTCAAAATAAATACCCTATTAATGGGCAATCATCTTTAATATAAATTACTAAATATTAAAAGTATGACATTTATGTAAAACTTCATACTGTAGAGTATCCCCCACTAATGAGAATGAATTACAACTACATGCAAAAAGATAGTTGAATATCACAAACATGTTGTGAAGAATGCCAGAAACAAGAGTATATACCATATAGTTCCATTAAATAAAGTATAAAATAGGCAAAAGGAATCTATAGTGCTAGAAGTGAGGATAGTCATCACCCTTGAAGTGGCTAGAGAGGTGGCTGAAATTGGAGCAAGGAAGTGCTTCTGAGGTACTGCTAATATTCATGGATTTGGGTGCTGATTTCAACGGTACGTTCAGTTTAAGAGACTTTATCAACTTGCACATTTATGTGCTTTTTCAATGTATATTATACTTCAAAGGATTTTCAGATAACATGAATTATGCCCTGTTTTAGGTTTATAATTCTAGTTTTTGAGGCTTTTTTAAGAGACAAGGTGTCACTCTGTCACCCAGGCTGGAGTATAGTAGTGCAATCAAGGCTCACTGCAGCCTCAACCTCCTGGGCTCAGGTGTTCCTCCCACCTCAGCCTCCCAAGTAGCTGAGACTACAGGTACACACCACCATGCCCGGTTAATTTTTTTTTTTATTTTTATAGAGATGAGGTCTCACTATGTTGCCCAGGCTGGCCTCAAATTCGTGGGTTCAAGTGATCCTCCCACCTCAGCCTCCCAAAGTGCTGGGATCATGGGTGTGAGCCACCAGATGCAGCCTATAATTATAGTTTTAAATCAGTTTTATGATATCTATTCTCATGAAGCACCTGAATTTGCCAATAATCTATCTTTCAAAATCTTTTGTTATCCCATGCCCTGTAAGTGAATATTTTAAACATAATGTGTTTAAGTTGGTCTGTTCTTTATGTAAGAATACATTTTTTAAATCACCATTTTTGTAGAAACTGAAAATTGAATTAGTGAAAAAAGTGCAATAAAAAACTTACTTATAATAATAAAATAATCTATCAAAAGGTTTACTATCTTTAAAGTATAAATCTCAATTTGCATAAGGCCTTTTTCCCAACCAGTTTTAAGTGTTTACCAAGTCAAACAGATTATTCAAGATCACTTCTTGCGGAATAATGAAAGCACCTTCCCAGTTAAATGTTTTAGAGAGATCATGACAATAACTTTATTCTACAGTCATATGGGAAATTTGGATTTATTTATTTGTTGGACATTTGTGTATTATCTTTTGTCTATTTAATTTGCCAAGAATTAAGAGATGGACAAAAATTCACTGGAACTACTGAATTTTTGTCCATTTCATATTTCTAAAATATTTAACTTCTAAATAACTTGATATTATTTGGTATATAAAAGTTCATGGTTATGCTGTCAATGGATTTTATATTTCAACAATAAAAAATGACTGTTTATCCCTAGAGAAATGTGTTTTAGTATTTAATTCTACTTTGCATGCTATTAATAAAATGCAAACATTGCTTTATTGAATCTGCCCTTTCCTTTTAATTCTAAGCTTTCTGGATCACTTTCTTTTAAACATATATTGTATATAGAAAATAGAATTTTTTAACCCAATGTAATAATATTTGTCTTTTAGGACTAAGAATGAGGAAAGTAATCTTGCACATCAACTGCTTGTGCTAACAATGTTTTTTGAGTACCTACTTTGTGCAAAGCATTGTATGTTATTTAAAAAATTAAAAATAAGAAATGGTCCTTACAGATGAAAAAACTGAGAGGGAGAGAGAGAGAAAGAGAGAGAGAGAGAAATGGTTCTGACCTCTACAATCTCACAATCTAGTACAAGTATTCTTAACCTAGTAATCCATGAATGAGCTTTTCCTCTAAGATCTGAAACAAGACAAGGATGCCTACTTCCACCACTTTTGTTCAACATAGTTCTGGAAACCTTAGCCACAGTAATTAGGCAAGAGAAAGAAATAAAGGGCATCCAAATTGCAAAGGAGGAAGTCAAATAGTCCCTGTTTTCAGACAATATAATCATACATATAGGAAATATATGGATACATATAGGAAATCCACCAAAAAAAAATTAGAACTAATAAATGAATTCAGTAAATTTGTAGGATACAAAATCAACATACAAAAATCAGTAGTGATTCTATACATAAATAATGAACTACCTTAAAAAGAAATCAAGAAAGCAATCCCATCCACAGTAACTACAAAAAAAAAGAAAAAAAAATCTGCCTAGGAATAAGTTTAACCAAGGAGGTAAAAAATCTCAACAAAGGAAACTGTAAAACACTGATGAGAAAAGTTAAAGAAAACACACAAAAAAGAGAAACACCCTGTGTTCATGAACTGGAAAAATTAATATTGTTAAAATGACCATACAACCCAAAGTGATCTACAGGTTCAATACAATCCTTATCAAAATACCAATGGTATTCTTCACAGAAATAGAAAAAACAATCCTGAAATCCATATGGAAACACAAAAGACACCAAATTGCCAAAGCAATCCTGAGCAAAGAAAACAAACCTGGTGGCATCACACTACCAGATTTCAAAATATACTACAAAGCTACAGTAACCAAAACAGCATAGTACTGCCATAAAATCAGACATATAGACCAATGGAACAGAACAGAGAACATCCATGTATTTATAGCCAACTGATTTTTTACAATGGTGCCAAGAACATTCATTGGGGATAGTCTCTTCAATAAATAGTGCTGGGAAAACTGAATCTCCATACGCAGAAGAATGAAAACAGACCCCCATCTCTCACGCTACACAAAAATCAACTTGAAAGGGATTAAAGACTTAAATATAAGAACCCAAAACTATAAAATAATTAGAAGAAAACATAAGGGAAACAGTTCAGGGCACTGGTCTAGTAAAAGATTTTATGAACAAGACCCCCAAAAGCACAAGCAACAAAAGCAAAAATTAACAAATGGCATTATATCAACCTAAAAAGCTTCTGCACAGCAAGGGAAACAATCAACAGAATGAAAAAACAACCTAAAAAATTGGAGAAAATATTTGCAAACTACTCATCTGACAGGGAATTGATATCTAGAACATACAAAACTCAAACAACTTAAGAGCAAAAAAAAAAAAAAAAACACCCCAAATAATCTAATTAAAAATGGGCAAACACAAATGGTCAAGAAACATGTTTTTAAAAAGCTCAACATCACTAAGCATCAGGGAAATGCAAATCAATACCACAATAAGATATCATCTCACTCCAGTTAGAATGGCTATTAGCAAAAAGACAACAACAAATGCTAGCGAGGATATACAGAAAAAGGAACTCTTACATACTATTGGTGGGAATGTAAACTAGTATATCCACTATGGAAAACAGTATGGAGATTCCTCATAAAATTACAAATAGAACTGTCATATGATCCAGCAATCCCACTACTGCATATTTATCCAAGGGAAAGAGTATCGGTATACTGAAGAGATATCTGCACTTCCATGTTTATAGCAGCATTATTCACAATAACCAAGAAATGGAATCAACCCAAGTGTCCGACAACAGATGAAGAGATGAAGAAAATATGGAACTATATCCTGTCTATAAGAGACTCACTTTAGATCTAATGACAAAAATAGACTGAAGTTAGCAGGCTGAAAAAAGAAACTGCATGTAAACAGTAACCAAATGAGAACACGGGAGGTCACAATTATATTAGGCAAAACACATTTTAAGTCAAAACCATTCACATTTCCATAAAAAAGAAAAGAAAAATATATATGCACAATGGAATACCATTCAGCCTTAAAAAGAAAAAAATTATGTCATTTACAACAACATGGATGAGGCTGGAGGACGTTATGTTAAGTCAATAAGCCGGGAACAGAAAGCTAAACACAGCATGTTCTCTCTCCTATGCAGAAGCTCATAGAAGAGCTCTTCTCATAGAAAAGTAGAACAGAGGTTAGTAGGGGCTGGGAGGGGGGTTAAGGGGGCTTAGGAGAGATTTGCTAAAGGATACAAAATTACAGCTAGATAGAAGGAATAAGTTCTAATGTTCTATAGCACTGTAGAATGGCCACAGTTAACGAGAACATATTGCATATTTTCAAGTTGACAGAAGATACTGAATGTCCCCAACACAAACAAGTGATAAATATTTGAGATGATGGATGTGCTAATCACCCTGATCTGATCACTACACATTGTATCAAAACATCACTATTGCCCCATGAATATGTGCAACAATTGTGTCAATTTAAATTTTTTTTTAATTAAAAGAGAAAGTTAAGCATTCTGTTATATAGTAATAAGCTTGTCACAACATTCTACTTTCATAATGGAAGATAGCCAAAGTTCTCTGTATAGTCATGCGCCATGCAATGATGTTTTGGTCAACACAAACCACATATATGACAGTGGTCTCTTAAAACTATATTGGAGCTGAAAAATTTCTATCGCCTAGGATTTACTATACCATACTTTTTATTGTTATTATAGAGTGTGCTCCTGCTATTTACTAAAAATAAAGATACATATTTTATACATATTTTATTTTATAAAATATATTTTTATAGATAAAAATATTTTTAAAGTATAAAAAGTAAAAACATAAAAATTTAAATTGAACAAAAGCTTACAGAATAAGGATATAAACTATTGCTGTACAGCTGTATATTTGTTTTAAGCTAAGAATCATTACAAAAGAGTCAAAAAGTTTTAAAAAATTAAAGTTTATAAAGTAAAAAAAGTTACAGTAAACTAAGGTTATAACTGAAGAAAGATTTTTTAATCAACTTAGTGTAGCATAAGTGCACAGTGTTTATAAAGTCTACATAGTGTACAGTAATGTCCTAAGCCTTCAGTAGCCTTTTGGACTGCTTTATTTTCTGAGGCTTACTGTCTGCCAAGGTCTAAATTCAAATGATCTTCAATTATCTGCAAATAGCTTTCTTCTTCACATCAAGTGATATAAGAAACAATATAATAAACACCCATGTAGCTACCTCTCGGTTTAAGGAATAAACTATTACCAATTTGGCTGGAGTCCTCTGTGTATACTCTGCTCACACTCATCTCTCTCCCCTCATCCAGAAAGAATAACCTCTAGCCTGAACTCAGTATTTACCATGTTTATCTTCCTTCAACTCTAACATTTTTCAAAAGTCAAAAAGGCCACCTTCCCACTAAGCACAAAACAACTGATCACAAATTATGCTTTCAAAATGTTCCCAAAAAGCTTTGTTAAATGAAGCTGTGTAAATACTAGAGATATCAATCACCCATAGTCCCATAGTCCTTTTCTCTAGGGAATTACCCCTATCCACTACTGTGATCCACAAAGACCTGCCCCTCACCCCAGCTCTAGCTGACTGGATAAGGACTAAGGAAGCGACTCAAAAGCATCCTATCCAGTCCCGGAAAAACAGACTGCAGAGTTTTGGAATTGAAAGGATAGGCAACGGAACATGAGCTATAAGGAGCCAAGCTGAAAAATACAATGAAAAACAAAGAGGAAGATCAAAGAAAAACAAATAAAAGTGGCCCCAAAGAAAAGGAAAAAGTGGTCTTGTTCTTGACAATTTTCCAGTTCCCATAATGCTAGTACCTCATTTTCTGCTCTTGCATTCTTTGAGGCCTCTCTGAAGTCTTAGAACAAATTTCCCTTTATTTGAGTTTCCTTACGGGGGAAAAATAAAAGATAAAAACCCACAGAAAAAGAGGATCCAACAAAATAGTATCATTCATTTCAAACCTCTAAATCATGTACTTAGAGAGAAAAAAGCTATTAATGAAAAATATATTTGAAATTCATTTCCTGTATTTCATTTCTTGTATTTCTTACATTCATATATTTCTTTTTTTTTTTTTTTTTGAGATGGAGTCTCACTGTCGCCCAGGCTGTAGTGCAGTGGCGCGATCTCGGCTCACTGCAAGCTCCACCTCCTGGGTTCGTGCCATTCTCCTGCCTCAGCATCCCAAGTAGCTAGGACATATATTTCTTAACACATTTTTTGTAGCATACTGGAAATGAATCTCAAATATACTACAAAAAAAGTGTTAAGAAATGTACTGTTTTTAAGAGAGAGAATAGAGAAAATACCCCAAAATGAATGACAGTTCCTCTCAGAGATGTGTGCAGGGTTTTCTCTGGTCATCAGAAAATGTTTTCTTTTAAGCCCACTGATAAAATGTTGCTTTTATCTTTCACTTTGTTATGAACAGTCCTTCAACTAAAAAGTCTATGTTTTTTAAACCAAAAATTGGAGTATAGTCTAAAAAGCTATTTTTTTTCCTGATTTACAGGCTTATTCTTATGAAAGTCTTAGAACAATTTAAACATTAAAAAACAATTGTATCTGTCTAGAAAACCTAGGAAATATGCCTACATTCTAGTATACAATTTTCCAGTCAACAGGCATACAACACTAAGTTATGAATATTTGGGATCTTAAACTTTCACCTTAAAACTCTCACTACTCTTGGGATTCGTAAAACATATTTCTCCTGTTTCCCTTGCCTCTTGATTGTTTTTTTCTCTTACCTCTCTTAACTCCTGATGGGTTCTCTACTTCTGTCTAATTCATCAATGGTAACATTTCCAAGGCTTTTTCCTGGGCCTCTTGTTCTCTAGCTCCTTCTACCCAGGCAACCTCACGTACTTTCATGGCTTTATTTCCTAAATGTTCTATTTCCTCCTTAGATCTATTTCTGAGCTCTAGATGCAAGTTTTCAGTCTATTAGATGTCTATCACCAAGTACCACTGGCACCTCAAATTTTTCATGTTCAAAACCAAATAAATTCATTATCTATCTTCAAAATTTTCTTCTTGTACTCTTAATAAATTGGATTAACATGCATCCAATTCATCTTTGACATTCCTATCTCTCCCACGTTCCATCATATACTTAGTTATCATATCATTTATACCTTTGTTTCTTTATTATATGTAAAATATGCCTCATACATAAAGCTATTTGTAAAAAAAAAAATTAAGATGTTTCTCTAATTTCTTTCTTTCTTCCCCTTGCCTCTGTTCAAAGCATCATCTTTAGCTTAAATTATGGTAAAAGCTTCCTAAATTATCCTGCTCCTAAATCCATTCTCCATACTGCAATCAAAGTTATCGTTCTAAAACAGAACCTAGCAATTCTGATTTTATAACTCTTCAATGACTATCATTTATGGGACAGAGCTCCAAACTCCTTAGCATGATGGACACTTGGAGACCTTCACAACATTAATTTACAGTCTCATCTTTTTATTTTTTTTTAAGCAAAACTGTATAACTACTTTCCTGTCGAATAGGTATATCTAGAGTACACTTTCTGAATATCCAGAAAATTTCATTATCTCCACATTGTCTTTTCCTAAATTTTATCTGGCAAGAATGCCCTTCAAAGCCAAACTCTAATGTCATCTCCTATAAATCTTTCCCAAACTGGCTCTTAATAAAATTAGTACTTCAATTAGTACTTCTCTGTTTCCTATAGTATTCTCTTCATTTTTTCCTTTTCTTTTTTTTTCTTTTTTAGAGACACGGTCTTGCTCTGTCACCCAGGCTGGAGTACAGTGGTGCAATCATGGCTCACTGTAGCCTGAAACTCGTGGGCTCAAGAGATCCACCTGCCTCAGCCTCCTGTGTTGCTAGGACTACAGGCATGCGCCACCATGTCCAACGAATTTATCTTATTTTTTTAAGAGACAGATCTCTCCTGTTGCTCAGGCTGTTCTTCAAATCCTGGCCTCAAGCAATCCTCCTGCCTTGGCCTCCCAATGCACTGGGAATACAGGCATGAGCTACCATGGTTGGCCTCTGTTCATTTTTCATAGTTCTTGTCATTATATATACATACACACATACATATATCATACATAATTCATTCATTCAATGAACATTCACTGAGCACTTATGGCTCACAATCAAGTAGAGGAGAGACACACATAAACAAATAGTATACAATATAATGAGTGTTATAATAGAGTTACAAATAGCATATATGTATCAGTCTCCCCACAAGGTTGTGTGGTCCTTAAGGACTGTATCTTCTTACCCATCTAGAGATCAACAGAACCTTCAATGAACAGATGAACAAACGGCAGCATTAGAAGCTGTTATGAGCTCCATTTAAACAGAAAAAAATAGGCCAAGCACAGTGGCTCACGCCTGTAATCCCAGCACTTTGGGAGGCCAAGGCAGGCGGATCACAAGGTCAGGAGATCGAGACCATCCTGGCTAACATGGTGAAACTCTGTCTCTACTAAAAATACCAAAAAATTAGCCAGACGTGGTGGCAGGCACCTGTGGTCCCAGCTACGTGGGAGGCTGAGGCAGGAGAATGGCATGAACCCGAGAGGCAGAGCTTGCAGTGAGCCGAGATCACGCCACTGCACTCCAGTCTGGGCAACAGAGCGAGACTCCATCTCAAAACAAAACAAAACAAACAAACAAACACCAGCAACAACAACAACAAAAAAAAAACAAAAAAATAAAGGAGAATCAAAGGCAGAGCTGCCAGTGGAAGGATGAATGGTGAAGAAGGAGGTATGATGGGTCAACAGAAGCGTTAAGAAACATGATCTCAGAAGCAGAAGAGGTAGTTAAAGGGCCAGGCTGCAAAACCACTCATAAGAAAGAAAGAGGAACAATTAACATATTTATCACTACGGCAGTAAATGAGGGGGAGAAAAAGAAATTGAAAAAATAGAAAATGAAAAGAAATGAAAAATAAGGAAATGAAATTCACATACTATTTTGTAAGTAGCCTGTAAGAATACATAGTAAAATAAACTACAAGGAACACACACACAAAATTTGACCCACTGATAACAGGGCAAAGAAAAGCGCTACAGGTAGTCACATAATAAGCTAAATATATGATGTCATGGAAATAATGGGAGCCGTTTGATAAAGGCATGTCATCATTAATGTGCAATAAATCAGAAAACTGGAGTAAAAGATAATGCTACTGCTCTATCACCAAGTAAAAGCCTAATTATGATTACACTAAAAAAAAGTATAAGAAATACATATAAACATTACTGGATACTCATTTATACACTCACTGACAGGAACAGGGTGATTAACAGTTAAACTGGAACAATGAAAACACTGCCATCTAGATTCACTGAACAGCAGAAGCTACTCAGAAGGGAAGACATTTCTCTCAGCTACCCATGCAAAGCAAAGATTGACTACTAGGTCTATGGCTTCAACCTCACAAAAAATGTTAGTGTTTCTTAAAAGGGAATGATGTACATAGATTATTTGCGGGAATTACTAGAGGGGTACCACTGCTAATTATTAGGCTACAACTTAGAAAACATATTTGCCTTGTTAAAAATGTTGTACCTATTGCGGCCGGGAGAGGTGGCTCACGCCTGTAATCCCAGCACTTTGGGAGGCTGAGGCAGATGGATCACGAGGTCAGGAGATCAAGACCATCCTGGCTAACATGGTGAAACCCCGTCTCTACTAAAAATACAAAAAATTAAACGGGTGTGGTGGTGGGCGCCTGTAGTCCCAGCTACTCGGGAGGCTGAGGCAGGAGAATGGCGTGAACCCCGGAGGCGGAGCTTGCAGTGAGCCGAGATCATGCCACTGCACTCCAGCCTGGCGACAGAATGAGACTCTGTCTCAAAAAAAAAAAAAAAAAAAAAGTTAAATACACTCAGTGTCCATTTAGACTCTGACTCTTCAAGCAACTCCAATGTGGTTGCCATCCCCATTTCTGAACAACTCTCATTAAAATCACCAAAAACCTCTTCATCTCCAAATCTAATGGGTATTTTCAATCCTCAACCTACTTGACCTCCTGGCAGCTTCATTACAATTGACCACTCTCTAAAAACACTCTTTTCGGCAGGGTGTGGTGGCGCGTGCCTGTAATCCCAGCTACTCAGGAGGCTGAGGCAGGAGAATTGCTTGAACCAGGGAGTCGGAGGTTGCAGTGAGCTGATATTGCACCACTGCACTCCAGCCTGGGTGACAGAGCAAGACTCCCTCTCAAAAAATAAAAAATAAAATAAACAGCACTCTTTTCCCTTGACTTCTATACACTATACTCCATACACACATTTTCCATACATACTCTTTTCCCTTGACTTCTATACACAACACTCCATACATACAATACATACATCTTCCCACTTCTCTAGTTCTCTTTCTCAGTCTCCTTTACTAGCTAGTCTTTCTTCATATGCCTTTTAAACCTTGAAGTTCAGGAGGATTTGACCTTCAGCTTTTTTGCTTCTAACACTATACTCTCTCGCTGGGCGACCTCACTCTTGCAAAAGGCTTTCAAAACCACTTACGCGCCAATGACTACCAAAACATCAGATTTTACCTCTAATATCCTAACCCACATATCAAACTGCTTATTTAGAAATCTGAAAGGCACATTAAACTCACCATCTCCAAGAGCCAGCTCATTATCGCACAAAAAACAAACGAGGTATTCCTTATCTCAGTCATCCAGCTGCATAAACCAGAAACAACTACAAGAAAAGGTGACCTCAAGAAGAGATGACCATATGACCTGTAAGGTTCTTTTCTACTCTGAAGTTATAATCTATACTACCAGTTCTCAAAGTACGGTTCAGGGATCTTTGAGGGTCTCTCACACTCTTTCAGGAAGCATCTTTGAAATCAAAACTATTTCCATAATAATATTAAGACTTTGTCTTTTTTTATTCTCATTCTCTTATGAATGTACAATGGAGTTTTCCAAAGGCCACATGACATATGATATCACAGCAGACTGAATGCAGACAGAATCAGATATGAGAATCCAGATGTCTTCTATTAAACCAGACACTAAAAAGAGTTGAAAAATGTCAAACAATGCCACTCACTGCTTTTTATTGTTGAGATACAGTTAGTTATTTTCCATTTAAAAATGTTAAGCCCAGGTGCAGTGGGTCACGCCTGTAATCCCAGCGCTTTGGGAGGCCAAGATACGAAGATTGCTTGAGTCCAAGAGTTCAAGACCAGCCTGGACAACAAAGTGAGACCCAGTGTCCACAAAAAAAAAAATTTTAATTAGCCAGGTGTGGTGGCATGCACCTGTAGTCCTCACTACTCAGGAGATTGAGGTTGGAGGATCACTTGAGCCTTAAACGTCAAGACTGCAGTGAGCTATAATTGCACTACTACACTCCAGCCTGGGCAATGGGGTGAGACCCTGTCTTAAAAACAAAACAAGGCAGGGCGCAGTGGCTCACGCCTATAATCTCAGCACTTTGGGAGGTCGAGGCAGGCAGATCACCTGCAGTCAGGAGTTCGAGACCAGCCTGGCCAACATGGTGAAACCCAGTCTCTACTAAAAATACAAAAATTAGCTGGGTGTGGTGGCATGTGCCTGTAGTCCCAGCTACTTGGGAGGCTAAAGCAGGAGAATTGCTTAAACCCGGGAGGCAGAGGTTGCAATGAGCCGAGATTGCACTGCTGCACTCCAGCCTGAGCGACAGAGCAAGACTCTGTCTCAAAAAAAAAAAAAAAAACAACAACAACAAAAAGTTATTATTTTAACATGTAATAGGTTTATCATTATTTTAAATAAACTAACAAGTACACTGAAAATTTCAAATACGGTAAACATCAACAGATAAATCCCACATGAACAAAATCTTTTTGAGTCTTCCATAACTCAAGTGCATGAGGCAGTCTTATACCAAAACATCTGTGAAACAATGATCTATACCTGTGGTGTGTATACACAAGTAAGATATAAGATGACATTGTGAAATAGCCAATTCTCAATTATCTTCTAACAGCAAATTTTTCTTTCACATGTATTGACAGTGTTTTCATCCAATCACATAGTTTCATTTTGCTCAATATTTATTGGCCTCCTACTAAGTGCCAGGCATTAAGGGACAAAAGATGAAAAAAATGACTTCATTCTGGCTCTTAGAATATTTTCCACACCTTTGCTACATTTCAGTTCTCTGATCTATATCAGATCTATGATAGGTTAAGAAAAAGTTAACTGAAAGTTTAAGAAAAGACAACTCTGCAATATTCCTACTATCTATCCTCAACATAAAATGGACAAATGGTAAATTTAGTAAGGACCAGCAGACAAAAAAGTGGAAAATACTCAGTTATAACTCAGATCTATTACACTGTTCCAAGTAAATTCCAGAATAACCAACAGTCCTATAACATAGTCTAATATACCACTAATCTGAGAATTTAGTCTCACCTGTTTCTACTTATAAAATATAAACCTCAAAAACTACTTTTACAAAAACTGAGTGACTTACTGTAATCCAGGAAATCCAGAAGATACTATGTAACATTAGTACTACTTTGGCCTTTGCAGCATAGGAAGTAGAGTAAGGATAAAAGAGAACACAATGCCCCACACTGATGAAATAAAGAGCTAAACTTCGTAAACAAGACACCCATAGTTTTTTATTTTAGGAGAGCTGAGGGCAGCAAACAGGACCAGAAATAACCAAAAGAAGGGGGGAGCCCTAAAAATAGGCCTACACTTTTGCTTACTCACTATCTAGTTATCCTGAGTACTTTTCTAAATTAATTTCAAGGAATATATCTACAAAAAGGTGTCTTACAGTTTGCAAGTCAGGATTATTTTTTGCCTAAAAGTATAAAAGTTTCACTATAAAATGTTCCCTTATACATAAGAAAGTGTTACTATTAGTTAACTCCAAGGAGAGGAAGTGAGGGTCCAGGATAGGAAGTAGATTTTTCAGTGTATTTTTTTTTATTTTTTAGAAGACAGGGTCTCATTGTTGCCCAGGCTAGTCTTGCTGAATTCCTGGGCTCAAGCAACCCTCCCACTTCAGCCTCCCAAGTAGCTGGGATTACAGCACACACCACCACACCCAGCTTCTGTTTCTGAATTCTTTTTTTAAAGCAGACACACTGATCACTTTTTGAGGAAAACTTCAAGGAAAAAAGAAATAATTTGTTTTTGTCTTTTTTAGAAACTGCTGCTTATTTTCCATCAACCCTGTTTCCATGTTGCTTAAGAGTCCATGCAAGAACAGCTTAAGGCCATTCAGTGCTTATTCCTACCCATTCAGTGGCCTGAGCAGTGGGAGCTGTAGACCAGTCTTCCGAGCACTCCAGTCTTTAGTAGGAAACTGCTGAATAGGCACAGAGGGCACCTGCACGCCCTCAGACCAGTCTGCAACCTCAGGCTGAGTAGTGTTAAACTCCAGAGCTGACACAGTCCACTCACCCTAAAATTCTTCCTTGGTCACAGCGTTTTCAGCAGCAGCCTGCTCTGCTTTTTCAGTCTCTTCAGGATCTCTGTAGAAGTAGAGATCAGGCATGACTTCCCACGGGTGTTCACAGGAAATGGTGGCACACACACACAGAACTTCCCGGGCCAGCACCCACCATATCAAACTCACTGAGTGAGCTTCCTTATTGTTGCACGGGATGGCAATGTCCACACAGCGCAAAGGAGACTCTGTGTTACACAGAGCAATGGTAGGTAGGTTAACCTAAGATGCTTCAGTTTGAGGCTGGTGGTCAAACCACCACAAGCCATGGCTCCCGGAAGGCTGCCTGGATCTGGTTAGTGAAGGTTCCAGGAGTAAAGCAGTCAGCAATTGGAGTGGCTCCAGTGGCAGCAGCAAACTTCAACACAGCCTTCTGGCCAGTATTTCTGCAGAATATGACACTGACATCAGCAGGGTTTTCAAAGGTAACAATGGCACGAGCTGCCAGCAGAAGCTTCTTTCAGGTCCTCTTCAGATTTATGATGTAGATGTCATTACTTTTCCTTTTATAGATGTACTGTTCCATTTGGAAGTCAAGGCTGCTGCCATCTAAGTGGGTTCCTCCTGCAAGGAACTTAAGGACATCAAGGCCTCTGGATATTGTAAAAGTTTCCCTTTAAGTTACAATGGGAATCCAGAACAACACTGTATGCACCCCTCTCTGGGTAGCGTGGAAAGCAAGATAATTTTCAAAAGTCTCCTTCTACGTTCAATAACTTAGTCAACTGAGAGGCTGTTTAAGGAAATGGAAACAATTTTTCTTTCATTGGAAGCCTTTAATGACTCCTTAATGCAGTATACTTGCTTCCTCTTTATGAATCCATCCACAGAATGTTATCAATTCTCTTTACCCCTCTGTACTATTATTTACATATCTGTCTCTTACATAAAACTGCAGAGATATTTTATTCCTCTTTTTTTTTTTTTTTTTTTTTTTTTGGAGACAAGAGTCTTGCTCTTGTCATCCAGGCGGGAGTGCAGTGGCGCAATCTCGGCTCACTGCAACCTCTACCTCCCGGGATCAAGCGATTCTCTTGCCTCAGCCTCCCTAGTAGCTGGGATTACAGGCACGTACCATCATGCCCAGCTAATTTTTATATTTTTAGTAGAGATGGGGTTTTGCCATGCTGGCCAGGCTGGTCTCGATCTCCTGACCTCAGGTGATGCACCCGCCTTGGCCTCCCAGAGTGCTGGGACTATAGGCGTGAGCCACGGCACCTGGTCTTATTCCTCTTTATATCCCTAGTTCACGCACAGTATATAGCCACATTGAGTGCTCCAGACCTGTTTGCCAAATGACAGTGCCATTGATCAGTCTCAGAATCCAATTCTTAAATGCAAAAAGGCACAAATACACATATGAAGCCAGGTATTTCATATAACATGAAAAGGTTAGACATTCCTAAGCAGAAAATATCTTACACGGTAACATGTAAAAAAATAAGTATACGTGTGCATACATATTTTATATTTTAAAACAATCTCAAAATTAAAAATAAATTCTTTCATAAAATATTTTCACTTTTAAAATTTAGACATGAAATAATGAATGAAATGAAGCCAGCTGGGCCCGGTGGCTTACACCTGTAATACCAGCACTTTGGGAGGCCGAGGTGGGCGATCACCTGGGGTCAGGAGTTGGAGACCAGCCTGGCCAACATGGTGAAACCCCATCTCTATTAAAAATACAAAAATTGGCTGGACGTGGTGGTGCATGTCTGTAATCCCAGCTACTTGGGAGGCTAAGACAGGAGAATTGCTTGAACCCGGAAGGCGGAGGTTGCAGTGAGCCAAGATCATGCTACTGTACTCCCTCCTGGGCGACAGAGTGAGACTCAGTCTCAAAAAAAGAAAAGAAAAGAAATGAAACCTATTAAGTTATAGCCAGTGCTATTACTATTACTTATCACTGATTTTTAGATATAGTTTTTAAAAAGGAGGGTGCCACAATTCCAGAAACAACTTCTACAAGCCCACTAACAACAACAAAAACTATAAATGGCTTTTTAAAAAAATCACCAAAACCCAAACTAATCAAAGATAAATCAGATTTTCTTTGGAAAAATATCCTTCTATTTGTACAAAGGTCTTCTTTACATCATTACTGCTCTATAACATTTAATAACTTATCATACAAAAATAGAGCAACTGTACACATTTTCAGAGATGATCTATTGTATAAAGTGTAGTCTAAGGAGCCTCTCTGAACCTATTCTGGTTTGGAAGCTGGCTGATTTATGAACTCTTCTTTGCTCAATCAAATTCTGTTAAATTTAGCTTGTCTAAGGTTTTTAATTTTAATAGATGGTGTCAGAAGTGGGATCCAAACTAAAGCTTCTAGCAACTCCCAGGAACACCAAGAGACAAAGCAAGGTACCCACTGGACTCATTTTGTCCACTGCTCTCTCAAAGCAACTGGAGATTGTGGGTAAGTTCTCTCTCAGATTCTGAAGCTCCATCAGTGTGCATTTGAGCTATCAGAGTTTGAGCAAATTTCTGATCCAAACTAGGTTTGGAAGTTACAACAGAAATTGGACTGGGTCCAGGATCCAACTGTATCTAACTGTCTTGGATCTAGTTAGAGGCCTCATATGTCTGGCTGGTTTAGACAGAAATTAGTATAAATGATAATACTGAAGGGGGTACCAATTTCAGCTTTCAGAAATTTGCATAGATTTTTGTGTTCTAGCCCCCTTTGTTTATTTTTCTTTCATGCTTAGGGAGGGAAAAATCATTGGCTAAGTTGATCAAAGGGATCCAAGGACCAAAGCAGCTATTCAAGGTAAAAATGGGATCCTTAATTTCTGAAGGAAATTAAGCTTATACATGCATTATTAGTAGGCCTCAGAAGCAGCAAATGCTTACAAAAATGATGAAATCTTACTAAAGGTAATTTAAAATCACAACGGTACATTCCAAATGAACACTGCACTTTAAGAAGTACATTTGAAAATGAGGGCTCCCAAATCAGTCTCATCTAGGGATGCCTGTTGGTGTGCAGAAGCTTCTAAAAAGATTTCAATATTTTTATTGCTTTTTATAAAAAAAAACTCTTTATAGAAGGCAAATAAAAAGCTTAAGCAACTAATTGTTAAGAAAAATTAAATCTGCTAATCTTTCAGCTCTGTTACTACTCTTCCCTGAAGGTGAAAAGAAAGTTATCCTAGATAGCGTTTATAAAAGGTAGGTTGCCAGGTAAAGTAAGCTTCCTCCTTTTTCAGATCTATTTTTGCTGAGTCCAGGTACAGAGAAGGCTTTCTTTGCCCTATTCCTTAATGGGCTCCATCCTGAACTTAGTAATTTCAGCTAAGAAATAGTAGCTAGGTTAAAAAGATCACCTGTAGGCCGAGCACAGTGGCTCATGCCTGTAATCCCAGCACTTTGGAAGGCCAAGGAGAGTGGATCACCTGAGGTCAGGAGTTCAAGACCAGTCTGGCCAACATGGTGAAACCCCGTCTCTACTAAAAGTACAAAAAAAAAATTAGCCAGGTGTGGTGGCGGGCACCTGTAATCCCAGCTATTCAAGAGGCTGAGACAGGAGTATCGCCTGAACCCAGGAGGCGGAGGTTGCAGTAAGCCGAGATTGCACAACTGCACTCCAGCCTAGGTGACAAGAGTAAGACTCTATCTCAAAAAAAGAAAAGAAAAAGAAAAAAGATCACTTGTCCAATTAAAATAAACCTTTCTGGCATTTAGCTGGCTATTCTGAAATCCTTCTGTAAAAGAAATTTACATCTATAAAGGAGATTTCCATTTGTAAATGTATGTGCCTATATACATTAGAAACAGAACGTCAAAGCATAAAACTAACAAAGAAACTCTGGACTTAGACACTTGACCAAACGGACCTAACAGACTTCTACAGAATACTGTACCCAAAAATCACAGAATATACACTCTCATCTGCACATGGAACATTCTCTAAGATGGACCACAAGCTCAGTCATAAAGCAAGTCTCAATACATTCTTAAAAAATGAAATCATGTCAAGCATATTATCAGACTACAGTAGAATAAAATTAGAAATCAATACCAAAAGGAACTCTCAAAACCACAAATACATGGAAACTAAACAACTTGTTCCTAACTAACTTGGTTAAACAACAAATTAAGGCAGAAATAAAAAAATTCTTTGAAACAAATGAAAATAGAGAAACAAACATACCAAAACCTCTGGGATACAGCAAAAGCAATGTTAAGGGGAAAGTTTACAGCACTAAATGCCTACATCAAAAAGACTGTAAGATATCAAATTGACAACTTAAAGTTGAACTTAAAGGAACCAGAAAAAGAACAAACTAAACCCAAAGCTAGCAGAAAAAAAAGAAGTAACTAAGATCAGAGCAGAACTAAATTAATTGAGACCAAAACAAACAAACAAACAAACAACAACAAAAAAAAACATACAAAGGATCAACAGAACAAAGTTAGTTCTTTGAAGGGATAAGCAAGATAGATAAACCTCTAAGTAAATTAAAAAAAAAAAAGTGAGAAGATCCTAAGAAGCATAATCAGAAATGACAAAGGTGACAGAACTCATACTACAAAAATACAAAAGAGCCTCAGAGACTACTATGAACATCTTTATGTGCACAAACTAGAAAAACCAGAGGAAATGGATAAATTCTTGGAAACACACAACCTCCCAAGATTGAACAAGGAAGAAATTGAAATCCTGAACAGATCAATAACAATTTACAAAATTGAATCAGTTATAAAAACAAATCTACAAACCAAAAAAAGACCAGGATCAGATGCATTCACAGCCAAATTTTACCAGACAAACAAAGAAGAGCTGGTATCAATCTTACTGAAACTACTCCAAAAAATCAAGATCACACTGAATGGACAAAAGTTAGAAGCATCCCCTCTATGAACTGAAAAAAGACAAGGATGTCCACTCTTACGACTCCTATTCAACATAATACTTTCCATCCTACCCATAGGAATCAGGCAGAAAATTAAAATTTAAAAAAAGGCATCCATATAGGAAAAGAGAAACTCAAATTATCTCTGTTCAACCCTAAGGAGTCCTTCAAAAAACTCCTAGACCTAAGAAAAAGACTTCAGTAAAGTTTCAGGATGCAAAATCAACTTACAACAGTCAGTGGCATTTCTATATGCCAATAATGTTCAAGCTGAGAACCAAATCAAAAATGCAATCCCATCTATAATAGCCACATGAAAAATAAAATACCCAGGAATAAATTTAACCAGGGAGGTGAAAGATTTCTACAAGGAGAACTACAAAACACTGATGAAAGAAATAACAGATGACACAAACAAATGGAAAAACATTCCATGCTCATGGATTGGAAGAATCAAAATTTAAATGACCATACTGCCCAAAACAATCCAAAAATTCTATTCCCATCAAATTAGTAACATCATTTTTCACAAATTAGAAAAAACAATTCTAAAATTCATATGGAACCAAAAAAGAGCCTGAATAGCCAAGCAAAAAGAACACAGCAGGAGGCATCACATTACCCAACTTCAAACTATACTACAAGGCTATCCTAACCAAAACAGCATGTTACCAATACAAAAACAGACATCTGTATCAATGTAACAGAATAGAGAACCCAGAAATAAAGCCATACACCTATAACCAGTTGATCTTAAACAAAGCTGACAAAAGCAAAAATGGGGAAAGGACACCTATTCAATAAACAGTGCTAAAAAAAAAAAAACCCCAAAAAAACACACAAAAAAACTGGCTAGCATGTGCAGAAGAATGAAACTGGACCCCCTACCTTTCACCACATACAAAAATTAACTCAAGATGTATTAAAGACTTAAACATAAAACCTCAAACTATAAAGATCCTATTTTTAAAAACCTAGGAAAAACTCTTCTGCACATGGGCCTAGGCAAAGAATTTATGACTAAAACCTCAAAGGCAAATGCAACAAAACAAAAATTGATAAACAAGATTTAATTAAACTAAAAAGCTTCTACATAGCAAAAGAATCAACAAGTAAAGAGGTAACCTAAAGAATGGGAAAAAAATGTTTGCAAACTGTACATCTGACAAAGGACTAAGATCCAGAATCTACAAGGAATCTTAAACAAATGAACAAGAAAAAAAAATAACTCCATTAAAAAGTGAGCAATGGACATAAACGGACACTTCTCAAAAGAAGACATACAAGTGGCCAACAAACATATGAAAAAAATGCTCAGAATCACTAATCATCAAGAAAATACAAATTAAAACCACACTGATACCATCTCACACCAGTCAGAATTGCTATTATTAAAGAGTTAAAAAATAACAGATGACAAGGATGCAGAGAAAAGGGAGTATCATACACTGCTGGTGGGAATGTAAATTAGTTCAACCCCTGTGGAAAAGAGTAGGGGGATTTCTCAAAGAACTTAGAACTATCATTAGACCCAGCATTCCCACTACTGGGTATCTATCCAAAGGAAAAGAAATCATTCTATCAAAAAGACACTGCACTAGTATGTTTATCACAGCACTATTCACAACAGCAAAGTCATTGAATCAAACTAAGTACCTATCAACAGTAGATCAGATAGGCCGGGAGCAGTGGCTCATGCCTGTAATCCCAGCACTTTGGGAGGCCGAGGTGGGCAGATCATGAGGTCAGGAGTTTGAGACCAGCCTGACCAACATAGTGAAACTCCATCTCTACTAAAAATACAAAAATCAGCCAGGCATGGTGGCATGTGCCTGTAATCCCAGCTACTCAGGAGGCTGAGGCAGAATTGCTTGGACCCGGGAGGCGGAAGTTGCAGTGAGCCAAGATCACGTCACTGCACTCCAGCGTGAGCAACAGAGCGAGACTCTGCCTCAAAAACAAAACAAAACAAACAAACAAACAAAAAACAGTAGATTAGATAAAGAAAATGTGGTACATATACGCCGTGGAATACTACGTAGCCATAAAAATGAATGAAATCATGTCCTTTGGAGCAACATGGATGCAGCTGGAGGTCATTATCCTAAGCAAATTAATGCAGAAACAGAAAATCAAATATCACACCTTCTCTCACTTGTAAGTGGGGTCTAAACAATAGGTAAATATAGACATAAAGATGAAAATAAGATACTGTGGATTCCAAAAGTGGGAAAGGGCCGGGCGTGGTGGCTCACACCTGTAATACCAGTACCTTGGGAGGCCAAGGTGGGCAGACCACTTGAGCTCACAAGTTTGAGACCAGCCTGGCCAACATGGTGAAACCCCATCTCTCCTAAAAATACAAAAAATTAGCCAGGCATGGTGGCTCGTACCTGTAGTCCAAGCTACTCGGGAGGCTGAGGCAGGAGAATCGCTTAAACCTGGGAGGCAGAAGTTGCAATGAGCCTAGATCAAGCCACTGCACTCCAGCCTGGGTGACAGAGACTCCATCTCAAAAAAAAAGGTGGGAAGTGACAGGTAAGGGGTAAAGGTTGAAAAACAACCTACTGGGTACTATGTTCACTATTTCAGTGATAGGTTCAACAGAAGCCCAAACCTCAGCATGATGCAATATACCCATGTAACGAACCTGCACGTGTATCCCCCACAACCCAAATCTAAAATAAAAGCTAAAGCGTAGTCTAACTTCATTTATAACTAACCAGAGAAACAAACCGTATTAAAGCTGGACGTTAGGATTCAACCAGCATCATATTATCAAGTGTGTAGTCATGACCCGTTAGTAGATTAAAACAAAACAAAACAAAACAATATCGTGGATTGGAGGTAGCATTTTTTTAATGGAACTAAATAGGATTGATTTGCAAATATCAAGTGTATTGAAAGTAGTGAGCGCTTTATTTTATTTTATTTTATTTTTGAGACACAGTCTCTCTGTCGCCCTGGCTGGAGTGCAGTGGCGCGATCTCGGCTCACTGCAACCTACGCCTCCCAGGTTCAAGTGATTCTCCTGCCTTAGCCTACTGAGTAACTGGGATTACAGGCGCGTGCCACCACGCCGAGCTAATTTTTTTGTATTTTTAGTAGAGATGGTGTTTCACCACGTTGGCCAGGTTGGTCTTGAACTCCTGACCTCAAATGATCTGCCTACCTCGGCCTTCCAAAGTGCTGGCATTATAGGCGTGAGCCACCGCGCCTGGCCATGAGGCTGTTTAAAGTAAAACTTGGAAAAGTGAAACTTTTGATTCATTATATGTATACACATACACGTATAACACACGTCTATTCTTTTTATTTAAAAAAAATAAAAAATAAAGATAAATGTAAAAAATCAACCTTTGGGAGCACAGAACATGGAAAATATATATAGGTGTCCTGGTCAAAAGTTCAAGAGGTTCCTAAACTTTCTCAGTTCACAGACCCCTCAGTATGCCAGTTATTTTTTTCATGGAACCCCTAGGCCAAAAAAATACCTAACAGTTCCATTTACTAAGTAGTTAAGTCCACAACCTAAAAAGTATTTATAGCCTACCAACTTAGTAGCAGATCGAAAAATAAATATGTATAAATTGAAATAAATATTTTTATTACTAAATTACAACTACTTAATAGGATGTGTGTACCTACTAGATATTACACAAGTTCTCAAATCTTGAAATCATTTTGGACACCACCACCTTCATTTACTGTTCCAAATTGATTTTTGCATAGTACTTGCTTTTTATCACAGCAAACTCCCAAAACCTAGCGTTTGGAAGACACAGTGTCATCAAAAAAAATGGAACACAATCTCTTGTGTGGTATCTCAAACTGGTAGTTTGAGTAGTGTCCTATAGATGTCAAATATCCCACAGCTATCCAATATTGCTGTTTCCATTAAAATTTCTCAAATAATGCATAGTGTCCAGGTGAGTTACTATGGTGCTCCACAGTACAGCAGGTCCTCCATAACACAGTTTCATTCAATATCATTTCTTCACAATTTTGATGAGAAAATAATTTTGATTCCCCACCAGGGCTACCATCTATGTGGAGTCTGCATGTTCTCCCCATGTCTGTGTGGCTTTTCTCCGTATGCTCCAGTTTCCTCCCACATCAGAGAGGTGCACGCATTAGGTGAACTGACATGAATTGGCATGTCTATATGGTCCCAGTCTGAGTGAATGTGGGTGGGTGGGTGGGTGTGTGTGTGTGTGTCTGTAAATGCTACCTGCAATGGAATGGCAGCCTATCTTGTGCCCTACTTGCCGGGACAGGCTCCAGCCACCTGCCATCCTGAACTGAAATAAGTGGGTAATTATCTTGACTTTTTTTAGTATTTCTTAAATGTATGCATAGGACCCATTTATTTCAATGTTTAATATTAGAGGTGTTTGGGGTCTTAGAAGTTGCAGTTTCCAAGTACTTATGGACAACATTAAGTGAGGATTTACTTCAGTGCACAGTTTAGGAATACTGGATTTAAGAAACACTGATCTAGCCTACGGGTTTACTTTGTAAAGTAAGAAATAAGACTTAAGGCTACAAAGCTAGGAGAAAAACAAATATATTTATTATAGATTTTCCTAAATTTCAACCTTCTGCCAACAAAAGTTTTTTTGTTTGTTTGTCTGTTTTGAGACAGAGTCTTCCTCTGTCACCTAGGCTGGAGTGCAGTGGTGCAATCTTGGCTCACTGCAACCTCCGCCACTCAGGTTCAAGCAATTCTCCTGCCTCAGCCTCCCCAGCAGCTGGGATTACAGGAGCCTGCCACCATGCCCAGCTAGTTTTTTACTTTTAGTAGAGATGGGGTTTCCTTATTTTGGCCAGGCTGGTCTCAAGCTCCTAATCTCAGGTGATCTGCCCGCCTCAGCCTCCCAAAGTGCTGGGATTATAGGCATGAGACACCGCACCCAGCCAACAAAAGTTTTGTTTGTTTTGAGATGGAGTCTTGCTCTGTTGCCCAGGCTGGAGTGCAGTGGCAGTCTTGGCTCACTGCAACCTCCACCTCCCTGGTTCAAGCAATTCTCCTGCCTTGGCCTCCCCAGTAGCTGGGATTACAGGCCTGCCACCACGCCTTGCTAGTTTTCGTATTTTTAGTAGAGATGGGTTTCGCCATGTTGGCCAGGCCGGTCTCGAACTCCTGACCTCAAGTGACCCACTCGCCTCAGCCTCTCTAAGAGCTGGGATTACAGGCATGAGCCACCAAGTCCCAGCCCTTCCATCAACAAATGTTTTGACACAGGATCTAATTATGAGATACTCTGTTGATGAAATGTGTAGATCTCTAAAAATCACATTCAAAAATACATTTATATCACTATTTAACAGAAGAAAAAATTTACTTCAATTTTTTTAGAAAAAAGTTTCAAAAATTATAAAAGTGATTCTTACAATAAAACCATACAAAAATGTCTAAAGTAAAAAAGAAAAGTCATCCACTCCCTCAGGAATAACATGTTTAATGGTTTAATGTCTATCCTTATAGACCTTTTTCTATTCACATGCAAAATGAAAACAAAACTACATTTATTTGTCTATGTGTTTTTTAAATAAATTATATTCTATAGTATAGTGCAACTTATTTTTTCACTTAATTTTATATCATGAACATTCTTCCAAGTCAATACATAATTGTAACAGCAAACACTTATGTGGTGCTTATTAATGCTTATTTAGGGCCTAAGTGTTAACTCATTTAATTCTCGTGGTACCCCTGTAACATGAGAACTACTAGTATATCCAATTTATAGTTGACTTTAAGTAATTCGCCAAGAGTCACAGCTAGAAAGTGGTGCAGTTAGGTTTTGAATCCAGAAGGTCCACCGCATGGTTCCAGGAGCTGAAGGATATGCTCAGCTGCTGCTCATGAAGTAAATATAGATACCCTGAAACCTGTTAACAACTGCACAGTAATTCACAGCATAAAAATACTAGACTTTTAACTATTAGCCTACCAACAGACATTTAGGACATTTTTTAATTATTTATAAATGTTATTGACATCTTGAAATAATGCTAATATAAACATTCTTATACAATTCCTATGCTGTTAAAATTTATGTAAGATAAATTTTAAGCAGGAAATGATTCTATCAAACAATATATATACTTTTAATCTTGATAGGAAATGCCAAATTTCCTTCCAGAAGGTTGCTCCAATGGTATCAATTTATAGTCCCAACTACAGAGGAAAGGGTTCAGATTCATTTTTAAGTTAACACTTTGGATTCATGAAAAAAAAGGCCCATTTTGAGTTTTTAATTAATACTGAATAGACTGCCAAGTTGATCACAATTATGTTCTGATTTTATAATTATCTGACATATTAAACAAATGTAGACTTAGCAGCTGTGCAATGGATTCTTCTCCCAGTTATGAAATCAACTATGCATGAGATATCGCCCCTATACAACCCTCTGTTTTCTTATGTATAAAATATGGGAATTGGACTAGCTGGCCTTGAAGAATTTAAACTCCCAATGCTGAGATTAAGAAGTGACTTAAAGTTATTACAAGGCTATAATTATAGTACTAGTATAACAGGTTAGGGTCTTAAAGTTTATATTTTCTTTAAATTACAGTAACTATTGCCAGAGCACCTAGGCAAATCATTAAAATAGTAAATAAAGTTTCCACTGTGGCTTATTCCCAGTGGCTTTTTAATCCCAGGCTGTCATTCCCTTGCTACCCAGCAAATCTGAGCATATCTCTGGAATATATTCCCAAGAGTTGAGGTGTGCTTAGGAACTAAGAACTAGTCTTTTGTTTTGTTTTGCATTTAAAATATTATTCTGGGACTATTCTTTAGTCAATTTCTTCAATTAGTATTTATTGACTATGTTACCATATGCTAGGCACTGGGTGCATAATAGTGATTAAAGGATCTCTGCCATCATGGAACTTACAGACCAGATGAGAAAGGCAAAGAATAACTCAAAATAACCACAAGTAAATGTAAAATCACACTTATGATAACAATGAACAACAACAACAATAAATCAATACAGAAAAAAATACTATGCAATCTGATGATTTTTTTACACTATAACACTAAAATTTGCCTCATGTTGCAAAAATAACAATCACAATTATACACAGAGAATTAACTTTTTAAATCATCAGTTGTCTCAACAATAAAATCATCAAGATATTACTACTTTTCAGTTATGTTACTGATCATGTGGCTTGAATGTTTGTTTTACATAACTAAGAGTATAAATGACTGAAAGAATAAAGATGACAGAACTGAGTATCCAAAGTGAAAGACAATAAATGAACTACACTTTAATAATCTTGTTCAAGCAAAAAGTATATACATAAAGAAGTAAAGTGATCCATTATAATTCATGACTTGTCAATAATTAACAAAACGTTATAAAAATACTAATGTTTTTAAAGAACTGACGATCATCAGCATAAGGGGCAAGTGGCATGTAAAAAGGAACAAAAATAGAATAATTTTTTAATATTTTAAAATAACACCAAATGCCAGAGCACCTATATTAATATTTAGTTTAAAATAAAAATAATTCCACATTATCTGCAGAAATGAGAGGCATTCACATAAATGATCTTCCTTGTGTGTCAGTTTCCACGACTGCAAAATAAGGATATCTGCCATACCTACTTCACAAGATCACTGTGAAAACTAAATAAAATAATGTATATAGAAGCACACCAAAAACTGATGTCAGTTATTTTAGACTTCTTTTTTGCTCCCACTATAAATTATAGCAATTTAACAAATAAAATTGATTATAGCAGTACTTCATCTCCTTTCTTCTGCTCATATATGGTAGAAGTGTTATAAAATGGGCAAAAGACTGACAATCAGAAGCAGAAGGAAAAAATCCAAAAACTTTATAATTCATAAATTGATTGCCCCACAGAAGGTTGGCTGTTTAAGTATTAACGCTCTTACATGACATACACACCAATTTATCTCAGAAAATCAAAGAAATATGTTCACATACGTATGAAATTTTTTACATATACAACTTGCCATCTCTACATACACAAAATTCTGCTACTGAGGATGAAGAGATACAGAGAGATACACATGTATTTATCCACATATACAATGTATTCTAGCTTGAAGTTTATTTTCAGATTACAGTATCTTAAATTTAATGCACTGACAGTTCAAATGATTCAGATTTATTTCATTACATTAAATAACATTTGTCAATTTAGCACACCGAAACTAATTATTATATGCCCATGGCTTTGAAGCAACTTCCAGCATGGGTCTAACAATCCCTCAAAGTCACAATTCCATGTCATTAGCAGTGCATTTCCTTGTTTAAAAATAATATATTAAACTAAGAAATTTTCAGAATGGAGGGCAACTTTTAGTATTTTATCATTGTTTCTACAGAACTTTTCAGGTTGTTACTAGCTCTGCCAAAGATAGTCTTTCTTTTAAAACTCTTCAAATACAGGGCAGGAGGTATCGTTAACATGGCAACAATAACGACTTCCCCAAATTCAAAACAAGGATCACCATCAAAACAAAACAATCAGGTGGAGTACATGGATATTGATCACTATTTCTGACAACCTGTTTTTTCCCATATGAAGGATTTGCTACTGCATTAAAACATTAAAATCTATGCCTATGTGCAACTTTCTATCTGAATATTTAAAATCCAGGCAAATTCCAATTCATATCTTGTGACATTAGCTAAATATTACTTAGCATGTTGAGCTGCATTTAAAAGGCAGAGGAAAATACTGACAACTTCCAAAACATAAAGCCTTTTAAATCTTTCCCCAAAATATCTGTGAATAAACTACCTTCAGCAGCCGCTAGACTAGAGTAGATCAAAGTTTTCCCTATACTTGAGAATGTGATCCCCACTGAAAAGGAACAGAAACTGATCATCCCTGCCACTGGAGCCAGTCCCCGGAATCTCCCCAAATATGCCTGATCGCCAAATGAAGAAGGGACACTTCTCCGGGCAGCAAAGGCTAGAGGTATCTTACCTCTGCAGGCTAGAGGAGGGGCGGAGGAGGCGGGAGGACACTGGCACGTAAGGAAGGAAATTCCGTCTTCAGCAGGCACTGGTGGGACCCGAAACCTAGGTCCCCGAAAAGCCTCAGAACCCAGGGAGGTTCCCCGAGGGGGACGCCAAGCAGGGCCAAGACTCTCCGCGCCCGGCCCCGCCTCTCTTGCCGCCACCGGGGACCCGGGACCGCGGACAGAGACAGTTGAGGCTGAGCGAGACTCCGCGGTCCCAGCCAGGTCCTACAGGAGCTCACCTGAGAGTGTCGCCTCCGCCCTCGGCTCCCACGGTGCATCCCGCGGAGCCTGGCGGAGGGTGCAGTGACGCCGCCCCGACCGGCCCCAGGGCTGCCCGGCCTGGCCTCCCCGCTCCGGGGACGCACCGGGTGCCCGCCTCGCACCGGCTCCGGGGATCCGCCGGTCCGCTGGGAAGGAAGACAAGGCGGAAAGGCTGCCTCCCCTCCCTCAGGGCAAGCCACCCCCCGAGCTGCGGCTCCCTGCAGTTCTCTCTGGCGCAGGTCTGGCCCCGCTCCCCGGCCCGGGAGTCACTTCGTCAGGGGCGGCCCGGTCGCCATTACAGCCCAACAACTGACACGGAGGAGGAGCGGCGCCAGCGGCAGCGGCTGTGGCGGCGGCGCGAGGCAGGGCGGGAGCAGTCGGGCCCAGGCAAACCTCGCGAGAACTGTCCCGAGACAGTGCCACAGGCATGCCAACCTTCGGTTAGGGCCATGTTGAGTGTGGCCGAAAGGTGGGAGCGAAATAAAACAAGGAGCAGAACCGCGAAGAAGCCATGTTTGGTGCGTCGAAGTTTAAACTCGTAGGACTTGGGAGGAGCCAAGGTATATCCGCAGAAGAGACCACCCCTGCCCTTTCGCTTTGACGCTCATTGGGCCTTTTGGCTGCGCATTTCACCCCGGGCTGAGAAAACAAGCTGGCGATTTGACAAGAATGAACTCAAAGTCTGGAAACGGCAGCTTCTGAGAGTTTACAATGTTTCACCAATTGTCGTCCAAATAAGTCGTCACCCCTGTCAGAGTAGTTGCAGCTCTGCCGTTACCCACCGCTGTCACTGTGGCCGTTTTATTCGCGAGGGTTACAGTTCTGTTTAGCATGCATCTAATGACTTAAGACTCCACGCAAGTAAAACGGAGTTTCCTCCCATTAAGTATTGGCTTTGCTTTAACAGTGCTTTGAGAGGCTCTCTGTGGCCAACATATCTTCTCATATCTTTGTCCTCGTTTCCCAATCTCCGCGTGGTGAAATCATCTATCAAGACTTGGCTTAAAGGACCTCTCTTCTGCAAATAATGCCATCTTCCGCTAGGTGCTCACTGCACACAGACTCGCCGCCCACCACTTCTGTCCACCTTCTGAACTCCGATAGTTATTTACCCAGAGACTGTTTCTCATCTTTAAGTGTCTTGAAGACTTTAAGATCTGTTTTATCTCGCTATACCCCAAAATGGCCTAGCACAGTAACTAGGACATTGTAGGTGCTCAATAAATGTTTGTCGAATATCAATGACAGCAGGAGGCAGTAAATGGTCCCTCTTTGTAGGGCCTACAGCTGTGCCTGAGTAGGATGTACAGAAGTCCTGCATACGTGTGAAATGTCTCCAGGAAGCTGCACTGGAGGGGACAGGAAATGTGGGTAATCGTATGGTGCAAGTGGTAGCAAAAAAGACAACATAAGGAAAATGTTATTTAGGTTTTGCCCAGTCTTGCTGTTTAAAGCCCTGTGTTAGATGCTTTTCATGCGTTATTTTACTGAATGTAAACAACCACCTTATTAAATATACTCACTTTTTTAAAACGAAGAAACACGTACTGGCCGGTCACAGTGGCTCACGCCAGTAATCTCAGCACTTTGCGGGGCCGAGGCGGGTGGATCACGAGGTCAGGAGTACAAGACCAGCCTGGCCAAGATGGTGAAACCCCGTCTCTACTAAAAATACAAAAATTAGCCGGGCGTGGTGGCGGGTGCCTGTAATCCCAGCTACTCGGGAGGCGGAGGCAGGAGAATCGCTTGAACCTGCGGGGCGGAGGTTGCAGTGAGCCGGGATCGCACCACTGCACTCCAGCCTGGGCAACAGAGTGAGACTCCATCTCAAAAAATAAAAAAAAAGAAAGAAAGAAAGAAAAGAAAGAAACAAGTACTGAAAAAGCTAAGTAATTTGCCCAATTTTATACCATCAATAAAAGGGAGCTGTAAGCTTTGGGATCTGCTTTGCCCCAAAGCCTGTTTATACTTTTTCAGCCCCATGCTATCCCCTTGACAACAGAGAAGACACCAAAGTTCTGTCACTGTGCTCAGAGCAGGGTTACCCTGGTATCAGCCTATGCACAATTTCTACTTCTTATACCTTGTGTTGGTCTGTCTTCTCCTCGCCTCCTAAATTCCCCAAGCACATCAATGTCTTTCTTTTCTAATATCCCGTTACTCTTGTGTTTACCCTACAGATTGGCCCTGAATCTATCAAGTTTTGTACTAGTTGCATATAGTTTCATGAGAGTAATTAATCTCTGGAACAAGATTGGAGGTTTACTGTGGAAAGGTTTGTGGCCCTTCCCAGACGTCTCCGCAGTGTTAGGCCGGTAATAGGTGTTCAATATGGCTCCCTTGTTTCTCCTACTTTTTAGTAGACACTAAGATTGCATTTTTCTTTATATTCTTTGTTGATTACTATGGCCTTGACTCTCACCACTCTTTGGATAACTGGATCTTGGCCCTAGACTAAATCTCCAATTACCTGTTACCCATCTTCACATAGATACAGAAGTCACCAGCACCTTCAGCTCCCATATTAAGGTTATCATTTTTCCTCCCTCAGTCTCACAAAGCCAGCTCCTCCTCGTTTCCTCTGTATTTCTGTTCATGGCCGTCACAGAACACTCTTCTGAGAACTAAGAGAACCAAAGTTTCAGAAATATTATATACTCCTCTGTATGCCTTGCTCCCACCCAGTTATTAAGTCTCTAAATACCACTGATGCATATTTCTTATATGTACTTCCCTTTTGTCTGATTGCACCACTGCCTTCCTAATTTAGACTGTCATTTCTACTGCCCAAATGATTATAGTAGTATTTCCACAGTTCAGCTTGAGTTTTGTCTCTATCATGTCTCTACCTGCCAAGGTAAGTAAAAACTTTTCGCCTCAGCCATCAAGGCTTTTCTCAGTATGGCACCAACCTAACTTTCCATCTCCCTTAAGTAAGACAGCACAATAAAGTAGAAAGGGCAGGAATGTGACATCAGAAAGACACTTATTCAAATCTTGGCTCTATCACTTACTTGCCCTATGACCCCTCAAGAACCTCAATCTTCTTGTCTATATCAAGGCTAATGATATCTACCCTGTAGGGTTGTCTTAAAGATTAGAAATAATACCTGTCAAGAGCTTGACGTTAAAAGACAGAAATAAATGGTAGCTAATGTCACGAAATGGGAAGTGATACACTGACTGAGAATGTTACATTCAAGCCACACTGGATCGGAGAAACAACCTGTTCATTCCTACCTCTAGGCCTTTGTTTCCTAACCTGGAACACATATTACCCCAGCTCGCAATTTCTGCCACATTCTCTAAGTGCCAACTGAGAAGCTAACTACTACAGAAAAAAATCCTTGATTGCTCATACTTTCCAGGTGCTCTTCCACCCCTGAACTGTGTGATGCTGTGTCTCCTGCATAGAGCGGTATCTACTATCAGTATTTCTGCGTGTATCTTATACATCATGATCATGTTAGATTCTAAGGACCTTTGTCTCCTTCATAGTGGATTAAAAGCATGAATTCTGCACATAGTGAATGACATCATTACATCGCCAAAGCTATATCTGTCTATTTCTTAATTCGTTGTCTAGAGATCAATATCAAATTTTGCATTCCCAGGAAAGAAAACATAGCTATTCACCTAGAATTTAAATTCTGGGTTTAAACCTTGGCTGAGGCCGGGTGCAGTGGCTCACCCCTATAATCCCAGCACTTTGGGAGGCCAGGGTGGGTGGATGGATCAGTTGAAGGCAGGAGTTCGACACCAGACTGGCCAACATAATGAAACCCCATCTCTACCAAAAATACGAAAAATTAGCCGGGCATGGTGGTGAACGCCTGTAGTCCCAGCTACTTGGCAGGCTGAGGCATGAGAATCACTTGAACCCAGGAGGCAGAGGATACAGCGAGCCAAGATTGCACCACTGCATTCCGGCCTGGGTGATGGAGTGAGACTCTGTCTCAAATAAATAAATAAATAAAGCCTGGCTGAGCTACTTACTAGCCATATAACTTTGGTCAGGGTACTTAACCTCTTCGTGACTCAGTTTCCACTTCTGTATAGTGGAGATTGCAATGGTACCTACCTCACTGGGTTGTGTAAGAAAAGAAATAACACATGTAGAGGAATATAAAATGTGTTCAGAATATACAAATATGTAGAGACAGAAGGTAGATAAGTGATTGCCTGGGGCCGAGAAGTGGAATAGACATAGGGGAGGGGAGGAGAAATGGGAAATGACTACTAGTGGTTATGGAGTTTCCTTTTATTTTGAGAGGGAGTCTCGCTCTGTCGCCCAGGCTGGAGTGCAATGGCATGATCTCAGCTCACTGCAACTTCTGCCCCCCAGGTTCAAGCGATTCTTCCGCTTCAGCTTCCTGAGTAGCTGGGATTACATGCTATCCGCCATCACGCCCTACGAATTTTTGTATTTTTGTAGAGACGAGGTTTCACCATGTTGTCCAGGCTGGTCTTGAATTCCTGACCTCAGGTGATCTGCCCACCTCAGCCTCCCAAAGTGCTGGGATTACAGGCATGAGCCACTGTGCCTGGCCTTTTTCTTTTCTTCTTACAGAGTTTCGCTCTTGTTGCCCAGGCTGGAGTGCAATGGTGCGATCTCGGCTCACTGCAACCTCTGCCTCCTGGGTTCAAGTTATTCTCCTGCCTCAGCCTCCCATGTAGCTGGGATTACAGGCATGCGCCACCACACCCAGCTAATTTTGTATTTTTAGTAGAGATGGGGTTTCTCCATGTTGGTCACACTGGTCTCGAACTCCCAACCTCAGGTGATCCGCCTGCCTCAGCCTCCCAAAGTGCTGGGATTACAGGCGTGAGCCACTGTGCCCGGCCCCAGAGTTTCTTTTTTATGCGATGAAAATGTTCTAAAATTGATAGTGGCAACAGTTGCACAACTCTGTGAACATACTAAGACCCATTCAATTGTATGCTTTAAATAGGTGAATTGTATGATATGTGAAGTATATATCCATAAAGCTGTGTTGAAAAAGAAATAACACATGTGAAGGACATATAGTTGGCACATAATAGGTGCTCAAAAATGTTGCTTATTTTTACTATTTTTAATACACTGTATTAGTGCCTTGCATATAATTAGGTATTCAATATTTGTTGAATTAAATTTATTTGTTGAATTTAAATTCTAGGTGAATAGTGATGTTTTCTTTCCTGGGAATGCAAAATTTGATATTAATCTCTAGACAACAAACTAAGAAATGGAAAGATACAGCTTTGGTGCTGTAATGATGTCATTCACTATTTGTAGTTAATTGAATAAAAATATGTGTCAGGATTAACTAAAGGCATTCCTAAGGAAATGTCAAGCCTAGATGCCAAGTCTGATCTGTAATCTTGTCCACCATCTTTTCAATAATAAATTCAACCATAACAAATCTCCCTTTCATTTTAACAAACTATGCAGATACCAAGTTTAGGGGTAGGTTTCCTGGTTACTTTTATTTTTTCTAGAGTTGGTCTTTTGGCTTAGTCTTGTACTTTTCTAGGGGATTTGTTATTCTGCTGGGGCAGAATTAAGAAAAAACTGAAATTTATCAAAAATAAATGTCTTTGATAAGAAAATAGGCATAACCATCTATCTTCATGTATATAAATATTTGTGTGTATATATGTGAGTATGTGTACATGAGCATACAGCCAAGGAAATATTGATTATAGAAACCTCTGTGATATCAAATCCAGAATGCAAAAAAAAAATAGGCATATCTACAAAGGCAGCATTTAACCGTATTTGACTACAATTGAAAGTTAAAAATTGAAATTTTTGAGTGAGGTCCGAAAACAAACTGATAGCAGCAACCAGAGTAAGTTGTGAGACAGGAGCACAAGATGCACGTTTTAATTATTTTTATTTTTTAGAGTAGGTCTTACTCTGTCACCCAGGCTGGAGTGCAGCGGCACGATCACAGCTCACTGCAGTCTCAACCTCTGGGGCTCAGGTGATCCTCCTACCTCAGTCTCCCCAGTAGCTGGGACTACATGCACAACGCCTGGCAAATTTTTGTATTTTTGCATTTTTGCAGAGACGAGGTCTTGCCATGTTGCCCAGGCTGGTCAGGATGCACTTTTTTTTTTTCTTTGATACAGAGTCTCGCTCTGTTGCCCAGGCTGGAGTGCAGTGGCGTGATCTCAACTCACTGCAACCTCCGCCTCCCGGGTTCAAGCGATTCTCCTGCCTCAGCCTCCCGAGTAGCTGGAATTACAGGTGCACACCATCACACCTGGCAAATTTTTGTATTATTACTAGAGATAGGGTTTCACCATGTTGGCCAGGCTGGTCTCAAGCTCCTGATCTCAAGTGATGTGCCTGCCTTGACCTCCCAAAGTGCTGGGATTACAGGCATGAACCACTGCGCCTGGTCCTTAAGATGCACATTTTAAGAGGAGATATATGAGACAAAGTATGTGATTCTTGAACCCCCTCATGCAAGACCCTTCCACCTGGTCACTGATATGAAAGGATGGAGAAATTGTAGATTCAAAGGGTTTGACAGGAAGATTTCTTTGGATAGGCAGTGGGGTGCAAGGTGGCTTCTTCCTTACCTCAAGCTCGTAGTAGGGGCATTGAGAAGACAATATGGAGAGCTTGATGCGTGGGCCAAAATCTGAAAGGCAGAGTAGCCTGTGGCTGGATTCAGGCCTGAAAAAGGCATAGCAACCTTGACAGCAGAGTAGAGGATGGTGGCGGGGAAGGTAAGTGTTGCTGCTCTAAAATGGGAGTTAGGCCAGGTGCAGTGGCTCATGCCTGTAATCCCGACACTTTAGGAGGCCGAGGTGGGCAGATCACTTGAGCCCAGAGTTCGAGACCAGCCTGGGCAACATGATGAAACTTTGTCTCTACAAAAAATCAGCTGGGCTTGGTGGCACAGGACTGTAGTCCCAGCTACTCAAGAGGCTGAGGTGAGGATATCACTTGAGCCGAGGAGGTCGAAGCTGCAGTGAGTCATGATCGTGCCACCACACTCCAGCCTGGGTGACAGAGTGAGACCCTGTCTCAAAAAAAAAAAAAAAAAAGAATAGGCATTTTCCTAAAGAAAAGAAGAAGAAGGAGGAGGAGGAGTAAATTAAAATCCCAGCACTTTGAAGTCTAAGGTGGATGGATCACCTAAGGTCGGGAGTTCAAGACCAGCCTAGCCAACATGGCAAAACCCTGTCTCTACTAAAAATACAAAAATTAGCTGGGCATGATTGTGGGTGCCTATAATCAGCTACTCAGGAGGCTGAGGCAGGAGAATTGCTTAAACCTAGAAGGTGGAGGTTGCAGTGAGCCAAGATCACACCACTGAACTCTAGCCTGGGCGACAGGGCCAGACTCTGTCTCAAAAAAATAAAATAAAATGGAAGGGATCCCCCTAAGGAGGCAGCCTACCAGCTTGAGTGGACCCCAGAGAAAGAGGAATATTTGGCTACAGGACACTGGGAGTGGCCACCCAAAGGGGAGGCAATCAATATACACATCCAGAGAGTTGTAGCTGCAGAGGCTGAGCAGGAGAATCTTTAAAGAACCCAGGACCTCTAAGAGAAACAATGGGCTTTACCCATCTACCAAGCCTGGGGTAAAGCCACCTTACAACAGTACCAGTCACGTAAGAATGTTCTTGTATCCCTTACGGCTCTTCCCTGACTCCTCAGTTCCCTGCCTTCCACCCTGGGCAGGGTAGGAATAATAATTAGCAAACCTGAGGAAACGGATATACTCCAGACAGGAAAGGAGAAAAGAAGGACCACGCCTCACTTCATGGAAGGAGGCAGCACTAATGCAGGAAGTCCTAGATCAAAACGGATAGAAGTTGTACCTTTGAGTAAAGATTAAAATGTTGATTCATATACTGGGCTGAATATTTTATTACTAAATTAATACTGTGTTTGCAAGCTAATGTGATATAAGACTTTAATTAACTACAATGGATGAGAAAAGTCATGGGGCTTGCCTGAGTTTTTATGCAGGAGTAAAAGGAATTTCCCCACTTAGGACAGTGAGAGAACAAAATAAAGTTGCTTCTATTATTACACCCCTGAGTCTTGTTTAGTCGCATGCATGAATAATGACCTTTACCAAAGACATAACCTTTACCAAAAGGAAGGATTCTTTTTTTTTGTTTGTTTTGAGACAGGGTCTCACTCTGTTGCCCGGCCTGGGGTGCAGTGGCGCGGTCAGCTAATTTTTGTATTTCTTGTAGAGATGGGGTGTCGCCGTGTTGCCTAGGCTGGTCTTGAACTCCTGGGCTTAAGGGGTCCTCCTGCACTGGTCTCCCAAAGTGTTGGGATTACAGGTGTGAGCCACCACAACTGGCCCAAAAAGAAGGATTCTGAGAGAACCTGAGCCAGCAAAAAGTAATGGTAGAGATAGAAAAGCAGAAAGCCAGTCATAGCAGCATCAATAACATTCCACAGGCAAGAATGAAATGATAAAAGGAGAAAGAAATGGGAAAAAGAGAATTAAAAAGCAATAAGCAAACATGGTTTACCTTTGGAACATTGAATAAAAGGAAGAAATTATAAAGAAAAATTGAAAATTAGCAGCAACAGTCCAGAAAAGTTCAATGCTTATAAAAACCCTAAAAATCATTTTATTTTATTTTATCTTATCTTATCTTACTTTATTTTATTTTATGTTTTTTGAGACAGGGTCTAGCTCTGTCCTCCAGGCTGGAGAGCAGGGGCATGATCTTGGCTCACTGAAACCTCCCAGGCTCAAGCCATCCTCTCATCTAAGCCTCCTGAGTAGCTGGGACTACAGGCATGCGCCACCACACCCACCTAGTTTTTGTATTTTTTGTAGAGAAGGGATATCACTTCATTGACCAGGCTTGTCTCAAACTCCTGAGCTTAAGTGGTCCACCCACCTCAGCCTCTCAAAGTGCTGGGATTACAGGCATGAGCCATTGCATCTGGCCTATATTTTTTTGACACAGGATTTCACTCTATGGGCCAGGCTGAAGTGGTATGACCACAGCTCACTGTAACCTCAGACTCCTTGGGCTCAAGTGATCCTCCCATCTCAGCCTCCTGAGTGGCTGGGACCACAGGTACATGCCACCACACCTGGCTAATTTTTACATTTTTAGCAGAGACCAGGTCACATTGCCCAGGCTGGCCTTAAACTCTGGGCCCAAGCCATCCTCCCACCTCCACCTTCGAAAGTGCTAGAATTATAGGCATGAGTGGCCACCATGCCCAGCCTAAAAACCAGTTTCTGAAAAATGGCAAGATGCTTTATATCATTAGCAATCAAGGAAAGACAAAATAAAACCATAATGAGAAGTCATTTGATACTTTTGTCAGAGTTTAAGCCAAACTTTATATCCAGATTTGCAAAAATTAAAAGGTCTGATGATATTACATGTTGGCAAAGATGTGAAACAGTGGGAGTTTTTATTCACTTCTGAGGGCTGTGTAAGTTGGTACAATGATTTTATAAAACATTTTGGAAATATGCAGTAAAATTGAAGATATGCCCATGGCCCAACAATTTCATTCAAAATAGTCCACATTCTCAAACTCTTTGTTACTAGACCAATAAGATAAAGAACTCATGCAAGGATGTAAATCAACTAATCAACTATGTCACTAAATATACTACTTAGGGATGAGCTGACTTTTTTTTTTTTTTTTTTTTTTTTGAGATGGAGTCTTGCTCTGTCCCCCAGGCTGGAGTGCAGTGGCGGGATCTCAGCTCACTGCAACCTCCGCCTTCCGGGTTCACACCATTCTCCTGCCTCAGCCCCCCGAGTAGCTGGGACTACAGGCGCCCGCCACCATGCCCAGCTAATTTTTTGTATTTTTAGTAGAGATGGGGTTTCACCGTGTTAGCTAGGATGGTCTCAATCTCCTGACCTCGTGATCTGCCCGCCTCGGCGTCCCAAAGTGCTGGGATTACAGGCGTGAGCCACCGTGCCCGGCCAAGCTGACTTTTTTTAGATAAGACTTCCTTAATGAAGGAGACAGTATGATGATATATATTTTTACACAAGCTTCTTATCTCACTGCAGACTTGGATTAAATGGTTTGCCGCCGTAAGAAACTCACCCAGGTGCACAAGAAGACAAGTACAAGGAATTTTACAGAAGCATCGTTTATAATAGCAAAAATAGGAAATAACATGTCCATCAATAAAAGAATGGGTAGTAAACTGAGGAATATTCATACAATGAAAGACCAAGAAACAGTGAAAATAAATTTAAGGATGTATCACACAAATATAATTTTTAAAAAGCAGGTTGCAGGCCAGACGCGGTGGCTCACGCCTGTAATCCCACAAATTTGGGAGGCTGAGGTGGGTGGATCATCTGAGATCGGGAGTTTGAGACCAGCCTGACCAACATGGAGAAACCCTATCTCTACTAAAAATACAAAAAATTAGCCAGGCATGGTGGTGCATGCCTATAATCCCAGCTACTCGGGAGGCTGAGACAGGAGAATCACTTGAACCCAGGAGGCCGAGGTTGTGCTGAGCCGAGATCGCACCATTGCACTCCAGCCTGGGCAACAAGAGCAAAACTCTATCTCAAAAAAACAAAAAAATTAGCTGGGTGTGGTGGTGGGCGCCTGTAGTCCCAGCTACTCGGGAGGCTGAGGCAGGAGAATCGCTTGAACCCGGGAGGTGGAGGTGGCAGTGAGCCGAGATCATGCCACTGCACTCCAGCCTGGCGACAGAGCGAGACTCCGTCTCAAAAAATAAAAATAAAAACGTTGCAGATAGATATATATAGTATGATGCCACTTCCATAAAGCTTAAAAGCATGCACAGTACTGGTATAGATTATTTAGGAACACATACAAATGTAGTAAAAGATTTTTAAGTGCTGAGGAATAAAAAATACTAAATTCAGAAAAGTGATTACCTCCTGAGGGAGCAGAAGAGATTAATATGTGGTAGGGGTGAACATAGGTAGCTTCAACTATGTTGGTAACATTTGATTTCTTAAGCTAGGTGTGGATACACAGATGATTGTATTATTATCTTTGTAGCTTTTTTATTTTCAAAATATTAAATAATAATTTTTTAAAATAAAAATAAATAATAGGAATTTTAATATACTAGTGGGGAATGGGAGAAAGAACAGCCAAGAAGGAGGCATAAAGGTTACAAGAAAATAACTTCACACAGTTGAAATGATATCCTACTGATTTGAGGCTTAAGAAACTTTTCCTCTTTGTAACCCTGGACAGACAAATACAGTTGTTATTTTTATCGAAGTTTAAGCCAAAATTTATATCTAAGAAAAAACAGCAGCAACTACCTTGAAGGTAAATTAGCAGCAGTTCCAGTAAGAAGTAACTACCCCTAGGGAACGGTAGGGCAGAATCAACTCTACCCATCCTGGCTCTAAGCTACTTTTTCTTTTATTTATTTATTTATTTATTTATTTATTTATTATTTTTTTGGATTTATTTATTTATTTTTTATTATACTTTAAGTTTTAGGGTACATGTGCACATTGTGCAGGTTAGTTACATATGTATACATGTGCCATGCTGGTGCGCTGCACCCACTAACTCGTCATCTAGCATTAGGTATATCTCCCAATGCTATCCCTCCCCCCTCCCCCCTCCCCACAACAGTCCCCAGAGTGTGATATTCCCCTTCCTGTGTCCATGTGATCTCATTGTTCAATTCCCACCTATGAGTGAGAATATGTGGTGTTTGGTTTTTTGTTCTTGCGATAGTTTACTGAGAATGATGATTTCCAATTTCATCCATGTCCCCACAAAGGACATGAACTCATCATTTTTTATGGCTGCATAGTATTCCATGGTGTATATGTGCCACATTTTCTTAATCCAGTCTATCCTTGTTGGACATTTGGGTTGGTTCCAAGTCTTTGCTATTGTGAATAATGCCGCAATAAACATACGTGTTCATATGTCTTTATAGCAGCATGATTTATAGTCCTTTGGGTATATACCCAGTAATGGGATGGCTGGGTCAAATGGTATTTCTAGTTCTAGATCCCTGAGGAATCGCCACACTGACTTCCACAATGGTTGAACTAGTTTACAGTCCCACCAACAGTGTAAAAGTGTTCCTATTTCTCCACATCCTCTCCAGCACCTGTTGTTTCCTGACTTTTTAATGATTGCCATTCTAACTGGTGTGAGATGGTATCTCATTGTGGTTTTGATTTGCATTTCCCTGATGGCCAGTGATGATGAGCATTTTTTCATGTGTTTTTTGGCTGCATAAGCTAAGCTACTTTTTCAAACCAGCCAAGAGATGTCATCTTCTTGCCTCAACCCAGCCCCTCCTCTACCTAAATTCCTACCAGGGAAAGAGGCGTGGAAAAGCAGAACAGCTGGTTCTAAGTAAAAAGAGACTCGAAGATAATGCTAACATTGTCCAAATGGGGATTCACTCAAGCCAAACAATTACATTGTCTTCGATGGCAATTTCGTTAATTGCATTCTCATTACATGTTCTTTTATAAAACAGTTTTCTAGCCTTAAGGGACACATGAAAACTTCTTAGTTTTATGTTGAACTTACTTTGTGTGACTTTAAGAAAAAAATCAAGATATTAAAATTTAGGGGAATTACGGCTGGGTGCAATGGCTCACACCTGTAATCCCAGCACTTTGGGAGGCTGAGGTGGGTGGATCACCTGAGGCCAGGAATTCAAGACCAGCCTGGGCAACATGGTGAAGTCCTGTCTCTACTAAAAATGCAAAAATTAGCCGGGCCTGGTGGTTCCCAGCTGAGGCACGAGAATTGCATGAACCCGGGAGGCAGAGGTTGCAGTGAGCTGAGATTGCACCATGCACTCCAGCCTAGGTGACAAAGTGAGACACTGTCTCAAAAATAAATAAATAAATAAATAAAATTTAGGGGAATTAAAAACTAGAAATTAAGTTTTTCAAGTATACATCTCTCTAATAATAAAATAACCACTTAAAGCGAAAAAAGGAAAAAAAAAAGAATGGTTAACTAGTAGATCCACTCTAAAAGTAGAGCATCAAGCATTAGTAACTCTAAATAAATAGAAAATATGTTTTAGAATTTGAAAACATTAGTGAGGCAGATGGTATTTTCCAAAGATGGCTGCACCAATATATTTCATCCCACATGTTTTTCTTATAATGTGATGTTGACATTTCTGCATTGAGAGATGGGGTCTGAGTTCCCTCTTCTTGAATCTGGGTGGGCATTTGTAATGGCCTCAACCAATAGAAGACATCATAAATGGTACAATGTGACCTCAGAAGTTAAGTCATAAAAAATTCAGATTCTGCTCTGTTTTCTCTTTCTAGGGACAAATGCTTTTGGAATCCTGATCTGACATGAAAAAAGTTCACCTGAAGCTGCCATCCTGGAAGACTATGAGATGGAGATGCCCAAGAAGCCCCAGGTATTCCTAATCCCAATTGTTTAAGTCTTTCCAGTGTTAACCACCAGACATGTGATGGATTAAGGACTCCAGATTATTCCAGTTCCGAGCTGTCTTAGTCGGGGTTCTCCGGAAAAGTTATCACATGATTACAGAGGCTGGCAAGTCTGACGTCTGCAGGGTAGACCAGCAAGTCAGAGACCCATGGAAGTTGATGTTGCAGCTCAAGTCCAAAGGCAATCTGCTGGCAGAATCCTCTCTTCTGTTTCCTCAGTGTGTTTTTACTTAAGAAACTGATTGGATGAGCCCCACCCACATTATGGAGGGTAATTTACTTTACACAAAGTTTACTTATTTAAATGTTAATCTCGTTTAAAAAAATACCTTCAAAGCAACATCCACACTGGTGTTTAACCAAGTATCTGGGTCCTATGACCTTGCTAAATTGACACATAAAATTAACCATTACACCAACCATTAAGCTACCCCAGCTAACACCAACTGGAACAGCAACACGCCACTCCACCAAGTACGCCCAAATTGTAGAATTGTGAGCATAATAAATATTGTTATTTTAATCCACTAGCTTTCAGGATAATTTGTTATTCAGCATTAGTAGCTAGAAGTTATATTTGTAAACCATAGTCTATTTGTATATACATTTGTTGTTTCATTCCTTTTTTTTGAGACGGAGTCTCGCTCTGTCACCCAGGCTGGAGTGTAGTGGCGTCATCTTGGCTCACTGCAAACTCCGCCTCCCTGGTTCAAGTGATTCTCCTGCCTCAGCCTCCCAAGTAGCTGGGATTACAGGCACCCACCACCATGGCCAGCTAATTTTTTTTTTTTTTTTTTTTTTTTTTGTGACAGAGTTTCCACTCTTGTTGCCCAGGCTGGAGTGCAATGGCGTGATCTCGGCTCACTGCAACCTCCACCTCCCAGGTTCAAGTGATTCTTCTGCCTCAGCCTCCCACGTAGCTGGGATTACAGGCACCTGCCACCAGGCCCAGCTAATTTTATGTATTTTTAGTAGAGACAGGGTTTCACCATGTTGGCCAGGCTGGTCTCGAACTACTGACCTCAGGTGTTCCACCCCTCTCGGCCTCCCAAAGTCCTGAGATTATAGGCATGAGCCACCGCATCTGGCCTCATTCACTTTTATTTTCACATTTGTTTTGGGCAGGAAGGACATTAAAACATAATCACTAAAATTGGGAGCCAGTCAGAATGGAGCAGAATCAGAGGCCCTCCTTATTGGACTGGGTGTAAGCTCCTTGGTTGTTAGATTTTGGAAATCAGCAGCTATTTACCAATCAGTGTGGAATTATGTTAATATTTAAATAACAAAACCAGTGCAGGCTAGGTATCAGCTAAGCATGAGGTATGATACCTTATTGCAGTGTTTTCAGTGGGCTTTAGCCCATTTATTTGATCATCCTAATAGCCTTAGAAGAAAAACACAGCAAGACTTTGCCTTTGGTGAGAATGCACTGGACAACCTAAGCAGAGTCTGTTTTTCACTGGGCAGATCTCCAGGTATGAGTCTATCTCAACAACATTGTGTTTGTCTCATGATGGATGCTACTCAGCCCTGAGACGGCAACTCAACTCAAAGGAATTGCCCTGAGATTTTGAGACTCTGTGGGAGGGCACATGATGGAACCTGTTGCTGATCAGATACCTAAAACACAAAACACACAAAAAATCATGTAGAATGTACCTTAAAGTTCTTTGAGTATTCAGCCATTTGGAGTGACAGATAAAATACCAGTAAGGAAACAATGTTTGTCTACCACACAGAAAAAGAGAAACTTGAAATTTGGGCTCATCAGTGGCTCAGAATCTCACTCTTCTAAATGTGAAGTTAACCTGACCATTGTGAAAAGCCATAGCTTGGAACAGAAGAAACTCTAATTAAACAGAGTCTAGTAAAATTAAAACATGGCCCTTTACCTCATTGACTTTACTTACAATCTCTTGTTGGTAAATATGAAAACAGATGGGTTCTGCTTTATTGCTAGGTAACAGTGTATTGCTATCTATGAAAGTCAAGGCATCACTCCAGGGAAAAGATCAGAGAGATCTTCAATCTACCTTGTGCCTAAATGAATTTAGCAACAAACAAGCCTAAATAAGCACAAATTCATTTTGGATGGTCTGGGAATTTATTTCATGACTTTAAAAAAGATGTTAAAATCGACACCCCAAATAATCTATAAATATAATTAACATTGATTTTGCACAAACCAGTTGCTGAGAATGAAATTCTTGTGATAAAATAGCTCAGGGTTTATAAGGGCTTAAAACTTTCATAGTTCAGTAGCAGGGTTTTGTTGATCTAACCTACATCTGATTGCAAACCTTGTACTCACAATGACTTGCCCTGTGACTCTAGAATAACGAATTTAATCCCTGTGGACTTAGTATTAGCAGGAATTCTAATTTTAAGGTATGTATCTTTTTTTGAAGTATAGGATACATCTTGAAGATTTGGTGGAACTATAGGACAAACAGCTAAATCACCACCTTGTTTGAGTTATTGGTTCATAGTGGTTGGGAAAGGTAACTAGGATTTAGGAAGTACATGCTGTAATATGTAAAGATGACAAAAAAGAATAAAGATGCCCTTCACAAAGTTAGTTATTCACAATCAAAAATAAAACAACTTGTTTAATGCAGTGCTGTGCATTTAGCTGACAGTTAATAAAAACTCGTTGAATGGACGGGTGAATTAATTCATCCATCAGTGAGATAAGCTAGGAGGAACTAGCTGGAAATCCAAGGCAGAACAAATCCACTTCTTAAGTATCTGGTTGTTCAGAACAAAGTAGTTTTGGGGATTAAATTACATGTCTGGAATATTGCTTCAGATCCACGTTTCACTTTTGTTGGCTAATCTCTCCTTAAGATTAGTAGTGAAGTGCTCTTGGAATAAAGCCAAGCAATGGAGTTAGTTTCTTCCTCCTTTATTTCTGGTAAGGTCAAAAGCAAACTGGGATTTAGCAAACCTGAGGCTGGCTTTAAACAAACAAACAAACAAACAAAGACTTAGAATCATAGACTCATTTACTGTAGCAATTGTGAGACAGAAACAATGGGTACATCTTAAAAGCATTGTTTAAAAAAAGCATTGTTGAGTGAAAAAAAATGAAGTTGCTTAAATGATTGTAGTCTGACATTTACATAAAAGAAAAGCCAAAATAATTCTATGTATATGTACAAATCTATAACATATATAAAAATGGTAAATTCTGGTGGTGGGGAGATGAGGCCAATTTTGATCCATTTAATTGCTATGATTTGCTTCCATTTTGTTAATGTCTTCAACAAGATTTGTGAATCAGACAGCCAATATATTTAAATCTAACTACTAAGTCTTTCTTATTTCTCTAAATTAAGTTTTATACCAGTTAAGAAAAAGAGTACTTCTGAAATGTGTTATTTGGGAATGTTTTTAAGCTTTAAAAATTATGTTTTCCTACATTTAATCTTTACAAACCTTCAAAGATTAGTTTCTTTCAATGTTGAGTATCTTCTTTAATATATTCCCAATGGGGGCTTCCTTGAAGTAGTGTAGCTAACAGGCATGGTAATCACTTTAACTATACAAAGGCAATGCCTTTTTCTTAGAACACTCTTAAAAAGAAGAGTGTCTCTCTTAAGAGCATCTCTCTGTTTTGATGCTGATTTATAGCCTAATAATACAAATGAAATATGCAATGGGACATCTTATAGCAAGACAGCTGCAATTTTTTAAAAAGCTGAAGGATATGTCAGAATGAGGTTATATGTAATCAAACCAGGTTATATTTTACAAGGGATGAATCACCCTATTCACAGGCAGTGGAAAGTTTTAAACTTTTGACAGGAGATTTTCTGTGGTCCTTCCAAAAATAGAAAAAGGCAGCTGGGTGCCCAGCCTGGAAGAAGACCCTCAGGTTTTAGTGAGACTCACTGACTACTAAAAACACTCCTGGAATCCCAGGACTGAGTGCACCCACCTGTTGAAAAAGGAATGAGAATCTGTGAGCATTTGGTTACAAATCCTACTGCATTAACAGAAAGCCCACAAAATATTATAAAGGGGAAAAAGCAGCTGAAAAACTGTCAGGCAGAAATAAGAGTAATAATGAAGTGGTAGCTGGTTTTGGAAATATATGTGATTACATGTATTATTAAGCAGGGATTGAAAAACATTCTAACATACACTGATCATGTATTAAATGTGTATATATTCTAATTTTCATTATTATATATAAATGGTTATAACACATATGTATTTTATATAACACATATATGACAAACACTTGTATAACCTCCAATAACCTCAATACTTTCATATACTTTGTCTTGTTTAATTCTTATCAAACTCTATGATATATTACAATCAGTCCTCTTTCACAGATAAGGAAATTTATTGGAAAGGTGAAATGATTTGCTTATGGTCACAAGGTTGGAGAAGTGGTATAGCTAGAATTTGAACCTCCCTTTTCTGAATCCAGAATGTATAACTATTCCATTACACCACATGGCTGTGCAAAGCCATTCTAAGAAAGACTGCCTGCATGTCCTATAAACTTCCATGTACAAAAATCAAGGACTTGCCTTGAACCCTTGAACTGGGCCAAACTGTACACTGCCAACCACAACATCCTGGAAAATATTGATGTTGTCCCATAGATCCCATATACTTTGTTCATTCCTTTTCATTTCTTTTTTCTTTTTTCTCCTCTGACTATATTTTCAAATAGTCTGTCTTCAAGCTCACTGATTCTTCTGTTCGATCAATTCTGCTGTTGATGCTTTCTATTGCATTTTTCATTTCATCTATTGTAATTTGTAGTTCCAGGATTCCTGTTTAATTTTTGTGTTTATTGTTTCAATCTCTTTGTTAAACTTCACTGATACATTTCTGAATGGATTCTCGATGTTTTCTTGAAGTTCATTGAACTTCCTTAAAACAGCTATTTTGAATTTTTTGTCGGAGAATTACACATCTCCATCACTTTAGGGTCAATCTCTGGCACCTTATTTTTTCTGTTTGGTGAGGTCATATTTCCCTGAATGCTCTTGATGCCTATGTAGATGCAATGATGTCTGCACATTGAAGTATTAGGTATTTATTTCAGTCTTCACGGTCTGGCTTTATCTGTCTGTGCCTGTTCTTCTTCAGAGGTCCTTCCAGGGATTCTAAGCAGACTGACTGATATGTTCCCTTAGGCTGTGATTACTGCAGCTGTCCCAGCACTAGAAGAGACTCTGAGCCCAGGCTTGCCATTAGTCTCATGAGGGCTCCAAGGTTGATGGGGCTTTCCAGATGGACCTGGAGAAGATCCAAGGAGGGTACTGGGACTGTGTGGGAACACTGACAAGGGACCTGGATCCAGAAGACTATGTCCCAGTGGCCCAGCAGATCTTTGCATAGACAAGATGAGTCCCCAATTGCAGTGAAAGAGGCCATTTCCCCATAGCATTTTGACTTGGGGAACTCCAGGGCCCTTATCAGTTTCTGTTAGTCCCTTCAGCTCTCATTCACTTAATTGGCTGAAATTTTCTTGGAAGCCCACAAAGCTCGCATTTCTTTCTTCCAAAAGGGGGAAATGCAATTACTACTGGAAAAAAACTACTATAGAGGGAACCCTCAAGGAACTCACTGTACTTTCCATCTCTATATTTTCAGTTCTTGAAAACAAGGAGAAAGTATCACCTAGTGAAACATTTCAAGACCTACTAACCTCTCTACTCTGAAAACTTATGGTCCAAATGCACCACAGATATTGACTGTTTTCATTCAGCACAACCAATTAACATACAAATAGATGAAACAAAAAGACTTCCAAACATTAAACAATTTGATTCCCTTATACTAGGAAGCCATTCAGGGAATCAAACCAATTTTTGAGGACTACCTCAAGCAGGGACTAATTATTCCATGCACTAGCCCAGGTAATACCCCCATTCTATGAGTACAAAAACCTAATAACCAGGGATGGAGATCTGTCCTGGACTTAGAAGCCATCAATAACATTTTAATACTCCATTATCTTGTTGTACCTAGCCTGCATACATTACTATCCGCCATACCACCAGGTAGTCAGGTTTTCACTGTGATTGACCTCTGCAGTGCTTTTTTTTCTTTTTTCTTTTTTCTTTTTTTAATCATCCTTGTTGATCCAGCTAGCCAGTATCTTTTTGCCTTAACACGGAAAGGACAACAATATACCTGGACAGTAATGCCTCTGGGGTATGCTGATAGTCCCAAATACTTCTCCCAAGTCTTAAAAACAGACATAGCAGATTTGGCACTTCCTTTGCATTCTGTTCTCATAAAATATGTGGATGACTTATTACTTTGTTCCTTTACCTTAAAGGCTTCCATAGAGGACAGCCACTGTCTATTAAAGAAATTAGCCACTAAAAGCCATAAAGCTTCAAAAGAGAAGCTACAACTTTCTCTCTCACAAGTGAAATATTTAGGACATCTAATTTCAGGACAGGGTCTTTTGCTCGATCCCCAAAGAATAAAATCAATCTTGGGCCAGGCATGGTGGCTCATGCCTCTAATCCCAGCACTTTGGGAGGCCGAGGTAGGCAGATCACAAGGTCAGGTGATCGAGACCATCTTGGCTAACACAGTGAAACCACGTCTCTACTAAAACAACAACAACAACAACAAAAATTTACCTGGGCATGGTGTCATGTGCCTGTAGTCCCAGCTACTCAGGAGGCTGAGGCAGGAGAATTGCTTGAGCCTGGGAGGAGGAGGTTGCAGGGAGCCGACATTGCGCCACTGCACTCCAGCCTGGGTGACAGAGCGAGACTCTATCTCCAAAAAAAAAAAAAAAAAAAAATCAATCTTGGCTTTTCGTGTTCCCGTGACCAAAAGACAACTCTCTGAGTTCTTGAGATTAACAGAGCACTAGGTAATGAATCCCAAATTTCTCTGCCATGGCTCAGATTCTGTATTACCTCCTAAAAACAGGCCACTTTGAACCCCTACAGTGGCCTGAGAAGCCTTCTCCTCTTTCAAAAATACTGAAGAGAATCTTCTTGGGCCCCCTGCATTAGGGCATTCTAGAGCCTCCCCCTTTCCGTTTTTGTTCATGAACAAAATGAAAATGGCTTAGGGGTTTTTACCTGAAAGCATGGAGACCATCAGTCCCCTCAAATATTATAGCCAACAGGTCCTGGGGCAACATGACTCCTATCCTATATGTGAGCTATCATAGCCACTGCAAATTTATTAAGTGCGATCAAATAATTAATGATAGGATCTCCATTAATTTCAATCCATACCTCCAACGACTCACTGCTAGCAGACTCACTTCTTACAGATCCTATTATTATCATCCCTCTAATGTAACTATTGATTGCTGTAACTCTTTGAATCCTGCCACCTTATCTCTTCTTCCTTCTGACGAGACACCACATGACTATATAACACTAACCCCCAGAAAAAACCTATAGGAAGTCCCCATTCCAAATGCTGAATTTGTCTGGTTTACTGATGGATTCTACCTTGAAATACCTCAGGGAAATGTCAAGCTGTCTATGCTGTTGTCTCACTGTCTGAAACCATTGAAAGTGGTTCCCTACCCAAGACTACTTCTGCACAGCAGATAGAACTCTTTGCTCTCTCCTAAGTATCCTGGCAATTAATAAGACTGCAAATACCTATACTGATAGACACTGTGCTTCTGGGGTCAAACGTGATTTTGTTATGCTCTGGAAACAAAGATTTTCTGAACTCTACTGGCCAAAAGATTTAAAAAAACAGTGACTATGTCCTGAAATTACTTGATGCTACCTAAAAACCTAAATCTTTAGCAATAATTAAAATTCCATGACACAAAAAAAACTGATTCTAAAGAAGGTAAAGGAAATGACTTGACTGACAGAGCTGCAAAAGCTGCAGCTTCTATGAACCAACCAACCAAACTCAATACCCCTTTAGATCCTCTAATGGCCAATGCAATACAATCAAGACCTGTATCCACAATGCATGACAGCCCCCAAATTGAAAAAAATATAGGAAAACTGAAGAATGTTTTCATGACTCTAAAACCAGCTGTGATGGTTAATATTAATATTAGGTGTCAACTTGATTGAATTGAAAGATGCTTAGGTAGCTGGTAAAGTATTGTTTTTGAGTGTGTTTGTGAGGGTGTCGCCAGAGGAGACTGACATTTGAGTAGGTAGACTGGGAGAGGAAGACCCACCCTCAATGTAGGTGGGCACCATCCAGTTGGCTGCCAGCATGGCTAGAACAAAGCAGGTGGAAAAAGGTGGGATAAGCTGGCTTGCTGAGTCTTCTGGGTTTCATCTTTCTCCCATGATGGATGCTTCCCTCTGTTCCCCCTGCCCTTGGACATCAGACTCCAGGTTCTTTGGCCTTTGGATTCTTGGACTTACACCAGTGGTTTTCTGGCAGCTCTTGGACCTTTGGCCACAGACTGAAGGCTGCATTGTCAGCTTCTTTGCTTTTGAGGCTTTTGGACTCAGACTGAGCCACTACTGGCTTCTTTCTTCCCCAGCTTGCACACGGCCTGTAGTGGGACTTCGACTTGTGATTGTGTGAGCCAGTTCTTCCTAATAAACTCCCTTTCATACATCCTCTGGAGAACCATGAGTAATACACCAGCCTATAGCATGGGCTCCATAAGAGACCAGTCTTGCCAGAGGGCCTCCAAGATCAAATTTTAGATTATATTAATCACTTAACCCATTAGGGATAAAATGATAATATTATTGGAAACCCTCCCCAAAGGTTGCTTCTCAAGTTTAGCAAAGTTTAGCAAAGATCCCAAGTCTGTCCTAAATACAACCCTAGAAAACATATTCATAGTTCCATAGGGTGTTTTCCTTTAGCTTCAGGATCTTTTGAGATATGACAGATGGATTTTATCTAGCTACTACCATCTCAATGATATAAATTTGTTTTGGTTATGATTTGTATGTTTTCCCACTGGGTGGAAGCCTTTCCCCATTGCAGACTAACAGCCTAAGCAGTAAGTTAAATCTTATTAGGAAAAAATAATCCCCACATGGGGTGTACCCTCAGAACTGTACAGTGACAAAGGCACTCATTTTGCTGGGCAGAATATAAAATCAATATGTAAAATTTTGCCTATTCTGCATTTCCACTATGGCCACCACTGACAGTCCTCTTGATTAGTGGAACATACTGATGGAACAATTAAGACTCAATTGGCGCCAGGCACGGTGGCTCACGCCTGTAATCCCAGCACTTTTGGAGGTTGAGGCGGGCGGATCATGAGATCAGGAGATCGAGACCATCCTGGCTAACACAGTGAAACCCTGTCTCAACTAAAAATACAAAAAAAAAAAAAAAAATTAGCCAGGCGTGGTGGCGGGCACCTGTGGTCCCAGCCACTCGGGAGGCTGAGGCAGGAGAATGGCGTGAACCCAGGAGGTGGAGCTTGCAGTGAGCCAAGATTGTGCCACTGCACTCCAGCCTGGGCGACAGAGCGAGATTCCGTCTCAAAAAAAAAAAAAAAAAAAAAGACTCAATTGGCAAAATTAGTTGAATCTTTCAGTCTGTACTGGCCAAAAGTTTTGCCCTTGGTGCTGTTTAATCTTAGACCTACCCCTTTTGGAAAACATTGGTTATCCCCATTTGAGATAATTACTGGAAGACCCATGCACTTTATGAATCAAATCTAATCAAAGGTCACGTGCTCACCTACTGTAAGGAACTGGTCCAGGTGTTATAAAAAAATTTGTTTTTCAAGGCTAAGTCTCCTGAACGGACATCTCAATCTGATGGTTACCTGAAATTAAAATTTACCAGGAACCACTCTGCTGCTCGGTCTTGGAATAAGAAGCAGGCAACGTGAGAAGCTGACAGCTGGCCCAAGTGTCTGGCCCCTGCCTGTATAAGACTCCAAAATATTACTCACTCTTTATTACCCTTGTTCTAATTTTTATCCTAATTATAGAACTACTTTATCTGTCATTGAAAGTCTACAAGGACCACAACACCATGTGCCAATCCTTGTACTTCTGCCAAAATAATTTTCTTTTCTTTCTTTCTTTTTTTTTTAGACAGAATCTCACTCTTTCGCCTAGGCTGGAGTGCAGTGGCATAATCACAGCTTACTGCAGCCTTGAACTGGGCTCCAGCAATCCTCCTGCCTCAGCTTCTTGAGGAGCTGAGACTACAGGTGCACACCACCACACCTGGCTAACTTTTAAACCTTTTGTAGAGACAGGGTCTCACTATGTTGCCCAGGCTGGTCTCAAACTCCTGAGCTCAATCAATCTGCCTGCCTCGGCCTCCCAAAGTGCTGGGATTACAGGCGTTCACCATCATGCTCAGCCTTTAAAATGGGTTTTCCTAAATAATTTAAACCTCACATGAATACCTTTTCAAACCTGGGAGAATTTATTTTTAAATCACCTCTTAAATTTTTCCCCCCAAAAAGCAACAATGGCTTACAACAAAAATATTTCACTGAATTGTTTACAGAAGATAATCCATTTTCTAAGTATATTAACAAAATTTACAATTTATTAATTTTAATAAAAATTCATACATGTCTTTTGGTATCTAGAAAGCTGACCTAGTGATTCAAACAGAAAAGATTAGATTCCTGAAATACACTTCTGATTCTATCCCTGACTCATTGTGCAGGCTTAAGCAAGTTATCTAATCTCCTGGTATCTTAGTTTCTGCACCTATAAAATGGAGGTAATAATATTTGCTATAAGATAACATCAGCTATGCACTTGAAGAACCTCAGATGGAAGGCGCCAGAAATATTTTGCTATCTGCAGCATGACCTCATACTGTCTGAGAAATGGACCTTACCAGGCTTGTTGATTATCCCGGCACCTTACTTCCAAACTTTTCCTGTTCAACTTACTTTTTTACTTTATTCGTTTCTTTATGTATTTTAATTTCATTGGCTGTTTTTATTGTTTTGAGGAGAATTGATACTTTGAAGAAACCATGAAACTAAAACTTTAATTTTTTTGTTTAAATTATTATGTTTAAAATTTGAAACAAATTTTTTAAAGCACTTAACTTTCCAATTATGGGAGATGGCTGTAGCTATGAGAGTTATATTAGCTTTATCCATTCATTCCTCTTGTTTACTTAGAGTTTATTTCACATTAATGTTAGCATGCACATATTTACATTACTCCCTGTATACTTTACAAAAGCTTTAAGGCAGATGTTGAGACTGCTATAAATTTGGATGTTTGTGTTCCTTTTCTGCAGGAACGAGATAACAGGTGATATAAGGGCAAAGGGTTCATTGCTTAGAGCTAAATCTAAGCTTAACCTATAGTCCAACCAGCTAATACATGTAGATCTCCTTTGGGCAAACTGCAAAGGTCAAAGGGCCACCTTGGGAATAACCAGATGACTTAAAAAAACAGAACTGCTGATTCAATAACAAAACTTAGAGGTAAAGCCAGAGATAGGAAGTTGGCTGCATTTTCTGAACACAAAAGTACTTCGTTCCCTCTGTCTGCTAACTTGCTTATTCAAGGCTAATGAAAATATTTCAGAGGAGCAAACCTTTGGTCTTTGGAACTTGCCTGTTAACAATAGAAAGCTTAATTCTTTGGAACTATTTCCAAAGGAAAAGATTTCATTGGAATTTGCTCACTCAGATCTTATATTTCAAGCAGCAAGTATTACACTACTCCAACACAGTTTGAGATGCCTGTTGAATGTTGGACAGATCATGGACTATAAGTGATTCTCTTTCAGAGGCTATATCAAGCAAAATATTCTGGGCTTTACATTATATTAAGCTATTACAAACTTTGCCAATTTTATGGAATCAGCATTGACAGAGACTTTAAATATCATCTAGTTCAATTTACTTTTTTTTTTTTTTTTTTTTTGAGACGGAGTCTCACTCTGTCGCCAGGCTGGAGTGCAGTGGCATGATCTTGGCTCACTGCAACCTCTGCCTCCTGGGTTCAAGTGATTCTCCTGCCTCAGCCTCCTGAGTAGCTGGGACTGCAGGTGCGTGCCACCACGCCTGGCTAATTTTTTTTAACTTTAGTAGATATGGGGTTTCACCATGTTGGCCAGGCTGGTCTCCAACTCCTGACCTCGTGATCCGCCCGCCTCAGCCTACCAAAGTGCTGGGATTACAGGCGTGAGCCACCACGCCCTGCCCAACTTACTTTCAAATTAGGACATCAGAACCATAATAGGCCTTTGTTATTAGACAGCATTCTACCTAACAGAGTTCCAAACATTATTGTCAGGTTTTTATCTCTATAAAGAGGTGTAAATTTCACTAGATAATCCAGTGATTCTATGGGCCAGGCAGTATGTTTCCTCAACATACATGCATTATGTGTTTTTTTTGTTAGTGTAAGTATGGACTTTATTTTTTTTAAAGTCTTTTGAGGACTACAAATTACAAAGTAAAAGCAGATCACTACATAGAAATCTAGTGAATACATTTTGCCTGTGCATGAAAACTTTATCAAAGTTATTCATTTAACAAATTCACCCCATTCACAATATTCAGCTATAATGTTCTTTTAAAGGTTACTATACCTTTATTTAAAATTATGTTACGTTATTCCCTCAAAATGAACTTTTAAACGACAAACTTTTGGCTCATAAGAATGGCACCTTCAAAAGGGATGACTTCCACTCAATCTCTGGTGGCATTATTCCAGGCTAGTTTCTTTCACCAGTTAAAAACCTTCAAAATGTTCACTTTTAACACAGTCTTTCCATAAAAAATATGGCTACATTCCACCACCACCCCCCCAAGCATCGTATGCTTATATTATTTAATGCCATTTTTGCTCCTTAAGAAGTGAATACTGCCTGAGTATGGTGGCTCACGCCTGTAATTCCAGCACTTTGGGAGGCCGAGGCGGGTGGATCACTTGAGTCCAGGAGTTCTAGACCAGCCTGGGTGACACAGCGAACCCATCTCTACAAAAATTAGCTGGGTGTGGTGGTGTGTGCCTGTAGTCCTAGCTACTCAGAAGGTTGAGGTGGGAGGATTGCTTGAGCCTGGGAGGCGGAGGTTGCAGTGAGCCGAGATCATGCCACTGCACTCCAGCCTCAGTAACAGAGCAAGACCCCATCTCAAAAAAAAAAAAAAAAAAAGAAGTGGACATTATGATGGAATACAATGTAGAATTGTAGAATGATGGTTAAGAATGCAGATTCTGGAGTTAGACTGAGTTCAAATCCTAGCTCCAACAGTTACTAACAGTAGTTCTGGGTCTGTGTTTCCTCATTGGTAACAGAAAGATAGTAATAGCACCTACTTCAAATATTATGAAAATTAAATGATATAGTATATGTATGGTGCCTAGCATGGTGCCTGGCACATATTAAATGGTCAATAAACGTTACTGACTTAATTATTTACAGACTACACTAAGCTTACAGTGTGACATAGGTTGGGTTTTCTGAGAAGCAGACTCAAGAGTACAAGGTATTTAGTAGGGAGTGCCTTGGTATCAACACCCATGGAAAGGAGGAAAAGGAAGGAGAGGGGAGAGGAAAAAGTCATGCTATAATACAGGCCCCATAGCTCCAGCCAACCCTATAGGGAAGCTCTGGAGTGCAAATGGCCCACCATAGTTGCACTGTGTGGGGCTGAGAAGGCCAAGCCTTTGTATCCCGTGTCATTAGAGTGCACCACTCTCCCCCTCCCCAACGTAGTCTTGAGCAAGGTGGTTTTCTGCAGCTGAGGCAAGCTGTGAAGTGGTTGAGAGTGAAGGCTGTCCACTGAACACACTCCCAGCAGATGGCAAAACAAATTACTCCTTGAAAGGAGATCCAGGTTGCACATCTCCGTGTTCAACACAGGATAGTCTGTGCAGCACTTGGAAAATATCAACAAATTATAGTTACTTTAAGAAAAGAAAGTGAGGTTGATTAAGGATGGGAGTAGGATGGTGAAGATGAATGGGAAGAATAAACCATGGAGAGAAAGAGCTATTTGCATGTGATCAAAAAGCTTTCTTGAAAAAAAATTCTTAATTAAAAAATAAAAAAAAAAACCTTTTAAATTTTATAACTAGAGATGGGGTCCCACTATGTTGCCCAGGCTGGTCTTAAACTCCTGGGCTCAAGTGATCCTCCCACCTCATCCTACCAACGTGCTGGGATTACAGGCATGAGCCACTGTACCCAGCCAGGAAAGCTTTCTTATTCTTTATAGTACCCCTGATTTGGGGCAAGGGTGGATTCTGATAACTGTAAGGCCTTTTGTTTAATAAACTTTGTGATGGGTTGGGGTTTGTAATGGAGGTATAAGATGGGAAGAAAGCCCAAGTTCTTCGTATGACAAGGGTCACCTAAGAGGCTGGAAGTAGGAGCCATCACAGTTGATGCCACACAGGAAAAGGGGAGAGAACTGTTGGTGGTTAAGAATTTTGGTAAATGAGGCCGGGTGCGGTGGCTCACACCTGTAATCCCAGCACTTTGGGAGGCCAAGGCGGGTGGATCACCTGAGGTCAGGAGTTCGAGACCAGCCTGGCCAACATGGTGAAACCCCGTCTCTACTAGAGATACAAAAATCAGCCAGTGTGGTGGCCCAGGCCTGTAATCCCAGCTACTCGGGAGGCCCAGGCAGGAGACTTGCTTGAACCTGGGCGGCGGAGGTTGCAGTGAGCCAAGATCGCACCGCTGCACTCCAGCCTGGGTGCCAGAGCAAGACTCTGTCTCAAAAAAAAAAAAAAAAGATAGTAGTTACATTATTTTCCCCATTTTTAGACAAGGAAACTGAAGCATAAAGAGCATAAGTTGCTAGTGTCATTCAGTGAGAAAGGCATGGAGCTGGGATTTGGCCCTAGGCAGTCAAACTCCAGACTGTAGGGCCTGTACTCTTAATCATACTCTCCCTCGTTACAGTAAGGATAAGGATGCTTCTGTTTTCTGTGGGATGTGTTTTTTGTGTACTATCAACAATTTTTCCTCTGTAGGAAATTGCCAGTGCTCTGGATGCAAATGGATTTTTCCTTAGGAATTCAGAGTTGCTGAGTTTTGCATCAAGACTGAAAGAGGCCAAAAAGAGAAGCTGTGTGGTAAGCAGGGGCAGTTAACCAATCCCTGGGGTACAAGTAAGCATTTTGAAAAAGATTAACTGTGAGTCAACATTGCAGTAAATTTAGTTATAAAATCATGATTATGTATGCAAATATGTGTCAACAGGTAGGACTGTGTGATGACTCATCCTACTCAAAATTCTCTAGACTCGGTTTGTGCAATATTGGATTCTACAATGCTGAGCAAGGGAAGAAAAGTGTTTAAAGGAGAGCCACAAATAAGAATATATAGGTTGAATATAAACTTTATAGAGCCTGAATAGATTGGAATGGAATAGACAGAGGCTTCACACTCCTTCCCACATGCATTGTCCTATGCATCTCTTCATCTGGTGTTCATCGGTATCCTTTGTAATATCCTTTATAATAAGCTAGTAAATGTGAGTACAGTCATGTGTCACTTAATGAAGGAGATACATTTTGAGAACTGTGTTGTCACCAGGCGTGGTGGCTCTTGCCTGTAATCTCAACACTTTGGCAGGCTGTGGTGAGAGACTTGCTTGAGCCCAGGAGTTTGAGACCAGCCTTGGCAAAATAGTGAGACTCCATCTCTATAATAAATAAATAAAAATAAAAAAGACGATTGCATTGTTAGGCAATTTTGTTATTGTGCAAACATCTTAAGAGTGTCCTTCCACATAGCTAGAGGGTATAGCCTACTACACACATAGGCTATATGGTATATCCTGTTGTCTAGGCTGCAAACCTGTACAGCATGTTCCTGTACTGAATACTGTAGGGAATTGTAACACAATGGCAAGTGCAGTTAACAATGGAACAACTAGAGGATTAGGGGTTTGACACCCACACAGTCAAAAATCCATGTATAACTTTTGACTTCCCCAAAACTTTACTAATAGCCTACTGCTAACTGGAAGACTTACCAGTAACATAAACAGTTGATTAACACATGTATTATATACTGTCTTCTTATAATAAAGCTAGAGAAAGTAAAATATTAAGAAAATCCTAAGGAAAACATATTTACCGTACTGTACTGTAATTATCAATACTGTAAATTTAGGGTTGGTTAAATGCCCCTCCATTTCCAAAATGAGTCAGCTGTCTGAAATGGCAGGCAACTGCAGCTACAGACCTCAATCAAAGTACTTATCAAGCAATTCAACTTTTTCTCGTAATGTCATTTTTTTCTCTGCTTCTTGGGAGCATTTCTAGCATCACTGGTGGCACTTTGTATGGGACTCATGGTGTTATTCAAGGTTTAGGGTATCGCATTAAACATGATGAAAAACGTGAGAAGTGTGAGAGATCACTTTTTACTGCAATACGCAATTTACTAGAGCCAAGAACTGCTTGTGTGGAGATGATTAGCTCACAGGGTGTTTTATGTGGATACTCTCAACCCTTGAGTTCTGCTGTAATAGCAACAGGAGGTGGTTACAAACTTATTTCAGTGGAACAGTAGGTACTACAGTTAATTTTACGCAGTTGTTTGTTTTAATTAGTTAATTAGACAATTTTTGTTCTTTCCATAGCTTTAGTGGTACAAGTGGTTTTTTGTTACATGGAAGAATTGTATCCTGGTGAAATCTGGACTTTTAGTATACTCGTCACCTGAAGAGCACACATTGTACCCACTAGCTAATTTTTCATCAGTTACGGTTTAACAGTGCATTTTTAGATTTTTAAATATTTATCTAGACTGCAAATGGTACAATGTATGGTCTGTGTTTGTGTGTATAGGTTTTGATAAATTTTAACTTTTTAAAATAGATTTATGTATGGTAGTAAATGATAGACTAGTATCTACATGTATTTTATGTACTCTTCACATACCTTTAATTTTTTTGATATTTCTAGTCTATGAGGTTCATCTGGTTTTTCAAATTGTTGCAAATCTCCAAAAAATTTTCCAATACATTTATTGAAAAAAAATCCATGTATAAGTGGACCCACACAGTTCAAACCCATGTTGTTCAAGGATTGACTATTTGTCTATCTAAACATACCTAAACATAGAAAAGGTACAGTAAAAATACGGTATTATAATCTTATGGGATCACCATTGTCTATGCGGGCTGACATTGAAATGTCATTATGTACAGCATGACTGTATAGTGTTCCCGAGTTCTGTGAGCCTCTCTAGCAAACTAATGGAGCTCAAGAAGGGGTTATGGGAACCCTAACTTATAGCTAGTTGGTTAGGACCCTTGGTCACCATCTGGGGCTTCCGATTGTCATCTGAAGTGGGAGCCATCTTGTGGCACTGAGCCTTCAACCTATGGTATCTGACGCTATCTCCAGGTAGTGTAAGAAGTGAATTGAATTAGAGGACACCCAGCTGGTGTCTGCTGCAAAATTGCTTATTTGCTTAATGCGTGGGGAACCCCCCTCCACACACATCTGGAGTCAGAAGGGTGTTGTGAGATTAAAGTGGGAGAAACTGAATTTGTTTATTCCTATATTCAGAATGGGGTCCTTGAGAACATCATAGTGGTAAGCATAGATGTTCTAAAGCCAGACTGCCTGGGTTCATCTCTCTGCTCCAACACTTCGAGAGTTACTTTAGCTCACTGTGCTTCAGTTTCCTATTAAGTTGGGATAATAATACCATCTCATAGAGTAACTTAAGAATTAAATCAGTTAATATACATAAAGCACTTGGAAGTGTGTGAAGCATTAATAAACACTCAATAGCTAATAAAAAATAGAAAAGGGTGAGGAACAACTTAATACATATTCAAATATATATTATAGATCTTTTCCATATTTGTTGTAGGGAAAATAAGAGGAAGTGTATTTAAGCTCTGAGAGATCTGGATTTTATGAAATTAAAAAAAAAGACTAGATAAAACATTTACCCATTAAGAAACATAATTAACTACTCAGGGTAAATATTTTTATAGAGGGCTGTATAGCATGCAGTAGATTCTGTAATTGAGTTTAGCCTAAGAATGGTATTCTCTAAAAGTGGGAGAACAAACCCTAGAAAATCAAGTTTGAATCTAGTACATGGCCACCTACCACCTCACTTGCCCAAGAAACATACTGAAAACTAAAGCTTGGTGTTCTATTGAGGGAATTACAGCAAATTAACAAGTGCTGATGTATGTTAAAATAGTACCCGAAGTTTTGACAACTATCTTCCTGGTTTAGCCTAGAGAAACAGAAGCAATGGGAAGAAATCACATTTGTAGTAGACCCATGACCAGGACTCAGATTTTAAAACTTAAAATGTTTCCATTACCTTGAATTTCCCTTCGTTGGGTTTTTTAAAAAGCTAAAATGAAATGCCATTAATGACATAGCATGGCATTACATATAAAAGGTCTTTATATAGTTGAAGAAGTATTCAATTGTCCTTTAACATATCAGCCCACTTCTTGGCCTGACCTCAGGACACAGCCCTACCACAACCCAAACTCCTGGTCCCTGTTAAAAGGGTGACCTAGGAAGCTATGCTTTATCATATATTCTTCTCAGGAATCCTTCATACACTGAATTGAGCCATTAATGTCATCTTTTTGGCATTTAAGTCACAAAGGGGAAGTTGCTAATTGGGTAGCAGCAATAGAGAGACAGAGGGAATGGCTGCTGGTCTCCAAATGAAAACAGTCTTCACAGTTCCTGTATTTTCCTTTTCCTGGAGTCTGAGATGTATATTCTTGCAATCTTTACCCCAGCCCTCTTTTGCTCATTTCCTGGTTGGACAGGGTTTTTATTCTCTACAATCAATTTCTGACCAAATATGTGTGGCTCTACTTCAAACTAAAAGTCAACATATTGACATGCAGAGATAGGAATTTAGTCTATCACTTTGTGCTTAGTATCTGGGGAGAAGATATATGAGCTAAACAGAACAAAGAGAAATTTTCAGCACTTCTACAGTCAATCAAATCTGGTCAGTTCTAATTCTCGAATATTTTTCTTATCCATCTTGTTCGTACATCCATAGCCATCTTTTATCTGAATTATAATACCCTCTTAGGCAACAGAAAAAGATGGAAGAATACTTGCTAGCTATTTTTAGAAAATGCAAATGCCAAATATCACTGTGGAAAGACCTCACAGCTTCCCAGTCTTTTCCCTTGATATTCCACCTTTCCCTTGAGGACCTGTAATGATCACTGTCTCTATCAGAGAAGTGCATTTCCCTTCCACGGCGTAGATTGGTCCTCTTTGTTTTTCCTTATTCATAGCATTGCTAAACCCAGATGAGTTATATACAGCTTTTAGACAGGGCTTAGGCGTAATGGGGGATGGGGGTGGGGAAAGCAAATAAAACACTAAGATGCAACTTACCTAGCTATAATTAGGTATGGCTTGCTCTTTTTATTCAATAAATATTTGAGCATTCTGTGATTGCCACGGTGCATATATTGACGACACATCACTGCTTGCAAGATGCATGTGGTAGCAGGGGTATGCTAATGCTGCCACAGGGTAATAAAGAATAAATCAGTGCGGAGCACCTCGGTCACTTTAAAATGCGCAGGAAAGTCTGTGTTCTCTCCTTTTATCTGGAAGATTCACCAGTCATTTGAGCCCTTTGAAGTGACTCATTCAACCCCCAAAATGGTTTGGCTGGACACTACCCAGTTTTGGATAAAAGGACAGGAGCTGGCTTCAGCTAGCAGCTTGCAGAGGTTTTCTTTCATCAGGGGTATCATTGGTTATCTTGTAATGCTTGCGATGAATTTTTCCAGCCTCTAATTCACCCAACCCAGGAACTCCTCACGCTGCTGGGTTTTGTAACAATAAAGGTCTTATTGTTTAAGCTACCAAAAAAAGAAAAAAAAAAAGAAAGAAAGAAAGAAAGAAAGAAAGAAAGAAAGAAAGAAAAAAACAGGAGGCACCTAAAATAGTATCTGGGGGAAGGGAATTATGAAAGATTTCACCGAAGTGCTGCCCTAAGAAAACGAAGACTTTAAGGACAAATAAAAATTAGCAGAACATGAGATTGGAGAAAGCGAGAGGGCAGGAAATGAAGTATTCCAAGAGTCTAAGAATGTGCAAAAGACAAGTGAATGATGTGTTTAGGAAATTGCAAGTAGTTCATTATGTCTGGGGTGTAGAGTACAAAGGGGTTCTTCTGTTTATGCTCAGGTGACAGGAACTAGTTTCTCTACCACCCACAAGGGTCCTTAAACACACAAGGAATTCTCAGAATCCAGGCCAGAAAGAGGGCATTCAAGGGAGGAATTTCCTCCTTTTCCAGTCAATGGCAGCCTTCTCAGCTTGGTTTTCCAGGCTCAGGAACCCCATCTTTGGTGGTTAATGCCAATAAAATCCTCTTCCTTAGGGAAAAACCCTATCCTCTTATACCACAAAATTTTACTACATGATCTTGATAAGGACAAAATAGCAGAATAATGCATTATCTTTACGTATTTAATATAACTGCTTGTTTACACTGCCAAAAGAAAGGCTACTTTCCATAAACCTGAGATCATAGGGAAACTGGATATACTTTTAGCTTAGGCGTTAACTAATGGTACAAAGTATGTAAACCCCTATCACTTCTAAATGGCAGTTCACTGAATGAAAATCAGTTTACTTCCAATTTTTGTTTTGAGGATTAGAGGTTTAGAAAACATCTTTAAATATTAAAAAGTCATTAAAACAAGGGAAGCAAATTAAGTTTCAAATTAAGTTACTGTGGTTTTCCTGGGCCACTGTTGTCAGCCAGTTACAATGTGCTCCATTTCTCTAGACCCTAGCTCCTATTTTGAAGCTGGTATCTTACTTAAATTTTCCTTTCTAGGCCAGGCTCCGTGGCTCATGCCTGTAATCCCAGCACTTTGGGAGGCCAAGGCAGGTGGATCACCTGAGGTCAGGAGTTCAAGACCAGCCTGGCCAACATGGTGAAACCCCGTCTCTACTAAAAATACAAAAAATTAGCCGGGCATGGTGGTGTGAACCTGTAATCCCAGCTACTCGGGAGGCTGAAGCAGAAGAATCGCTTGAACATGGGAGGCGGAGGTTGCAGTGAGCCGAGATTGCGCCACTGCACTCCAGCCTGGGCAAGAGTGAGATTGTCTCAAAAATAAAAAAAATTAAAAAAAATAAAAATAAAAAATAAATTTTCCCTTCTAAAAGGATCACAGTAACATGAACAGCAAATAGAACATTTTAGGCAGCAATTATCTAAAACGTGGATGCTCTTGAGCATGCATTCTCAATGGGGGTGAAAATTGGTTCATTGGGGACAAAAAAAAATTCTATTTTGTATAAAGCAAAAAACATTTACAGTCCATAAACAGATACATAGTATATATCTGGTGTTGAAATATCATGGGGAAGGGGTGACTAAGAAAAAAATCTAAAAAAGTTCTTCAGGGAGGTGATAAAGAAAAGGTTAAGAAGCCAGGTGTAGTGACTTATGCCTGTAATCCCAGCTACTTAGGAGGCTTAGGCAGGAGGACTGCTTGAGGACTGCAAGAGTTCAAAAACAGCCTGGGCAATATAGCGAGATCCCATGTCTACTTAAAAAAAAAAAAAAAGAAAAGCTGCTGTGGAGATTCTTTTGCCAAGTCAGGAATATCTAACTTAACTGTATTTTTAAAAACCCTAATTGCCGAGATAAAATGGAAAGTTACGGCTATTCCACTTCTAACCAATGTACTTGCAAATGGCTCCAGTTCTTTGGTTTTTGTTTCTCCTAGCCAGAGTTGCTAAAATTGTTCAAGGAAAATACTTGGATTTCTTTTTTTAAAGATGATAAATCATTAAGTTTATAACACATAGAGAGTATAAACCAAGAAAGTAAATTTATTTAAATTACTAAAATAGCTTTTAAAGTCATTTACAGATCAGCTGCTATAATTATTTTTCCTGAAAGACATAGGTAACATATTACTTTTAAATTACTTGGGTCAATGAAACATTTAATAAAAACATTTGTTTCTCTATATAATACGTATGTATAAAATAAGCCTTTTCAAAAACTCTGGTTTTCATAATCCTCTATAAATCAGATGATCTGACTTCTAAGAGGAACAAATTACAGTAAGGGGTATACATTTATGAATACTGGTAGTACTAGAGGAAAGACGTTAAACCACTCTACTACCACTTGTGGAACTCTCAAAGGGTAAATGACAAAGCCAATGACTGACTCTAAAAACAGTATTTACATTTAATGGTTTGTAGACAATAAAAAAACAAGGTGGATAGATCTAGAATTGTAACATTTTAAGAAAACCATAGCATTTGACAGATGAGAAAGCTCAATTATAGATGCAAAGTTATAACTAAACTACTATAGTAGTAAAGAAATACTTTTCACACCCTTCATATAAGTTCACTATCTTGGCTTGAGGCACTCCATAAAATGTATCACGTGCATAGTAAATCTTTATATTTGCTATGGCGTTGCACTAGAGGACTTGGACTGCAACAAGTGGATGCGCGGAAAATGAAATCTTCTTCAATAGCCCAGGACAGCTGGTTAACAAATGGTTTGTCAATTCCTGAAACTCATTTCTTAATTCAAAACAAAAGCTTCAGGGTGTGTCCAAAATAAACTGTTACGAATTGACCTTTTTTTTTTTTTGAGACGGAGTTTCATTTTTGTTGCCCAGACTGGAGGGCAATAAGCATGGTCTCGGCTTACTGCAACCTCCGCCTCCCGGGTTCAAGCAATTCTCCTGCCTCAGCCTCCCAAGTAGCTGGGATTACAGGCATGCACCACCACGCCCAGCTAATTTTTGTATTTTTAGTAGAGACGGGGTTTCACCATGTTGGCCAGGCTGGTCTTGAACTTCTGACCTCAGGTGATCCACCTGCCTTGGCCTGACCTACTCTTAAGACTCAAGTGAACAAATATATTAAATTTTGCAATATACATGAAGATCCTTGGGATGGCCAAGAATTTTTCTTCAAGGAAGGAAAAAGGAGATGTAAAAAACAAATCCCAATGGAATCCACCAAGATTAACAGTTCATATACCTATGTTTGACTAAACTACATCTCAGTGGATTACTGTAACATTTCCTCCCTTCAGCTTCCCCATTAATTTTCCTTCCTTGCCTTGTTCTTTCCATTTTCCAAAAAACAAAAGAAAAAAATTCCAAACACACACCTAGATGACCTTTCATTACTTATGTTCCTATAGGCAGAAGCTAAGGAACTCACACCTAAATGGTATAAAAGGGAACATAATGGGAAAATCCCTGGTTACATTTAGGGAGCAATCTTAACTAATAACTCAGGAAACTTAGTGAGAAATCTAAGTTAAAAAATCAGGAAGGTTCATAAGAAAGGACACAAATCCCTCTCACTGGTCATACCATAACTGTAATAACTCAGCCCAGAATCAAAACAGATTCTCTAAGGAACTGCATATAATCTGCACTCCTAAGATACCTTTAACACAGCTCTCAATGGAAACTGAAATGATTCTCTCATATCACAGATAATTAGGTTGAATGAATGATTTATATGTTCCATGTTTATGTAAGCACTTAACTTCTTTAAAAAGAAACTAGTTCTTTCAAAAAGAGCTCTGAATTCTGTCTCTGGTTAGAAAGTGTGAACAATTCTCAGAACCTGGGACATGATTTTTCTTCTCTCTCACTTCTTATAAGCAGATGCCCCTTTTCAGGGCATTTTCAGGTTGCACAGGCAGAACTAAGTGAGAAATACGGCTCCAGAGGCCATTCAGTTTGTCTGGGTCCATATGATTGTAGGAGTTGGGTGTGTTAGAATTGGTGAACTTGACTTTAAGAAAATCTCTTACTTTTTCTTCAACTTCCTTTAGGCCTAGACTTGTTCCAAGTGTCTCTTCCTCCAATAAGACAGTCAGGACTAAGGCTACATCTTTGAAGGCTGCGTTTTCATGGTCACAATATTTGTAGAAGATCAAAGTAGAGCCTGCGGGAAATGACTCAAAGCGGTGTACCACAGCTGCATTCTGGCCATTCTTAAATCCATTGCTCAGTTCTTGGTCTACCTCTAGTTTGACAGTATCACTGTCTTGAGTAGCTTTATCTGTCCCATCAATCCGGATGGCACGGACACTACGAAAAGAAGAATAGGCATCAGCAATTTGTTCACTCAGACACCTAAGTGCTTCTTCAGCATCTCGGGCAGCAGTGAGCAGTAAGATAGCAGGCTGAGACCGAGGATGGGAGCTATTAAGATGTTTTTCCAGGAATGTTTGGCTCCTTTTCCACAGCTTCTCATCTTGACCTTGGTACTTATTCTTAAGTTGATTCATCTGGTTCTGGAACTCTTGAACAGCAGCGGTTTCTACCTCAGGAGTACTAAAGAACCAAAAACTCCCAGAGGCAAGAGCAGCTATCAGAGGAAGTAGCCACCACCGGTTCCTCTTGACAAAAGATGCATTTTGGGGTTGTCCAGTCACTTCTACTCAGACAAAAAAGAAATGACAGATATAAATACCACTTTCTTAGATTCAGGGGCAAGTGACTTTTAAAATCAATATCAGTCTTTATAAACATTAGGTAAAAGAGGAAGGACTTTAAAGAAGAAAGCTGATAATTTTCTTAATAAAATAATTTATCACATTCTCAAGAAAATCTTACATGCATAGGCTTTGAATTATGTGTACAAATATGCATATGTCTCTTCAATATAAAAATAAGTCTTTGAGGAAAAAAGTTTTTAAACATATGAAATGGCATAAACAAGTCAGAAAAATAATAGTTTATAAAGCGAAGTTATTATTTCCACTGCTAATAGTTGGGAGAATAGACTATTAAAATACAATTTATAAAATATTTTTTTAATTTAGTAACTCAGCATTCACATGGCTAATTATTCAAGGTGAAATATTTCTGAAGTACATAAAGGGATAAAGAAAAGGATGCAGGCTGGAAGTGGTGGCTCATGCCTGTAGTCCCAGCACTTTGGGAGGCCGAGGAGGGAGGATCACGAGGTCAGGAGATCGAGACTGTGAAACCCCGTCTCTACTGAAAATACAAAAAACTAGCTGGGTGTGGTGGCACACACCTGTAGTCCCAGCTACTTGGGAGGCTGAGGCAGGAGAATCACTTGAACACGGGAGGCGGAGATTGCAGTGAGCCGAGATCACGCCACTGCACTCCAGCCTGGGTGACAGAGAGAGACTCCATCTCAAAAAAAAAAAAAAAAAAAAAAAAAAAAAAAAAAGAAAAGGATGCAATATAAATGAACATCTTCTACGTGTTATAATAGCTAGCTGTCCCTTTAGATTAATTTCACTGATGCCTTTTGTGGTATGCAAGTTAACACTGGTAAAATTTAGTTTGTGACTCATCCCTAGTTACTATTGGCAATAATAATAGTATTAATTTATATTTATCTAGTGCTTTTCGGTTTATAAAGTACTTTCTCATATTCTACTTCATTTATTCAGTTGATAGTAACAATAATACTTTTACATCTTTTACTTATTGACTGTTTCAGGCTATTAATTTTAGTAGGGACCTTTTAGAGAAGCAATTCTCAAGGTGTGGTCTGTGGGGTACCTCAAGACCCTATTTTGTGGGGAGGGGGGTCCATGAAGTTAAAGCTATTCTTCTAACACTAAGATGTTATTTGATTTTCACCTTGTGTTGACATTTGCACTGATGACGCAAAAGCAATGGTGGGAAAAACTTCTGATGCCTTAGCATGAGTTACAGGGCAGTGGCACCAAACTGTACGAGTGTAGTCATTGTTATTTTTCACTGCCATGCATTCAAGATTTAACAAAGGGACATTCTTTTACTTAAGAATGTCCTTTATGAAGCAGTTAATTATTTATCTTATTAAATCTGAATCCTTGAGTACATATGTCAATATTCTTTCTGAACAAATGGAAGGTATGCACAAAGCACTTCTGCTGCATCATAAGTACCATGGTTGTCTCAAGGAAAAGAATTTTGTGCAAATGAATTACAAGGCGAATTAGCACATTTTTCATGGAATACTATTTTTTACTTGAAAGAACAAGTAACAAACTACAGTCAGACTTGTGTATTTGGCAGATATTTGCTTTCAAGTGAAAATTAGGATTTTAGAATCCTAAATCTGCCACCATGAGCTTGACAACTCCCAATATTGTACTTTAACACTTTCTTTTTTTTTCTGAGATGGAGTCTCGCTCTGTGGCCCAGGATGACATGAAGTGGTGCGATCTTGGCTCACTGCAACCTCTGCCTCCCAGGTTCAAGTGATTCTCCTGCCTCAGCCTCCTAAGTAGCTGGGATTACAGGTGCGTGCCACCATTCCCAGCTAATGTTTTTGTATTTCTAGTAGAGACAGGGTTTTGCCATGTTGGCCAGGCTGGTCTTGAACTCCTGACCTCAGGTGATCCATCCGCCTGGGCCTCCCAAAATGTTGGGATTACAGGCATGGGCCACGAACCCCACCCTTTAACACTTTTTTAAAGTCTTGAGATTGGCAGTGATGTTAACAAATGTGATATTTTTTATTACATTCCTAATGTGTCAATGTTTGGAAAATCTGCATTTCTCAGTGAACCAATGTTTTCCAAATGACCAGTGCATGATACTCCATTCAAAGTATAAGAAAGACCAATGACTTTTAATGTAATAGAGTACTAAAAGCTCAGTAAGATGGTTTTAGATATCCTATTTCAAGTAACATTTAAGAAACTACCACTTGTTGAGTTTTGGAGAGTTCAAAAAAGAATAGCCACAATTATCTGAAGAGGCTATTAAAATTTTTCATATCTGTATAAAAGCTGGATTTTTTGTAGATACTTTAACAAAAATAATATATTGTAACAGACTGCATACAGAAGCATATATGATAATCCAAATCCATTTTTTAAAGCTAGGCATTAAAGAGATTAGAAAAAATGCAAAGCAATCTGATCTGTTACTCTTCTTGCTAAATTATTTTAAAATAAATTAATACATATTTTAAAAAATGTTTCAACTTTAATTTCCTGGTACATATGGATAGACATAACCCATATTTTCAACAAAAAGCTCTTTGAGGTTCTTAATAACTTTACTAGTGTAAAGCGGTACCAAGAACAAAAAATTTCAGAATCATCATTAATCTATTTTCTTTTTTTTTTTTTTTTTTTTGAGACAGAGTCTCGCTCTGTTGCCAGGCTGGAGTGCAGTGGCACGATCTCGGCTCACTGCAACCTCCGCTTCCTGGGTTCAAGTGATTCTCCTGCCTCAGCCTCCGGAGTAGGTGGGACAACAGGCGTGTGCCACCACGCCCAGCTAATTTTTGTATTTTTAGTAGAGATGGGGTTTCACCATGTTGGCAAGGATGGTTTCGATCTCTTGATCTCATGATACGCCTGCCTTGGCCTCCCAAAGTGCTGAGATCACAGGCATGAGCCACCACGCTCAGCCCATTAATTTATTTTCTTAGTACTCTTTCAGGACAATAAGACTTGGAGAACTAAAGAAACTTGCCACAAGGCTGTAAAGGAGGTAAGTGGTCCAATCTAGTTCAAATACAGGTTTGCAGACTCCGAAAGCCATTGTAATCCCATAAAGTCATGCTCTGGCTATCTTTCTTTCAATTCAGCATGGTTTTCTCAGTTAACGGTATTAGTAGCTTTACTTATTTTAGCTATTATTTTTGGTCTTATAGACAGTTAAGTGAAGAGCAATACCAGATGTTGTCTCATATAGTTTGTCTATAAAGAATTTCACTGCTAGTAGAATATATACTTTTTCCTCTCAAGTGCTTAAAATGTGATTCTTCAAATAGCATCGAGTCATACTGCTGTCAAAAAACATTTTTAAACAATTATGGAATACCAATTTTACAGAAATATTTAATAAAAACTGAATACATAAACTTACGTCGGCTGGAGGTTGATGGTGACTGGTTTCCAAGCTCTGATTTCAGAATGCTGTCATCTAATGGTGAGAGTAATAAAATAAGACTATCAACTTATGCTTCATAATTTGAGTATTTATTTCTAGTAGACAAAGAAGATACAAATTCCACCAGGAAAAAAAGAAGACAGAGATCAGCCAGAAGCAGAAGAAAAAGTAGAATATCTGAGTGCCGATTAGACTGAGAGCTCCTTGAAACACATGACCTATTTCTTTCATAGCTTTTCACAGCATATGGTGGGGTCTAGTACAAAGCACACAATAATTAGTTTTGAGAGAAAGTTTGGAAGTATTTGACCCATAAGTATCTAATGGGATTGGTGAAACTTCCGGGATAAAAAGGACAAAGAAACTAAGCACACCACAATAAAATGAAACATATCATACCATCTGAAAAACTGCCATATATTGAACTCTTGCCTGGTGAAGATGCTGTAAAGAGGGGGAAAATAAGGACAAAATGTGGATTACAGACTACTGAGCTGTCTGGATAAGGTGTTTTAATATAAAAATCTTAATCCTCACTATTTTCTACCTCAAACTGATTCAATATTTCCTCTGGGGATTCTGACCATTTCAAATACTAGTAGTATTTTAAAATCACATTTAAAAACTTCTCATCATTTCTGTTAATAGACAAGTAATAAAGTAATTCTGTGTTAGGCTTGTGGTTAAACAATAGAGCTCAAAAATAATTTTCTCACAACTCTGTCAAATTTCTACTTTCATCTAAATTTATTTAGAAAATAAATTAAGCCGGGCACAGTGGTTCATGCCTGTAATTCCGACAAATCAAGAGGCTGAGGTGAAAGGACAGCTTGAGCACAGGAGTTTAAGGCCAGCCTGGGCAACACTGTGAGACCCCATCTCTAAAAAAAAAAAAAAAATTAAAAACAAGAAAAGAAATTAAAAATGATCCTAACCCTTCCCTTTCCCTTCCATCTTTCTTAGCATACCAACAGGTTTTAAAATCTAAGAGAGGAAATGGAAGGACAGGCTTCAGAAGGTGGAGAGGCTGAGTTATCTCATTTGTATGACCTATATTACTAGTATTGCCGTCTATCACTTGCCTGGAGTTTTATAACTTTTGTATATATAAATGAACTTCCTGGTGGATCTTCTTAGCGTTATATCAACAACTTTCATTTGAGAAACACTGGAATAACTGGAGGAATAATATTAGCCCTGCTAAGATTCAGAAATAGCCTTATTTTTGATCATATGACAAAAAACTCCATAATGATGTAGTAAGACAAAATGACAGCAACTGTAAGAGGAATACTGTTTTTCAATTACTAGTTTAGCTTAGGATATTTCATTATTTAGAAGCTTCTAAGTTAGGTTATCGAAGTTACAACTAAAATAACAATAAAAATACCTAACCACATGAAACCCAAATCCATCAGATAATGTTTATTTTGAATACTTCACTCCATGGTTGCAAAGATCAAATGAGATAATATATACAAAAATGCTGTGAAGTGCAATTCTATGATGTTAATGATGAAGGACAGCTAAATAATAATGTGCCAAATATAATGTTTATATAATTCATATAACACAAACACATACACAGCAGGGTATATACTGCCAAGGCAGGACATTGTCCAAAGTATAACTGCTATCCTTTTTATCAACATTACTAGAGATGCTAACAACAATTCTAAAAAACATCTTTTTAAAAGAAAAAACTCAGCTGGGCGCAGTGGCTCAAGCCTGTAATTCCAACACTTTGGGAGGTCGAGGTGGGTGGATCACCTGAGGTCAGGAGTTTGAGACCAGCCTGGCCAACATGGTGAAACCCTGTCTCTACTAAAATACAAAAATTAGCTGGGTGTATTGGTGCGCCACCAGCTACTTGGGAAGCTGAGGCATGAGAATCGCTTGAACCCAGGAGGCAGAGGTTGCAGTGAGCTGAGATCACGCCACTGCACTCCAGCCTAGGCAACAGAGCAAGACCGTTTCAAAAAAAAGAAAAAAGAAAAAAAAAAAAGAGAAAAAAGAAAAAAAAAAAAGAAAAAAAAGAAAAATAAAAAACTCAAGCTTTTCTAGTCTAAAGAGTATGGTAATAATCAATCACTCTATAACCATCAAGAGTAGAGGGCACAAATCCTCCATAGTTGCTATTGATTCTACAGAAAACATTAACAATAAATAAGCCCTGATAATTATGAGATTTTAGACTTTAAAAAATTGTGTTTACACATATAAGCTCATTACAATAATCTAGTTATAGGCACTACTGTCTCTAAAGGCAAGAAAATTGAGGTTCACAAAGGTTAAGTGATTTTACCAAGATTACTCAATTAGTAAGTGGAAGAGCTAGGACTGGAGCTCAAGAGCTTTAACTCCAAATTGTCTTCTTTTCTCTATCTAAATTTCTGAGACAGGTTCCAAAACATTTATATTAGTTCTCTGACCTCTCCATGCACATATATTCTTCTCTATAATCATTGTTTTATCACCTGGCAAACAGGAAAAAGTAAAGACAGTGGTTCCATCTTTCCTAAAAGGTTTGGATGCAGGCAGAAGCCTGAACTGGGACCTGTCTACAGGAAACTGTTGCTAACGTCGGGTGACAATGTTCCATGGGGTAGAATCTATAGCCTAAGGTTCTTGGAACACTCAGCTCTAAAAATGACTTTTTTTTCCTCACCAAAGCGGGCAGAAATATATAGTTAAAGAATGAGAGATAAAATGTGGAATGCTAGGAAAACATTTTTTTAATATTCTTGAAGAGGAATCTATTATATAACAGTGTTTGAAAAATCACTGTAGTCTTCCACTTCCATTGAAAATATTTTCTTCTTGCTCATCGTTCTATCTTAAAGTCCTCATGTGGTTGAAAGTCTAAAAGATCCTATTACATGCACACTTCTGGTATGTTACTGTTACATAACTCTGAAAGCTCAATGTGGTATCTATATATGGTAGGTGGTTAGCAACCAATGTATAATTCTGTAAGCCATAATAAACATAGTAACTTAAGACAAAGTAGAAATGCAAACAGATAAAATACTAAAAATTAGCTATCAATTTAGCAACTAAAAAGATCTATTTCTGCATTTCTATTAGATGTTCAATATAATTATGTTTCCTTCTGTATTGCAGTGTCTTATTAGAGGAAAAAATTATGCAAAGATTTTCTGATAAGTATGTACTAACTTCACTTATCTGGAATTTATCTGATATTAATTACTCAGAATGTACAGTTAAGAACTAAGAAATGACATAAGATGCCTCTGAGCTTTTCACATTATATACACTAAAACTCATGCATTTTTACATCCAAGAGTATCTCTTGGGTCTTCAAATTTAATTTTAATGTTTGATTCTGGTTATAAACATAATTTTAATAAGCTGAATAATTAATGTTTGGTTTCCTAACTATAATAGGTCAGGAAGAGCAAATTATAAGAGGAAATGGTTTTCTAATAGCAGGCACATAATCACAGCAATAAGAAATGACAACCAACAGTAAGACAAGGGCAAAAAGTTATTTCGGTTCTAGACTGCTGAAGAACTCACTTACATGTGGGCTAAAAACGTCACTGCTGAGAAAAAATGAATTATGACCACTCCTACTTTACTGATGGGAAAGCAGAGCCACGCATGTCATTTGGTCCAATTACAGTTAATCATCCCATGAGCAAGAGATATAAGATGTGGATTTTTACATTACCTAAATAAAAGTAAGAGAATACCTGATGACCTCAAGACTTATTGTGGTTAGATGAGTAAAGTAGGGAGGTTAAAGGTCACTTAAGGCAGAGAATATGCATGGACTTTAAAAAAACATGGTCGAGATTTAATGTGGACGCATTTCCATAGAAATTATAGAAAGTGAGTTCAAAGTATGATGGTTTTATCACATCAATTTATAGTATTCCTTAAATTCTGTGACATTTAATCCATCCAAAACCTAAACATGAGGCTGGGTGTGGTAGCTCATGCCTGTAATCCCAACACTTTGGGAGGCTGAAGCAGGCGGATCACTTGAGGTCAGCAGTTCAAGACCAACCTGGCCAACATGGCGAAACCCCGTCTCTACTAAAAGTACAAATATTAGCTGGGCACAGTGGCGCATGCATGCAAGTCCCAGCTACTTAGGAGGCTAAGGCACAAGAATGACCTGAATGTGGGAGGCGGAGGCTGCAGTGAGCTGAGATTGTGCCACTGCACTCCAACCTGGGTGACAGAGGGAGACTCCATCTCAAAAAAAACCCAAAACAAAACAAAACACCCCCAAAAACCCAGAAAGGCTGGGCGCAGTGGCTCAAGCCTGTAATCCCAGCATTCAGGGAGGCCAAGGCAGGCAGATCATGAGGTCAGGAGTTCAAGACCAGCCTGACCAATATGGTGAAACCCTGTCTCTACTAAATATACAAAAATTAGCCGGGCGTGTAAAAATACAAAAATTAGCTGGGTGTGGTGGTACGCGCCTGTAGTCCTAGCTACTTGGGAGGCTGAGGCAGGAGAATTGCTTGAACCCGGGAGGCAGAGGTTGCAGTGAACCGAGATTGCACCACTGTACTCCAGCCTGGGCAACACAGCGAGACTCCATCTCAAAAACAAAACAAAACAAAATAAAACAAAACAAAACAAAACAAAAAACAGAAAAAAAACCCTAAACATGAAAATATAACTTGTGCATTTCAGCCTTTATTATGTAAAATTATGAGTATACAAAGCTGTTCCAAAATCTGCTAAAAGCAAAAAATAAGTATTGTCAAAAGAGTAGAATTTCATTATTGTATACAGACTGTATTGCTGCTAGAACTGACAGCTTGTTAAAATCCATCGATCTCTGGTTTTCTCTTTTTTTTTCTTTTTTTCAGATGGAGTCTCGCTCTGTCGCCCAGGCTGGAGTGCAGTGGTGCAATCTTGGCTCACTGCAAGCTCCGCCTCCTGGGTTCACACCATTCTCCTGCTTCAGCCTCCCGAGTAGCCTCCCGCCGCCATGCCCAGCTAATTTTTCTTTTTTAAATATTTTTAGTAGAGACGAGGTTTCACCGTGTTAGCCAGGATGGTCTCGATCTCCTGACCTTGTGATCCACCCGCCTCGGCCTCCCAAAGTGCTGGGATTACAGGCGTGAGCCACCGCACCTGGCCAATCTCTGGTTTTCTCACGCCACTATTTACATTCTACACCCAGCCCATGTGCTGCCAGTCCAAGAAATTACTAAACTAGTAATCATAGCTGTACTTTATTAGTGAAATCACAAACAACCTAAATGTTTATCTGAAGAACTAAATATTTTTGTCAAGAAAAACATAGCAAATACACAAGATTATTTCAATAACAGAGATTTATCTACTTACTTTGCATCCTGGTCCTTATTCTTGCAGTTTGTGGGGCCCATTCCTGGGGAGTTTTTTGATATCCTGAGCCTGAAGCAAATACATGTATCAAAAGATAATTTCCCATACTTTGAAAGTTTATACCATATTCCAGTGTTATAAAATTAATCTATCAGAAAGACAAAATAAAGTAGGGGAAGAAAACAATAAAAGCAATAGTTTTATAAGTAAAAGATAATTTCAAAGGATCGTATCAGTGAGGATGAACCACTTCCTACAGCAAAGCAGGTAGCAAATAAATATATTATCACATAATACAAATTACTTGTGGTAAAATAGCCCTGAACACATTTCCATATCACAGAGTAATTATTATAGGTAGTACCAATCCGTGGTGAATTAAAAAGGTAAAGAGGGGTAAAATGACTTAAAATCTTATTACAACTTTTGTTGGGAGAATAAGGCAAGGTTAGAATTGATTGACTGAGGCTGGGCGCAGTGGCTCACACCTGTAATTCCAGCACTTTGGGAGGCCGAGGCAGGTGGATCATGAGGTCAGGAGATCAAGACCATCCTGGCTAACACGGTGAAACACCGTCTCTACCAAAAATACAAAAAATTAGCCGGGCGTGGTGGCAGGCGCCTGTAGTCCCAGCTACTTGGGAGGCGGAGGCAGGAGAATCGCGTGAACCCAGGAGGTGGAGCTTGCAGTGAGCCGAGATCGCACTCCAGCCTGGGCGACAGAGCAAGACATCGTCTCAAAAAAAAAAAAAAAAAAAGAGAAAAGAATTGATTGGCTGAAAAAAGAGCAGACAACCAACTACTTACTCAGCACTGAAGGTTGCTTATCATGAGCTGTGAAGTTTTGACCTGAAACAGAAAACAGGGATAAGGTCATAGAATACTTGAAAATAACAACAAAAAAGATGTTGCACAGACATTTTGCTTGTTTACTGTGGATACTAAAAACAAACAACAAACAAAAAACATTCTCTCATCAATTCCAAGCATATAAATATATAAAGTATATATATATAAAAAACATACATATAATATATATATATATATATATATATATATATATATATATAAAGTGTGTGTGTATTTCTTTCCCCCTCATTTCTAAACTTCAAAATGTTTAGGAATTGGGCAACAACAAGGAGTTAGTTTAGGATCAGTACCATCAAAATAAAAACTACATATAGTCATATATATCAAGTATAATTTTGTTTAATTCTTTTTTTTTTTTTTTTGAGACAGGGTCTGACTCTGTCACCCAGGCTGGAATGCAGTGGCACAATCTCAGCTCACTGCAACCTCCACTTCCCAGGTTCAAGATATTCTCCTGCCTCACCTTCCCAAGTACTTGGGATTACAGGTGTGCACCACCATGCCTGACCAAATTTTTTGTCTTTTTAGTAGAGACAGGGTTTCACCATATTGGCCAGGCTGGTCTCAAACTCCTGACCAGGGTTTCACCATGTTGGCCAGGCTGGTCTCAAATTCCTGACCTCAAATGCTCTGCCTGCCTCGCCCTCCCAAAGTGCTGGGATTACAGGCATGAGCCACCATGCCCAGCCAATTTTGCTTAATTCTTATGTGGTAGATGCTATTACTGTTCGTATTTTATAAATAAGGGAAAATCGGCTGGATGCGGTGGCTCATGCCTGTAATCCTAGCACTTTGGGAGGCCGAGGCAGGTGGATCATGAGGTCAGGAGATCGAGACCATCCTGGCTAACACGGTGAAACCCCGTCTCTACTAAACATATAAAAAATCAGCCAGGCGTGGTGGTGGGCGCCTGTAGTCCCAGCTACTCAGGAGGCTGAGGCAGAAGAAGGGCGTGAACCTGGGAGGCGGAGCTTGCAGTGAGCTGAGATCACACCACTGCACTCCAGCCTGGGCGACAGAGCGAGAATCTGTCTCAAAAAAAAAAAAAAAGTGGGGGGGGGGAACCAAAATTGGTAATTTTTCCAAAATTATATATCTAAAAGTAGTCGGGCTGAGATACAAATCCAGGCAGTCCATATCATATACCACATACCATACCATAAAGAAATGGTATGTACTATCTATGCAGATTTATGGACATTGCAAAGTAGCTGTGAAGTAAAACATGCTACTTCAGGTTTTGAGGTGGTATTTAAGGATAACTGTAAAATGACACAATGGGATGACTAAAAAATGACATTACAATTATAACAAGGTAAATTTTCAAATCTGCCCTGAGAAAATGAGTTACTCTTTGATGATAAATACAAGTATCGATTTACATTTATTTATTTTCAACTTTTTCTGAATACAAACATGTGCTAGCTGTTTAAAAAAAGGGGCCATTCTAGAAATGCTTAATTTAAAAATTCATGAATATCTACCTGTTAAGTACCTATTATGTGCACAACATTGAACATAGAAATATTATGGTAAATAAGACAGATATTCTCTCAGCTTTGTTTTCAGCCTATACTAAAAATATACTTTTAAAAAAGTGGATACATACGTTTTAATATTTTCATCAAATTCTAAGACATACTTTTTAAAAAAATGCCCTTTGATCTACAGATATATCTTTTAATTAATGGTATGGCATAGTTTAACTGGATGGTTCTTCTTTCTCATTGATACATAAAATCAATAGTATCTTAAAGTCAATGAAATATATCTTGATCAACTTTTCATTAGGATACAATGAACTAACTCATTTTTCATTTCTAAATAGTATTTCTTTTTTTTTGAGATGGAGTCTTGCCCTGTCACCCAGGCTGGAGTGCAGTGGTGCAATCCCAGTTCACTGCCGCCGTTGCCTGTTGGGTTCAAGCGATTCTCCTGCCTCAGCCTCCCAAGTAGCTGGGATTACAGGCACCTATCACCATGCCTGGTTAATTTTTGTATTTTTAGCAGAGACGGGGTTTCACCATGTTGGCCAGGCTGGTCTCAAACTCCTGGCCTCAAGTGATCCACCTGCCTTGGCCTCCCACAGTGCTGGGATTACAGGTGTGAGCCACCGCCCCTGGCCTAAATAATATCTCACTGCATGGGTATAATATCATTTATACGGGTAGATACATTTAAGAGTTTCCAAAGATCAAAGATTTGGAGTAAAATAGGGCAAATACATAAAATAATTCGAAGAGTAATTTTCCACAACTGATTTTTTCCCAGCAGCTAATTCATTTTATGTCTCATTTTATAGTCACAAACCCAGAACCTACTAAAAATTAAAATAAAAAATATAAAATTGAATTCTATAAATACAATGATTTTAAAAAAGATTTCCAAAGGCTTTTTCTTTTTTTCTTTTTTCTTGAGACAGGGTCTCACTCTGTCGCCCAGGCTGGAGTGCAGTGACACAATCTCGGCTCACGGCAAGCTCCGCACTGCCCCCTCAGGTTCACGCCATTCTTCTGCCTCAGCCTCCCGAGTAGCTGGGACTACAGGCACGCGCCACCACGCCCAGCTAATTTTTATATTTTTAGTAGAGACGGGGTTTCACCATGTTGGCCAGGATGGTCTCGGTCTCTTGACCTAGTGATCCGCCCGCCGTGGCCTCCCAAAGTGCTGGGATTACAGGCATGAGCCACCACGCCTGGCCTTCCAAAAGTTTTTTCTTAAGAAAAGAAAGTAATGTGGAAGAAAAAAAAAAGTTCTTGAAGATTTTTACATACAAAGATATTTTTGGTTGATTAATAACTAACTCAGATTTTGGGAGACTTGATTTAAAAATGTCAAAAGAAAAAAACAGTAGTAACAAAATAATAAAGGTGGCTGGGCGCAATGGTTCACACCTGCAATCCCAGCATTTTGGGAGGCTGATGTGGGAGGAATGCTTGCACCCAAAAGTTTGAGACCAGCCTGAGCAAGATAGTGAGACTCCATCTCTACAAAAAATTTAAAAATTAGCTGGGCATGGTAGCACGTGCCTGTAGTCTTAGCTACTCAGGAAACTGAGGCAGGAGGATCCCTTGAGCCCAGGAGTTCGAGGCTACAGTGAACCATGATCGCACCACTACACTTGCCTGGGTAACAGAGTGAAAACCTGTCTCAAAAAAAGAAAAAAGAAAATAATAAAATTAAAAAAATGTCACCAATGATTCTTAAGCAAACCATTATTAGCATTTTGGTATATGACTTTCCAATTTTTTTTGTTGTATTTTCTCAATATTTGATCACAAAAATTTTCAGTTGTAAGACTGAAATGAATATTTATATACCCATAACCAAGCTTGCCATTAACTTTTTATTACATGTGCTTTATCACTTATTTATTCATCCTTCCAAACTTTTACAACAGAGTTGAAATTGTACTAATATAAAATTTTATGTCCTTATTAGAATAAGTGCATATAAATAGGCTCAAACTACTACATTAGTCTGTTAAAATAAAAGCAATCAACCCATTTATACTGCTAGCAAAGACATTCAACAAATCACAGGAAGTAGTAGTTTTTTGTTTGTTTTTTAAGTTCAAATTCAGGTTTGGGTATAGAGAATAATAACTCAATAAGCAAGGTCAAGTGGTAGAGAGATATCGGATAAGTTTTTTTTAGCATTCATTATTCCTCTTGTTTAATATTTACATTAAATTTCAAAAGAGGATCTTCAAAAATAGGAACATCATTTGACCAAGCTCACAGGAAGACACTGTAAACACAGCTTTACTTACTTTGTGATGACTGCCAAAATGATTCTATATATTGACTAGATGATCTGGTGGTTTTATCTAAAAAATAAAAAACAGTACACTATAAATAATATCCAACTTTTAAACTGCACATTTTACAAGACAACAGTGAGAAATTAATAAAAAGAGCAAAAATATTTGGGTAACTCCCAGGTGGTTAAAAACGTGGATGCATAATTTATTTAAAAAATTTCTAGGCTGGGTGCAGTGGCTCTTGCCTATAATCCCAGCACATTGGGAGGCTGAGGCAAGCGGATCACCTGAGGTCAGGAGTTTGAGACCATCCTGGCCAACGTGGTGAAACCCCGTCTCCACTAAAAATACAAAAATTATCTGGGCGTGGTGGCGCGTGCCTGTAATCCAAGCTACTCGGGAGGCCTTAGGGCAGGAGAACTGCTTGAACCAGGGAGACAGAGGTGCAGCGAGCCGAGATCGCACCACTGTACTCCAGCCTGAACAAGAGAGTGAGACTCTGTCTCAAAAAAAAAAAAAAAAGGTTAAAAAAGTTTCTAAAGAGTCATGTCACATCTAAAATATTAGCTAATAGCCACTTAAAAAATTGTTATGATACAGAACATGCCCCAAGGTAATGACATAATAAAACCTTTGAGTTGCGGAAAATTTTCAAAGTTTACAACAGTGGATCATCTTGAAGTCATTAATATCCATTTTTGCTTTAAATTTTTATTGCAAGTGGGCAATATTTTTGTACACTCTTTTTCTTTCTTTCTTCTTCTTATTTTTTAAGAGATGGAGTCTCACGTTACTGCCCAGGCTGGTCTTGAACTGAAGGGATCCTCCTGCCTCAGCCTCCTCAGTATCTGGGACTATAGGTACCTATCACCATGCCTTGCTTTCAGTCTACTCTTCTTAAAAACATTTTTTCCCATATAAAAGTAGAATTTATAACTAAATTAGTTTAAAAGTGATCAGGTTGCTGTTTTGGAAACAGACACATTGATACAAAAAGGTGAAGTGCCCATATTTTTTTTTTTTTGAGATGGAGTCTCGCTCTGTTGCCCAGGCTGAAGTGCGATCGTGCAATCACAGGACCTGAGGTTTATGTACTTCCAAATAGTTATGCTGGTAGCAATGGCAGCAAACTATTGGCTATATAAATGGCTTAATTAACCTCTAATTTTTAGAGCTTCATGTAATATGTATGAACACTAATAACAGCACTTAGTTAGTGTTTACTATGTGCCAGGTAAGTGCTTTGCATATATGAATTAATTTAACCCCCACAACAATCCAGATGACAAGACTGAGGAACACAGAAGTTAAATAACTCTCTAAAGGCAAACAGCTAAAAAGTGAAGGAATGGAACCCAGGAATTCTAGCTAGACACTACCAGCATGTTACAAATCTCCATTTCTGTATCAAGAATTCATAGGAAAAATGAGGAAGGGTGGGAAACACACAGAATACCAAATGCCCAACAACCAGCGTATAATGCCAGTCACGGTGGCCCACACCTATAATCTCAGCACTTTGGGAGGCTGAGGCAGGAGAATTGCTTAAGCCTGGGAGGTCGAGGCTGCAGTGAGCCATGATCGCATCACTGCACTCAAACCTGGGTGACAGAGAGAGATCCTGTCTCAAAAAAATAAAAACAAAAACCAAACCAGCTTATGTACTTATTTTTAAAGTGAAATGATGAGGTAAAGAATAGGAATTACAGGTCAGGCGTCGTGGCTCAGGCCTGTAATCCCAGCACTTTGGGAGGCAGAGGCAGGTGGATCACCTGAGGTCAGGAGTTTAAGACCAGCCTGGCCAACATGGTGAAATCTCATCTCTACTAAAAATACAAAAATTAGCCAGATGTGGTGGTGCGCACCTGTAATCCCACCTGCTTGGGGGGCTGAGGCAGGAGAATCACTTGAACCCGGGAGGCAGAGGCTGCAGTGAGCCGACATTGCGCCACTGCACTCCAGCATGGGTGACAGAGTGAGACTCTGCCTTAAAAAAAAAAAAAAAAAAAAAAAAGAATTGGAATTACAGAAATTTTAAGGAGGTGGTGAAGGGAAAGTGCAGGACTAAAGTATAAAATTACTCATTATTTACAGAGTTTACAAATTTGTTTAGCGTTATCTTTTTTTGGGGGGGGAGGGTCTTGTTCAACATTACCTTAAGCCTCAAACTGGTATTTTTCTCTCTTTAGTCAACTCTTTCATTGAATAAACTTAAATTCACATAAACAATCAGAACTTGTTAATTAATAATTTGGTTTGAATTTGAAAATCCAGAGATAAAGCTAGTTATCTAATTAAATGAAAACTTCCTAAAAGTAACACCCCAGATAGTGTTGTCAGTCCCAATGGCAATGTGATTAGTTTCTCTATAAAATTCAAAAACAACAAGTAACTCTTCTTTTGAGCACAAAAATATCTTATTTTCCACAAATATCAAAAAAAGCTAAAAGTGATTTGTTTAGATATCATGACATAGTATTAATCGGATGAACACACGAAATCAGTAATTTTAATAAATATTTAAAGAAAAATTCATGACTTTTTATAAAGTATTAATAAAAATTTGAAAGTTTTTTTTAAAAAGCAAATTTGTGGAATACCAAAGATAGTTCTATGAGAAGAGTCATATGTATATAAAGCAATATTACCTCCAGATTCATCAGAATCCCTGGATCTGGCCTTAACAGTAGTGACACTGCTGTGAGAGCTGTCTTGATCATCTTCTTCAGTTTCTCCTAAAGAGAAGTAAACAATATACTAATATAGTCTATTTTAATGCTCAGAAGATCTGAATTTAAAAAAACCAAGCAAATAATTTAACATTAAAAGAAGGCTTTTAAGTTATCAGATATAGATCTACTGTTTGTTTATCATGCTTATTATTTTGAATCCCAAAGTTCCAAAGGAACTAAAATTTATCTCAATTTGTGTCCTCTGGGGCACATAATACTTTCCTAAACAAATATTCAGAGTAATATCTAAAAAACTATAAGGCTTTAATGTAGAGTCAAAAATGAACAGATGAGCGTTAAACAGTGGAAAAAGTTTATGGGGAGGAAAACTACATATAATTAGTGTGTAGTTAAATTCAGATGTGTATTTGTGTGTGTGTGTTGGTGGTAGAGGGGTAGTGTACACACACCTGCACACAAACATTCTATTATGCAAGTGACCACCCTCAGATTATGCTGAGCTTCAACAAAAACTAAATTTTACTCCTGTACTTTTCAAACATAAACTGGTTATGAGAATTTGGAAAACTGATTATTTTAATACCATAATAGAAAATATTATCTTTGCTTAAAATGAACCCAAATAGACAAAAGATGCTTAAAATGTAAGGCTGTCATCACTCATTCTATCTGTCCTATTATTTCTGCCCAGTTAACAGTTCAGATAAGCATGCATTTTTTTTCTTGAAGAAAAACACATTATTTTCTGTTCTAACTTCTTTTTGTTTTTTTTTTTTTAAGAGATGGGCTCTCACTAGGTTGCCCAGGCTGGAGTGCAGTGGCCATTCACAGTTGCAATCCCACTACTGATCAGCACGGGAGTTTTGACCTGGTCCGTTTCTGAACTGAATGGATTCACCCCTCTTTAGGCAACATGGTGGTCCCCCGCTCCCGGGAGGTCACCATATTGAAGCCAAACTTAGTGCAGACGCCTGATCGGCATAGTGCACTACAGACAGCCCAGAATTCCTGGACTTAAGTGATCTTCCTGCCTCAGCCTCCCGAGTAGCTGAGACTACAGGCATGTGCCACAGTCCCCGGCTCTGTTCCCACTTCTTAAATATCTATCAGAATGGCTTCTAATGTAAAGAAAAAGACTTAAAGTATATATTATATGATATTTACAAGTAAAATACCTTCTTCAGAGGAATTGACCTTCTGTTGGACACTGGTGGCTTCTAGAAGAAAAAAGCATACATCAAATATTAAACATATAACATCAAAAGTTAAAGCTTAGGAATAAACAAAAGCTTAGGAAAAAAGTTAAAGCTTAGAAATAAATAAAAGAGCATCTCGTTTAGGAAAATGAACATGAGGACACATTAAATAAATTCTTTTTCTGTTAAATCACTAAGAATTGGCCGGGTGCAGTGGCTCACGCCTATAATTCCGGCACTTTGGGAGGCCGAGGTGGGTGGATCACTTGAGGTCAGGAGTTTGAGACCAGCCTGGTCAACATGGTGAAACCCTGTCTCCACTAAAAATACAAAAATCAGCCAGGAGTGGTGGTGTGTGCCTGTAATCCCAGCTACTCGGGAGGCTGAGGCAGGAGAATAGTTTGAACCTGGGAAGCAGAGGTTGCAGTGAGCCGAGATCACGCCACTGTATACCAGCCTGGGCGACAGAGCAAGACTCTGTCTCAAACAAAAAAAGGAAATGAAGTGCTTAATTTTCCTTCAGTCACCGGTCTATTTTTACTCTAAAATGTAACCTTTGTATGCAAAAAAAACATTAAATTCTACATTGACAAATATTCTAGTGTGTATAGGTTTGCTATATTCTCATTCTCTTATTTGCCAAATCCCCTATACTCCCTTTAAAAACCAACTACACTAACTGGACTGATAACCCAGTTCTTTCGAGCATTGGTGTATCCAAAGAGGAAGAAAGGTAAAGAAACGTCTAGTTCTGGCGGGTCCATGTATGTCACTGTTTTCCAGTGCAAAAGAGAATTTGAACAAAAATAAATAAGCAAAACACATCAAATAAACTTGGAACATAGTATTTTTACATGGGCTATTCTGAAACTTAAAAAAAAAAATAGTGAGATGTACCCAAATGCAGGTATTTCACAATTGGGTTAAAATATCGCTGAAGGATCATATGTAGAGAAGTAGCATGATTTAGACTTCTTCAACAAAGCTGAGAAAATTTCAGCTTTTATCTCTACTGATTTTAACCTCAATTTGCTTATTAAAAGGGACAATAGTATTATAGAAAGCAACTGCTAACACATTATATGGTGAATTTGAAAATATTTATTTTAAATCCATTTAATTAGATTAGTATAATACTAGTCAAGCTTTGAGTTCCACTGAAAATACTTCCTCTTGACAGTGGCAAGTGCAAATCAGTATCTGAAATATATTTGCCAACATTTTTTTATTTAAAAAAAAAAACTAACCCAGAGAAAACTGCTGATAACACCATGTTACTCTTAAAGAGCTAGACTCTGGTGTATTAAGTACTATTTTGCTCTAGGTTTCTTAGGAACACTGTCCTTTCTTTTTCTCTTTTTTGAGGGAGAAAAAGGAAAAGTCAAACAAAAAAATATTTTTTAAGATTTTAATTTAAAACAAGAGATGGGGTTTTACATCATGACCAGGCTGGTCTCAAACTCCTGGCCTCAAGCAATCCTCCCATCTCCTAGCCTGTAATCCCAGCACTTTGGTCTCTTAAAGTACTGAGACTGTAATACAGGCATGAGCTCCACAGCTGGCCAAAAATTTTTAATTAATATTTCCATTCCTACAAAAAGGTATTGTTCTCTTTTTGAAGTTTTATTCTCTAAGTGCATAATTATTATAGTACTTCATATTTTTGTATAGCAGTTTTACTTTATTCATTTACGTAACTATTCACATAGCATGCAAATACAAGATGCTTTCTTAAGAATCAATAATCATATTTTTGTTATTATCTTAAAATGCTAAGTCCTTAATATTTGCATGATGCTATTTGATTTTCAAAAAACCCTTCATGAATGTCATCTGATTCCCATCTCATCATAAGGGAAGATTTTCATAAGTAAGGTTCATAGATATCAAGTGACTTGTCTAAGGGTATAGGTCTAATTTAATAATAAAAAAAGCCAGAAGACCGCAGGTTCTTCTGACTTCCAGTCTATTACAATCCTACCACCTCATCAGTCTTGTTCATAACAGCACATAGTAAACAATCAATAATTTTTTTTTTTTTTGAGACATGGTTTGGTTCTGTCGTCCAGGCTGGAGTGCAGTGGTGTGATCTTGGCTCACTGCAATCCCTCCCTCCCAGGCTCAAGCCATCCTTCCACCTCAGCCTCCTGAGTAGTTGGGACTACAGGCACATGTCACCACACCCTGCTAATATTTATACTTTTTGTAGAGACAAGGTTTTGTTTGCCATGTTGCCCAGGCTGGTCTCGAACTCTTGAGCTCAAGTAATCTGCCTGCCTCAGCCTCCCAAAGTGCTGGCATTACAGGTATGAGCCACTGCACTTGGCCAATTTTTTGAATAGATGAATAAAGAAATGGCTGACAGCTGAACTTTTCCTAATATGAGAGGTTCCAACAAACTTCTAAGTGTAATTCATGTAATACAGTAGGCTTTACTAAGGTCCCATTTATATTTCAGTGTTATGTTTTACATAGTTACTCTAAAAATTATATGGTAGACAAAACCTCTTTAACTAAGGCTGAATAGATTTTAGAATCTATAATAATGGAAAAGATATGTTGGAGATTTACATTCATTTGTTGAGCTATCAGAATAGTACAGTACAGTACACAGTACAGTAGTATGACTAATACAGTAATCCCTTTTTTCGATAGGTATGTTTTATCTGTATACATTTGAAGATATGTTTTATTTCTGTACACATTTGAAGTTCCAGGTCAATTTGTCTAGAGCCAATTCATTTAACAGTCATTTCTCCATATATCAAGTTGCCTAAAATTCAATCTTTTTTCTGCTTATCTATGTGTTATCTAATTAGCATGGAGAGATGGTTTAATAATTATTTTTTAGCCAGCTTACATAAGGGAGCTCCCCATTTGATTTTAATACTTCTAACATGTTATTATATTTGAAGTATCTAATAAATCATGGATTCTATCCATTTTTCAACACTTTTCAGACTTTTGGATTTAATCTAGTAACTAAAGATCCTTTTTTAGAATTCTATGTTCCTAACAAATATTTATCAATAGTATTCAAAACAAGAATAACTAGTTATGCAATGCTATCTTGATCCCATCACTAAAAACAAAAAAAGTACTATTTTGTGTTTTATAATCCAATAATATCTATGAATTAGATCTTAAATAATAATAATCCCCGTAGATTTAACAATCAATCATTATTGAATCAGGTTATCTACTGTCTTGGCTACAGATACATTTTAAAACAAGGTTTTCATTCTGGTAAACAAAGCTCAAGAACCCAAGCCTGCTATGATTTCGAATGTCATTCTAAACATTATTTAATGTCTCAGATAAAGAATTATGGCTAGTGTGAGAGTATTGTCTGTAATATAAAAGACTTTAATTTCTCATATTGCATGCTCTCTAAAGGTAAAATGTCTATTATAAAGCAAACTGTAGTATTTGCAAGTCTCCGTCCTCATTCTGCCTGCTATTCATCCCTCAAAATTCAATCCAAATGTCATTTCCAACTCATAAAACCACCTCAACCTCTTCCACTGAGTAGGGTGCTTCTCGTCTAGGATCCCGCAGACATATGTCACTATTTCAGCACTTAAAAAAAAAAAAGATTTGTAAACTTGTTTTTCTCTTCCATTACATCACGTACATCTAAGAGGTAGGAAAAAAAAAACCTGAATGGCTATTTATGATCCTAGCACTTAGGTCGGTCACTGACATAAAGAAGGTGTTTAAAAATGTTTGGCTGGGCATGGTGGCTCATGCCTTGTAATCCCAGCACTTTGAGGCAGAGGTTGCAGTGAGCCGAGATCACGCTACTGCACTCCAGCCTGGGTGACAGAGTGAGACCCTGTCTCAAAAAAAATAAAAATAAAAAAAGTTTGTTCCATGAATAAAATAGATTTTATGATTATAGAATAAAGATGTTCAGTCCAGATTTTTGCTAATATTTCTCATACTATGATTAACGTTACTTAGCAACTTAAGAAAAAGTCTGAAATTAGTGCTTAATAATTAGATACCTGCAAGGTTTTAAACATTCCACCTTTTTACCCAAGCTGCAAAGAATGGAAATAAATATTTAAGTGCGATCTGATGATGAATCAGTAGCCATGACTACATAAGCTTTAATTTCATTTCCCTCTTTTGTTTTTCACCTACCTCTATTTTAAACTTGGCTGCTACATGTCGAAAGTTAAAGCATTAGATTTTGTTTTTTGTTTTTGTTTTTTTTTTTTGAGACAGAGTCTCACTCTGTCACCCAGGCTGGAGTGCAGTGGTGCAATGTCGGCTCACTGCAACCTCTGCCTCCCGGGTTCAAGTGATTCTCCTGCCTCAGTTTCCTGAGTAGCTGGGACTACAGGCTTGTGCCACCATGCCCGGCTAATTTTTGTATTTTTAGTAGAGACGGGGTTTCGCCATGTTGGCCAGGCTGGTCTTGAACTCCTGATCTCAGGTGATCCACCTGCTTCGGCCTCCCGAAGTGCTGGGATTACAGGCGTGAGACACCGTGCCCAGCCTCTTTTTTCTGAGACAAGGTCTCTTTTTGTCGCCTAGGCTGGAGTGCAGTGGCACAATCTCTGCTCACTGAAACCTCTGCGTCCTGGGTTCAAGTGATCCTCCAGACTCAGCCTCCCAAGTAACTGGGAATATAGGCACGTGCCACCACACCCAACTAACAGTTGCATTTTTTCGTAGAGACGAGGTTTCGCCACATTGCCCAGGCTAAATTCCTGGGTTCAAGCGATCCACCTGCCTTGGCCTCCCAAACAGCTAGGATTACAAGCATGAGCCACCATGCCTGGCCTTAAAAAAATACTTTTTTAAAAAAGGTATTACTCTTCCCAATGTTCATACAGAAGCTTTGAGAATTAAAATCATATTTTGAGCAAAAAATCCTTAATATTAAAACATTATTAAAGAAATCATAAAGGCTGTGGCTTTAGCAAATATATAGACAAATGGTAATAATTAAACATGCTGTTTAAGAAGGTGTTATATTTTCCAGTAACCTCAACCAATTAGGAAAAGCTACTTTCAGAAGTCCGAGGTCTTTATGTTTAAGATAGATCACTTAACAGTCATCCCCTCTAGTGAAAACCAAGCATTAATTGTGCCACTTTGTTTACTTTCTTTTACTTGGCCACAGTTTTTAAGGAATTCAAACCTTAGGTATAACCCGGCCTTTTACAACTTATAAAATTCCCTAGTTATTTTGAAAGCCCAGGTGCCAAAGCATCTACATTTCTCCTGTAGATTTTGCTATTCCTATAAATTTGTGGGAGGTACTTGGTGTGAGGAGCAAAGGCCACTCAAGAAAACATAAACTTGGCTTACTTTGTGTTTTGTCTGGGGACAAAGACATGAAAATATAAATAAGACTACTGTGCTTTCTCAAAGGAATACTGGATAGAACACAGGAGTCATTGTTTCCTTTCTTTCTTTTTTTTTTTGAGATGGAGTCTTGCTCTTGTTGCCCACAGTGGAGTGCAATGGCACGATCTCGGCTCACTACAACCTCCACCTCCCAGGTTCAAGCGATTCTCCTGCCTGCCTCCCAAGTAGCTGGGATTACAGGTGCCTGCCACCACAATTGGCTAATTTTTTGTAATTTTAGTAGAGATAGGGTTTCACCATGTTGGCCAGGCTAGTCTTGAACTCCTGACCTCAGGTGATCCGTCCACCTCAGCCTCCCAAAGTGCTGGGATTACAGGCACGAGCCACCAGGCCCAGCTTGTTTCCTTTCTTCTTGTGCTCTGGGTACAACCTAGTATGGAGTGTTGTAATAAATATATGTTCGAGCAAGTATATAACTCCTGAATTTACTCTGACAACAAACAAATGACCATTTGCGTGATTTGTCGTCTTTATTCTTTTTTTTTTTTGAGACGGAGTCTCGCTCTGTTGCCCAGGCTGGAGTGCAGTGGTGGGATCTCGGCTCACTGCAAGCTCTGCCTTCCGGGTTCACGCCATTCTCCTGCCTCAGCCTCCCAAGTAGCTGGGACTACAGGCGCCCGCCACTGCGCCCAGCTAATTTTTTGTATTTTTAGTAGAGATGGGGTTTCACCGTGGTCTCAATCTCCTGACCTCGTGATCCGCCCGCCTCTGCCTCCCAAAGTGCTGGGATTACAGGTGTGAGCCACCGTGCCCGGCCTTGTTGTCTTTATTCTTGCCATCAGTATAAATCAGGGGTCAGCAAACTTTTTTTATAAAGGACTAAATAGTAGATATTTTAAGCTTTGTGAGTCACATAAGGTCTCTGTTACATGCTTTGTCTTTTTCAGCAGTGTAAAAATTCCTTCTTAGTTCATGGGCTGATTAAAAAGATTGTAGGCCAATTTCACCCAGAAGCGGTAGCTTGCTAACCCCTGGTACAGATAGTTTTAAGACTATCTGCTGGGCATAGTGGCTCATGCCTGTAAATCCCAGCACTTTGGGAGGCCAAGGAAGGTGGATCATTTGAGGTCAGGAGTTCAGGACCAACCTGGCAAACATGGTGAAATGCTGCCTCTGCTAAAAATACAAAAATTAGCCAGGCATGGTGTCATGTGCCTGTAATCCCAGCTACTTGGGAGGCTGAGGCAGGAGAATCGCTTAAGCCTGGGAGGTGGAGGTTGCAGTGAGCTGAGATCGCACCACTACAGTCCAGCGTGGGTGACAGATTGAGACTCTGTCTCAAAAAAGAAAAAAAAGACTATTTGATGCCAATCACGCTTTTGAGAACAGAGTCAAGAGTGGGGCAGCAGGAGAGAGCAAAGAATAGTCTGGTGATATCACTAGTATTCAAGCTCCACGAATGGCCATTTCATATACTCCAAGGTGTACTAACATTACTATAAAGGAATTGAAAAATGTCATTCTTTGTTTTTTTTGTTTGTTTGTTTGTTTTTTTTTTTTTGGAGACCAAATCTCGCTCTGTCGCCCAGGCTGGAGTGCAATGGCGCAATCTCGGCTCACTGCAACCTCCACCTCCCCGGTTCAGGCAATTCTCCCTGCCTCAGCCCCCCAAGTAGCTAGGATTACAGGTGCCCACCACCATGCCCGACTAATTTTTTGTATTTTTAGTAGAGACAGGGTTTCACTATGTTGGCTGGGCTGGTCTCAAACTCCTGACCTCAGGTGATACACCCGCCTCGGCCTCCCAAAGCGCTGGGATTATAGGCATGGGCCACCGCACCCAGCCTCATTCTTCCTATTAAACCCACAGAAAATTACTTTAAAATGAAAATCTCTTTTTTAAATTTACAATCACACAAAAAAATGAATTTAAATAATATGATATAATTTCAGACAATAAAAAACAAAGTTTTTATTACAAGGTGCTTATAAAAATGATCTAGCAAAGAGTGTTAGGTTATTTCAGTTCCAAGTTCTCTTTTTCAAAAAGTTTTTTTTTTTTTTTTGAGACGGAGTCTCGCTCTGTCCCCCAGGCTGGAGTGCAGTGGCGCAATCCTGGCTCACTGCAAGCACCACCTCCCGAGTTCACGCCATTCTCCTGCCTCAGCCTCCCAAGTAGCTGGGACTACAGGCACCCGCCACGATGCCCGGCTAATTTTTTGTATTTTTTAGTAGAGACGGGGTTTCACCGTGTTAGCCAGGATGATCTCAGTCTCCTGACCTTGCGATCTGCCCGCCTTGGCCTCCCAAAAAAGTTTTTTTTTTTTGTTTGAGACAGAGTTTTACTCTTTTTGCCCAGGCTGGAGTGCAATGGCGTGATCACGGCTCACTGCAACCTCTGCCTCCTGGGTATAAGTGATTCTCCTGCCTCAGCCTCTCAAGCAGCTGGGGTTACAGGTGCACAGCACCACCACGCCTGGCTAATTTTGTACTTTTAGTAGAGACGGGGTTTTGCCATGCCAGCCGGGCTGGTCTTGAACTCCTGACCTCAGGTGATCTGCCCACCTCAGCCTCCCAAAGTGCTGGGATTATAGGCGTGAGCCACCACACCCAGCCTAAAAAGCTTTTTTAAGTCTCTAAAGAAGTGGCCTGAACTTAAGTGAAAGATGAATTAGAGGAAGGTACAATGATTTATAAAGAAAAATGAAGCGTTTCCCTTTTGGCTCATCTTCAAATTTAGAAAATAATTAAAATGTAAAAAAAACTAAGTCTAACAACATTCAATGTAGATTCATTTAAAACCACAAATCATGGTATGTCATGTCCTATAGCCAGGCAGACACTGAAATGAATTAAAACCCGTTCAACGAACGTATTACAGCAAAGGACACTGAACTTACTGTGAACAACGTATCGAATTCACTTTCTAAATGAAGAAAGGGCCAGGTGTGGTGGCTCACGCCTATAATCCCAAAACTTTGGGAGGCCGAGGCAGGTGGATTGCTTGAGGTCAGGAGTTTGAGACCAGCCTGACCAACATGGTGAAACCCCATCTCTACTAAATATACAAAAATTAGCTGGGTGTCATGGTGGTCATCTGTAATCCCAGCTGCTTGAAAGGCTGAGGCAGGAGAATCACTTGAACCAGGGAGGCAGAAGTTGCAGTGGGCCAAGATCACGCCATTGCACTCCAGCCTGGGTGATAGAGCAAGAGCCTGTCTCAAGAAAATAAAAATAAATAAATAAATAAATAAATAAAAATAAAAAATAAAAATAAAAATCAAGGAGAAAGGCCGGGCGTGGTGGCTCATGCCTGTAATCCCAGCACTTTGGGAGGCCAAGTGGGGTAGATCACAAGGTCAGGGAGTTTGAAACCAGCCTGGCCAACATGGTGAAACCCTGTCTCTACTAAAAATACAAAACAAGTAGCTGGGCGTGGTGGTGGGCACCTGTAATCCCAGCTACTTGGGAGGCTGAGGCAGGAGAATTGCTTGAACCTGGGAGGCAGAGGTTGCAGTGAGCTGAGATCACACCACTGTACTATAGCCTGGGTGACAGAGCAAGACTCTGTCTCAGAAAAACAAAAACAAAAAATAAATCAAGAGAAAAACCTTAATTGGTAAGTTGTTATCTCCTTTTTCCTAATAGTGTGAATTTAATGAAGACTAGCAGGACTAAATTGATTACATGTTTTTATATGAATTTAAGCAATAACATAGGCATAATTACAGACAACAAAAACCAAGGCTGTTTATGGGAGGTCCTAGTCATAGGGACTGTGTCCCCACAAGCTGACATAATAAATTAGTATTCTCAAGCCAATGACTAGATATATATACTCTTGTATTCTATTAATCTGGACCCTCAAAGAGACCTTGTAAGAATTAGAGATAGGGTTGGGCGCAGTTGTGCATGCCAATAATCCCAGCACTTTGGGAGGCCAAAGCGGGTGGATTGCTAGAGCCCAGGAATTCGAGACTAGCCTGGGCAACATGGTGAAACCCCATCTCTATAAAAAACACAGGAATCAGCCTGGCATGGTGATGCATGACTGTAGTTCCAGCTACTCCAGAGGCTGAAGTAGGAGGCTCAGTTGAGCCTCCAGAGTAGCTGGGACTACAATAGGAGGAGGAGGCTGCAGTGAGCCAAGATCACGCCACCGCACTCCAGCCTGGGTGAGAGTGAGACCCTGCCTGGAAAAAAAAAAGAATAGAAATAAACGAACATAATTCACTCATTTTAGTATTTCTATTTGTTTTGTATGTCGAATCTGCAAGAGACATAGCAAGAGAATGATTAGGGTTGAAAAGGAAATGCATCATATGGTTCTTTACCACAGGTTCATTAACAAAACCTTAGTAGATCTTTACCACTGGAATACTTAAAAGGATAGTCAACTATCTATCGAAATAAATCAACATCATTCTTTGATAAAGAGAATGGGAAGCTACAGAAGCCTAATATAAAGATAAATACATTTCCTTTTTAGTTCCCATGATAAAGCATCTTTAAGAGCCAAAAAAACAAGGAAAATGAAGTAAAAGTAGACTGCTTGGAGTGGCTTTACTAGTTTTCTTCATAGTCATGAAATCAATTTCAGGGCAATACTTTTAATCGTTTTAGTCAAAAAGATAACTGAGGGAGGGACATTTTGTCGTTCTGTGCCACAGAGCTCCAGCTTGAATTTTTTGTTAGCAGTATACTGGAAGAATAAAGTCCCTGACCATAGTTTAAAATCATCATAAAGAATCACAGGAATATATAAGAAACAATCTCTTTAAAAAAGGAAGCTTTTTATATATGAATATAGAAATATCTCTGTATATATGTTAAGTAAAAATAAACAAGAAAGTACAGAAAAGTAAGCCAGGTGCCGTGGCTCATGCCTGTAATCCCAGCACTTTGGGAGGCTGAGGTGGGTGGATCACTTACCCAGGCGTTTGAGATTATGTGGGTAACATGGCAAAACCCCATCTCTACAAAAGATACAAAAATCAGCCAGGCGTGGTGGTGGATGCATAGTCTCAGCTACTTGGCGGGCTAAGGCAGGAGGACTGCTTGAGCCAGAGAGATTGAGACTGCAGTCAGCCCTGGTTGTGTCACTGCACTCCAGCCTGGATGACAGAGTGAGATCTTGTCTCAAATTAAAAAAAAAAAAAGACAGAAATGAGAGTTTATAAAGCCAAAATTTGTATTATAAAAAGGACAAGATAATTTCATCCATGAATTTCTGTAAATCTCCAAAAAATATAAACTGACAACATTGGTTGCTTTTGATGAAGAGAGACTGGCTGGCTGAACGACAGAGGGGACAGGGAGATTTTTTAATGTATATTTACAGTAACTTTTAAGTTCTGAATCATATGAATACATGTACAACCATATTTAAAAATAAAACTGTATTTATAACAAAGGTAAACCAACAGACAAACAATCTCTTACCAGATCTTGGGTATCTTAGAGGGGGTCGACGTAACCTGATTACAAGATCTTCACTCACTGCTAATATAGGAAGAGAAAACATTTAAAAATATATAAAATGTGAAACATACTAGCTTTATTACATGATCATCCCTTATTTATTCAACAAAGGTTTACAGAGCTTTTATTTATGCTAGAGAAGTAGAGACAAGCTTTCTAAGTGACAACTGTTGTGAACTAGTGATGATAGTGAACTAGAGACAAGTTTCCTGCCATATAAAATTTATAGTCTTGATGGAGAAATTTGCATTTTTTCTCAGCAAACCGTAGCTGTAGGAAGGAAAGAAATACTAAATAAAATTCTTCTAAATTGCTCAATTAAGAACCAAAATCTGTATTATGGTACCAACTCAATTATCTATTCCATTTGTGACTGACCCTCATTGTGGATTATTTATGGAATATTTTAATTTTAGGGTTAACATCCTGAGATTCAATACGCTCATTCTATTTAACCTTGTGTTGAAGAAATGCAAATTAATTTTAAATAAAAACATTAATGTGGGCCAGGGTTTATTTTAGACCATCTATAGTTCAATAGCATAGGGATAGCGGAGAAGCCGATCCTATTAAAATGTTAATTTTAGTCTAGAAAACCACCTATAAAAGTATGTTTTCTCCAAGTACCTCACATAACATATTCTAAAACCAAACATTTATCAAAATTTGGATTCTATTATGTTTTGTTTCATTCATCTGTATAAAAAAGCATTATGTCTTAGCTCTGAGTTGCAAAAACCACATTCTGGAACTTTGATGATCCCCTTAAATATTCCAGCTCTAAAATTCTATGAAATATCTATCTCAGTATTTCACACATCAAGTATTTAGAACTTATATCGATATCTTTAAAAATAAATCTTGCCAGCCTGGGCAACATACTGAGACCCTGTCTGGGCATAGTGGTGTGTGCCTGTAATCCCAGCTATTTGGGAGGCGAAGGCAGGAGGATGATAGCTTGAGTCCAGGAGTTTGTGGCTGCAGTATAACTGCACTGCACGCCAGCCTGGGTGACAGTGAGACCCTGTCTCTTTAAAACAAAAACAAAAACCCTGCACACATGATAATAAAGGCAAATTTTAGTTCCTGTTACTCCACATATTACAACTACCTTCCTCTTTTTCTTCTCTATACTTCTAGCCTTTTCAGGTTTAATTAAAACCTAAAATCTGTTTTTGGTTTGTCTGCTTTTACTAAGCTATGTTTAATCAAACTGACTCTACAGACATCAATCACTACTTCAGTTCCCATCTTTTCATTTAAGAAGCATTTCCTGCATGTGCTACTATATACATAGCCCATAGCCAAGTAAAGTACTTGAAAGACACAGGGTACCAGAGAGAGGTATGAGAGAACAAAATACCAAGTACCCTTCTTTGGTAGGAGGCTTCCTCACTTGTCTGCTTTTGTTCACCACTGCACCCTCAAATCAAAGCATGGAGACTGGCACAAAGTAGGTGCTCAATAATTATCTGGAGAATGAATGCTCTAACTACAGCAGCTAGAGAAGCAAATGTTCATGATAAAATAGTAAGCATTTAAGAACAACTATCTGATTATTTAGCTAGAAACCACACTAGTAGAACAAAAATACCCATTTAACTTCTGGAAAAGTAAATAGAATTTGTCCTAATATATTTTTGGATTATAAAATTAGTGTCATAATTTCCAGAAAGAAATGAATCTGGCCATAGGAGAATAACTGTTATGTAGGTATATATAACCTGAATTGATTAAACAACCTAACGGCTATTTTAAGTGAAAACAACTCAATTATGGAATTTCAAACGAGAAGATTTCAAACTATATTCCTGTTCTGAATTAATCAACATTTTCAAGTCTTCCAATAACAAGATAACCAAATGATGTAGATATTTTTACTACGTTGTTTTATAAGGTGGTCCTTTGGTTTAGGTATTTTTTTTTTTTTTTAGACGGACTCTGGCTCCATCACCCAGGCTGGAGTGCAGTGGCATGATCTCGGCTCACTGCAACCTCCGCCTCTCGCGTTCAAGCGATTCTCCTGCCTCAGCCTCCCGAGTAGCTGGGATTACAGGTGCCCACCACCACACCTGGCTAGTTTTTGTATTTTTAGTAGAGATGGGGTTTTCACCATATTGGCCAGGCTGGTCTCGAACTCCTGACCTCGTGATCCGCCCACCTTGGCCTCCCAAAGTGCTGGGATTACAGGCGTGAGCCACCATGCCGGGCCTAGGTCTTTATTCGTAAGGGCATCTTTGCATAATTTTCTGTCAGACCACACCGGTAGCCTTATATACAATTATAGCACTATTTTGAATATCAAAGTTAAACTGAATGTCTATCATTCTATGAGGAAGAAGGGCTTATCTTTACCTTAAACTTGTACTTAAAGCAGTCCTCCATCAAAGAGTGACTCCATTTAAATAATTTCTCTTAGACTTTATAAGCATTTAATAATTCCCTAAACTCTCCTTTCATTAAGAGGCATGGGATGGGAATATGCCAAGTATTAGATGTAGTATAAAAGCACCTTTTAGAGGAAGAAAACCCTGAGTATCTCAAACCTCTCAAAGACAGACATACTCTTATTTCTAGTAATACTGAATGCACAGTATGCTATCGATACAGTCCAGGTAATCTATGTGCAGATTCCATTTAATCTGTCATTTATATTGGTAAACATTTTCAATTTCTATTTATAGCATAAGCTTCTTGAGAAAAAGGATACACTTAAGCAAAATTGTATGAACTTCACATCTCTTGTAAAGGGCTATGAGAAAAAAAAAACCTCACTTGCATGTTTTACCGGGTACAAAGTGATTTCAAATGTACTATCTCATTTCTTCAGAGGCCCTGTGAGTTATGCAGGGCAAATAACACAGGTAAAGGCCTAAGGCTCAAGATGAGTGAGTAACTTCACTGAGGTCCAATGCTCTTGCCACAACCTCATGCAGCCATGGTGTACCTCATTAGCAGTTCTTAAATATGAGCCTAATATAAACTCCAAAAAGACTATTCAAGACATTCTATTACTTAATAGTTTTATAATGGTCCAGAGGCTAGCACTCAGTAGTCTTCATTATACCAATTTACTTAACTCCATAATTTTTATAAATTACTCTAGATTTAAAATTAGACATTTTCTCTTTCCCAGGTATATAATAAAATCTACTGCAAATAAATTCAAGATTATGGTTTTCCAAAATGGCCCAGAAAATCTGATTATATCATCATTATTCAAAGCATTTTTCTAAGATAGTTTATAATCTTAACACAGTAACATAGACTATTCAAGGAATATAGGATAGGCCAGGCGTGGTGGCTGATGCCTATAATCCCAGCACTTTGAGAGGCCAAGGCGGGTGGATCACCTGAGGTCAGGAGTTCGAGACCAGCTTGGCCAACATGGTGAAACCCTATGTCTACTAAAAATACAAAAATTAGCCAGGTGTGGTGTCAGGCGTCTGTAATCCCAGCTACTCAGGAGGCTAAGGCAGGAGAATTGTTTGAACCTGGGAGGTGGAGGTTGCAGTGAGTGGAGATGGCACCACTGCACTCCAGCCTGAGCAACAGAGCAAGACTTTGTCTCAAAAAAGAAAAAAGAAAAAAAAATTAGCATAAAGGTGTTTTTATTTGAAACTGAACTTGAACCAGACATACTTATTCTAAGTTTAGAATACAATAGTTCACATTATAAAGCATAATCTTATTAGAAACAGGTAAATAAGTCAGGATCTGGGTACTAAAAACCAAGGATTATCAGTTTTAATAGCTATGATTGTTTATTATTGTGAGACTTTCCTAATATCAAAAAAAGCAAATTGAAAATTAAATGGAACTAAAACCCAAAGCATTAATAACTGGACTTGATCCCTTCCCCAGCTTTTTAAAATATTTTAATCAGCTTTTAAAACTTAAGTGAACTATTAAATGTAGCCTACTTCCATGTTACATTGATTCTGACAATTTTTTTAAACACTTTAACATCTTTGAAATTGGGATGCATCATATAATTATGGCATATTACTACAAATTACCAAAAAATTGGCAGCATTTTCCCTTGCTAGGTGGTACATAAAACAATGATGGTGTTTCTTATAGTCAATAGCATCTTAAGATTTGATAAACCACAGTATTAAACTGAAAAGACTGATCACACTGTGTCAAGATTTTACCATGAAGAAAAGTTAATCCATTTTAAACACAGGGCAGTATAACATATTCATTCATTTGACATTGAACAAACTTTACTGAGTAGCTAGTTATGACATGAGAGAATGACAGTGAGGCACCTGGGGGGAAAGTGAAAGGGCTCTGGAGAAGACAAACCTGGGTTTGAATTTTGGCTCAGTCACATATGTGATCTTACAGAATTGTCTTAGCTTCTCTGTGTTTCAGTTTTCTCTTCTATGAAATTGGTATAATACCTATCTTACAAGGTTATATGGGTGGCTGGTACTCTTGAGTACTCACGTGTCTGCCCTTGTCTTTTCTTTACACATACTTACATTGCTTAATTCAATGAACATTTAAAAAGTTGGTAGGTAAGGAGAAAAACAAAAAGTTAACTATTCTTACCTGGAGCCTCTTGTATGCTCCTGACAGTTTTCTTTGAGATCGTTTGGCTTAAATCAGTTTGGGAAGATGCTTCATCCTCTAAAAAACAGACGTAACAAGAGTTAAAATTCAGAATATATGACCTGGGAGATCATGGCACAGATTATGCATTTTTGTAACAATACATAAGCAAAAATGCAAGAAATTCGTTTCTTTAGAAACAGGTGGTTAGGTTTACCAAAACTTAGGAAATATACTAGTCAGAACTCCTCTTGAGACAGAAATGAATTCAACAGAATATAATAATATTTGCCATTGTTGTTTTACAAAAATATATTACTTCAGAAAATCAAAAAGATGGGGTAGAGAGTCACAAATGATGTGGAAGAAAGCAGAAGAGTGAAAAATGTTTAGATCCTTAAAGATTTAATAAAATAGGGGTAAATTGTTTACTTGTTAAAAAAAAGTTAGCCTGTATAACTGCACTAGGCTCTGTGGAACTCAATACAATGTAACATATTTTTTGCCTACCATGTACAAAGCATTCTTCCAGGTACTGAAAAATACTGAATTAAACCAAGTACTTAAATTACTATCAAATATATGATAGGCTCCTTGTCTGCAAAAACTTTGTAATCTTAAGAGAAAAAACTAACACATATATGGGCTAAACTGTCTTCAGTTGCTACACCCAAAAATAACTGACATAACTTTAACATAAAGTTTCCAAAATCAAGTCTTCAAATCTGTCAGTACCTTCACGAGTCAGCAGGTAAACTTGCAGCCTATCACCGTGCTCTAAGCTGAAAACCCACTCCTCCGCATATCAATAGTCTACCACAAACTATGTCATCCCATTGTGACTCAGGTCCGCTGATTTTTACCTCACAGGTGCCTTACATGGGATTAACATGAAACTTCATCTGTGACTCAGTGTTAGGTCCTAAAATGGGGGGGCAGGGTGGGAGAGGATAGATTAAGGAAACGGATTCACCTATGACTTACCTAACACTATACACTCACTTTGTCAGCATCCCTTTTGTCCATTTAGACGAAAACTCTAATTAATAGTCTTGTTTTTCAGGTTACTTTGTCAGTCTGATTTGCCAGACTACTTGAGGTTACAGTGACGGCCACCAAAGTGGCAGATTTTTGGCAGGGACCACCACACTGGAGAAACAGCAATCAGCTCAAGTTTATCAAACACTGGGGAACATCAGTTCAGGAAAAATGAGTTACCCCATTTCGCTGAAAGTATTGGGTGAGGTCTCAAATCAATTCACTAAACTCAGCAATCCCTCGAAATGCCCACTCACAAAATTTCTCCTTCCTCTCTGCCCACCTGGGTGAGGAGGGAAAAAGACTGAAAGGTTAGATCCTCAGCTGGGGACTCTGGCCCGCGAGCGTTAAAGAAGGAAATGGAAGTGGTTTCTGTAGAAACATCCGCAGGGTAGAGGGAACCGAAATGAAACCGACCCTGCAGTAATTCGCTGTCCCCTCGTGAAGGCCTGCAGAAAAAGGCAGCTCTGACTCCCCTAAATTGATGCCCGATGTTGGGCAGAGCGCCCCAGCCCTGCCCGGGTCGCTCCACACGACCATCTTTCCACTCCTCCGGTCGGCGCTTCCTTCCCCGCTGCGGGTCAGGGTGGCCCTTGCACGGCGGCACAAGTCCAGAGGGGGCTGAGGAATACCCTTTAGCCAATCCCAGTACTTAGTACCCAGGCGGGCATGAGCTCCACCGAGGCGCGCGCCCGCCCCCGCGCGTTCCCTGGCTCGCGGCTGGGACTGTTACCTCCGCGGTCCTCACCTTCAGAGGAATGAGAGTCCCGCAGCCCTCTCCTGGTCATAACAGGAGACGGCTGTAGCGGAGGCTGCTCTGAGTGCTGCTGCTGAAGGCGGGTAGTCCTTCGCGTCTTCATCTCCTCGGTTTCCTGGGGTCGCGGCTGCCTCCGCTGCCTAGACCGAAGGTAGTACGCGCTTTCTCTCACTTCCTCTTTCGCAGAATCGGACCGGAACTCTTCTAGCCGGGTTCGTTTTCCCACCGGGGACCTTTCTTTGGCCACCAGGGGCTCGAAGTCGCCGTACACTTCTGGCGGCTCGTCCGAGAACCTCACTTCCCGCCGGCCCTGGCGCGACGGAGGAGTTCTGTACGCAGGCGCATCGCTGCTGCCGCCATTTTGAGGGGCGAGCCGGCCCCTTCCCTCTCGGATGGGGGCCCTGGGGGTGACGTACACACCCCATCCTTCCCGCACCGCCTCCGCCCGCCGCCCGTCGCCCGCCATAGTTGTTGACGTAGCTTTAGTCGATCGCGAAGATGGCTTTATGGACCCTAGGTTCTCCTGCCGGTGGTGGCGATGGCTTCTCGGGGGTGTTAGGCGGTGGCCGCTGTGGTCAGGGAGGCAGTTGCGAGTCGCTGGGGCCGCCGCCTGCGTCGTCGCTGCTGTGTAGCAAACCTGCCTCTGGGCCCATGGTGTGTCTTGAGGGCTGTGAGAGAGGCAGTGCCTGAGCTGGGTCAGCTGCTGTGGATCGCTCCCGCCTCCTGGCTGGAGGCACCAAAGAGGAGGAGAAGGGGGAGGAGGACGTCTCTGCCATCGCCCTTAAGTAAAGGAGGGGTGGGGGCGATAGAAGGGTGGCAGGGCAACTTGCCTGTCCTAAGTCTAGCCGCTCGTGGCAAGTGTTGACTGCGTGTAGGAGACTCCCGTCCTATCTCCCAGTACCAAGTCTCGGGGAAAACGAGTGCGACGAGGGTGGAGAAGACCAAGTTTCGCTTCTCGGCCCCAGGCTGTTGCGCAGTTTCCCTGGAATCTTTTTGATCGACTGCTACGTTGACCATGTCCTTCCCAGTGTCCTTAGCAGGAGTGATGGCCAGAGAGATAACTTTTGCACATGCCATGTTTTCGTGGCAAAAATTTTAGTTTCAAGTACCTTATGAGGGCGGTTACCTAGTTTTAAATTTTGTCACTTGTTGAGGGTGTACAAAATCCTATCTAGAGTCATACTCGTTGGATGTATTTTCTTTTCCGAAATGTACCCATAGGACACATAACCTTATTCCTGGTCTTTAATATTTCTCGGTTTTATACCAAGCAGCAGTGTTCGGAAGACCATGTTAGTGCTACATTGTGCACAGTGAGAAATGAACAAGTTTTTAAATTAAAGACAGCACTGTAATTTTAAGTTGTGATCCATTATTTTTACTTTTATTCTGGATGTGACTTGATACTCTACATTTGATTTAGAATGCTTTATGGACTTTATGGAATAAGAAAGCATGGTAAAATCTATTTGTTTCACCTCCTTATACAAATGTTTACAGATGTGGCTAATCTGCAAATACCTAACCAAATTTAGACACATTCAGAGAAGGTCGATTAAGTTCGTGTGAAGTCTGAATAATTATTGAAAGAAAGCTTAAATTGCCTTCAAATATACAACTGCTTGTAGGGCTTTGTATGATTGGAGTGAATAGATTTAAAAAATTGTAATTTGGATACCAGTTACAATGAGCGATTCTGAAAAGTTTGAAGGTGTTTGTTTATTCTTCCAAGTAATCACCTTAAAATGTTTCTGAGCAACTCATTTGTTGCTCAAACTTGGCACAAATTTCAACTACTTAAGTCGTAATGTGTACTATGTTTTTATTTTATTTTTATTTTTATTTTATTTTTTTTTGAGACGGAGTCTTGCTCTGTCACCCAGGCTGGAGTCCAGTGGCGCGATCTCGGCTCACTGCAACCTCTGCCTCCCGGATTCACGCCATTCTCCTGCTTCAGCCTCCCCAGCAGCTGGGACTACAGGCGCATGCCGCCATGCCTGGCTAATTTTTTTGTATTTTTAGTAGAGACAGGGTTTCACCGTGTTAGCCAGGATGGCCTCGATCTCCTGACCTCGTGATCCGCCCCTCGGCCTCCCAAAGTGCTGGGATTACAGGCGTGAGCCACCCTGCCCGACTGTGTACTATGTTTTTACTAATATTGTCCATAAATTTGGCAACAGGCAGGAGGAATTACAGTTTTAGAGTGAGATAAGGTGTGACCTGTTAGGAGCTTAGTTTACTGTAGGTTTATATACAATATAGCTTTTAAAAACTGCAGTAACAAAAGAGAGACTTCTTTCTTTTCTGTCTGTCTTCTTTCTTCTTGTCTTTTAAGGAAAAATGAAAAGGATACTCTTCCTTGTCAGTCTGGATTAGATGGTATATTTCGGAAATTAGCTAGATTTACTCTTCCAACAAAATGCTCAAAAGTATTGATATGGTAATACGTGGCTTTTATTTATGTTTTAAGCAGGGCTTTCTCTTTAAGGTGGCTATTACATTACTCATTAGTAACACAATAGTATAAGTTCCTTAAGAGATTTAATTATTAAATATAAATTTTATAGTAATATATTGAGTTCATATTATGAACATTAAAGCCTCCTTGAAACATTTTACCAAGACAGATGACTATGTAGAAACTGGGATACTAGCTTATAAAACTTGGATACAGGCTTGTAAAACTTAGGTTTGAGGGACAAATTAAAAAAGAGACAAGAGATTCTACATATTGAACAATCAGAGGAGAGGTTCTGCATATTACTGAATAATCAGAATATGCATATTTTGTAATTAAAACTGCTTGTAAAGGCTTAGGAATGGCCTTTCAACTAAATTAATGAGACACTTAATGTAAAATTAGAGGTATGGTAACTTTAATGCTAACATACACACACACACACACACATATATATATGCATCGGATTTTCCCTCTCGTCTAGGTTGAAAGCATAAGGAAACCTACCTCTACTGTGACTGCCTCCTTCACCTAGAAACCTTACAGATACAAAACTTTCATCACTAGCTCTGAGGCAAAGCTAAACTGTTATGAAACTAGATACTCTGCTGTAGCTATTATCGAGACTATAAGAGTGGCTGAAAAGAGGTGACATTACAGTGACAGTAGACTCATAGCCAATATTATAAGGGATGCGCTGGGCCACTAAAAAAGGATGCCTCAGCTCTGGATATTAAAGTTACTTTGGGAATTTGAGAAATCTGGAGGAATTCAGTGACCCAAAAAAGAAGACCGGTAAGAAAAGAAATGATTAAAACAAAGAATACACTTAATAATTCATTTACTTATCAAACGTGTGCCAGCAATGAGGAAGACTGCTTTACCTTTAGGGAATTTGCCATTTATTGGGAACGACAGAAACACGAAAAATTACAATTCAGATTAAATGCCATTAATTCACACACTTAACTATTAGGGCTAGGTCTGGAAATCCTGTGCTCTTGAGACTGGGTTCCTAAATCAGTTATTTTATTTCATTTTTAATTAATTAATTTATTTATTTAGAGATGGAGTCTTGCTCTTTCGCCTAGGCTGGAGTGCAGTGGTGCAATCTCGGCTTACTGCAGCCTCCCCCAACCCCAGGTTCAAGTGATCCTCCTGCCTCAGCCTCCCAAGTAGCTGGGATTACAGGTGCCTGCCACCATGCCCAGCTAATTTTTGTATTTTTAGTAGACATGGATTTTGCCATGTTGGCAAGGCTGGTCTTGAACTCCTGACCTCAGGTGATCCATCCGCCTTGGCCTTCCAAAGTGCTGGGATTACAGGTGTGAGCCACCACGCCTGGCCAAAATAATTATTTTAAATGAAACATTTTAGAACAATAAATTTTTTGTACAGGAACTTTTTGCTTTAGGGTAAGCAGAAATTCATTTATTTAAAGAGATAAATCTATCCGTTGTGACTTAGTAGTAGAAATGAAGTAGGCAAACAATTTTAATAAGGAAAAGATGATTAAAATATTAAACAGGAGGAAGTTAATTAAAGACATAGTAGCTGGCTCCATTTATTCCCCAGTCTTACAAATGATAGAAAAATATTTTAATGACAATACAAATGAAAATACCTGGAAATGTTATACTGAAATTAATTAAACACAATAAAGTGAATGGAATATAGTATTTTTGTTGAATTAGGAATTGCAGTTAATTATTAAACACCATCCAAGAGTGTTACCAAATCCTGTCACTTCTGCCAAAAGAGGGTGATTGAGAAGTGAAGGCACCAAAAATCACATTAAATGAGGAATTATTAATTCAATAAATACTTGAGCTACTATGTAGTAGGCAGTCCCTGTTCTCTGTGCTGGGGATACAGCAGTGAACAAAATAGACTAAAAGACAAAAAATGTTTCCTGCCTTCTTGGAGATTATATTCTATGGGAGGAGTCGGGCAAAAATCAAAATAAGTAAAATAGTGTGTTGGTCAGGACTGTTATGGAAAAAAAAAGAGGAAAGGGGAAGGGAGTTTTACATGAGTAGATTTCTTCTTGAAATTTGGTTAGATTTGTCCTGAATTGGTATAGGTCAAGAACAGGAATTTTAGACTTACTTCATTTTGCCCCCAACAAATTGTATGTTCTTGGGTAAATTGCTCACCATCTCTTAATTTTCACATTTATAAAATTAGTAGATCAAAACAATAGCTATTTTTTGTTACTACTGTCATTTAACAGACATGCTGCATACGTCATCTAATTTACTAATAACAAACTTATGAGGTAAGTAACGTTGTCCCCATTTGACACACGAGCAAACTGAGGTTTAGATTAGGCAACTCATTGGATTACATGCTCCTCTTAATGGCACAGAGGGTGTGTTCCAGGACATGGTGTTTGCCATTATCATTTGGTACTGCTGCTCACTGTGTTGGTCCTATGAGTTTCTTCAGTCTATGAATTTCAGGTCAGGGTGGTCGACGTCTTACAGAGATGCCTGTAATCCTGTCAGCATGAGATTGCATGGGACCTCTGCGGTTTGGTCGCGCATTTACCGCGACTGTCGCTGGGTCAGACGACCTGGCAGTAGAGGGTGAAGGATGGAGAAGGCAGAAGGCAGGGCACGGAGACTACTAGTCCCAGGATTCCACGGGCGCCTTCCGGCGGAAAGTGTTTGTCATATGGGCGGGGACCCTGGACGACATTCGGGCCGCGGCGGCCGCTGGGTGCAGCCGAGCGGTGTGGAGCAGAGAGAATACTCGAAGGGGCTCTCCTGATACTAACAGTTTTACGATTTAAAACTTCGCCAGAATTTGTAAGTAAACAAAATGACTATGCAGCTTTTCCATGTTTTAGTATTGAAACTGATATCTTGAATTTTTGAAAAGGACTTTCAGAAACGGTCCCTCCCCACCCCCACCTTCGTACCGCACAAATGGTATTTTTATTTTTATTGTTTTTGAGACAGGTACTTGCCCTGTCACCGAGGCTAGAGTACAGTGGCGTGATCATAGCTCACCACAGCCTCATACTTCTGGGCTCAAGGGATCCTCCCGCCTCAGCCTCCCAAGTAGCTGGAACTACAGGCCCGCACCACCATGCCCTACTAATTACTTTATTTTTTATTTTTGTAGCGACAGGGTCTCACTGTATTGCCCAGGTTGGTCTCGAACTCCTGGCTTCAAGCGATTCTCCCACCTCAGCCTCCCAAAGTGCTGGGATTACAGGCGTGAGCCACCACGCCTGGCCTCACTCAAACAGTAAACGAGGTAGGTTGGGGGTATATTTTTGTTTTGGGATAAAAAGAAACTGAATCTTATAAATATTAAATGGGTTAAGATGTGAGTAAATTTTTGGGTTTAGACTTTAAGGTGAGAAGCAGAATTATTTTAGGGTTCTAAATGTAAGTGGGAAATTTGCCTACTAGTGTAGGCGGCGATTACTCCATGCCCAACATGCCTAGGTTCTCGACATTCATAATCTTAATCCTGAAAAGATAATACTTAAAAAAAAAAATTGGTGCTAAAAAGGGCAAAGTTGAAGTTTTAGTAAGACCTCCTACCATTTTGCTTACATATTATATATGTACCATTCTCCCAATTGTATTTAATACCTGATGAAAAAGTTTGTGCCTTTTCCTTCTTTTAACAAATTTCATAGTACTCTCTACTTTATGAGTAATGCTTAATTATCAGACTTTATACTGTTACACAGATCCAGAAATGAGTTACATAGATTAAACATACTGGCTTTGTTTTACCTGTCTTTAGGTTTTAACACATTTTATTTTGGATCTGTATGAGAGATCCTTTCTTTGTTTTAAGCTGTGGCAGTTATCCATGTTTTTTGAGCTTTATTTTTTGAGCACAAGATGAGGATATAAAAGGCCAGTGGAAACATTTAATAAAAAAAGGAACTTCATGGTAGAGTAACTACAGATGTTTTTGGAAGAGTTTGTGTGGATTAGAATAGTTTGAAAAACTAACATTTGCTATGAAAACTGAGTGCCTGTCTTCAGTAATGTTTATTATGCTGAACGTGCAGTCCACAACTTGATTACCTGTTTTTCTGCTGGTTTGTTACGCAACCTTGCGTGACTCATTTAAGAACTATTTTATCTAGTTTCTTTCCTAATGTAGAGGTAATGCTAGCTTGAGAGCTTCAATAATTTATAAATAAATTAACTTCAGAATGTAGCTAATTATTTGAGGATTATTGGGTGTTTTAATAATGTATTGTATCTTGTATATAACTTATTTTTGCCTAAGAAGTAATTTCTGTATTCCATTCATTTCCATGGAACACAGAAGTCAAAATTCTATTCCAGGAAAGTCCACACTTCTTTGAAGTGCCACTTGAGTTTCCTGAAGGAATGTTTGCTTCAAAAAGCCTTGTCTGCTTTATCACTTTGAGGTTGTTCACTAAGTCAACTGTGAAGGCCCATAAACTTGGAGATTCGACAACTTCCAAAAAAATTTAAAGAATGAAGAATTGGCTGTTTTATTTACCATTTAGAATTTTGATTGTGTTAAAATTTCATTAATATTTCTACATCATATGAACTACTGGATTAAACTGTGTCCTACAAGAAGGAATTCATAGGGCGATCATATTATCATAAATTTTGCACAGAAATCAAGCACTTGGGAATAAGGAAGCGTGTCCCTAACATTGGTAATGAGCATAGACTGGAGTCATAGCTGGGTTTGAATTCCTATTTTGTCACTGTGTGGGCTGTTTTCCTCTTTACTAATATTTAAAGGAGCTGGCACATGATTTTTTTTTTTTGGTGCCATGGCTCTGGTATGAACTGTGCACATAATTTTGGTAATCGAAATTTCTGGGAAGAAAATTCACCTATAACTCCACTACCTCAACAAATCAAATTGTTTGATTTTTAGAGATTTTCCTTCAGCCCTTGACCATGAGTATCTATCATGTAAATGTAATGACATTTTTGGAAAAAGTCAAATTTTGAAACATTGGTGTCTTCTGGGGTTTTAATTATATAAATGAAGCTGTCTGGTTTTGCCTTTAATAGTTCAAATAATAATTATTTACGGTTTTTGAGGACTTCTTTTGTGCCCCTGTGGTTGCCAGTATTGCACATTATCTCATTTGATCTTCACACTGCCTCTTTCATCTAAGTACTATTATTCCATTTTGTAATTAAGAAAACCAAGGAAAAAATTAGCCAGGGGCTGGGTGCAGTGGCTCACGCCTATAGTCCCAGCACTTTGGGAGGCCAAGGTGGGTGGATCACTTGAGGTCAGGAGTTTGAGACCAACCTGGCCAACATGGTGAAACCCTGTCCCTACTAAAAATACAAAGAAATTAGCTGGGCATGGTGGCGGGCACCTGTAATCCCAGCTTCTCGGGAGGCTTGAGGCAGGAGAATCATTTGAACCTGGGAGGCGGAGGTTACAGTGAGCTGAGTTCGCGCCGTTGCACTCCAGCCTGGGCGACAGAGCGATACTCCATCTCAAAAACAAAACAAAAAACAAAGAAAACCAAGGGCATAGAGAGAGAGAGAGGAACACCAAGTCAGAAGCTGGAGCAGTCATTCAGGTCTAGGCAGTCTGACCTTAGAGGATAGTGCTATATTGGGTTCTATATTTGTAGATTTGCTTTATGGATGTTAGGTCATATTTGTAGATTGGACTTGATCCTGGAGGCTGACTTATAACTTTCTTTGTATAAAAGTAACAGTATTTACAGTTTTTTGTTTGTTTCTTTTTTGAGATAGGATCTCTCTCTCATCCAGGCTGGAGTGCAGTGGCACAATCACGGCTCACTGCATCCTTGACCTCGCAGTCTCAAGTGATCCTCCTACCTCAGCCTTCCAAGTAGCTGAGACTACAGGCACACACCACCGTACCTGACTAATTTTTGTATTTTTTGTATGAACAAGTCTCGATATGTTGCCTAGGCTGGTCTCTGAACCGTTGGGCTCAAGCAGTCCTCTCCTGCCTGAACCTCCTAAAGGGCTGGGATTATAGGCATGAGCCACCATACCTGACTACAGTATATTTTGAAGGTACTGTATAAAGGTACTTTATAACTATTTTTTCTTTTCTTTTTCTTTATCTTTTTTTTTTTTTTTTTTGAGACAAGGACTTGCTGTGTTGCCCAGGCTGGAGTATAGTGGCACTATCATGGCTTACTGCAAACTTGAACTCCTGAGCTCAAGCAATCCTCCCACCTCAGTCTCCCAAATAACTGAGACTGCAGGCACACACTGCCACACCCAGCTACTTTATAGTGAACACCAGAGTCATCTGGCAAATCTGTTAAAACATAACTTCCTGTAGGAGGCTCTCAGAGATTCTGGTCTAGTGGGTCTAGGTTGGGGCCTGAATTTGTACTTTTAGCAAGCTCCCAGGTAATGCTAATGATTCCCAGCTAGTGAGTTTAATATAGTAAGGAAACAAACACTTGTTGTCCATATTGTTGACTTGATAGTTATACCCCAGTAGCACTGAGCATTCAGATCTTGGTTTTTAAAGGAACTAGGACTTTTTAGAGAAGTGGCTGATTTAGTGCGGGAGCAGAGAAAATACAAGATGAGCCTGAAAAATCTTATGGTGCTTGAAAGTAAGGAAATGCTAGAAAAAGTTAGGGACCTTGTCGAAAGGACCCAAGAGCCAACTTGAAGGAGTTCCTGGTATCCAGGTTGGAACAATTTCAGCAATAAAATGAATAATGATAGTATTGGACTTTAACCCATAAAATAAAATGAGTTCATACTGATATTGCTGAGTGAATAAATAAGTAGGGGAGAAGGGACAACTCTAACAGAAGAATTCCATTTAATAAACATAGAAGGAAAGAAGGAAATACAAAACCACCATTAGGGAAACAGTACCATAGTAGTTGTTGCAGACAAAATCCAGTTAGAGGACAATCAGAATATTTACAAGTCTCAAAGTATCTCTCCCAGGATAATTATTAACTACAAAGAAAAAATAGTAATCTGACAGTGGAGGTACTATGTTAACAAAGTGATCAAGGTTAACATCACCAGTAATGAGACAAGGACATCATGAACCCAAAGAGGCAGTGAGAAGGACACAGCGGCATTTCTGTGACGTTTGTTATTCTTGCCAAAAATGCATAATCTTTTTATCTTTCTAATCATGATAAAATATTGTAAAAATCTAAACTGAGAAACATTCTACAAAATAACTGGCCAGGCCAGGTGCAGAGGCTCATGTCTGTAATCCCAGCATTTTGGGAAGCCAAGGCAAGAGGATCGCTTGAGCCTAGGAGTTCGAGACCAGCCTAGGCAACATAGCAAGACCACATGTCTATTTTTAAAAACAAAAAACACCAAACCCAAAATAACTGACCAGTATTCTTCAAAAGTGTCAAGGTCACAAAGACAAGAAAGGGTCACAAATGACAGGTAAAGACTGAGGAACTGTCATAGACTAGACACTAAGGAAAAACAACAACTAAAAGAAATCGTGAAATCTGAATATGGCCTCTAGTTAATTGAATTGTGCCAATGTTGATTTCTTGTTTTCGATAACTATGCTTTAATTATATAAGATGCTAGATGAAGGATATAATGGAACTGTGTGCTATTTTTGCAACTTTTCTGTAAGTCTAAAATTAGTTCAAAATAAAAAGTTTAATAAAAATATGTTGACTTGAAGTAGATACTAAAAGTGATCAGGGAAGTTGAACTAAACCTGGCAGTCAGTTGTGCCACCCACTGTCAGAAATCTTAGCAAACTCTTAGATCCTTCGTGCATAGCTTAATACCTCTACATGGTCAACCGAAACTAGAGCTACAAGTCAAAGGAGTTGGGAGGGAGTATGAAAAAGGGTAAGTAGGAAAGGAAGGCTTTCTGCACTCGGAGAATATCTGTAGAATTTGATCTGCGCCAGGCATTCAGTTCCTGTGTAAAAAACAATTCCCTAAGGAAGTAGAGTGCTTTTTGTTCCGAGGCTAGTACTTTTTCAAACTTCCTTTCAAAAATCTAGAATAAGTCACCAGTTAGTGAAAATACAGAGAAACGAAAAATTGTGAAAATAATAATGCTGGGATATTATGACAGTGGATATGGTACAGAGGAGTGGGCAAGACTTAGAAATTTAGTTTTAGACAATAAATAGCTAGCACAAGTTATAGAAATACCTAAGCTTGGCACCAGATCTGACTGTTGAAAGTTGTGTATTAGCCTTAAAGGTTTGGCTGCTGGTGTTTTGAAGTGAAATTGTAGACAGAATTTGGACCATGGGCTTTTGGAGCATTAGAGCAACATAGATAGAAATGTACCAGTAAGTTTCCAAACCAGTTGTTCTCCTTTATGGCCATCCCCCTCAAAAAGTATGGTAGCAATGCATACACACCTGTTTCGTTTGTCAGTTCCTGGGGCAAGAGAGAGGAGAACATTCTGCAGCTATTTTCTAACCTTGGGTCATATTTTTTATTTGGCTTCTCTGTTCTAAAGAGGGAACAGTGTGTGTACTAAATAGTACTGAAGATTGTCATCCATATGCCTTCTCTCAGTGATCTCAAGATTGCCAAATTAAAAGTAGTTTCTCACAAAACAAGTTGACTTTTTTCCAGGAGCATTTTATTTTCAACAAAAAATTATTTTAGATTATATGAATTCAAAAAGAAGAATGATTCCTTTTTTCATACTCCTTAATCTCTCATTATCTAAGGTAGTTGTGAAATAGGAAACTCTTAAGATTTCACTTTGTGTATGAAACTTATTGGAGAAACCATCTCATACAAAAAAAGTTATGATTATTGATTAGCCTTGACTGTAGTACCCCCTAGAAGAAAATATTTAAAATGGGAATTCAAGAGAGTTTAAAGCATTTATACTTTTTCTATGTGCCTATCTTGATTTTATGTATCATATGAGGAATTGGTTGAGGCTGAAGTCTAAGGGATAAATTGCCTGGAAAAGTCATTCCAATCCAGACTCAGTCTGAAACTTAATTATTATGCTACCACAAAAAAGAATAAGGGAATTTTTATTTATTGAAGGCAGATTTGAACTTACTAACATACATTCAGGAAATAGCAAAGAACAAGATAGACTATTTAGAGAAGTTAATTAAAAAGTTGCCATGGTTAGTTGATGTAAATTTCAGTGGATTAAATAGAACTACATTTTCTATTTTGGTGTGAAAGTACTATTTTCTTTTCTAAATTTTCTTTTAATAAAGTTTCAGGAAGGATCTTAAATTTATTTTAGTTTACATACACAAAACCCCTGATTTGTATTTTCTTTTGTATAGCATTTGTGCAGTAGAGAAGCTCCTCAAATTTTGTTTTTTTGCTCACTGTTTTTAGTGAAGGAGGTTTGAAAATACAAGCATCCCAGCTTTTGCTGTGGGCCTCCCTAAATTTCCTGTGATCTCTACAGGGGATCTTTTTATATCCCTCTAAGAGCCCTTAGCCTACAGGGGATCTTTTTATATCCCTCTAAGAGCCCTTAGCCTTCACCTAAATCACTGGTTCCAGTCTGGATTCCCTAGACATCTAGAAGTCCTGAATGATTGTTCTTTCTGTATCCATAGTACTTGGCATTGGGCCTAGCACATGGTGCGCTCCTCAAATAAGTGAAACAATTATGTTTAACAATCATAAAGTAATGGTAGTTCTCAAGGTATTTTTATTTAGCATTTCTAAAAACCTAATGATAGTCATATACTTACCTTAAATCAGCTGCTTTGGACTTAAGCTAATGAAGTTGAGAAAGGAAGCCAGTTTTAGGATATCCAGATCTTTCCAACTCTGTGTTATAGGGATATAAAGTATTTTGTCTAATTTAAAATAATGGAAGTTTTTAAACCAAGGCTAGTAGCATTAGTTTTTTGTTTTATTAGAACTTCTGTTTGGCAGATCTACATATCCGATTACTAAAAATGAGAAAACGAAATTATTACAAGACTGCAGATTGTTTGGACATCTTTCCAAAATGGAGGAGGAGGGGTGGGATTGGAAAAAAGTTACCTTTGATAGCAAAATGGTTAGGAACCATAGTGCCTAATGGTCCTGAATCATTTCAGATTCCTCTGGGAGTTTAAAAGGATGTACCATCTTTTTGGAAAAAAATGCACATGTGTATGTAAAAAAAATTTTTTTTTTTTTGGAAATGGAGTCTCACTCTGTCCCCCAGGCTGGAGTGCAGTGGCGCGATCTCGGCTCACTGCAAGCTCCGCCTCCTGGGTTCACGCCATTCTCCTGCCTCAGCCTCCTGAGTAGCTGGGACTACAGGCGCCCGCCACCACGGCTGGCTAATTTTTTTGTATTTTTAGTAGAGACAGGGTTTCACCATGTGTTAGCCAGGATGGTCTCCATCTCCTGACCTCGTGATCCACCTGCCTTGGCCTCCCAAAGTGCTGGGATTACAGGCGTAAACCACCGTGCCCAGCCGTAAAGATTTTTACATGTAATTTCAGAGGATTCAGGACTCCTGGAAGTTTATCCTGTTTTTTGGTGTGGAAGTGAAAAATTATGAGGGGTGATTTCTCCCACCGCCAATATTTATTCATAGTGGAAGAGTATCCTTTGGCTTTGTGAGCAGATTAAATGAGTTAATACGAATAAAGTGTTTAGAACAGAAAATAGCACTCCATAAGTGTTAGCTACTAAGTGTTATTATCTGACAGAGGGTTACTGTATACTGTTTAATATCCTGCCAAATAAAGTTTTCTGAGTTGTATATTGCTTGGAGGAACTGTGCCTTTTTCTAATTTGTACAAAGGCGTCATGTGAAATAGCAACTTCCCTACACAGAAATTCATGCCTTCAGAGAGTATGCTAAGATAAACCCTCTTTTGTACAACCATTAGGTAGGCTTCTTTTACCTTATTTCTATGAAGAGATGGTTGCTTAAAATTTTGTGAGGAAAACAAAGATCCATATCCTTCTATATTGCTCTTCTTTATCCCAATGTAAGTTACCTGCTTTGACTCTGAGCAGATTAACTGCTACTGGTCTTGTCCACAGTGTGAAAGTTTGGTTTTGCTTATTAACCTCTTTCTCTTTTAAACATTATAAAATATTGAATAGAGATGCTGTAAGCTATTAGGATTTATGATACAGTGGGTATTCTTGTACCTTCACCCAATTAAAGAAAACAAAATTACAATTATCTTTGAAATTCTTTGAATGCCCTCCATCCCCCACCCTTCCCTCTCCCATCAGAGGTAATAATTATCCTCAGGTTTGGACTTAATACTTCTTTTTTTTTTTTAAAGCTTTATTGCAGCCGGGCACGGTGGCTTACACCTGTAATCCCAGCACTTTGGGAGGCTGAGGCGGGCGGATCACCTGAGGTTGGGAGTTCGAGACCAGCCTGACCAACATGGAGAAACCCCGTTTCTACTAAAAATACACAACTGGGCTGGGGTGGTGGCTCATGCCTATAATACCAGCACTTTGGGAGGCTGAGGCAGGCAGTTAACCTGAGGTTGGGAGTTCAAGACCAACATGGAGAAACCCCGTCTCTCCTAAAAATATAAAAGTAGCCGGGCATGGTGGTGCATACCTGTAATCCCAGCTACTCGGGAGGTTGAGGCAAGAGAATCACTTGAACTCAGGAGGCGGAGGTTGCAGTGAGCCAAGATTGCACCATTGCCCTCCAGGCTGAGCAACAAGAGTGAAACTCCGTCTCAAAAAAAATCCCTAAACAACACATTAATTTTATATCCTTTTGAAACTTTATGTAAGTGGAAAGTTTATATAAGAATGTGTGCATGTGTTTATTTTTTTCCTTGTGCTACTTGCATTTTTTTTTTAAGCTCAACATTCTTGAGTTTCATCTGTGTTTAGAATGACAGTATCCTGTTGTACAGCAATACCTTAATTTATTCATTCTCCTGTTCGTGGCCATTGTGGCTGTTATTTTGCTATTACACAGTGCTACCATGAATATTTTTATTCATGTTTTTAAATGTACAGGTGCAGTTTCTCTAGGGTATGTGCCTAAGAGTGCAACTGCTGAGTTATAGGAAATGCACATCTTCAGTTTTACTAGGTAATGCCAATTCCAAAAGTGATTGTACAGATTTATAGTCTTGTCATTAGACTATAAGAATTCAAGTTACATTTTATTTTTGTCATTTATTCATTCCGGAAATATTTATTGGACACTATAGCAGTAAATAGAAAGGTTAAATGTCCTGCTTTCAGGGAGTTTATATTTTAGTGGAGAAAAATAGCCAAAATAAATAATATAGCAAAATGGTACCTGTTTTATGTGAAAAAAATAAAGCAAGCCTAGTAGTACTTGTTATTGCATTGCTGATAGAGCCATATGGGGGGATTTGAGGCTAAGGGGATGGGATATAACCAAGAAGTCCTGTGTTTCAGGTGGTGATTGACATGAACAGAGATATAGGTATGAGATTGGTCCTGATGCTTTCAAGCAGATAATTGAAGCTGTATTGAAGCTGTGAGTGTTGGGGTGGGGATGGGGGTTAGGAATCTTGCCAGGAGCATTTTCCCAGGCCCCTCTCTTCACTCCTCATCCAGTAGCTCTAAGGCTAAAGAATGAGTGAGGAAGCTGGTAATGGGTGGTATTATTTTGAGCATTTGGAGTTCTGGGGCCCCCTGTTGGCTCTTGCCTACAGAGGTTTAAAGGACCAGGAGAGGAGGGAAGACTTGTCTGAAACATATGGAATGGTGGAGTTCTCTTGATGCAGGAATACTTGGAATTCTAGTGCTTGTTTGATTCTTGAAGTAAAACTGAAGGTTGGGGAATGGATGGAATTATTCTGAGCACTTGGAGCTTTAGGGCTTTCTCTTGACTCCTACCAATAGAGTCCTCTGGGAGGAGTGGTTTTTGCTATAGTATGTGGAACCCCCTTTGTCAGTTTTTGTAGTGTGGTAGATGTGAAATAGTATCTTGCTGACACTACAATAGTATCTTGTTGCATTTACTTGATTTCACTCTAAAAATGTAAAATCTGATCAATTAAATGTCAGACTTTTAATTTTTTATCTTTTGTGTTTATCCACCATTGTGGGAGTTTTATTCGTCATCTCTCTGTACCATGACTAGAGACCCAAGATTTAATTCAGTAGCTGAAGCTTTCACTGGTAGCTCTTATCAGCAGACCCTCAGGGAAATCTATTATGCCCTGTGCTATCAGCACCAAGTATCTAGTCATTGAGTCGGAAACCAAGCCTTTTGTCCACTCTGCCTGAGGAACTGAATTAGTAGCCCTCACCCGTACATTGTTACCTAACCTCAGAAAACACATCAGTATGTCTACTTGACTCTATTTCACCCGCTCTGGGACTTCCATCAAAATATGGGCCCCATGTTGTCGTAGCACTATCAGAGCCTCTTCATTCGCCTTTTAAATTTACCATTTTAAAATCTGAGAATCACAGCTATTACTTCTGTAAGGAAAGTGCTTTGGCTTACCACAACTAAGGCTATAATTCCTTCTATTTTTCAGGCCAGATCTTTATATTTTAACTCATGCCCTCCCCAGTGTCTCTTATTACTCTCATAGGATCAAGTCTCAGAATTTACAAAAAGAACATTGGAGAAAGGCATGGTATATATAGTACTCTGATTCTGTGATACTCTCTAGGTGGCCTTCTAGTTGCTCCATACATCCTACTGTCCCACCTTATTTACATGCTACATCCAGTGTCATGAAGGAATGCAAAGATGATGATAACATCTGCAAATTCCAACTTATTTACTATGCATTTTCCAAGAATAGCTCAGGACTATTGCTCAGGGCTGTGCCTTACTTGCCTTCTCAGAATGACACTGTGTATAAACCAATAAAACTAGGTGGTGGGCACCCGGGCACGGTGGCTCACTCCTGTAATCCCGGCACTTTGGGAAACCAAGGTGGGCGGATCACCTGAGGTCGGGAGTTCGAGACCAGCCTGACCAACATGGAGAAACCCCGTCTCTACTAAAAATACAAAATTAGCCGGGCATGGTGGCACATACCTGTAATACTTGGGAGGCTGAAGCAGGAGAATCGCTTGAACCCAGGAGGCGGAGATTGCGGTAAGCCAAGATTGTGCCATTGCACTCCAGCCTGGGCAACAAGAATGAAACTCTGTCTCAAAAAGAAAAAAAAACAAACAAGAATAACAAACAACTAGATGGTGAGCAATGAGACTTGCCCCTCTTGATTTTTGACTTTTTTTTTAGCCTTCAAAAGGATTTCATCCAACTTTCTATGGTTAGCTTTTAAGAATATTATCTAAAAACTGTGTAAGCTTTTTTTTTTTTTTTTGGATGGATTGAAACCTATTATGGAAAGGCTGTCATCATTAATGTTATCCCATACGTTATGGGGATACCATATGTGGCACCCATTTCACAGAAGAGATGTACAAGAGATCGCTAAGTTTTACCAGGTTAGACGTGATTATACAGACCTTATTATTCCCAAGGCACACATGGAGTAAAGAAGAAATATAGTCCTAAGAAATTAAGCTAGTTCTAGTATAAATGATCCAGAATTCTTCCTAGTGCCAACATATCAGTTGGTTTGAACCCACGTTAAATAGTCATGGGAAAACCCATGAGACATTTCTTATCTGCCTTAACTAACCTGAATAATTTCCAAATGCATGTTTCTAATAATAATGTGAACAACTGCAAAACCCATGAGTCGTCTGAAGTTTTATCATTTACAGGTATGTGACGCATTCCCAGACTCTTCAGCCAACTGAGCATCAGCTTCTTCACAGCAACTGGGTCCTGATTAATGTCCTCCCAAGACAGACTTCATTGGATCCACGATCAAGAGGACTCTGCCAGGTTTTTCTGACCCCTCTACATTGCTATAAAGTGCCAAGGCCTTAAGACTTGGGTACGTGTGTTACAACGGCAAGAGTGCCAGCGCCAACAAAAGACCCATTGGACCTGTCAGCTCCTCTGTTTCACCAAGCAGACACAATAACCTTACCAACAAAGCAGAGTAAGCCAAGTGCCTCTGTGTGACACCACCAGCAGCTGATAACGCATAAGAAAAATATAACTAATTTAGACTAGAGCCCTATCTCTTCTTGAGAAGCTGGGATTTGAAGGAGCTATCCTGAGATCTGTACTGCTAGTAAGTGACTGATAACATTATAAACTGGATCGGTCCCTGAGTTCAGAGACTGAGTTGCAATTGAGTGAAAAATAGACAACGAAATCTTGAAGAATTGCACGGAGGTGCAAGCCAAGTTTATTTGGCTCTCCAAATAATATTGGTTGAACTAAGAAATTGGTAAACGAAACCTGTAATAGGACTGGTGTTTGGGCGTCTCTCTCTGTCATTGTTGTCTCTTGCTGTCACATTGCTGTCTGTGTTGTCTTTCTAGGTCCAGATGTTTTCAGATAATTCACATTGCCCTGATTGTGGACAACAGTGGTTCCCTAGTTTAGAACTAGGCCACTGGTTGTACCAAACTGAACTTGTTGAAAATGAATGTTACCAGGTATTCTTAGACCGTATTAACAGAGCTGATTATTGTCCTGAGTGTTATCCTGATAATCCTGCTAATAGAAGCCTTGTTCTTCCTTGGTCTTTCCCACTTGAGTGGGCTCCCCAGAATCTCACCAGATGGACCTTTGAGAAAGCTTGCCATCCATTTCTTCTGGGTCCTCCACTGGTTAGAAAAAGAATACATGACTCTCGAGTAGCTGGTTTTAACCCTGCATTACAGTTAATCTTGACCAGAACAGATAAAACCTTAAACAAAAAACTGGGCCAAAACAAATAGCTTCTATAATAGTCAAAATTGTCAAGTCTAGAGGCTTTTGTGTAGGTAGCCCAAGGAAGATGGAAAAATAATTCATTTCTAAGTCTGACCCAGATTGTCACTACTTTGGGAACTGCTTAAATTGTTGGATCTGCTTCCGTGGCCTATACATATTTTATTCACATGAATTTAGTTAGTATTCCAGCCAGACTGTTCATCTAGACTGAGGCTAATCCGTATTTCCTATAAACTGTTTTGGAACTAACTTACCACTCCTAAAAAAATTTCTGCAACCTAATGAGTGTCATATGACAAAGTAGTCCTAGAGGGGAAGTCCTATACTGTGTGCTTCATAGTGGTATTTCTAATGATAACTTTTGTGGGAAAGCAGCCTCGTTATAGCTGGATCCTAGATTAGTCCAGTGAATTTTAATAAGAAATTACACTGTTGTAAACTCACCTCTTATGCATTGGTCAGTGATGAGATATATATATAAATAGATAGATAGATAAAATTTGTTCTTATATAGCCATTTATTCATCATTGGCCCTGTTTGGCCCATCCTCAGTGTGGCTGTGAGATTATTGATAACTGGTCACTGTCAGATAAATCACATTCTATTAGGAAACACCTACATAGGTTATGCAGAAACATGCAGAAATGCCACCTGTCCATACTTACGTGGCTTTACATAAACAAAAGACTGTCTTGTCTTTGTGGTGACTGAATTTACAACGTCCTCCCCTGGAAATGGAAAAGTACCTATCAGGAGATGTATGACAAAAGAAATTATCAAGCCTGACTTCATATATATTATGAACAGTCTAGAGGAAGCATCTTTCTTAGAACTAAGGAGGTCTGCTGAACATTGGCCACATTCTGGACTTTCATGAAAATCATGGACCCAGAGTTGGGGTTAAGCCACTTAGAAAAAGCTGTTGAAAACATCTCAAAGGCCACTGAACAATTTTTAAATTACACTTAACATGCCAGGTATCTAGGTATCTAGTGCTTTTAGCAATATTATCAATATTATCAAGGTCCCAGCTTCTTTGTGTCCTTCCCCCTTGCGATCCTCTTTTTTTTTTTTTTTTTTTTTTTGCTTTTTAAAAAATAGTGACAGAGTCTTGCTGTATGACCCAGGCTGGTCTCCAACTCCTAGGCTCAAGCCATCCTCCCACCTTGGTCTCCCAAGGTGCTGGGATTACAGGCGTGAGCCACCCTACCCGGCCTAGGATCCATGTTTGCTTTTTATCGTTAGGTTTTTTTTTCTCAATGAGTACAATATGACTTCTTGTTGTAACAGACATTTTAATCCCTAGGAAAGGCTGGAAGTAGAGAGCAAAAGGCTTTCTTTCAAGTCAGTCTTTTATTTGGGAATCAAGTCTTTCCCAAAAATCCCTAGCAAATTTCTTCTTACATCTCATTAGAAAGTACCAGTTTACAAGGGAGCCTGGGAAACCTTGGCAAAGGGGAATAGGGTTAGCATTGCCTGGGTAGGCCACATTGCCTCCATTGAAGAAATCAGGGCTTTTTTTTTTTTTTTTTTTGAGACAGAGTCTCACTCTGTCGCCCAGGCTGGAGTGCAGTGGCAGTCTTGGTTCACTGCAACCTCTGCCTTCCGGGTTCAAGCAATTCTCCTGCCTCAGCCTCCCGAGTAGCTGGGACTACAGGTGTGCGCCACCACACTTGGCTAATTTTTGTATTTTTAGTAGAGATGGGGTTTCACCATTGTTGGCCAGGATGGTCTTGATCTCTTGATCTCATGATCCACCCGCCTTGGCCTCCCAAAGTGCTGGAATTACAGGCATGAGCCACCGTGCCCAGCCTTTTTTTTTTTTTTTTTTGATGGAGTCTCGCTCTCTTGCCCAGGATGGAGTGTAGTGGCACGATCTCGGCTTACTGTAACCTCCACCTCCTAGGTTCAAGCAGTTCTCCTGCCTCAGCCTCCCGAGTAGTGGGGATTACATGTGCCCGCCACCATGCCTGGCTAATTTTTGTGTTTTTAGTAGAGACGGGGTTTCACCGTGTTGGCCAGGCTGGTCTTGAACTCCTGACCTCAGATGATCCACCTGCCCTGACCTCCGACAGTGCTGGGATTACAGGCATAGCCACCGTGCCTGACCAGGGCTCTTTTAGCAAGGAAAACGTGAGGAATGAATGGCTGTTGGTGTGCAACAAATCATACTTGCTACATGTTGTGAAACCTTAAGTTATTTGTTAGTCTGTATGAAGAATGTACCCCAGAGATGCACCCTGTATCTGCCTTATGTCTCTTACAATGGAGGTTCTCTCCTGTTATATTGCTGAATAAACTATGTGAACTGCTAAATTGACTGAAGACTAGTTAGTTTATCACTAACTCTTTAATGAAGAATTTCACTATCCTACAACTCCTCCTAAAAAGTGAAAATTTACTTTGAGAGAGTGCTTTCGAGAATAGTATTATGATCAGTATTATTGCCCCTAAATTTTTTAATTATTAGAGAATGCTTATGTTACAAGGACATATACTAAGAAACATTCTACAAATGTGAAAATTTAAATATCAGCAAAATAGAGAAAAGGTTTTTGTTTTTGTTTTAGTCAATATCTCCATTAAATAGTAAGATCAGATTAAAAGGATTTATATCATTGATTTCTCAAATCAATACCTAAGCAGTACCTGTGAGAGCTTATTTAAAAATGGAGACTTCTTGGTCTGCTTTAGAAATTTTGATTCCTCAGGTTGCTTGTAGGGCCCAGGAATCTGCATATTATAAATAACACCTCATGCCGGGTGCCGTGGCATGTACCTGTTATCACGGCTACTTCAGAGGTTGAGGCAGCAGGATCACTTGAGCCCAGGAGTTCAAGACCAGCCTGGGCAAGATAGTCAGACCACTGTCTCTTTCAAAAAAAAAAAACAACATAAAAGATATAAATAGTACCTTTGGAGATTCTGATGCAGGTGCTCTCTAGACCACACTTTGAGAAATGCTGCAGTAATACGTCCGTAGTGTTTACTTATCTGGCTTAAAAGGATGGGAGCAGAATACTCATAGTACTGCAAGATAGTACCATTTATTTGGTAATACTGGCTATGTAAAAAGAGATTTCATGTCAGACTGAAGATCACTGTTAATAATTTAGGTCATAACTCAGCCACATTTTTCTCATTAATTAAACTAATCAGGAATGTTTCAGTCTTCTTCACAAACAGTTTTGTTCGGTGTCATTATAAACTATGTGAATATATGGGCAAGAAAAATGAATCAAAATATTAATTTTAATATTAAGAGGGTTACTTTGCCTTCAAACATCACATACCTGTTATATGATAAGCTGTCAGAAATCAACATCATGTAGTAGAGCTCATAAAATTGAGCAAAGGAGAAAATTGAGGAAGCCTTTGAACAAAGCTTTTCACCTTAGGTCTTTCTAGTATGTCTTCATATGGCTTAAAATATTGCAGGTTATTCTAGAATACTCCATAGTTGATATGAATAATGAATTTTATTAAAATATAAATGCTATGTTGGTAAAATTAATTGTAATGACAAATGATCTGGAGGGTTATCCAGTGTTTTAAATAGTGTGAGCTACACTCGTCTCTATTTTTATAGTGTGGAAGAGTTGGTAATATTGCTTATATGTTATGGTAGCATTTCTAAAATGATCATTATAACTACTTCCTGTTATTTTATGGCAGACCAGTGAGTGAAAAGGTTAATGGAAACATGCAAGGGCAGACCGGAAAGAAAATACATCCACCAAAGAGGTGGCTGTTGGGGGATGTGAGTGAGTGAGGTAAGATTCATCTCTGAGTTACAGGTGAAGGAAGCCCAGGCAAACAGGAAGGCAGAAATGAGTCCATGGCATCCAAAGAATATGTGGCAGTCCACATGTCATAGCTGTCTATAAAAGTGAGATGAGCTGCAGCCCTTTCATCTCTCCAGTCTCCCTGGCAACCCTGAGTCTCCATGGAATTTTGGGGACACAGCTTGAAAATTGCTTTTTATAGAGGCAAAATAATGGCCTTGCAGCCAGCTGGGTTTGTATTCTAATTCTGATACTATTAAATGACCTTAGGCATTTTAACCTCTCTGTATCTAGTTTCTTCATCTGTGAAAAAGGTTGTGTAATAATACCTACCTCATACTGTTGTGAGGTTTAAGTGCAATAACATATACCAAACATATGGCACATACTAAATCTTTAGGATGAGGAAAGATGTAGGGCAAGAAAGCAAAAGCAGAAGTTAGAACTGGGGAATAAGGTAGAGTCTTACTTGTTTTGTTTTTTTGAGATAGAGTCTCGTTCTGTCACCTAGGCTGGAGTGCAGTGGCGCCATCATGGCTCACTGCAGCCTTGACCTTCTGGGCTCAAGTGATCCTCCCACTTCAGCCCCCTAAGTAGCTGTGACTACAGGCTTGCACCACCACGCCCAGCTAATTTTTTTATTTTTGTAGAGATGGAGTATCGCCATGTTGCCCAAGCTGGTCTTGAGCTCCTGGCCTCAAGCGATCCACTCACCTGGGCCTCCCAAAGTGCTGGGATTATAGGTATGAGCCGCCGTGTCCACCGAGTCTTAGTTTTAGAACTAAGCCAATTGTTTGAACTGATGGCTGAATTATTATAAACTTATTGGCTGGTGGCTCACTGTAATTCCAGCACTTTGGGAGGCTGAGGCAGGAGGATGGCTTGAGCCCAGGAGTTCAAAACAAGCCTGAGCAACATAGTGAGACCCCCAACTCTACAAAAAAGTTTTAAAAAGAAAAAAATTAGCTGGATGTGGTGGTATGTGCCTGTAGTCCCAGCTACTCAGGAGGCTGAGGTGGGAGGATCACTTGAGCCTCAGTGAGCTATGAGCTTGAGGCTGCAGTGAGCTATGATGGTACTACTGCCCTCCAGCCTGGGCAACAGAGTGAGGCCCTTTATCTAAAAACAAAAACAAAAAACTTCTTAAATCTCTCCTGATGAAGGACAAGATTGGTTTGGGGATGAGGTTGAGCCTGTAGTATAAGTCAAATGGTCTTAGGTGTAAAGATTAAAAGGCCTGGAGGGATGGATGACCCAAGGCAGATTTTTGTCACAATGTTTAGGCCCATTTTATAATCTTAATTATGGTAGATATAATTGCTGTATGACTTTTATCACCTGAGACTTTCCACAACACTGAAATAAACAAATTCCTGAAGTAGTAGGTCCCTGAAAAGGAAAAAGAAAAGAAATAGAGAAAAGTTGAAGGATATGTACAAATTCACTCAGGTCATATGTGCTGGAGTCACAATTCAAACCTAGACTTAAGTTTTCCAGAGTCAGGGTGCTTGTGGTATGCTTAATACAAGCTTTTAAAAGTGTCATGGTTAGGTCCCACAGCTAGACTACCTGAGTTCAAATCCTAACTGCCCTCAGTAGTCACGTGTTCTTGGGTAACGTTCTTAACTTTTCTGTATCTCAGTTTCCTCATCTCTAAAATAGTAGGAATGTTAATAGTCTACACCTCATAAGATTGTTCTGAAGATTAAACGAGTTAATAAAGTGCTGTGAATGATGCCTGGCACAAAGAAGGCACTCAATAAATAGTAGTTCTTATAGTTGTTGTATATGCTTCATATGTTACTCGTTTTCATAGCAGGATTGTAACTACTTGTTTCAGGGCCAAGATACCAGTTTCTTTTTATCCCTAGAGCCTAAAATGGCATCATTCACTAAAATAAAATTGTGTTTAAAAATAAAGATATATACTTAATTCTACCCCAACTGTCATACATTTGTCATGATGGCATTTATATCTAAACTACCATCCTGGAATGGCTGATTCTTTTGTGCTCTTCTTGGCTGCTAAACTTCTAATTTCCTTCTCCATTTAAAAAATGGTCTTAGTACTTTCTGATACCTACCCTGCCTCCCCTCCCCAGGTTTTCCCCAGGTCACCATCCCTTCCCCTCTTTTTCACTGGTCACCATGGCAATGCTAGCAATTTGCAGGATGGAGTGGAGGATGGGTAAGGTCCTTTTGCTCTCCCAGCTCTGATTTTGTTCTCACAGGCAGCTTTTCCGTGTCCTGTCTCTTCTCAGCTGGTTGTGACAAAATGTCTAGGAGGCTATGGTGGAAGCGTACTCCGTAATGTAAGGTCATTGCATGTAGGCTGAAAGAGTTTCCATTACAGGTCTTTCCTTTTGATACTTAATTTTTTTTTACAGAGACTGATTTATTTTATTACTCATTTAAAAAGGCAGTAACTACATCAAACATACAGAAAAGTGCAGAGAATAATATAGTAAGACTTTTGCCCAGATCTAAAATATATGAACATTTTATCCTATTTACCTCAGATGTTTTTATTTTTTTAAGGAAACTTTATGTGTACAGTTGACACCCTCTCTTATTCCTTGCAGAAGCAAGCACTAAATGGAAGTTGATATGTATCCTTTCCATTTATGTATTTATGTTTTGTTATAAATTTATATATGTTAATAATGCTGTACATTATTCTCTGTACATGTACATGCTGTAACATATCACTCTGTAGTGACAAAAAATGGAATACTTTCAAACCTTCATTAGTATCAAATATATATACATACACAAACATATATATGTATGTACATATATTTATTTTGTTTGTTTTTTTCCCCCGAGACAGGGTCACTCAGGCTGGATTGCAGTGGTGTGATCTTAGCTCCCTGCAGCCTTGAACTCCTGGGCTCAAGGGATCGTCCTCCTTAGCCTCCTGAGTAGCTGGGATTACAGGCGTGTGACACCATGCCTGGCTAATTTTTAAATTTTTTTTGTAGAGACATCATCTCATTATGTTGCCCAGGCTGATCTTGAACTTCTGGACTCAAGCAATCCTCCTGCCTTGGCCTCTCGAAGTGTTGTGAAGGTTAAATGAGTTAATACATAAAGTGATTTGAATGCTGCCTGACACAAAGAAAGCACTCAATAAATAGTAACTTTTATAGTTGTGTATGCTTTATATGTTACTACTTGTTTTCATAGCAGAATTGTAACATCCTGGCTTACATGCATGAGCCATCATACCTGGCCCAAATTTATAAACATGTAATATGTATTGAATTGTAGTTAGCATTATAGCACTTAATATTGTATGTTGGAATCTTCTAAACTTGGTTATGTAAAAAGTCATTTGGTATACCACACAATGTCACCTACCAGGTAGTCAAAGCATTTACCATTTTACGGTGAGATGAAGTAGAAAGGATACATCTTAGAAAACAGAGCACAAGGCAGCCACATTTACAGAGGAAGCAGTTGAGGCAAATCTGTGTCCCTCTTAGAAAAGTCCCAGGAAATAGAAATTAAGCAAGGCATCCCTCAGCCGGCCGTCTAGTAGGTTCTCCATAAATGGAGAATAAAACCTTACAGCCTTCACCTGTTACAAGCCTTGATGGAGACAACTAAAGCAAAATGATACAAGTTTTGCTGCAGATTTCAGCGTCACAAGGAAGTGGAAATGACTGTCAGCAATGAGGCTACATTTTATTTAAGTAGAAATATAAATCATTATAACCGCCATGTATAGAGCACTGAACACCAACATTTTGTAATTGAACTTGCAAGGGATTCACTCAGAGTGAATGTCTTTTGTTGCCATGTGAAGCACACAGGTCTCATCAGTTCCTTGTAGAAGATACTATCAAAAGCATCTATTTTGGGGCATGCTTATGGAGTGGTTTTCCCTACAGCTGTAGAAAGTCTCCAGCTACTGCATTTTCCTTCAGGATGAGGCTCTGCCTCACTTCCATTATGCAGTCCAGAGGTTCCTAATGAACACATACCCTGATAGGGATCAGACACTGTTCAAAACATTGACCTGCCTGGCTGGGCGCAGTGGCTCACGCCTGTAATACCCACCACTTTGTGAGGCTGAGGCAGGCAGATCACTTGAGGCCAGGAGTTTGAGACCAACCTGGGCAACATGGTGAGACGCTGTGTGTACTAAAAATACAAAAATTAGCTGGGCATGGTGGTGCGCAGCTGTAGTCCCAGCTACGAAGGCTGAGGCACGAGAATCGCTTGAACCTGGAAGTTGGAGGTTGCGGTGAGCCAAGATTACACCACTTCACTCCAGCCTATGCAAAGAGTGAGATTCTATCTTGGTGGGGAAAAAAAAGATTGACCTGCCTCTGAAACAGTGGCCTCCAGATCTCTCAGATACCCTGCCATGTGACCTTTTCTGAGGATTTGTCAAGAACTTCCTTGTTTGTCCCACTTCTTGTACTGTAAGGGAAATGCCATTTCAACTATGAACAGTGATGATATGTTACAAAAGGTCTGAATGAAGTGGGCTGTAGGATCTGTGTGTGCTTTGTGACAGGAAAGGTGTATGTCAAGCATTTGTAAGATAATAGAAATATCTGTGATGGCACCTTTGCAGATTCTTTTGGACTGCAACCTAGTAACCAAGTAATACATTTTTGAAAACCTTCAGTTCTGTTTGTTTGCAATAAGGTTTATTGAGGATAATCTATGTCACATACAATTAATGTACAGATTTTAAGTTTGATAACAAATGGAACCACCACCTCAGTAAAGATATTAAACATTTTTTTTTTCTTTTTTGAGACGGAGTTTTGCTCTGTCGCCCAGGCTGGAGTGCAGTGGTGTGATCTTGCCTCACTGCAACCTCTGCCTCCCGGGCTCAAGTGATCCTCCCACCTCAGCAGCTGGGACTACAGGTATGCACCACCACGCCTGGCTAGTTTTTGTATTTTTTTTTTGTAGAGATGAGGTTTCACCATGTTGTCCAGGCTGGTCTTAAACTCCTAAGCTCAACCGATCTGTCTGCCTTGGCCTCTGAAAGTGCTGGTATTACAGGTGTGAGCCACTGTGCCTGGTCAGCAGTACTTCACTGCTATAATTTTACAACTTTTAAAGATAACCTAATTTATTTTAATTGCTATGCATAATATTACATTGTAAGAATATGACAATTTTTTAAACCCACTTTCTTATTAATGAACATTTAGATTTTCTAATTTTTTCCTCATTTTAAACAATACAGCAATGGACATTTTGGGGCGTATTAATGAGATTCTGTATTATACGTCTAAAAATGGAGTTGCTGATTTGTAGAGTGTGTGCCTTAATTTTCCTTGCCATATTTCTCTCTAAAGTTGTAGTAACAGGTTTACTTCATTGCCATTAGGGGTTTAAGAGCTCTCTGTATCTCTAAATCCTCATCAACATTTGATATAGCCTGACTTTTTACCAGTCTGCTGGTGTGAAATGTTATCTCACCATTAATTTATTTTTTGTATTTCTTTGACTTTTTTCATATTCATTAGGTTTTCATATTTCCTCTTTGTTGAACTGCTTATTCATCCCTTTACCCACTTTTCATAGCATTATTTGTCTTTTACTGATTTGTGGAATTCTTTATGTGTTCTCAATATTAATTCCTTACTGGTTTTATGTGTTGCAGATGTTTTTCTAGTCAGAGACTTACCTTTTAATTTTGATATCTTGTGTAGAAATTAAAATTTTTTAATGGGGTCACATTTGTCAAATTTTCCTTTCTGGTTTGTGTATTGTATATCTTATTTAAGAAACCCTTGCAGTTATAAAGATATTTGACATTCTCAAAGTTTAAAAGTTTTGCTGTTTACATTTAGGTCTTTAATCTGGAGTTGATTTTTATATGAATAGGAGACAGAAATCTAATTTTTCCCCCTATTTGAATAGTCAGTTGTCCCCAAACTATTTATTCACTAATTCATTATTTCCCTTTTGTGAACTGGCCAATTTCCTTATGTATGTATGCATATATTTCTTGACTCTCTATTCTGTATACTGTTTGTCTATTCGTGTGCTAGTGTTCCATTGCTTTTATTACTTTAAGTTTTTTGTTTGTTTGTTTGTTTTTGACAGAGTCTTGCTGTGTCACCCAGGCTGGAATACAGTGGTGCAATCTGGGCTCACTGCAACCCTGTCTCCCGGGTTCAAACGATTCTCTTGCCTCAGCCTCCTGAGTAGCTGGGATTACAGGCATGCGCCACCGTGCCCGGCTAATTTTTGTATTTTTAGTAGAGATGGGGTTTCACCATGTTGGTCAGGCTGGTCTCGAACTCCTGACCCTTGGGTGATCTGCCTGCCTCAGCCTCCCAAAGTGCAGGGATTACAGGCATGAGCCACCGTGCCCAGCCTATTTTTAAGTTTAAAGAAGGTTTGATATCTGGTAAAGATTGCCCCCCTTCTTCTTTAGAATTATGCTGACTCTTCTTGATCCTTTGCTGCTCTTTGTGAATTTTAGGACCCACTTTTCCATTTCACTAGAAACCAACAATAATCAAAAAACTTGAGATTTTGTTTCAAATTGCATTAAATTTGTAGATTAATTTGGAGAAAATTGGCATCAATGGTTTTGAGTCTTATTTGTCTATGCATGATATATTTTTTTTCTGTTTACTTATCTCTTTTTTATAGACTTCAATAAAGGTCTATATTTTTATCCCTAAAGTTGTGTTTTAAAGAAACAGCTTTATTGAGGTATAATTTACATACCATAAAATTCACCACTGTCTAAAGATCTTACATATCTCTTGTTGGATTTATTACTAGGTATCTTTTAGTTTTTATTCTAAGTTCCTTATGGTTATTGTGAGTAGCATCATTCCTTTTGAAAATTTTTGTTATTGGTACATAGGAAACTTTTAGCCTATTTTCTTGGTTTTGGCTGGCAGGAAAAATTTTTTTAACAAAACTTAAAAAGGACTGGGGACTTTTTATTTTCTGTCATGAGCTAGGATAGGAGAGAAAACTTCATTCCAACATATGATGGCTTGAAAGCTCAATCCCAGGAGCTTGAAGAAGATAAAAGAGGTGACAAGGAACCCTCCGAACACTTCGCTAAGTGTTCACAGTGGCAGAAAGAAGGGTCTGTCCCTAACTCTTCTCTTCCCTTCCAATTTATCTATGGCATCACTCTTTATTTATACATTCATTTATTTTTTCATAAGCTTTTAAGTTAAAATATGGAGTTCTTACTATACACTAGGCACCGTGTAGGCATTGGGGATCAAAGTTTTTAATGTGTAAATTTAAATGTTACAAAAGAGTACTGAGAAAAACATAAAGACAGCCAGTTGGCTAGCCTTCCAGCTAGGCTGTCAAAAACTATAACACTTCACACAGGTTTTTCTTATATATTTTTGTATTTAAGCCTCATAGATATAATTATTCTCATTTTTATAGGGAATAAATGTTAAGTAACTTTATTGATCAATTTGTTTTTGACAAAAAAATAAGAACTATAAAATATGATTGTTTTTATTGCTTATAAAGTGCCTTTGATTTTGATTCCTTTTGTGTAAACCTTAATAATTTTCTTTGTCTGTCTTTGAGCACTGCATAAAAAGGCATTGTATAAAGGAATATCTGTCTCCATATTTTACAAAAGAATACTTCGAGAAAACCACTTCAAAGTCAGTCCAAATGTGTAGTGGTACACCTCAAAGCAGCCATCTCAGTTTGTGGGAACCTCCTGTGCATTGTTACTTTTTAATATAAGTGAAAGCTCCTGATAGGCAGACTATGAGAAAATTATCTGGGACAGAAATTGAAGACATCCAGGAAATCTGCAGTGATTGTTTCAGCAATGACTTAAATTTCTACTCTTAGATTTATTTTTTATTTTAATTCAAGCTAGTCTGTTGAAGATTCTGGTCACTTGATCATACTTTTTATACTCTTTCAACTATGCTGGAATATATTAGATTATGAAATTTGTGAAAGATTAATAATCTGGAGCTTTTTTCAGTAGTCTAGGATTTGGATATGATTCTCATGAAAGGAAATTTTCTTCATGAAAAAAGTTTCACAGAGGAAATAGTACTCAAGCTACACATATTTAATAAATAAAGCTGATACTTGCATTTCTCCCTTGTATGGATAAAAAGTCATTTAATATTTTTTCATTTTGTTTTAGTCACTGTATATATGCCTTATTTCCTGGGTCCATGGGAAGCATGAGTCTGTTGGGACTTGGGACAAGAAGAAAACAAGACATCTTCACAAGGAAAATTAAGTACTAAAAAAAGTATCCTCCCAACTCTGATAGAACACAAACATGGCCGACAGTGGACTTAGGGAACCTCAAGAGGGTAAGACTGATTTGTCTAGCACTGAGGGTGCTGCTGTAGGAAACCAGGGGTGTGCAGAGAGAGAAAATCTCTGATGACTAAAATCTGAGGTTTTGAAGTAAAAAAGCTAATTCAGTGGGTTCATTTGTTTTGATTATACTTATTCTTTCAAATTTACTGAATTTTACTATAATGCGAGACCCTAATTATAATATAAGGAAGATAAATGTTTTAGAGACTCCAATAGTAAGGACTTATAGTAATGGAAAAATACAATGCTTCTTTAAAAAATGATGGTAGACAAATCTTTAGAGTTATATATATCCCGTGATGTGCTATATTTAGAAGGTATCTTTCTTCTTCTTCTTCTTCTTTTTTTTTTTTTTTTTTATGTTACCCAGGCTGGAGTGCAGTGGCGTGATCTCAGCTCACTGCAACCTCCGCCTCCCGGGCTCAAGTGATTCTCATGCTTCAGCCTCCAGAATAGCTGAGATTACAGGCGCCTGCCACCACGCCCAGCTAATTTTTGTATTTTTAGTAGAGACGGGGTTTCACCATGTTGCCAGGCTGGTCTTGAGCTCCTGACCTCAGGTGATTCACCTGCCTTGGCCTCCCAAAGTGCTGGGATTACATGCATGAGCCACCATGTCTGGCCATTCTTACTTTTATTAAAGAAACAAAGTCTTTTGGAATTTCCCACGTGCTGGGTTTTGCTGATTATATTCTTGAGCCATAATTTAATGTATTCCTGTATCCCTATATTTCTTGGAAACTGGTTGCCCTAGAAGCTTACCAGATTTAAGTTTAGTTGTTTGGCAAAAATACTTCCCAAGTGGTCTAGAGTACTTCTTACTGCATTGTATTAGAAAGTAAATGATATCTGTTTGGGTTTCCCTGTTTTCATGATGTGAAGATTGGTCACTGGGTTCAGCAGTTGTCAGTCTGGCTCATCCACTATAAAAGTCCCTATCAGCCTTTTGCATAAGGTTTTGCTACCATTGATGAGCATTGCCTTTCATTAGGGAAGAGGATATATTTAATATAGCCAAAAGTTTGTTCTGTCATATAATTTGTTTTATATTAGTGTCATTTTATATTTATTAACATGATAAGATTTTTGTTGTTGTTGTTTTAATCGCCTTTAGTGGGAGCCAAGAGAAATAATGTTTAGGAAGTGTCTTGTAAACCATGAAAATCTATGTAAATATTATTATTAAACAGGGACCTTGTTAAAATATAAATTTATGGGGAATTTTTTCCAATAAAAATTATAAACTTTTATCTCAATAGACTCTCAAAAGGATTTGGAAAATGATCCATCAGTAAATTCTCAGGCGCAGGAGACCACAATCATAGCAAGTAATGCTGAAGAAGCTGAGATCCTACACTCTGCCTGTGGTCTTAGCAAAGACCACCAAGAGGTAGAGACAGAAGGTCCAGAAAGTGCAGATACAGGTGATAAATCAGAAAGTCCAGATGAAGCAAATGTGGGGAAATATCCAAAGGATAAAACAGAAGATGAGAACAAGCAGAGTTTTCTGGATGGCGGAAAAGGGCATCACCTCCCTTCAGAAAATCTGGGTGAAGAACCCTTGGATCCAGATCCCAGCCATTCTCCAAGTGACAAGGTAGGAAGAGCAGATGCACACTTAGGGAGCAGCTCTGTGGCCCTCCCTAAGGAAGCGAGTGACGGAACTGGAGCATCTCAGGAACCACCTACTACAGACTCCCAGGAGGCCCAGAGTCCTGGTCATTCCAGTGCAGGGCAAGAGGGTGAGGATACACTGAGGAGGCGACTGCTGGCCCCAGGTAAGAGAACCCCCTGAACTACCCTCCTGTTTTGTACTGCTCTGTTAACTGAGAACACAGCAGAAGTCAGAGGCCTTCTATCCAGAGAACTTTTGTCTATCTTTCATAGGATTAAGGCCTTTGGGCCTTGCCCAAGCTCACACCAAGCCATGACTGAGTTGATTTTAGAATGAGGTTTCTCATCTAGGCTAGCTCATTCCACTATATTAAGTTGCTTCCTACACATAAACTGCATTTCTAAGCATGTTTTTATTAACTGTTTATATTAATGTGATATGACAAAAAGGGGCATGACTTTTAAAAAATTCGCTTCTGGTTTTTTATTTCTTATGAGAATATTTCGACTTACAATTTTTAAAATCTTTTACTTTTTGGGAAACTAAATGTTACATAAATCAAGAGATGGGTATATTTAAAAATGAGCATTAATGGGACAGTATCCTTAACTCAGTCATGTTTCAGTTTTATAGGACTTTGAGTAAGTCGGTTAGTTTCTCTATACGTGGTTTTTTCTGCCTATATGTTAAGAGGAACAAGCATGTCTTCCCTTATGAAGGTAAGCGTTGCAGTGTGCTAAATCCTTAACTGGAACTGGAGGTGTGAATTCTAGTTGTGGCCCTACCACTTGCTGACTTGGGTGACCTTGGGAAAATCTTCCCTTCCTGGTGCTTCAATTTCCTGTTTGTAAAATGAAGAAGTTGGACAAGATGATATCCAAACATTCTTCTAGCTTTCACCTTCTGTGATTGTCTGTGTGGGTTTGTATTTTATAAGCACTCTGAAGAGCTCAGTCTGAAATGCCCATTTGCCAGTGCAAAAGAATATAAAATATAAGATGTTCTGTTCATCAGGGACTTCAGCAAGGGCTAGTAATTCATGTTTCACTGCAAATCAATGACTAATCTCAAATATATGTTTTATTTATTAATCATTAGAATAATCTGTAACTTCAGTGAAGGCAAGGACTATGTCCTCTCATTCATTGTGTATCTCTGGCACCTGGCACATAGAAACACCTTTATGAATTTTGTCAAATGAATGAATGTGATCTGTAAGGACCATGACCTGCGTCAGAATTTCACTGTTATGAACTAGGTGCAATTACTTACACCTCTAGTCCCAGTTACTTGGGAAGCTGAGTTGGGAGGATTGCTTGAGCCCAGGAGTTCAAGCCTGCAGTGTGCTATGATCACCCCTGTGAATAGCCACTGCATTCTAGCTAGCCTGGGCAATCTAGTGAGACCCCATCTCTTAAAAAAAAATTCACTGTTAGGCAGGTTCACTGTGAGTAGAAAAAATATTGTTTAAAAAAATCTAGTTTAGGCCAAGGGTGGTGGCTCACTCCTGTGATCCTAGCACTTTGGGAGGCCAAGGCTGGTGGATCACTTGAGGCCAGGAAGACCAGCCTGGGCAACATGGCAAAAACCCATCTCTACAGAAAACACAAAAACAGCTGCATGCACCTATAGTCCTCAGGAGGCTGAGGTGGGAGGATTGCTTGAGCCCAGGAGGTTGAAGCTGTGGTGAGCCGAAATTTCAGCACCACACTCCAGCCTTGTTGACAGAGTGAGACCCTGTCTTTAAAAAAAAAAATGCAGTTTATGTATGGAAAGCAATTTAATATAGTTGAATGAGGTTATCTATACTCTAAGAGATGAGAAACCTTGTTTTCATCTCAACTTAGCTATATCTCTTTTTTTTTGTTTTTTTTTTGTTTGTTTTTTTGAGATGGAGTCTCACTCTTTTGCCCAGGCCGGACTGCAGTGGCGCTGTCTCGGCTCACTGCAAGCTCCGCCTCCCGGGTTCACACCATTCTCCTGCCTCAGCCTCCCGAGTAGCTGGGACTACAGGCACCCGCCACCGTGCCCAACTAATTTTTTTTTTTGTATTTTTAGTAGAGACGGGGTTTCACCGTATTAGCCAGGATGGTCTCAATCTCCTGACCTTGTGATCCGCCTGCCTCGGCCTCCCAAAGTGCTGGGATTACAGGCGTGAGCCACTGCGCCCTGCCAGCTACATCTCTTTATGTGACCTTGGGCAAGATCTTTAATATCCCTGGACCTTTTTTCATGATAGGTTAAGTAATGGGGCCGGAGTAGGTGTCCATTATAGATCCTTTCAGTTCTTAGATTCTATGATATGATATTTTAAGAACCTACTTTTTGGGGTGATAGGAACAATTCTTTATAAGTGAAGATGATCCTACTCATCTATGCTAATAGAAGTACCTGGCTGGGGTTAAGCACAAATTTAGATTCTAGTGTGATTTAGCTTAGAGTGCTAAAAATTGTTGCCCTTCTTTTCACCCACATATTTTAAGCTTGGCATGCCCTCCCTACACCTGGATTTTTACATATTTTGTGAATTTTCTTCACCTTATATTCCTTGCTTTGTATATCTCCTTCACTAAGAGTTTCAAATTTGCTTTTGTAAGCTATTTTGCAACTGTACACTAATCTCTCCTATCTTAGAACTTAGTGCCTCTGTTATTTTTATATTCGGGGTCTTGAGGAACCATGTGAAACTCGAACACTGGAATTAGAGCACAATTACCCTGTGAAGTTGAATCTTGTGTACAGCCAACATTTCTTAAATCCCTTCTTGATTTTATACATTTTGCTGAATTACATTTTAGGTAAGTTTGGCCGCACTATTTAAATGTCTTTGTCTTTGATATAAGAGGCAGTAAGGAATTGTGAATATAGCAACATTATCCTTGAATGAATTTCACAGCATTTCATTTTATTCTTCTAAGTAGAATAAAAGTAATAGTCTTAAAGAAAAGACAGGAAAAATGTTAACTTTGGTTTTTTTTTTTTTTTTTGAGATGGAGTCTTGCTCTGTCCCCCAGGCTGGAGCGCAGTGGCACGATGTCGGCTCACTGCAACCTCCACCTCCCAGGTTCAAGCGATTCTCCTGCCTCAGCCTCCCACGTAGCTGGGATTACAGGCGCCCGCCATCATGCCCGATAATTTTTGTATTTTTAGTAGAGACAGGGTTTCACCTTGTTGGCCATGCTGGTCTCAAACTCCTGACCCCAAGTGAGCCACCTGTTTCAGCCTCCCAAAGTGCTGGGATTACAGGCATGAGCCACCGTACCTGGCCAAGGTATAGAAAGCCTTTTAGTCAAATCATTCTTTGGTTTGGTGAGAGATATAAAGGTATACATACTGTCATTAGTGTACTGCCTAAAAATAATATTGATTCTTTTCCTCTCCAGAGGCTGGAAGTCATCCACAACAAACACAAAAATTGGAAGAAATTAAAGAGAATGCACAGGACACCATGAGACAGATTAATAAAAAGGGTTTTTGGAGCTATGGTGAGAACAAACCTGGTTTTACTGCAGTGTTGATTCACTTTCAGAAATCCTCAGTGAAAATGCCTAGAAAACTAGCAGATTTAAACAGTTTTAACATTGTGTTTATATATACTTACTTAATGATTGGTAGTGAGACATAGTAAAATAGTACACTAGAGTTTTAGGGATTTTTCCCTTACGGGTGCTGGCTGATATTTTGCTGTGCTTAACAAAATGGAATTTCTCACAATAGGAAAGGCTTTTCCTAAACAAGAAACAAAAACTGCCTTTCTAATTAGAGAATATTAATTTTTCAAGTGCACTTTAAAGTTATGACTCCTAAAAAAATGGTCGGCTATAGGTAGTAGGTGCATTGAGAAGATGAAAAAAAATCTTGATCACTCATGTCTAAATTACATCATTAGTTATAATAACAAATACATAGACTCAGCTTTTACCTTTTATTTTTAAAATTTTTTTACCGAGTACTTAACTCTTCCACATAGCTTTTATCTTTTAACAGATATATCTTCAAATAATTAAATCTGAGAAGAGATTAGAGAAAAGGTACTTCTGGTGGATTGAAAGTTTAAACAATTTATGCAAAAGAAACTTATTGCTCCTAGTAAAACCTGCCGGTATCTCTGCCTCATTTCAGTTTACCACAGGCTTGGTTTCTGGCTTGTGTTCTCTGTAATTTTCTATTCCTTTTTCATTCTTTTGACAGGCCCTGTGATTCTTGTCGTCCTGGTTGTGGCTGTTGTGGCAAGTTCTGTGAATAGCTACTATTCCTCTCCAGCCCAGCAAGTGCCCAAAAATCCAGCTTTGGAGGCCTTTTTGGCCCAGTTTAGCCAATTGGAAGATAAATTTCCAGGCCAGAGTTCCTTCCTGTGGCAGAGAGGACGGAAGTTTCTCCAGAAGCACCTCAATGCTTCCAACCCCACTGAGCCAGCCACCATCATATTTACAGCAGCTCGGGAGGGAAGAGAGACCCTGAAGTGCCTGAGCCACCATGTTGCAGATGCCTACACCTCTTCCCAGAAAGTCTCTCCCATTCAGATTGATGGGGCTGGAAGGACCTGGCAGGACAGTGACACGGTCAAGCTGTTGGTTGACCTGGAGCTGAGCTATGGGTTTGAGAATGGCCAGAAGGCTGCTGTGGTACACCACTTCGAATCCTTCCCTGCCGGCTCCACTTTGATCTTCTACAAGTATTGTGATCATGAGAATGCTGCCTTTAAAGATGTGGCCCTGGTCCTGACTGTTCTGCTAGAGGAGGAAACATTAGAAGCAAGTGTAGGCCCAAGGGAAACGGAAGAAAAAGTGAGAGACTTACTCTGGGCCAAGTTTACCAACTCTGACACTCCCAGCTCCTTCAACCACATGGACTCAGACAAATTGAGTGGGCTGTGGAGCCGAATTTCACACCTGGTACTGCCAGTCCAGCCAGTGAGTAGCATAGAAGAACAGGGGTGCCTTTTCTAAAGCTAAGCACAGAGTTGGTTACAGAAGGTATATGTTTATGAAAAAGTTTGTTTAAAGGCCTTCCATTTATATGGAAGGAGGTTGATAAAATAGCTTGAGGAAATAGCCTGAAAAACAAAGATGAGCTTATTTTAGAAACAAGTTTTTATTTTTTATTCCTTGTAAAATCTTTCTAATGTAAGCCTTGACAAAGCTAAAAATTAACCTGACTTTTTTTCTTTGGACCAAATCAGGTTTGAAATATGGATGATATATATGAGAATTTTTTTTAAATTCTAAAATATAGCAACATTGCACAGGAAGATACTCTTACTTCGTAGAGTAACTACAGAGTGATTTTTTTTTTTTCTTGAGTGGGACTCTGAAGAGCCTTTTCGATAATGTTTGGACTTGGACTAAAGCAATTAGAATTATGAAGCAATGATAACCTTTAGAAAATTTTTCTATCACATGTTGAATATTTTCAAACCTTACTTTAATAATCTAAAGTTACGGGATTATATCTTATATTAATTTTGCAGTTTTGAGTAGTATGATAAAAGAAATAAGAATTCAAACCATTAAGTACCTACCTAAATACTACATGTAAGGCACTGTGCTTTTATTCCATTCAGCTGAGGTATAAGCAGCTGTACTCAAACGTTCTTAAAAATGAGAACCAGTGGGGAAATTGTTTATAATCATTGGAAATGAAGAAATTCCAATTGGCTATATCTTTACTTCAGCTTTTCTTGAACAATTTACAGCAGTGATTTTCAAACTGTGTCTACTGGCACCCTTCCACTTTGTATCAGAGCAGTTCTGCTTTTAACTGTTTTATATGTTGGGGTTCTCTATGAGATTTCATTGGAACAAAGAGTTTCACTGATATTCGAGTTTGAAAACCATTGATTAAGTGAAAAAACATCTTAGAAGATAGGAAATATGTTTAAAAAATGAATGTATTAAATCTTATGAGTAGGAAGATGAAATACAGGTTTATTGTATAGATACATTATTTATGAAGGATAAAGATCTATACATGAACAGCAGAATGTATAAGCTAGCATTTACTAGCATGTCTTTGATGCTTTTGTTCATTTCCGTTAATCGTCATTTCTGTCCCCTCTGCATGGAATTTTATATTTGTCTAGGGTAAGAGTTTGTAGACTCTCAGCAGAACAGATTTTAATAACCAATTTATTTGTTTTATTTTAAAAATTTATTTTTGAATAACCAATTTAATAGTAAATTTTATATGAACATTTGGCATAACTTTACCAGTTTATTTCTATGCAGTGATGGAACATTATGTAATGCAGCTCATTTCTTGACCAACTAGTTATAGAAGTACCATTAGGTTAAAAATTAGAGAAATCTAAGAGATGTTATACTTAGTGAGAGGAAGCAGAAATGGTGGGTAGATTCTCAGAGGTTTTGATGTTCAGTACTGACGGACCATGTTCTGTGATTGTAAGAAAGATTGAAAACAGTTTGTATGGAGATAGTAGTTGATTAGCATTTGAGCTCTGAAAGCAGAACTCTAGTAAAATGATCTCGACCTAACAAAGGGTCTGTTCCATTATATAGACTATCACCATAATCCTGGATTGTTTCAACTGGGTTTTGGCCTCTCCATTATATGAGATCATATGTATATATCTAAGAAGTCTGATTAAAGTATGGAAAGATTTTAGGAAACACTAAGAAGATACAGGGATCTTTATTGATACCTAAAAAGATTACAATTGAGTAATTGCTCAATTGAGTGTAGGGGCATACCTGAAGGAAGAATTTGCATTTGGGACTTCGAAGGAAGCTTCCAAGAGATTTGGGAAAAGACCTGAACAAAAAGTTAAAGCATGGTGAATGTAATATCACTGTCAATCCAGTATAAAAGCAGAGGAAGTTGAAGGAAAATCTGTATACCATATGCACATTTTTTCTGTCTTTTTAGATCTTAGATGCTAGCATTACATCCACAAAACCAGTGTTGCCTTGTATAACTATTATATTGGCCTGCTGACCTGTGCTACCTCAGATCTGTCAAGGAACCAGTATGTCGCATATTCTTGTTTCTTCATTCAGTTGAATATGGTTTTTCATCATTTCTCTTCAAAATAATTTAGAAAAATAAATTTCTAAAGTCATAATTTTTTAATTTAGCCTTTTTAAAAACATTTTCCCTTCCATGTATAGTGCAATCAGTTGAGGGTGTTGTCAGTTTTCTGTCTGCTATTTCAAAAGTCTTTTTTTTTTTTTTTTTTTTTTTGAGATGGAGTCTCACTCTGACTCCCAGGCTGCAGTGCTGTGGCTTGATCATAGCTCACTGTAGCTTTAAACTCCTGGGCTCAAGCAATCCTCCCACCTCAGCCTCCTGAGTAGCTGGGACTACAAGTGCAGACTACCACACCACTCTACCACACTATTTTGTATAGAGACAGGGTCTTACTGTGTTGCCTAGGCTGGTCTTGAACTCCTGGCCTCAAGTGATCCTCCCACCTCAGCATCCCAAAGTGTTTGGATTACAGATGTGACCCAATGCACCCAACCAAACTTCTTTTTTTTTTTTTTTTTTTTGAGAGAAGGTCTTGCTCTGTCACCCAGGCTGGAATGCAGTGCAGTGGCACAATCTCATCTCACTGTAACCTACACCTCCTGGGTTCAAGTGATTCTTGTGCCTCAGCCTCCCAAGTAGCTGGGATTACAGGCACGCACCACAATGCCCAGCTAATTTTTGTATTTTTAATAGAGACGAGGTTTTGCTATATTGTCCAGGTTGGTCTCGAACTCCTGGCCTCAATTGATCTGCCTGCCATGGTTTTTCAAAGTGCTAGGATTATAGGCACGAGCCACCGCACCTGGCCTCAAAAATCATTTTTAAAAGAAGCAGTATATTAGCTCTGGGTCTTCTCATGACTAAAATGACTATTTTTAAACATAAGACCATATTTTATAAATGTACAGATAATTCAAATCTATTATCTAATGTATTAGGTTAATTTCTATTTGTTCTATACTTTTTTTTTTTTTTTTTTGAGATGGAGTCTTGCTCTGTCGCCCAGGCTGGAGTGCAGTGGTGCAATCTTGGCTCACTGCAAGCTCCGCCTCCTGGGTTCATGCCATTCTCCTGCCTCGGCCTTCCAAGTAGCTGGGACTACAGGTGCCCGCCCCGACACCTGGCTAATTTTTTAAAAAATATTTTTAGTAGAGACAGGGTTTCACCGTGTTAGCCAGGATGGTCTCGATCTCCTGACCTCGTGATCCGCCCGCTTTGGCCTCCCAAAGTGCTGGGATTACAGGCGTGAGCCACCGCACCCGGCCTATTGACATTTTTTAAGGTTTCAGATTTTCTTTTGTGTGTCTAGTAATTCGTCTTTTATTGTCAAAGATAATTTGCTTATTTGACTGAGAAAAATGATTTGTGGGCATACAATATTGTATGTGGTACCTAAACGTTGCCATTTAGTTACTCTTAGAGAACAATTTTCATTACGCTGTATATTAATATAAATTACTTCTTGAGTAATCCCAGAATTGTAGAACCAATTGGTAGAATCAGAAACTGTCTTTGGACTTGAGGTTTTTCTTCCCTTAGGGTAAATTTTAGGTTTTCTGGTTAGTTTCCAGGAGTTGGCAGAGAAGTTCATATCACTAAAGGTGTTCATATCACTAAAATAGTAATGCTAATTTGTTTCATATTTCTATTTTAAAAAGCAATCAATAAAGACATTTCAATACATTTCATTTGGAAGCCCCCAAGTGTATGGTGGTTAATGAGGCTCAGCATGCTGGTAACCCACCATTCTCTTAGCTAGTGACTCCACTAAATAGTGCTAGCTGCTGAGATGGTTTTCACCCTTTAACAGCCTTTTTTTTTTTTTTGAGACAGAGTTTCACTCTTGTTATCCAGGCTGGGGTGCAATGGTGCGATATCTCAGCTCACTGCAACCACTGCCTCCCAGGTTCAAGCGATTCTCCTGCCTCAGCCTGCCAAGTAGCTGGATTACAGGCACGTGCCATCACGCCCAGCTAATTTTTGTATTTTTGGTAGAGACGGGGTTTCCCCACGTTGACCAGGCTGGTCTCGAACTCCTCACCTCAAGTGATCCACCCGCCTCGGCCTCCCAAAGTGCTGGGATTACAGGCGTGAGCCACTGCGACTGGCCTACACAGCTTTTAATTGCTTGATTTATACTTTATTAAAGAGAGGAAGCACAATGAGCAGTGATACTAAAATATAACAAATATGGCATGTGAAAGTGATCATTATTCAGATGATCTTCACCAACACTGCATTTGCATATATCTGACCAAACTTTATGCGACATAGGCAGGTCTCTGGCACTTCAAAAATGAATGTTAAATAGAAAATAATAAATAATAGCTGATTAGGGTAATCATTTATTTAATCAGAATAAAGATTATATCCATAAAATTTACTTGCAGAGAAGTACTTTCTTTTTGTTTTAAAGACAGGGTCTCACTCTGTCACCCAAGCTATGGTGCAGTGGCACAATCACAGCTCACTGCAGCCTGCACCTCCTGGCCTCAAGGGGATGATCCTCCTACTTCAGGGATTACGCCACCATGCCCGGCTAGTTGAGAAGTACTTTCAAATAGCAACATGAAGCCTTTATCATTTGAAAATAAAACATAGCTGTAAACATAAACCAGTATGTCTTTGTAAAGCCAATAATACATCATTTTATAGGAGCATTGTCTTCTTGTGTTTTTCAAGTTGACTATGTAGTTCAATGTCAGTCTCCATTTTAATATCTTGTTTGTTTATCAGCCTGAGCATATTTCATTTTAAAATGTATTTGTTGAGAAGTCATGGTGGTTTTTTGTTTTTCACAAGTCAAGTAGCTTGAACACTATCACTTGTCCAATGGGAAAGTTGATGCTTATCTTTATGGCAAATGCTTGGTTGAATAATATATTTGCAAAGATGTTAATTAATTCTAGAGAGAGCTAAATAAAGTTAAGATACCTGTAAAACAGTTTCTCCAGATGACTTTAAAATAAGCCTTATTTTTGTAAATTTATGTTAAATTTTAGGTGTTAAGTTGTGAAATACCTAATGATGTGGGCCTAAATTTGCCTCATTCAGACTGAGACGGGGCTGTTAAAATTCATTTCTAGCTAATAAACTGTGCTATAACTTCTTTATTATTATTATTATTATTATAGTTTAAATTCTGGGATACATGTGGAGAACGTGCAGGTTTGTTACATAGGTATACACGTGCCATGGTGGTTTGCTGCACGCATCAACCCGTCATCTACATTAGCTATTCCTCCTAATGCCATCCCTCCCCCAGCCCCCGACCCCTTGACAGGCCCCAGTGTGTGATGTTCCCTGCCCTATGTCCACGTGTTTTCTTTGTTCAATTCCCACCTACAAGTGAGAACATGCGATGTTTGGTAAACTGTGCTATAACTTCTGTATCTCTATAGGCCAATCCAAATGGCCTGAGAACATAATCAGTATCCCCTAATCTGCAAAAAGGTAAATACCTTAGTCTTCAGTACCTTTCCTTCCAGTATTATCTGCATTATCTGTGCCCACTTGCTTTGATGTCTTGAAAAGCCCATAAATTGGTTCTTATTTTGGCAAATGGTCTCCTGCTTTTCCTCACTGAGGCTTATAAACTAAATTTGCCTTTGGCTAAGAGCAGTTACATGAACCAAAAAGAACATTTTAGACTTGGGAAGCAACAGGCTGAGTCACATTGCATGGGGCAGAGTTGGCCAAGCCCCCGGCAGTCACAGCCCTACTCTCTGTGTTCCTTCTAGGCCTGAGGACGCATCAACACAAAGCTCCAGGCAGTTGCTCCTGGTTCATCAGAGCACAGGAAATTTAAATCTATTTGCCTTTCCTGTCATAAAAGAAACAGCACATTGACTTTCAAACCCAATTGCATTTTGCTTATTTGTGCTTAACAAAAAATATGTGTGCTTTGCCAATACTAACGTCCCACTTCTCTGCACTCCCTTTCTGTATAACAGGGATTGCTTTTGTATTTGTTTCTTATGGATGCTGATGATGTGCCTTATTCAGATTAGTTGGCCATTACCAGAATAAAGAATAAATCTGATTTTTTTTCAGCGGACTGATTCTTGATTAAATTTCCCCAAATAGCAGGTTTATAGAAATGGGCATGTGGTGATTAATGGTGGGAAAGGAAACTGCCCTCATATGGCAGTAAGCTGAGGAGCTAGAGAATCCTGTGAGGGTTGTCAGGTGGCATTTTGTGGCCATCAGTGAAATGGTACAGGGCAGACCCTGCCTAGAATCTGTTGCAGCTCTTGGGTAGCATTCTTGGAATGCTATTCCTACTTAACGAAGCTTTCCTGAGTATGGGAGAAACATTGGGGTTGTAAGTAGATCCCTGGGAATTGCTGCTATCCCAGGGTGTGCTGTTGTGAGTGTGTGTGTGTGTGTGTGTGTGTTTTGAGACAAAGTCTTGCTCTGTTGCCCAGGCTGGGGTGCAGTGGTGCAATCTCCCCTCACTGCAACCTCCGCCTCCCAGGCTCAAGCAATTAATTCTCCTGTCTCAGCCTCCCAAGTAGCTGGGACTACAGGCACAGGCCACTGTGCTGGGCTAAATTTTTCTATTTTTAGTAGAGAAAGGGTTTCACCATGTTGTCCCGGCTGATCTCAAACCCCTGAGCTCAGGTGATCCGCCTGCCTCGGCCTCCCAAAGTGCTGGGATTACAGGCGTGAACCACCACACCCAGCCTGTGAATGTGTTTTTTTTGTTTGTTTGTTTGTTTTTGTTTTTTTTTTTTGAGACGGAGTCTTGCTCTGTCGCCCAGGCTGGAGTGCAGTGGCGCGATCTCGGCTCACTGCAACCTCCACCTCCCGGGTTCATGCCATTCTCCTGCCTCAGCCTCCCAAGCAGCTGGGACTACAGGCGCCCACCACCACGCCCGGCTAATTTTTTTGTATTTTTAGTAGAGACGGGGTTTCACTGTGTTAGCCAGGATGGTCTCGATTTCCTGACCTTGTGATCCACCCACCTCGGCCTCCCAAAGTGCTGGGATTACAGGCATGAGCCACCGCGCCCTGCCGAATGTGTTTTTTAAGTGTGGATATCCCTTACCTTATGTTTTGGGAGTAGGGGAGGTGGGGGTGTGTTCAGAATTTCTGCCTTAAGATGTTGCCAAACCAGAATTACAGAGCAGAAGCACCTGAATACCCATCTCAGCCCCTCACCCACCTTCTCCCAGCTTCCTGCTCCGCCCACCCCCATCCATACCCAACTAAAACCAAAGGTCTTATTAACACATTTTATAGAATCATTTTCTAACAAATCTGAATTGAATTTTGAAAATCTGAAAGACTTGTTTTTGCAGTTTAGAAAAATAGGAACTTTGGGAGTTAGCATATCTTAACATATGAGCTTTCACTGAAAGGAGCTAAAGTCAAGCGATAAGATGAGCCTGAAGGCAAAGAACACAGAATTTCCTAATACTCATTCCACAAACGTCGACAGTAGATTAGCAGCAACGAGATTTTCTTAATGCATAAACTTACCACTAGAGGATATTACATACTAGTGTTCTACCATACACTAGAACAGGCCTCAATACTGATTAATAAGGGAGTGAGTGGCTATGAATTATTTAGTTGCTGTAGGAATTGTCATTTTAAACAGGATACAATAAAAATGATTTCAAGTCTGAAGTTGCAATTCGAGTCATAGAATGTTTGGTGCAGAAGCAGCTCCATCAAGCTAAGCAGAAAAGATCTTAGCTGTTGGTCCAAGGTATTATCTACTTTAAGAAAAGGAAATGAGTAGGCAGATCCTATTATGTATATGTTCAGGGCACTCATTACTGTGGAATCTGCCCACATGACTTTAGGGCTCACAGAAGGCCCCCATACACACACTAAAAATGAGACACTAGCCAGGCGTGGTGGCTCACGCCAGTAATCCCAGCACTTTGGGAGGCCGAGGTTTGTGGATCCTTTGAGCCCAGGAGTCTGACACCAGCCTGGCCAGCATGGTAAATCCCTGTCTCTACAACAAATGCAAAAATTCGCTGAATGTGGTGGCACATGCCTGTAAGTCCCAGCTACTCAGAAGGCTGAGGTGGGAGGATCACCTGACCCTGGGGAGGTGGAGGCTGCAGTGAGCCATGATTGCACCACTGCACTCCAGCCTGGGTGACCGAGTGAGACCCTGTCTTAAAAAAAAGGCCAGGCGCAGTGGCTCATGCCTGTAATCCCAGCACTTTGGGAGGCCGATGTGGGCTGAGCATGAGGTCAGGAGTTCAAGACCAGCCTGGCCAACATGGTGAAACCCCTGCCTCTACTAAAAATAAAGCCAGCCGTGGTGGCGGGTGCCTGTAATCCCAGCTACTCTGGAGGCTGAGGCAGGAGAATTGCTTCAACCCAGGAGATGGAGGTTGCAGTGAGCCAAGATCGCGCCACTGCACCCCAGCCTGGGCAACAAAACAAGACTCCGTCTCAGGAAAAAAAAAAAAAAAGACACTTTGTCTTTTTGACCTATATCTGACACTTTCTAGGATCACTAATTCTTAAGTATACAAATCAATGTTTAAGATAAACCATTAATTCAGTAACATCTTTTATTATCATACTGAGAGGTGACAGCGTGCTGGCAGCCCTCGCAGCCCTCGCTCGCTCTCGGCACCTCCTCTGCCTGGGCTCCCACTTTGGCGGTACTTGAGGAGCCCTTCAGCCCACCACTGCACTGTGGGAGCCCCTTTCTGGGCTGGCCAAGGCCGGAGCTGGCTCCCTCAGCTTGCAGGGAGGTGTGAAGGGAGAGGCGCGAGCGGGAACCGGCGCTGCGCACGATGCTTGCTGGCCAGCTGGAGTTCCGGGTGGGCGTGGGCTTGGCGGGCCCCGCACTCGGAGCAGCCGGCCGGCCCTGCCGGCCCCAGGCAATGAGGGGCTTAGCACCCGGGCCAGCGGCTGCGGACGGTGTACTGGGTCCCCCAGCAGTGCCGGCCCACTGGCGCTGCGCTCGATTTCTCGCCAGGCCTTAGCTCCCTCCTCATGGGGCAGGGCTTGGGACCTGCAGCCTGCCATGCCTGAGCCTCCCCCACTCCGTGGGCTCCTGTGCTGCCTGAGCCTCCCCGACGAGTGCTGCCCCCTGCTCCACGGCGCCCAGTCCCATCGACCACCCAAGGGCTGAGGAGTGCGGGCCCACGGCGTGGGACTGGCAGGCGGCTCCACCTGCAGCCCCAGTGGGGGCTTTACTGGGTGAAGCCAGTTGGGCTCGTGACTCTGGTGGGGGACTTGGAGAACCTTTACGTCTAGCTAGGGGATTGTAAATACACCAATCAGCACTACTGTATCTAGCTCAAGGTTTGTAAACACACCAATCAGCACCCTGTGTCTAGCTCAGGGTTTGTGAATGCACCAATCCACACTCTGTATCCAGCTACTCTGGTGGGGACTTGGAGAACCTTAAAGTCTAGCTAGAGGATTGTAAATACACCAATCAGCACTCTGTATCTAGCTCAAGGTTTGTAAACACACCAATCAGCACCCTGTGTCTAGCTCAGGGTTTGTGAATGCACCAATCGACACTCTGTATCTAGCTACTCCAGTGGGGACATGGAGAACCTTTTTGTCTAGCTCAGGGATTGTAAACGCACCCATCAGCCCCCTGTCAAAACAGACCACTCGGCTCTCTGTAAAATGGACCAATCAGCAGGATGTAGCTGGGGCCAGATAAGAGAATAAAAACAGGCTTCCCGCGCCACCAGTGGCAACCTGTTCAGGTCCCCTTCCAGACTGTGGAAGCTTTGTTCTTTCACTCTTTGCAATAAATCTTGCTGCTGCTCACTCTTTGGGTCCACACTGCCTTTATGAGGTGTAACACTCACTGCAAAAGTCTGCAGCTTCACTCCTGAAGCCAGCAAGACCACGAACCCACCGGGAGGAAGGAACAACTCCAGACGCGCTGCCTTAAGAGCTGTAACACTCACTGCGAAAGTCTGCAGCTTCACTCCTGAGCCAGTGAGACCACGAACCCACCAGAAGGAAGAAACTCCGAACACATGCGAACATCAGAAGGAACAAACTCTGGACAGGCTGCTTTTAAGAACTGTAACGCTCACCGCGAGGGTCCGCGTCTTCATTCTTGAAGTTGGTGAGACCGAGAACCGTCCAATTGCAGACACAATATTACGTGAGATGCCGTTTGAAGCTTTCACCTGGAGTTGGCACATCTCTGTAACTCCAAACACATAACAATAATAGGTAAAATATTTCAAGGAAAATTTTAGAAGACAGAGCCAGGCTCAAAAACAAGATGCATCTTTGAGGATCAGAAACAGAATAAAAACTCCCAAGTGGTGAGCAGGGCTGAAGTCACAGGCCTACTGGACCCTGCATTTGAAGTCAGACAGGCTGCTGGGGGCTTGGAGCTACGAGTTCTCCACGTGAGGCTCACCAGGTTATGTATACAAATTGCTTGTTAGAAGCCCTGCAATATTGGTATTGTTATCTGCAAATATTCAGTAATTAGTTTTCACACAGCCTTTAAAAAAACATCTTGTTTGAATGTCTTACATAAAGTATGCTACAAGTCAGTTTCATAATTTTTTTTTTTTTTTTTTAAGAGATGAGCTCTATGTTGCTCAGGCTGGACTCAAATTCCTGGACTCAAGTGATCCTCCTGCCTCAGCCTCCTGTGAATAGCTGGGACTACAGGAGCGCAGCCCTAAGCCTAATTTTTTTTTTTTTTTTTTTTTTTTTTGAGACAGAGTCTCGCTCTGTTGCCCAACTAGAGTGCAGTGGCACCATCTCAGCTCACTGCAACCTCCGCCTCCCAGGTTCAAGCGATTCTGCCACCTCAGCCTCCCGAGTAGCTGGGACTACAGACGCATGCCACCATGCCTGGCTAATTTTTTGTGTTTTTAGTAGAGACGGGGTTTCACTGTGTTAGCCAGGATGGTCTCGATCTCCTGACCTTGTGATCTGCCCGTCTCAGCCTCCCAAAGTACTGGGATTACAGGCCTGGGGCTCTGCATCTGGACAAAGTTGACATTTTTAATACATCTTTACAAAATGTGAAGAATTCCTAATAGGACTTTTTTTTTTTTTTTTAAGACTCATAGCCTAAACAAAGTTAAATACAGTTTTTAAAGACTATTCTGTTAAAAGTACCCTAAATAATCATATGAAGATGAGAATTATGTCTAATTTTTTGTCTGCTTTGTATTATTTACATTTTAATACGTGGCATTTGTTTGAAAAATAATCTAATATTTTTCTAAAGATACCTCAATGTTAACGACTGCCAGTTTATTTCCCTATTTTCAGGTTCATAATAATTTTTGTACATAAACTTTCTTGATCATAAATTATTGCAGCATTTTATTCTTGCAGTAATAACTGTTTATTAAATTGAATGGTAGATTTTTAATGCACACAAGGTGATTTCCACTTCAAGTTACATTATAGACTGCATTTATATATTTGAAAGTGAATATTCAAATTTAACAAATCAATGACATGCTTCATTTGAATTGCCATAACTGTTCAAACATAGTTGATTGAGAATCCATCTTTTCCTCACTGATTTGAAATGCCACTTTGTCACATACTGGATTCTCATATGTATTTGTGCTTATTTTCTGAATGTTCTATGCTGATCCATTGACCTGGCTGATTAGGCATAAGTACCACACAGTTTTAATTATTGTGGCTTTAATATCTGGTGGTGGCTCATTTTTTTTTCCGAATTTTTCTAGCATTATTACTTATTCTTTCAAATGAACTTTAAAATCACCTTGTCTAAAAAGTAAATATTTTTCATAGGATTGCATTAATTTTTCTAGTGATCTGGTGGGAAATTGGCATCTTCATGACATTAAGTCTGCATATCCAAGAAGCAAGCAAACTCTGTTCTGGGTAGCTTTGTTTTTATGATTTTACTATGGCTGGAAGCAGCTAGAAAGTGTTGTGTCTCAAATCTAAAAACCCACATCTGGTGAAGTTCTAAGTTTGTTTAAAATACCAATTCTTTTTCATAGTCAAATATGAAAGATGAGAATGGATTATCTCTGCTTCCCCTATTCCCTCCAGCACTGTGAGATTTCCTTCCGTTTTCTGGAAACAAGGAATCTTTATTCATCTTTGGAACGACTCAATTCACTGAGGACCCTCGTGGAGATAAACAGTGCCTGAGTTGCTTCCTAACTGCCATGGTTTTCTGTGAAAGGAAACCCCTCTCTACTGGATTATCTTACAAATGATGTTGAATAATAGAAGCTCTGTGAAAATATTTATTCCTAGAATAAGAATATAAACACCCTCATACCAAAACCACTGGTGGTCCTTAGTTCTTCTCCAAGTATTCCTAATTCTGTAATCCTTTTGTCTCCCGACTTTTTTGCTTTCTGTAATCTTGGGTATGAGGCTACACATTCAATTTGCAAATATTTACCGAATACCCACATGTGCCAACAACTGAGTTGAACATCAACTATCCTAATGACATACGGAGAAAAAAACCCCTCGTATGGTTTGGGTGAATATTTCCTTCCACCCCAAGGTTTGTAACCTTTGAATAGGATCCTCCCTCTTCTATCTATGGGAAATAGGACTAAGAATATATAGTTTGGGAGGATGTCCTTTTTTGCTGACAATAGGGTATCCATAAGCAATATGCTGTTCAAAGTCTCAAAGTGGATCAACATTTTGAGACTTTGTAGCAACATGCTTCGAAGAGGATACAGGAGGAGAAACCAGCCCTGCATTAGAAATAATTAATCCACTAGGCCCTATGGGTCATTATCTGCTACTCATTGCAGCAGATAATGATATTCCCAGCTGTGATTTGGGCCGGTTGTCCCCTGACAAATTTTCATGCACAGAACCCAGGTCAAAACCCAGGTAGAAAGAAAATGCAAACATGCCTCTCATCTGAGGGGGTGACCCTTTCAGGCCCAATGGGGATGCAGCAGCTGTTTTGCAGAAAGGTCTTGAAGAGATGAAGAGCTGTAGTCTGATGGGGAGTAAAAACTGGGTGAAGACCATGAGCAGGGTTTTTCTTTTTTCTTTCTTTCTTTTTTTAGACAGAGTCTCGCTCCGTCACCTGGGCTGGAGTGCAGTGGGACGAACACAGTTCGCTGCAGCTTCAACCTCCCAGGCTCAAGCAATCCTCCCACCTCAGTCTCTGGAATAGCTGGAACCACAGGCATGCACCACCGTGCCTGGCTAATTTTAAATTTTTTTTGGCCTGGCGTGGTGGCTCACGCCTGTAATCCCAGCACTTTGGGAGGCCAAGGCAGGTGGATTGCCTGAGGTCAAGAGTTCAAGACCAGCCTGGCCAACATACTGAAACCCCGTCTTTACTAAAAATACAAAAAATTAGCTGGGGTGGTCGTGGGCACCTATAATGCAAGCTACTCAGAAGGCTGAGGCAGGAGAATCACTTGAACTCAGGAGGCGGAGGTTGCAGTGACCCAAGATTGCACCATTGCACTCCAGCCTGGGCAACAAGAGCGAAACTCCGTCTCAAAAAAAAAAAAAAAAATTTTTTTTTTTTTTTGTAGAGATGCGGTTTCACTACGTTGCTCAGGCTGGAGCGGCTATTTTTCAGACAGCATTTAGTCCCCATCATTTTGCCTTACCTTACTTCCTGGTGGGCAGCATTGCATATAAGTTTTTGTCACACTAAAAGACTAGAGAGATGGCTTGTTCTGGTGCATAGACAACCTTTTGCAGAGGAAGGATGAGAACCTGTAGATTTACGTAGTTGTTTTGATTAACTCTCCATCCACCAGTCCCAGCTGGTAGCATCAATGAGCAGGAATTTTCACAGTCATCTGGAGAAAACACACCATATTAAAAAGCAAACAAATTTGTTTTATGGGGGGAGGGGTTCACAGAGGCATTTGGGAAAAATTAGCAAATGGTCCCTTGCTTACCATCTTCACTCTTTTCTTTTTCATCCCGAACATCAAAGTCGTTCAGTGGGTTTGAGATCACATGTTCCACTTAATGTTTAAAGCAGGTGCCAATGGGAGGAGTAGAAACATCCCTGTGAGGAAAACCACAACTATGCATTGTTATTTGAAATTTGCTCTAGTTTCACATTCTTAAAATGTTAAAAACTGGAGTGAGAACTGGCTTGTTTGCCGTGAGGTGATGCTGAAGAATGACGGTGGCCCAGTGAGCTGTGGCTATCTGGGAGGTGAAGGTAGTTTTGTTGAGTGGTTCCTGCTGGGTTTGATTCACTACGACGGCCACCTGTAGCTGCCCCGCCAAGGGGTGCCAGATTCCACCTTCTCCTCATCCTCAACACTGTCTTGGGCTGGCTGTGATCTGGCCTCATGGCTGCAACCACGACAATGCTGTGACAGGGCTTTGGTTCTGTTAGCCATGTGGGGTACAGACCCAAGTGCCCCTGTGGCCAAAGCCTGCTACATTTATCCAGCTCCTGTAAACACACTTTCTTGTAGAATCACAAAGATGTAGGAAGTCCTGCATCTTCCATCTGCTTCTTTCCCATCCTGTAGCCACTTCTGGGTCTCCTGTTTTAGTCCCTGTGTGGATCCAGTGTCTAAGAAATGAACGCATGGGAGTTATAACCCCTTTTTAAGTATCTTCTGCCTACGTATCTTCCGTAGCTCAGTCTTTTTCTTCCCTTTTACAACGAGGTAGCAGGTGCTTGAGTTCTCTGAGAGGAATGAGAAGGGCAAATGCAAACCCCTTCCCTTGAGCCTTTGCAGCTGGTTGACTCAATAATAGTTGCTGAGTGCCCATGGGTCAGGCTCTTCCAGGGCTGGCTTTGCTCTGTAATGAACACCTTGCACTCCAGGATTGTTTGATTATCCTTCAAAACTGGACACACCCTTTCCTGTCAGATGGTTTCTGTGGTCATGCATTGAGGTGGAGGTGGATGTGATGACCTCTGACGGTCCTTCTAGCCCTAGAACTCTGTAATTCTAATGGTCAGGAGCATATCTTAGCATCTGTCTTCTTTCTCCTCTTATTGCTTTCATTTACCACATTATTTCTGTCTACCTTCTCAAGACTGTAGCCTTTCACCTAGCACATCCTCTGTATATCTGCATCCATCTCTGGTTGAATTTCAGTTTGTAACCACCAGACCAGTCTTATCTGGCCCTACTCTGTGGATAACAGAATGGCCAGTTATTTTGCAGACACAGAGCTAAGAAGTTGCAACTTACGCAGCCAGGGCATGCACAGAAAAGAAAACTTCGACCTCAAATGACACTGGGAACTAAAGTCTCTTCCCCAACCATGGAACTAAACGTTTGGGACTTATGTGGAACCTGAACACTGGAACATTTTCAAAAGTGGGGGGTCAATTGTCTAGGAATTTCTGGTGATAAGACCCCTCCCCATGCCTTACCAAAAGTCGTCTCATTTGAAGTCCTTCCAATCAAATCCTGCCCTGCCAGCACTTTCACATACCAACCTGTCCTTCCTAACCCATAAAACTTGCCCCAAAACCCAGATCTGGGAGGCAGATTTGAGTTTTGCCTGCTGTCCCCTTAGCAGTTGACCTCAGAACAAAGCCTTTCTTTTCTTTTTTTTTCTGAGATGGAGTCTCACTCTGTCGCCCGCGCTGTAGTGCAGTGGCGTGATTTCGGCTCACTGCAACCTCCACTTCCCGAGTTCAAGTGATTCTCCTGCCTTAGCCTCCTGAGTAGCTGGGATTACAGGCACCTGCCACCACGCCCGGCTAATTTTTTGTATTTTTAGTAGAGACGGAGTTTCACTATGTTGGCCAGTCTGGTCTTGAACTCCTGACCTCGTGATCCACCCACCTTGGCCTCCCAAAGTGCTGGGAATACAGGCATGAGCCACCGTGCCCGGCCAGCCTTTCTTTTCTCAAAGCCCAAAGCCATAGTATTGGCTTCTCTGTGTGTCGGGCAGTAAGCCCATTGCTTGGTAGCAAGTCTGTCTTCACTGTCTACAAAATGCTTTGATCAATAGCTCCCTGCCCCTCCTCTAGTGATCTAGACCCATCCGTAGTAATTTCACTCTTTTCCCGAGGACAAAGTCTGGTGGGAAAGAAACACTGAGGCTAACATCAGCTTCCTAAAGTAATGATTCCACATTTGGCAGGCAGATGGACCCACCAGTCTCTGATTATGGCCAGTCTTTGAACACCTGACTCCACTTTCTACCTGCAGTCTCCACTGTAGCTTATTTTAGTCTCAAGCAAGTAAATACCTGGGAAGGTTTAGTAGCTCACCTGTGAAAATACATGTTAATTTTCCACCCTGGAATTTAATAAGCTCCTTGAGGGCAGGGGTGGCATTTTTATTTTTATTTCTCTAACACCTGACACAAACATTTGGTGTCTAGTTTAGGTCCTCAATAAATGTTAGTTGAATAAACAGTTTTCTCTCTGTTAACTCTCCTCTCTAATGGCAGTTTTTTCAAAATCCAGGCACGGATTGGGCTTACTGCACACTTCAGCGTAGGAGCACGTCGGTTCACCATTAGAGTAACGGATCTCAGGGGTCAAAGTTGCGGACTCAATCGTAGAGGAAACCACTGGGCTCACCAAGAGAATGATCATTTCCGGCCCCTTTCTACATAACTTCATGCAACACGGAGACTCCTGAAAGTTGTAGATGAGTTGGATTTCTGAAAATCACGTTCTTTCGTCTTTATTGAAATGTCCTAGCTTCATTTGACTGGACTTGGGTCACTAATAGGTTTCTTACACTTTGGCTTTGAGTTTCTTTGCCTAGAGGCCTGTAAGTCAAGAAAGTCTAGGAAACAAAAGGGGGCATGAAATAGTAACATGGAATGACTGAAAGGGTCATTTTGCAGTTGGGGAACCAAGGGGCTAAGTGACTGCCTAAGGCCACAGGTTACAGTGTAGACCTGAGCCCAGAACCTAGATCCTGGGCCCAAGGCCACTGGTCTTTCCACTGTGGGGAAACCTTAGTGAGCCAGGGAAGTACAGTATTTACAAGAACCTACCATTGAACTATCTGGGGGTGTGGGAAATGGCTGTTTGCCTCCATTTGAGGCTTTCTCAGCATTCTTGTTTTACAGAGTACACCACCCCATCTCCCCGCTTGGAGGTGCGTATTGTCTACGCCACCCATAACTGCAGGACTGGCAGCCTGGGAAGGGCCATGGCGGGGGCTGATGGAAGCCCTCACTCTGGCGCTCCCTTGCACCTCCCACCCACATGATGCAGAGGTCCGTTGTGCTCTATCCCAGAATCCAAACTGCACCCCGTGTCCCCGCCAGTCCAAGTACTATCAGATATGTCAGCAGCAGGGAAATGCCACTTCCAGGTTTCCAGCTGGGCCTGAGGGGCTTTGTGGAGTCAGTAGCAGAGGAGGCAGGGTGAGCAGAGCCGCTGGGCAGGCACAGCCCAGGAGCAGGGCCTGATGTGCAGCTGGAAGTAGAGGGATTGGCCCTGGAGTCTCCACTGGCTGGGCTGGGAATGGTTCTAGACACTGGTCTCAGGCTGGACAGATGCGTGTTTGTTCCCCATGCTCCTGCGCAAGGGGCAGAGCTACAGTTGCTACTGATGTACCAAGAGGCTGACTGTCCTCAGTGTGTCCACTCCAGGAGAGAACCATGGCCTCATGTGCTTGCAGCCCTGCCTGGCCACTCAGGGTGCTTTACGTTGCTGCAGTGCTCTTGGTTTCATGCCACTGCCTTTGGGAGACAGCAGTGTCTGTGGATACCTCTCTGGACCTGGATACCCAGGTCAGTCAGCAGCTCCTGAAAAACCTGCACCTGAAAAAGTCCCAGCCCTGACCTCCAGACTGCTGCCAATGGCTCTAGAATCCTACTTTCACAGCTGGACATGGAAGCAAGAAGGGTGGTGGCACCATATTGGGTAAGTTGGCTTTGGGGAGTTCCAGTCTGGAAGAATCTATAAATGACCAGCTAGTTTTGTTAGGTTGGTCCCGATTGCTGTGTAATTCCCAAAAGGGAAGAAGCTCAGAGAAGCAGGGAGAAAGAAACTGAAAACTCAGATGCTACCAAAGGAGTGTGGCTTTGGTTGTTCAATACTTCGTGCTCCAGATCATGAAGCTGATGAGGAAAGCCCTGGCAGGTCTCCGAGTGCTCTGAGGTACAAGTCCGAGCAGACGCCCCAGCTCCAAGTCCTCAAATTACCCCGTTTGTTGCAAATGGACTGTGGAATCATTTTCCCCAGGAGTTCAAACTACAATCTTACTAAACCTCTACCATCATCATGTGCTTGGGTGTAAATGAAGCCCCAGTATTTCATCCTCTTAAACCTCGTAACCTAACAGGATGTGGAGGAATTGAACTCTGGGACACTGTTGGTGGGATCACAAAATGTTGCAGCTGCTGTGGCAAACGGGATGGGGATGGTGGTTCCTCAAAAAATTACAAATAGTATTACCACATGATCCAGCAACTCTACTTCTAGGGACAGAAGTAGAATTCCCAAAAGAATGGAAAGCATGGTCTCAACAACAATGTATTTCTTTTCTTTTTTTTTTTTTTTTGAGATGGAGTTTCCCTCTTGTCTCTCAGGCTGGAGTGCAATGGCGCAATCTCCTCTCACTGCAACTTCTGCCTCCTGGGTTCAAGCGATTCTCCTGCCTCAGCCTCACAAGTAGCTGGGATTACAGGTGCCCACCACCACACCCGGCTAATTTTTGTATTGTTGGTAGAGACTGGGTTTCACCATGTTGGCCAGGCTGGTCTCGAACTCCTGACTTCAGGTGATCTGCCCACCTCAGGCTCCCAAAGTGCTGAGATTACAGGCATGAGCCACTGCGCCTGGCTCTCAATGATGTATTTCTACACCCATGTTCATAGCAGTGTTATTCACAGTAACTAAAATGTGGAGGCAACCCATTTATCCATCCACAGATGAATGGATAAGTAAAGTATAGCATACATACAGTGACATATTATTCAGCCTTAAAAGGAGGGAAATTCCGACCTGCCACATGAGATGAGCCTTGAGAACGTTATGCTGAGTGAAATAAGCCATTCACAAAAAGACAAATACTGTATGATTCCACTTATGTGAGGCACTTAGAGTAGGCAAAATCATAAAGGCAGAGAGTTAGAATGGTGGTTGCCTGGGGCTGGGGGTTGAGGGAATGGGGAGCTTTTGTTTTATGGGTATAGAGTTTCAGTTTTGCAAGATGAAGAGTCACGGCAGTGGATGGTGGTGACGGTCACACATTATGAATGTGCTTGATACCACTGAACTGCTGCCCACTTAATGGTGAAGGTGATAAGCTTTATATGTGTATTTTACCACAGTGAAAGACATTGAAAAGAAAAAAAAACCCTCCAGCCTATGAAAGACAGGAGTGCATCTGGTTCCTTCAGCTGGCTTTGGCTGGCTGCAAAGCGTGTGCAAGGCCTGTGTTGGGTGCTGGGGCCAGTGCAGTGGGGAATCCAGCCTCAAGGAACAACCTGTCTGCAAGGGAAAATATAGGGCATGCCAGATACCAGCAATCCAGCAACACGCGGGGAGGTGGAGAGAGGATGTTTTGCTTATCCAGAAAAGGGAGTGATTGCTTCCAGGGGCCTCAGGGGGAATAAATCATAGAATCCTGGACAAGGTTTGAAGGACAGGTAGGATTTGGGTGGGTGGAGAAGGGTGCATGGGGTCAGAATTGTAACCGAAAACTCATTCCAGGTGGATAGAGAAAATTTCTAGTGTTGTTGTTTTTAAACTATTTGGGGGACTGGCACAGACCCTTTTTGAATACCTGATGGGCTCACATTTCTGTCGAATCCCAGCGGGTTCCTAGACCTCAGGATCATTTAGATGGATCCGTTTGGGTGGGGTTCAGGGCCAAGGTCTGGCGATGCCAGGAGTGTGTGCCTGGTTTGTTCCCTCACCCCTACTCCTGTGGTCAGTGCTCCACTTGCTGGGACATCCTGGGACCACGAGGAGATGGCCCAGTGCAGCAAGGCCTGGAGAGAAGGCTGTGGGGTCTACCCCAGTGAACAGCTTCTGCCTGGGGACCTGTGAGTGGTCTGCCCCGAGGCTTCTGCCATCCATCTCCTCAGCTGGCACAGCCCAGGACCTCAGTGTGCTCACAGCCTGGGAGGAAGGAGGCCAGGCCAGGCCGCATAAGGCTGAGCCGCCCACCCCACCACTGTTTCCTTTGCCCTGCGCCTTCCCCCTCCCAGGTGTCTCACTGCCTTCTCTCCACTTTGGTCTCCTCTAGCCCTGCTTCGCTCACGTCTCTCCACTGTCTAGATCCCTTTTCTTTTCATCTTAAAATCTGCTGCCTGCGTGAACCGCCCCAACATGTCCCCCAGGACAGGCTGTGAAGCTGCATTCCAATCCCTTTATATTTGGAGTTCCTTGAAGTCAGTGTTTGCTTAGGAGATTTCAACTTGGGGGAAGAGAAGGGATGATCCCTCATCATCCTGCCTACCTACAGATTTACTGAGCCCCATCCTCCCGACAAGATGAACCTACCTCCAGGCCTTGCTGACATACAAAAATTGAACATATCTGTTAAAAATAATTCAAACATGAATGGTTCCAGAGTTTCCGCTTGGAGTGATGAAAAATCTTTGGAGGCCGGGCTCGGTGGCTCATGCCTGTAATCCCAGGACTTTAGGAGGCCAAGGCGGAGGGATTGTTTGAGCTCAGAAGTTTGAAACCACCCTGGGCAACATGGTGAAACCCCATCTGTACAAAAAATACAAAAATCAGCTGCGCATGGTGGTGTGTGCCTATAGTCCCAGCTACTTGGGAGGCTGAGGTGGGAGGATCGCTTGAGCCTGGGAGGCAGAGGTTACAATGAGCTGAGATTGCACCACTGCACTCTAGTCTGCGTAACAAAGCCAGACCCTGTATCCTGTCTCAAATAAACAAGAAGAAAAAGAAAAATCTTTGGAAACATAATGGTGATGGTTGCACAACACTGTGAATGTTAATTAATTAATTTATTTATTTTGAGATGGAGTCTTGCTCTGTCGCCTAGGCTGGAGTGCAGTGGCACAATCTTGGTTCACTGCAACCTCTGCCTCTTGGGTTCAAGTGACTCTTCTGCCTCAGTCTCCAGGGTAGCTGGGATTACAGGCGCATGCCACCACACCCAGCTAATTTTTGTATTTTTAGTAGAGAAGGGGTTTCACCATATTGGCCAGGCTGGTCTCGAACTACTACCGCTCCCGGCAAACAAAAATATTTTTAAAAAATTCATGGGCCAGGCGCGGTGGCTCATGCCTGTAATCCTAGCACTTTGGGAGGCCAAAGCGGGTGGATCATGAAGTCAGGAGTTCTAGACCAGCCTGGCCAACATGGTGAAACCCTGTCTCTACTAAAAATACAAAAATTGGCCAGGCATGGTGGTGCGTACCTGTAATCCCAGCTCCTCAGGAGGCTTAGGCAGGAGAATGGCTTGAACCTGGGAGGTGGAGGTTGCGGTGAGCCGAGATCGCACTACTGCACTCCAGCCTGGGCGACAGAGTGAGACTCCATCTCAAAAAAATAAAAAACAAAAACAAAAAAAATTCATACAATATGAACGAACCTGTGCCAGCTGCCACTGTTTTTCACTCTAGCCTTCTGCCCTTGACCTTGTGGGGAGAAAATTGCTCAGCAGTTGGAGCATAGCAGGCCCTTTGCCTGTTGAAAGCCCCCAGAGAGGCTCAAAGGGAGCCAAGTCCCTGTTCCAGAGCAGGAAGGCATGGCATGTCCTGTCCTAAGACACGCAGGATGTGCTGGAGGCCGCTCTCCACTAACAAGGCATCCTTCAGGGCTCAATGATCAGAGCAGATACCTCCGTCGTCTTGCCCCTGCGGGAGGATACCCAGAATGCACTCAATTCTCAGGTGGGGTTTTGTATAATTGTACTCGGAAAAATTTCTTTTTGAAATGCAGACTGACAAAAACCAAAATAACAAGGAGGCATGAATTGAAAAGCCTCATTTCTGCCTCTGTGTCTTCTATTCCTTGCTCCCTCCCAATAGGAAACTATTTTTATTAGTTTTTGTGTGTGTGTCCTTCCAGTTTTTCTTTACTTCCATTTTATATTATAACTTGCATCTTTTGTAAAATTCTCAATTCTTAATTTTTCTCTTTTAGGTTCCTCCTATTCATTCTCACCAGCTCATGACTCCTCCTCTGATGGGGACATGAGGGGCCAGGCAGGGTGGGAGGGAGGCAGAGTTAAGAGAAGGGCGGGGGAGCTGGTGGGAACCTGAGTATCCAGGGGCCTGGGGTTTGGAGTCTTCTAATCATTCTGGAGCCCTTTAGTTTGGGGAAAGAGTTCAGAGGGACTTGAATTTCAAAATGTCTCATTAGACCCAGAACAAACATCCTGTTGGGGGAGTGAGTGGTTCTTTGCTAGTTTTAGGAATAAGGATCTAATTCCCAATGGATGGAAAAACTCTGGGTCAAGGCAAAGCCCAGGAGGGCGGTCCCTGCAGGGATGGGTGAGAGTGGATGCAGACCTGGCTTGTACCCAAGGCCTGCACCTGAGTCCCAGACACGCTCAGGTGCCTGTGGCCAGGGCCGGGGGAGCCACGTCGTCTTCTGTCTACACCTGGATGGGAAGGCAACCTCACATGCCCAGTGCAATCTGGCCACCCAGCCTCTGGCCATCCACCCCTGTGGAGACCGGAACTGTCCTCTCCCCTGAGAGTTCAGGGTTGCCTCATCTATCAGCTGTGGCTGGGTTCCCTCTGTTGGTGTGGGGAGAGGGGGGAGTTGTTGACAGGTTAGAGAGGAAGTGGGAGGCCAAGCAGTTCCCTGGAGGCCTAGGAGAGGCTCCCTGCAGGGACTAGCCACCCTTGGCAAATGATATCCTGGGAGCGAGGCACCTGGGATTGTGGAGGGGGATTTTCTGCAGGGGTGGCTTCTGCCTTGCTTAGGGCACGGCCCTGGCTGGATGTCCATTTCCTAAGCTTCAGAAAGAGTTCAGGGCTGCCCAACAAATGAGTTTAGAAGCAGAAATGTTATCCTTATGAATAATCCCAGGTGTCTTTATGCTGAATGTATTGGAACATGTTTGTTGGACAATAATTTCACATATTTGGAGAAGGTTGAGCTTTTTATAGCCTGAATGGAGCTGCTTTAGAAGATCTTGCCTTTCAGGGACTAGGAACATGAAGATGACCTCCTGGCTGGGCATGGTGGCTTTGGGAGGCTGAGGAGGGAGGATCACTCGAGGGTAGGAGCTTGAGACCAGCCTGGGCAACATAGTGAGATTATGTCTCTACAAAAAATTAGCTGAGCATGGTGGCACGCATCTGTAATCCCAGCTACTAGGGAGGCTGAGGTGAGAGGATTGCTTGAGTCCAGGAGTTCAAGGTTACACTGAGCTATGATCACACCACTGCACGCCAGTCTGGAGGACAGAGTGAGACCCTGTCTCAATAAAATAAATAAACATAAATTTTAAAAAGATGGCCTCCATCCTTCCTCTCATCTTCCTCCCATCCCTCTCTCCAGGGCTCTGCCTGCCTGAGAATTCCTGCTTTGGGCCAGGCACAGTGTGGTTCATGCCTGTAATCCCAGCACTTTGGGAGGCCAAGGCAGGTGGATCACCTGAGGTCAGGAGTTTGAGGGGAGGGGCTGAGTGCAGGTGTGGGCATCGGTGCAGTGGCGAGAAGGGGAGAGCCCAGAGGGAACCTTCCTTCCTGATGCCTAAGTAGCCCCTGTTGGGGGCCCTGCTGCCTCCAGATTTGGTTCTGTCTGTACATCCTACTGTAACAGCCAGAGAAATCTAACATCGCTGACTCCATCTTGCTTCTAACCTCATAAGCCAACTGCCTTTGCTCATCCCTACATGCAGGCCAAGCTAATCACAAAAAGCCTGACCAACATGGTGAAACTCCAACTCTACTAAAATACAAAATTAGCTAGGTGTGGTGGGGGAGGTGCCTGTAATCCCAGCTACTTGGAAGGCTGAGGCAGGAGAATCGCTCTAACCTGGGAGGCGGAGGCTGCAGTGAGCCGAGATCACGCCATTGCACTCCAGCCTGGGTGACAGAGTGACATTCCATCTCAATAAATAAATAAATAAATAAATAAATATATAAATAAATAACCAACAAAAAAAGATTCCTGCCTGGGAAGAGTTAGAGATACCCCTCCCTGGGGTCTGAGCCATGGCCTCCTTAGCTGACTGTTTGGTGGCTAACAGCATACGCTGCTTACCTGGAGAAGGCCTGTCCCTTTGGTTGGGCCCCTGTGCTTGAGGGAAGAGTTCAGAAGATTTTGTGAGGGTGTCAGGCGTCTGATCAAGCTCAAGTTGTTCAGTTGGATCTAGAATAAAAACTCTCATGACTAAAGTATTAAGGAGCATACTTACAGCTTTTATTTCTTCTAGCAGAAATAGTACTTCTAAAAAGTACGCTTCACTCCCCCTAAGAAAAGGGTCAAGGGGAAAAGGCAAAGGTGCTGAGAGCTGCTTTGAAGAAGCCCTGCTCCACTGGCACCCATGGAAGGGCCCAGAAGAGATGAAGGCAGGTGCATGCAGGTGGTTGGGGGAGCTTGGTGGCGCTTGGTGGCTGTCCAAATCTTGCCGGTCATCCTCCTCCAAGGCTGTCAGTGGAGGTTTGATACTGTTTTATCGAACTGGCAGAATTCAGTCCCCAGAGTTTTATTTCCCTTATTTCAGTTGCCTAGAACCAGGAAAGCTGCCTCAGCTCATGTTGAAGTGGAGATAAGTCTGTTCATATGACATTCCCCCAAACAACTTAGAATTACATAGAAAACTTGCCTAAATCACACAGTAAGTAGTGTGACAAAACCAGCACAGATGGTTCCCAGCTTACAATGGTTTCACTTACAAGTTTTTGACTTTATGATGGTGCAAAAACAGTACATGTTCAGTAGAAACCACATTTGGAGCACCCATACAACCATTCTGTTTCTCACTTTCAGTACGTTTTCAATAAATTACATGAGATAGTCATGAGTTTGTCATAAAATAGGCTTTGTGTTAGATGATTTTCCCAACTGTAGGCTAACGTCAGTGTTCTAAGCATGTTTAAGGTAGGCTAAGCTGTGATGTTTGGTAGGTTAGCTATATCAGTTTTTGACTTATGATATTTTCAGCTTAGGATGGGCTTATTGGGACGTAGCCCCATTGTAAGTAAAGCAGCATCTGTGTCTGTCAAATGAAGAGGGGTGCAGCAGGGCTGCAGGAGTCAGCTGAACCATTTGTAAGCTGAATAGAGAAAGATAACCTTAATTTTATTTCTTGAAAGTTTATATCCATGGGATGTAAGCGATTATCTGATGGTTAGGGGAATGGAGCCCCCTGTGACCCACAGGTTTGGATGCGCAGCTGTGCCATCATCCCTCTTGCTTCTCCGTGGAGCCCGGCAGGACACGAGGGAGGAGGATTCAGAGCAGAAGGAAGGCAGGTCCCTTAGAGCCGGCACTGGCAGGAGCGACAGGCATGTGGCAGGTCCAGTCCTCCAGGTGGTTCTCCTTTGGTTTCCTAACTGTGAAGATGCAGATGGTGTTCTGCCTGAGCCCGTTCCCTTCCCTCCCTCCTGCACATCTGGGCTTCCTCTCTCCTGCCCTTCCTTCCCCTCTCACCTGCTCAGTGATATCTGGAGTCCCTGCCCACTTCTGGTAGTAGGAAAGCCAGAATGTGTGGCAGGTTCTGGGAGAAGCCCAGTGGAGCCAGGGATGGATGGGCCGAAGAATTCGGGCTCAAGAGGAAGAGCTGGGGGTCTTCTGAGTCCTTTCGGAACCAGCTTTCAAACCCAAGACTTGAACTCGAAAGCTAGTGAAACAAGAAGCGCAGCCAGGTGTGGTGGCTCACACCTGTAAACCCAGCACTTTGGGAGGCCAAGGCGGGTGGATCACCTGAGGTCAGGAGTTTGGGACCAGCCTGGCCAGTATGGTGAAACCCTGTCTCTACTAAAAATACAAAAATTAGCCAGGCATGGTGGCAGGTGGGATTACATGGCAGGTGTAATCCCAGCTACTCGGGAGGCTGAGGCAGGAGAATCACTTGAACTCCAGAGGCGGAGGTTGCAGTGAGCTGGGATTGCGCCAGTGCACCCCCAGCCTGGGTGACAGAGTAAGTCTCTGTCTCCAAGCAGAGACCTGTGCTCTTAGTTGAAATATGAATGCTCTCCTTCATTCATTCAGTTTATTGGGGCAAATATGAGGCCAAAATGCAGTCATATGTTGCTGGGAGCATGGGTCCCTCAATGAGTCACAGGCAGAGTTACTGGCAGAGATGGGAGGTTCCACACAGAGAGAGAGGTGGACCTGGCAGTGGGGGCACAGGCTGGCCCCAGCTGGCCCCTCTCTCCACCTCCCAACGGCCATCTGTCCTTCATCGCCCGGCAGCTCACTGGGTGGAGAACCAAGTAGTACGAGGGAGGAGGGACTGAGTGCAGGTGTGGACATTGGTGCAGTGGGGAGAATGGGAGAGCCCAGAGGGAGCCTTCCTTCCTGTTGCCTAAGTAGCCCCTGTGGGGGGCCCTGCTGCCTCCAGATTCGGTTCTGTCTGTACATCCTACTGTAACAGCCAGAGAAATCTAACATCGCTGACTCCATCTTGCTTCTAACTTCATAAGCCAACTGCCTTTGCTCATCCCTACACACAGGCCAAGCTAACCACGAAAAGCATTTTGATTACAGTTTAACGCTAGTACTAATGACCACCTCTCTTTTGAAACAGACTCCTGAGGAGATGAGGAAGTGTGCACGCAAGTAACAGTGCTGTCTGAAAGACTTAGAGCAACAAGGTGGATCTGACAAGCAGTTGACCATGAACAAAGAAGTTTTGCAACCTCCTTGGACCCCTGATGACAGCCAGATGTCTGTGGCCTCCAGTCACCTCCAGACCTTCACCCCCTGCATGGTCCCTCTTCCTCTAATATGAAAGAAGCCTAAAAAAATCTATCAATCTAAGTTGGTTCTGGCTGGGCACGGTGGCTCATGCCTGTAATCCCATCACTTTGGGAGGCTTAGGCAGGAGGATCACGAGGTCAGGAGTTCGAGACCAGCCTGGCCAAGAGACCAGCCTGTGGTGAAACCCCATCTCTACTAAAAATACAAAAATTAGCTGGGAGTGGTGGCGGGCACCTGTAATCCCAGCTACTCGGGAGGCCTAGGCAGGAGAATTGCTTGAACCCAGGGGGTGGAGGTTGCAGTGAGCTGAAGATTGTGCCATTGCACTTCAGCCTGGACAACAGAGTGAGACTCTGACTCAAAAAAAAAAAAAAAAAAAAGGTTCTTTAGGACATTGGTCCTCCATCTTCTCAGTTGGAAGCTCCCGGAAATAAAGTCATCTTCCGTACCCCAACACCTTCTCTCAACTTATTGGCTGTCATGTTGTGAGTGGTAGAGTTTGGACTTGGCTATACTGCTAATGATAGTGGCTACCACATGTGCCATTATCATTAATGTGAGGTGTCACATTGGGACCATAATGCCCACTGTATCCATTAAAATTAAGTGAGGTGTCAGCTCACTTAATTTTTTTTTGAGATGGTGTCTCACTATGTAGCCCAAGCTGGAGTGCAGTAGTGCAATCTTGGCTCACTGCAACCTCCGCCTCCGGGACTCAAGTGATTCTTGGTGCCTCAGCCTCCCAAGTAGCTGGGACTACAGATGCCTGTCACCTCGTCTGGCTAATTTTTTGTGTTTTAGTAGAGACAGGATTTCACCATGTTGCCCAGGGTGGTCTCGAACTTCTGAGCTCAGGCGATCTGCCCACCTTTGCCTCCCAAAGTGCTGGGATTACAGGTGTGAGCCACCGCACCCAGCCAGCTCACTTAATTTTCATGGAATACAGTGGGCATTATGATCCCAATTTTACAAGTGAGAAAACTGAGAAGCAGAGAGGTCCCCAAAGTTGCCTAAAGTCACACAGTAAGTGGTAGAGTCAGGATTCTAGCTGAAGTCTGCTTCCAAATCCCACCTTCTAACCGCCGCCACTAGACTGCTGCGTCTGCTGGGGTGTTAGGTCACAGGAGAAAAGAGATAATGGCTTTGTGACCCGGGAGCTCCTCCTTCACCTCCTCCTGCCATCCTCAGCATGAGCCAGCTGCATGAAGGGTGCTGTGTGCTGGGCTGGAGGATGGAGCCATGTGCCACTCCCTCCGAGGCACGCTGTGAAGGTGCAAGCGGTGTGTTCTGAGAGGTTGTGCACTACTTGGTTCTCCACCCAGCGAGCTGACAGGCCGGCGATGAAGGAAGGATGGCCGTTGGGAGGGGGAGCTGGTGGAGAGAGGGCCAGCTGGGGAGGAGGGTGGAGGAGTAGCTTGAGTTAGACTGCAGGGGAGGTGCTGGCCGTCCTTGTCACTGTTCTTTAGAAAATGCCTCCGTCAGTGCCTGAGGTTCAAGGAGTGTGGGCTGTTTTCTTTCTGAGTTCCGAGCAAATCGAGCTGGGGGACTCCGGGGTATGCTGCCCTATCCCAGGAGTCTCAGTCTTAGGTAGTTTGGCGATCTTCTCCTGTAAATCATCAATAGTCCCTGAACAGCACTTGTAAACTTGAGCGTAGAAAACTGGGTGAGATGTTTTTATGGTGAAAGAAGCTTCTCCTTGAAGTCCCCGCAGAAGCCCCAGGGGCAGAGTGACATGGACAGGTTTTGGGGATGTGGGCTGAATGATGCCATTATGGGGCTGCTGGAATCTGGGGTGCCAGAGCTGTTGGTTGGAAAGCCCCCGGGTATGAGGGCAATGTGCCACTTTGACGACAGCCTCTGCCTCCAACTTTTTTGGGCCTGAACAGTGCAGAGGATGAAAACTTCTCACCCAGCTTTCTACATTCAAGTTTACAAGTGCTGCTCAGGAGCCACTGATTATTTCCAGGGGAAGATCACCAAACCGCCTAAGGCCGAGACTCCCAGGATAGCGCAGCATGCCCCGGAGTCCCCCAGCTCTATTTGCTCAGAACTCAGAAAGAAAACAGCCCACACTCCTTGAACTTCAGGCACTGATGGAGGCATTTTCCAAAGAACAGTGACAAGGACAGCCAGCACCTCTCCTGCATTCCTCAGCCTGACTCAAGCTGCTCTTCCACCCTCCTCCCCAGCTGGAGCTGAGGCTGAAGGCAGTTGAGGGCCACCGGGGAGAAGAGCTGGGTCAGGGCCGTGACTTGCAGCAAGCATGAGGCCAAGCAGATGTGCCGGGTGAGAGGCTGGAGGCCGAGTCCGGGCTGGCTGCCCTGCGGCGGCAAAGGAGATGGCTGGAGGTTGGGATGGGTGCAATGATGAGTGTGCCTCAGGGTCTGGTTTCTGATTCCATAGGACAGCTGTGGTGACAGAGCTGTGGCCAACTGCTCCCTGGGCCGAGGCTGAAGGAAGCTGTGCTCCCACTGGTGCTAGGGAAGGCTGCTGCAGGGCTGGAGGCCTGGGTGCTGGACTGCTGGGGCGGGCTGCCTGCTGCACCTCCAAGCTGCAGTCAGGGCTCGCCCTGAGGCGCTGAGGTGGAGAGAGAGCAGCTCTCTCGTACACACCCATGTGCACAAGCGCAGGCACACACACACACACACACACACACAAGACGTTCTCACTTCATCCCCGAATTCTCCCTCCTACACACAAAGCTAGTTCCCAGTTCTCCAGTCCCCCTTCATCCCTCTCCACTTCTGTAGTCTCTGCTGGGCTGCACTGGGGATCTGGTCCCAATTGCCCTCTCTTCCCTTGCTGCCCCTGTAACAAAGGGCTGGCCATGTGACATGATCTCCTCAGGCTTCAGAGAAGTGATTTTACCCTGAGCTACACAGGCAGGAAGACCACCAGCCTGGAAGGTGTGTGTGCAGGGTTGGGAAGAGGGGAAGGGCAGGTAGCAGGGGCCAAGGCCTGGGTTGCCCCACAGGGAAACTCACTATCCTCAGCAGGGCCCTTCAGCCACTTTCCCAACAAACAGCAAATCTCCGCCGACTGAACTCTGACTGAGGCAATGGGGGCATGCCAGGCAACAAGGTGGAGGTTTGCTACCGTGGGAGCAGGGAGAGCGTGGAACACAGACGCTCTGGATGTTGAAGAGGAGGCTTCACCCTTAAATCCACACCAACAGCCCCCTTCACTTCCCCCGGTGAAGAACGAAGGACCCTGTGGGATTTCTACTTCAAATCTCTCATTTATTCTGACATCCACTCGGTTATGACTCCAAGTTATCAAAGATGCAAGACAAGAAGTCTAGAGCAGGAGTGGTGAAGTGGAGGTGGAGAAAGACGGCGGAGAGGGCTGTGTTCCTGGCCCCTCCTTCTCTTCCAATTTAGGGCACCGTTTGAAAAGTGTACAAATAGTGTCCCTTAGCACAGACTAGACAGCAGAAAAGGACAGTGCAGTTGAGTGGGGGAAGCTTCCTTTTCCACAGGGTGGGGCCCTGCGGCTGCAGCGGGCAGGCAGGCAATCTCGAGCCTGGTTGGAGACCGTGCCCTGAGCAGTGTGGGCTGTGTGGGGAAGAGCTGGGGCCCACCATCTCTCCAGCGCCCCAAACCCAGATTCTGATTTTTGGGGCTAGCAGGGCTTAGCTAGGAAAGCAGTAGGAGGGAGGGGATTGCACAGGACGCTTACACTCAGGGACCCCATCGATCAGGGGCAAGAAGCGGGTGATGGTTAACTGGGTCTTGATTTTTACAAAGGCAGGACGTACAAATGATGTTATTTCTGGCAAGGAGGACATGGCTGCTGTGGTTGATTGGCTGTGGAATTCCAGGGGAGCAAGGCACTAGGAAGTGGGGAACGCTGCCAGGCCCAGCAGCTCATCAGGAGCTTGCACTTGGCCCAGTTAGGGCTGGCCGTGGGACGGGTTTGTTGAAGCTGCTGCCGCCATAAGCTGCCCCTCTGCACCAGGAGACAGATCCCATTACCCCACCTACAGCTGCTTCCTGGTACAAGAGAAGAGTTACCATTTGAAGTGACTCCACAGGAGAGTCTGACAAACATGTTTGCTTTTCACTGACAATTAAAATTGTTTTGCTGCTAATCTTGTTTTATTGTGGTCTTTCATCCATCAGCAAGCATCCCTGCACGCAAGATCAGAGTTGGGTAAATACATCCAGACCCTGCCAGGATTAGGGCAAGAGGGAGTGGTCTGGGCCGGCAGATCTTTTTCGGAAATTCTCACTTCTTGGAGCACTAAAGGGTTGTTAGTCTATCTGGGCAAGCCTCGTTTCCCTGGAGAAAATGGAGTCTCAGAGATTAGTGACTGGTCCTAGAGCTAATGAGTGACCAAAGTGTGACCAGAGCCCAGGTCTGCTTCTCAACCCAGGGCACTTTGATTCCAGATTGAGATGTAAGGTGACAGGTGCCTTAATAGTGGCGCAAAAGATGTGCATTCCCCTCTTCCTCCCTCCCCGCTCCCTGCTCCCCCAGCGGCACCCTGACCTTCCTCTAATGCAGAATCAAGATTTCAGCAGGGGGGCCAGCCCTTTCCCTGCCCCACCCTCCTCGAATTCAGTGACTCAGGAGTGGGAAGGGGGTTAGCTATGCCCTTAGAAGGGGGCCAGCTTCTGCAGAGGCCACTGGAAAACTCATCAGGATTCTCACTCACAAAGCCACTGCCACATTCTAAGTAGGAAGTCGGAGTTGGAAATGAGGCTGGTGTGAGACACAATAAACGGCTCATCGCCAGGAAACTGGGGAGTAGGGCGGCCAAGGGAGGGCGGCGAGCGTGGAATCCCAAGGCTAAGTCACGTCCCTCCCATCCTCAGGACTGGGCTGTTGCTCTGGTGAGATGAATGAAGATCCTGCTCCACGGCGTCACGGGTGGATGCTCACGTAGAATGCCGGGCTCTGGGGGACTTGACGTGGTTTCAGCCGCTGCAGCATCGCCCCACAGAGATTCTGTGCTCTTCCTGTTCACCAGCCCGCTGTCTGCCATGGGGATTGGTCACGTTAACCACCTTTCGTTCAAGCTGTTTGGGGATCAGACTTTTCCTTCTCTGGTACATGGGAGACCTTTCCTCTCTGCAGCTCCTGAATGTACAAAGCCCCTGGTGCCTACCCGTGGTTACTGGTGTGTGTGTGTGTGTGTGTGCGCGCGCGTGCGTACACCTGGGAACGGTTATGCACACCCTCACAGGACTGCATCCACGCAAGCTACTCGGCGTGGTGGGCTGGGCTGAGAGACAGTCAGCTGGTCTCTTTGCTGAGCTACCGGAAGTCGGCTAACAAAAATGAAAAAACTTCTCCAGCAGGGGGCGCTGGTTCCTAAGTCAGAGAAAGGATTTCGGGGAACACAAGGTTAGACACTTTCTGGTGCAGTCCCCACGAGCCACCTTAGGCTTTAAAGTCAACTTGACACGTCCCACGAGGAAGGGGGCAGGTGAGATGTGATACGTTCAGGAATCAACGTCCCTACGGGAGAAGCTACAGTGACAGCAGTAGCTATGGTAACCAGCGTACAAAGCTGGGCTGTGAACTAGCTGTTGGATTCGTTTCAGCAAGCGCGTCCTGAAGCAGTGCCGTTGACGCCCCGCCCCTCGTTTCTCCAATGCTGGAATTGTAGCTCTCACTTCTCTCCTTGCCCTCTGTCCCCTTTTCCTAGGCACGGATGCTTCATCTCCCGAGGACCCTGGAGGCCTCCCGAGCCTTTGCTGAGCTTTCCCTGGTGCTCCTTTTTGCAGTCCAGCGAATCCAGGGCACTGGGGCACACTGCAAGGGGTTGTGGTGGTGCTGGGGCTGCCAGAGGAGTGTCCCAACCAAGAAACTGGCGAAGCTGCAGACTCGACCTAGCAGTCCCCCACCTCTGGCCCACAGAGTTGGAGCCAGGCCCTGTCTTGGTTCTCAATGCACTCAAAAGCTTAAATCCTAGTAAACCCTCCACTGCGGAGCGAGAAAAGCCAAAGAAACAGAGACAACCCATGTGGGGCTGTTGGAGGGTCATTCATCACCCTCATGGCCCCCGCCAGGGCAGCAGTGTGGGTGTGTGTGCGGGTCGGGGTGGAAGGATTTACACGTCTGTACTAACAGCCCTTGGATTGGTGAAGGCCTCACGCCCAGAGCCTGGCCAGGTCACCGGGTAACTCTGGGGTGCTGCCAATTTGAGGGATGGGGGTCCCCCCTCTTTGTAGTATGTGGGAGCAAAGGAGAGCCTCTCGCCTCCACCCCCATTGGGCACCATGTCAGCCGTCCGTATGTAAAAGGGGGAGCTGTATGGGGAGCAGGTAGTGCAGTGGCTCGCGGCCACCCCACAGGGCTGGCTGCAGGGCTCGCCGGTGAGAGGCGCCAGGCTGCCTCTGCCGTCCAGGGCTTGGGAGCTGCAGGCATTGCAGGTGGGGCCTCTGGGATGCGTGGGAAGGTCGTGCTCCCGCTCCTCCTCCTCGTCTGCATCCTCGGTTCCGCTCTTCTTGCAGCAGTAATACTGTGCGGAAGGGCAGAGGGATGCCTGAGAGGGTGAATACTCCCCCCGCCCCACGCATTTTTGAGCGTGCACAGGTGCCCCTGTCCCCTGCTCCATGGAGAACCTAGTGCCAGGCACTGAACCCCAGGGGCCTGCTCCACAAGTTTCTAATCCCAGCTTTGCAAGGCCAGTACTGCTTTCCTTTTCCCCTCCCACCACTCCTCGCAGTAACTCCAGGCTGTAGTTGAGCGGGGCAGGGACACACACATCATATTGAGGACAGGGCTGGAGCTGCTGGCGGCAGCTTTCAGAGCCTCCCCCGAATGGTGCTCTTCCCACGCTCCTGAAATCTCAGAGGTGCAGGAGACACAACCCAATGACCCCGTATCTTCCCAGCACACTTTCTGTGTGCTCTGAGTGGGCAGGCTGGGGGGCACTTAGCTCCCTTCCGACCAGCCCCAACTCCCATCCTCCTTGACTTAGGCCTGCTACATTCCATGGCTTTGGGCTCTGTGGGTCCTGAAGTCGGCCTCCAGTTTCTGCCCCCATAATGAAAAAGAGGTTTGCTGGTGGCCTGGCAGCCTCTGGCTACGGGTCCCGGGGACTGACCTGGAGCCTGCAGTAGCACAGGACGGCAATGATGCAGAGGAGGATCACCGTAGCTAGGATTCCGCCAGTGATCACAACCGTTCCCGCTGTCATCCGCCCGGCGCCCCATCAAACTCTGCAAAGATGTGCGGAGGGCTGAGGACCAGCTGTGGCTGCAGCCCTGGGCTGGGCCGGGGGGAGTCTTCCTGGAACTGCCCCGAGGCTGGGGCAGGGGGCCTGAGAGCAGCAGGTGCCGGGAGGGCCAGGCCCCAGGGGTTTCCTGAAGGCTGAGGACGACTGTGGCTCCAGACTGGGCCAGCCTAAGTGGGCGAAGTTGGGTACCCAGTTTCAAAAAGTTCTCACGATCTTTCCCCTTTGGTGCTCTTCTCGCCTTTCCTCTCCCGTCACACCCTTCTTAGCTCCCGCTTCTGCGTGGCTGCAGACACAGAGGAACAGCTGCCGCTGATTGCGGGGCTCCTCCCTGTGTGGCATCATGCTAAGCACCCCCACGCATCTTACCACATCCTCGCGATAACCCTTCGGGGCAGTTATTAGCTATCCCTACACGCATGCTGAACGGGGCTGCGAATAATTTGGCTGCAATTCCACCCAGCCCGTTCATCCCAAAGGCTGTGCTCTTGATCCCCGCCCTCTTGGCACACACCCCAGTGGTCCCTGAGCCTTTGGCCCGGGCTGGCGGGGAAGGGGCCAAATCTCGAAAACACCAGGTGGCTCTTCTCTGGCTCAAACCAGCACTTCTTTTAGGGGTATCTCTCTTCTCCTTCAAACCCTCCTGGAAAACAAAGGCAAGGCGAGCCCAGAGGGAGTGGTGTGTGGCATTCTGGGCCCTGGAAGGCTGTGGCCAAGCTGGGGAGACTGGTCCTGGCTTCTGAGGCTGAATGAACAGGACAGAGGCAAGCTCTGGGCATGAGGCTGTCATGGCTTCAGACAGATTCTCCTTTTAGGTCAGTGAATGGGGATTTCTGAGCCTCCCAGGTGCATTGGGACCAAGGGGCAGGAGGGTGGGGAATGGGAACTTGGCATCTTGGAGATGGAAAAATGACTATGATCACTTACATTCAGTAAAGGGAACGGTGACCTGCAAGACAACAGAAAGGACAGAGATGTTGGAATAAGAGAGTTACTCACTGAAAAAGGCCAGAAGGGTTAGATGATTCCCAGCCAACCCTCATTTTGCTTTCTTCGCTGTGTGGCATATCATCAGTGAGCCCACAGACCCCAAGTCCAGGTCTCCAGCTGGGTCTCCAGCTGCTAGTAGATAGACATTTCAGTGGATGTCCCAGTGGTCATCTCAAACTCAGTTATGACAGGTTAAAGTCACCACCCTGCTCTCCAAATGGACTCCTCGCCTCCGACCTGTCTCTGTTGGTGGCTCCACCAGAGCTGCCCCGAAGGGCTTTGCAAATTGTTTATTACTCAAAGGGCAAGTGGGGCTACAACCCAACTGCACTGTGCTCACAAAGCTATGCACCCTGGTGTGTTCACCAGGTAAAAGGGGTACCTTTATCTCTTTACCCAAAGATATCACCTGTCCACCACTGTCCTCTTAGAGGGCTGCACCTGCCCGGCAGCGTGGCTCCAAATCCACTCCCGCTCTGTGGACCAGCAGCGTGGGCATCACCTGGGAGCACCATTAGAAAGATAGCATCTCAGGCCCCCCACAGGCCTAATGAGTCAGAGTTTGCATTTTAACAAGGTCTCAATTGAGTAGGTTGCACATTAGAGTTTGACAAGCCCATGGGACATTCCCCCAGCTGCCCAGAATTTAAACTCCTCAAATTCTTCTTTGGCTACCCCAGTCTTCTGTCCCCCACACCAGTGAAGACTCATCACCTCTCAAGCTGCACTGGCATAATGGTTTCCTAACAAACCTTCCCAGTTTTGTCTCTGAGTACCCTTCCTGCCACCAGCTGTTAAGCCTTCCTTCATACCCCTGGGCCTTTCTGTGACTCTCATGCACCACATTGCCTGCAGGATACATTTATCTGCCCATAAACTTTTAGAGACAGCTTCAAAGACATTGCCATCCCCCACGTTCCTGCACACTTACCCTATTTATCTTTCCCTCCTCACCTCCCTTTCTTCCGCTTACGTGATCCACTGCCCCATCATGCAGTCCCACTGTTCTTTTTTTTGGAGACAGAGTCTCACTCTGTCCCTCAGTCTGGAGTGCAGTGGCACAATCTTGGCTCACTGCAACCTCTGTCTGCTGGGTTCCAGTGATTCTCGTGCCTCAGCCTCCCGAGTAGCTGGGATTACAGACGTGCAACCCCACACCGGACTAATTTTTGTATTTTCAGTAGAAACGGGGTTTCACCATGTTGGCCAGGCTGGTCTCAAACTCCTGACCACCCACCAAGGTGGGTGATCCACCCGTCTTGGCCTCCCAAAGTGCTGGGATTACAAGTGTGAGCCATAGTCCTACAGTTCTTAAGCAGCTTATTGCCTAGTGATGAAAAGATATGGGGCAAACCTTAGGATACAGTGTGAGACTCGCAGCCACAGAATTGCAGACCAGAGTTGCGGAACCTAGAGTGGGGCAGCTACTGACTGAGGGGAGATGCTCCACTGCAGGTGTTGTATTGAGCTGAATCCTAAAAGCTGAGTGAAAGCTTATCCAGTAGACAAGGTGGGGAGGGCAGAATGAACAGTCCAGGGGTGTGAGAAAACAGTTCCAGGAACTGCGAGGGATCTGGCGAGGCTGGGACAGGCCAGGGCAGGCATGCAGCTGCAGAGGCTGCAACCCGGTCAAGGAATCCAGATGAACTCTCTTGGAGACCCTGGGGGTTTCCTGACGGGGCTTTTGACAGGGGAGCGTGTGGTCTTTCTTTTTCCATCTGTTTAAATCCTGCCCATCCTTCAAGGTTCTGAGAAGCCTCCCCTGACTGCCCCAGCCCTGAAGCTCTCTCACTTCTGGGCTCCTATTGCAATGCCCTTCATGGTTTGCTCTTCAAATCCCGCTTGGTGGGATGAGAGTCAACTTTTCATGTGGGAACATCTTGACTCCTCCACTATATTATAAGTCCTCTGGGATCAAGGGTTGTGTCTTACACGGTCTCCTATCCCCTGCAGCCTTATACACCATGCCTGACACATAAAAGCTCACTGTTTAGCTTGTCACAGCCCTGGCAGTTATGACTCTGACAGACCACCAGGGGGCAGCAAGCTGTACCTCTCAGCTCAATCCCATCTGCAGACTTGAGCGTCACTGTTTGAGACCACTTTGATTTTGCCCAGGTGCATGGTGGGCCATGCTTCAGGGGTTTCTTGGGGCATCTGGAGGCGGGGTCAGATGAATCTCAGTGTGGGGAAGGCTTAGGCACTTTCACTACAGCACCACTTCATCCCCTCACCACTTCCCTGCATATTCGTCGCTGAGGGCTGCTTATGGACAGAGAGGTCTAGGAGTGACCTGAAGCTGGGGAGGCAGCAGTGATCCACCCCACAGACAGGCTTGGACTAGTGTTCCAGGATGTGCCAAGCCTATTTTAGGAGACAGGGAATTATGGAGAAGCCGTATAAGAACAGTGCCCTCCCTCCTCCCTGCCCCTGTGCTGGGCCACCCCTCTTTCAGGACCACGCAGGCTGTGCACAGCAATGGCCTGGACATCGGGGGCATGGCAGTGTGGGCAGAGCTGGGGTTCTCAAGGCCCAGGTTCGAGGATCACCTGTGCCACTGAGCAGCTACCCCATATTGGAAAATGACCTTCTTTCTCACTTGTAAAGCAAAGATGAACAAAACACTCAGCTCTCACATTCCTCTCACGTCTCCCTTGCCAGTAGGATTGCGAGGAATCGTAACCAAGGCTCGCCTCTCTTCCTCTGAATTCTCAAGTGTGACTGTGAGGAAAGAGGGGGATGGGTGTGAGAGCTCTTTGTAAACTAGAAAAGACCCCACAAACATGGTTTTGGGGTGCCTTGACATGTTGTGGCTGTTTAGGTCTGGCCTTAAAATCATAAGCCAGAAAGGGACATGTACAGGGTATGAGACGAACTAATCAGCTCTCAACCAGTTTCCCTGAAGGCCCAGTACTAATGGAAAAAAAAATTTTTTTTTGAGACAGGGTCTTGCTCTGTCGCCCAGGTTGGAGTGCAGTGCTGCAATCTCGGCTCACTGCAGCCTCAACCTCCAGGGCCCAAGCGATCCTCCCACCTCAGCCTCCCAAGTAGCTGGGACCAAAGGCATGTGCTACCACGGCTGGCTAATTTCTGTACTAATGGTACAGTTTAGCATTTAAATTCCCACATTCAGTGGCTCTCTATGATTTCAGGAGGGCTCATTGTCTCTTTGCAACTAGATGCAAATGCTGGCAATAACTCCTTACACCCAAACAGCAGCCTACAGTTTACAAAGTGCTCCATTTATGCTCTCTTATGGCAGGCAGGCTCTGAGATGGCCCAAGTGGTCACTGCCTCCTGGCAGTCATGCCCTTGTGTACTCCCCTCCCCTGAGTATGGGTGTGGCCTGTGACTTGCTTTAACCAATCGAAAACAGCATGGGTAATGGGATGTCACTTCTGTGAATAGATTATATAAGATTCAGACTATTCTCTTGCTAGCCATTCTCTCTGATAGTTTTGATACTGAAAGTTGCCATGTTGGGGAAGAAACCTAGGGTGGCCTCTGGCCAATTCCTGGCTGGGGACTGAGGCCCTCAATCCAGCCTCCCAAAAGGAACTGAACAGCCACATACTTGAGAGATGAAGTGGATCCTTCTCCAGTTGACCTTTGGGATGAATTGACAACCCCAGCTGAGACCTTGAGGCAGCGGGTCAACCAGCCACATCTGGACTCCTGACCCACAGAAACTGAGAATCACTGTGTGTTGTTTTAAGCTGCTGAGTTTGTGGTAGTTTGTGACGCAGCAAAAGATAACAAATACATTCTTGAATCTTACAAAAGCCCCAGCAATGCTGGAGGAGAAGCGAGACCATTAAGTCATTTGCCTAAAGTCATAGGATAACAAGTGCCTGAGTCAGGGCCCACGGGCCAGTGCTGTGGAGTTTCTAACACACCAGCTGCCTCCTGAGGTGTCCTGAGGACAGGAGAAAGAGGTCCCTATGTTCCCACCCAGGTCTCAGCAGGTCTAGGGCAGAACGACTCAGTGGTGGCCAAGTCAGGGAATGGGGGTAGCCAAAGAGGACAAACCTGCTGTCCACTAAAGAATCCTAAGGGCCTTCCCTCTGTGACCAGGACTTGCTGAAGCTCCTTCCCCACTGGTGGCCCAGACACCCTCCCCCAGAGGAAAAGGGAGTGGCCCGTGCCTTACACTTACGTGAAACAGCTGGAGCAGCAGTGACTCAGTCACGCGGGCTACACCTGAGCAGACAGCAGTTGGGGGTACGTCATGGCCAAGGGCATCAGTCCCTGCCAGAGAAGGGAAGGCTCATGAGAGCTGGACAGGGAGGCTGAGGACAGACAGGCTCCTGCTGGCCCCCAGTTGTGACCCCATGCCTCTAGAGTGGGAGTCTTTCCAGGGGTTTGCTTCTTGAGGTGAACTTCTACAGCTGCCTTGGTTTCCGAGGCCCCAGCCTAAGAACCTGAGGACAGACCTGTAAGGTTACACCTATCCCAGCTTTGTCTCCTTCCCTCTGTGCTGCTGCTGGAAGCCTGTGCCCAGGGCAGCAGCAGGATGCTGGGCACATGTCTGGGAGGTGACGGTGAGTGGGGCAGGGTGCTCGGCTGGCTTTCTCCTGCTCCACTGGAAGATTCGGATCTGTGCCCAGTGGATGCGTCCTTGTTGCCTGCATACTGACCCTGCTCTTAACATACCTCTTTCCCAGCCCCTTCCCCACCGTTTCCCGGGCCTATTTTTCCCAGTGCCTGGGCTGCACACTTCCTTCCCCTACTCCAATACCCTGACTTCTATCAGGCCAAAGATGGCGACTGGACAGCCAGATGAGCAAGTTCAGGCTGCTGCGCTGATGGTGGAGGGGGAGGCAGGGCCCTCCCGAGACATCCAGGAATCCAGGGTAGGCTAATTTTTGGGGGTCTCTTTACATTCTTTCATTTGTTTATTCATTTAACCAATCAATCTAACCCAGGACGGTGTTGATCTTTTTTTTTTTTTTTTTTTTTTGAGACACAGTCTTGCTCTGTCACTCAGGGTGGAGTGCCACTGCAACCTCGGCCTCCCGGGTTCAAGCTATTCTCCCACCTCAGCCTCCCAAGTAGCTGGTACTACAGGCACGTGCCACCGTGCCCGGCTATTTTGTGTTTTTAGTAGAGATGGGGTTTCACCACGTTGGCCAGGCTGGTCTCAAACTCTTGACCTTAAGTGATCCTCCCACCTTGGCCTCCCAAAGTGCTGGGATTACAGGCTTGAACCACTGTGCCCAGCCAGGACAGTGTTGATCTTTAAATAACCACTCAACATTATTCGGAAGAGTCTGGACCCTACACTGAGAGAAGGAGGGAGAGGAGGGATGCCCTGTGGGGGTGATGCTTGGCCCCGGCTCAGAGGAGGAAAGGCCCCCCTGGGTGGGGGATGTTTGTATTGGGGAGGAAACCCAGCCATTAACCACATCCACAGAGCCACCTTCCCAAGGGGACAGTGCTAACCACCTCCAGGTTCTCACCCTCGGCCAGAAACTGGAGGTCAAAGGACAGACATTAGCATGATGCCTCACGGACTGGGGCTGTCTGAGCCCAGCAGCTCTCAGGGGCAGAGCCCTGGGGAAAGCTGAGAAGGAGGCAGAGTGACTGCGTGACAGAACAGCCCTGTCCCCATATCACCTCTCTCCTAGATCTAGGCCTTCCTACACTCTCCCAGCTCCTGCCTTGGACATTCTGGGCACTTAGGCTTTCTTTTCTCCAAGATGTTCTCACTCACATTAACCTGTGATGTAGAGTTTAATGTGACTGGGTATCACAGTGGGGCTCTTGCTGCACGAGTTCTGAGAGGGCAAAGGATAGAAATCAGAAGGTGAAAGTGAGTCTGGGGCAGGGCCCTCTGCCCCTGGCTGTGCACAGACTGTACAATGGGAATGTAAAAACATCTGTCTCAGGATCCGTGGATGCTTTCACCCACTTTATAAAATACATATAGGACCATAACTTGGTGAAGATTTGCTGAGGAGATTTCCATGGTGAGAGGGGTTGCTGAGCTATGTATCCCAAGGGAGGAGAGCTCTGGGGCTGGCTGTCTTGAGTCAATATTGTGTAAGTGTCAACAGGGAGAAGACCTGTACTGAAGAGGCTGCAGGCGGCCTCCAGATGCCCAGAGGCTGAGCAAGGGTTTGCAAAAGGTTCCTGGAAGAGAGATGCAGTGCTTGAGTGGGTGAAGGGAACTTCGGAAGAGAGGGGTCCAGCCCAGCAGGGAACCCCAGGAGAGCCCACAAAAACATTTCCAAAAGCAGGAGCCAGTTTTAACTTTGTCCAAGCTCTCTAACCAGTAAGAACCTCGAATTTCAATCCCGGCCAGTGGTAAAACAGCAGCTCCTGGGCAGGTGGTAGGGAAGAGAGAACAGGGCGGTGTAGACAGCAGAGGGACGTGTGGGGGCCCACCTCAGGTGCTTCCAGCTTGAGCAAAGAGAAACTGGAAGAAAGGAGAAAAACAATGCGGTCAGAGTAAGAGTGTTTCATTACTCATGATTATTATGCATTCCTTTCTTTTTTTTTTTTGAGACGGAGTTTCGGGAGTTTTGCTCTGTTGCCCAGGCTCGAGTGAAGTGGCACAATCTCAGCTCACTGCAACCTCTGCCCCCCCGGGTTAAAGCGATTAATGCTGGCTTTAAGGCAGGATGCCTCAGCCTCTCAAGTAGCTCAGATTATAGGCGCCCACCACCACCCCCGGCTAATTTTTGTATTTTTAGTAGAAATGGGGTTTCACCGTGTTGTCCAGGCTGGTCTCAAACTCCTGACCTCAGGTGATCCACCTGCCTCAGCCTCCCAAAGTACTAGGATTACAGGCGTGAGCCACCATGCCCGGCCTATGATGCATTCTAATGTCTGAGTGGACTGTATCTATAACTTACAGTAACTATAAGGCTATCACCAAAGACTGGATGAAAAAGCAATGGGATCGGGCCAAGTCTTTTTTCTAGGGGCAGGAGAAGATTTCTCCCACTGAATATACATTTTAAAGTAAAGGGACATTTGAAGAAAAAAAAATTAAGTTGCTTTTTGAGCATAAATCACGCAAAGTGCTTGTTACTTACAGAAAAATGATCCATGGAAATGTAAGGACTCCCGTGTCTTTTTAAAAAACTTTTATTTTAGGTTTGGGGATACAAGTGCAGGTTTGTCACACAGGTAAACTCATGTCATGGGGGTTTGTTGTGCAGATTATTTCATCAGCCAGGTATTAAGCCTAGTGCCCAATAGTTATTTTTTTCTGCCCCCTCCCTCCTCTCACCCTCCACCCTTAATTAGGCCCCAGTATGCATTGTTCCCTCTCTGTGTTCATGGGCTCTCATCATTTAGCTCCCACTTATATGTGAGAACATGTGGTCTTTGGCTTTCTGTGCCTGTGTGAGTTTGCTAAGAATAATGGCCTCCAGCTCCATCCGTGTTCCCGCAAAAGACAAGATCTTGTTCTTCTTTATGGCTGCATAGTATTCCATGGTGTATATGTACCACATTTTCTTTATCCAGTCTGTCACTGATGAGCATTTAGGTTGATTCCATGTCTTTGCTATTGTAAACAGTGCTGCAGTGAACACATGTGTGCATGTGTCTTTACGATAGAATGATTTACAATATCTTTATTTTCCAGATGATGAAACCAAGTTCAAACAGGACAAATGACTTGTTTAACACACACAGCAAGGCAGAGATGGCATTGTAGAGGTCCCAGGCCAGGGCCCTTCCATTTGATATTGTCTCTCCTTCCAGAAGATATGCATTTATTTCATCAGGAGCCAGGGTGTCCCCTGAAGTAGGGTTTCTCAAACTGGCTTGAGGGTAACAATTACCTGAGCCACGTATTAAAAAATGGAGACTCCAGAGTTACTGAAGCAGCATGTACAGGGTGGGGCCCAGGAATCTATATTCTTAGCAGATGTGAGCCTTACCATCTGGCCCTTTGGAAAATGATGCAAGCAGAAACTTCTCTGGGAGGATTTCAATCTGGAGGCAGCAGGGGAGGGGAGTGATCTTGCAGAGCCTGTGGCATCATCTGGTGCCCATGACAAGACAAGAGTGGCTCTGGGTTCTTCTTAGGCTTCCCCCTCCTCCTGCCGCCTGGCCTGGAGGCAAGCAGGCCAGGGGGCAGGAGGAGGGGGAAGCCTAAGAAGAACCAAAGGCATGTGGCATTAGCCTGGGTGGGGATGGAGCCAATAAAGTGGTCAGAATGGGGGGCCTGGTTGGGTGCGGTGGCTCATGCCTGTAATCCTAACACTTTGGGAGGCCGAGGCGGGTGGATCATGAGGTCAGGAGTTTGAGACCAGCCTGGCCAAGATGGTAAAATCCTGTCTCTATTAAAAACACAAAAATTAGCCGGGCGTGGTAGCACGTGCCTGTAATCCCAGCTACTCAAGAGGCTGAGGCAGGAGAATTGCTTGAACCCGGGAGGTGGAGGTTGCAGTGAGCCGAGATTGCGCCATTGCACTCCAGCCTGGGCAACAAGAGCAAAACTCTGTCTTAAAATAAAAAAGAAAAAAAAAATGGGGGCCTTAAAGGCCATTTGTCTAGTAGAGGCTGGAGTTGGGCACTAAAAGCCACCCTGATAGAATGTGCTGGGAAATGGGTCTCTCACTCCCCACGATACCAGGGGTCTCTGCTGTATCTGAAGGTTCCCTGTTCTCAGTGACTTCAGCCTCACTGAAGCAGGGTCACCTCGCCTCACTGCCTGGATGAATGCTGGCAGGAAACGCCAGCTGCGGCTGGCCCCAGCACATGTAATTAACCATCGACTGCCCCCTGCTCCTTGCTCGGCCCCCTTAGGAGCACAAGTTAATTGAGTGGGGCCTAAGCACCGGCTGATCTTAATTTCTCTGATGCAGTTAAGCCTTCTCTAATCATTTATTAACTTATGAAATTGACACAGCAGGTTAGCAGTCCCAGAGAAGAAGAAGTTTTTTTCCCTGTTACCTGTCTTCCTGGATGGCAATCCTCAGGCAAGGCTGGAAGAAGGAAATGGGGAAGGGATTCCCTTTACTTTGATTGTATATATGCCCATTACAAAGTCCTGACCCCCAGGATGAGGGTTTGAAGAACTGGTGACTACATGGGTTCTTTTACCCCAGATGGGTAACTACAGCAGCAAAGAGATGTGCACTGTTTGAGAAGGGGTCTCTCTAGGAGATACAAGACTCTTGCAAATCATCAAGAAAAGACCCCCAAGAACGCCAGTGTAACAGTAGGCAATGGCAGGTGGTTTACCCTAAAGGCTCACAAGAAAGAGATGCACCAACTCATTATTAATTCAAGAAATGCAAGCTGAAGCCACAATGAGCTATCACTTTTTACCTTTGGATTGGCAAAAGTCAGGAGCAGGATAATGCCAAGCATTGGTGCAGATGTGGGTATACAGGAGCACTGGTGGTGGGTGTAGCTGGGGCAGCCACTGAGGGAGTGACCTGGTACCACTTAGTCATAGCAAGTACACACATGGCCCATGAAACAGCAATTCTGCTCCTGGTTTGATGTCCCTGAAATTTCTTAACACAGCCATAAGGTGTCACATGTGAAGATGTTTGTTACCGTTGCTGGGCTGTTTATGACGGCGGGGACCTGGAGGCAACCTCAGTGATCATCACCGAGGAGTGGACCCGTAAACTCAGGTAGATGCTATCACGGAGGATATGCACCTGCTGAAAGCAGAGGACCAGATGTGGCACCGCAACACACAGCAACGAGGAGAAAGCTTAGCACAGTGCTAAGAGAAACAGCGAAACAAAACAAAACAACCAAGCATGAGAGTCATAAGAATTCTGCTCACATGCATTTAAACTACAAGCATACAGATCCACAATCCACATGTTCAAGAACACATACCAAAAAATGAATACACATTATGGCTGCCTATGGAAGAAGGTAAATGAAAGTGAGAGTGAGAATAAACATCAATAAGATGTGACAGATCTTGCACAGACCAATGATCATGATACTGTTCTATGATCTGAAGAATATAGTTAACTTAGTCTTCTGCATCTGAAGTCCAAGTCAAACAAAAAGAGAAAAGAAAGGAGGCTTTCACTTCCCCCAGGGAGCCTTCCAGGATTGACTAAATGCTGCACATTTTTGTTTGGCCTTCCTAAGGCCTATTTGTCCTCTGGTATTGGCATTTATTGATACACGGGTATCCTGTGGGTATATTTTGCTTTCTCCTTTACAGTTTAGACCATTTAGGGGCACAGACTTGGAATCACGTGTCTTTGTTAAGCTCCACTCCAGCCACCTGCCTGGTATCTGCACATTCTGGATGCTGGAATGACCAGGTCTAAGGCGGAAGTTGCTTTGCACAGAGTGCTGTCCCCACACAGAGCCTTCCATCCTGCTGTGCTCTGCTGTGCACAGTGGAAAAACCACTAGGCCAGGAGTTCCAAGATTTGGGTTTAAACCCTATTTTCTGCACTTATTACCTGGGTGACTTTGGACAATTAATGATCTCCTTGAGGCTCATCTGCAAAACGGAGATAAATAATACACCTTTCTCTACAGGGTGAGGATTACCTGGGAAAATGGGGGGAGGGTGATCTTTAAAAACACACTGCCTTCTAAAGAGGGCTGTTGTTGTCCCAAGAGCCTCAGGGTCCCTGCAGTTAGCCCTTTGAGCTGCTCACAGGAGAGATGTCTCCATGCTCACTCATCCCTGGGTGAGTCTGGCTGTGCTGAGGTTTGGGAGTGGGCCTTGGAGAGCTGTGTGGGTGTGGGGTGGTGGGCAGATCAGGGACGGTGGGGTGAGGAAGAGAGATGAGCCCTGAAAACCAGCTGAGGCTCGGGGGTTCCACTGGGTCTCCCGGCCAGTTAAAAATCCCAGCAGTCAGACACTGCAAAAGGCTTCCAGGAATTGGGAGGTGTCTTATTTAATTCCAAGTGTTTGTGTTGGTGTCTCCTCAATGTGAGTGATATTTTTCTTCTCTGTGGCAATCCAATATGCATCCAGATGTGCCTATCTGGGTGCATATCCATAGTACACAGAAGACACTCACAGCAAGAATTCAGTGGAGGGAGAAGTTTGGAGCCAGGGGTGACCATGAGAACAGCAGTCCTCAGAACAGAGTTTGGGTTTCCGCTGAGCCCTATAATGGGGGCTTGAGCAAGTCCTATGTAGATCCTGCAGAACGTGTGACCCCAGCTCATATTTGAGTCATGCCTGAGCTAATGCATGTGAAAATGAGTTTGTTATTCCTCTTCTCTTCCATTCCATCCTTGATGGGCTGCTCAGAACAGAACATGAACCTCAGGCTCCTGATCATGACCTTGACTGGACCTTGTCTGGCTGGGCCTTTGTGTCTCAGCATCCTTGTGGAAACTCTGTTATTCCCCTCATTTATCCTTCATCTACTACTTACTGAGCACTAAGGAAAATGCCTGGCATGGATCCCAGCGCGAGGGACACAAGATGAGAGGCAGAGTCCCCTCAAGGAGCTCACAGGAGGGGACGCGGAGAGAAAACATGGCCTGTCCTCTGGTTTCAGGACCCCCAGTGTCCAGTCCACCTGTGGAAGGCCTGGGGGTGACTCTGCAGTCTCTGTCAGACCACCATGGTCTAACATGGCTTGGAGTGCACAGACACCCCAGAGTAGGCATATCCATCAGGCTTGTTCAGTGCTTGGGGTTACAAATAAATATTTGCTGCAGATAAACAGAGGTGCCCTGCTCCTCCCAGCCAAGGGCTGTCTTAGAGGTGCTGCCTACATCCTGGATGCCTGTCAAGGGCAAGGCTGAGCGTACCCCTTCCCTGATTCGGGCGACACAAAACAGGCTGCTCTGCATGTTTTTTTCAGCAAAAACTGTGCTGATAATGGAAGAAGAGTAGGCACAGGTGTGTCGGAACCCCTGCACTGGCAGAGCCTGAGAACCTGGCTGTGGGCCCCTTGGGCTGGGGAGGGGCTGTGACTTTGGTCTAAAGCCCCACAGCACACTGTTTCATGTCTGCCTTACTCACCAGTGAATCTTTAGCCCTAGAACATAGTAGATGCTCAATAGATACCTGTCGAATGCAGGAACTAGTGTATAGAGCATGCCATGTTTATTGGAAGTCTTCCTTGCCACCATCCCCCACACTGTCCACGTGTCTCTGCTGCAGAGTGTCACACAGCACCTCAAGCTCCACCTGCCACAGCTCCCAGCCTTTTCTGATCCTTCCAGGCCTCTCTTCCTGAGAACCTCAGTTTTGCCTATAGTCCATATGACACAATTGGGACTTAGTTATGTGTCATTTTACACGAGTGTGGGCAATTTTATGCAGATAATGCTAGTCTCTGGAGCTCCTGAAGTTCTGATCACAGGTCTGTCTGCTCTGCTTCAGAGAGGCCAGTGCTGAGGCCAGTAAACCTATTAAGGGTTTGGTTCACGTTGGACTTGGTTTTGTTTCTGTTTCTGCCTTTCCTAACAATGTTCATTAACAGTTTAGAGAGTTTTCCTATGCTTCATCTTGTTTGTCTCCTAGGCATGGCAGATTTTGATTTCTCTTACTTTACAGAAAATATTAAGTTTAGGAAGGCCAAGTGATTTGGCCACAGTCACATGACTATTTCCGGGACAGCCTGCTGCCACTCTTCTTCCATGACCAGAGTCGTTCTTGCTATGCACGGAACATGCCGAGCGGCCCATCTCCATGCCACCCTGGCTCTTCTAACCCCACAGTCAGTACTCTTTCCTGGCCTATGAAAGCAGCCTGAATTATTGGCCATTCACAGGAGGCATGAGGACACCATGGCCTAGCCCAGTGTCGTGGGATAGGGCTTCACATTTCACAAGTCTGTTGTGTTGCACTTTATGGCTTGGATTTCTCCCTATCTGTCCTTGATTGTTTAGAGGGTGTTCTGAGATTCCCTATGCAGCAGGCCTGCAGCTCAGTGCCTGCTAAACAGACTTGCTAGGCAAGGCAGAAGCATCTATAGGGCTTGTTTCACTTCTTTAGTGAGATGTCAGCAGACTGGAAGAAATCCAGTAAGAACACAGGCCACTGAAGGGACAGAGAGCTTGATTTCTGAGGCAGATGGAGATAAGGAGGGTCACTGCATTAGGCTGACAAGAGGGCCAGAGGGAGCTAGCTGTAAAGACTGGCCATGGAGCCCAGAGTCCTCACACTCAGGGTGGCAGGAAGCGGGAGGCTTGCAAAGGGGTTTCCAAGAGGGGCAGGATTGAACTAGGTTGATTAAATTATACCAAAGAAACTTTAGACCAAGTCCAAGATGAATCTCACAGAAGGATATACACAAGTGCAACAGGGAGATTTGGAAGCTGTGTCCACCCACATCGTGCAGGGAGGCTTGGGGAACATTTTTGAGCTGCTCTCCTCTCCTTTCCTCCATCCCAGAGGGCCTGGCCTATTCATCTCGCCAGTCGGGTCTGACTGGGCCAGACTAAGGCTTGTCTAGAGTGGGACAAGGCAGCTTCTGGGGTAGGAGACCTTAAAAAGCATGTTAGGGTAAATCCAGAATCCTCAATCACATCAGACAAATATTCTAAAATGGGCAAAAGTGCCCCGAGGAGGACTGTGAAAAGCCCAGGGGCAGGTGATAAGGTGAAAGCGGCAGCAGGCCTGCTGAGTGTGCGCGTGGTGGCAGGGCTGCACTGAAGCCACTGGAGGGGCCGTCCAGAGGCAGCTCCTGAAACAAGAGGAGACACCAGGGGAACCCCACGGGGCAAGCCCCGTGTGAGACACAGTGGAGCCTGCAAAGGAAGGATCCCACTGGATCAGAATAAAACAATGCCCTCAGCCACACGGACGGGAACTTCCACCCTCACTTAGAGAGCTGGAATGGGACATTCACATCTAAACACACGCCTTATATTCTTCTTTTTTTTTTTTTGAGATGGAGTCTGGCCCAGGCTGGAGTACAGTGGCGTGATCTCAGCTCACTGCAACCTCCACTTCCCAGGCTCAAGCGATTCTTGTGTATCAGCCACCCGAGTAGCTGGGATTACAGGTACCTGCCACCATGCCTGGCTAGTTTTTGTATTTTTAGTAGAGACGGGGTTTCGCCATGTTAGCCAGGCTGGTTTCAAACTCCTGAGCTCAGACAATCCACCCGCCTCGGCCTCCCAAAGTGCTGAGATTACAGGTGTGAGCCACTGCGCCCGGCCATGCCTTATATTCTTAATAGTTATACACACACATGCTCAAGTCAACTGCACATCAACACATATGGTTCCTATTCCACATAGGGGTTTAGTAATTCTCAACTCATTCTTTGGGTGTCTTTGTGAAGGTCCAAGTAAACCTTCTAGAAGTTGGCCTTGTTGACTATTAGAATCAGTATTCTGAGAGAGCAAAACTAAGGAAACAGAAACCTCCGTTTAGATTTTTTTAATTGACAGATAAAAATTATATATATATAGATAAAGATGATGTACAACATGACACTTTAATATAGGTACACATTGTAGAATGGCTAAATCAAGCTAGTTATATGCATGACCTCACATACTTTGTTTTTTTAAGGTAAGAACACTTAAAATGTACTCTCTTGGCAATTTTCAAGTATATAATATATTGCTGGGAACTATAGTCTCCAGCCTGCACAATAGAGGTCTTGAACTTATTCCGCCTGTCTTGACAAGTCTTATTTCCCTTTTTTTTGAGACAGAGTTTCGCTCTTGTTGCCTGGGCTGGCGTGAGTGCAGTGGCGTGATCTTGGCTCACTGCAACCTCTGCCTCCCAGGTTCAAGCGATTCTCCTGCCTCAGCCTCCCAAGTAGCTGGGATTACAAGCATGTGCCACCATGCCCAGCTAATTTTTTGTATTTTTAGTAGAGACGAGGTTTCACCACGTTGGCCAGGCTGGTCTCGAACTCCTGACTTCAAGTGATCTGCCCGCCTCGGCCTCCCAAAGTGCTGGGACCACAGGTGTGAGCCATCGCACCTGGCAAATCTTATTTCTATCTGAGAAACACACTCTGACTTCTCTGCAGGGGGCAGTCCTGCGATGGCTCTGAGAGCTGAATCATTATCACTTTGCACCCTGTAGCTGGGGTGAGGCAGGATGTGCTGATTCTAAACTGCAGCTTCTCACTCTTCCCCAGAAGTGGAGGTGAAAGTGGGCAGGAGCCCCCGTGTCATACATAGGCCTGTGAGCTAAAGGGGTGAGAACTGCATGTGGTAGCTAACCCATGGGGGAAGACTCCAGAATGGATGATCCAGGTAAGCCTGCTATCCTAGAGAACAGTTTAGGAAGGTTAGCAAGAGGGCAACTTCTCAAGTGTTCTATGTAACAGAAAAACACAGTAGGTTAAGATACAGTGTCTACAGCCTTTCCCTTCTTCTGCTTTCTGCTAAACGGTGTCCACCAGCTCATCTTGTGGGCTGCGCAGACTTGGGGTAAAAGGTAAGTTGGGAGGTACCCTGCTGTTTGGGTTTATATGTTAGAAAGGTCAGAGTAGCCAACCTGGATGTACTTAGACAATGAGAGAAGAGGGGGAGATATCAAAAAGCCAGCATGACAGGCGTGTGAGAAGCATCCTGGAGAACCTGCAGGAGGAGGAGACTTTGGGGTCAGCTGCCATCTGTGCAAGATAGAGGGAGAGGTGGAGATGGGGAAAGAGATTTTTTAAAGTTTTAACAATATGTTATGAATGAAATTCCTCCATTTGGAATTTTCCCCAAATCTTCAATAAACATTTTAATCGCTTTCAAAATATGTGACATCAGATTTGAGTCTCTTTAAATGTGACACCTTGAAGAGATGGAGCCCACAGGGCAACTTTTTTTTTCTTTTGTGGGTTGTAATTATAAATGAGAATGACTTGTCCAAAGAAAGTAGGAATTCAGTTGGAAGTATCAGTAACTCTCAGAGATAGAAAGATGCCAATTTAGGTAAAGTTGAGAAGAAATAGATAGATTAGCATTGATGTACATCCCAAATCTTAAGTTTGTGTGTGTGCGTGTGTGTGTGTGTGTGCGTATTATTGAATGTTTCTCTGGAGAAGGGGTACATAGCTTTTGTCAGATATCAGGGAGTTCTGTGACTGCAGAAAAGTCAAGGGCAACAGAATAAGATGATGAATAGAAAGGAAGTAACAGAGGAAGGGAATGGCTAAGGAGACACAGTTGTAAAATAATAATAATAATAATAATAGAGAAAGACTCCTGTCATAGGATCTATAGGCAGAGAAAGGAAGAATAATAAAATTTAAATCAGTAATGAATGGCCAACGCAGGAACTCATTTCCATAAAACCAAGCCAAACTTGGGGAGAGGGGTTAGAAAAAGACAAAAGGAGATAGTGATTTGGTGGGAATCATGAATGATAAACACTCTTCAGAATGTTCCTATTTGGTGGCCTCTCTGGAACCAGCTGCTATTGAGCCCGATTCAGCTTGTGGTCAAGGCCATAGCACTAGCACTGTTGCTGGGACTGTCTTAGCCTAGTTTCTGCTGTTATAAAAGCATATAAGAGACTACATCATTTATGTAGAACAGAAACTTATTTGGCTCATGATTCTGAAGACGGGGGAGTCCAAGAGCATGGCACCAGCATCTGGTGGGGGTCATCCGAAGGCAGAAGGTGAGTGAGCAAGGGAGTGTGGGAGAGCAAGTGAAAATGCAGGCCAATTTATCCTTTTATCAGGAGCCCATTCCCACAATAACAATATGAATCCCTTTACAAAGGCACAGCCCTCATGGCCTAATGGCCTCTTAAAGACCCTACCTCTTAAAGCCGTTACAACGGCAATTAAATTTCCAGCACATGAACTTTTGGGGGACACATTCAAGCCACAGCTGAGTGTAAACTGGCAGAGGTGATTTGAGGGCGATTTGATAGTATGTACCAGAATCAGAAAGATACCTCCACTTTGCCTCAGCCTCCTGAATAGCTGGGGTTATAGGCATGAGCCACCATGCCCGGCTGTTTTATAATGATGTGTCATAAATTGCTTTTTGTCCTCTTTAGGAATCCTCTTTAGATTAATCCTTGCTTTTCAGTAATTCTAGTCACTCTGATAGCCCTCTCCCATCCCCCTTCTTACCACCTTGCCAAGAGTTTGTCGTGTGCATATTTCTCTCTGGGGTTGCTGCTGGCAGGTGGTGGTGGTTAGAGTTCTGTGGTGAGTATGTGGGAAGGAGCCCAGGCCTTGGAGTTGGGAGGCCGAGATTAGATTCATGGCTCAGTGGGACTTTGGATAAGTCACTCAGCCTCTTTGAATTCCCATTTCCTTATCTTCATGCTCTTCCTCCCTTGCACTGTTACACGATTGCATAAATGCCTCCCCTTCAGCATTTCCTCATGACCCAGGGTTCACTCCCATGTAATATCTGTCTGAGCGCCTTGCCAGATGTAAACTCCTCTGATGCAGGGACCCAGCTTCTTTATCTCTGTATCTCCCAGAGCACCTAGCAAAGGACTCCAAACATAGTGTATACTCACATTTGTTAAATCAAAGCCAGACATTAAAAAGCACCACATAAGCCCTCACAAAAGCAGAGGATTACTGTCTTTTTAAAATTAGTGTTGTTATAATGATTTTTGGTTTGCCTAGTTTCATGTTATCGTCAGAATTTCTCAAAGTGTGTCTATCCACTGTGTGCCACAGAGATGCCAGGATGCTAGTTTAAAATCCAGATTCCAGGGAATCCCAAGACACCTGTGGGTGCATCCTGGTAATGTGCATTTTAAGTAGGGTGATTATTCAATTTATTGCCTAACTGGGACACTTGAGTGAATGGGGGTACTATTAATAGTTATGCTGGGACAACTGGCATAAAGCAGGACAGTCACACTCATTTCAAGTATTTCTTTGGACACTCAAGTGTGAGAACTGCTGCCCAATGCTCTAATTTTTTGGTGGTAAGAACCAGTTGTCTTCTCCCCTTTAACTCCTTAAACTGTGCAGCAAAGACAGGCCCCTGAATTGATGGGCTAGGCAGGCAGCTACGGTGCTGCCATTAGGCTGAGCAGAAGCACAGGGTGGCCAAGAGTGTGAGAGTAAGGGCAGCTGCTGCCCTGTGCAAGTCCTGGCCTGGAGTGTCCTCCTGCTACCTTGGAAGATGCTGGCTGTGGCCACTGTGAATGAAGCTGTAAGGGACTGGTGCTGATGTCTTCTCCAGCTGTCTTTCAAGGACCAGGCCCTCTTCACTCACAGATGAGACTTTAAGGGGACAGCAATAACACAAATAATGCCCCATACTCAACAGTGAGGGAGAATACCTACCTGTAAGTCAGAGAGCCCCGGGCCGGCAACAGCCACCCAGCATGTGGTGGCACTCTGCAACCTGGCCAAATGCCCACTGCATCACTGAGGACAGCAACAGGGCCTCCAGATCCTGTGGCAGGGCTATTGCTTCCTTTCAAGAGAACTTGTCTTCTGTTCATTTTGCTTTTTCTTTTAATTCACAATCATGGAAAAGCACCCAGTTCTATCAAAGCCAATTCTAAGACTTTTGAACCAAAGCGAGCTATGACATTACACCTGAAATATGAGTTCCAGACCTATCTCACCAGGATCCCTTGAGCTTTAATAAGACACCCTCTAGAGCTGGGGTTTCACTGTCCCCTAATAGCACTAAACCAGCGGTCCATGGAATCCCTGCATGAGCACGTAAGCTTTTCTCATTTCTGTGCTTCATGCTTTCACCACGCACATACTTTTCCCATGAGACAAGCCCATATGTCACTAGGTAGATAGATGATGAGCCTTCTGATTTGCAGTAAAACTCATAGACTCTTAGAATTTTGGAAAGTATAACCTGCTTTCAAATGAGGTTTTAATTATGCTCTGGCTAAAGAACTGGTTGTGGTGACATATGTGACATGTAGACATATGAGTATGGCCTGCCACTGGGACACACAGAGAAGGGACCGTATCCAGAGAGGGCGTGGGAACACTCACAGCCATGCAGGTGAGCGATGGTTGAAGAAACTGGGGATGTTGAGCCTGCCTAAGAGAAGTTGTCAGAGAAAGGATGGGGGGATAGGCTATGATATCTTTGTCAGATATCTAAAGACCTGTCACTTGAAGGAAAGATTCATTTTATTTTGTATCTCTGTTCCACAAAACTACATGATTCCATGCCTTTTTTTTTTCATGATATTCTCTTCCCCACTAATCCCTCTCAGATGCTACCTTCTTTATGCACCCTTTCTGGGGCAGAACCAGCTGTCCCCTCTTTCAGGATGCCAGCTCCTGTCACACTGTATTTTATTATATATATATATTTTATTATCTGTCTCATCCACTAGAGTATGGGTCCCTTGAGTGCAGGAGCTGGGCACACTTTTCTATCTCAGCACCAAATACAAAGTAGCCCTTTCGTGTATGTTTACAGAATGAATGAATGAAGAAATGACTTTTTGGTAGGGGCGTTTTAGTATGAGCTCTGTGAGGTGATGGAGATCATCAGCTCCATTTTATTGATAGGTAACTAACGAAGGCACACAGAGAAGAGGTGATTTGTCTAAGGTAACACAACTAGTAAGTGGAGGCGCAGACACTAGTTCTCAGGTCTTCCTATGTAAAACTCCAGCCTTTCTGCCATGAGAACAAGTGTGAACGTAAACAGGTAACATTAATAATCAAGTCACTATTTATTGGCACTAATTACATCCCTCGTCACTGAGACTGGGCCTTCTGTTTAAGATATGGAGACCAAAGTCCAGGAGCAGTGGTTCCTGCCTATAATCCCACCACTTTGGGAGGCTAAGCGGGGGTGGATTTCTTGAGCACAGGAGTTTGAGATCAGCCTGGTCAACATAAAGAGACCCAATCTCCACACACACACACACACACACACACACACACACACACACACACACAATCAGATATGGTGGCATGTGTCTGTAGTCCCAGCTACTCAGGAGGCTGAGGCAGGAGGATTGCTTGAGCCCAGAAGTCTGAGGCTGCAGTGATCCATGATCTTGCCACTGCACTCTAGCTGAGGCAACAGAGGTGGTGAATTATTATTTCCATTTTACAGATGAAGAAACTGAAGATCAGAGAGATTGAGAAACTTGCTCAAGGTCACACATCTAGTAAGTGCAGAGTCAGGATTTGGAGCCTGGTCTCCATGAGTCAAAGTTCATTCATCTCTATACTCCATTGCCTGGCAGAGTGAGCCTTCAACTTATTACTACTAAATGCTGTTTCCGGAACAGGAAGACATCGGAATAAAGGACCGCTGCTAGCAGTGAGAAAACTGCAGAGACGAATGAGCTAGTACTTCAGGAGGCAGTTCGACCAGCATCCAATCATAATTGGAAGTGATTAAGCATTTGGTGGGACGGCAAGCTTGGCCAGGTGGTTGGAATGAATGACTTTTACGGTTCCTTCAACTCAAGATCTTGCTATCCTAACATTTGTAGGGGTGAGGGCAAAAAGATAAATGGAGGCCACAGATGATATGTCTAAATATTTAAAAGTTAAAAATCCAGCTAGCAACTGTTAAATGAAAACACGTTCCATCCTCAAACACCTGGAAGATCAGCTCCATGCTGAAATGTGGCGGCATGGGAAGAGCTGGCTTAGTTGCCAGCCTGCAGCCTGTTCCCCTTCTCTTTCCACCCTAGACTGTACCCCTTAGGAGCCTCATGTACATGCAGTGTGAACACCCCAGCCCTAATTGTACAGGTTCCATCCCCTGTCCCCAAAGAACTGCCTCCTGGCCATGCTGCAGGCACAGGGTATGCATACCCTTGGAAGGAGAGAGCAGGGGAAAGAGGCCTGCATGGGCCCGGGAAGCAGCTTTGGGTTGTTTGGACAGCGCAAGGATATGGTCTAGAAGGGAGGGCACAGGCTTGCTCTCCATGGAGGAGGTGGTATGGCCTGAGGAGGGCCAGCATAGGGGCCTCTCGTGCCTGGGTCTAAGGGCAGTGTTACTGCCGACACTGAAGTCTCATAACGTTAGGTTCCTTGGGCCTTTCCTTTCTCTTGGACGTTTATATTATCTTGAGATAATATATTATCTGAGATTAAGACTAACAGCCTCTGCCTGGGACAAAGACACCTAGGCTGGATGATTGAGCTGGGCTTCAGGGGAGCTTTGCTGGACTGTTAGACTTTGGGTACAGTGGGCCTAAAAGGGACTATTGCTGGAGAAATGCAGGCAAAATAACTGATGGGAGCTCTAGTTTGTTTCCTTTCATGTTCTGTTCCTTTCTCCCTGGTTGGCTGCCTGTCCATCATCCCTTACTTAAGAATATTCTGGGTTTTGGAGGAATTTCCCTCTTTTATCCCACAACTTTCTTCTACTTAGTCTCTTCTGTGTCCTCATTCTCTAATGTTCTAAAGGCCACTATATTCCCAGGACTGTCCAGAGTCTGAGCTGGAGCTGCCTTCTCCCACCCTGACAGTGGACCTTTTGTGGAGTGAGTATCTTCAACTGTGTCTTCACAGTTGACAGGCAGATCACCTGAGGTCAGGAGTGATCTGACCTAATCCTAAAATCCTAATCTCAGTGAGTGCTGACTGCCATCCATCCAGATCAGTGGAAGGGTGAGTTTGATCTCTTAGGGGAGACAAAGCTATAGAGGCCAGGTCTGCCTCACTTGCCGAACCAACTCGTCCTTTATCCAGCCTGTATCTGCAGGTGGGTTGGAGGGGCTGCTCAGTGCTGGGTTAAAAGTGTGAATTCTAGAGACTGTCAGCCAGACCTGGGTTGAAATACTGGCTCCCCTCCTTATAAGCTGTGTAAACTGGGCAAATCACCTCATCACTTTGGGCCTCAGTTTCCCATCTCCAAAATCTGTAATATGGGGAGACTAGTAAATACATCCTAGGGCCATTAGGAGACTGAATGAGAAAGTTGACAAAAAACCTCTTAGTTTTGCAGTGGCAAGCCCATAACAGCGGCTCAAAAAAAAAAAAAAAAAAAAAAAAAAAAAAGGAAGTCAGCTGTTATTAATACTTCCCACTCCTGTTAATAGTATCCCTCCAGTCTCTAGGCTTGGAGCCATGGCATTATCTTTGACACTGCTTTCTGTACCTACTGCTACCAACTGGGTTGAGGGTCATACTTCAAACAGTCCCTTTCCTACCAATCTCTTCTCCTTTCCATCTTTTCTGTATATTGCTGTATTCACTTTCCTAAACCATTCTTTGGTCATGTCCTTTCCCTCTTCTAAAACATTCTGGGGGTTGCTATTGCCCACTACATAAAACACAGCCTCACCTGTTCAGCCCTCCTAAATGTAGCCCTAGTCCTACTCTTCTGCCATGATTTCTCACGACCCAAAATATGGTTGCTTTATTTGTGGATTTTGGTAAATATCTTGGGTTCCAAATTCAGTTTGTACCATTTTTTTTTTAGTTGTGTAACCCTGGACAAGGCTTTAACTGCCTTTGAGTGCCTGTGTTCTCATCCTGGGTAATATTACTCGATTAGTTAATGACTTTGCCTTCCTCCCAGACCAGTTTCCATGTGATAGCACCCTACCAATGTTAAGTCTTTCACCACTGCAGCTCATGCCCAGGACATTCTCCACCCTTCTCTTTTAAGAGATACCTCAAGGTCTACATCCTCCTGGTTGGATGATAGGATCCAAGATTCAATGATGTTCTAAAATAAGGAAAAGAAGGGGAAGGAAGAATGGTAGAAGAGGAGGAAAAATAAGAATCTGATCCCTGCCGGGCGCGGTGGCTCACGCCTGTAATCCCAGCACTTTGGGAGGCCAACGTGGGCAGATCACCTGAGGTCAGGAGTTCAAGACCAACCTGGCCAACAAGGTGAAACCCCATCTCTACTAAAAATACAAAAATTAGCTGGGTGTGGTGGCAGGTGCCTGTAATCCCAGATACTTGGGAGGCTGAGGCAGGAGAATCACTTGAACCTGGGAGGTGGAGGTTGCAGTGAGCTGAGATAGCACCACTGCACTCCAGCCTGGGTGACAGAGTGAGACCCCATCTCAAAAAAGAAAAAAAAAATCTAGTCTCCTCTCTGCTCCCCTGGGAATGCACTGAAGATTTTGAGATTAAATAACCACAAATTTTACTTATTTCAAGTTGTGTTTTTAATGGCTGACCAGAGTGATCTTTGGGCTCATAGAAGAGAGTCTGGTGGCAGAAATGCCCACTGGGAGGCCTGCTCCATGTCAGCATGGGCTGGAGAGTGGAGGCTGACATGTACTAAATGAAGAGACTGTTTAAGGGAACACTGGTGGGCAAGCAAGGGCTCAGCCCTGGGCACAGCACCACAGTGGACATAGACGGCGGCAATTCTCTGCGCCAGGTAAACACCCCACCTGGTGAGTGAGGCAGGCTGGAGGGTTGGACCTTGCACTGGAAGGTAGTCACAGCCAGGGTGCCTTGTTTGCAGACTTCTTGAGCCCCCTTTTTGTGACCTCTTTCCTCCGCAAAGCTGCAACCCTGCATTTCTATATTCCTGCGTAACGCCATACCAGATATATAACATGCATCACATCATTCAATGTTGCAAGATCCCTGGGATATAGATATTATTTTCCCCGTTTTGGAGACAGTAAAACTGAGGCTCAGAAATTTAAATTACTGTCCAAACCCATGCCACTGGTAAGAGGCAGGGCTAGGATCCGCAAATCCGAAAGCTCCACTTCACATTGAGTTTATCTGGACTCAGCCCATTAGTGATCTATACCGGTTCTCACAGGCTTTGTCATGTAAAAGAAAGCAGCAGGGCCAGTGGAAGAGCAGGTCTTGTTCAGAGCAGGCTTTCCCTGTGAGCTTCAGGCGAGGAATCTTCCCTAGGAGGAAGTAAATGGGCTCCAGATGGTTAACAAATGCAGTCTGGGAGTAACAGTTTTATTTCAAACAAGAGAAATATCGTTCGGATTTACCAAAGCTATGAACAGGTGAGTGGGTGGTGGGAAAGAGAGAGGATTATTCAGTTTCAGAATGATTTCCCTTGGCTGGAGAAGAATTCTCTTGGCTTGACTGGAGACTAGAGGAGCAGGGAAATAGATGCAGAAGGAAACTGAAGTCAAACCTGCCACTGATTACACATTGTGAGAAGTGATTAGGTCGTGGTTGACAAAATTACCTTTATAGAGAAAATCCTGAAAAACACATCACTCATATTGGCATAGCATTTCACAGCTTACAAAGCCCATATATTAACTTGTTGTCTCCTAGAATCTCTGAGCTGGAGGGCACCTGGACCAGCAGTTTCCAAGCCTGGTTGACATCCAGGTCGCTTTGTAACGGTCCCCAGATTTCACCCAGACCCAGGGTGTCTCTATGGGTGGGACGCTGGGGGGTTAAATGTGCCCCTGGGGCTTCCCATGGTGATCTGGATTTGGGCACTGCCAATCTCCACCAGGACAACTGCCACCACCTCTCACCTCGGCCCTGCAGTGGGTTCTTCACTGAGCTCCAGTCCTCCCATATCCAGGCCCTTCTCCATTCTGCCACCAGACAGGAGTTCCCTAAAACACATGGAGTCAGGTCCCGCCCCAGCTCCTGGACAGGAGAAAGCCTGGCACTTTGGGGGAGCTGTAGAGCGGTGTGTCTAGACCTCATGCTCAGGCCCTGGCTACTCCTCACGCAAGGCTCCTCCTCTGTGAAGTGTTTCCCGATTTCACCCCTGCCTGTGGAGCAGGTGCTGTAGATCTTCTAATATTATAGCAATGCTCTCAGGGTCATGTCGTTATTTGATTACAGAACCATTTATCTGCACAAAACTGTGCGCGAGGGAACCTTCGGGGCAGGGGCTATGCCTTGTTCATTTCTGTATCCCTGGAGCACATGGTAGGATCTCTATAAACACCAGCTGAATGAACACATTGCATGCTGGCACCTTGAGCTATCACTGATGTGCATTTTAGATCAAGCAGGTCTCAGGAATAGATGCGTTTAGGGTGAGCTCTCCCTGCTCAAAGGCCTAATAGCCCAGCTAAATAGCTCTCTATTTACTACAAATTAAGAGGAGCCTCGGGCTAAAGAGATTGCTTAGGAACTGGAAGACTCTGCTTTGGGTCTGATACCACTTGTTCCATGACCACTTAATGTTTTCGAAATAATCTCATTTCAAACATTATTAATAATACTGCTTTGTATGTTAAAGGATGTCACGGTTTGCTAATGGACTTTAATTCATCCTCTACATCTCTGATGGGTAGGAAGGTCTCCCTCCCTTTTCCTGGCAGCAGGCCTGATGCGGCCAGGGTGCAGGCAGAGCTGGTGGCAAGGTGCCAGTGGAGAACTCTGGCACCCTGCTTTGTCAGCCAGCTCATTCCACTGCCAGACCCTCAGGAAAGGGCCTTGGCTCCTGGGTCCTGAAACACACAAAGATACTTAAGGATGAGGACAGAGGCCTTGGGCTGAGACACGCCAGGGGCTAGAGAGGTTACAGGTCACTTTGGAAATGCTCAGGATTTGAGGCCTGAGGTCTGAATTTAAATCCTGGTTTTCCTTGAGACTTTGAGAAAGTTATTCAATCTCTCTGAACCTTGATCCTTTCATTTGTTAATGGGTATAATACTTGTGTCTTCCTTACTGGGTTGTCTTGAGGATTCAATGGGCACAATTATGTCAGAGGGCTTAGCAGGTGGCTAAGTGCTACACACACGTGACTGGTATTACCCCTTAAGGCTGAGCCCTGGGGAACCCTCTTCGCTGCTGGGCAGAGGCTTTGGTGGAGAAGTAGAAGAGCCCAGCTCTGCTCCTAGGTCCATAACCTGGGTTCGTTTTACTTTGTGCATGGCACTCAGGCCTGCAGCCCAGATTGGTGGCTGGCCCTAAGAGTCTTTCTCTGGGGTTGAATAGGACATCCAACTTATGCCTGGCTCTGAATCTACCCTGGGGAGACCTGAGACCCTGCTGCTGTCACTGTTGCCATCCTGAGGGTGAGGGAGCTCAGAAAAGCCTAGCCAGGGCTGGTGGGAAGGAGCATTCACTCCAGGTTAGGGCCTGTGTGGCTCTGGGAGCCTTTTGTGATGTGTTAGTAGGTACTAAGTGGCTATTTGGATTAAAACAAAATAACATCTTTTTAAATCCAACAACTTGGTCAAGATTAAAAAGTATTAATTATTAGCCCCTTTTTGGCAAGGGAGTGGGGAAATGGCCACCAGTATACACTAGTAGAACCTCCCCAGAAGGTGATTTGGCAACATACACCAGTCTTAAAAATCAAGGGCTCAGCAATTCCACTTCAAGCATTTCCCCAAAGGAAATAATTATGGTTATGTGAAGAGATGTCAACTCGATGTTCACTGCAGCATTTTATATGAAGGGAAATCTGTAAGGAATCAAATTCCTTAACAACGGGGGAAGCTAAATACACTATGGCACATGTAGAATACCATGGAAAAATAATATTATCAAATATTGCTGAGCAAGCAGGCTACAAAACAGTATTAGTAAATGACACTCTTTAAATATGTTTCTGAAAGCAAAACAAATGTGTACATATAGCCTATTAAAAAGCCTGGAATAATGTATCCTAAAGTGCTAACCATTTTTTTAAGGGGTGGAATTATGGATTATTTCTCCATTGTGTTTTTCAGTGTTTTAAAGGTTTTGCCTCGAACTCATACATCATTTATACATTGTGAAGAGATCATTTTTATGACCCCCTCCCCACTCCCCCAAAACAAAAACAACAAACCAAAACCAAAGCTGGAGTGTGGGCTGGGCTGCTGGAGGCTCAGAATTCCCAGCTACACCCAAGAGAGCAGGCTACAGAACGAAAACCCAGGGAATGCCTTTTTGATCTCCGTCTTCATGTTCTCTCATTTTATCAAAGAAAACCTCAGTTGGAAGATGTGGGTGTACAGGAGATAATGTGCTTCAGAGACTTCCACTCACAGTTTAGAAATGCCTGTATTTATAGCTTGTGCAGTGACCTTTCTAGTCGACCACAATTTATGGTTTCTTAATTGGTTTTCTGGAAACAAGCAGTGGTAACTTATATACCAGGCAAGGGAGGAGCAAATCTAATCAGTTGCCAGGGTGAGGAATGGGGGGTGGGAGTTGTGGACCAGGGGAGGCTGGATGTGTTCTCTTCACAACAGCCTTCCTGACACACTGAATTACTGCGCCTTTAATTGATCTGGTGAATCACAGTGAGATGTTGGAGAAGCTGGGCTCTAAATGAATAATCTCTTGATGTTCTATATTTATTTGTCCTCCCACAGTGACGTCCATGGCCAAATTCTAAGGTTGGCCAGCTTTTCTTTGACATTTGGGACTACCTGCCAGGTAGCCAGGCAACAGAAGAGTCCAGTTTACCCAAGATAATTGAAGGGACAGAGATGAGGAGGATTAAAGTTACTTGTTAAGTCAGTGAAATAAAGTCATCACAAGGAAAGGAACTGGAAGGAATACTCCACACCCCCAGCATCTAGATTTTATACACTGCGACATGTCACAATTCTAGGCTATCTTCTACCTGAAAGAAACGAGTATGCTTTTTCTTTTCGGGGCATATAATAGGAATTCAGCAAATGTTAGTCTATTTTTCCTTCTGTGCTTCATGTGCGCAGGTTTTGTGCTTTCTCAAGATAAGCCCCTCAAGGGAAGATGCTATACTGTTTTCTCTGGGTCTGTTGTGTATGTATATAGGGCAATGCTGGACCAAGCAGGAAGGGACTATTGAAGGTTACATGGAGACATGCCTGCCATGTGCCAGGCACTGCGTTAACTGTGAATTTAGTTCACCCTCACAACAGATTCTGTAATGCAGAATTGTCTTTATTTTCAGAGGATACAACAGGTTCAGAGAGGTTAAATTAACTTGTCTAGTAAGTGACTTTTCTCCAACATCCAGTAAGTTACAGAGCTGGTATGTGGACTTACACAGCGTGGCTTTGCATCTTACACTCTTACCTCCTCCACCACTGCTCTCAAAGAGGAGGCAGGTTTGGCTCAAGGTCGGGGCATAGGCAAGTTGAGCTGTGGCCAGGTTATTCCTGGTGAAGGCAGGAGGTTCTGGAAGGCCCAAGATGATAGTGTGTGGAAAGCAGATTTGTTATCAATTACGCAACACCCTGAATTGCACCCTAGCCTTCCAGGAAGCCTCCACCTGGTCTGGTCACAACAGACCACAGCCAACCTATGCAGAAGGATCAGACTCTTGATGGCCTCAGAGGCAGCAGGAATCTCACCTGTATCTCTCTCCCTCGGGACTTCTATTCCAAATGTGCCCCTGGCCAGTGTTTGAACAAATTTCTGAGCCAGCTAGGTATAATCGGGAAAATGTTCCTTATAGCCAACTAGTGTATCCCATCAGGAAATATAATTTAATTTAGTTTTTTTTTACTAAATTATATAAACTTATAAAAATTATATAATTTATATATATAATTATGTAATATTTGGGCTCAATTATATAAAATTTGGGAAGTATAAAAAAGTGCCAAGTGTGTGGCAGTCCTACATAGTGGCTGATGGTTAATACAAACAGGATCAGATTCTGGATTTGCTACTTAATATCTATGTAGCCATGGGTCAACTTTTAAACATTTCCATACCTCACTTTTCTTATACACTAAGTAAGATTATCTTTTTCTATTCATTCTATTATTTCATCAGGATGTCATGGGGTAAGAAAAATAAAAAAAAGGTGTTGATCAGCTATTTTAAGTTAGAATACTTTTTAATGCACATTTAAAAAATAAACATTGTCAAACTGTTTTCCCAAACGGTTTTACAAAATTTCACTGCCACCTAGCAACACAGGAGTTGTACCACAATCTTATCAACATAAGGTCATTGTTAGGATGGGTCATTAAACCCAATAAACGTTAGTTATTAACAGTAATAACTCCCTTTCCAGAAGCAGCAACAGTTAAGTCTTTCCCCATGTTTCTACTCAGTCTTTTCCACATATTTTATTCTTCAGATAGTTGAGACTATGCTGTCTGTACAGTTTGGCATTCTGCATTTTGAATGAATGAATGAATGAATGAATGGCTTTTTCCTTTTTTTTTTTTTTTTAAGACGGAGTTTCACTCTTGTCGCCCAGGCTGGAATGCAATGGCACGATCTCGGCTCACTGCAACCTCTATCTCTGGGTTCAAGCAATTCTCATGCCTCAGCCTCCCAAGTAGCTGGGATTACAGGCATGCACCACCACACCGGGCTAATTTTGTATATGAATGAATGAATGGCTTTCAAACCATCCAAGTGGTTTGGGATACAAGTTGCTGGAAATGCACACAGGCTGAGGACAGAGGGACCAACTGTGACCACGGTTTGAACAAACAGCACCAGCTAGGGGTGGGAGGTCTGGATTGCAATGCTGACATTGTCTCTAAGAGTTGGATATTCTCAGACAAGATTTCTCAGCTTCTCTAGGAAACAGTTGCCTCCTCTGTAACATGAAAGCGTGGACTCAGGACATTTAATGATTGCTCTGGCTCTAATGTTCTTTATTCTCAAACCAAGAAGGTGCCTGGCAGGGTGGCTTAGAACTTTGGGTTCTAGAAAGGGAAGGAGAATGCAGCAGCTTCAGGGTGCCTGGAAAGGATGATGGGCACAAGAAACTGTCCAGAACCCTGGCCAACGGCCTCTGAGAATCCAGATTCTGCGAGCAAAGCCCACCAGGCCAGCCTTACCAGTACCAGAGGAGTCTCCATCCCGTCCTGCGTGCACAAGCTTTCCCGCCAAATGAGAAGATGCTCCTGTGCTGCCCGGACCACATCACCAGGCCTCACTGTGTCCCTGCCGACCGGCCCTTCTGGTCCCCTTCTCCCCTTCCCCGTCTCTGCCCCCACAGCCTTACATTAGTGTCCGTCTCATCCCCTCTACATTGGCTAATTCAATGAGTCCCAGGTCTGTTAAATTAAGCCCACTGCTGCCCCTGCCAGAATCCTCTAACAGCTCTAATTGGAAAAAACAGCCTCAGCCTCTGCCTATCAAAGCTGATTATATCCATGCGCACAGAGGCCTGGTCCTTGTCCGGCATGCTCACTCCACCCGGCCCGTGAGATCATTTCGCCTGTTCCCCAGGGCTGTCTGCCAGCTGCAAAGGAGTCAGCCTGGTAGAGGCGCCTTCTCCACGTCAAGGAGCAGCAGCTGGCCTCCCAAGCCGGCCCTGATAGCATAAACAAGTTTGTGCTCATCACAGGGAACTGGAAAACAACTTGTGCTCGAAGCAAGACGTCTGTTTTTTTGTTTTGTTTTGTTTTGTTTTTTTTGATACGGATTCTTGCTCTGTTGCCCAGGCTAGAGTGCAGCAGCACGATCTTGGCTCACTGTGACCTCCGCCTCCCGGGTTCAAGCGATTCTCCTGCCTCAGCCTCCCGAGTAGCTGGGATTACAGTCACCCGCCACCATGCCCGGCTAATTTTTGTATTTTTAGTAGAGACGGGGTTTCACCATGTTGGCCAGGCTGGTCTTGAACTCCTGAACTAGTGATCCTCCCGCCTGGGCCTCCCAAAGTGCTGGGATTACAGGCATGAGCCACCGCGCCTGGCCAAGACGTCATTTTTAACTAACCTGCACTTACCACCCTCATCCCTGCAATCCCAGCGGAGTCTCTCACACCGGAGGCAAGGATTTACTCCAAGTAAAGGTACACTTGCCCCAGGAAGCCATCCCAAGAGAGTATAGTCCAAGCATGTACTAATTCCCAGGTGCCTGCTCATTTGAGCCCCTTTCTCGGGGGTCAGAACAGTCAACCAACCGAGAACTCTGTGAGGATCTAATACGTGCCCCATGCTATACTGCAGCTAGATGTGGGAGAAGGGGAGATCGGAGAGAAGTGGAATCATGCCTCCACATAAACCAGTGGGTTTTAAAAATATTTTTTGAGGTAAAATTCATATAAGATTCACATTGTCACCATCTGAAAGTGTACAATTCAGTAGTTCTTAGGATAATCACCATATTGTTGAACCATCACCACTATCAGATTCCAGAATATTTTCATCACCCTAAAAAGAAACTCTGTTCCTAGTAGGTAGTCACGCCCCATGCTCCTCTCCCATCCAGGCCTGGGCAACCACGAATCTACTTTCACTCTCGGTTAAGCCCCTCATTTTAAAGCCATCGTGTATGCTTGCATTTCTCCCCTCGTCTTTACGGTTTTCATAACTGAGTACCACCAGACCTTTGCATGGAGCACATTAGATGCTTTTACTTCTGAGATCTCAAAACACTTAAACACTGCAGTTTCCTTGGTTCTTGCCACATATTATAATCAGCAAATGCCCTCTGTCCTGTCAACACCAAAATGATGAGAACACTCTGATTCTGTGATGAAAGTCTGGTAATACAGCTCTGGTCTAGCTGATGTAACTAGGTAGCATTAGAAGTTTAGCCAATGTCAAGAACCTTATTTTGTCATGAAGAATGAGACATTTTAGGCAAACATAAGAAAGCACAAAGACAGTTAATGCAAACTGTCTTGGGGCAGGTACCTGTGTAGGAATCACACAACCTTTAGCAAGTATCAAAATCACCTGGAGGACCTGTTAAAATGTGCATTGCCGGCCCCACCCAAGTTTCTGATTCAGCGGGTCTGGGGTGAGTCTTGAGAATGTGCATTTCTAACAAGTTCCCGGGTGATGCTGATGTTGCTCATCTGGGGACCACACTTCGAGAACCACTGGCATATTGACTAATGGTCACAGCAAGGAAGAACGATCACCGAGCTTATGTGTTTGGCTTTGTTTCAATTTCACTTCTTTAGGCTAACTGATAAGGTTGAAGTCTTGTCTTGATGGTCACTGGCAAATAACACTGCTTGTATTTCTACAAGTATGTTTTATGTTCAAAATTTTCCATTTCACACTTGGGAGCCAAGATCAGTAATCCTTAATGTGCTTGCAACAGGGCATAATCAAGTAATAAATAATTTCCTTTCTGAATAGAAGTGTGATTGTGGATTATTTTATCCTGTCAGTTATGGTCAATCTTTGAGATCTTTACCCATAACATAAATATACATTTGCATAGTCCTGTGCCTTTTGGCCCATTATCTAGAGGGCTCTCTCCCTTGAATATGTGTCATAGTATTCACATGAACCTGCCTGGCCACAAGTGCCCATGTCTTGTACTCCAGGGACAGAACCAAGAGTCAGACTTTGGGTCACAGCCAGGGCATTCTTCAGAGCATGCAATCTTTGTGAAAACAACCATTTATAGTTTTATAGTGTTTTCATATTGTCTAACATAAAGCTCAAAACAACCTTCTCACATAAACTGGGCTGGTATTTCAAATCTATTTAGCACATATATAAACTGTGGCTTGGTTTACTGTGGTGATTTGCCCAAGATGTTCCAGTTAGTGGTGAAGCCAGGCCTCTAACCAACATATCCTCCACTTTATCATTCACGTGGATTCCCAGAGTTAAAGCTCCACTGATCTTTATGAATGCCCTGAGAGTGCCACTTGAAAACAACATAAATCTGTTTATCTATAGTAAGATAGTAAAAAGCCCATATGAGCCGATAAACAGGAAATAGGAATGCACATTACCATTTGGTTTTTAGTCTCAAATGTCAAGAAAGCCAAGACCATGCTCCCTGGAACAACTGTCTATTCATTCAATGGAAACAGCATCTTGTCACTGCCTGAGCTCTTTCTCTGAGACCCATAAATGGGGTCCCACTGGGACTTTTAAGGCTTTTAGGAGGGAGCAGGTGTCTATGCTGGCCAAGAGTCACCCACAGTCCCAAATCCCACCAGCTCTCATTAAAGTATCAGGGGCCAGGGAGGCTCTCCAAGGCCTGCTTTAACCACAAACGGAAGGCATGATCCTGACTGCTGCAGCCTGCTTCATTCATATCCCCCTGACCCCTGGTCTAAGCCAACTCCCTCTTCAAAAAGGCTGAAATCCAACCTATTCCTTCTACTCCTGCTACCACAGACTACTGCCAGGATAAAATATTTTATTTTGATATGACTTTTGTTGATCCTTTTCTAATAATATAAATATTGGTAAAGATAAAAGTGTAAGGAAAAGAAAAACTACCCAGATTCTTAACACCCAAATTAATCACCATTAATATTTTCCATCATTTTTTGATATGAGTGTACACTGAGAGCATTTAGTTTTGTAGTAACTTTCTAAAACATAACTAGGTTTCTGTCCTGCCTAAACCTTTTGAAGGCTCCTCCAGCCTCTGAGATGACATCTAAATATTCCCTGCCTTGCTGCGTCAGCCTTCCGTCTCCTTATGAACCTCCCTCCCAAACCCTGTGAGTCTAGCTCGGAGCCTCTATTAGGTCTGTGTCTGTCTGTCTGGCTATGCTCCACAGTGTTTGAAGAAACATTGTTACTAGGTGGGTTGCACCCAGCCCCACTACAAGCCCCTTGGCACCTATTTCCTTATACTCTTCCCCCACCCCTCACGCCTTACACATATACGTTAACTGCACACCCCTGCAGGCCTTTGAGTTTGCGGCCTGAGTGTCTAGCTATACTGATCCATGTACCTTTCCCCACACCTGCCTATAAGCCTTTGCTCAAGAGATTGCCCTTGCCTGGAATGCTACTATCTTTCCCACTACTGCTTGTGAGGAAATCCAGATCCAATTCTCATTTTTTTCAGATCCCATGGTCCGTAAAACGTCTTCCTTCCCTCTGCTCCTGGGGCATGCGATGCTCTACTCCACTCCTTTGCATGAACTGCAGACTCACATAAGCACATGTTCCCTCACCCTCTGGAATTCCTAGTGGCTCGGGATCACCCCATTTGGCCTTTTATTCCATAAAATGCTGTTCACAAGTAGGTGCTTGGGGTCGGTGGAACTGAAACTGATCACAGCTGTGTAAGGCCTTGGGCTCACCCATTTTCACCTGATCAGCACCTGGGGTGCTGTCTCTTCCTTGGAGTCAGGGATATGGGGTGTGAGGAGGCTGCTCTGGCCTCCTCGTGATCTTACCTAGGCCAGCCCTGGGTTCTACGTTCAGAGTTCATGGCAGGAAGACATCTATATTCACAACTATTAAGATGGGAAAATGATTTGTTACATCTTACCCCAACCTAAAGAGGATTTTAGGTGCTTCAGAAATACAGGTGGTTCCCAACTTATAATTTTTTGACTTTATAATGGATTTGTCAAGGTATGACATGCATTTTCAACTGATGATAGGCTTATGGGAACATAACACCATCATAGTCCAGGAGCATCTGTACACTCAGTAGGATAAAAATGGAATGAAGATCGCAGGGAGGATAGCATAGCAACATGCAGCCAGTCATAAGGTTGGTCTGCAGAACTGCAGGACGTGAGCTGCAGATTTAACTCTGAGCTTCTTAGCAACCAACGTGAAAAGAGAAATACAGTCAGTTAAACCAAATCACAGTGTGGAGGAGCTTAGTTTTTCTCTCCACTAAGCCTTGAGAGGAATTTCTCCTGAGGATCCTCTTAAAGGGGAGGCTGAGAGCTATAGGGGAAAGTTGTTACTACACCATTACATATTTAAAAAGCAGCTTCTTACCGTATCTCCCAGGGGAGTCTGAGGACTAACACCCAGGTACAGCTCTTTGAAAGGAGTGTACCAGGAAGCAGCAGTGTTCAAACCTTCAGTTTTCTGGCAGGTGACCTTGATCTGGAGCTTGGGGCATCTGCAGCAGCACATCAGAACCGCTGCCCAGAGTCCAGGAGGTCTGAGTGGCTCTTCGGGTCTGTGGGGGGTGGCGCACGAAAATCTCACGGAGCTCCTGGCCTCCTTGTCTAACTCACCCACAGCATTTCTGCCTTTTTATGTTTTTACATGTTAGAATTTGGGGTCAGCTGTTTGACAAAGAGTTTTGCATCAAAAACTGAAGTTTAAAAACCTGTCTTGAGTAATATTTCTCTTCACTGAGCTTTTGACAAGCATTTGCTGACATAAATTCATGTTTAAAGTTTTTGGGCAAAAATTTAAGAAGATTTCCATTCTTAGGTGTATACCCAGAAGATAGGTACTCAAACAAATACAGGTACCTGCATGTTCAGAGCAGCACTATTCACAAGAGCAAAAAGGTGGAAACAGTGTTCATGGATGGAGGAATGGATCAAAAATTGTGAGAGGTTCATACAATGCGACGCTATTCAGTCATGAAAAGGAATGGCATTCTGATGCATGCTACAACATGGACAAACCTCCAAGACACGTTAAGTGAAAAGAGCCATTCACAAAAGTTCACATATTGCATAATTCCATTTGCATAAAATTTCCAGAATAGTCAAATGCATAGACAGGGTACAGCTTGGGGAGAACTGCTTAATAGGTAAATATAATAGGGTTTTATTTTGGAATGATGGCAATGTGACACTAAATAGAGGTAGTGGTTGTACAACACTGTGAATGTGCTGCCATTGAACTGTACACTTTGAAATGGTGCTTTTATGATATATGAATTTCACTTCAATACATTAAACAGATTTAAATTAAACAGATTAAACAGGGAAAATCATCCACATTGCCAATTAAAGACCATTTCGCAATTTGACAGTCGACCAGGCAGAGGGTAGGCCTGGCATCCTCATGGAAATGAAGGGGCTTTGTCAGGGCCGATACACACACACTTACCTCCTTATCAGGCAGGGCTGAGGGGATAAGTGGCCATAAGTGAATGCTACAGCAGTAAAGTTGTAGGTGGTTTCTCTCTCTCTCTCTTTTTTTTTTTTGAAATGGAGTCTTGCTCTTTCGTCCTGGCTGGAGTGCAGTGGTGTGATCTCGGCTCACTGCAACCTCCATCTTCCAGGTTTCAGCGATTCTCCTGCCTCAGCCTCCTGAGTAGCTGGTATTACAGGTGTGCACCACCATGCCCAGCTAATTTTTGTATTTTTAGTAGAGACGGGGTTTCCATGTTGGTCAGGTCTTGAACTCCTGGCCTCAAATGATCAGCTCACCTCGGCCACCCAACAAAGTGCCGGGATTACAGGTGTGAGCCACTGCACCTGGCCAGTAGGTGGTTTCTCTTTCATGTGATTCCTGGCCACGATTTACACTGCTCTTATCTCTTCAGCACCTGGCACAGAATAAGCTGTCCAAGAAATGCTGACTCGTTGACTAGACCAGCACCAAGTGTAGGCCTCTTATTTTGAATCTATGATGCACCTATTTCCCAAACCCTCATATGTAACAATTTCCCTAATGCCACCCAACCCCCACCCCATCTGATCAATTCATTCAGGCTTGTCTGCTGTTGAATTTATAGCAAAGAATTAATAGGAATAAATCTTTTCCGCCAACGACCCTGGGGAATATTCTGAGGGTAGTAAAATTCAGCCTCACCTCAATAGAGTTACTTCACAAGCTCACACTTATCTTTGTCCTGTTCTTTACTGCTAGAATAAAGGTCGGCCCCAGCTCTTTTCCTGAGGGTCCTCAAAGTATTCTCCGGGCATCTGTCCACACTCATAACACAACATATTCTTTTATTTTTTCATCCATCTATCCTACTGATATTTATTGAATACTGAATGTGAGTGTTGATCATATGCCAGGCACTGTGCCAGGCTATAACTGGGGCTAAAATTAGACAAAACAAGCAAGGCTCCCCTGAATAGGAATCTACAGACACTAGCCACAATTATAAGTGTGCTGGGCTTTGATAGGAGATATTGCGATTGAGGCAGGAGAATAGGGTCTGGAGGAAAGGAACCTAAGGCCATTTCACGCTGACTTCTTAGAACTAAATTGAAAGGAAAACCCTAACTTTCCATGCCTAAGTAACAAAAGGACCAGAGGCTACTCCCTTTGCAAATCCCCACCTTTTCTGCGTGGCAGATGGGAAACTGGCTGTCTGCAACCAATCAGACTGATTGTAGACTAAGTCTTCGTTTGCATAGAAGTGCAACTTTGTAACTTCACCTTAGCCTCTGATTGGTTGCTTTTTGCAACCAATTGGATGTTTGCACAGGAGTATGACCTTTGTAATTTCACTTCAGCCTCTGATTGGTTGCTTTCGGCAACCAATCAGACCGTTTGTAGGCCACGACTTCATTTACATGAGGTGAGAGCCAAGTGGCCAATGGGGAGCCTCTGCGGGTATTTGGACCCAAGAAAATTCTGCACCCAGGCCCTTGAGCTGCTGCTGGCTGCTTGGGCCAACTCCCACAATGTGGAGTGTACGTTCATTTTCAATAAATCGTTGCTTTCGTTCTTTTGTTGCTTCATTCTTTCCTTGCTTTGCTGTGCGTTTTGTCCAATTCTTTGTTCAAAACGTCAAGAACCTGGACAATTTGCAGTCAAGACCTGCTACCGGTAACACTATGGGAATGTTTTTCAGTGGAACAGACGGGCCTAGGGGCTCAGGGAAACTCTCCCTAGCTTGAGGGATTCACTCAGCCAGAACTAAAAATGAGGTCAGTGGGGACAGCATGGAGACGAGTTCGTCCAGGGTCTGCGGGTGGAAACAGGCTGTCCTGGCCGTGACTTCTGCCTGGACTGAAAGATGCTCACCCCACAGGGAACCAGGAGGATCAGTGTCGCTTCCATCAGCTCAGCCCACCAGTCAAAGCTCAGTGAATTCTCACCTGCTCTTCTGCTCTAGCTGCTTCCCTGCTGTACTCAGGCCTTACCTTCAACTCCCTCAGCACTCCTCCTCCAGTCTCCCACTCTCTGTATCACTGGGGATCATTCTCAGCTGCTAGGAGCTTGTGGATGCCTTTGAGAACCTGACGAAGGCTATGGACAGTCTTCCCGGAGAAAAAAGCACATAGGGAATTCTGCCTACGAGTTTAGAAAATTCATGAAACCCCTAAAGCTCATCCTTGGAGCCCCCCACTTCCCTGGGCATCCATGGGCTCAGGACTGGGAAGGCCGGACCTGTAACCCCAGAAGCCTCTCACACTCCATCAGGCCTGGCTGACTGCAGCACACCTCAGCTGGTAGCACCTGCCCTGCAATGTGCCTGTCCCTCCTCAGGGCAACCGAGAGTCTCAGAGAGCTGTTGTGGGAAAGCCTCAGGCAGAGTTCTGGCTGAGCAGAAGCTCCTGACAAGTGGTTTAATTCCTTCCCATGGGGGCACAGTGAGGTTCAGCAAGGCTGCCCAGGGGTGAGAGAGCAGCTGGTGCTGGCTGATGCCTTAAGGAAGAGAGCTCCAGAACATGGACAAAGATGACAGGATGGAGTACTTTAAAAACCACTTGGAAATATGCTTCAGTACTTTCTGCTCTCACTGCAGTCACTACAGCAACCTGCAGGTCTTAAAAGTCCCTCTTTGCTCACTGCCCTTTCAATTAGACAAAGTCATTTTCATTCTCTGTTCAGTGGGCAACATGCCTGCGAATACCGGTGCTTTCTCAGAACGGAGGCTTCTGAAGGTAAAAGATGTCCGTTTCATTGGCTCTCTTCAGGGCCATATAGGTGAAGAGGCAAGTGCTTCATAAATACCAGCCATAGCTTTGGGGCCTGCTCTCTAGAGGCCGATGCTTTAATGCAGACAGCACTAACCCGGCAAGGTATGGACTGCTTGGGAAGCACCTTACTGCTAGGTCATGAAGGCCTTAATTATGCTAAGAACCTTGGACTGCTTACAGCGGGGAATGGGTTAGGTTTACAGCAGAGACACTAGTTGCTTATGACACCTCCCCTTCATTATTTTTGCTTCTTCAATGTTTTATTTTGAGATAGTTGTAGATTTACATGCAGTTGTAAGAAATAATACAGATCCCATATCCTCACCCAGTTTCCCCCAATGGTAACATCTTGCAAAACTATAGTGAAATATCACACCAGGAAATTGACACTGATACAATCTAGTGACATTTGGATTTCTCCAGTTTTACATGAACATATGCATGTGTGCACGCATATGTGTGCATGTGTATATTTAGCTCTATGCAGTTCTATCATTTGTGTAGATTCGTGACCACCACCACAGTCAAGATACAAAACAGTTCTATCATAAGGATCCCTGGTGCTACCCTTTGGTAGCCACAGTCACTTCCTTCTCTCCCCACCCCCTGACAACTATCAATCTATTTTCCATTTCTATAATTTTGTTATTTCAAGAATGGTATATAAATTGGATCATACAGTGCTATATGTAAAATTTTGAAAGAACTTCAATTTTTAGCTGAGTATATTGCCACCCAGAACAAAAAACTACTTCTCAGCTTCCCTTGTATCTAGTATGGCTATGTGACCAAATTCTGACGAACTAGATTTAAGTGGAAGTGTTATTTGGGTCTCTTGGGAAGGCTGCTTAAACGGAGGGAGCTGACTCAGCTGGAAGAGTCCTCCTTTTGGCTCTTGTGCTTTTTCTCCTGGTCTGTATTAGGATATGATGGCTGGAGTTCTAGCAGCCATCTAGAGCCAAGAGGTAACTAACCTTAGTGGTAGAGCAAGCCATATTCTAGGAGTTGAAACAGAAAGCTAGGGCCCTGGGTTCCTAATGACACCATGGAGCTGTTAGATCAGCCCTGCACTGTCCATGGCCAAACTCCTTTTAAGTGAGAGAGAAGTAGATTTTTATTGTTAGCTGTTATAGCCAATTAAACCCTATCCTAACTACAACAAAGTGTCTTAGGTCTTTAAGCAGAGAAGAAACTTGCTCAGAGCAATGCTTCAGGGCAGTGGTTCTCAAACGTTAGTATGCATTGAATTACCAACAGATTGCTGGGCCCCACCTACAGAGTTTCTGAATCAGCAGATTTGGAGTGGGACCTGAGAATGTGCATTTCTGACAAGTCTCCCAGTGATGCTGATGCTGCTGGTCTACTTTAAGAACTTTAAATGGACTTGGCAGCAGAGTAGACAATGGTCTGGAGACATAAAGACTGAAAAAGATGATCTGGAGGACCGGGGAGGTAACAAAATGCCAGCACAGTAAGACCTAAACCAAGGGTGAGGGTTGGAGGAACTCAAAGGAGATGGATGTGAGAGCCTGTGGGACAGCAGGGACAGGACCTCTGGGCTGACCAGATGTGTGAGCAGAGGAAAGGAAGGTGGCAGAGGTGGCTATGGGTTTTTAAGCCTGGGGATCAGAGAATGCCAGGACTGTTAACAGAGAGTCTGGAGGAGTTGCTATTTAGAGGGCAGCAGCTTGACTTTGACCTTGATATTCAGTGAAATTGAAATGCAAAATAAGAGCAGGAGAGATGTTCAGGCTAGAGACTGTGACCTGGGAGCTGCCACCTGGAGGGGTCATTTGGAGCAGCTGAATAGATGGTGTGGCCAGAGAACAGAATCTCAAAAAGACTGACCTGCAGAGAGGTTAGGAAGATGGGGACATGCCAGCAGATGAGTCAAAGAGCAGATAATCAGAAGCCCAGGCAGGCTGAGGGGTGCCAGGGAGCCTGAGGAGAGCATCTGAGAGCAGAGGATGGCCATCGGCATCCAGGGCAGCAGAGAGGCCAAGCAGATGACTGAGGATTTGTGATTAGATGGGCATGGGGGGATTTGGCAAGACTGATGTCAGTAACAGCAGTGGAGCTGGGGGATGTGGAGCTGTGATGATGTGGAGGCGGTGAACCGTCTCTGGGGAGGAAAGGGAGCAGAGAGCCAGGATGTGAGCTATGAGGCTCATGGGGCAGGAAGGAGCTTTAGAAGAGACAGATATCCAAGCACAGGTGTAGACGGAAGCAAAGAGCCCAGGATGAGGGGACAGACCAAAGATACAAGAAAAAATGGGGCAGTGCTGGCACAAGGGCCTGAATGAGGAAAGAGAGGGTGAGGTAGACGCACAGGCCAGAGAGGCACTTCAGAGACAAAACAGGAAAAAGAGGGTAGGATGGAAACTCTGCAAAGGAGAGAACAAAAGTGACAGCAGCTCTCACAGGGCGCCTCAATGAGGCCCAGAGGTCAGACAGGTAAAGCTGATGGGCCTGGACCATCTGTGGGCGGGACAGACCCCAGTGCTGGGTGGGGCTCTGTGGGTGCAGAGCTGGTGGGGCTGCCAGTGGAGGGGATGCACAGGGGGAGCCGGCGCTCTGACTTGGAACCTCCACTGGGGGCTGAAGCTGTGGACAGCTGGGCAGCTCCCTTGACAATGGGGGAGTGTTCAGAAGGCACTGTCCTGGTCCTGCATGGGGTGGGGTGGTAGTGGCAGGGTTAGAAGATCTAACAGCAGAGTGTGCTTGAGATCATACCGGAAAAAGCAGGCCCTGTCAGCAGAGGGCAGCAGGATAGATTCTGCAGCAACTGGAAAACTTCCTTCAGTGATAATCAGACCAGGGAACATTTGTGGGATGACTTTGAAGGCACAGGGATATCTGCGGACTTGAGGATACTGTGACCTGCTTGTTGCAATACATATTTCTGTACTTTTTCCTTTCTTGCAAATCAAATATATTCAGTCAGTTCAAAAAGAAATTTACTGAACCCCTGTAATAAGGGGGCTAAGTCCTATGATGGGGGCGTTTCCAGGTGAGCACAGAGAAGGAACACCAACCTGACTGGGGGACAGGAGGTCAAGGGATGCTTCTTGGAGGAAGCGAGGTTCAGCTGAGGCCTGTGGGGTGCGCAAGTCATCCAGACCAAGGCAGGAGGGAGAGTGTTCCAGGCAGAGGGGGCAGCATGTTCAAAGGCCTGGAAATGAGAAAGAGCGTGGTGCTTTTGAGGAACTGAAAGAATTTCAGGGTGGCTGGGGCACAGGGATAGAGAAGGCTGGAGATGAAAAATGAGACTGGACAGGCAAAGAGAGGCCAGGTGCCCCCAAGACTCTGGCACTGCTAAAGTTCAGCCTTCATTCCAAGAGCAATGGGAAGGCTTTCTTGTTTTAAGTACCCAGGTAAGAGATGACAGCAGCTTGAACTAGGGTAGTGGCCATGGCCATGAATGAGCAAATATGAGGTATTTAGGAGGCAAATTCAATCACAGCATTGGTTGGATATAGAAAAAGGGAAGAATTAGGGATGAAAGAGGCCAGGTGTGGTGGCTCACACCTGTAATCCCAGCACTTTGAGAGGCCAAGGCAGGCAGATCACGAGGTCAGGAGATTGAGACAATCCTGGCTAACACGGTGAAACCCCGTGTCTACTAAAAATACAAAAAAGTAGCCAGGCATGGTGGCAGGCACCTGTAGTCCCAGCTACTCGGGAGGATGAGGCAGGAGAACGGTGTGAACCTGGGAGGCGGAGCTTGCAGTGAGCCGAGATCACGCCACTGCACTCCAGCCTGGGTGACAGAGCAAGACTCTGTCTCAAAAAAAAAAAAAAAAAAAAAAAAGAATTAGGGATGAAAGAGTAAATGAATACTTAAAACAAATGAACAAAACAACGTATTTACTTTGTGATGTGGCCAAACTGTTTATAAGTAAGAAAGCTGGTGACTGCCAACTGCCTCTGGTGGAGAAGCACCCTAGGTCCAGGTTCAGGATGGAAGGCCTGATCCCAGAGCACGGCCTGCTCCATGGACAAAGCTCAGCTCCTCATGCCACTGCCACCTCTGCCACGGGGCTACACATCTGCTGGTGCCATTCCCGCAGCCTGCAGGGATTTTTGTTTGTGTTTACATTGCCTGCCCAATGGCTGTGGTACTTTATTTTCCAGAGCTTACAATTGATAATAGTCAAAACTCCTCCTATTTCAGCAATAATCTGCTGAGTTCTTGGAGAGTGGAAGGCAGGTGTGACCTATCCAAATGTAAGATGGAAAGAGTTTTTTAAGATTCAAACATTTTTATTTTGGAAGACCTCTGTAATCCCAGAACTTTGGGAGGCCAAGGCAGGAGGACCATTTGAGCCCAGGAGTTCAAGACCAACCTGGACAGTGTAGTGAGATCCCATCTCCACAAAAAAAAAAAATTGAAAAAATTAGCCAGGCATGGTGGCATGCACCTGTGGTCTCAGCTATTCAGGAGGCTATGGTGGGAGAATCATTTAAGCCCAGGAGTTTGAGGCTGCAGTGAGTCATGATCACTCCACTGCACTCCAACCCAGGTGAGAGAGCGAGATCCTGTCTCAAAGTAAATAAGTAAATAAATAAATAAAAAATTTCAAACATATTCAAAAGTAGAGAGAATGGTATAATGAGCCCCCAGCCTAGTTTCATCCATACTTTCCAACAATGATTTTGAAGCATATCCTAGACATCATGTTTAATTTATAATCACTTCAGTATGCATCTCTAAAAGTCTTTTTAAAAAGCATATAACACAATACCATTAATGCACTGAAACAAATGAACAATAATTCCTTAGTATCTTTAAAAATCCAGTGTCCAGGCCAGGTGCAGCGGCTCATACCTGTAATCCCAGCACTTTGGGAGGCTGAGACGGGCGGATCATGAGGTCAGGAGATCGAGACCATCCTGGCCAACATGGTGAAACCCCGTCTCTACTAAAAATACAAAAATTAGCTGGGCATGGTGGCGTGCACTTGTAATCCCAGCTACTTGGGAGGCTGAGGCAGGAGAATCACTTGAACCCAGGAGGTTGAGGTTGCAGTGAGCCAAGATCATACCACTGTACTTCAGCCTGGCGACAGAGTGAGACTCCGTCTCAGAAAAAAAAAAAAAAAAAAAAAAAAAAAAAAAAAAATCCAGTGTCCATACACATAAGACACTTGACCACACCAAAGCCAAAGCTGGATGTTCTCACAGGTGTACAGTGATCAGGACTAGCCCAGCCACCATCACTTGCCCCTGCAGCCTCTAGTAATCTTGGAGAGCCTATTTTCACTAACGCCATGTTAGACCAGAGCCCCTAAATGCTGTTGCCAGAATCCAGGAGAGAATAATAAAAATCTGTACAAACAGACATCTTATTGGCTGTGTGGTCTTGAGCAATTATTGCCACACTTATTGGCTGTGTGGTCTTGGTCTTATTGACTGTGTGGTCTTTGTTTATGTGGGTGATGAGTTGCAAAATAAAGGGTTAAAAAAAACTTCTGAGGAAGTGACCCAAATGTCTATCAACAGATAAACGGTTAAAGAGATGTGGTATATCCATACAATGGAATATTATGCAGCCTTAAGTAGGAAATCCTGTCATATGCTACAGCACGGACAGACATTATGCTAAATGAAATAAGCCATTCACAAAAGAACAAATACCATATGATTCCACTCATATGACGTATCTAAAGTACTCAAAATCATACAAACAGAAAGTAGAAAATGTGGTGGCCAAGGACTGAGGGAAGGGGAGAGGGGAGATTAGTGTTTAATGGTTACAGAGTTTCAATTTTTCAAGATGAAAATTATCTAGAGATCTGTTGCCCAACTATATACTATACTTAACACTACTTAACACTTACGAATGGTTAAGAGGGGAAATTAATTGTTGTGTGCTTTTTTTAACCACAATAAATTTTTTAAAAAAACTTCTGAGGTCCCTTCTGGCTATAGGAATTAGAGGGCCATCGTAAAATTCTGGGATGCTGTTACATTGACCTGTGTTGGGAGGGCATTGGAGCACCAGGATTCTCCTTCTGTGGGGAGAGGGATGGGAGGGAAGCTGTACCTGGAGCAGCAGGCTGCAGGTAGGGGGTGCCAGGGCCTGGACAGGCTCTGTAAGGTAGGAGTGGGGGACGGGGGGTTTTTTCTCACCAAGAGAAACAAAAGAAAGTGGAAGCCTTTATCAAGGGCTGAGCTGTCCTCAGGGAACATTCCAGGGAAAAAAGGAGAAGGCTCCCAGTTGGCTGAGAGCAGCCATGCGGGGGGATCTGAAGTGACAGATACAAAGGTGTAGTATACCGGCAGCCGTGTGGGAGATTAAAAGTGCACAATTGAGAGCTGGCAGTGGAGGGGAGGGAGATGGGGAAGGCTGAGTCCCTGAACATCTTCCCAGGGCACCCGGTCTGCAGAGTGCTTTTAGCACTCATTATCATAAGGCCATTTTTCAAATTAGCACAAGCCTGGCCTAAGGGAAGCCAGGCAACAGTGAGCAGGATTGGACTCGAACATGTCCAGCCCCTTCTCTGTGACCTCTTCTGGGAAGGTTTCTCCGGAATCTGAGCATGCCAGAGAGTGGAAGGCAGATTCACTGTACTAGACGGTCATATTGTCTTGGTGCCTGATATCATCTCTGAGGGAAGACACTGGGAGAACGATGGCAGGGAGGACTCCCGTTTGTAGCTTCGAAAAAGGAGTAAAGGCCGGGGGCGGTGGTTCATGTCTGTAATCCTAGCAATTTGGGAGGCTGAGATGGGCAGATCACCTGAGGTCAGGAGCTCGAGACCAGCCTGGCCAACATGGTGAAACCCTGTCTCTACTAAAAAGATAACAATTAGCCAAGCGTGGTGGCATGCGCCTGTAATCCCAGCTACTCGGGAGGCTGAAGCAGAAGAATCGCTTGAACCCGGGAGGCAGAGGTTGCAGTGAGCCAAGATTGTGCCATTGCACTCCAGCCTGGGCGACAAGAGTAAAACTACGTCTCCAAACCAAAAAAAAAAAAAAGAAAGAAAAGTAAAAAGGAGTGAAGTGCATCTCAAATGTGAGGGGCCATTGGGTGTAAAGAGAAAGTTCTGTCTATGCTGTGGGGTGTAAGGAGAAAGTTCCCTTTGGTTCTCTGAAGTTTCACTGAAAAATCAACTCGAAAAAGGCAGATTAATTGGAGGAAAGGCATACAAATTTATTTAACATGTGTATCTGGGAGCCTTCAGAATGAAGACCCAAAGATATAAGGGGAAATTGTTCATTTTTATGCTTAGGTTCAACAAAGTATGGGCAGCTGTGTAGAAATATGATTGGACACAAAGGGTCTGATCTAATGTGAATAGACTGAGTGGGGAAACCCAGCCAGGCCTGTGGGTCTGGATTCTTCTTGGCCCCTCTGAGCATGAAGTCCTTCCTCTGGGTGTGGAGCAGGGCCCTCTCTGGAATGGGGGGTCTCATGACCTACAGTCAAACAAGGTGGGTCAGATAATTTCTTTATGGGAAAGCGGAGGGCAAGTTAGGGTAATATTTTTAGGTTTCATAGTTGGCTTTGGGGAAAAGGGGTTCTGGTTTCTATGACCTGCCTTGGGGGAGAGAGATTCTAGTTCCTATGGCTGGACTTGGGGCAAAATGGGACTGAGAGACAGGAACGCAGGGGAAAGTCAGAGAAAAACTTGTGCTTCTGAGGCCTTCATCTTGGGGTATTGTTTTCTGAGCCTGAACAAGGCTTATTTCTGGAACCCAGATTGTTTGGGACAGTTTTGTCCATTCATCCATCATGGAGCTGTAAGAGCCCTTCCAAGGTGGCTGAGAAAGTATCAGATCCCTCCTAGGCAAGGTCACTCTCTGTGAGGGGGTTTTTGGGTAGGGAGCCTGGAGGCCCAGCTTTGGGGACTTCTGTCATTTCAGGCCAGCCATTCTGAACCTCCTATAGTCACACTGACCATGTGTCATTCCCAGGCACTGGGGGGCACTACACCCTTTGTCCACCATTCAAGAGAGCAAAACCATGGATGTGAGAGAGAAAGACTATCTAAGCAATAGTCTCGAACCAGCTCTGATATTTAAAATCAGCAAAAAAAAAAAAAAATTCCCAAAGCTCAATTCCTTAACCAGTTGTTATTAACTTTACCTACAATACTCACCACAGATCTCAGCATCAGCCCCACAGACCTTTCATGCCCCGATGGCTTCACCACTCTCTAAGCTGCTCCCCTCAAACACTCTAAGCATATCTAAGCAACTCCCACCCTTGTCCCCAGCACTAATTCTATTTTAGGGTCCTCAGCTGGGCAAGAATATTACCGTCTTTTACTTAGACTCCCACAGGCTGACACATGATGTGGCCTGGCCACATGTTTGTGGCCCATGGAGTGGTCCCAAACCGGCAGTATCTTTGGGAGCTTATTAGAAATGCAAAATTGTGGGCCCCACCTCAGACCTGCTGAATCAGAGTCCACATTTAACAAAATTTAACAAGATGCCCAAGTGCTGTGTGTGCATGTTCAAGTCTGAGAGTACTGCACTTGGAGATCACATCCCACCCGCCTGCCATCCCTCAATCCTGCCAACAAGTGAAGTGGGGTGACATCCACTTTGACACAGAGCAAACCAGCCTCCACCAGCGGCAGCCATGGGGCGAGGAAGAAAGGGAAGAGGTGGACGAGGAAGGGGGTTGCTACAACGTGTGGAGTGCATTTAAATTGGGGGGCACTGAGATGAAATCTAAGGAGGCAGCCCATCAGTTCTGAGATCCCGCGATCTCTGTGATTCATCAACAAGCAGATGCTGTCAAAGTAATCATGGCTAACAATTACTGAGCTCTTCTTATAAGACAGGCACTATTTTAAGTAAAAGAGCATTTCACGTATGGATTTATATAATTCACACAGCAACCTCTTGAGGTACAGATTGTCACTATCCCCATTTTACAAATGAGGCAACTGAGGCACAGAGAGGTCAAGTGATTTGCCCCAGGTGACAGGGATGTGTTTCAGAGCTGGGACTTGTACCCTACCATGTGCCCAGAGCCCATGCTCTTAACGAACATGTGAGACCACCTCCAGAAATGCTCTCCCCCAACAGCCGTTTCTCTGAAGCAGTTACATACCTCCAGGGCGAACAACCATCCTGGTTTGCCGAGGACTGAGGTGATTCTCTGGATTTCAAACTTTTAGTCATAAAATGGGGAGAGTCCTTGACAAGTTGGTTACCCTATCAATACCTCATCTACCATGGAAGGGTAACAGAAGGAAAGTAAATTAAATTTAATAGGAAATCTTTGAGAGTACAGAATTTGAGCTGCTGGAGCACTGAATGAGAGGTTGCACAACTTGTTTCCATTTGAAGAACCCCAAAGTCTATCCACGAGACTTTGAACAACCTTCACTCCCCAATCATGGCTCAGTTTCTCTGCTCCTCAAAATGGGTATATTCTTATCTGCCTCGTCGTTCCCGCCCCTTCTGCCCAGATGTCATGAGAATAAACCAGAGCCTGTTGCTAGTGGATGCAACACCACCAACGTCCTGAGACAAAGTGGGCAGATAAAAATACTGGCTAGTGTTTCCCTTGTCAAGGTCACCCACACCCACACAGGTGTTCCCATCATCTATTTTCTGCAGTGCTGCCAGCCAGTTCTGTGACACTTGTTTCTTTTGAGCCCTGGGAAGAGTGCTTGATTGGTTCAGCTCTCTATTTCACCTGAGAGTCGTTATGATTCCCCAAATAAAATACAAAGAGCATGCACTCTCTCTCTCTGTCTCTCTTTGTGTGTGTGTAGTCTTTGAGAAATAATATTTAAAAGCAGTTCCCCATCCGAGTTGGATGGGACTGGCAAAGAAGCAGTGGAAGGAATTCAAGGGGAGGAATTCAGACTCCTCCACACACCCAGCTAAGTCCTCTAGGAGAGAAACTCTCCTCAGCCAAGGGAAGGCACTTGTCTTGTACCCATTGCAGAAGTCCAAGCATTAGGATTTCTCTGCCATTTTGGGGGGGAGGTCTGGCCTTCAGTTTCTGCATCTGTAAAATGGGACTTGCTATAACCTACCACCAGAAACCCTGTGTCTCCTCTCAGGCTGAGCTTATAGTCCTCCAAAGTCTCCTATGCCCTTTCTCGGAAATCAGCTAAATCTTCAGGTCTTTCCTGATTAACCTTATTAGACTTGTGATTAAAGAATTACACATCCTTAGAGCAGGAAAGTAGGAAAAAGCAGAGTGCATCCCAGCTGCCTTCATTTTTCAGAAGAAACTAGCCAGTCTGGTGTTTTTCAGCCCCTTTGCTCACAACAAGTTTTTTACAATTATTTCGATGGCACCGCTCTGTAATGCTACAGTCAGTGCATATTCTCTGTCCAAGGAAGCTGTTGTAGGAGACCAGAACGTGCCATGCCAAAATATGCCTCTTTGGCATAAGGATGATTTTGAGCTGATTATTTTGAGAAACAACAGATACAGGAGAAGCTCTGAAAAGAGAGTAGAAGTTACCCTTTTGTAAGGGAAATTTACATCTATAAAGGAAATCACCATTTGTAAGGGTGTCTGTAGCAGGAAGAGACGCATGGCTAAATCACGAGAAGGTCTTACTAATGGAGCAGGCTTACATCTGCATAACAGACTTTATTCTGATAATTTGCCTGGTCATCTCCCCATAACTGGCCTCCCCCACACCCTTCTTTCTTTTGCCTTTAGCTGAAGATGGTGTTTAAGCCTGAATTCTAAGCTGCCTCTTTGAGATTTACTTATTTTTTCCCTAAGTATCTCCCATGTAGAGATGAAGTATACATGTTGACAAATTTCTATTTGTTTTTCTCCCGTCGATTTGTCTTTTGTTACAGAGAGTCCCAGCTATGAACTCGGAAAAGCAGAAGGAAAATTATTTTTTCCTCCCCTACCCTGGGAACTCCTGGAAGATAAGGACCATCATCATGTCGCCTGAAGTATTTCTCTCCTAGGCCCCCACAGTGTGTGTTCACAATGGCCTCATTCCCCTTGCTGGCTAATGCAGAGCTGGAAGAAGGTATATTCAAGCCTTTTCTTGCACAGCAAGGAGGATGACTAAGGAGCTAAGAGATGTGAGCCGAAGCCTCCCTCAGTGTCTATTTGCTGACCCAATAACCCATCTTGAGCATTCCTGAAGTTGGTGAAAACCAGCTCTTCACTTGATATAATCTTGAATAAAAAAAGAAAGCATTTCCCTCAAATGTGCCCCAAGAAGCTGTGCCATCTGGGCCTCCTTCTCCTCTGTGTCCCTAGACCATGGGTGAGGCAGGCAAATTGCTAGGACAGGGAAGGACCTTGTAAGCAATCTGCAAATGAAAACGGCAGACATCTAGCCTTGTGCATAGGAGCACAACCAGGTGAACACCTTTCCTCTCCCAAACCGTGACAGGACTGACTGACCCACATACCCAGCATGATCCCAAATCTCTGCAGCCCTGGAAAAAAGACTCTCCTGATGTTTACTCCCATTACAGGCATCTACTTATAAATCTTGGGTAGGAAACAGAAAGAACCATTGAATTCTTGCCACATTCATTTGTAGCAGCTATCTATGAGATAGGTTTCTAACATGATTATCTCTCCCTGCCTTGATAGGATTATATGACCTTTTAAAATCATTCTTTCTTTTGTTCATTCATCCATCCATCCATTCAACAAGAGCATTTGGTATCTGCTTCCTGCCAAAATCAATGGGACATTTTCCAAGCTTTAAAATTCCTGGCCGTTAAGCAGCACCCTTTCAGTAGGGAAGTGGAGGAGTGGGGAGTGTTCAGTGCAGAAACGATGTTAAAACACAAGCTCTGTGATTCACCAGCAATTCCTTCTCTCTGAGTCTCCATTTCAACAGCTCTAAAATGGGAATAATTCCTCCCAGAACTGCTGTGAGGTAAAAGGGAAGAATGCGTTTAGAGCTATACTCAATAGCTGATGCAAAAAAAAGGCATTCAATCATTATTAGCTTAAAGGAAGTGACCCAAAAATCCAGTTTGCTGCTCAATACTCGATTATCCTAACACCTCACCGACCCCAGTCAACATTATCTCCCACATTCATTTTGCCTCTTAGGACAGTGTTCTTGGAGTTTCAATCCTTCGTTGAGCCGGCCCTGTCTTTATTCTGACTGATGGACTATACTATTTTGAGAATGTGATCTGTATCAAAGTCAGCTGGGAAGCTCTTGGAGCTTCTGGGAGGATGGATACATAAAGTCCAGTTAATAAATAAAGACACAGACATCAAGGCTACCGGCTGTCGTAGTAACAAGACTTTATGCTTTCCTGGCTCCTGTCATCTTCGGGACTGAAAGCACTTAATGAATTAGTCTCGCCTGCAGTCCTCCTGGAGAAAAAGACTGCTGTGTCTACAATGTGCAGTCACGGTCACCAGCCAGAGGTCAATCGCTCTTGTGAACATTGCCAACCAGATCCCTAGAGCAGCTTTGTTTGTTGTTTGCTTCTTATCATAAAAGTAATACTTGCGTATTAGAAAAATGTTAAATTACGTAAAAGATAAAAACTAAAATTTGCTATAACTCTGTCCACTTGGAGATAAGCATAGCTAACATTTTGCGATACCCTCATACACACAAAATGCACATACACTTACCAGGATTATACCATGTATGTGCTGTTTTATAATTAATATATCATGACTATTTTTTCATGTAAAATATGTTTCTACATCATTTAAATGGCTACTGGTTTGCTAAACAAATCCCCTATTATGAAACATTTCAGTTGATATGAAGTATGTTAATTGTGAGAACAATCTTGTGCTTTCTCCTTTTAGGAGTTAGGGAGCAGCATGAGTGTGGGCACATGGCGTAGAAGAGAGTGGCAGGTTTGCAAAAGTAAACGTCACTTGGTGTGCCAGGAGTGGGGTGGGAAGAAGACATTCCACAGCCAGATTGCGGGGGTCCTTGTGGGACATACAAGAAGAGATGAACCTTGAGAGGTCTTAAGCAGTTGTAGACTTTAGGAAAGTGCCCCTGGTAGCAAGGGTGGATGTATCGGAGAAGACCAGACAGTGCTGGAGGCCCCACACTTCCCCTCTGCTCCTGCCTTTGCCACTTCATCAGCTGTTCCTGGAGCCTCTGGCTGCATTTGCTGAAATGATCTGGTCCTTGTCACCTACTCCAGTCTCCTCTCTCACCTGTCTCTGGACTTGATGCTTCTGCCCTGCCATGCTGTTGGGATCCTCTGGATCTTTACTGGGTTGTGCTGGGCCTGGCATGCCCATTCTCCCCCACTTTACTTAGTTAGCTAATTAAAGAAAATCAGTTTAGGTGTCACCTTCTCAGTTTTCCTGGATCTCCCCTTCCCCTGAGTTAGATTAGCTTCCCTTCCACGACTTCAACACCTCATGCGTATAGAATCACGGCACCTCTATACTTGGTTATCATTTGTGTCTGTCTCTAATATTGATAGATTTTGGGCTCCCTGGGTCAGCCTTACACATTGGGCATACAATGGGCACTCAATAAATGCTACTGAATAAAGTAAAGGTGGTCCCAGAACTAGTACTTCCAACACCTGGGCATGACCAATATATGTGAGGCATCAGAAACAAGCAAGGCAAATTCCAAATCCATCCATAACTGTCCAACTCCTCTGGCATGCTCCAGGCTACCCTCAGACTCTCGCCTGGACCGCCATAACCATCTTCCAACTGGCTGCCACTCAGCAGACAGATGATCTTTATAAAACATGAATCTGCACCCATCATTTTCCTACTGAAAACTCTGCACGAACATTTGGATTACTCTTAGAATATCATGCTTTACAAAGACCTAAAAAATCAGGCAGGGCGTGGTGGCTCATGCCTGTAATGTCAGCACTTTGGGAGGCCAAGGCAGGTGGATCACCTGAGGTCAGGAGTTCAAGACCAGCCTGGCCAACGTGGTGAAACCCCATCTCTACTAAAAATACAAAAATTAGCTGGGTGTGGTGGCACGTGCCTGTAATTCCAGCTACTCAGGAGGCTGAGGCAGGAGAATCACTTGAACCTGGGATGCAGAGGTTGCAGTGAGACAAGATTGTGCCACCGCACTCCAGCCTGGGTGACAGAGTGAGAATCTGTCTCAAAAAAAAAAAGGGGATCTAGCTCCTGCCTACCTCCCCAGTCCCACCTTGCACCTCCCTTCCCTTTGGTCCCTATCTGCAGCCTATGAGCCCTCTTTCTGTTCTTCAAACAGCCAAAGCCCTTCCTGGTCTTGGGATGGTCTCTTGCCAGGAATGCTTGGTCCCTTGTCCCTCATGTGACTGGCTCCTTCTTGTCCCTTAGGCCTTGGATTAAGTGTCACTTCATCCACGTGACCTTGCTTCATAGTTGAACCCAAAGTCAGTCTCCCTTCATTCTCGCTCATGGTAGCCTGCTTGTTTTCTCCAGAGCATCTTTATATTGTTCAACAGTATTTTTATTTTTGTGATCATTTGTTTGATAATACTGTTTATCCTCTCAATGTGGTGGGGGTGGGGAGGTGATTTTGCCCCCATAAGGGCACAATTGGCAATGTCTGAACACATTTTTGGCTGTTAAAACTGGGAAGTAAACTATTAGTCTCTAGGGGCAGAGGCCAGGGATGCTCCTGAACATTCTACAATCCACAAGAAAACTCCTCGTGACAAAGAATTGTTGGCCCAAAATGTCAACGGTGACAAGATTGAGAAACCCTACTCTACACTATACATTCTGCAAAGGCAGGTGAACACTTGTTCACTAGTGTATCTCCAGCACCTGGCCCAACATCTGAGACACAGTAAGTGCTTAATATGCAGCTGAATGGAAAAATCGATGCATGGATGCAGGGGTGCTATTAAAACTATTTAACAACTAGTAGGGCATATCATGATCAATCAGAAATGCCAACCATAGTGCTGGAGCTGGGGTGAGGAGGCCATGCTGTGCTAGCCATTATCTCTTTGGTTGCTAGACTGTGGGGAAGTCTGGGGGTCCTAAGGAAGGGGCTGAGGCAACCCCAGGGGTGGAGGATTCAAGGAACTCCAGGAAGTAGTTATTTACCATCTGATGAGAAAGTATGTAAAAATTTTAACAATCTGCATGGCCCTACCAGTGCATACCTGCTAAAAGTCAGTCCTGGACGGAGGAACAGAGGGACAGGAACACTAATGAAGCAGCTAGGGAGTGGAGGAAGGAAATGGTCTAGAAAGGAGCTGCTTTTTGTGTCTGTGTGGACAAAGAAGCTCTGCGCCCTTCACCTCTACACAAATTTGCCAACTAAGAGAAGGTATGAAGTATGCTAGAAGTATGAGCAGACATAAAGCTGGGGCAGAGAGAAAGGTGATGGAGTGGGGTGGGGCGTTCACCCTTTTCTTCTTTCTGTTGTTTTTCTCAGCATGTTCTCTGAGCACGGCTTTGCTAATAGAGACAGAAAGAAAAAGAAAGGTACCAGAAGAGTTCTTGTCCAGCCTACTTACTTTACCCCATATGACCTTTTCAACTAACAAGGCATCAGGAATCCAATAATAATATCAACATTGATAAGTCTATATGACTTTGTGCTTAGAGATTCTCCCACAGCATGTTCCTGAACATCTCATTGGTTTTACCGCCTCCTCTGTGTGAGGAAGTCACCACCAGATTCTGCCTAGCAGCCAGCTACGCAGTTCTGTCAGCAGAATCTGGAAGCTGGAGAGGATGCTGGCTTTTAATATACCCTCGAGATATTCTCAACATGTGTAGGACTTGTTCCCATGGATTTTCTGCCACTGCCTGAACTTAACAGCTTCAGAAACATCCTTAGCATCTTCCCCCAAACAATTCCCATTTCTGTCAATGCAATCATCATTGTTCAGTTGCCTAGGCTCAAACACTTGAATCCTTTAGCTCAGAATACTTCCATTTCCCTTTGGGACTATTCTAAACCTTTGTTCTTTTCACACCTCCACCTGATCCCCATCCTCTTCACTGTTTTTTGTTTTGTTTTGTTTTGAGACAGTCTCGCTTTGTCGCTCAGGCTGGAGTGCAGTGGCGCAATCTCAGCTCACTGCAACCTCCACTTCCTGGGCTCAAGTGATTCTCCTGCCTCAGCCTCCTGAGTATCTGGGATTACAGGCATGTGCCACCACGCCTGGCTAATTTTTGTATGTTTAATAGAGATGGAGTTTCACCATGTTGGCCAGGCTGGTCTCGAACTCCTGGGCTCAAGAGATCCACCCACCTGGGCCTCCTAAAGTGCTGGGGTTACAGGCATGAGCCACTGCACCCAGACAATCCTCTTCACTCTTAGCAAACAACCTTGTCTACATCATGGAGGGCACTGATGCCATCAGGGGTAAATGATTTAAGCTTCCTACCCCCATCTCCAGCCTAATCTGAAATATCCAGGATTACCCCAACTCATTCTCTCCACTCCATGTCTAAAGGCCAAAAGATTCCTCCTGCTGCTCAATCCAGCCTCCCATTTGTAATCTAATCCTGCTTCCTCCTCCTTTCAGACCACGCTCCACTTAGTACTCCCTCTGCCTATGCTTTCCCCTTTCCCCGTCTCCACTTTACCTTTCGGTCCAAGGACATGGTCAAGCTTCTTCTACTCTTAAAAAACAACCCATTGCTTCTCCTCACATCCCACCCATAGCTACTATCCCAACTATCTCTCTTTTCCTTCCCAAGAAAGCTACTAGGAATAAAAGTCTATACGTGCTGTGTCCACACCTTCACAGCAATTATCCAGCTTTTGCTGCAGTTCTCTGTACCAATCACAGCAACATTTCTCTAATGTTTGCGTAAACTTGCTGTCTCTACTTCCTGGCAATTTGTTTATTCTGAATTCACAGAAATCTGGCCTCCAACTCCTACTCGCTATTCTGAAACTGCTTCAGAAAAAGGTCTTCAGTGACCCCCGTACTGCCCCTCCCAAACACTCTTCTGCTGACTAGACACTCCTACTGGAAACTTGTTATCCCTAACTTTTCTCCTCTTCAACCATTCATGACACTACTTCTCCTGGTTCAGGCCTTACTGCCTGTTCCCTCCCTGACTCCTGACTCCACACTTCCCCCACCATGAGCTTCCACACATTTCTGTCCCTGCCTCACCATGCCTGCCTTAGGCACTCACCTGCTTATGGATGATTCCCAAAGCTAGATCTCTGGATTCAACCTTCCTTGAATTTCAGACCTGCACTGCCAGTTGACTCCTAGACGTTGTATTCTTAGATATCCCAAAGGAACCTCCAATTCAAATGGTCTAAAACAGATCTTTGCATTTACCTGCTCTTTCCCCCAGAGTACTTTTCCTCCTGTATTTCTACTGTTTAATTAATGGCACCACCATCCATCCTGTCCTCAAGCCCCGTAACTTGTGAGTTACAAGTCCTAGACGTGTCCTCTTTCTCTCCCCTCACATCCAATCAATCTCCAGGTCCTGCACATTTTCTCTCTTAAGTGTTTCTAGAGCTTGTCTCTTCCTCTATAGACATTGTCTATATTTAGACAAAAATACCATTGTCTCCATTTGGCTCCTCATTACCTCTTGACTAGATAGTTACGATACATTTACCTTCTTTCCTGACTGTCTGTACTCAACCCTAACCCTTAAACTACACAAGGCATTACTGCCTTCTGCTGTTCCAGATGGACCAGTCTGGCTTTTCTGGTAAGACTTTGAGATCTTTGATGGCATGGATCACATCTAGTATTTTGCTGAATCCTCCAATGTGCTCAGCACAGTACTGGGCCTAGAGTAGATGCCCAAAAGGAAAATGAGGCAGCAATGAGACACATCTGCTAAGAGAAGGTTGGTGTTGAACTATCAGCACCTGGGGTAAAGGGTGTTGCTCACCTAATTCCTTTGCCACAGTGAGAGCCTATCCTCAGTGTCAGCAAGACTTCAGCAGAGAGGTGGGGAATGGTCCTCTGAGGGGCCTGGGAAAGGGACCCCACCAAAGACATTATCATGGATTGTGGGGTCACCATGAGGACTCAGCTAAGTTCAGAGACCTTGAATCCATGGGCACTCATCTGTAAGGTTGTATGTGGTCCTCAAGCAGTTCTCAGTGGCCTGGCATCTTGGAAATGGCCCTACCTGTTTTGTGGTGGTTGCTTCCCCCAGGAAATAAGAAGAAACAGTTCAAATCTTTCATGAATCAATTCTGTTTTCCCAAATTAGAGTGTTCTATTTCCATTATCTTGCAAAAATCCTCATTCCTTTGAGGCCTGTGCCATGTGATTATTCTTCACTCTAACCCCGATCCCACTGCCAACTCTTCTCCACTCACTGAGAACTTTAGCATTTGTTTCCCCTTCATCAAAAATTCTGCCATCATCCTCGAAAGTTTCAACACGCACAAAGATGGCCTCTGTGACATCCTAGCCACAACATTTAAAAATCTCTGTAATGCCAGTGGCTTTTCCTTTCATTTCACTCACCCACTACCATGGCCCCACCTTGGACCCTTATCACTGAAACTGTTTCTGGTCAACCCTCACCTGGACCACCCTCACAGTCTCCTGACCAATCATTCTGCCCCCAATCACAGTGAATCTTGGTTATAACCCCATCCTCCATCCCCATTCTACCCCACTTCTACACTCAAACTATTCTTCCACTGACCACTAGAGTGGGAGAATTCTTTAGAGTGACCTTTCTTTTTTTTTTCTTTTGAGACAGAGTCTTGCTCTGTAGCCCAGGCTAGAGTGCAGTGGCACGATCTCCACTCACTGCAACCTCCGCCTCCTGGGTTCAAGCAATTCTCGTGCCTCAGCCTCCCAAGCAGCTGGGATTACAGGTGTCTGCCACCACACCCAGCTAATTTTTGTATTTTTAGTAGAGATGGGGTTTCACCATGTTGGCCAGGCTGGTCTCAAACTCCTGGGCTCAAGTGATCTGCCCGCCTTGGCCTTCCAAAGAACTGGGATTACAGGCATGAGCCACAGCGCCCAGCCTAGAGTGATCTTTCTAACGTGTAAACCAGAAGGTGTTATGCCTCTGTTAAAAAGTCTACAGTGGTTCCACATCTACAAGGCCAAGTCAGGGTCCTTAGCCCAGCAGGCAGTACACCAGGCTACTGTTTAGCCTCTCATCGCCATAACCTGCCATTTTATGTTCTGACATCACTGAATACGGACAGCTCCCAGTTCCCCTTGCCATCTCTTGAAGCCTCTTGGCCCTCCCTCTGCCTGGAAAGGTCATTTTCCTGCTTCTCTGTAAAGATGTTCATTTCATCTTTACATCTTTCATCCAGCTCAAATACTAGCTTCTCTGAGGAGCCTTCCCTGCTTGGTCTGGGCAGTTATGTGCTTTCTCCTGCACTTCCAGCACTTTCTGATACAGCCATTGCAACATTTATCTTATCAGATTCATGAGGGCTGGAACCATTCCTCTTCATCTGTGTGTCTCAGTCCCGGGTGCAGGCCTGGTGCAAAGCTGGCTTCTGTAGACATTATGAAAGGATTGGAGGAATGAGTTCCAAAGTCTTCTGTATATAAGCAAGGTCAGAAGAGATTGAGCTCTTAAATTACTTAAACCTCTTCTCCCTTTTCCCTGGCTTAGTGCCCTGCCTGTATGATTAAATCCCCTAACAGAATCTACCCTGGCTTAGCACCACATACAAATCCTTCAGCACTGAGTCATGGAAAGGCTTCCAAGTGCTTAGAAAAAAAAAAGAGACTGGTGCTTCAGAGATGGGAAGTAAGACAAGTGATAGATACAGAGATGTCCTTCCGCTTCTGAGGTATCACCCGCCTGGGAGAATTGGTGAATATTTTATATTAACATCAATCATGTGGTCAGCACTCTGCTAGCCACCGACAGTGAAGATAAAAGTTAAAACAACAGCATACCTTTGTTAATAACCACTTTCTATGTACCATCTACAACTTTGTGGGGTAGGTATCATGGTTATTCCTATTTTTTAGGTAAGAAAATGGGCTCAATATCACACAGTTAATAAGTGCTCCAATATTATCATCTTTCTCTACTGTCCTCACCCTTTCTCTCTTCACCAAGTCTTTCTCCTAGTGCTCATCACACGCACTCTAAAATAAACTTCTTCCTCCATCCTGCCTCGCCTTCTATTTACATTTCAACTTCCTTCTTTTCATCAGATGGTAACATTCTTGCCTTCCCACCACCATATACACACCTATTGACATCTGCCCTTATCCTATCCTTCTCTCCAGTTACCCCAGGAGAGTGGTCCCTCTTTCTCCTAAGACCAGTCCCTCCACTGCAGTTTGATGCTGTCCACCCATTTTCTCAGGAAACTTACACTATGAATTAACCTTCCTTTCATCTATAATAACATTTCCATTAAACTGTGCCCTTTCCATTGGCTTTTCAAAAAATTATGGTAAGAATACTTAACATGAGACCTACCCTCTTAACAGATTTTGAAGTGCACAATACAGTATTATCCATAAACACAATGTTGTACAGCAGATCCCTCACATAACTGAAATTTTATACCCATTGATTACCAACTCCCCCTTCTCCCTAGCCCTGGGCAATCACCAGTCTACTCTCTGTTTCTGTGGTGACTATTTTAGATGCCTCATGTAAGTGGAATGATACAGTATTTGTCTTTCTGTGGCTGGCTTATTTTACTTAGTATAATGTCTTCAAGGTTCATCTGTGTTGCAAATAGCAGGAATTCCTTCTTTTTAAAGGCTGAATAATGTTCCTCTTTATGTATACACCACATTAAATCCATTATGCATGGATTTTTTTAAAATGTGGTGTATACATAGAGTGGATATGGTTGTTTCCATATCTTGGCTATTGTGGATAATGCTGCAAGAAATATGGGAGTACTAATATATTTTCAAGATTCTTATTTCAATTCTTTTGGATAAATACCCAGTTGTGAGATTGATGGATCATATGGTAGTTTTATTTTTAATTTTTTGAGAAACCTCCATATTGCTCTCCACAGTGGCTGCACCATTTTACATCGCCCCCACAAACAGTGCACAAGAGTTTCAGTTTCTCCACATCTTCACCAACTCTTATTGCTTTATACTTTGATAATTGCCATCCCAACAGGTGTAAGATAATATCTCATTGTGGTTTTGATTTACATTTCTCTGAAAATTAGTGATTTGGGGCATCTTTTCCTATGCTGTTGTCCATTTGTATATCTTCTTTGAAGAAATATCTATCAAAGTCTTTAGCCCATTTTAAGAATGGCTTATGTTTTGCTATTGAATTTTATGACTTCCTTATATATTTTGGAAATTAACCCCTGATCAGAGGTACAGTTTGCAAATATTTCCTCCCATCCCATAGGCTGCCTTTTCACTCTATTGATTTTTTTTTTTTTGGCTGTACAAAAGCTTTTATGGTTGTCGTAATCCCACATGTCCATTTTTGCTTTTGTGGCCTGTGATTTTCATATCCATGAAATCATTACCAAGACTAATGTCATGAAGCTTTCCCCTATGTTTTCTTCTGAAAGTTTTACAGTTTCAGTTCTTATGTTCAAGTTTTTAATCCATTTTGAATTGATTTTTTGTGTATGATGTAAGATTGGGGCCCAATTTTATTCTTTTGTATGGGGATATCCAGTTTTGCTAACACTATTTGTTGAAGAGACTATCCTTTCCACTTTGCGTATTCTTGGCACTCTTGTCAAACATCAGTTGACTGTATCATATGTGGATTTATTTGTGAACTCTCTATTCTGTTCCATTAATCTATATGTGTCTTTATACCAGTACCATACTGTTTTAATTACTGTAGTTTTATAATATAGTTTGAAATCAGGCAGTATGATGCCTCTAGCTTTTCCTTCTTTTTCAAGATTTTGGCTATTTGGGGTCTTTTGTGGTTCCATATGAATTTTAGGGCTTTTTATTTCTAGGAAAAATGCTATTGGGATTTTGATAGGGATTGCATTGTATCTGCCAATCACTTTGGATAGTATGGACATTATAAAAATACTAAATCTTCCAATCTATGAACACAGGATGTCTTTCCATTTGTTTATGTCTTCTTTAATTTCTTCCAGGCCTTGTTCTTGATCTTAGAGGAAAAGCTTTCAGTTTTTCATCATTGAGTATGATGTAGCTATGTTCTCTACACTGGCTTTTTTTTTCTTTTCCTTCTTTTTTGAGTCTGCTTGCTAGAGAATACACTGGCTTTTACAGGTCCTCAATTCTGTCGTTAAAACAGAACAAAATCACCCTCTTTCTCCCTGACTTTCACAGCAAACCTCTGGAAAGACTTATTTATACGTGCAGCCTCCTTTTCTCACCTTCCATTTTCTCCTCCACCAATTACATCTGGCTTTTGCCCTCCACATCACTGACCTCTTGCTTAAATCACCTACGATCTCTTTTCCTAAGGCCAATGGACCTTTTTAGGTCCTCATCCTAATTCACTCCTCAGCAGCAACTATGCTTTCTCTTTTCGTCTTCGGGAAATGCTCTGCCCTTGGCTTTCATGACATTTCTCCCTCTTGGTTTTTCTCTGATCTCTCTGGTTCATCCTTCTCTGTCTCCTTTTCAGGACCACCCTCTTCTACTTGAGGTTTAATTCCAAGCCTTCTCTTCTAAGCCAACCCTCTCTCCCTAGGCAGTCTCATCCATGCCATGGTTTCAATTACCCCTAGATGTTGATGACTAACAGAGGCATAGCTCCTACCTGGACCTCTCCTCTGAACTCCTGCCTGTATATCCACCTGTTCTCTTGACCCATCCACTCAGATGTTTCAAAGTCTCCTGGCTGAGACTCACTCACAATGTTTGCCCCAAAGCCTGGTTCTTTACCACTGTTTCCTGTTCTAGGAAATGGCATCACCATCCACTGGTACAAAGCTGGAAGTCTGGAACTCATCCTCCACGCCCTTCTCTCCCAACTCTCACATCCAAACCATCACTTCCTCTCCATTTTACCATCTCGAATTTCTCACATCTATGTCTCTCCACCACCACTACAAACTTTCCAGTCTAAACAACTGTCACTTTTTGCCTGGACTACATCAGGAGTCTGCTAACAGGTTTCCCTGGATCTTCTCATGACCACCTCAAATAAACTGTTCAATTATACAGCCAAAGTGACCTTTTTGAAATAGAAAATCTGTCATCCTACTGCTCAAGCACTTCAGTGACTACCCCCTGCTTTAGAATCAACCTCAAAATCCTTAATGTGGCTGATAAGATGAGGTATGTTTAACCCTTTCCTACCTCTTCCGCTCATGTTGTATGATTTCCCCTCTCATTCTCTGAACCCTAATTCTACTGGCCTCAAAATGCCATATTCTTTCTAGCCATGGTCTCTGCCCATTCCAGGAATATCCTCTCCCATCTCCCAAACTCACCTCACCTTAGCTCCTACTCATTCTTCAGGTTTTAGCTCAATCATCACTTCCTCAGGATGACTTCCAGCTCCTTCCTGAATGGCCCCAGGCCTTCTGATAAACACTCTTATAATACCATGCACCTCCGCTTTATAGCTTTTATCACAGTGTTACTTTATATTTGTTTTGTGACAAATTTGTTTCCCCTGAATGACTTCAAGCTTCATGAGGGTAGGGTTTTGACTGTCTCCTCCTATCCCCCTGCCTCCAACATTGTATCTCCAGTGACATTCAGTAAACACTTGCTGACATCTTGACAATGCAATCCTCACTTTTCAGCCCCAGCCCCCTCTAGCTTCTGGCCTCACTACTCTACTGATATTGTCCTTGATAAGTCATCAACAACCTTCTGACTGCCAAAACTGCGCTTCTGTGGAGCCCTGGTGTTCTACCAGCTGGATTGAGGGTTTCCTGCATTAAAACAGAATCCTGGTAGTCTTTCCCCAATTCACAGACAATAAATAAGCTGATAGAATATTCTCAATGTAAAGCTTTTGTTTCATAAAGTTTTCTTAACACTTGGCACCTGTGCTCTTCAATTTAACTCAAAATTATATTTTCAGTTATTTTTATTTATTTATTTTTGACAGAGTCTCACTCTGTTGCCCAGGCTGGAGCGCAGTGGCATGATCTCGGCTCACTGCAACCTCCACCTCCCAGGTTCAAGCGATAGCTCCTGCCTCAGCCTCCCAAGTAGCTGGGATTACAGGCACATGCCACCATGCCTGGCTAATTTTTTTGTATATTTAGTAGAGGTGGGGTTTCAGTTTCATCATGTTGGCCAGACTGGTCTCGAACTCTTGACCTCAAGCAATCCGCCTGCCTTGGCCTCCCAAAGTGCTGGGATTATAGGCGTAGACCACCGCGCCTGGCCTATTTTTAGTTATTTTAATATATGAATAATTCATGGTATTCTCCAAAGAGCCCCACAGTTTCCATGGGTTTTATGACATAAACAAGTTTTTGAGACCCACTGGCCAAATCCAGAGAAATATTTTTTAGTCCTCTGATTTGTCTTCTTGTTGGTGTCTGCTACTGCTTATCATGCTGTTTATTCATTATAGCCACCATTATTTATTGAGCACACACTAGGTTTTCCCACAGCCCCTTATCCCTGCTTTTATGATGGTTACCACCTTCTTCTGTGATCTCTTCCATGTACTGTGAGTCCCTGGAGGGTACAGAGACCATGCTTTTCCTTTTTTCTCTCTCTCCATCATCAGCCCTCCACTTGGTCCAGGCACAAAGATCATGTTTTTGGAATGCAAGAGTAGATGAATGAGAGAATAAACAAACAAATAAAATGCTGAGGCAGAACTCGAATCCTCATCACCAGCACTCTTACTCCAGTGTTCTGCTACCTTCCCACTGAAATAGTCATAGTGACACAGTAGCTGGATATTTAAATACAACAGAAATGTTGATTTCACATGCCTGTTGTCAATACCTGTTGATTTTACCACACACATGAAAAATCATAGTTGACTATTTTATGGGGATATAAACGTTTCATGTTACAAGTAATTAAAAATGACACGTATTATGTCTGTGGCAGAAGTTAGGTAAATGACGAATTACTAAGGCTTTTTAAAACACTCTGTATTCTACTGTAACCCTGTGTCATTGCCCAACCTGTTGTCTGAGTTCCACCCTTTCTCCTGAGCTTATGTATCAAAATCACTACTTTACCTTCAAGGCCCAGTTCAAAAATCACCTTCTCCAAGACGGACTTAATAATTTATCAGAGTTCCTTGGGCCAGTCTCTGCTTCACTTTAGCCCTGTGCACCTGACAGCATGTCACTTGCTCCTCTACTTAGTGTTTGCTTCTTTAGTCTGCAGAGTCCTGCTGGTGATGTGAATGTTCCTCTCCCGCACTGCCCACGGGCAACCTGAGCCTGGGGGCCATGCCTTGCTCATCCTTCTGTGTTCTCAGGGCTTTGATAACAGACATTTTCTGAATTCGATGTGGTTAAACTGGTCCTCCACTACTTGTATATTATGTAAACATCTTTATTTTTGGCCTAAGGTGATTTTTTTTAAAAAACTAATAGGGCTCCCTGACTTTACCTCTCCTTGTTGGGTTCTGGCAGCCCTACCTGAGAGCCCAACCCCGCTTCTTGCTTCCGCCACTGTGGGCAACAGCAGCACAAGAAAAAGCAGCTGCCTTGTGTGTTCCAGAATTTATTTGGGGAAAATTAGAGCTGTTTCCTTTTGAAGTGGAAACAGAGTCAGAGGTGAGCCCTGGCTAATGAGACGGAGGAGGTTTGCAATGAGAGAGGCTCTCAGGTCTCAGGCTGTTTTTTCCAAACAACAGACAGACTCCCAGCACAGACTTGGGGCTTAGTGGCCACCTTGCTGACCTTTCTCCTTGGGTGCAGACACAGGGCCTCACAAGCTCATCTTCACAGCCTTCCACACCACTGGTGTCTGGACCAAAGCAATGACAAGCTGCCCTCCTCCTAGTCCTCTTCCTCCTCCCCCTCCCCCTCCTCCCCCTTTCCCTAGGAACATCACATGCACAGTCTACTCAGCTCCAGCCCAAATGCACACACAGAAACAGAAATAAGAGAAATGGAAATCCAAACCCAGAACACTGACTGCTTTGTTTCTGAACTGTGCCTTGTACAAATCTATCCATACTGCAGAAATTTCAACTGATCCATCAAAGCATGCAATGCTCAGCCACATACTGTTATAACCCAAAACCAGGTCTGTAAGCACCCATGTGATGCAGTTGCGCCTGTGTTGCAGCTTACTGCGTAGAGAATGGAAAAGTCAGTGAAGGGAGAGCAGAAAGACATGCTGCTTGATACCAAAGAGCCTGGGCTCTCACATATACCCGAGATAAAGAGATTCAATGAAATAGTGTAGGCTTAACAGAGTGACTGAAACATAGAAAGCTCTCAATGAAGGCTTTCCACCTAATGGTGTTGGAGGACCCATCTTTTGTGGCTGGAAGCAAGTCCTTCTTCCATTGTTTCTGCTATTCAACAGCCTGTCCCATCACCCACCCCAAAAAGAAAGGCAGTACCTAATATCTCCCCCATCCCCTTTGTGTATCCATCGGCTTCCAGGCTGAGGGATCAGCAAAAATGGGTGCTTGGAAGTAGGGGGAACTGAGCCGGGCATCTGTGCTGATAAGAAATGCTCAAAGAGGCATGTAGGACACACTGATTGATGCAGTGACAACTGCGCCAATAATCTTCCTTCTTTCTCTGGGGCAATACAGCCCTAGACTCTAGGATAATGTCAAACCCTTTTTTTTTTTTTCAAGCATCTCTCTCTTCACCTTTTTGAGGTCCAAATGCAACACCAGAAATAGCCCTCCTACATATCTTTTGCCCTTTCTGATGTCCAGTCACAGTGTTCCTCTTGCTCCTTTACCCAATCCTATCCAGTCACTGACACTTTTTCCTGTACAAGGGAACATTAGGGCAATAGAGAAAGGGGTGGTTTCTATTTCTGCAGATTGTTTTCAAGGCTGGATGATCATAACTTGCCTACCCAGCTCAGAGAGCCTGCTGTCCAAAGACACCTCTCCCCAGCTTTCCAAGTACAACTCTGCATATTTCAAAGGAATACTGGATGGCCCAGATACTATGGGCACTGTGCAGTCTCACAGCCCTTTGGCTTTTAATCCAAAGGGAACCTCTCAAGCAACCAAAAGGGGGTGGGGTATGTCACCCCACACTGTTAAGCTGGAAAAGTGTTTGAGGGAACATATCAGGCACAGGACGGATAAAGAGAATTTTAAAATAGTTAACGTATTCCCATGGTTCAGAATTCAAAAGGTACAAAAGGGTTTACAGGCCACTTTTCCTGGAGGTAACAGGTATGATTAGGTTTTGTGTCTATAGTTATACACAGACAAGCAAATACCGTAAGACTCTCCTTCCTCTTGTATAACACGAGCAGCAGCATATTATAAACACTCCAGGCATGTTGTTTTTTCCACTTAGCCATATATCTTGGAAATCATTCCATATCAGTTATATAGTAAACTTACTAATTCTTTTTTCCATGAATGAATAGGACGCTATTTGACTCTCTGGAAGTACCATAAGACACTTAACAAGTCTCCCTTTGATAAGCATGTAAGTTGTTCTTTCACAGTTCGAACAGTGCTATAATGTACATATATCTTTGTGCCCATATGCAAGTTTAACAACAAATTCAATTCCTAAAAATGGAATCACTAGGTCAGATGGCATGGGCATTTATAATTTTGACAAGTGTTTCCAAAAATGCCCTCCAAAGTTGTACCAATTTACTCTCCCAGCAGCAATATATGAAAGTACCTGTTTTTCTACAACCTCATCAATGGTTTATCTCTTTGATGTTTGCTAGTTGAAAGATTTGTACTTAATAAGAAATTAGTCCTTTGTGTAGGAGTTAAACCCTTGAGTGACAGAGAGAAGGAGGTGCTGGCTGTTTACCAGGCCAGCACTTTCTGAAGTCTAGAGTCTAATGGGGTTATAAATATCTCTTGGATCTACAAGTAAGAGTCTTTATTCACGACAATTCTGGATTTCCAGCTACCACATGTGTGTCTGTTCTTAATTGGAAGAAAGTGGCCCCGAGGAAGGAGTAGTGACTTTGGAACCAAAGAGACCTGGGCTTCAAGCTCTGCTCTGCCATTAACTAGCTTTATGATCTTGGCAAATCGTTTGCCCTACTCCCAAACTCAGTTTCATCACACGAAAAATGGGGAAATAATAGTAATTTTGCAAAACCTTGTGTCTGGCACATAGCAGGTACTTAATAAATGTTAGCAACTTTCATTAATGTTAATAATCACCAGGCCAGATTCTAAACCCCAGGGCACTTTTCACAATGGACAGACCCTGGAATGGCCCTACCAGAGTCAAATGACTTTTTTGTTAAGTGGCCACCCAGAAGATTCCCAACTTCTCCTCTCATCCACCTCAGCCTTCTAAAGTTTGCAGATCAGGAAAATCCCAGCGTGGGCCTCTGGGTGAGGACTGGACTGTGCTGGGGCCAGGCTCCCCTGTTACCAGCTGATGTTTGCACTCAGGCTGAAGCACTCCCTGAACTAAGCCGGGGTCATTTCCAGTTACAGACGGCAAGCTAGAGAAAAAACAGAGATTCTTGGGCCAAACAGGGGGACCTGCTCTCATCTGCACGAGCCCATCTCACCTTGCCTTTCCAGAACAGTATGCCTGATGAGGTCACTGAATGCAGATCTCTAGCCCTGGCAGGGCCGCTGCCGACCTGCCTGATGCCCCAGCAGGACCCTCCGAGAGCCACACATTACTTCCCCTCTGGACGCCAGCATGACCCTGTGTGTACCTGCTGGTTTAGATGCTCTTAGGCATGGGAACTGAAACCTCCCTAGAGAAGGCTAAGAAAATCTGTTTTCAGAGCATGTACCTTTACTGTTCCTTCCCCGGGGTCCACCTCTTTCAGGGTCTGAACGTCTGTTACATGCAAGTATTTCATTAGGGCAGAAGGAAAGCTGCCTTTCCCCTCAGGACACAGACTCCAGCGAATCTTAGGCAAAGCGAACATGCGGGATTGAAGTCCGCAGTTATTGTTTGTCTCCCACACGACATAAAACATGTGTCTGGCTCAGCTGCTAGAGGACCAAGCAGGACACAGACGCAACTGCGCAGACGTCGGCCCTGCCAGCCACGCTGCGGCCCCCTCGGAATCTCAGGATGGGGCCCCCTGGGCGCCCTGGGGGAGGGCCCAGGTGGGCGAAATGACAGGAGAAAGTGCCTGCGGGCCTCCGCCTGCAGGTTGGATGACTGCGTCCCCGTCACGTCAAACTTGCCAGGACTAGCAAACTTCCAGGGCCCCACAGTTCCACTCAGAGGAAAGGAACCCCCAGTGTGACAGGAAAACACGGCTGGTGTGTGTCGGCCAAAGGGCGCTGACCGAGGGAACAGATCTGCACCCCTGCCTTCCCTCGCGGCCTTCGGAGCCGCAGAGAACCAGGATGCCACCCACCCAGGGCCCTGGCGCGCGGCTCTCGGCCTCTACCCGCCCCACCCAGGCCAGGCCGGGCGGCGGGGTCCCAGCAGCCCAATGCGGGCCTCGTCCCCACACTGCCTTCTGCTTGCCCGCTCTGCTCTCTGCTTGGCGAGGCCCTCCTCTGGGCCGCGGGGCGGAGGCTTCCGTGTGGCCGGCGCCTTGAGCGCGCAGGGCCCTCTGGAATCGGAGTGCGGTCGCCCGCTCTGGGGCCTCGGGAGCAAGGACACCGTGGCCCCACGGGCACGTCCGGCTTCTCCGTCCTACCCCCGCTGTCCTGGCCCCAGACTCGCTGGCCGAGACGCCGGCTCCCACAGGCCCTGCCGCCTGCATGCCCACGCCGCGCCGCGAAGGCACTTCGCCCTCTTTATTTTGTAAAACTTCGGAAAAATCACCAGCAAACCGAGCCCCGGTCTCAAGGTTGCCCACAGTTGCCGGCACGAATCCGGACTCACTGACCGACGGCGGCGCATTGGCCCAGCAGACCCCGCCGGTCGGCCCCCACCCTACCCGGGTCCCCTGCCCCGGCCTCATGCTCCCCGGGTGGCGGCGGGCGCGACGCGCAGCAGCAGCAGCGGCGTTCGCGTGAGGTCCGGCCCGGCTGAAAGCGCAGAGAAGCGGGTCGCTGCAGACACGCTGAGTAGAGCGCCTTCGGCACGGCCCGGGGGCAGGGACCCGGCAAGTCCGGCCCCGAGGCGCGAGCACCGCCACCCGCGGTCTGGCCACGAGGCCGGAGATGCCCCCGAGTCGCCGCGCCCCTCGGAGCGAGAGGCCCCTGGCGCGGAGAGGGAGAGCCAGGGCGCAGACCCAGACCCAGTGGGGAACTGCTACGCTGAAGGCGGCGCGGTGGGCAGAGGGAGGCAGCCGGGGCGCGCTTACCCGGGTGTTGAGGCGCCCTCGAAAGTACGCGGTGGCCAGACACATCCCCGCGCGGAGCCCGAGCCCCGCGGCTCCTCAGCCCGCCCGCGCTCCGCCCCGCCCCTCCGCTCGCTTCCCTGCACGATGAGGCCCCGACCCGTTACCGCGGCTGAGCAGCTCCGCTCGGGCAGCGACTCCCGCGTTCGGCTCCCACGGGGTCGCAGCGCGTCCTTCCGGGAGCCCGCGGCTGGGGCGGCACACGTGAGGCTCCGCGGCCTCCCCGGCGCTCCGAGGACTGCCCTGCTCCGGGCGTGGAGCCTCATCGCCCCTCCAGGTGGCCAGGGCTGGGGGCAGGTACCGCGCGACCTGATTGGCGCTGGCCGGAGTCCGGGGAGAATCCCCCGCCAGAGAGGCTGATGCACGCGGGCCAAGTGAAGCCACGCAGTGAAACAGCGCAACGGGCGCCTTCCAAACACCCCTGCTTAGCTCCGCTGCCTTTTTGCCTAAGAAATGTAAACTCGGGAGGCGGGCGCCCTGGGAACTCCTCAGTACAGGGGACTTTGCGCCCTACAGATCGGGTCCAGGACGGAAAATTCGGAGAGCATGAGAATCTTAGGGACCAGGGTGTGTCGCTATCCACTGGAAAGAGACTGCCTCGAGAGCCTCCCGAAGGGCTCCTCTGTGTTCCTATTTCCGGCCCGCACTGTGCCCTGGAAATCCAGGGACACCTGGATGTCCCCGCCGCTGAGGGGTACCCGGGCCTCGTGGCAGGGCGGGATCAGATCAGTCAGGGTGTGATTAGAGCTGTGACGGTGAAGTCTGGCAGGAAGAGGCAGGAAGAGAGAGAAGCAATGCCTCGACACGAGGAGAAACCTGAATGGTGCGCTAGATTTCTTGTCTGAAATCACCTTCTTTTAATGTCTTAAAACTCTACGAGTTGCTTATGTGCTGTAGCCCAGCCAATAAGTTCTGACATCAGTAATTCAGAGGGTCTGCTGAGAGAACATGACGGCCTGAGAGGGGATAAGCTGTCACTTCTCCGCACTTCCGAAGCATCTCTATATGGAACGTTTACCTGTTCCGGTCTGATCATCTTTCTCTTGATCCTGCTTTCCGATCTTGATTGGACTGAAGACAGCGAGGACAGAGAGGTGGGGTCAACCCGGTTAATGCTCGAGGAGGGAGCGTTCCCACTACATCAACAGTTTTCCTCTCTTCTTAGGCAGGTTAGTTCGGGGGATTCAAGGCAAAGGTGATCAGGGAATCAATTTGAAAAACAAAAACAGAAAACTCCAAAACATTTAAAAACTGTGGACCCTCAGCCTAGGTCCAACTTCTAAAGAAGGGCAGTAAGAAATTTAGCACCTGGAGCAACCTTATTATTCCTAATACACTATTAAAAAACAAAAATCCCAAGGCAAGCCACCACCTCATCATGCCAGCAAGTCTACTGTTGTTGCAGCACACTCCACTTCTTACTCTAACTCTACTCACAGGTTTTACATTTTGAGCTCAGATTTTCATGTGCCGTCTTTTCTTAGCACAGTTAAGGCTCGTGCCTACATTCTTCCTCATCTCAAAGGCAAAACAATGAAATATGAAGAGGACGTGTGATTTTGTTATAAACTGTAACACAGAAAAGTGAAAACAATGTACCTTCATAGCCTAATGAATCATAAACCAAACACCACCCAGGTCATTGCTACCACCCCAGAAGTTCCCCTGCTCCACCAATTCCCTTCCACAAGTCCTTCCCTTCCCCCTAAAGCAACTATCCTGACTTTATGGTAATTACTTCCTTATGTATCTTTATAGTTTCTACCAATTTGTAATGTATCCCTAACCACTACAGTTTAGTTTTGCTTGGTTTTGAACTTTCTATAAATTGAATAATATTGCATGCATATTTTTGTGTGTGTCTGGCCTCTTCTTCCATTTGGTTGTAAGAGTCATCTACTTTTGTGGCATGTAGTTGTAGTTCATTCATTTTCATTGCTATGTAATATTCCCTTGTATGGACATATCACAATTTCTTTGTCCATTCTGGTACTTTAGGCATTTGGGTTTTTCCCATTGGGGCTATTACAAATGCTATTGCTAATGACATTTTTGTGTATATCTCCTGGTATGCAAGTGCAATCTTTAGGATGTATACCTTGGGGTGAAATTACTGGACTATAGGGTATGCATATATTTAGTTTTATTAGATCATGCCAAATTGTTTTCCAAAGTGGCCACAAAATTTAGACTCCCATCAGAGATGTACGGTAATTGCCATTGCTCCGCATCCTTGCCAAAATATAATATTATTAGACTTCTTATTTTTTGCCAGTCTGGCGGAGATGTAATGGTGTCTCACTGTGATCTTCGTTTCATATCCCTAATTACCAATGAAATTGGGCACTTCTACATATGTTTATAGGCTACTTGAGTTTTCTGTTTTCTGAGTGCCTGTTCAAATGTTTGCCCGTTTTTTTGAGCTGACTTTTTCTTATTGATTCATAAAAGCTGTTTATAAAGTCTAGCTGCTACCATGCCTTGGTCAGTTAGAGACTGCAAGTATCTTCTACTCATTTAATGGTATCTTTTGATCAAGAGTCGCTTTTTAAATTAGAACTTTCATTTTGAGATAATTGTAGATTTGCAGGCAATTGTAAGAAATAATACAGAGAGATTGCAAGTACCCTTCACCCAGTTTCCCTCATTGGTAATATCTTGCAAAAACTATAGTAAAATATCATAATTAGGATATTGACATTGACACAGTCAAGATACACAACATTTCCACCACCGCAAGATCCCTCATATTGCCCTTTCGTAGCCACACCTGTTTCCCCTGTGCATCCTTCCCCATCTCTAATCTCTTGAAACCACTTACCTGTTTCCCATTTCCAAAATGTAAAATGGTACATTTTGTGATTTCAAGAATGTTATTTAAATGAAATCATTTGTATCCTTTTGTATCAATATATGTAACCTTTTGAATTTTTTCCCATGCAGCAACCTGAGTTGCAGGTTGTTGTATCAGTATTTTGTTCCTTTTTCTTAGTAGTATTTCATGGTATGCATGTACCACCAGCTTGTTTAACCATTCACTTAATGAAGGACATTTAGGGTTTTTTCCCCAGTTTTAGGGGTATTACAAATTAAGTTGGCTGAGGTGGGAGGATTGCTTGAGCCCAGTAGTTCCAGACTGGCTAGGCAACATAGTGAGACCCTGTCTCTACATAAAAAAATGAAAAATTAGCTGGGTGTGGCTGCACACACCTGAAGTCCCAGCTACACAAGAGGCTAAAGGGGGAGGATCCCTTGAACCCAGGAGTTGGAGGCTGCAGTAAGCTAGGATTGAACCACCGCACTTCAGCTTGGGAGAACAGAGCAAGATGTCTCAACAACAACTACAACAACAACAACAACAACAAAAACCAAATAAAGTTGCCACAAACGTTTCTATACAGGTTTACAAGTGACCATACATTTTCATATCTCTGGGATAAATGCCCAGGAGAACTATTTCTACTTTGTAAGGTAAATGCCCAGGGCAACTATTGCTAGATCGTATGGTAGTCACATGCTTAGTTGTTAAAGAGATTGCCAGCCTGTTTTCTAGAGCAATTGTACCATTTTACATCCCAACAAGGAACATATGAATGATCCAGCTTCTCCACATCCTTGGCAGGATTTGGTGTTGTCAATATTTTAAAACTTTCACCCATTCTTATACATGTATAATGATGTGTCATTGTGATTTTAAATTCCATTCCTCTAATGACTACTGATGTCAGACGTCTTCAGGTGCTCGTGCTTACTTGCCATCCTTATTTCCACCTATATGCAATCTTTGGTGAAATCTCTGTTTACGTCTTTTGGTCATTTGCTAATTGGATTGTTTTGTCTTTTTGATTGTTGAATTTTCAGAGTTCTCTATATAGTCTAGATAAGGGGTGTCCAGTCTTTTGGCTTCTCTGGGCCACATTGGAAGAAGAAGAATTGCCTTGGGCCACATATAAAATATGAAATAAAAAACACTAACAACAGCTGATGAGCTAAAAAAAAATCACAAAACAATTCTCATAATGTTTTAAGAAAGTTTAAAAATTTGTGTTGGGCCGCATTCAAAACCATCCTGGGAGGCTTGTGGCCAGTGGGCCATGAGTTGGACAACCTTGGTCTAGATCCTGGTCCTTTTTCAGATCTGTGGCTTGCAAATATTTTCCCCCAGTCTTTTCATCCTCTTTACATGCACTTTGTAGAGAAATTTTTAAATTTTGATAAGGTCTAATTTTACTATTTTTTCTATTATGGAGCATGTTGTTGGTGTCAAGACTAAGAACTTTCTGGCTAGCCCTAAACCCCAAAGGTTTTCTCCAATTTTTTTTTTCTGTTTCATGTTCTGTTGGTAATCCATCATAAGTTAATTTTTGTATAAGATGTGAGGGCTAGGTTGAGCAGCTCCTTCTCCTTCTCCTTCTTCTCCTTCTTCTTCTTGCCTAATAAGGTCCAGTTGCTCTGGCATCATTTGTTAACCATTTAATTGCTTTTGCACCTTTGTCAAGAATCAGCTGGGCATATTTGTGTGGGTCTATTTTTGGATTCTCTATTCCATTCCATTGATCTATGTGTCTATCCCTCCACCAATACCATACAGTCTTGATTACTGAAGCTATATAATAAATCTTGAAACTGGGTAGTCTGATTCTGCCCACTTTATTTCTTCTATTCAAAATTGTTTTAGCTCTTCTAGTTCCTTTGCCTTTCTGTTTAAATATTAGAATAATCTCCTCTATATCTATTAATACAAAAATTCTCATTGATATTTTGATATGAATTAGGGAGAAAGCATTCAGTCTTTCATGATTAATTATAGATTAGCTATAGCTATCTAATTTGCCTTCTATTTGTATTTTTCTGAGAATTTTGTCATAAATGGGTGTTGAATTTTGTCAAATGCTTTTACATTAGTTTGTATAGCCATGTGATTTTTTCTTTTTTTAGCCTTTTAATATGGTGGATTGCATTGATTTTTGAAAGTTGAACCAGCCTTGCATTCCTGAAAGCCTACTTGGTCAAAGTGTATAAATCTTTTCACATATTGCTAAATTCTTGGTTTTTAGATTTTTTAAACGCAGCTTTATTGAGGTATAATTGATATAAAAAACTACATATTTTATGATATTTTTGCTTTTATTATTATTTTAAATTGACATGTAATAATTGTACATATTCATGGAGTACAATGTGATACTTTGATACAAGTATATAATGTGCAATGATCAAATCAGGGTAATTAGCAAATACATCACCTCACACATTTATCATTTCTTTGTGTTGGGAACATTCAAAATCCACTCTTCTAGCTATTTGAAAATATACAATTAATTCTCACCCTAAAGTGCTACAGAGCACTAGAATTTATGCCTTCTATTTAGCTGTACTTTGGTATCTGTTAACCAGCCTTTGGTCATCCCCTCTCCCTATTCCCCTTCCCTTCCTCTCCACTTCTATGATACCAACTTTTATAGATTCCACATGTGCCAAGAACATGCAGATTTATCACTCTGTGCCTGGCTTATTTAACTTAACCTAATGTCCTCCAAGCTCATCCATGTAAACTGCACCTATTTAACGTATTCAATCTAATGAGTTTGGACATACTGCGAAACCATCACTACAAATCAAGGTGATACACATAGGCATCACCTCTAAAAGTTTCCTTGCATCTCTTCGCTTTTTTTTTTTTTTTTTGAGACAGAGTCTCACTCTGTTGCCCAGGCTGGAGTGTAGTGGTGCGATCTCCACTCACTGCAAGCTCTGCCTCCCAGGTTCATGCCATTCTCCTGCCTCAGCCTCCCGAGTAGCTGGGACTACAGGCACCTGCCACCACGCCCAGCTACTTTTTTGTATTTTTAGTAGAGACGGGGTTTCACTGTGTTAGCCACGATGGTCTTGATCTCCTGACCTTGTGATCTGCCCGCCTCGGCCTCCCAAAGTGCTGGGATTACAGGTGTGAGCCACCGCGCCCAGCCGCTTTTTGGTCTTTTTTGATGGGGCGTTCGTTGTTGTTGTAAGAACACTTAACATGAGATCTACCCTCTGAACAAACTTCTAAGTGCACAGTCCAGCATTGTTAACTATAGGCATTATGTTGTATGGCAGATCTCTGGAATTTATTCATCTTGTATAACTGAAACTGTATAGCCATTGAACAACAACTCTTCATTTCCTCCTTTCTCCCAGCTACTTGGAAACCACTATTTATTTTCTGCTTCTTTGAGTTACTATTTTAGATACCTTATGTAAGTGGAATTATGCAATATTTTTCCTCTTCTAACAGGCTTATTTTCACTTAGCATCATCTCCTTCAGGTTCATCCATGTTGTCACAAATAGCAGGATTTCCTTCTTTTATAAGGGTGATAGTATTTCCTTGTATTTATATACAATACATTTTTCTCCTTACATGTCAGTGGACATTTGGGTTGTTTTGATACCTTGGCTATTGTGATAATGCTGCAATGAACATGGGAGTGCAGGTATCTCTTTGAGATACTGATTTTTTAGATATATATCAGAAGTGGGATTACTGGATCATATGGTTTTCAATTTTAAATTTTTTGAGGAAAAAATTTAAAATTTGAGGAAATGTCATACTATTTACCGCAGCAGCTGTACCATTTTACATTCCAACCAACAGTGTACAAAGGTTCCAATTTCTCCACAGCAATGCCAATACTTGTTACCTTTTGACTTTTTTTTTCTTTTTTCTTTTTTTTTGAGACTGAGTCTTGCTTTGTCACCCAGGCTAGAGTGCAGTGGTGCAATCTCTGCTCACTGCAACCTCTGCCTCCTGGGTTCAAGTGATTCTTCTGCCTCAGCCTCCCAAGTAGCTGGGATTACAGGCTGCCACCGCGCCTGGCTAATTTTTTTTTTGTATTTTTAGTAGAGATGGGGTTTCACCATCTTGGCCAGGTTGGTCTCGAACTCCTGACTTCGTGATCCACCCGCCTTGGCCTTCCAAAGTGCTGGGATTACAGGAGTAAGCCACCATGCCTGGCCCACCTTTTGACTTTTTGAGAACAGCGCCACCCTAACAGGTTTGAGATGATATCTCAATATAGTTCTGATTTGCATTTCTCCGATGATTAGTGTGTTGAACACTTTTTTATATACCATTTGGCCATTTGTATGCCTTCTTTGGAGAAATGTTTATTCAGGTTCTTTGTCCATTTTTAGTTGGGTTATTTTTTTTTTGTCACTGAGTTGTATTAATTTCTTGTATAGTTCAGATATTAACCCTTATCAAATATATGGTTTGTAAATATTTTCTCTTTCCAAGGTTACCTTTTCATGCCACTGATTGTTTTCTTCGCTGTGTAGAAGCTTTTTCGTTTAATGTAGTCCTACTTGTCTGTTCTTGCTTTTGTGACCTTTGCTTTTGGTGTCACATCCAAGAAATCATTGCCAAAACCAGTATCAGGAAGATTTTTCCCTACGTTTTCTTCTAGGAGTTTTATAGTTTCAGGTCTTACACTTCAGCCTTTAATTCATTTTGAGTTAACATTTTGTGTATGGTGTAAGATAATGGGTTCAATTTCATTATTTTACATGTGGCTATCCACTTTTCCCAGCCCCATTTATTGAAGAGACTCTCCTTTTCCCATTGTATAGACTTGGTACTTTCGCTAAATATCAGTTGACAGCGAGTCACCAAATCCAGCCCACGCAAGTGCGAGTGCTGCTCCACTTCCCATCCACCCTGTCTTAGAATGTAGCTCTTTCGGCTGGGGGCGGTGGCTCACACCTGTTATCCCAGCACTTTGGGAGGCCGAGGTGGGCTGATCACGAGGTCAGGAGATGGAGATCATCCTGGCTAACACGGTGAAACCCCGTCTCTACTATAAATACAAAAAATTAGCCGGGCTTGGTGGCGGGCGCCTGTAGTCCCAGCTACTCAGGAGGCTGAGACAGGAGAATGGCGTGAACTCGGGAGGCAGAGCTTGCGGTGAGTGGAGATCACACCACTGCACTCCAGCCTGGGCGACACAACGAGACTCCGTCTCAAAAAAAAAAAAAAAAAAAAAAAAAAAGAATGTAACTCCTTTACGGTTCCAACTCAAAGCAGGAGGTGGTTTAGCAACATCCATACCTTTGGTGAGCCATGAACTCCAACTTTTGACCTCTAACCAGGATTGCCAAATAATCCCAGTGACACTGAATACAAGGCTCATTTCTTCTGATTTCTGCCTTTTCTTGGGGCTTAAAACTAGTAACTTCTTATTAACGTATTAGCTCTTTGATGCTTTTAAGAAGATTTTAAACATATTTTATCCAATCTTTTTAGTTATCTTTAGCTTGCCCTTCAGGAGTATGGGTCTGAATTATTTAATCTACCTTTTTCAGAAACAAAATCAGTTGCTTGTCTGTTATTGTTTAATCTGGGGGGACTTATTTTGAGTGAAAACTGCCTTTTTGCTAAAGATTTACAGAGCTACATCAAGGAAAAACGTAATTACCCACCCCTTGCTTTGTCAGGTGCACTCTAGCTCAGTAAGTTCTAATATAAACTTTTTTTGTTTTAACTTTTAATATAAACTCAAAGGACCATTCAGACAGAGGCCACATCACATAACAGGAATGGCCTAAAACTCAAATGTCAACCTAGTCTCCCTGGCCAATTGAAACAGCTCTTCCTCTCTTACCTAATGAGGCCAGTCCTTTCTTCCAATGTATTTTATGTTGGCAGTATAATTGGTGGGGGTGGGATTCTTTTTACTTGAAGACAGGTTCATCTGGTGGAAGCTTCCTGAAATACTGCAATGGACTGAATGTTTATGTTTATGTACCCCCTACCTAAATTCTATGTTGAAATTCTAACCCGCAAGGTGATGGTATTTGGAGGTGGGGCCTTTGGCAGGTGATTAGGTGAATGGGATTAGCACCCTTAAAATAGAGACCCCCGAGGAGCTCATTAGTCCCATCCAGCACGTGAGGACACAGCAAGAAGGAATCATCCATGAATCAGGAAGTGCGCCTCCACCAGAAACGGAGCCTGCTGCTACCTTGATTTAGGACTTCCCAGCTTATGGAACGGTGAGAAATAAATTTCTATGTTTTTATTGATTGGTATTATTATGGCAGCCTGAACAGACTAAGACAGATATAAAAAAAGGAGTATTCGTTTAATTTCTTCCATTTGGCCAAGTCTGCCATCTGGCATTCAAGTTTTTCTTTTTAAAGATGTCAAGTACTGTTTAGTCAATGATTAAGATGACAGCTTTCTCTAGTCAGGAGCCAGATTATTAAGCCTGGCTCAGTGGTGTTCTCCTATATAGGTCTACAGTCTCTTATTTACAACTTGAATTTCAAAAATTTCTGACAGTCAAAGTTTAAAAAAGATCTGTTGAGTGCAACATTTGAGCTGAGTTGATGTGATTTTGTGGTCAATTTGAAACTAAAGTGAGGCTATCTAAGCCTTTATTCACCTCACTTGGTGTCGATATTTATTCATTTTGCTGCAAAAACATTGATGCGTTTGCTGCTCCAGACACTATTGGGGTGTGTTGTGCTAATAAACAGGAACACACCAATTTACCTTTCTAAAATTAGGGGTAAATTGATTTTCAAAAAATCGTTCTCCATGAGGCAAGAGGAAAACTGTTATTCCTGGGATAGGAGGAACAAGGAGGAAGATAAGACGACAGTGGATACAGGGAAATGGGGAGAAGACTTTGAGCATCATCATGTCACCCCTTCCTGTGACCTTCTCCCAACCCTTCAGCAAAGTTTCTCTACTAACAGCATGCATTCTGGTGAGTGAATTCGTGGATGTGTGGGACCAGGTGGAGAGAGTTGTCTTTGTGCCTGTTTTGAGGTGGGTCAGAAGAGAGGTAGCACGTGTGGATACAGGAGCACAGAGACAGAAATTTGAGTGCTGAGTTCTGAGAACTCCCATAAATTATGGGGGATGAGGGGAGCATCACTGTCTCACAAGGCCTTGGAATTAGGATTCTGTTAAGGTATCATCAATTATATAAGGAACAGAGCATGCTACCTCTGTGAGGGTCTTAATTTTATCTTGTATTTATTTAGCTTTACGTGTTTTTCATAATTTCCTCCCTTTCCTGGTCTCCCTAATACAAGTGAAGCATCTATCCTCTCTTGAGACAAGATTTTGTGTTTTATAGTCATTTCTTGGGAACCAGGAATTATTTAATTTGCATTTCAAATAATCATACTGCAAAAACAGATAATATGGTCAATAGGCAAATGATTAAAATGATTAACAGCTTGAACCTTATAATCAGACAAACTGGGTTTGGATCCTTTCTCAGGGAAGTTAATCTTTCTAAGCCTTAGTACCTCAGTTGCAAAAAGGGAAATAAATACTCCCTATGTATTAAGGTTGTACATGTGGAGGATGCTAGGCCCCATGCCCTAAGCATAGTGAGAATGCAATACATGATAGCTTTAAAAAATATTGAGAGTTGTCCTGGTCCCTGCCTCCTCGGTATGTGCTTCATATTCACATTACCAGCCAAGAATCCCTTTTTACTTTTACTCTGTAGGTGGCCTTTCTGAGCAGGTCTCTGTCCACATCCTCTCTTATGGCTCCTGTCACCTGCCCTCATCTCCAGAACCGCTGATGCATGAGACTAACAATCATGTAAACAATCTTTTTTTTTTTTTTTTTTCTTTGAGGCAGAGCCTCACTCTGTTGCCCAGGCTGGAGTGTAGTGCTGCGATCTCAGCTCACTGCAACCTCCACCTCCCGGGTTCAAGCGATTCTCCTGCCTCAGCCTCCTGTGTAGCTGGGACTACAAGCACACACCACCACGCCTGGCTAATTTTTGTATTTTTAGTAGAGACAGGGTTTCGCCATCTTGCCCAGGTTGGTCTCCGCCCCTGAGCTCAAGTGATTCACCTGCCTCATCCTCCTAAAGTGCTGGAATTGCAGGTGTGAGCCACCGCATCCTGCCTAAACAATCATTTATAACCAGCACAGCTGCTCTCAAGATCCAATGTGGTCAGTCTCTTATCTTGGGAGGGTATGAATATTACTCATTAAAAAACAATGTGCTGGCCGGGCATGGTGTACTTTGTCATGACTGAGTTAAAGTAATTGGTACAGCAAACTGAGGGTCAAAAAACATGTGTGGTTCTGTGGGGACATAGTAACAGTGCCCACACTGAAAAAAGCTTTGCCCAGCACCAAAGAGCTTTAGCGCATCTACGTTTCCATATAAAACAAAGTTCACATCCAATTTCTGTTTTGGCATGGGTCACCAGAAGATATTTAAGGATGAATCTGTTCTTGAACAAAAAGTCACAAAACAGCTGTGGGGTAATTTAGTAAATGAGAAAGGAGCAATTTCTTATTCAGATTTGAAACCTCTGTAAGTGATTCCTGCAATTGCTGTAAAACCTTAAGTCGAAGAAGAATGATTTAACAAAATAGAATTTGTTGGCCTTTGGTCTGTTTTTAGCTACCGGAAATAGGCAAGCTTCCATATTTATCTTTCTCAGCACAATACCATATTCGACAATTAATTCACATGGTTGCGACCTTCTGTGGGTTTATGAGACCTGGGATTATTAGCCCATTTTACACATGGGGATAGAGTATATAGCTGGCTGACTCAAGATTATGCAAAAATATCTGAATAGACCTAGAACTTGGTTGTTGGCACTGTGGTCTCACTTTGCTTTCAAGGATGTAATATTTGCCCTCTACAATGATGTAATATTTGCCCTTTACAATGATGTAATATTTGCCTTTTGCAAATATGACTTTAGTGTGTTTATAAACAGGTAAATGGGCAGGAGGGAGAAAAATGGTATTCTAGTAATAAACAGGCTACATGAAGACACAAGGGAGTTATGAGGGGTTGTTCCAAACCCTGCAGTTTGGCAATGCTTAGTCTTGCTGGGACGGCCGCAGTCCCGAGCACTGTTTATTTAGCTCAAGGTGGGCATCACAAGTCAACATTTTCTTCCTATATTGGAAGTTATCGTTAAAAATCTATCACATAAATTTACTTGTTGATTCATATTTCATGCCTTATGGAGCAAACTGCTCTATTTCCTGTGGAAATTTCATTCCGGTTGCTTTCAATACTGTTATGATCGCTATCTAGAGAAGAACCCTAAATCCTTGTACTGAATTCAGTATTGCTCTCTGAGGCTCTCACATCAGAAATGGTTTGTTCGCTGTCATCTGGCCATTTACAGCTGCTTCACTTCTTCCTCTGCTACTCCACATCCAAACTCACATTTGTAGCTTTTCATGGTATATTACCTCATAAATCTATATACCTTCTCTCTTCCCAGGTCATCCTGTCTCAATTTGTTTTAACCCTCCAATATGAAATATATTTGTCCCCTGACTGTATACGCAATACTAGAAAAATCTTTGCTTAAACCTAACGAAGAAAGCACAATTAACCTTTTCAAAAAATGTATCAGGTTTGTATCACCAAAAACTAATTGTAGGTGCTGATATATAACTTTCTCTTTTGCAAATTCATTTTAATTCCAAATTAAATACAAATTATTAAATAAAAAATAAATAAAAATTCCAAAGTAAGTACCTGGCTCAGCAGAGAAACCTCTGTGTAAACCCTGGGCTTTCCTAAAAGAAAAAGCGTTTACTCTAACAATTAGCTGTGGGCACCAGATAGAATTGGCACTCATATTCTTTCCTGTTGTTTTCCCTACCAACACTGATTTTGAGCTTTGTATGCCATCTATTTATTGTTGTTGCTCATGTCGTTTTCAAGATTTGCTGAATGCAAATTAGTGTCTTTTTTCACAAAAAGAACCTTAAGAAAACTATTTTGTACATAAAAGAGTGCTTTTTTGCATATAAAAATAGTTTTAAGAAAAGAGCTTTAAGAGCTCACAAAAAATATATAGATTCTGGTTTTAGATCCAGCACAATAACTTGCATAGCTGAGCAGTTAGTATTTTCTACCAATGACAACAAAGGCGTTAATTTCAGCTATAGAGACATAAACACCTCCTTCTGAGTCTTCCCATGGCACTAGTTTCTACTTTATATCAAATGCAGAGAAAGGGGGTGTCACTTAGGGGGCCTTTACTTTCCAAGAAACTTACTGCCAGTCCTCTAAGGCAAGAGTCTAAGTGTTGCTTCTGACTCACCAAAGCTACAAAAGAGGCCAGATGTGAAGGCTGTAACATCTGTCACCCCATGATCACCAGGATTGGTCTGAGTAACTTTGCTTCCTTGGATGGGGATCGGGGGTTCTCCTCCTTCTGCACCGTCCTACGTTCCCAGAAAGAGGAAATCGTTTCTTAGCCTTCATCTTCTGCTGTTTTAAATCACTGTATGGATGCCAGCACGTGGCATTCGGATGGCTTCCCCTAATGGCACTCAGTGCTTGCAAGTGGGAGGATAAATGCCCCTGTGTGATGTGTAAGGTGACTGTGACATCAGGATAGTGAATTAGGATGGGGCTCTTTGTGATACCTAACCTGTCTTTCTTTTTGATTACCTATCTCAAACGCTGTCCTCATTTTGGCCAGGACTGATGGAAGGCCAGATCCCAAAGGTAGGAGGCTGATGCTCAAATCTCCTAATGGAGCTTGACAGCAGCAGGATTAAAAGCACAAGTGCAGCACCCAGAAAGCAGTGCAGGAAGGCATATGCATCCTCGCTATGCCCATTATCATGCTATCAGCTCTTTCTTTTAGAGAGCTGAACCATAAAGATAAATCTTTTCATAGAAACAGAAGTTTAAAAAAATACAAATGATGAAAGGGCTTTGGAGAGTGGGAAAAGAGGCAGAAGTAAACTTCGCTGTGGTATTTCTAGGGGCCAGGAGCTGGTCTTGTCTGTAGAATAAATCCCTTTGGGGAAGCAGAGATATCAGTATGCAAAGGACAAAATGACAATTGCAGTAATGCTACTCTGATAGCTAGATTCATTTGTAAAACCAGGCCAACTCTGAAAGCAGCTACTGACTTATTCTCTTAGAACAAGTAACAACTGTTACAGGCAACTAGGAGCCTTCTCAGAATGGCCCAGCTAGGTGACTTTCCTCTGACATCCTTAGCATTGTACCTCTTGGGTCTACATTTCCACATTTGGCACTGAATTATTGTTGCTTTGCTCTGTTATTGAACTGTTTCACCTGAGTATCCCTTGCTTCCCCAGTGAAACTCTGAGATCCTTGAGGGTAGAACAATGTATTAAAACTAATTTAAAAATATTTACAGAGTGTCTATATTATGTACCTAACTGGAGGGAATTCAAATAAGTGTAAGGGGCTCACAATTATAGTTGGCAAAATAAAACACATACATAGAACACCTATATGGCAATGCAAGGCAATGACTGTTGAAGTCACAAATACATAGGATATATTATCAATATACACCAAGTTTCTTTGGAAAGAGAGACTATTCTAAAGAAACAACAAGGGAAGACTTTGAGAGGCAAGAAGTCCAAGAAGAGAAGCCTCAGTATGCTCCCTTTCAGCTGGCAGGAAGAAAAACAAAAGGGTCCGTTCTGATCCTGTGTCCTTGAAGAGGAGAGAAATGTTGTCTTTCCAGACCAATAGCTAATCAACCAGCTACAAACAGATGCACGTACTGAGAAGCTGGGGTTAACTGACGCTTTAACAGGGCTTATATGCTGCACATATGCCCAGGTCTTGACACAAACATGTATCGATGCCTTGGGGAGTGAGCTGGCACTCTGAGGAAAGGCACTACAGTGACTTCAGGACAAAAACCATTTAGTCGTCTTTGCCTTCCGCTAGTTTACCTTGATTGTAGATTAAACCAATAGCTTTATTATTTTGCCACTGTGGCTAATCTTTGGTGGTTTAAGTGCTCCTAAATAGTGAAAACTGGGGAAATGTGTCTATTTGGCAGACACTGAGCAAACGAAAGACCAAAAACAAACAAATCACAAACCCACAAACATCAACCCTCCCAAATTATCACAGGGAGATATGGAGATGCCAGAAAACCCATCTGGAGACCACGAATTCACTGGGTGCTCTTACATCTGTGCTATAATCAAAATGAAGCTGCGACAGGAGCTGCAGAGAGAAAAAGGAGAAAGATCACTTACTGCCTGATGTTATGTGCCTGGCAGCACCCCCAAAGCACTCTTTCAGGCTGAAATGAGCTGTCATCTCACCGCATCCTGCCAGCACCAAATGCACTCTGACAGGCCACTTAAAACACAAAACCCTTCCATTTACAATTCCTGAAAAAGTAACTTTTGTCTGTAGTGGCCAAAGATACAGTCATTCATAACTGTGGATGACCCTCTGAGTCACCATGTACGTTCCCAGGACTCAAATAAGATAATCACAGTTTGAAAACATTTTTAGGAAAAAATGAACTTTGAATAGACATACAAGGGACTAAGGATAGGAAACATAATATTAAGAATAGGGATGTGCTTACTATGTGACAGGCACTGGGCTCAGCATGTCAGAGGGGCTACTTCATTTAACCTGTGCAACAATATTCCAGCTACTGTCTCCTTTTTCTGCCCACTCACAGCAAAATCTCTGGAGTTGTCTAACATCATCTCATTTCCCATTGATTATTCCACCCATTATAATCAAGCTCCTATCTTTACCCTCCATTCTTAAAGTCACCAACTTTCTTATGTTGGCAAATCTATTAATAGTAGACACATCCCTGCATCTTACTCCATCCTTAATATTTTGTCAGTGTTTGACACCACTCACTGTGTTTTTCTTGGGAGCTTCTCTTCTCTGTGCTTCCAAAACACCACACAGTTAGTTCAAGATTATGTCAGTGTTCTCATGGTGCTTCTAGAATAATATCCTAACTCCCCATTGTGACCTAGAAGCCTGATGTGATGTAGCTTCTGTCTGCTACCACAACCTTCTCGTCCCCGGCCACCATCTCTGTTGATCACTTCATGGTGGCCATGTAAGCCTCCTTTCTGTTCCTCAGACAATCCAATCTCAGGACCTTTGCAGCTGCTGTTCACGCTGCCTGGAAAGCTCTTCTTCCATGCCACCCTTATAGAGTGGGTTCTTCTTAATCTTCAGACTTCAAGTTAATGTCACTTCCCTAGAGTGGCCTTTCTTGACCACACCATCCAAAGTGTCCCCTTACCACCCCTACCTACAGTTATGCTCTCCACCCGCATGTTTCTTTCAGAGCACTTATTAACTTTAAATATCTGTGCCACCTGTTTGTTTGTTTGTCTGTCTCCCTTACTAGGCTGTAAGCTGCACAGCCATGGGAGTTTGTCTAGATTTATTGCATGTCTCCAGTGCCTAATAGTGAGTTAGCACATAGGAGGAGTTCAATAATTACCAGTTAAATTAACGCATGTTACTTTAACCCCATATTATGCTGAGAAAGCTGAGGTTCAGAGATTGCACATTTCTAAGTTTTTGAGCTAAGATTTAATCCCAAGTTTTCAGAGTCTACACTCTTAAAACCATTACCTAGTAGTATTCCAGGGCAGTCTTGCTACTAGGACTTAGTTACAGCTTCAGAGGAAAAAAAATCACATTTCTTTATTTTATAGGGTTTTATAAGGTTTAACAGAAGTGACTTTTAAGGTTTGTGATAGTATCTGTTTGATATCTGAATCTCCTTCATTCAGTCAACAAACGTGGCCCCTGTAGGCTCCATGAAAGTGAATACTGTGTCTGTACCCTAGACTCTGGGTGTGTTCCTGGCACATGATAACCCTTTTAATAATTATTTATTGAAGAAAACATTCACATTTATCAGGCATTCTGCTTAGCACAGGAGAGAAAAACCTGTTTGAGAATATTCCGCTGGCATCCAAGAGCTCATATTTGCTGTTTCTCAAAGAGTAGTCCCAGAACCACCAGCATCAGTGCCACTTGGTGTGCTTGCTGAAATTCAGATGTCCTGGATTCAACCTAAGGCCTAATAAAAATCAGCTTTCTGCCTGATGCTTATGCATTCTGAGCTTTGAGATCCACTCCTCTCTAGGGAGGCAGTCATTTAAACAGCCTTCTCCAATAAAGCATGATCAGTTTTCAAAAAGGGTAGCATGGAATCTGGTGGAACCAAAAAGAACACAAAATCCAGACAGATGAGGTAGAGTTGGTAGCAGTTTCCTGGAGATGATGCCCTAAGCTGAATTAGCCAGAGGAAGGGGAAGAGGAAAGCCACTTTAGGCAAAGGGAGCAGCTTATTCAAAAGCAAGGGGGGTTGTTCTCAGAGGATAGGTTGTGAGGGTGAGTGGAAAGAGAAGTAGAACAAATGGGACTTGGAGCTGGATTGTGAAGGGCCTTCCCTGTATATTTTGCAGAGGAACTTGGACTTACTCTTGAAAGCAATGGAATCATTAATTTGTAGTGGCACCAGTTTGCATAGAGTATGATTTTTCCCCAATAGTATGTGGTATCTTGCCTGTATGAATGGTGAAGGCAGATTCACATCAATCCAGGATTATGTTTTGACCCATGGGTAGAGAAAAAGACAAAAAGAATAAGGAATTCAGAGCTGACCAGAGTGGTTAGAATGGCTGGAGAGAAAATGAAGGGAAATGCAGGAAAAGCTGCTGAGAGAAGTCAGAAAGGTGAAAGGACCCATGTATGGATGGGTGAAGACGTGTGGTGGTGATAAGGGAGCTAAAGAGCCAGAAGAATGGGAAGTTGTTGTTAGAAAGCAGGATGCTTGAGTTTCATATTTCAGAAATTGAATAGCTCCTGATGACAATGAAAACCAGAATGTAGCCGGGGGCACAAGGGGATGGAGTGAAGATGAAAATCACTGGAATCAAGGTGAAGACACTGCAAAGCTAAGTCACTGGATGGGTCTTCAACATGAACAGTTTAGTCATCCAAGACAACAGTGTAAACTGGGTCAGAAAGAAAGACTACAAGTCAGGAGCAAAGTCTTTGCCAACTAATTTTTTACAAATTTCCCATTCCCGATGTTCCATTGCTCATGAATTTTTCTATTCTCATTTAACAAATATTTGAATGCATATTCTTTTTCTTTAACCACTTCTCCCTTGGCATGGTCAGGAACTTAGTCAGCGATTAAGATGGCATTATATAAATGGCATTGGGAATCTGGATACATAAAAAATATTAAGTTGGGGCTGGGTGCAGTGGCTCATGCCTGTGATCCCAGTACTTTGGGAGGCTGAGGTAGGTGGATCACCTGAGGTCAGGAGTTCAAGAGCAGCCTGGCCAACATGGTGAAACCCCGTCTGTACTAAAAATACAAAATTAGCCAGGTATGGCGATGCATACCTGTAATTCCAGCTACCCGGGAGGCTGAAGCAGGAGAATTGCTTGAACCTGGGAGATGGAGGCTGCAGTGAGCTGACATAGGGCCATTGCTCTCCAGCCTGGGCAACAAAAGTGAAACTGCATCTCAAAAAAAAAAAAAAAAAAAGGTTGGATTCCTAACTTATTTCTTAGTAAGAATAAATCTCACATAGATCAAAGATTTAGACTTAAAAATAAATATCTTTTTCTTATAATTTTAGAGTTCAGTAGGACTTTTAAGCATAACTCCAAACTCAGAAGCCATATAGGAAGAGGTCAATAGACTATGTGGACTCACATAATCGACTCCGAAAATATACAAACCACACAATAGACAACAAGACTACATATGCTGCATAAGTTTATAAAATTTGATACATGTAAAAGTACAAACACATGCAACAAATTTGGAAAATATTTACAATATATATAACAAAACTAAATTATTAATGTATAGAGCTTATACATATTAAAGAAAAAGACCAATAACAATAGAAAAATAGGCAGATGTACAGAAAGTACACAGAAAAGGAAACACGAATGAATTTTAAACATAAAATAATGCCAAACCTCATTTGTAACAAGATAAATGCAAATTAAGGCCCTGAGACACAATTTTTCACCTGTCAGACTGAGAAATATTAAAGTCTGCTTAACACTGAGTGGATGAGGCAGAAACAGGGACTCTAATATATGTTTGGGGTTATAAATTGGTATAAATTAGGAACAATTTGGTAATAGCTTTCAAAATTAAAAATGTTTATACTATTTGAGCTAACAAGTCCATTTCTAGTAATTTATTCTGCAGACACACTAGCATCTCTGTACAAAGATGTTCATTAAAGCATTGTTTGCAATAGAAAAACACTGGAAACAGACAATGTTTACTAGTAGAGGATTAGAAGTAAATTGTGGTGTAGCAATAAAAGACAACACTATACAGCAGTCAAAATGAGAAAGTCTGTAAATGTGTACTTAGACATACTGTTAAGTTTTTTTTTTAAACAAGATGCAAAACACTACATAGAGCATGTTGTTATTTGCTATATATATAAATACATAAATAGGGCCAGGTGCAGTGGCTCACGCCTGTAATCCCAGCACTTTGGGAAGCCAAGGTGGGCAGATCATGAGGTCAGGAGATCAAGACCATGCTGGCCAACATGGTGAAACCCCATCTCTACTAAAATACAAAAAAGTTAGCCAGGAGTGGTGGCGGGTGCCTGTAATCTCAGCTACTCGGGAGGCTGAGGCAGGGAAATCACTTGAACCCAGGAGGCGGAGGTTGCAGTGAGCTGAGATCATGCCACTGTGCTCCAGCCTGGTGGCAGAGTAAGACTCTGTCTCAAAAAAAAATCTCTCTCTATATATATATCTATATAGATAGCTATATAGATATATATATGCCAGATGTGGTGGCTCACGTCTGTAATCTCAGCACTTTGGGAGGCTGAGGCGGATGAATCGCCTGAGGTCAGGTATTCGAGACCAGCCTGGCCAACATGGTGAAACCCTGTCTCTACTAAAAATATAAAAATTAGCGAGCATTGTGGCACATGCCTGTAATCTCAGCTGCTCAGGAGGCTGAGGCAGGAGAATCACTTGTACCCAGGAGGTGGAGGTTGCAGCAAGATGAGATAGCGCCACTGCACTCCAGCCTGGGCGACAGAGCGAGACTCTGTCTCAAAAAAAAAAAAAAATTAAAAAAAGATGTATATATACCTATTCATATCTATATGTGTGTGTGTGCGTGTGTGTGTGTGTGTGTGTGTGTGTGTAGATCCTCTGAAAGGATGTTAAAATGGAAGGAGTATCCCTGCTTCTACCTAAGGCCAAGCCCTCCTCTTGTGCCCTGTTCCTATCCCCTCTTACCTTCTCAAGGACTTTATTTTTGAAATGATCTTCTTTCTTTCCTGAATTAATTTCTTTTTCTTTTAGATTATTTCATGTGCATATAAACATGCCTTAATATAATACATTTTAAGAAAAACTCCCCTTGATGCACATTTCCCATTACCTGGGCTCTGCTGCTTCTCTCACATATTTTTAAATCAATATTCCTCCAGCGGATTAGTTGTAATTTTTATATCCCCTCCTCAGCCCATTTCAATTGAGCTTTTGATTGTACCAGTTCACTGAAACAATTGGCAAGGTCACCAATCACCGTTACTTGGCGGGCCAATAGTCAACACTTTGTTGCTATCTCACTTGACCTTTCTACAGCATTTGACCTGGCTGACAACTCCCTCATTCTTGAAATCCTCATCTTTTCTAAGTTTTATGAAACCATACTCATCTGGTTTTTCTCCTACATCAAAGCTGCTCCTTCTCAGGCTATTTTATTTTTGTCATACCCAAAGCTATTTTGTTTCTCTTCACGCTAGAATGTAAGCTCATTGAGGACAGGGACTCTATTTTGTTCACGGCTTTATCCTCAGGACCTAGAACAGTGCCTGGCAACATTCCCCCTGGGATAAGAAATTTGATGACTAGGCCGGGCGCAGTGGCTCACATCTACAATCCCAGCACTTTAGGAGGCCAAGACGGGCAGATCACCTGAGGTTGGGAGTTCAAGACCAGCCTGACCAACATGGAGAAACCCTGTCTCTACTAAAAATACAAAATTAGCCAGTAGTGGTGGTGCATGCCTGTAATCCCAGCTACTTGGGAGGCTGAGGGAGGAGAATCGCTTGAACCTGTGAGGTGGAGGTTGCGGTGAGCTGAGATCACGCCATGGCATGCCAGCCTGGGCAACAAGAGTGAAACTCTGTGTCAAAAAAAAAAATTCGATGATTAAAGAAAATGGATGGATAGAGACTTTTTTCTATAGGACCCCTTTGAATCTTTTATGTTTTGTACAACTTGTACATGTTAGCTATAAAAATAATAATTACACACAATTCCTCAAACATTGAATTTTACAATATGGGAAGTTGAAGAATCTTGAGAGTCATTCAGTCCTCTTCTCTACCGTTTACAGGGCCATGCCAAAAAAGTCTCACTCTGTAACCCAGGCTGGAGTGCAGTGGCAGGGTTTTGGCTCACTGCAACCTCCACCTCCCAGTTCAAGCGATTATCCTGCCTCAGCCTTCCAAGTAGCTGGGACTACGGGTGTGTGCCACCAGGCCCAGCTAATTTTTTTTGTATTTTTAGTAGAGACAGCGTTTCACCACATTGCCCAGACCGGTCTTGGACTCCTGGCTTCAACTGATCTGCTCACCTCGGCCTCCCAAACTGCCAGGATTATAGGCATGAGCCACCACACCCAGCCAGGAAGTGATTTTTATAGGTCCCCTTTGGCTTTGGTTTTCTTCCCATCTCACCCAAACCCAGATGTATTATCAGTTGTTTCATTAGACATTGTCAGTAGCTATTCATGAGTCTAAGAAAATGTTTTACTTGTGAAAAATGGGATCTTTCATCAACCCTATAGTCATGCAGCGAGATTCCTTGATGTTGATTGTCCTTGGAAACTGGGAGACAGTTCAGGTTTTATAAAACCTGGCCTGGGTTCTTGGCCACAGATGCAAACTTATCTATAATTAAGCAGCTGATAACTTCGCAGGAAAGAAAGGTGATTTGTGAGCTCAATGTGATTCGTGAGCCCAAGACAGATTTAGGATGGTATATGCCTGTTTCTCTGCTAAAATATCAGACATGGCCTCTTGTAGGTCTGAACCAAATGGTGGGAGTCATTACTGAGGTAAGAAGATCATAAATCATGGAAACAGATTGAGGCACTCCTCAGGGTTCTTGTCACAAGTCATTCTTCTTTTTCTGGGACCTACTGTTCTTGGGACAACTCTGGAGAGTTCGTGTCCTAATACTTGCCAAGACTGAGGTTGTGAGCAAGAGAGTTATATAATGCTATTGAGTGATTAAGGAGATATCTGATTTTCACTAGAATTCACATTTCCTTTCAGATTACCCAATATTAATCCTTATTTAAATTCTTTTTATTTTTTACATATTCCATGGCTACCATTAGGGAAAACTAGTAATTTCTAAAGGCTTAGGGGTTCAGACATAAATTGATATAGTGACGGGAAAGTAAATAACGTTTATTGACTACCTCCTACATGCCTGACACATTTGAGATTTTGGCATGAGTTTGGGAAAAGAAGCATCAGTGACCAATATACTTTGTAAATATTCTCCATGAAATATGAGAGGTAGACAGCAATTATTCTTAGAATATGGCAGATCAATCTTGGTATAGAATCAAATGACTTACAATGAAAGGCATCTGGATTTTCTAATTCTGGTATCTAATGTTATATTCTAACAACTAGAAAGTCCTAAACATCTAAAGCAGAGATATATACCATTTTCATCACCACAGAAAGAAACTCCATACAAATTAGTAGCCTCTCCCTGTTCGCCTCTCCCACCAGCTGCTGAAAGTCACTAATTGACTTTCTGTCTGTATGCATTTACCCATTCTGTATATTTCATATGAATGCAATCATCCAATATGTAGCCTTTTGTGTCTGGCTTCTTTCACTTACCATAATTGCAAGGTTCATCCATGTTGTAGCATGAATCAGTACTTTATTCCTTTTTATGGATAAATAATATTCCATTGTATGGATATACCCCATTTTGTTTATCCATCGATCAGTTGTCATGAGTCAGTAATTTGGGTTGTTTCCACTTTTTGGCTATTACAAATAATGCTTTTATGAGCAATCATTTACAAGTTTTTGTAAGAAGATAACTTTTCATTTCTCTTGGTATATAGCTAGGAGTGAAATTTCTGGGTCATATGGTAATTCCATATTTAGTTAGACTGTTTTCCAAAGTGACTATATCATTTTACATTCTCACCAGCAGTGTATGAGGGTTCCAGTTTCTCCACATCCTCACCAACACTTATTAGCTGTCTATTACAGCCAGGCTAGTGAGTGTGGGGTAAAGTATTAGGTAGTGATTTTGTTTTGTATTTGCCTGATGACTAATAATGTTCAGCACCTTTTCATGTGTTTGTGGGACATTTGTTTATCTCTTTTGGAGAAATGTCTATTCATATTATTTGTCCATTTTAATGGAGCTATTTGCCTTTTTATTGAGTTATAAGAGTTCTTTATATATTTTATATGCAAGTTCCTTATCATATATATGACTTGCAAAAATTCTCTCCCATTCTGTGGGCTGTCTTTTCACTTTCTTGAAGGTGTCTTTTTGAAGCATGAAAGTTACTAATTTAGGTGAAGTCCAATTTATGTATTTTTTCTTTTGAAGTCCTAATTTTTCTTTTGTTGCCTGCGTTTTTGGTGTCATAACCAAGAAATAATTGTCAAATCCAAAATCACAAAGATTTATGCTCACTTTTTTCCCTAAGAGTTGTATAGTTTCAGCTCTTAAGTTATTGATCAATTTTTAGTTAATTTTACATATAGTGTGTGATAGGGTCCAATTTCCTTCTTTTGCATGTGTCTATCCATTTGTTTCAGAACCATTTGTTGAAAAGATGACCCTTTTCCCATGAATAATCTTGATACCCTTGTCAAAAATTAATTGTAAATGTATGGGTTTACTTCTAGACCATCAATTCTATTCCATTGTTTTATATGTCTATCTCTATACAAGTACCACACAGTCTTGATTACAGTAGATTTATAGAGAGTTTTGAAATCTGAAAGTATGAGTCCTCTAACTTTGTTCCTTTTTTGTTCTTTCCAAGATTGTTTTGGCTATTTAGTGTCCCTTGTATTTACATATGAAATTTAGGATCAGCTTGTCAATTTCCACAAAAAGCCAGCTGGGATTTTGATAAGGATTGCATTGAATGTGTAGATCAATTTGAAAAGTATTGGCATCTTAACATGCTACAAAGCTTGCTCTTCTTACCAGGTTTCAGCTATTTTTCTTGACTAAACATTCTTTGGATTGCTGCAAGTCTTTGGCTAAGTTTCAGAGTTCTGAAAAAGTTGATTCTGTCAATTTTGCTGCTGTTTTTATTGCCTTTATGGAGGAAAGGATTTTTGAAGATCTTTACTCTGCCAATTTCCCAGATGGCTTTAGGTCCTGGGCTGATCAGTTGTTTCCTTCTCAATCTTAAATAACCAGTTGTGACTGATGCTTCCTCAAGAGATCAACTGATTTGTCTTTCCACTGCATGCCAAGAAAATACCAACTTTAGCAAAGGAAAATGATGTATCTGTTAAGAAAAGGAGCTTCAATTCATTGTAAGTGATTAATTGGAATTGTGAAAATGGAAATCTTCTGTTTCCAAAAGGTCGAAAGGAGATAACTGTAGTTCAATATTTATCCCACATGAACAGCTTTCCTAGGAATGTAGGGAAATTTTCATGAACTCTGCACACTTTAATGTATGTACAGAATAAGATATAGCTGAAACATTGGGTACATATGGACGTAAAGATGGGAAAAATAGACACTGGACACTCCAAAAGGGGAGGGAAGAGGGAAAGCTTGAAAAACTACCTGTTGGTTACTATGTTCACTATCTGGGAGACAGGTTCAGTTGAAGTCCAGACTTTAGCATCACATAACATATTCATGTAACAAGCCTGTACATGTACCCCCCAATCTAAAATAGAAAAGGAAAGTAAGATATTGCTGGAGAGGCCAAATGCCAATGGATACTATTCTCTGAATAGACCCAAGATACACATATAAAATTGCTGTTTAGAATTTTAGTATTATTTATTTGTTTTCATACAAATATATTGTGGAGACAGGACATAGAAAAGAGTTGCATTTTCTGAGTGAGACCTTTGGACTCTTTCCTTTTCAAGGGGAGATACTCTGATTCTCTCTATCCCCTATGTCTTACTTTAGGCCTTCATTACTTCTGCATGGATTATGGACTATTGCAATAACCTCTTAACTAGTCTTCCTGTTTCCAATCTTGCCTCCTTCAAGTCTATACTTCATATTTGCTGTCAAAATACATCTTTATAAAGTGCATTTGAAATCCTTCAATGGCTCCCTATTAAACTCAAAAATCTCAACTCCTTTGTATGGCCTGCAAGGCCCATTTTCACTTGGCTTCTGCATGCTTGGGTAGCCTTATTTCTCTATCATCTTATTTGCATCCAATGATCCAATCATATTTACCTATTTGGAACATTGTGTTCCTGGTCCCCACATCTCTATGCCTCTGCACATGTGGGTCCTCTTTTCTTGGTACATATCCACTATCCATCTTGTTTAATCTATGCACCCGTCTGTCAATTTATGTGCAATGAATGAAGTGAAGAAGAAATGAACTCCTTTTAAATATCTATACACTAATTAAAAATTACTCAGTTTAAACACACATCAAAAATTTTGGATATTGTGGTGGTCAAATTCAGCAGAAAGTGCTGTAAGCACAGTGTTGCACTACTTCCAGCAGGATGGAAGATGATTCCCTGTCAGGTATAGCTAAAGCAATCTAGATAAAGAAGTGCAAAGCTGCAAGCATCACACTTTCTAAATTGTCACATGATGCTACATGGTTCTGGTGTTCTCAAATTAATCTTTGCAAATGTATATGCTTTCTGAGAGAATTTTTAAATCACAAAGAAAAACATAAACTAACACCACCATAAAGCCTCCAGATGAAGCAGAGAAAAACTATCCCAGTTAGTGTACACGGGTGGGGTGGCAGAACAATAGTTGAGATCACTGCCTAGAAGAGAGTGCTGAGTCTAGAACATAATTGCAAATCATTCTTTTTCTTACTATGGAAAAACAGAGCGTAATGTGGTTGAAGGGGGTTGGGTAATATCAGTAAATTAGTAACTTTTATTCACCAAAAAACTTTTAGAACTAATAAACAAATTCATTAAAGTCAAAAAATACAAAATCAACATAAAAATAATGAATTATCTGAAAAAGAAATAATGAAAACAATCCCGTTTATAATAGCATCAAAAAGAATAAGATAGGAACAAATTTAATCAGGAGGTAGAAGATCTGTATACTGAAAACTGTAAAACATTGATGAAAGGAATTGAAAACACAAATAAATGGAAAGATATCCCATGTTATGGATTGGAAGACTTAATACTGCAAAAATGTCCATACTACCCAAAGTGATCTACAGATTTAACATAATCTTCATCAAAATTCCAATGACATTTTTCACAAAAATAGAAAATAAATTCTAAAATGTATATGGAACCACAAAAGACCCCAAATAGCTAAAGAAATCTAGATAAAGAAGAGCAAAGCTGGAAGCATCACAGTTCCTGATTTTGAATTATGTTACAAAGCTACAGGAATCAAAACAGTATGGAATTGGCACAAAAACACATAGATCAGTGGAACAGAATAGACAGCTCAAAAATAAAGCCATACATATACAGTCAACTAATCTTTGACAAAGGTGCCAAGGATACACAATGAGAAAAGGATAGCCTTTTCAATAAATGGTGTTGGGAAAACTGAATAGCTACGTGCAAAAGAATAAAATTGGAGCCTTATCTTACACTATACACAAGAGTCAATACAAAATGGATTAAAGACTTAAATGTAAGACTTGAACCTGTAAAACTCCTAGAAGAAGACATAGGGAAAAATCTTGACACTGATCTTGGCAATGATTTATTGGATGTGACACCAAAAGCACAGGTCACAAAAGTAAAAATAGACAAGTGTGACTACATTAAACTAAAAAGCTTCTGCACATTAAAGGAAACAATCAGTGGCATGAAAAGGCAACTTTTGGAAAGAGAGAAAATATTTGCAAGCCATATATTTGATAGGGGCAATATCCAAAATATATAGGAATTAACATAATAGCAAAAAAATAAAAATAAAAATAAAAAATTTAAAAATGAGCAAAAGACCACAATAGACATTTTTCCTAAGAAGACATACAAATGGCCGACAATATATGAAAAGATGCTCAACATCACTAATCATCAAGCAAATGCAAAACAAAACCATTATCACCTTATACTTGTTAGGATGGCCATTATTTGTCAAAAAGACAAATATCAAATTATCAGAAAGACAAAAGACAAATGGTTAATGTTGATGAGGATATGGAGAAAAAGGGACCCTGGTACACTGTTGTAGAAATGTAAAATGGTGCAGTCAAATGTAAAATAGAAAACAATATGGAGATTCCTCAAAAAATTAAAAATAGAACTACCATATGATCCAGCAATCCCACTTCTGGATGTATATCCAAAGGAGATGAAATCAGTATCATGTAGAAATATGTGCATGCCCATATTTGCAGCATTATTCACAAGAGCCAAGATGTAGGAACAGGTTGGTGATGTTAGCAAGATGGTAGAATAGATCTCCTGGCATCACTTCCCCCACAACAATACAAAGAGAAACCATCTAAAGAAGAATACCACTATGAATTCACCAGAACTCAGGGGAGAAGTAGAGAAACCTCCTGGGCCCACAGAGTTAAGAGAAGCTGCAAGTGGTAAGAGAAATGGTCATTTCAGAATGAGCTAGCCACTCCCCAAGCTGGCATAATGCCACTCACAGAGAATTTCCCTAGACTTACAGTTTCTGAAGTGAGAGGAGGGAATTGGAGGTGGACAATGGATCTCCTCACCAGTCTGGGAATTTTCACAGGAAGTTGACTGTGGTCTCACCCTGCAGGAACCACTAGGGGTAATAGGAGAGTTGAACCACTGGGGTGAATTGGAGCCAAAGAAGAAGGCATTGATGACAATGACTGATCCATGGATCTTAGAGGTTATTCTGTGCTCTGGACAGCAGGGACACCACATTCAAGAGACTGGCTTGCCCCATAGCACTGCAAGGGGCACAATTCATGAGAAGGCCCAAATTCCTGGCTGAATTTTTTACAAAGCCCAAGTGCTTATGTGGAGCCTTTCTCTGGCTTGGAAACAACTAAAAGATCAGGATTAAGTTCCAGTGCCTATTTAAGTAAGCCTTCTCCAGACTAGGAAATAATAGGGTAGCAATATAGTTCCAGGGCAATGTTTGAGTTCTGATGTTTGCTGTTAGTATTCCCCAGATGAAGAAATAATGAAAGAGCAGTGAGTTAGTTCCATTGCAGTGTTTTCATTCTGGTGCTCACTTTAAGTCCTCCCCAGAACAGGAAGCAATGTTGACCAGTGCTTAAGTTCTGATACTAAGTAGTAAAACTCTAATACCACCTAAGAATACCTGCAAAACCTGAAAAAAGTGGCTATCTCTTCAAATGCACAGGTGTTGATATAAAGCTGCAAAGACTGTGAAAATTCAGGGAAATATGACACCACCAAGAGAAATGAACAAAGCTCCAGCAATAGACCCAGAAGAATTGTGGATCTGTGAAATGTCTCACAGAGAGTCAGAATAATCCTCTTTAAAAAGTTCAGGGAATCATAAGAAATACAAGAAAAGACAGAAAACTAAATGAAATTTGGAAAACAATCCAAGAACAAAATGAGAAATTTTACAGATAAATAGAAACAATTTTTAAATATCAAATGGAAATACTGGAAATAAATAATACAATAGCTAAACTGAAAAACTCATTAGAAAGCTTCAACAGCAGGCTTCATCCAACAGAGGAAAGAATTAGCAAGCATGAATACAGAACACATGAAATTATCTAATTAGAAGAGCAAAAAGAATTTTAAAAAAGAGTGAAGAAGGCCTAGGGGAATTATGGGACACTGTCAAGAGAACTAACCTTCACATAATAGAAATTCCCAAAGGAGATGAGAGAGGAAAAAGGCCTAGAAGGCATCTTTAGGGAAATAATGGCTGAAAATGTTCCAAATCTGGAGAAAGACAACAGCATCCAGGTATAGGAATCTCAGAGGTCACCAATCAAATTCAAAACAGGAATTCCTCAAGGCACATCATAATCAAATTAGTAAAAATCAAAGACAAAAAAAGAACACTCGAGACATTTAGAAAAAGGAAACATATCACATTCCATAGAGTCCCAATACAGCGTTCAGCAGATTTCTCCACAGAAACTCTGCAAGCCAGGAGACATGGGATACTATATTCAAAGTGCTGAAGGGAAAATACTGCCAACCAAGAATACTGTACCCAGTAAAGCTATCCTTCAAATAGGATGCAGAGAGACTTTTCCAGACAAACAAAAACTGAGGGAATTAATCTACATAGGACCTGCCTTACAAGAAATGCTAAAGGGAGTTGCTCAACCTGAAAGAAATAGATGCAAATGTGAAATGAGAAAACACCTAATGTAAATAACGAGTTAATGGGTACAGCACACTAACATGGCACATGTATACATATGTAACAAACCTGCACATTGTGCACATGTACCCTAGAACTTAAAGTATAATAATAATAAAATATACATATATATAAGAAAAGGGTGATAATAATGATGATAACACAAGCCACCATCAATAAAGTACCTTTTTATGAGATTAAAAAAAAAACCTGAAGGTATTAAACTCCTGGTAAAAGAAAGCAAACAGATAAATTCAGAATACTTTAATACTGTAATTGGGGTAAATAAACCACTTATATCTTAAGTATGAAGACTAAAAGACAAAAATATTAAGATATGGAGACAACCTAAGTGTCCATCAACAGATGAATAGGTAAAAAAATTGTGGCAGATAGCTAGCTGGCTATGTGTTTGTGTATGTATGTGTGTGGTTACTAATCTTTTGCAAGATCCAAATATTTTTCCCATTCTGTAGGTTGCCTTTTCATTTTATTGGTTGTGTCCTTTGATAGAGTTTCAAATTTGGGGGTAGTCCAATTTATCTGTTTACATTTGTTGCCTGTGCATTTGGTGTCATATCCAAAAACCATTATCAAACTGAATGTCATGAAGCTTTCCCACTACATTTTTTTCCTAACAGTTTTATAATTTTAGGTGTTACCTTTAGGCCTTTGATCTATTTTGAGGTGTATTTGTATATGGTGTAAGGCAAGGGACCAACTCCATATTTTTGCATGTGGATATTCAGTTTTCCCAGCACTATAAGTTGAAAAGACTGTCCTTTCCCCATTAGATGGTCTTGGCACCCTTGTTGAAGGTTCAATCACCATATAATTGGACGTTTATTTCTGCCATCTCTATTCTATTCATTGGTCTATATGTATTTCTTTACACTAGTCCCACACTATTTTGATTACTGTAGCTCTGTAGTGGGTTTAAAATTTGGAAATGAGACTTCCAACTTTGTCTTTCTTTTTCAAGTTATTTTTGGCTGTTCAGAGCCCCTCAAGTTTCCATGTGAATTTAAAAACCTAATCCTTATACAAAAAAATGGTGAGCTAATTTCAAAGTTTTATTTAACTCTTTAATGATGAACTCTTTAATGATGAAACCAGTAGGATGGCCAAGTAGGTTCCAAAAAGAGTTTGAGAAACTGAGATTTTTATAATGAGGGGGAAAAAAGGAATTCTGCAATAAATTTGCTAGTTACAAATTGTCCTATGGGAAAATTATACCCACCCACCCCCCCTTTTTCTTAACCAATGTAAAGAACCTTTTCTACCAACATAAAGAAGATGATCCATGGGTCTTCTTTACACTGGTAGAAACAAAAATCACCTTCTACATTTTATAGACTTGTAAAATGTTTGAGTCATGATCAGTTGTGTAAATAAAGTAGGCTCATTAGAAAATGTTGTTAGCATGACATAAAAAGTCACATAATCATCTTTTATCTACAAGTTTTAGGTAATTTTCCTTTAACTTATTTTATTTTATTTTATTTTTTAAGACAGAATCTCACTCTGTCACCAAGGCTGGAATGCAGTGGCAAGACTTTGGTTCACTTCAACCTCTGCCTCACAGGTTCAAGCGATTCTCATGCCTCAGCCACTGGAATAGCTGGGATTACAGGCATGCGCTACTACGCCCAGCTAATTTTTGTATTTTTAGTAGAGATGGGGTTTTACCATGTTGGCCAGGCTGGTCTCGAACTCCTGACCTCAAGTGATCTGCCTGCCTCAGCCTCCCAATATGTTGGGATTACAGGCATGAGCCACTGCGCCTGGCCCCTTTAACTTATTTTTTACTTTTTTCCCCAACCAACGGGAATAATATCTCCCACATTTCCTTTTTTTCTTTTGTGCTTTTGAAATACCATTTATGTGCTTTGGAAATACCTTCCATACACTAAAACTAGAGACAGGTATATGACCTTTAAAATCCAGCACAGGTTTTTTTTGAGAAATCTTCCTCCAATATACCCTTCTCTCCAACCCTAGAGTGAGTGAAGTGTTCTGTGCTCCCAATGTTCCCTGTACGTGCTCCATAATGGCACTTATCACAGCCCGTCGTAGTTGCTTATTTTAAGTTTCTTCTGCCCTGTCCCACCAAACTGTGAGATCCCTGAAGACAGGAACAGTCTTTCATGTTCAGCATCGAGCCTGATGCCTGGCACACGGTAAGTCCTCAACAAGTATTTGTTAATTAAATGAAGAAGTTGAGCTTTAGCCATCCAGAATCAATTGTCTAGATGTCTGTTCACATTTGGTTCTAGTGTCTCTTCTTACAGCCTCTTCATAAGTTTAAAATGGATCCTTTAAATTTGTGAGGAGCTAGAGACTTATCTTGGAAGAACTTTAACAACCATCTTTCATTTTATATGTGATTAAATTATACATTGTTAAAGTGATGAAATTTAACATCTTTTCATAGTTTAAAAATGCTATGTCCTATTGCCATATATGAGGAGTTAGAAATGAGGGACCTACTGACTGGTATTTGTCTGGAAAAGGGAGGATTAAGAAGTGCAGTTGTCTCATTTACTAGAAGGGTCAATGTAATGTTTTGTCCTTGGCAAAAATCTCAAGATTTTAGTTAATTCTCATATTACTTTGAGAAATAGAATAGAATCTAAGAAGGTTCTATTTGGTTCTGGTCATTCGGAGCCTCATTTTCTTATTTATTGCCTCTCCAAAAGGCAAGCACTCCAGGAAGTTATCTAAACTATTATAGTCACTAGTTTATTCCTTTTCAATTGGTTTTGTCACATTCCCTTGCTAGATAGCAATATTTTTTGGGTATTTGTTTTGTTTTTTGAGATGGAGTCTCACTCGCTTACAGCTGGGATAATAATGTTTACTGCACTGCACTCCAGGCTGGAGTGCAGTGGCGTGATCTCAGCTCACTGCAACCTCCGCCTCCTGAGTTCAAGTGGTTCTCCTGCCTCAGCCTCCTGAGTAGCTGGGACTACAGGCACGCGCCACGACACCCAGCTAATTTTTGTGTTTTTTAGTAGAGACACAGTTTCACCATATTGGCTAGGCTGGTTTCGAACTCCCGACCTCGTGATCCGCCTGCCTTAGCCTCCCAAAGTGCTGGGAAGACTGAGGAATAATTTCAGACTCTAAAATGTGGAATGGGTCAGTATCACCTAGCAAGGTCCTTGGGTGGGTTGTGATAGGGGAGGGCAGGGCAGGGGGACTTTGTGGCCACTCATGGGGCAGAACCAAATAATGGTCAGAGGGAAAAGAGCTGAAAATGAAAATTGGAGAATGTTGAGGATCAGTATGGCTCACTTCCCAGTTTTGCCAGGCCAGCTCTGCCTGACGAGATCTGCCAGGTCTATCTATGATTTTCCTCTAGAATGTTGGGTGTCATCCAAGGTGTCCTGAGTTCTAGCATCTGGTCATTTTTTACAAGAAGAAAGAACAAGCTCTTGCTGTAGGCATTTAGTTAATGCCAGGGCCGACTTTTTACCCTCTATGCCTGGTCACAGTTGCACTAGGGAGCTACCCTCTTTAGTAAAGGATGAGCTCTTTTAGTCAATTTAATACCCTGGAGAGAGGAGGTGACACAGCCTGTGTCAAACAGGCCCCCAGTAAATTTTCATTGAATTAGAAAATGACAGCTCTGTAATTTGGTGACTAGGGACATGCTGGAGGCCCACCTGGAATGAAAGGGGAAAGGGAGAAAAGGGCATTGCAAACCATGCTCCCCTCAAGGTACTTCTTTCTCCATTTTCTATTGTGTGTGTTTTAGCCATGTTAATACTACACCTCTGTAACCTGCCCTAGACTTTTCCAGCTAGCCATTGCATATTAAGATGCTATTAGGCTGGTGCAAAAGTAATTGAGGTTTTTGTCATTGAAAGTAATAGCAAAAACCGCAATTACTTTTGCACCAACATAATAATATCTTTAATCCGTAATTCCAGACCCTAATAGTGCAGAAATAAGGTGGGTCAAAAATTTACACAAGGCTGTTGAGTAAACATTATTATCCCAGCTGTAATGTTTTTTTTTTTCCTCCTGGGCTTTCCAGGGGAAATGATTTTCAGCAGCAAATCTGCTTCTCTGCTCCACCTTCCTGTTGGCGTCAATGGAGACTGACGCCAACAAGCTTCCTGCGCTTTAATTCATCTCTGCTGAGCTACTGCATTGGGGTCATAGAGAGGTTACAGCAGATGTTGTTCTCACTGCTCCTGCTTAACATTCACTTTGGTTTTCTCTTGGGGGTTACCAAAGTAGGAAATAACCTGGGGGGAGACGATAGGATATAAGGGCTTGTGGCCCTTGCGGTGATTCTGGCCAGTCAGTCCCAGTTCTTTTTCATTTTACCAATCAGGCAAGAACCTCAGGCTCATTGCCTGGTCCTCCTAGGTAGCATTATCTTGTTTATCCTTGTATTCTTGGAGGTCAGCACAGGACCTGGCACATAGAAAATACACACTTTCTTGTTGTTAAATAGAGGGCAATACTGAGGGTGTGGGGAATGTGGCAATTGCCTGGGCAGAGAGCTGTGGACAGTTCTGTGCCTTGAACCAGACTGTCCCACAACAAAAGGACCACTCCAGCTGAGGTGTGAGCACATTCTCCACCTCTGCCCGTAATCTCCTCTCCAGGCTGTGCACTCTCAGTTTTTCTCCAGGCTGTGCACTCTCAGATATTTATCATAAGTTGAAACAGAGGGAATATATAATGCAATGGAAAGGAGCAAAAGCCTTTGAAATCATTCATTCACAATAAACAAACAATTATTGTGTACAGAGGTGCTATTGTTCTAGCCTCTTGGGATATGATAATGCATGAAATGGACAAAAATACCTGCCTGGTGGAGTTTAGATTCTGGTTGGTGGAGACCTACAGTTCACAATAAAAAGAATGAGTCATGTTAGAAGTCAGGTGCTATGGAAAAAAGTGGAGCAGGATTAGTGGCATTGGGAGCACAGCGTTGAGAAGTCATTTTAGAAATTACCTCTTTGAGAAGATGCAGATCCTGGAGGAAGAACAGCCAAGGCAAGAGCCCAAAGTGAGGAGCTATGCACTGGAAGAAAGTGAGGAGGCCAGTGTGGGGGAGTGCAGTGAATAAGGGGGAGATCATGGGAGATGAGGTCAAGGAGGTAACGGGGGGCATATGTAGAGCTGGTGGATATGCCTGGCAGATTTAGCAGATAAAAATTTGCAATCTCAGCTAAATTTGAATTTCAGATAATAATTTTAAAAATACAAATATGCCTCAAATATTGCATGAAACCATACTTAAACTAGAAAGTTATTAGCTGTTTACCTGAAATCCATATTTAACTGGGCATCCTGCATTGTCTTTGGCAACACCGCTGTGGACCATTGTAAGGACTCTGAGTAAGACTGGGAGCCCTCAGGGGGCCTTGGGCAGAGGAGGGATGCCAGCTGCCTTGGAGCTTGAAAGGGCCCCTCTGGCTGCTTTGTGGAGAGCAGAGTGAGAGAGCATTCTGGACAGCAGGGAAGCCAGACAAGGCTGCGAAGTGGTCCAGGCTCAGTACAGTAACTCTGACCTGGTGGTGGAGTTAGGGTTGGTGAGAAGCCGGCAGATTCCAGACACATTTTGGAAGCATAGCCAACAGGATTTCCTATAGATGTAGATGGTAGTTAAAGCCAGGAGACTGGGGGAATACCCAAGAGAATGAGGCCTGGTGCCCTGCAGCATTAAGAGGTCAGGAAAAAGAGGAGGAGGCACAAAAGATGCTAAGGCTTTGACCAATGAGTACGAGGAAACCCTAGAGAATGAGATGTGCTGGGAGGACAGAAAGTGTCAGGGAGGAGGATTGTCAAGTGTATCAAATGCTACTGATAAGTCAGATGGGATGACTGAGGGCTGACTAGTGGATTCAGCATGGAGTTGCTGGAGACCTTGACAGGAGCAGTTTTGGTGGAGTGGTGTAGGTGGAACTGGAATTGGTTTAATAGGTAATCGGAGAAGTATAAGAAGATAATATGGGCAAGTCTTTGGTGAAATCTGACTTATTTAAGGTCCTACCACTTACTAGCGTGATTCTTGGTAAATAATTTTCTGATCCTCAAGTTTTTCCTCTTGTAAAAAAAGAATAGTAACAAGGATGCTGTAAATATTAAATATGTAAAAGTTTTGGCATATAATGAGCATTTAGTAACTGGATATTAAGATTATTGTAATACAATATTAATTTCTGACATGATGTTGGCAAAATACATTTCTGTGCCTCAATTTCCTTATCTGTAAAATGGGAGTAATAACACCACCTACCCCATGGTGGTGTTGCAAGGATTACATGATGTAATCTATATAAAAGCACACAGAATAAACAGCTTGTGGCACATATGAACTCCATAAAACTCTTATTATCCGATCAGTTCTCTTGTGAATGCTGGTCTATCTTCTTTGTAAACATTTTGCTTCCTAGAAGCCAACAGAGGTGTAGAACTTATCAAATTACTCTCTTGTCTTGTATACTATCCTTGTGTTAATGTGATTTAAACTTTAGTTGGCAGCAGCCTCTGCTGTTTTGCAATTTGTAAAGTCCTCTGTAAGTGATGGTTATTAGAGCTGACTCCTGATGTGAGTTAAAACCAGGCTCTGACCACAGAATTTGCTTGTCTTCATTTGAGAGTGAAGTCACAAGGGTTAATCAGTTTTCCATCTCACCGAGAATCTGGTGAGCAAATAGTCATATTACAGGATGCAGAATTCCTGCAGGCATTCTTGTTTTTGTTTTCTGAGATGGAGTTTCACTCTTGTTGCCCATGCTGGAGTGCAATGGCGCGATCTCGGCTCACCGCAACCTCTGTCTCCCAGGTTGAAGTGGTTCTCCTGCCTCAGCCTCCCGAGTACCTGGGATTACAGGCATGCACCCCCACACCTGGCTAATTTTGTATTTTTAGTAGAGATGGGGTTTCTCCAGGTTGGTCAGGCTGGTCTTGAACTCCCAACCTTAGGTGATCTGCCCGCCTCGGCCTCCCAGAATGCTGGGATTACAGGCATGAGCCACTGCGCCCGGCCTCCTGCAGGCATTCTTAATCATTTTTGAGAATCTGAGCAAGCCAAGAACCTTCCCCCAGAAAGGCAGACAAACACAAAACTTAATGCCCTGGAATTTAAAAAATCATTTTAAAGACTAAAAAATGTGCCTAAATTGTAATAATTTTGTATTTTTTCCTATAGCAGTAATTTATAAAGGAGGTGAAAACACATCTGCATGGAAAGGCCAAAATAAAGATGGCAAAGTGATTTTTTTTTCTTAAAACTTTTTCAGTGGAGCAAGATAGAATCAGTACTTGTAGCTTCTGAAAGAGATTAGGGGTTGTTGGTGTTTCCCCACCACCTTCAAAGAATAGATAACTATACAGTATTAAAGTTTAAGTTCTGTAAAAAGGGAGTGCTCTGTGGCCATTTCCTGGAGGGTAAAATTAGAAAGGGAAATTTTAATCTGTGGGAAGATCACACATTAAGAACCTATTTCCAATGAATTCATGTTCTAGGTCACTTAACTTGTTTTTTTTTTTCTTCCAAGTAAAAAGAGGGGTTGGATGAAGTTAGCTCCTAGCTCCATTTTTAACTCTAAAACCTGCGATGAAACACACAAGGGAAGGATTTTTAGCAGCTGGCCTGGCAACAGAACTCCTGTCCTAGAGCGCCACCTAGCAGCAAGGAAAAAGCAAAACCCTCTAAAGAATAATTAATTTGACTTTAGAACAAAACAATTTTTAAAAAATCCAGCTTTGGTGAAGTAGTCCCCTCACCAAGTCTACTCTGAGGAGTAATTCAGGTAGAGAAATCCTGGGCTTATCATCTCCAAGTTGAAAACTCGAATGAGGTTTTCACACACTACTTTCCCCTGGCTCTCCGTTTTAGCAGCTGCTGCTGAAAGCTCAGCTATCCGGGCAGTATTACCAACTAACCCTCGGCCAATGCCCTTATGACACCAAACACTCCTTATGACACCCTGACACTCCTAAAGACTCATTTCAAAGACAACAGCAAATTCAATTTTGTTAAGATTTCACAAAGGTTCCAATGATATCAGTTTATCTTGCCCAATCAATGTCATGGCATGAACAAACAAAAGAAGAGTTGCCACCGGCTTCACTGTTGGGAAGGTTGTTTCGACTCTCCCCACATTGCCATCCGTTTGGCCAGTATTGTGAGAGGGGAAAAAAGCCATCACAATTCAAGTATTGTTCATGATATGGCCCACATTACATTTTTTACAATATTTGGTAGGAAAATACCACTATGGGAGATAAAAGAATATAGAACTTAGATAGTGGATAATCAAATTCAGATGAGTTACAGTAACCTATTGCTACTCTATTTCACTTATTAAAAATAAAATTACTTTCTAACATAGGAGTTCTCAGCTTCTTATGCCCATGCTCGCATGTCTGAGGGATAAAACCCTTGGATATGTCACAGTGGCTGTCACTTTCATTTGGGAAGAAAGAATTGCAATTCATGGCATACAGGGCGGTCTTTGGTATGTCTGAAGAACAAAGAGAACGTTGGGGGTTTTATAAAAAAGAGAAATGTAGCCAGGTGCAGTGGCTCACGCCTGTAATCCCAGCACTTTGGGAGGCCGAGGCGGGCGGATCAAGAGATCGAGACCATCCTGGTCAACATGGTGAAACCCCATCTCTACTAAAAATACAAAAATTAGCTGGGCATGGTGGCGGGCGCCTGTAATCCCAGCTACTCGGGAGGCTGAGGCAGGAGAATCGCTTGAACCCGGGAGGCGGAGGTTGCAGTGAGCCGAGATTGCGCCACTGCACTCCAGCCTGGTGACAGAGCTAGACTCCGTCTCAAAAATAAATAAATAAACAAATATAAATAAATAAATAAGAGAAACGTTACATACTGCTCTTTGAGAAAGTTCTTTGGCACTAATAAGGTTCTAGGGAGCTGCAAGTTTTGATTAGTGAGTGATGGCAGTAGATAAAATTAGTCATAAAATTGCAGCAAATCATTTTAGCAACTATTTGATGAAATGGGTTTCAGATTACAGCACGCAGTTTCAGCAGCCAGGTGTGCAGAGAATTACATTTTTGGAGCAACGTTTTGGGTCCTGAGTTCTTTTCCCTCATGGCTTCTCAACTGTTTGATGTGGGTGTGACAAGAATGGCCCAATTCATATGATCAGCTTTCACAGAAGGACTGAAGAAATGGGGCGGGGAGGAGGGGCAGTGTGAATAGACTGATGAAGTTCTCTCTTCATCCAGGCAGTGTGCTCCTCCAACTCCTTCCCTTGAGAATCACCACTTTAAAGTTTTAGTAAGAAAGGTCAGGACATATGTGTTTGTGTTTGTTTCTTGTATGTAGTTGGTGTTACCCTCCCTCATGGTAGTTCTCAGCTCTTGTTGCTCATTAGAATCAATCACGAGGAGCCACTAAATCAGTCTTTGGGAGATATGTTCCAAGCAGAGGAAGTTTTTGAAAGCTCCTCCAGGGGATGAAAGTGCAAGGCCAAGCTTGCAAACTGCTGCTGTGCCTGCTGCATTGGCAATGCTTATTTTAATGCATTTTATTCTTCAGTGTGAATCCATGATTTAATCTTTGTTATCTAATAGAAACAAAGTTGGTGGTACTTTCCTTGCTCATTTCTTTAGTTGTAATATTATTTTTTAAAATCACATTTTCTCACACTATGCCACATTCCAAACAAAACAAAAATCTCACGATTTTAATATTCAAAGTCAATATATACTTAAAAAGGATTAATGGAAGAAAAGCCACCACAAAATACAAAGACATTTCTTGGTAAGTAGAGCAAATTCTTTGGTTTCTTTCATTTTTCTTTTGTCCCTGGAGTTCATTATTTGGCACAACACATAGCCAGTGCTCACACCAGCACACACACACTCTCTCTCTCTGACACACACACACGTCCCTTGATTTAGCTACAAACTTTAAGACCACCAGAAGGTCCACAGAATGAAGTTAAAGTTCAAGATAAATATTAACTCTAAAGGGCAGCTTTAAATGAATTTCTTTTGACTTGTGTTTACCTGTTGCACTGGGGTTTGTGGTGTTAGAAAAATTTTCTGGAAAATAAACCATGAAGTCAGAGGTAAGCCTCAGAGAATGAGGAACAATAAATTAAAAGGAGCCAATTTGGTAAATCAGTGTTTTCTGGGGAGAGTAAGAGGCTGTTGCTGAAAAGCAGAAAATGTCAAATTGCTTTTCTGGGGGGACAGTTTCCTTCACAAACCCAACCAGAAAAATGATCAAATATGGTTTCTGCAGAAGAGTAACCTTAACAAAATACTTCCTGCCTTTCTACTCAGAACTCTTATCTGGAGGATGTGCTTTTCATCCAATTCTAAATGCAAAGTTTAAATGGGATGTTTGCTCATGTTTGATTAGGCTCTTCCCAATAAGTCTTCTGTTTTATAGATATTCAGAACACAGCATTGCAGAAAAAAGATCAAGATTTCAATGGCCTTAATTTATATCCTAATCCCTGTCCTATCTACTCATTCTATCACTCAGTAAAGTTTACCGAGCATCTACCACGTGCCAGGAAAGACATGGAAGTGGCTTAGCCTAGGGTGGCAGCAGGTCTACAGAGAAAGAAGGACTAATGAGATAATGAGGAGGTAGAATTTGACAGGCCTTGAATGTGAGGCATGTCATCCAAAACCACCAGGATGGCTAAATAGTAAAAAGGAGAGCTTTATTGGTGGTATCAGTTTGCAAACAGGGAAGAGATAGTCTCCAGCATGGATGAAGGTTCTCCCTCTTCTAAGAGGGGAAGAGAGGTTGAGTTTGATAGCTCACTGGGCTGTAACACATAATAGTCATACACATTCAGCAGGACTGGCAGAAAAGCTATACATATTTATGAAGGGGAGGGGCCGAGCACATGCCCAGTGGATAGACATATGTGTAACACACATCTCATGTTCACTCTAGAGTGGGCTTTTAACATTAAAATGCGGTAGAACTTGGCTCTTTACATTAAAAGGTGAACTACAGAACACAGAGTTTGTGTACAGCCTCTATCAGCTGGCTGAAACTGGCTTAGAGTCTGCAGGTGTGCTTATCAGAAAAGAATGTTTGTAGGGCTGGAAATCAGTTAGGAGGAGTCTGATAGCTCCTACTGTTAGAGGGTTTAGCAAGAGTGTAGTTTTCCTTGTCACCTAGGCATTCAGGAAGGTATCATGTCAACTGAGCCCTGAACCCTTGACCCGTAGGTAACTTTTGTTTTTTTAACCTTAGTGTCTGTCTTAGTTGATAAAGGGGCATTTTTATTTTTATTATTTATTATTTTTTTATTTTTTATTTTTGTCTCTCAGATCACAGGATGAAGGGCTGGGAGTAGCCAGAAGGAGTCTATTCCTAGTTCATATCTAGGCGAGGAACACAGGGCAGAGGTGGGGCTTGAGCAAGAGGGAGATTTTTCTGAACTTCTATTCAAGAAAGTCTGGGCCAGCCACGGTGGCTCATGCCTGTAATCCCAGGAATTTGGGAGGCTGAGGTGGGAGGATTGCTTGAGGTCAGAAGTTCAAGACCAGCCTGGGCAACATAGCTAGACCCTGTTCCTAATAAAAATTAAAAAAACAGAAAATTAGCCAGGCATGGTAGCATGCACCTGAAGTCCCAGCTACTCTAAGGCTGAGGTGGGAGGATTATTTGAGCCCAGGAGTTTGAGGCTGCAGTGAGCTATGAGTGCACCACTGCACTCCAGCCTGGGTAACAGACCAAGACCCTGTCTCTAAAAAGAAAGTTAATGACTCCATAAAAGTTGGAGATCACTTGTCCCTAGCATATAGAAACTTGAAAAGTCTTAGACATTATACTCATGTCAAACAGGGTATCATGAAGAGGAAATACATGGGGATATTCTTTGTCTAACAGTCAGTATCCTAAGTGGTACATACCATCTTATTTAACTGAAAGGTGTTTTCATATATATGGTATCAGAAGAGATTCTCTATCAGAGTAACAACACTGCAGTAATGCATGCTTTTGTCAGGGAACCATTTGCTCTAGTAAGTAATGAATTGAACTTGTTTACAGCTTCTACTTATGGTCCAGTGGAATGACAGATGAAGGAAAAGTTTGGAATTTCAGAACCATCTGGAAATGTTCTGCTCTAGGCAGAAGAGCTGGACTGCAGCAAAGGCTCTGAATGTGGAATCAATAAATCAAGGAGGCAGCTGAATGAGCACTGAGTTATAGTTGCAAGACAGAATTAGGTTTGGTATTTGGTGTGTGGAACAGATTCAAAAGAGAATTTAAGAACCTAGATGATGACTTAGGGTTTGACACGTTGCTATACAAAAGATAAATAATTCTTTGAAATGTAGCTGTCAGGTACTTAAGAAGTGGCTCCAACATTAATGAATTTCCAATTTCATGGAATTATCTAAAATATAAGAAAGGCTGACTAGGCCAGTACTTTGAAAATAAAGAGGTCATGCCAAAAATGAAGACAAATGGTTTAGTCAAGAATCAAATCTGTTTTCTAACTACATAAATTTTGCATTTTACTCAAGTGCTTTACATATTTAAATGAAATGTTCATTCCTATAGAATCAACAACACTAATTTACAAACACCGAGACATTTTTGAAAAAACAAATTCCAACTTCATAAGTATTTAAATCAAACAAAATGCTGTTACATACGTAAGTATTTAAATCAAACCAAATGGTAATCTTTAACCAAAGATTAAAGATTAAGCTAATCATTTCTTGATTCCAACAACTTCCCATTAGTTCTGTAACAAAAGTTTAGAGGGCAGAGATGGAGTTATACATTTGGCTTCATCATCAGATTATTTATTTAAATTGTACCAAGAAGTTAAAATCAAGTAAATATTATTTATTATATCTTTTCCATAAATTAAAAAATTTTAAAGGAAACATACAACAAAGTTTAGGCCAAATAGAAAGCTAAAAGCATTTCCTGAAAATGAAGCTTAAAAAACCAAGAAAATTTAGTTGTGAATAAATTCTCTATTCAGTTTTGAGGTACAGTCACTCAATTTCACATGGAAAGTGGCACACAAGTCAATTATGATACTAAATATTAAAGAATTCCCTGAGTAGTTACAACATCTTCTGTCCACAGTTAAAACAAGTATCTAAGGGATTCTGGTTTCAAGAGGCCAGTGGGACCTAAAACTTGCTAGAATGACTGGTGACTGTCCAAATGAAACAAACGCCACTTGTTAGGAATGGGGCTAAATTCAAAGTACATAGATTTAGTTCATACAGCTATGCTCCTTGATTGGAATCTTGGAAAAGGTCAAGCTTTGAATGGGCTTCAGGAAATGAAATATATTCAACATCTTAGTGACAGCTCCTGCAGAATTATAAATAAGGCATATAGTGAATGCTATCCATTGGACTGTATATGAGATTATGAAAAGATATCAAAAATGTTAGAAATGCCTATTAGTATAAATGTTAATAGAAAGCTTCAGAAAGATTTCTCTGTAAGAAGTTGGTTTCTCATTCCTTATGCTAGCCTATCCCTTTTTCAGATTCTTCAGCTGTAGAACTGGCCCACTATTTAAGTATCCACATTCAAGGATATGACCAAGCCTGCCAATTAGTCCCTTGCCCCACCACCACCACCAAGCACCTTTCTTATGGACTGATCTATCAAAGCTGTGTCTTCTGGCATCAAATCATTTCAAGTACACAAGATGGAGCTGCAATATTTCCTGTGGAAAGGGCACTGAGCTAGGAATCAGCAGATATGATAATTCAAACTGTGTGACCATAGGCAAGTTGATCTTTTTTTTTTTTTTAATTTAAGTTCTGGGATACATGTGCAGAATGTGCAGGCTTGTTACATAGGTGTACATGTGCCATGGTGGTTTGCTGCACCCATCAACCCGTCATCTACATTAGGTATATCTCCTGATGCTATCCCTCCCCTAACCCCCCACCCCTCGACAGGCCCCCGTGTGTGATGTTCCCCTCCCTGTGTCCATGTGTTCTCATTGTTCAACTCCCACTTTTGAGTGAGAACATGTGGTGTTTGGTTTTCTGTTCCTGTGTTAGTTTGCTGAGAACGATGGTTTCCAGCTTCATCCATGTCCCTGCAAAGGACCTAACTCATCATTTTTTATGGCTGCATAGTATTCCATGGTGTATATGTGCCACATTTTCTTTATCCAGCCTATCATTGATGGGCATTTGGGTTGGTTCCAAGTCTTTGCTATTGTGAATAGTGCTGCAATAAACATACATGTGCATGTGTCTTCATAGTAGAATGATTTATAATCCTTTGGTTATATACCCAGTAATGAGATTGCTGGGTCAAATGGTATTTCTGGTTCTAGATCCTCGAGGAATCACCACACTGTCTTCCACAATGTTGAACTAATTTACACTGCCACCAACAGTGTAAAAGCATTACTGTTTCTCCACACCCTCTCCAGCATCCATTGTTCCCTTTTTAATGATCACCATTCTAACTGGTGTGAGATGGTATCTCATTGTGGTTTTTATCTGCATTTCTGTAATGACCAGTGATGATGAGCTTTTGTACATATGTTTGTTGGCTGCATAAATGTCTTCTTTTGAGAAGTGTCTGCTCATATCCTTCACCCACTTTTTGATGGGGTTCTTTCTTGTAAATTTGTTTAAGTTCCTTGTAGATTCTGGATATTAGCCCTTTGTCAGGTGGATAGATTGCAAAATTTTTCTCCCATCTGTAGGTTGCCTGTTCACTCTGATGATAGTTTCTTTTGCTGTGCAGAAGCTCTTTAATTAGATCCCATTTGTCAATTTTGGCTTTTGTTGCCATTGCTTTTGGTGTCTTAGTCATGAAGTCTTTGCCCATGCCTATGTCCTGAATGGTATTGCCTAGGTTTTCTTCTAGGATTTTTATGGTTTTAGGTCTCACATCTAAGTCTTTAATCCATCTCGAGTTAATTTTTGTATAAGATATAAGGAAGGGGTCCAGTTTCAGTTTTCTGCATATGGCTAGCCAGTTTTCCCAACACCATTTATTAAATACTGAATCCTTTCTCCATTGCTTTTGTCAGGTTTGTCAAAGATCAGATGGTTGTAGCTGTGTGGCATTATTTCTGAGGCCTCTGTTCTGTTCCATTGGTCTATATATCTGTTTTGGTAGCAGTACCATGCTGTTTTGGTTACTGTAGCCTTGTAGTATAGTTTGAAGTCAGGTAGTGTGATGCCTCCAGCTTTGTTCTTTTGGCTCAGGATTGTCTTGGCTATAAGGGCTCTTTTTTGGTTCTATATAAAATTTAAAGTAGTTTTTTATAATTCTGTGAAGAAAGTCAATGGTAGCTTGATGGGGATAGCATTGAATCTATAAATTACTTCGGGCAGTATGGCCATTTTCACAACATTGATTCTTCCTATCCACGAGCATGGAATATTTTTCCATTTGTGTCCTCTCCTATTTCCTTGAGCAGTGGTTTGTAGCTCTCCTTGAAGAGGTCTTTCACATCCCTTCTAAGTTGTATTCCTAGGTATTTTATTTTCTTTGTAGCAATTATGAATGGGGGTTCACTCATGATTTGACTATTATTGGTGTATAGGAATGTGTGATTTTTGCACATTGATTTTGTATCCTGAGACTTTGCTGAAGTTGCTGATCAGCTTAAGGAGATTTTGGGCTGAGATGATGGAGTTTTCTAAATGTACAATCATGTCATCTGCAAACAGACAATTTGACTTGCCCTCTTCCTATCTGAATACCCTTTCTTTCTTTCTCTTGCCTGATTGCCCTGGCCAGAACTTCCAATACTATGTTGAATAGGAGTGGTGAGAGAGGGCACCCTTGTCTTGTGCCAGTTTTCAAAGGGAATGCTTCCAGCTTTTGCCCATTGAGTGTGATATTGGCTATGGGTTTGTCATAAATAGCTCTTATTATTTTGAGGTATATTCCCTCAATACCTAGTTATTATGAAAATACCTAGTGTTTTAACATGAAGGGATGTTGAATTTATCAAAGGCCTTTTCTGCATCTATTGAGATAATCATGCAGTTTTTATCATTGGTTCTGTTTATGTGATGGATTATGTTTATTGATTTGCATATGTTGAACCAGCCTTGCATCCCAGGGATGAAGCCAACTTGATCTTGGTGGATAAGCTTTTTGATGTGCTGCTGGATTTGGTTTGCCAGTATTTTATTGAGGATTTTTGCATTGATGTTTGTCAGAGATATTGGCCTGAAATTTTCTTTTTTGGGTTTTGGTATCAGGATGATGCTGGCCTCATAAAATGAGTTAGGAAGGAGTCCCTCTTTTTCTATTGTTTGGAATAATTTCAGAAGGAATGTACCAGTTCCTCTTTGTACCTCTGGTAGAATTTGGCTGTGAATCCATCTGGTCCTGGGCTATTTTTGGTTGGTAAGCTATTACTATTACTGCCTCAATTTCAGAACCTGTTATTGGTCTATTCAGGGATTCAACTTCTTCCTGGTTTAGTCTTGGGAGGGTGTATGTGTCCAGGAATTTATCCATTTCCTCTAGATTTTCTAGTTTATCTGCATAGAGGTGTTTATATTATTCTCTGATGGTAGTTTGTATTTCTGTGGGATCAGTGGTGATATCCCCTTTATCATTTTTGCATCTATTTGATTCTTCTCTCTTATTATGGCTAGTGGTCTTCTATTTTGTTGATCTTTTCAGAAAACCAGCTCCTGGATTCATTGATTTTTTTGAAGGGTTTTTTGTGTCTCTATCTCCTTCAGTTCTGCTCTGATCTTAATTATTTCTTGTCTTCTGCTAGCTTTTGAATTTATTTGCTCTTGCTTCTCTAGTTCTTTTAATTGTGATGTTAGGGTGTCAATTTTAGATGTTTCCCACTTTCTCCTGTGGGCATTTAGTGCTATAAATTTCCTTCTAAACACTGCTTTAGCTGTGTCCCAGAGATTCTGGTATGTTGTGTCTTTGTTCTCATTGGTTTCATAGAACTTATTTATTTCTGCCTTCATTTCATTATTTACCCAGTTGTCATTCAGGAACAGGTTGTTCAGTTTCCACAGTTGTGTGGTTCAGAGTGAGTTTCTTAATCCTGAGTTCTAATTTGATTGCCCTGTGGTCTGAGAGACTGTTATGATTTCCGTTCTTTTGCATTTGCTGAGGAGTGTTTTACTTCCAATTATGTGGTCAATTTTGGAATAAGTGTGATGTGGTGCTGAGAAGAATGTATATTCTGTTGATTTGGGGTGGAGAGTTCTGTGGATGTCTATTAGGTCCACTTGGTCCAGAGCTGAGTTCAAGTCCTGAATATCTTTGTTAATTTTCTGTCTCGTTGATCAAATATTGACAGTGGGGTGTTCAAGTCTCCCACTATTATTGTGTGGGAGTCTAAGTGTCTCTGTAGGTCTCTAAGAACTTGCTCTATGAATCTGGGTGCCCCTGTATTGTGTGCATATATATTGAGGATAGTTAGCTCTTCTTGTTGCATTGATCCCTTTACTATTATGTAATGCCCTTCTTTTTTTTTTTGATCTTTGTTGGTTTAGAGTCTGTTTTATCAGAGACTAGGATTGCAACCCCTGCTTTTTTTTTTTTTGCTCTCCATTTGCTTGGTAAATATTCCTCTATCCCTTTATTTTGAGCTTATGTGTGTCTTTGCACATTAGATGGGTCTCATGAATACAGCACACTGATGGGTCTTGACTCTTTATCCAATTTGCCAGTCTGTGTCTTTTAATTGGGGCATTTAGCCCATTTACATTTAAGGTTAATATTGTTATGTGTGAATTTGATCCGTCATTATGATGCTAGCTGATTATTTTGCCCATTAGTTGATGCAGTTTCTTCATAGTGTCGATGGTTTTTACAATTTGGTATGTTTTTGCAGTGGCTGGTACCAGTTTTTCCTTTCCATATTTAGTATTTCCCTCAGGAGCTCTTGTAAGGCAGGCCTGGTGGTGACAAAATCTCTCAACATTTGCTTGTCTGTAAAGGATTTTATTTCTCCTTCGCTTATGAAGCTTACTTTGGCTGGATATGAAATTCTGGGTTGAAAGTCCTTTTCTTTAAGAATGTTGAATATTGGCTCCCACTCTCTTCTGGCTTGTAGGGTTTCTGCAGAGAGATCCGCTTATAGTCTGATGGGTTTCCCTTTGTGGGTAACCCGGCCTTTCTCCCTGGCTGCCTTTATTTCCTTCATTTCAACTTTGGTGAATACGACAATTATGTGTCTTGGGGTTGCTTTTCTCAAGGAGTATCTTTGTTGTGTTCTCTGTATTTCCTGAATTTGAATGTTTGCCTGTCTTGCTTAGGTGGGGGAAGTTCTCCTGGATAATATCCTGCAGAGTGTTTTCCAACTTGGTTCCATTCTCCCTGTCACTGTCCGGTATACCAATCAAACATAGGTTTGGTCTTTTCACATAGTCCCATATTTCTCGGAGGCTTTGTTCATTCCTTTTCATTTTTCTCTAATCTTGTCTTCTTTATTTCATTAAGTTGATCTTCAATCTCTGATATCCTTTCTTCTGCTTGATCGATTTGGCTACTGATACTTGCATATGCTTCACAAAGTTCTCGTGCTGTGTTTTTCAGCTCCATCAGGTCATTTATGTTCTTCTCTAAACTGGTTATTCTAGTTAGCAATTCGTCTAACCTTTTTTCAAGGTTCTTTGCTTCCTTGCATGGGATTACAACATGCTCCTTTAGTTCAGAGGAGTTTGTTACTACCCACCTTCTGAAGCCTACTTCTGTCAATTCATCAAACTCATTCTCCATCCAGTTTTGTTCCCTTGCTGGAGAGGAGTTGAGATCTTTTGGAGGAGAAGAGGCATTCTGGTGTTTGGAATTTTCAGCCTTTTCAAGCTGGTTTTTCCTCATCTTTGTGGATTTATCTACCTTTGATCTTTGATGCCGGTCACCTTCAGATGGGGTTTTTGTGTGGATATCCTTTTTGTTGATGTTGATGCTATTCCTTTCTGTTTGTTAGTTTTCCTTCTAACAGTCAGGACCCTGTGCTGCAGATCTGCTGGAGGTCTACTCCAGACCCTTTTTGCCTGGATATCACCAGTGTAGGCTGCAGAACAGCAAAGATTGCTGCCTGTTCCTTCCTCTGGAAGCTTCATCCCAGAGGGGCACCCACCAGATGCCAGCCAGAGTTCTCCCACATGGGGTGTCTGTCGACCCCTGCTGGGAGGTGTTTCCCAGTCAGGAGGCATGGGGGTTAGGGACCCACCTGAGGCGGCAGTCTGTCCCTTAGCAGGGCTCGAGTGCTGTGCTGGGAGATCCACTGCTCTCTTCAGAGCCAGCAGGCAGGAACGTTTAAGCCTGCTGAAGTTGCGCCCACAGCTCCCCCTTCCTCCAGGTGCTCTCTCCCAGGGAGATGGGAGTTTTCTCTATAAGCCCCTGACTGGGGCTGCTGCCTTTCTTTCAGAGATGCCCTGCCCAGTGAGGAGGAATCTAGAGAGGCAGTCTGGCTACAGCAGCTTTGCTGAGTTGCAGTGGGCTCCAACAAGTTCTAACTTCCTGGTGGCTTTGTTTACACTGTGAGCAGAAAACCGCCTACTCGAGCCTCAGTAATGGCAGACACCCCTCCCCCTACCAAGCTTGAGTGTCCCAGGTCGAGCTCAGACTGCTGTGCTGGCAGCGATAATTTCAAGCCAGTGGATCTTAGCCTGCTGGGCTCCGTGGGGGTGGGATCTGCTGAGCTAGGCCACTGGGCTCCCTGGCTTCAGCCCCCTTTCCAGGGACGTGAACGGTTCTGTCTTGCTGGCATTCCAGGCACCACTGGGGTATGAAAAAAAACTCCTGCAGCTAGCTGTCTGCCCAAATGGCTGCCCAGTTTTGTGCTTGAAACCCAGGACCCTGGTGGTATAAGCACCCAAGGGAATCTCCTGGTCTGTGGGCTGTGAAGACCATGGGCAAAGTGTAGTACCTGGGCTAGAATGCACCATTCCTCATGGCACAGTCCCTCACGGCTTCCCTTGGCTAGGGGAGGGATCCCCAACCCCTTGCATTTCTTGGGTGAGGCAATGCCCTCCCCTGCTTCGGCTCACCCTCAGTGGGCTGCATCCACTGTCTAACCAGTCTCAATGAGATGATCCTGGTACCTCAGTTGGAAATGCAGAAATCACCCACCTTCTGTGTTGATGTTGCTGGGAGCTGCAGACCGGAGCTGCTCCTATTCAGCCATCTTGCCAGCCACCCCGGCTGCTGTCAAGTTGATCTTTCTAGACTTCAAATTTCCTCATGTTAAGTTCCCTTCTAGATCAAAATTCTGTAATTCTAAGTCTCTAGGTTAGACATAGGCTGATTGTGGGCAGAAGCCTCTAGTTACTCCCCATGCCTTGAAATGGGCAACTGACATCTCAAACCTGAAGTTTAGAGGGGAAAGGCTGCTTGCTGCTGGAATGGCTCCTCTTTTGGTATCTCATGGGTTGTTTTTTTTTTTTTTTTTTGAGACGGAGTTTTGCTGTGTTGCCTAGGCTGGAATGCAGTGGTGCGATCTCGGCTCACTGCAACCTCAGCCTCCTGGGTTCAAATGATTCTCATGCCTCAGCCTCCTAAGTAGTTGGGACTAACAGGTACATGCCACCAAGTCCAGCTAATTTTTGTATTTTTAGTAGAGACAGGGTTTCACCATGTTGGCCAGGCTGGTCTCGAACTCCTGGCCTTAAGCGATCCACCCACCTAAGCCTCCCAAAGTACTAGGATTACAGGCATGAGCCACTCCCCACCCCAGGCTTTTGGGGTATTTTTGGATGGGAGATGGGTAGTATTGGCTACAAGCCACTGGAGGTAAAACCAGAGTCGCTTTTAGTAAAGCCAGTCCCTCTTCCATCCCTAAGGAGTTTAGCACCAGGATTTTCCTTTATGTTCTCACTCATTTCCTTTCACATACCTCAGGCTCCCATTTCCCATTCAACATTCACTGGGGACCTCCATTACTGCAAACAGGTCTTGAATACCAAAAATGTTGGGGGTGGGGCAGGGAACTGTTCAAAGTATAGATGTCAGCCCATCTTTTGACAATAAAATAAAATTAACTCTAAAACACATAGCATCTACATATCTTTTGTACATTTCTTTCTTATCACTGTTCCTACCCATATACAGAAATCTACTCATTTTCAAATGATGTATCTACTTTGATTCTTTGCTGACAGTTTAGTTTAGTTTACTAGACAAAGCCCACCTTTTTGGGAGACAGTATAATAAGTAAACAGATTGACAGGGTGGCTATCCTAGTCAAAGCCAAGCAGTCAACATTACAAGCCTCTGAAAGGCTCTTTCTTCACACCAACTGAAATAAGGTATTAATCATTAATTACTAAATAGGCTTCTTTCAAAGTGTGTTGACACTCATTTGAAAGAAGTTTGAGATAGTTTTGTCTAAATGATTCTCTATCCAGCCACAGGCAAATGAGATTCTGAAACAGCCTTAGCACAGTTATTTCATAATCCCCATCCAGTTTGCAAGGTGTAAAATTAGTCCCTATCAGATTATGAAACCAACTATCAAACTTGCAAAAAGGCTACCCAGCTTTGGCAGACTTCCTTCTGGTATCTGGGTGCTATTATAGAGGGGGTTAGAGTTTGGCTTACTAAATGTGTATTTCCATCAACCCTTACGACATACTGCTTCTACCAGAGTCATCTTGCCCCAAACCCAGTTTAGTGTTCACCTGGAAAAGTAAAATATAATATCAGATTTGGCTTCTTCTTTAAAGGAAGAATCAAAAGTGCCATCACTTCACAATGAATTTTCTTCTTTTGAAACACATTTTGTCTAATTATCTAAAATTATATGAAAAACTGCTCCACCGGTTCATACCAATTAAGCATCATATATATATATATAATATTTAACCATCACATTATATTTAACTGTCCACTGACCCTCCATATAACTCTCCACCTGCCTTCTCCAATAAAGATGTCTGATACAAAATCACAAAAGCCCAAAACTCTTTCATCAGTTGGATTAACTATCAGTGATGTTTCCAGATTACTTTTGTCTTTTTTTGTCAATTAGTGTATCCTTATATTATTCTTATAGATATATTGGAATTATAGGTGAATCTGAGCTTTTAAATTGTACGACATTTAAACATGTTTTCTCTAAGGCTTTTAAACAGAAAATGATCAGTAAAGACTTTTGGTTTACCTTTGTCTCATGATAATACTCTGAATGTATTTCTGTATTTACCCCCCTCCTACTCCCTTCCTTAGTGGATATTTTGCTAATTAAGTAGTTGGGAAGGAAAGAGGAGAAATTCCTTATTGTAGAAAAAGAGAGAGGAACCAGGAGACCAGCTCTGTCATTTAATGCCAAAAAAAGGAGGCCTTAGAAGAGCAGCTATGTGGGTGAGAACCTTCTTGTTACATGAAGCATGCTATTTACATCTCTTTCTCAGATTTTACTTCTAAGAAATGATTCTGTTTTTTCTCAGATTTTACTTCTAAGAAATGATTCTGTTTTGGGGGTTAATTCTGTGAGTAAAATATTTTTAAAATCTGGGTATAAGTCAAGTCTGGTAAAAAAAATTAACTAGCATTACTCACATTTTAAAATTTCACCTTCAGTCTTTTTTGATGATCTATACTATGAGCTCAACAGACTACCATTATCACATTTCACAGAATCTGACCTCAGAGAACGTCATGTTATATAAATGCTTAAACAATGCCACTGTTGAACGATTGCTACATTAAGGCTCTTGGGAACTGTGATAATTATAGAGATGACTCAGCTACATTTCAGAAATTGCCTTTACTGCAAACAGCTTAATTTTTCTGAAATGTAAAAGTATTCGTATGACCAAAGCTTCAGGGTGTAGATTTTCTTATTGATCCCAATATTTCAAAGACATAATGGTGCTCTATGATATAGAAGACTTCAAGTTAGAAAGCAGCCTTAAGAGTCAGACATCTTTTTTTTCTGGAGATAGGAATGTGAGACTATTTTGTCTTGCCAAATATAGATCACAAACATTAGTTTTTCAATTTTCATTTATCAGTCATGATAATGTACAAGAAAAACAGAAACACAAAAAAACATTCCTTTAAACTACATTAAAAACAAAGGTGAACAAAATGACACAGAATAAAATAAAATCAAGAAAAATCAAGATTAACAGTAAATATCAATACTTACTTACACATCAAAGTAGACTGTTAGCATAATAAAGCTAACATATAGTCACAGAAAGACAAAAGTATCAATGATCAAGATACTATTTTGCTTCAATAACTCCTCATTTTGGCCTGGGAGTTCATCAAGGCCTAAGCGGCTGGATTCTGTTTTTCTCCTCCCTCCCTCCCTCCCTCCCTCATGCTTCCATCCTTTTCACACTGGGGTACCAGTGTAGGAGGCTCCTGGATGTAGCTAACCGTGCGGCAGCACCTAAGGCAGCAGTGGCTGTACTTCGAGGAATGTAGAGCTTCTGAGAAATCTGGCACTCATAAGACAAAATCAAAGACAGCTGGTCCACAGATTCTTGACGCTTGTCTTTGTACAATGTAATAGCACGGCTGCTAGAAAAATCTTCATTCTTTAGGATCTCTGGTGAGCTTTCCACTGGAAAAGAAAGAGTACACAAACATCTTTTCAAGGGGTACTCATACTCACTGCCTTCTCTCCCCCATTCTAGTTCTATACTAATATGTGTTACAATCATTTTCTGTTAGGTAGCGACAATTACCAATGGCTAATCAGAGAAGATGAGACTTAGAAACCAGTCAACAAATGGAAAGGAAATGGGGAATCATGAATTGAGATAAAATAAATCTTGTCAGGATGAAGGTAAGTGAGAGAGGGAAAATATACCTATGAACAACGAAGGGATGCCTTATTTCTAGGAATGTCATAAAAATAAATTGGATATAATGGAAATCCCAGAGAAGAGCCCATAAGTGCTTCTATTTCCTTCCAGCACTAAGCTAAATGGTGTCCCACAGGCATTCTATTGCCAGAGTTGTTCCAATTCCAAGTCTGTGCCAGGGTAAAAATAAAACCATCCTAGACTGTGGTTGCTAAGAAGTCCCCCAAACCAGTTATCAGCCATAAAATAAACGCCGAGAGGTTCTAAGATGGCTGAATAGGAACAGCTCCAGTCTACAGCTCCCAGTGTGAGCGACGCAGAAGATGGGTGATTTCTGCATTTCCAACTGAGGTGCTGGGTTCATCTCACTGGGGCTTGTTGGACAGTGGGTGCAGGACAGTGGGGGCAGCCCACAGAGCATGAGCCGAAGCAGGGTGAGGCATCGCCTCACCGGGGAAGCGCAAGGGGTCGGGGAATTCCCTTTCCTAGCCAAGGGAAGCCGTGACAGGTGGCACCTGGAAAATCGGGTCACTCCTACCCTAATACTGCACTTTTCCAACACTCGTAGCAAATGGCACACCAGGAGGTTTCTATCCCATGCCTGGCTTGGAGGGTCCCACGCCCACGGAGCCTCACTCACTGCTAGCACAGCAGTCTGAGATTGAACTGCAAGGTGGCAGTGAGGCTGGGGGAGGGGCGCCCGCCATTGCTGAGGTTTGAGTAGGTAACCAAAGTAGCCAGGAAGCTCGAATTGGGTGGAGCCCACCACAGCTCAAGGAGGCCTGCCTGCCTCTGTAGACTCCACCTCTGGGAGCAGGGCATAGCTGAACAAAAGGCAGCAGAAACTTCTGCGGACTTAAACGTCCCTGGCTGACAGCTTTGAAGAGAGTAGTGGTTCTCCCAGTGTGGAGTTTGAAATCTGAGAACGGACAGACTGCCTCCTGAAGTGGGTCCCTGACCCCTGAATAGCCTAACTGGGAGTCACCTCCCAGTAGGGGCCAACTGACACCTCATACGGCCAGGTGCCCTTCTGAGATGAAGCTTTCAGAGGAAGGATCAGGCAGCAACATTTGCCGTTCTGCAATATTTGCTGTTCTGCAGCCTCTGCTGGTGATACCCAGGCAAACAGGGTCTGGAGTGGACCTCCAGCAAACTCCAACAGACCTGCAGCTGAGGGTTCTGACTGTTAGAAGGAAAACTAACAAACAGAAAGGACATCCACACCAAAACCCCATCTGTACATCACCATCATCAAAGACCAAAGGTAGATAAAACCACAAAGATGGGGAGAAACCAGAGCAGAAAAGCTGAAAATTCTAAAAAATCAGAGCTCCTCTTCTCCTCCAAAGGAACGCATCTCCTCACCAGCAATGGAACAAAGCTGGATGGAGAATGACTTTGACGAGTTGAGAGAAGACGGCTTCAGATGATCGGTAATAACAAACTTCTCTGAGCTAAAGGAGGATGTTCAAACCCATTGCAAAGAAGCTAAAAACCTTGAAAAAAGATTAGATGAATGGCTAACTAGAATAAACATCATAGAGAAGACCTTAAATGACTTGATGGAGCTGAAAACCATGGTATGAGAACTGCGTGATGCATGCACAAGCTTCAGTAGCTGATTCGATCAACTGGAAGAAAGGGTATCAGTGACTGAAGATCAAATGAATGAAATGAAGCAAGAAGAGAAGTTTAGAGAAAAAAGAGTAAAAAGAAATGAACAAAGCCTCCAAGAAATATAGGACTATGTGAAAAGACCAAATCTACGTCTGATTGGTGTACCTGAAAGTGATGGGGAGAACGGAACCAAGTTGGAAAACACTCTGCAGGATATTATCCAGGAGGACTTCCCCAACCTAGCAAGGCAGGCCAACATTCAAATTCAGGAAACACAGAGAACACCACAAAGATACTCCTTGAGAAGAGCAACTCCAAGAAACATAATTGTCAGATTCACCAAAGTTGAAATTAAGGAAAAAATGTTAAGCGCAGCCAGAGAGAAAGGTCAGGTTACCCACAAAGGGAAGGCCATCAGACTAACAGCGTATCTCTCTGCACAAACTCTACAAACCAGAAGAGAGTGGGGGATAATATTCAACATTCTTAAAGAAAAGAATTTTCAACCCAGAATTTCATATCCAGCCAAACTAAGCTTCATAAATGAAGGAGAAATAAAATCCTTTATAGACAAGCAAATGCTGAGAGATTTTGTCACCACCAGGCCTGCTTTACAACAGCTCCTGAAGGAAGCACTAAACATGGAAAGGAAAAACTGGTACCAGCCACTGCAAAAACGTGCCAAATTGTAAAGACCATCAATGCTAGGAAGAAACTGCATCAACTAACGGGCAAAATAACCAGCTAACATCATAATGACAGGATCAAATTCACACATAACAATATTAAACTTAAATGTAAATGGGCTAAATGCTCCAATTAAAAGACACAGACTAGCAAATTGGATAAAGAATAAAGACTCATCAGTGTGCTGTATTCAGGAGACCCATCTCATGTGCAGAGACACACATAGGCTCAAAATAAAGGGATGGAGGAAGAACTACCAAGCAAATGGAAAAAAAAAAAAAAGCAGGGGTTGCAATCCTAGTCTCTGATAAAACAGACTTTAAACCAACAAAGATCAAAAAAGACAAAGGCCATTACATAATGGTAAAGGGATCAATTCAACAAGAAGAGCTAACTATCCTAAATATATATGCACCCAATACAGGAGCACCCAGATTCATAAAGCAAGTCCTTAGAGACCTACAAAGAGACTTAGACTCCCACACAATAATAATGGGAGACTTTAACACCCCACTGTCAACATTAGACAGATCAATGAGACAGAAAGTTAACAAGGATATCCAGGAACTGAACTCAGCTCTGCAACAAGCAGACCTAATAGACATCTACAGAACTCTCCACCCCAAATCAACAGAATGTATGTTCTTCTCAGCACCACATCACACTTATTCCAAAATTGATCACACAGTTGGAAGTAAAGCACTCCTCAGCAAAGGTAAAAGAACAGAAATTATAACAAACTGTGCCTCAGACCACAGTGCAATCAAATTAGAACTCAGGATTAAGAAACTCACTCAAAACCGCTCAACTACATGGAAACTGAACAACTTGCTCCTGAATGACTACTGGGTACATAACAAAATGAAGGCAGAAATAAAGATGTTCTTTGAAACCAATGAGAACAAAGACACAACATACCAGAATCTCTGGGACACATTTAAAGCAGTGTGTAGAGGGAAATTTATAGCACTAAATGCCCACAAGAGAAACCAGGAAAGATCTAAAATTGACACCCTAACATCACAATTAAAAGAACTAGAGAAGCAAGAGCAAACACATTCAAAACCTAGCAGGAGACAAGAAATAACTAAGATCAGAGCAGAACTGAAGGAGATAGAGACACAAAAAACCCTTCAAAAAATCAATGAATCCAGGAGCTGGTTTTCTGAAAAGATTAACAAAGGAGATAGAACACTAGCAAGACTAATAAAGAAGAAAAGAGAGAAGAATGAAATAGATGCAATAAAAAATGATAAAGGGGCTATCACCACTGATCCCACAGAAATACAAACTACCATCAGAGAATACTATAAATACCTCTGTGCATATAAACTAGAAAATCTAGAAGAAATGGATAAATTCCTGGACACATACACCCTCCCAAGACTAAGCCAGGAAGAAGTTGAATCCCTGTATAGACCAATAACAGGCTCTGAAACTGAGGCAATAATTAATAGCCTACCAACTAAAAAAAGTCCAGGACCAGTCAGATTCACAGCCGAATTCTACCAGAGGTACAAAGAGGAGCTGGTACCATTCCTTCTGAAACTATTTCAATCAATAGAAAAAGAGGGAATCCTCCCCAACTCATTTTATGAAGCCAGCATCATCCTGATACCAAAGCCTGGCAGAGACACAACAAAAAAAGAGAATTTTAGACCAATATCCCTGATGAACATGGATGCAAAATCCTCAATAAAATACTGGCAAACCAAATCCAGCAGCACATCAAAAAGCTTATCCACCATGATCAAGTGGGCTTCATCCCTGGAATGCAAGGCTGGTTCAACATATGCGAATCAATAAACGTAATTCATCATATACACAGAACCAAAGACAAAAACCAAGTGATTATCTCAATAGATGCAGAAAAGGCCTTTGACAAAATTCAACAGCCCTTCATGCTAAAAACTCTCAATAAATTAAGTATTGATGGGATGTATCTCAAAATAATAAGAGCTATTTATGATAAACCCACAGCCAATATCATACTGAATGGGCAAAAACTGGAAGCATTCCCTTTGAAAACTGCCACAAGACAGGGATGCCCTCTCTCACCACTCCTATTCAACATAGTATTGGAAGTTCTGGCCAGGGCAATCAGGCAGGAGAAAGAAAGAAAGGGTATTCAGTTAGGAAAAGAGGAAGTCAAATTGTCCCTGTCTGCAGATGACAAGATTGGATATTTAGAAAACCCCATCATCTTAGCTCAAAGTCTCCTTAAGTTGATAAGCAACTTCAGCAAAGTCTCAGGATACAAAAATCAATGTGCAAAAATCACAAGCATTACTATACACCAATAACAGACAAACAGAGAGCCAAATCATGAGTGAATTCCCATTCACAATTGCTTCAAAGAGAATAAAATACCTAGGAATCCAACTTACAAGGGATGTGAAGGACCTCTTCAAGGAGAACTACAAACCACTGCTCAACAAAATAAAAGAAGATACAAGCAAATGGAAGAACAATCCATGCTCATGGATAGGAAGAATCAATATCATGAAAACGGCCATTCTGCCCAAGGTAATTTATAGAGTCAATGCCATCCCCATCAAACTACCAATGACCTTCTTCACAGAATTGGAAAACACTACTTTAAAGTTCATATGGAACCAAAACAGAGCCCACATTGCCAAGACAATCCTAAGCCAAAAGAACAAAGCTGGAGGCTTCACGCTACCTGACTTCAAACTATACCAAGGCTACAATAACCAAAACAGCGTGGTACTGGTACCAAAACAGAGATATAGACCAATGGAACAGAACAGAGGCCTCAGAAATAATACCACACATCTATAACCATCTGATCTTAGACAAACCTGACACAAACAAGAAATGGGGAAAGGATTCCCTATTTAATAAATGGTGCTGGGAAAACTGGCTAGCCATATGTAGAAAGCTGAAACTGGATCCCTTCCTTACACCTTATACAAAAACTAATTCAAGATGGATTAAAGACTTAAATATTAGACCTAAAACCATAAAAACCCTAGAAGAAAACCTAGGCAATACCATTCAGGGCATAGGCATGGGCAAGGACTTCATGTCTAAAACACCAAAGCAACGGCAACAAAAGCCAAAATTGACAAATGGGATCTAACTAAACTAAAGAGCTTCTGCACAGCAAAAGAGACTACCATTAGAGTGAACAGGCAACCTACAGAATGGGAGAAAATTTTTGCAATCTACCCATCTGACAAAGGGCTAATATCCAGAGTCTACAAAGAACTTAAATAAATTTACAAGAAAAAATCAACCCCATCAAAAAGTGGGCAAAGCATATGAATAGACACTTCTCAAAAGAAGACATCTATGCAGCCAACAGACACATGAAAAAATGTTCATCATCACTGGCCGTCAGAGAAATGCAAATCAAAACCACAATGAGATAATATCTCATACCAGTTAGAATGGCGATCATTCAAAAGTCAGGAAACAGCAGCTGCTGGAGAGGATTTGGAGAAATAGGAACACTTTTTCACTGCTGGTGGGACTGTAAACTAGTTCAACCATTGTGGAAGACAGTGTGGCGATTCCTCAAGGATCTAGAACTAGAAATACCATTTGACCCAGTCATCCCATCACTGGGTATATACCCAAAGGATTATAAATCATGCTGCTATAAAGACACATGCACATGTATGTTTGTTGCAGCACTATTCACAATAGCAAAGACTTGGAACCAACCCAAATGTCCATCAATGATAGACTGGATTAAGAAAATGTGGCACATATACACCATGGAATACTATGCAGCCATAAAAAAGGATGAGTTCATGTCCTTTGTAGGGACATGGATGAAGCTGGAAACCATCATTCTGAGCAAACTATCGCAAGGATAGAAAACCAAACACCACATGTTCTCACTCATAGGTGGGAATTGAACAATGAGAACATTTGGACACAGGATGGGGAACATCACACACCGGGGCCTGTTGTGGGGTGCGGGGAGCGGGGAGGGATAGCATTAGGAGATATACCTAATGTAAATGACGAGTTAATGGGTGAAGCACAACAACATGGCACATGTATACATATGTAACAAACCTGCACGCTGTGCACATGTACCCTAAAACTTAAAGTATAATAAAAAAAAAAAGCTGAAGTAATTAGTTTTAATTCAGAAGAAATAAGAATTTAAACAAAATGGCTGGAAATGCGATGCTTGAAATTTCCTAATAGCCAAGGAAGGGGATGCTAAGCACTCTGAGATGTGTACTCGTAGCTGGTCTATAAACGGCTTATTACCTGCCTACAATGAAAGAAGGCCCTTTTTCTGGCATCTAAACCAACACATTGCTTCCTTCAAGAAAGTCCTGCTTAAAAAAAAAATTCAGGTGAGCTAAGCAACGTGTTCAGCAACGTAGCTGCTTGAATACTCTGGAACAAACTCCTTACAGTATAGTCCACTGCTGCAAACCCTTCAAATTGGCACCAGTATGTAGACCACATTTTGAATAGCACTGTTCTAGATCTTAAAAACATAGATTTCAAAAAATTCAGAGAAAAAGGAGGCATAATCCATTATTTTATTCATCTTTGCATTTTTAGCATCTAGCAGAGTAACATGTAGTATATGTTCTACACTTTTGTGATGAGTTATGTTCGAGGAGGATTTGACAGCGTATTCTAAAAAGTGAAATTCTGATCATAAAACTATCGTGTCTATTAGAGAGGAAAAAGAATAATTTTTAATTAAATAATGTGATTTTACAGGAAGTCTTAGGTGAGCTCGGATATCAAAAGGTATGAAAAGCAGGAACACGTGACCAAGGATTTGAGAGTAGCAAAATTTCTGCTTTCAGTCATGGTGTTTTTCAACGAGAATATTTACTCTCTTGCCTTACACAACTGGAAAACTGGACAAAATGTATGAAACAACAGCTTTCAGACATTGAACAAGCATCCCAGGACAGTGACCCCTGAGAGAAGGCAAACTGTATGTGCTTTAGCTCACTGCCCGAAAAGAATTTTCAGGCTGTAGTATGAGAAGGAGGAATCCAGACTGAACCAGGTAGTCTTACTGAGTTGAGAAAACAGACTTCAGAACTCAGAAAGGCCAGTCATCTAAAATTTGTGGATATAAAGTACCAGAGAGGAGGCAGCTGCAGAGAGAGACAGAGAAGAAACTGAGGATCTGCTGACAGGTCTCCTTGAGTCTTGGAATGAGTAGTCATCTGACTCCTGTGTGTGTCAGCAAACTACCAAGGCCAGGGAAAAACTACCAGAAAGCAGCAGGCAGAATAATCATTAGATCTTACGTTGGGACAAAACAGTTTGTGTTCTCACCAGCCATAATGGAAAGACATCCTAACACATGCAACATCAAGTCCATCAATAATCTCAGAAGGTATTAGGTATTGCCTAAATAGCAGAGCCAAACCAGACCTAGACCACAGGCTTTTCCAGACCAGCCTAATAAACCTAAAAGGAACACTGAAAGAAAAAAAAAAAAGGGAAATTGAACTGCATCTCCCCACCCCCCAAAAAAAGACAGGAAGAAAAGGAGAAAGGGAAGAAATTAAGCCAACACACATATACACCATGGAATACTATGCAGCCATAAAAAAGAATGAGTTCATGTTCTTTGCAGGGACATGGATGAAGCTGGAAACCATCATTCTCAGCTAACACAGGAACAGAAAGCCAAACACCGCATGTTCTCACTAAGAAGTGGGAGTTAAACAATAAGAACATGGGCACAGAGAGGGGAACATCACACATTGGGGCCTGTTAGTGGGTGGGGGGCAAGGGAAGGGATAGCATTAAGACAAATACCTAATGTAGATGACAGGTTGATGGGTGCAGTAAACCACCATGGCACGTGTATACCTATGTAACAAACCTGCACATTCTGCTCATGTATCCCAGAACTTAAGTATAGTAATAATAAAAAAAAGAAATTAAGCCAACAATGGAAGTGTACCAGTCTTGTTCAGTTTCTAATTCAGTGTGTTTTTCTTTTTTTTTAAGACAGAGTCTCGCTCTGTTGCCCAAGCTGGAGTGCAGTGGTGCAATTTCGGCTCACTGCAACCTCCGCCTCCCAAGTTGAAGCGATTCTCCCAAATCGGTAAAGAGGAAGTCAAACTGTCACTGTTTGCTGATATGATTGTATACCTAGAAAACCCTAAAGACTCATCCAAAAAGCTCCTAGAACTGGTAAATGAATTCAGCAAAGTTTCAGGATACAAAATTAATGTACACAATCAGTAGCTCTGCTATACATCAACAGTGACCAAGCTGAGAATCAAATCAAGAACTTGTGAAAGGAAAATATCTTGCGCCCGCAAAATCACTAAGGAAAACTCAAGCTGGAAACTGCTTAGGGCAAACCTGCCTCCCATTCTACTCAAAGTCACTCCTCTGCCCACTGAGATAGATGCATATCTGATTTGCCTCCTTTGGAAAGGCTAATCAGAAACTCAAAAGAATGTAACCGTTTGTGAATCACCCATCTGTGACCTGGAAGCTCCCTCCCTGCTTCTTGCCTTTGCTTCAAGTTGTTCCAACTTCCAGACCAAACCAATGCACTTCTTACATATATTGATTGATGTCTCATGTCTCCCTAAATGTATGAAACCAAGCTGTGCCCTGACCACCTTGGGCACATGTCATCAGGACTTCTTGAGGCTCTGTCACAGGCACATCCTCAACCTTGGCAAAATAAATTTTCTAAATTAACTGAGACCTGTCTCAGATTTTCTGAGTTCACAAACTCAACCCCTTTCACAATAGCTGCAATAAAAATAGAATACTTAGGAATATAGCTAACCAAGACGTGAAAGACTTCTATATGGAGAAAAACAAAACACTGCTGAAAGAAATCATAGATGACACAAACAAATGGAAACACATCTCATGCTCATGGATGGGTAGAATCAATATTGTGAAAATGATCATACTGCCAAAAGCAATCCACAAATTCAGATCAATTCCCATCAAAATACTACCATCATTCATCACAGAACTAGAAAAAACAATCTTAAAATTCATATGGAACCAAAAAAGAGCCCACATAGCCAAAACAAGACTAAGCAAAAAGAACAAATCTGGAGGCATCACATTACCTGACTTCAAACTATACTATAAGGCCATAGTTACCAAAACAGCATGGTACCGGCATAAAGATAGGCACATAGACCAATGGAACAGAATAGGGAACCCAAAAACAAAGCCAAATACTTACAGCCAACTGATTTTTGACAAAGCAAACAAAAACATAAAGTGGGGAAAGGACACCCTATTCAACAAATGGTGCTAGGATAATTGGCAAGCCACATGTAGAAAAATGAAATTAGATCCTCATCTCTCACCCTATATAAAAATCAACTCAAGATGGATCAAAGACTTAAATCTAAGACCTGAAACCTTAAAAATTCTAGAGTATAACATTGGAAAAACCCTTCTAGACATTGGCTTAGGCAAATAATTCATGATCAAGAACCCAGAAGCAAATTCAACAAAAACAAACATAAATAAATGGGACTTAATTAAACTAAAAAGCTTCTGTACAGCAAAAGAAATAATCAGCAGAGTTAACAAGACAACCCACAGAATGGGAGAAAATCTTCACAATTGATACATCCAACAAAGGACTAATATCCAAAAATCTACAAAGAACTCAGCAAGAAAAAATGAAACAATCCCATTAAAAGTGGGCTAAGGACTTGAATAGACAATTCCCAAAAGAAGATATACAAATGGTCAACAAGCATATGGAAAAATGCTCAACATCACTAATTATCAGGGAAATGCAAATTAAAACCACAATGTGATACCACCTCACGTCTGCAAGAATACCCATAATCAAAAAAATCAAAAAATAATAGATGTTGGCATGCATGCGGTGGAAAGGGAATGCTTTTATGCTATTGGTGAGAATATAAACTATTACAACCACTATGGAAAACAGTGTGGAGATTCCTTAAAGAGCTAAGATCTACCATTTGATCCAGCAATCCCACTACTAGGTATCTACCTAGAGGAAAAGAAGTCATTATACGAAAAAGATACTTGCACACACATTTATAGCAGCACAATTTGTAACGGTAAAAACATGGAACCAGCTCAAATGCCCATCAATCAATGAGTGGATAAAGAAAATGTGATACACACACACACACACACACACACACACACACACACACACACACACCATGGAATATTTCTCAGCCATAAAAAGGAACGAAATAATGGCATATGCAGCAACCTGGATGGAATTCGAGACTATTATTCTAAGTGAAGTAATTCAGGAATGGAAAACCAAATATCGTATGTTCTCAGTCATAGGTGGGAGCTAAGCTATGAGGACGCAAAGGCATAAAAATGATACATTGGACTTTGGGGACTCAAGAGAAAGGGTGGGGGGTTTCGAGGGATAAAAAACTACACATTGGGTACAGTGTATACACTCAGGTGATGAGTGCACCGAAATCTCAGAAATCATCACTAAAGAACTTTCAAGTAACCAAACAGCACCTGTTCCCCAAAAACCTATTGAAGTAAAAAAAATTTTTAAATTTTAAAAATCATATAATTTGTCCTAGGTTTTTACAAAATATTTTATGAAAATTATACATAAGAAGTACAGTATAACTGAACAACTTACATTCTAATGAAAACTTTGTTGCAAAACAAAAAATGTAGTATGTGGATAGACTTAATATTGTTAAGACGAGAATTCTCCTCAAATTGATCTACAAACTTAAATTTAAAAAATCAGATCAAAATCTTAGCAGGCTTTGTGTAGATACTGACAAGCTAATTCTAAAATTTATGTGAAAATCAAAGGACCTATAATAGCAAAACAACTTGAGAAAAAGAAAGTTGGAGGACTAACATTATGTGATTTCAAGACTTATTATAAAGCCATGGTAATTAAGATAGTAGTACAAAAACAGACATATAGACCAAGAGGACAAAATGGAAATTTTAGAAACAGATCCTCACAAATACAGCCTATTGACTTTTGGCAAAGGTGTCAAGGCAATTTACTGGAGATAGTCTTTTCAACAAATGGTGCTGGAACAAATGGACATTCAGATGCAAACAAAATAAACATTGATCCTCACATCATACCCTATACAAATATTAACTTGAATTGGATCTCAGACTTAAAACTACAAAAATTTTATAAGAAAATGTAGGAGAAAATCTTAGTTATTTGAGTTAAAGATTTCTAAACAAGATACACAAAGCTCAAATTGTAAAGAGAAAAAAATCAATAAACTGGACTTGAAAACTTTTGCTCTTCCAAAGATACTAAAAGGCAAGCCACAGACTGGAGGAATATTTATACCTGACAAAGAATGTGTATACAGAACAAAGAACTTCTACAGGTAGGTAAGAAGATAACCCAATTTAAAAAGTAAATAAATACTTGAACAGGCACTTAGCTAAAGAAGATATATGAATGGCAAATAAGCACACAAAAAAGATGGTGAACATCGTGGTAAACAGGAAAATGCAAATTAAAACTACAATAATATACCACTACATACCCAACAGACTGGCAAAATTTAAAAAGATCGACAATAACATCTACTGGCAAGGATGTGGAGTGCTTGGAACTTTTATTCCTTGCTGGTGGGACTGCAAATTGGTGCAATCACTTTAGAAAACATTTTGGCAGTTTCTAAAAAGTTAAACATGCAGTTACTGTATGACCTAGCAAATCGACTCCTATGTGTGTGTACATATATAATTTTTTTTTTTTTTGAGACAGAGTCTCACTCTGTCACCCAGGCTGGAGTGTAGTGGCACGATCTCGGCTCACTGCAACCTCTGCCGCCTGGGTTCAAGCAATTCTCCTGCCTCAGCCTCCCCCAAGTAGCTGGGATTACAGGCTCCTGACACTGTGTCTGCCTAATTTTTGTATTTTTAGTACAGATGGGGTTTCATCATCTTGGCCAGGCTGGTCTTGAACTCCTGACCTCGTGATCCACCCGCCTCAGCCTCCCAAAGTGCTGGGATTACAGGCGTGAGCCATCATGCCCAGCCTCTTATGTATACCTTTAATAGAAATAAAAACATACGTCTACAGAAAGAGCTATGTGCAAATGTTCATAGCAGCTTTATTCATAATGGTCAAATTCTGGAAACAACATAGGTGTCCATTAACTGGTAAACAGGTAAATTGTGGTATATCCATGTAACTGAATACTATTCAGCAAATAAATAGGAGCAACTTTTTGATACTGGCACAACATAAACGAAACTCTAAAATATTACCGTAAGTGAAAGAAGCCAGCCAGACATAAAAACTACATATAATTCCATTTATATGAAATTCTAGAAAAGGGAAAGTGACATGCCAGAGGCAAGTAGGCAATGGGACTGACTGCAAAGGGGCACAAGGAAACTTTTCAGGCTGATGGAAATGTTATCATGATTATGGCTGTGATGGCGAGACTATCAATTTGTCGAAACTCAAAGAACTATACACTTGACAACCAGCAAATTTTACTCTATATAAATGGGACGCCCCACCCCTCCGGCAAGAAAACAAAAGTGCAGAAAAAAAGAAGAGTGGCAAAGTTAAAGGAACAATTGAGCCCAAACATAAAACAAGGACTTAACACAAATGCTAAGGTCAGTAATGTTTCAAGGTATATTTTGCAAGGGATAAATGAAGGTTTTTTTAGCAACATGGCAAACCATCATGTTTGTCAACTGTGAGCATGCACAAGTACACACAAACATACCAGAACCAGAGGGCTTTTCTGCGGAATCATCCACTGCAGTTGTTGAACAGGGTGCTGCTGTGGAAAGCTGAATTTGCTTTGGCTGAGTCTGACTGTTGTTGGGTTCAGACTGGCTCCCATCTGCTGACTGCTCTGACTGGGTAAGAGAGGTACAGAATTCTTCCAATTTGGGCAGTGTGGAAGAATCTGAAGAACCATTTATGTCTAGTTGCTGCAGAATGGGAAAAATGGGGCAAAAACATGAAAAGTGTTAGTATAAGAATAATTAAGCCCTATTTCCTTACTTATAAGCAAAATACAAATATTTCCATATTATAATAAATAAATAAAACTACTCACTTTCAAGAACCTAGATACTCTCAGCCGGGCGCGGTGACTCACGCCTGTAATCCTAGCACTTTGGGAGGCCGAGGCGGGCGGATCACGAGGTCAGGAGATCGAGACCATCCTGGCCAACATGGTGAAACCCCGTCTCTACTAAAAACACAAAAAAAATTAGCTGGGCGTGGTGGCAGGCGCCTGTAGTCCCAGCTACTCAGGAAGCTGAGGCAGGAGAATGGCGTGAACCTGGGAGGCGCAGGTTGCAGTGAGCCGAGGTTGCACCACCGCACTCCAGCCTGGGCGACAGAGTGAGACTCCATCACACACACACACAAAAAAGAACCTAGATACTCTCTAGAAAAAGCAAGTCCTTCTCTATCCTAATGAACATAAATTCAATTCAAGAAACATTTATGGAACACATCCCATAAGCAAACAGGGCACTGAGTGCTAACATACACAGGCTGGAAAAGAGGGGCAGGGCACGAGAGAAGTGATGTTCACTGAGCACCCCGTGTCGGGCACAGTGCTAGGTTATCTGCATGTGTTTCTTCATTTGAACATCAGAACAGGTGTCCTAGGTAGGTGATACTACGTCTTCTTTCACTTAGCATAATGCTTTTACAGAGTGGTTAAGTTATCCAACGTCCATCAGTAAATGGCAGGGTGCAGATTTGAACTTAAGCCAGTCTATGTTCTCTGTGCTCTACCACACCACCTCCCAGTCAGACAGGATCCCTGTCCCTAAGGGGCACTCAGTCCTCAGTCAGGGAAACTGTGTGTGCGCAGCTAGCCATGAAAGGAGGCAAGAGCTGCATGCTCCTCAGAAGGGACAAAAAGGCCAGGGTTTGAGAGAAAAAGATGAACTTCCAAACTGAGATTGAACTTGAGCTTAAATGAAGGGAGTGCCAAATTTTAACCATTATGAATTAGACCCCATTTCCTACCATATAGTCATTGCTGAAGTAAGTGTACTCTATGGTCATTTAATAGCATTGATCTTTGGTGATGTCAACTGGCATTAACATGAGTAAAGAGGACCCCATCAGACCAAGCTGTAACAAGCTGAACTAAGTGGTTTATCGTCTGGGATCTGCCTAGAGCAAACTGAAACAATAATTGTACAAACAGATGTAGGCTTGTTTTTCTGGCTCATATGAATCACACATTTAATATCAGCAAATGTTCCTTCTGTGGCAAAAATCTATAGCTGCTCACTTTCAAAGATGGCTGGCATGAATGTGGCTTATATAATTATATAATATATAAATGCCTGTGTGTATAACCTTTCTTGGTTGCAAAAAAGAAATTCTAAAACTCCAGATAGCTATACTGGGCCATACAAGATGTTATTTCAGGAAACCAAAGACCTGGACTCAAATTTTTGCATAGTTTATGCAATTCACATGTATACTTGAGCTACCTTTTAAGTTTATCTTCATTTAAAATGAGGCTGAGAATGAGTGAATTCTTTCAATAAGCTGCAATAATAAGTAAATCAATATTTATTAATATCATAAATTTTTTAAGCTGGGGAGATTACTAGTTCAAATCAGTCTTCACAGGTGGACAAGCTCAGGGCACAAAAGGTAACTTGTTTAAACTTGCTAATCAGTGGTAAAGACTAGGCCCTAGATTATAGCACTCACAGACCAGTGCTTTTTACATTATGCCCTACTGCCTATGTTTAGCTGTTTAATAGATAATATACAGAAACATTTTTAAAAAGCTATATCTTCTTTCTTGACAAATATGATTTAAGAAAGATGCACTGTTGACACATATTTAAATGCATCCTGATAGCTTTCACTCTGAATTTCACTTTAAATTTGTATGACATCTGAAAGCAAGTATGTGTAGTAAATTTAAGCAATTAGTTGAAAATAAGTCTTCCCCTTCTAACAGTAACCTAGAGCCTTACTACTCAAAAGTGGTGTTCACTCATCAGCAGCATCAGCATTAGTTGGAAGCTTGCTAGACATGAAGAGCTTTGGTCCCTACCCCAGATATGCTGGATAAGAATCTGCATTTTAACAAGATTCCCAGGTGACCTGTATACACATTATAGTTTGAGAAGCACTGCTCTACCAGATTTATTCTTCTGTAGTTATAAATGACTGACTCCCTCACAGTTGTTTGGAAATACACCAAGATGGAACTACAGGTTAGTCTCAACAAACATGTTCATGATTTATGAAACATGAACAAATGCCCCAAATCACTTCACATCCACTAGAATGGCTATAATAAAAAAGACATGATTACAATTGTTGGCAAGAACAGCAAATGTTGACATGGACAAACTGGAGTACTCTTAAATTGTTGGTAGGAATGTAAAATAGCACCACTGCTCTGGAAAATATCCTGGTAGTTCCTCAAAATGTTAAACATAGGGTTGCCATGTGCTTATCTAGTTACATACTAAGATAAATGAAAACATGGGAAGGAGTAAGAAAACGGCATAGGGCAGAACTCTGGGAGACACCACAGGGAGCAAGCCTACAAATTACATCGGGAGGTAGGAGGAAAAAAGATCATGGCATCACAAAACCCAAAGGAAGATTATGTTTCAAGAAGGAACGCAAGATTACTTTCAAATATTGCTGAGCAATCAGGTACTGTAAGGTTAAAACATGCCAACCTAATTTAGCAACATGGGAATAGATGGTGACTTGAAGGATAATCACTGTAGTATTGTTTAAAGTCACATGAAATCTTAAAAATAGATATTCATCAGAACTATTTAAATCAGTGTGGCATATCCATACTCTGCAGGAGTTTAAAGCAATGAGGTAGGTTTGTAAGTACTGAAATGGAAAGGTGCTGAACAGTATGTGTATTATGTTCTCATGTATGTGTTTAGTTTCTAGGAAGGATACACAAGAAACTGCTTATGATGGGAGTTGGATTAGAAGAGGCAAGGATATCTTATTTCTGTAACTTTCAGAACTACTTGAATTTTAAAATCCTGCATATGTAGTACTTTCATAATTTTCAAAGGCAAAACATGTTTGTCTACATAGGGGATGAAAAACAAGTGTGGTAGCTAGAGAGGACTTTGGGATTTAAAAAATTTGGAATGTTTAAATTTTGTTTAGACGGAAGGTACACTAACATGTTTAAATGCTTATGAGAACACTCCAGTAGAAAGAGGTTGAAGATACAGACAGCAGGAGAGGACTGTATCCTAAGCATACTTCCAGTCCCAAGCCTTTTGAATAAGGGATATTCAACCTGCATGGTAAGTACAGGTTGCTTTAGAATAGGAATAGAAAAAGGGGTAGAAAAAGAAAACTTTCTTAAGAAATATACCTTAAGAAGTTCATTATGATACAGTAAAGATTTTACCTTTGTAACTTCTCTTCGTGGGGTATAAATTAATAGTATAAAACTACATGACAGAAAAAGTTTGAGGACTCAGATTTCCTGACTTCAAAACTTATTAAATAGCTAGAGTAATCAAGACAATGTGATGCTGGTATAGGAACAGACACATAGAGAATAGGATTAAGAATCCAGAAATAGCCTTTCCTTTCGGCCAGAACCGCCATCTTCCAGTAATTCGCCAAAATGACGAACACAAACGGAAAGAGGAGAGGCACCCGATATATGTTCTCTAGGCCTTTTAGAAAACATGGAGTTGTTCCTTTGGCCACATATATGCGAATCTATAAGAAAGGTGATATTGTAGACATCAAGGGAATGGGTACTGTTCAAAAAGGAATGCCCCACAAGTGTTACCATGGCAAAACTGGAAGAGTCTACAATGTTACCCAGCATGCTGTTGGCATCGTTGTAAACAAACAAGTTAAGGGCAAGATTCTTGCCAAGAGAATTAATGTGCGTATTGAGCACATTAAGCACTCTAAGAGCCGAGATAGCTTCCTGAAACGTGTGAAGGAAAATGATCAGAAAAAGAAAGAAGCCAAAGAGAAAGGTACCTGGGTTCAACTAAAGCGCCAGCCTGCTCCACCCAGAGAAGCACACTTTGTGAGAACCAATGGGAAGGAGCCTGAGCTGCTGGAACCTATCCCCTATGAATTCATGGCATAATAGGTGTTAAAAAAAAAAAATAAAGGACCTCTGGGCTACAAAAAAAAAAAAAAAAAAGAATCCAGAAATAAACCCTATCTTTATGTCAGCTGATTTTCAATAAGGATGCCAAGACAATTCATGGGGAAAGAATCATCGTTTCAACAACTAGTGCTGGTACAGCTGAATGTCCACATGCAAAAGAATAAAGATGGACTCTATCTCACACCATAACAAATTAACTCAAAATGGATCAAAGGCCTAAATGTAAGAGCTAAAATTATAAAATGCTTAGGTGAAAACACAAGTGTAAATCTTTGTAACTTTTGGTCAGACAATGGCTTATTAGGGGAGACCAAGAGCTCAAGCAACCAAATAAAAAAATCGATTGGATTTTATTAAAAAAAACCTTTTGTGCTGCAATGGACACCATTAAGTGAAAAAGAAAAACAGAAGAGTAGAAAATTTGAAAATAATATATCTCATAAGGGACTTGTAATATGATATTTTCTTATATCTGAATAACAAAAGACAACCTACTTTAAAAATGGGCAAAGGATCTGAATATCTTGTCAGAGAAGATAAATCACCAATAAGCACATGAAAAGACACCCAACATCATTAGCCATCAGGGATATGGAAAGAAAAACCTTCATATCCACTAGCATGGCCATAATCAAAAGAACAGGCAATAAGTGTTGGTGAAGATATGGAGAACTGGAACCCTCATACACTGCTGGGGGGTACATAAAATGTTGCAGCCACTTTGAATGACAGTATGCCAATTCCATAAAATGTTAAAAGCAGAATTACCATACGATCCAGAAACTCCACTCCTAGTTATATATCTAAGAAAAACTAAAACATGTTCACACAAAACCTTGTACTTGAACATTCTTAGCAGCATAATAGCCAAAATGTGAAAGCAGCCCAAATTCCCACCAACTGATGAATGGATAAATAAGATGTGGTATATCATAGAAGGGAATATTATTCAGCCATAGAAAGGAATGAAGTACTGGTTCATACTACAACAAGGATGAATTTTGAAGACATTATTAATGCTAGGTGAAAGAAGACAATCACAGAAAACCACATACTGTGTGCCATTTAACAGACAAATCTGTGGAGACAGAAAGCAGATTAGTAAGTAGCTGCCTAAGGCTGTGAGAGGACAGGGAAGGAGTATGACTGCTAATGGTCATGGGTGGTTTTTTTTGAGAGCGTGATGAAAATATTCTAAAATAGACTGTAGTGATAGCTGCACAGCTGTGTACCCTAAAAACATTGAATTGTGCATTTTAAATAGTGAATTATAATGGTATAACAATTATATTCCAATAAAGCTGTATTTAAAAAAAAAGACAAGAGAAACAAAATATAAAAGCCTACTTTATCCTGAAACTAAATTCATGCATTAAGTAAGCTACATTTCTGGAAGAGACCATTCTATGAAATACAGAATGACTTTATCATTCTCATACAAAAGTAACCACAGTCTGAAGGAAATGTGTCACTTAGAAGGTTCATCTTCCCTAGATCTGCTTTTGAACAAGTCTTCTAGACTTAAGCTCTTTATTTTCAATGTAACACACCAAAGTAAAGAGGCCTGGCAGCCAAATTTCATGATTCACAGAAATTGTCCTGCTGCTTTCAGGATGCTCGTAATATATTCAGGAAACCTGAAACAAATAGATTCTATGCCAGGATTACTGCTTTCTGCCAAAGCAATGTGAATGAAGAAACTAGTCTAGACTATGCGACAAATATAGAGCTTAAAATTATGACTAAGTTACAGGAAAATCCCAATTTTCTGTATCTCTAAGAGAGGTTTAATCATTTTTAAAATTCTAGGCTCAGGATTCTCTTCTGAAGCGATAAGTAATTATGTTTTCATTTTAAAATCAACATATATTTTATGTATATGTATTCTACAACTGCTGAGAGAGGTCATTAACCACAAGTATTCTGGGGTGCAAATCCACTCGTAACTCAAGTACAAAGCCCAAAAAGTCAAATTTATCATCAACAGTAACAGCTACAGCAAGCTGTTAAGAGATAGGCAATATCAAAATATGTAAATTGAGACAATTTTGCTTTCTAAAAATGAAAGGACTTCCTTATGCAAACCTGTCCCAATAACCTGCATTAGACATTTACCTTTTGAGTCCTGTTTGTGCCAGTATTTTTTTCCTGAGCACCGAGTACTTCTGGCTTATGAACTTCTACTTTCGTTCCATTTACAAGGCCTGAAGGCTGCCAAGAATCATCCCATGTATCTTTAGGGGTAGAAAAACACCAGTCCTATAATGAAAAAATGGCAACAACAGACTGAGATAAAGTGCAACATGACCCAAAAAGAGGATAACTTGGGCAAGATAAATGCAAGAAAGCAATACATATTTTTAAAAAAGGTATTTATTAACTTTCTATATCAGTGTGACTTTCCTCCTTGCTTTATTGGTCCATACCCAGTATCTTGAACTCTGAACACATGGATCTCAAAAATAAATACAACTCTGTTTGTAGTCTTTTCTTTAATATCTTTTTCATGGCTAGATGATTTTTTTCATGATCACCTAGTACTTAAATAGCACAAACATGAAGGAGCAACATAATTTCAGATACTTATTCTTATAGCCAGTGGAAAATAAATTTCAAATATATATAGTTAGGCCTAATATTAGCAAATATGCTGACTCCAGAAATCCAGGGGTTATATTACAACGCTAAAGCAACAAAAGTAGAATTAGAGAAAATGGTTTCTTTCATTTATTTATAGATCCTAAGGGCCTTGACTAGGGGCCAATGATAAAACAAAAATCACAATGATTAAAAGGGCAGATATGCAAAAATTGGCCTATGGTTTATTGTCCCATGATGAATCCTCTGTCCCACTACATGTCACTGCCATTTTTCAAAATCATGTATTCTTTGAATTATGGCCTGATAAATACTTTTGAATTCCAGAATATATAGCTTTCTTGGACCTAGACAATTAAATTTAAATTTCCTTTTCTCAGTACTGATTTGCTTTCTTTTCCTATTTTTTTTTTAGATAGGGTCTTAATCTGTCACCCAAGCTGGTGGAATGTAGTGGCATGATCTTGGCTCACTGCAACCTCCAGCTCCCAGGCTCAAGCACTGATCCTCCTACCTCAACCTCCCAAGTAGCTGGGAGAGCAAGTGCACACCACCACAACTGGCTATTTTTAGTAGAGACAGGGTCTCACCATGTTGCCCAGGCTGGTCATGAACTCCTGAGCTCAACTGATCCACCCACCTTGGCCTCCCAAACTGCTAGGATTACAGGCTTGAGCCGCAGTGCCTGGCCTGATTTGCTTTCTATTTTTCCAAGGATCTAACCTTCTGTGGCATTTCTTTACATGATGAATACTGATTCTTTCCACCAAGGCTTGCAGTAAATAGATGGGAGGCAGCATCACCTCCTTTTCCCATCTTAGCCTGTAGAGGTAACCAGTTCTCATCCCAAATATCATCACCTATGGTCACTGACTCCAGGCATGGCATTCCAGTGGGGATCTCATCCTAAAATGTAACAGAAGACAAAGAAAAACTATCATTTATAGTTCCTATATGAGCACATAAAATTTAGGTTTTATAGTTTTTTCCTGACTCCAGGTAAAGATGACAGTTTGAATTCACAATTTATTAATTTCCCTTCTGAAATGCCACCAAAATAATAAAGAGATTTAGGATATAATCTTTATAGTCAAAGAGAACAGAAGAGGAGAAAGCACCATCTACTTTCTGGGTACAGGAAAGCAGACAAGTGACAACCGATTAAGCAGTCCTGAGAAAGTGGAATCCTGAGCTTGTAGTGAAAAAATTGAGAAGCAACCCAAATCTATACAATATATACCTCAAAAACTCAGAAATTTGTACTAAAAGGTTTTTGGAATTGAGGGGGTAAAATGGGAATGAAAACAAGCACACTGGCTGAAAGTCTGTGTAAGCAGGACTTAGATCTCCAGATACTCTCCCCTATTCCAAGGACTCAGGCAACTACATCTCCTCTATCTGTCAGAAGACCAGAAATATTCTGGAGGGTAAAACTGAGGATGGAGCAATCATAATAAAAAATTATTAAGGAATCAAATGAAAGTTTTTATAATGAATATTGAGATCCCTGGCTGTCTTTTCAATAGCAGAACAGAAATGAAAGAATGCATGAACTTGAAGACAGATCCCTAGAAATGATCAAATCTAAACAAAAGAGAAAAAAAGATTGGGGGGGAAAAAACAAAAAAAACAACCAAACAAAAAACCCAAAACAGAGCCTCAGGGACTGTGGAACAATACCAAAAGATATAACATTTGTGTCATCAGAGTCTCACAAGGAGAACAGAAAGAATATAATGCAGAAAAATAATTTGAAGAAATATGGCTGAAAACACCCAAAATTTGGTGAAAGACATAAATCTACAGATTCAAGAAGTTCACCAAAACCCAAACTGGATAAACCTAAAGAAATCCATGCCTAGACAGGTTCTACTCAAGTTGCTGAAAACTAAAGACAAAGAACTATCTTGAATGTAGCCAAAGAAAAATAACACATTACTTATAAAGGAAGAACAATTTCAATTACTGTGGATTTTGCATCAGAAACCATGAAGGGCAGAAAGGAGAAGAATGAAACTGTTAAAGTGCTAAAAGAGAAGAAATGGGAACCCAGGTTTCTATATACAGCCAAAATAGCCTTCAAGAATGAAGTAATAAATATATTCTCAATAAAGAAAACAGAATTCATGGTCAGCATACCTACTCAAAAATAATTGTTAAAGGAAGTTCTTTGGACAGAAAGGAGATATCAGAAGGAAACTTGGAATATCAGAAAAAGAAAGACCAACAGAAATGATAAATATCTGGGTATATATAACAACTATTCTCTTGAACTTTTAAAGAATATTCTTGAAGATGGAAAGCAAAAACTAACATCATAAATTGTATGTAGGTGTAATATATAAGACAAGGATGGCATAAAGGAAAAAGGAAGGGGTAAAAAGATCTAAATAGTAGGGTAAGACACTGACATTCCAAAGTGGTAAAATGCTGATTAAGTACATTGTAAAAGTCAAGAATGACAACTGTAATTCCTAAAGCAACCACTAAAAACACTATACAAATAGATATGATAAAAACACAGTACTTTGGGAAGCCAAGGTGGGCAGATCATGAGGTCAGGAGATTGAGACCATCCTGGATAACACGGTGAAACCCCGTCTCTACTGAAAATAAAAAAAAATTAGCCAGGTGTGCTGGTGGGTGCCTGTAGTCCCAGCTACTCGGGAGGCTGAGGCAGGAGAATGGCGTGAACCTGAGAGGCGGAGCTTGCAGTGAGCCGAGATTGTGCCACTGCACTCCAGCCTGGGCAACAGAGCAAGACTCTGTCTCAAAAAAAAAAAAAAAAAAAAACACCATAGTAGATAAAATGGAATACTAAAAAATGTTCAAATAACCTAAGAGAAGGCAAGAAAGAGGAGGCAGATGAATGAAAATCAGGGGAACAAACAGAAAAATAAAATGGCAGATCTAAAATAAAAACATATATATAATCACATTAAACATAAATGGTCCAAACCATACTAATTAAAATTCAGATTGTCAGAGTGGATTAAAAAATAATCAAACAAGGCCGAGCACAGTGGCTCATGCCTGTAATCCCAGCACTTTGGGAGGCCAAGGTGGGCAGATCATCTGAGGTCAGGAGTTCAAGACCAGCCTGACCAACATGGAGAAATCCCATCTCTATTAAAAATACAAAATTAGCCGGGCATGGGGCGCACACCTGTAATCCCAGCTACTCAGGAGGCTGAGGCAGGAGAATTGCTTGAACCCAAGAGGTGGAGGTTGTGGTGAGCTGAGATCATGCCATTGCACTCCAGCCTGGGAAACAAGAGCAAAACTCTGTCTCAAAAAAATAAATTAAATAAATAAATAATCAAACTATATGCTGTCTCAAGAAACTTACTTCAAATATAATGACACAGGTAGGTTAGAAGGATGGAAAAAAATATACCAGGCAAGCGCGCGCACACACACACACACACACATGAAAACTGGAATGGCTATACTGATATCAGTGCATTATGTACACTTCAGTGCAAAAAAAGTAATTGTGAATAAAGACATTTCATAATGATAAAAGGGTTAATTCACCAAGACATGTAAGAATCCTAAATGGATAACACCTAACAATAGAGCTTCAAAATGCACAACAGAAAAACTGACAGAATGAAAGGAGAAATAGACAAAATCCAAGATTACAGTTACAGACTTCAGTGTTCTTCTCAGTAATCAACAAAATCGGTAGATAGCAAGGATCAGAAGAACTGAACAATACCACCAATCAATTGGATCTGACATTTATAGAAACTCTACCAAACAACAGAATACATGTTTTTTTCAAAGACACATGGACATTTACCAAGCTAGACCACATCCTGTGTTGACAAAACAAACCTTAACAAATTTAAAGAACTGAAATCATACTGTGTTCTAAGACCATACTATACTGGAAAGAAGTAACAGGAAGTTAACATGAAAATTTCCAAACACTTGGAAATTAAACAACACACTTCCAAATAATTCATGGGTGAAAGATAATATCTCAAAATAAACTATAAAATATTTGAACTGAATGAAAATGAAAATACAATATGTTCAAATTTGTGAAATGCAGCTAAAGTGATATGTAGAGACTCATAGCATCAATGCTTATATTAGAAAAGAAAGGTCTCAAATCAATAAAGTAAACTTCCATCTTAAAGAAATAGAAAAAGAAAGCAAAAATAAACCCAAAGAAAATAAAAGAAAGAAATCAACGAACTTGAAAACAGAAAGACAAGAGATAAAACCAGTGACACCAAAAGCTTATTCTCTAGGAATGGGAAGTTCAATAAAATGGATAAATCTCTAGTAAGACTAATGAAAAGGGGAGAAGACAAACTGCCAATATCAGAAATGTAATAGGAGATTATCATTGCAGACCCTGCAGATAACAAAAGGATAATAAGGGAATACTATAAACAATGTTATACATATAGTTGACAACTTAGATGAAGTGAACCAATTCCTCATTTGATAACTTAAATGAGTCACTTCCTCAAAAACCACGAAATACCAAGACTAAGATAAAATAGCTGATTTGAATAGTCCTATATCTACTAAAGCAATTGATTTTATAATTTAAATTCTTCTGGAAAAAAGTCTCCAGGCCCAGATAGTTTTATAAGGTAATATCAAACATTTTAAAAATTAACTTCTCTCCCTGAAAAATAACCTGATTTTATGTAACCTTTTCCAGAAAATAGATGAGCGAATACTTCCAACTCATTTTATTAGGACAGTATCACCCTGTACAAAGTGTACATCAATAAACAAATAAAGAAAACGTGGTATATATACACAATGTAACAATATTCAACCTTTAAAAAGAAGGAAATCTTGTAATTTGTGACAAAATGGATGAACCAGGAGGACATTATGTTACATGAAAGAAGCCAGATACAGAAAGAGGAATAACACATGATCTCACTTACATGTGGAATCTAAAAAAGCAGAGTGAAATAGTAGTTACCAGAGGCTAGGAGGTGGAGGGATTGGGCAGATGTTGGTCAAAGGACACAAAATTTCAGTAGACAGGAGGAGTAAGTTCAAGAGATCTGCTATACATCTTGGTAACTACAGTTAATAGTGACATATTGTATACTTAAAAATTGCCAGGAGAGTAGATTTTAAGTGTTTTCACCACAAAAAAATAACAAATATGTGAGGTAATGCATATGCTAAATAGCTTGACTTATACATGCTACAGTGTATACATATATTGAAACATGTTGTACACCATATATGCAATTTTACTTAATTAAAAAAACTAAGAAAATAAAGATCCACACAAACAACAAAAATAAATAAAAAGGAAATACAATTCTACATAATCTTTCCCAGAAAACAGCAAAGCGGGCAATATATTCAGATTTATTTTATGAGGCCAGGATTATCCAGTATAAAAACCAAAGACAATACAAGAAAACTACAGACCAATATCTCATGAAAACAGATATCCATTTGCATGTACTAATGCAGACAACATTACTGATACAGAAAATCACAAAAGAAACCAACAAAACACCCCCTAGAATGGATAAGTGAAGTTAGGTAGTTCAAAAAAACACCAATTTCTATATACTAGCAATTAAAATACAAAAACTGGGGAAAACATTTATAATAGCTCTCAAAATAAGTGAAATACTTAGGTATAAAATTAACAGAACATGTACAGATCCTGTATACTGAAAATTATAACACTGTTGAAGAAATAAAAGAAAACCTAAATAAATGGGGAGATACACCATGTTCATGGACTAAAGCATCAACTTTCCTCAAAATTATCTATATATATAACACAACTCCAATAAAAATCTCAGGTATAGATAAGCTGATTCTAAAATTTACAAGGAAAGAAAAAGGAACCAAAATATTAAAAACAATTTTGAAAAAGTATAAAATAGGAGGAATCATACTACCTGATTTTTTCTTTTTCTTGAGACAGAGTTTCGCTCTTGTCGTCCAGGCTGGAGTGCAATGGTGTGATCCCAGCTCACTGCAACCTCCCTCTGCCTTCCGGGTTCAAGCAATTCTCCTGTCTCAGTCTCCTAAGTAGCTGGGATTACAGGTGCCCACCACCACACTCGGCTAGTTTTTGTATTGTTTAGTAGAGACAGGGTTTTGCCATGTTGGCCAGGCTGGTCCTGAACTCCAGACCTCAGGTAATCCACCCACCTCGGCCTCCCAAAGTGCTAGGATTATAGGCATGAGCCACTGCGCCCAGCCCATACTACCTGATTTTAAGAGGTACTATGTAAGGCTACAGTAATCAAGACAATGTGGTAGTGATGAAGAGACAAACATATAGGTCACTGGAGAAGAATATAGAGTCTAGAAATAGACTTACAGAAATATAGACAATTGATTTTTGATAAGGCTTCAAAGACAATTCAATGGAGATAGGATAGTCTTGTCAACAAAGGATGCTGGATCAGTTGGACATCCACATGTAACAAAATGAAACCTAACCTAAATTTCATGCCTTATACTAAAATTAACTCAAGATGTCTTGATACTGGAAACACTGTCCATAATAGAAAACAAGTTGATACGTTAGGTTTTTTCAAAATTAAAAACTTCTGTATGAAAGACACTATCAAGAGAATGAAAAGACAAGCTACAAGTGAGAGAATATTTTTGAAAATCACATTATTTGACAAAGAACTAGTATCCTGAATATATAAAGAACTCTCAAAACTCAAGAGTAAGAAAACAACCCAATCAAAAAAATGGGAAAAAGACTTCAACAGAAATTTCACCAAGAATTGTGTATAGATGACAACTAAGCACATGAAAAGATGTTCAACATCATTAATCACTGGAATTTAAAATCATGCTGTGATACTACTACACACCTATTAAAATGGCTAAAGCAAAATTACTGACAATGTCAAGTGCTGACAAGAAAATGGAGCAACTGGAACTCATATATTATTGCTGGTGAAAATTCAAAATGGTACAGCCACTCTGGAAAAAAGTTTGACATACACTTATCACATGACCCAGCAATCTTACTCCTGGGTATTTACCGTAGATAAATGAAGCTTATGTTCACACAAAAACCTGTACATGAATATTTATAGCAGCTCTATTCATAAATACCCCAAACTAGAAACAACCCAAATGTCCTTCAATGGGTGAATGGGTATACAAACTGTGGTGTATTTATCCTATAAAATACTATTCAGCAATCGAAAAGAACATATTATTGATACATGCAAGAGCATGGATGAATCTCAAAGGTACAGAACTATACTGAATGAAAGAAGCCAGTCTCCAAAGGTTACATACTATATGATTCTACTTACATGACAGTCCTGAAAAGGTAAAACTAGAGTGACAGAAAACAGACCCCAGACCAGTTGCTAGGGGTTAGGGATGTGGGGAGACTGTGATTACAAAGCAGTAGCACAAGGGAGTTATTTTAGATGATGGAGCTGTTCTGCATCCCAATTGCAGTGTTGGTTACACAAATCTACACATTTATTAAAGTTGATAGAATAGTACACCAAAACAGTCAATTTTACTATGTGTTAATTTATAAAAGGAAAGAAATATTAACATGAAAAAAAGTTATACAAGGGAAAAAAAGGTGTAATAGTGTACTATAATACTTGGCCAAGCCGTGAAGAGCATTTACATAGTCACAGTAATGTAAATATTGAATGGTGATCTGATGGAAAGTTTGATGTACTATATCAGTAACATGGTAGGGGGAAGGGACAAAAAGGTTATGTTTGTGTGTGGTGGTGGTAAGGCGATGAAAGAGAACTAAGCCCTCATCTTTCACGGTGGGAAATCCACAGATACTTAAAACTGAAAAATCAGGAAATAACAAATAACAACATGAGGATGTTATTTAATGAAAGAAACAGAAGTAAATTCCAAAAGCAGCTAAAAGAGATAAACGTGGTTGCTCTGGGAAACAGGAAATATAGGGGAAGGAGTCATGGGGGATCTTAAGTTTTGTGTACATAAACATTTGATTAAAATAAAAATACCTCCTCCAAAAAAGTTGTAAACATTTTTCCCAATGGGTTTTTTGTAATATAATTTCTCAATACTAGTTTCTAGCTACTGTATAATTCTTGAAGACCACCCCAAGTCACAGGATATTAACTAACACATCAAAGCCAGATACCTTTTTTTATGATCAAGGTTATATTGCTACAACTTTAGTCTTGGTTACTATGAACAATTTTTTAAATTTATTTTACTTTATTTTTTTGAGACAGAGTCTCACTCTATCACCCAGGCTGGAGTACAGTGGCACGATCTCAGTTCACTGCCACCTCCACCTCCTGGGATCAGGCATTCTCAAGCCCCAGCCTCCTGAGTAGCTGGGATTACAGGCACATGCCACCATGGCTGGCTAATTTTTTTTGGTACATTTTGTAGAGACAAGGTTTCATCATGTTGACCACGCTGGTCTTGAACTCCTGACCTCAAGTGATCCGCCCACCTCAGCCTCCCAAAGTGCTGGGATTACAGGTGTGAACCATTGCACTTGGCCTAAGAATTTGTAATACTAAAAGCAGTGGGGTTTAAACAGTTTATTCCAGTCCTCTTCACTTATGAATTCAGTGTATTATATTAATTACATATTCAAAGACTATCTTTCCTTCTCCTACCTCATTTTCTTCCTTCAGATCGTTTGGTTCTGGGTTGGACCACTTTGGATCTTCTTCAAAGCTCTTATTACAGGTTTTCAAAGACTCAAATTCAGAATCCTTTAATGGCTCCTTTGACTCAGATTTAAGATGACTTAAAGACTTTTCATCATTAATATCTTGCTAGTAGATATGAAAGAGAATTCCTTTATTTTAAATATTAATGCTGTTTCCAAAATCTACATGCCTATACATTTTGGGGGGAAGTTTTTGCTATGGTTCACACAAATGCTACATTATTTTATAGCTTTATCCATGATCCTAGGTCTTCCCATCCTGCTACCCTAGTTCCGGCCAATGAACATTTATTGAACCCTTATTGAACATTTATTGAACCCTTAAATGTCTACAAGACAGCTCTGTGAATACAAAGATGAATGCAACAGATTCCGGCTCCAAAGGAACTAAAAAATGTTGTGGAAAGACCTAGAATCAGTCTTCCAAGTACAACCATCACAAAGATATGACAAAAATATGATTGATAGAAGAGGACATCTGAGAAGATGCAATGAAGAAGATAACACTTGAAAGATGAGTAGGAATTCACAAGGAACTGGGTGTAGAGGTGTAGGTGTGTGTGTAGCATATGGGAGTCTTAATATGTCAAAGTACAGACTAGGGTGGAATAGTAGAGTTTTAAGCCCTTTCTCTTTTGCAGAAAAGATGGTTCTTATTTCATTTCCAGAATAAAACTATGATTATTTGAAGACACCAACAGAGTGATAGGATATTCTAAAAATATTAAAGGTTGAATTCAATTTACTATTTAAGAATGAAGAAATAGAATTCTCCTAGTCCAGTAATAATGACTAAGAAAAATTCAGGCTTTGGAAAGTGTTATGGGCATACAAGCTTCATTAATTTTAACATTAACTAGAAATCTAAAAATCTTTATATTGTTTTGAACATGCAGTAGGAAACATCGGTACATATTTTTCATAATAGGTAATCTCCCAGTAGTCAAAATGGCCTTTATCTTTTCTAATAATTAGTAAATGTCTACTTAAAAAATCATCTCTATAATTTTATTTTAAAAGTCAGATATACAAAACACACTAAACAAAACAATATTTTTACATTTTATTCAAAGAAAATAAAAAGACATTGTATCAATAAAACAAAACATTTTTGGCCCTCAAATTAAACACATCCTGTATTCTTAGCCCAGTATCTGTTATCGTGAGGAATATAAGACTTGGAGGACATGGTTTATTTGTTCAAGAAATATTAAGTCCTCACTATATGCTTCACTTGCCTTTTACACATTGAGTATCCCTTATCCAAAATGCTTGGGACCAAAAGTGTTTCAGATTTTGGATAATTTTGGATTTTGAAACATTTGCATATACATGAGATATCCTGGGGATAAGACCCAAGTCTAACATGGAATTCATTTATGTTGCATATATACATTATATGCATAGCTTGAAGGTAATTTTATATAATATTTTAAATAATTTTGTGCATGAAACAAAGTTTGGACTGCATTTTGACTGCAACCTGTCATATGAGGTTAGGTGTGGAACTTTCCACTTGTGATATCATGTCAGGACTCAAAAATTTTGAGATTTTGGAGCATTTCAGGTTTTGGATTTGTGCATTAGAGATGTACAACCTGTCTTTATAATGAAGATATGAAAGTATAAACCTGGTAATTTGCTGTAAAGATTAAATTAGTTAACACATGTGAATGCTTTTAACAGTGCCTGCCATGTGGTACAAGTTCGATAAATAATGCTGTTGTTCTTATTACTGTGGGCTGGAAAAAATACATAATAACATTACAATATTATTATTACTGGGAAGGGAGGAGTTGCTGAAAGTTTACAGGGAAAGTAAGAAACGAGACTACCTGAAGAACCTGTGTACTGCAGAGGGAAGAAGAATAGCATTCAGAAGCAGTGTAGTGAAGTCACAACTGCACAAAGGCAGCAATGGAATTTACTATATGAGAGCAATTGTTCAGGAAGAGGCATGACTGAAGCAAACATTTAAGCCAGCAAATAAAGAGACAAATTGTTAAGATCACTGTGCAAAATTTCCAAACTTTCCAAAATTTGGAAAGCCTTGGTTTCTTCATCTAAAAAAATGAGGATTACAGTAATAAAAAGAATTATAATAGTATTTGCAAAAATCTCTTACCAGGATATGTAACTCACTCTCTTTTGACTGTGGACTTATCTTTCGGTCTTCATTAAAATAGTGCTGCTGGGAAGGATAACCCAGTTCTGTCAAGACAATGTCCTCTGGCCCTCCACTGGATGTCGTGTATAAAGCTAAAGGGTTGAGCTCACTGAAACCCTAAGATTAAAAAAAGAAAAGGGATGGTTTAATTTAAATGACCAACAGAAAAAGGGCGAGAAAGCACTTAATAACTTTCAAATGCTATGGAAGTATATTATCTTCCAAATTTTATTTATTTATTTCGAGATGGAGTCTCGCTCTGTTGCCCAGGCTGGAGTGCAGTGGTCCAATCTCGGCTCACTGCAACCTCTGCCTCCCAGATTCGAGCAATTCTCCTGCCTCAGCCTCCTGAGTAGCTGGGACTACAGGCACGTGCCATCACGCCTGACTAATTTTTTGTATTTTTAATGGAGACGAGGTTTCACTGTGTTAGCCAGGATGGTCTCGATCTCCTGACCTCGTGATCCACCCACCTTGGCCTCCCAAAGTACTGGGATTACAGGCGTGAGCCACTGCGCCCAGCCTATCTTCCAAATTTTAGCAGTTAAAAATGTGTCCATTATTGACAGTTTTTGCTGGTTACAAAAATTATCAACATAACAGTGAAACAGATACTATCAATAATTGCAAAATAGGAGTGTTATTCTTCTCTAGGACAGTTTCAGATAACTACTTTTTATTTTATTATTATTATTATTATTATTTGAGACAGAGTCTTCGCCCTGTTGCCCAGGCTGGAGTGCAGTAGCACCATCTCGGCTCACTGCAATCTCCACCTCCCAGGTTCAAGCAATTCTCTGCCTCAGCCTCCCAAGTAGCTGGGATTACAGGTGACAGCCACCGTGCCTGGCCAGATAACTACTTTTTAAATTAATTATTTAAAATAGAAGTATTCACATTTCAAAGGACAATTAGTCAAATGCAGTTTTTCTGTGGTCATCTGAAAATTAAGAGTGCTCTGCATTAAAAAGCCAGGAATCTCGTGGATGTCTCTAATTGGTTAAAGAATAAACCAAATAAACTTCTTTATTAAATTATCTTATACCTTGACGTGGTGAAATTAAACAAAATATATTACAAAATACATCCAGACTGCTCCACCTTAGAAGAGATATTTTCTCGGCATACAATAGCATGGCCCTCTGTTCTCAAGACATGATGGAAATAGACATCTTCGTTTGAGGATGTGTCACACAAAAAAATGTTAAGGATTCCATCTACATATTCATCCACTACCCCCACTAATGGCTTCAAACCGCACAACTTCTGGAACTGCAAAATAGCTTTCGATGTCCAGTGTTCCTGAAATATGATCAAGATATTGGATTCAGGTGATAGATCTAAACATGAATTATAATAACCATATACAACAATGAATTCTGATGAACTAGAGATTTAAGTGGAAATAAAACCATAAAAGTACTAGAATAACACATAGGAGGATATATATGATTTGGGGATGAGAAAAGTCAGAATAAAGGAAAAATGATAAAAAATGTAATTACTGAAAAAATTTAAATAGTTATGTGATGTGCAACTTCCATTTTCAGAAATTGTGAGTTAGATTATTAGACTAACCCTCCTACAGAAAACAACTAAAAATTCTAGGTAAAAGAATTATGAAATATATCCAAAAGGCATCAAAGAACTGACAAGCTTGAACAAATTATCAGGCCAAAATTGAAGGGAAAATGGGAACTACTTCTTTTGTCTTAAGGGTATCTGCTAATCCAGGCAATTTGAACTTTTTTTTTTTTTTTTTTTTTTTTTGAGACAGAGTCTTGCTCTGTTGCCCAGGCTGCAGTGCAATGGCGTGATCTCGGCTCACTGTGACCTCCACCTCTCAGGTTCAAGCGATTCTCCTGCCTCAGCCTCCTGAGTAGCTGGGATTACAGGTGCGTGCCACTACACCCAGCTGATTTCTGTATTTTTAGTAGAGACGGGGTTTCACCATGTTGGCCAGGCTGGTCTTGAGCTCCTGACCTCAGGTGATCCACCTGCCTTGGCCTCCCAAGGTTCTAGGATTACAGGCGTGAGCCACCAGACGGTCTAACAGGACAAACAAGACAGACATCAAAGCCAGGGTGCACCCATGGTGGGGAGTTTACAGGAGAACTTTCCTTCATTAAACTGAGTCCCTAAGGAGATACACTCTCAGGGTAAGGGAGGAAGAAAATAAATTATCCTTCACATAGATTTGCAGCTCAGTTTTCATATTACCAGGGTGGTCTACACATCCTCAAGTTGTTAATTTAAATTAATATGGTCCCAGACTGGTAATATTTCCAGATATCTGGCAGAAGCCCATGTAAATCCTCTCTGGAGGTAGACAACCTCAGCCTTTATTATTCAACCATTCTTACAGTTAATTTTTCAAAGACAACGAGCAGTACATAGGCAAAGATAAAAAATATACAAAGAAACAATGAATCAAAAAAGAACAGAAACAATATAACTAATCCTCAATTTTAGATATTTTAATTTCTAGACAAATTATAAAACAACTAAACTTACTATGCTTAAAGCCAAAAAACCCAAACAAAAACCAGTTTAGCAGAAATTAGCAATCTATAAAAATTGATCTAGCAGAACTAAGAAGTTTTAGAAGGTAAAAACATAATAACCCAAATTAAAAACCTCATAGGTTAATTCAGTAACAGATCAGATATAATTAAAGAGTAAATTGGTAAAGTGTGAGGTATTTTGGAAAAAATTTCCCAGAATGCAGCATGGAAAGACAGACAGATGTAAAATACGATAGAAAGGTTAAGAGAAATGGAAGAAAAACTGAGAAGTTTTAACACTTTTAATAATGGTCCCAGAAAAAAAGCAGCAGAAATAAGAATACAAATATAAATATGGGAAATAGGCAATAATTGAAGAGATAATGGTTGGGAATTTGCAAGATTAAAAAAAAGTAACAAACACAAAAGAAGTCTGATGAACCATAAAGTAGCATAAATAATAAATTCACACATAAACACATCACACCAATACTGAAGAACATGAGCGACTAATAGAAAATTTTAAAAACACCTAGAGACAGAAAGGACACTACCTTCAAAGGAACATCTATTAAACTGACAGCTGACTTCTCAGAAAACGATAAGGGAAACCAGAAGCCAGTAATGATATCTTCAATGTGCTAAAGATACTAACTGCTAACCTAGAATTCTATACTTAGTAAATACATGTTTCTACAATAAGTGAAAAATAAATGATATTTTCAGATAAACACAACTTTGCTACCAGCTGACCCTCATTAAATAAAATCCTAAGGATACACAGTTCAAATGAAGGAAAACGGGTCCTGACGAAGGGTTTGACTGAAGAATGAAGAGCAGAGAAACATGTAATCTAAATTGACATTTTTTTAAATTTTTTTTTTAGTATTTAATACTCTTTTAATCTTGGTCCACGTCTCATTTAGATAGATAAAATGACTTACTGCATATTTAAGTTCAACAGTAGGAAGTTTGACTAAAAAACTCCAGAAGATTTTGATTTCTAAGTTTAAAATATTTCTTTGTTTTTTTTTCCCTCAGGGTGGTTTGTTTCTTTTTTTTTATTATTATACTTTAAGTTTTAGGGTACATGTGCACAATGTGCAGGTTAGTTACATATGTATACATGTGCCATGCTGGTGCGCCGCACCCACTAACTCGTCATCTAGCATTAGGTATATCTCCCAATGCTATCCCTCCCCCCTCCCCCCACCCCACAACAGTCCCCAGAGTGTGATGTTCCCCTTCCTGTGTCCATGTGTTCTCATTGTTCAATTCCCACCTATGAGTGAGAATATGCGGTGTTTGGTTTTCTGTTCTTGCGATAGTTTACTGAGAATGATGATTTCCAATTTTATCCATGTCCCTACAAAGGACATGAACTCATCATTTTTTATGGCTGCATAGTATTCCATGGTGTATATGTGCCACATTTTCTTAATCCAGTCTATCGTTGTTGGACATTTGGGTTGGTTCCAAGTCTTTGCTATTGTGAATAATGCCGCAATAAACATACGTGTGCATGTGTCTTTATAGCAGCATGATTTATAGACCTTTGGATATATACCCAGTAATGGGATGGCTGTGTCAAATGGTATTTCTAGTTCTAGATCCCTGAGGAATCGCCACACTGACTTCCACAATGGTTGAACTAGTTAACAGTCCCACCAACAGTGTAAAAGTGTACCTATTTCTCCACATCCTCTCCAGCACCTGTTGTTTCCTGACTTTTTAATGATTGCCATTCTATCTGGTGTGAGATGGTATCTCATTGTGGTTTTGATTTGCATTTCTCTGATGGCCAGTGATGATGAGCATTTTTTCATGTGTTTTTTGGCTGCATAAATGTCTTCTTTTGAGAAGTGTCTGTTCATGTCCTTTGCCCACTTTTTGATGGGGTTGTTTTTTTCTTGTAAATTTGTTTGAGTTCATTGTAGATTCTGGATATTAGCCCTTTGTCAGATGAGTAGGTTGCGAAAATTTTCTCCCATTTTGTAGGTTGCCTGTTCACTCTGATGGTAGTTTCTTTTGCTGTGCAGAAGCTCTTTAATTAGATCCCATTTGTCAATTTTGGCTTTTGTTGCCACTGCTTTTGGTGTTTTAGACATGAAGTCCTTGCCCATGCCTATGTCCTGAATGGTAATGCCTAGGTTTTCTTGTAGGGTTTTTATGGTTTTAGGTCTAACATTTAAGTCTTTAATCCACCCTGAATTGATTTTTGTTTAAGGTGTAAGGAAGGGATCCAGTTTCAGCTTTCTACATATGGCTAGCCAGTTTTCCCAGCACCATTTATTAAATAGGGAATCCTTTCCCCATTGCTTGTTTTTCTCAGGTTTGTCAAAGATCAGATAGTTGTAGATATGCGGCGTTATTTCTGAGGGCTCTGTTCTGTTCCATTGATCTATATCTCTGTTTTGGTACCAGTACCATGCTGTTTTGGTTACTGTAGCCTTGTAGTATAGTTTGAAGTCAGGTAGTGTGATGCCTCCAGCTTTGTTCTTTTGGCTCAGGATTGACTTGGCGATGCGGGCTCTTTTTTGGTTCCATACGAACTTTAAAGTAGTTTTTTCCAATTCTGTGAAGAAAGTCATTGGTAGCTTGATGGAGATGGCATTGAATCTGTAAATTACTTTGGGCAGTATGGCCATTTTCATGATATTGATTCTTCCTACCCATGAGCATGGAATGCTCTTCCATTTGTTTGTATCCTCTTTTATTTCCTTGAGCAGTGGTTTGTAGTTCTCCTTGAAGAGGTCCTTCACATCCCTTGTAAGTTGGATTCCTAGGTATTTTATTCTCTTTGAAGCAATTGTGAATGGGAGTTCACTCATGATTTGGCTCTCTGTCTGTTGTTGGTGTATAAGAATGCTTGTGATTTTTGTACATTGATTTTGTATCCTGAGACTTTGCTGAAGTTGCTTATCAGCTTAAGATTTTGGGCTGAGACAGTGGGGTTTTCTAGATATACTATCATGTCATCTGCAGACAGGGACGATTTGACTTCCTCTTTTCCTAATTGAATACCCTTTATTTCCTTCTCCTGCCTAATTGCCCTGGCTGGAACTTCCAACACTATGTTGAATAGGAGTGGTGAGACAGGGCATCCCTGTCTTGTGCCAGTTTTCAAAGGGAATGCTTCCAGTTTTTGCCCATTCAGTATGATATTGGCTGTGGGTTTGTCATAGATAGCTCTTATTATTTTGAGATACATCCCATCAATACCTAATTTATTGAGAGTTTTTAGCATGAAGGTTGTTGAATTTTGTCAAAGGCCTTTTCTGCATCTACTGAGATAATCATGTGGTTTTTGTAAATTGACATTATTTTATGCAATTTCTTGAGGGGTTAAAAATAACATTACACAGCAAAAACAGGTTAGAAGAGGAGGGTAAAGGAGTTAAAGTGCTCTAATGTCCTTGCATTGTTATGCATGTTGTATTTCCTAGAGTAATCATTAAAATAATAGTGTATTTCTTAGTGAATTATTTTAAAGATCTCTTCAAAATAAGGCATGCATGGTGAGAAAAAGAATAGGTAGACCATATAGTATACACAAAATAAAGTGTAAGAGTTAAACCCAGATAATTCAATTATTACAATAAGTGTAATCAGCCTAAACATTCTGGGTGAAAGACAAAAGGTCTTAGCCTGGATTAAAAAAATACAACTATATAGTTCATAAAAGACATATCTAAATATAAAGATAGAGAAGGGTTCAAAGTAGAATGACAGTTTAAAAACACACCAGGATATTAAATAGAAAATGATAGTTATATTAACATCAGACAAAAGAAGTTTTTTTTTTGCATTAGTAGAAATAAAGAGGTTAACTTCATAATGATAAAACATTCAGTCTGCCAGGAAGATATAACAATTTTGGTATTGTATATGTACCTAATAATATAGCCTCAATTGTATACAAAATAAAAACTGACTGAACTATAGGAAGAAATACACAAAAGAATAATCATAGACAAAAGCCACACTTCTTTCAATAATTACAGAAAAGCAATACAGAAAAATCAGAACGAATAAGAGTTTCACACAATAAAGTTGACCTTATGGACATATATAAAATATTACACACAAGAACTGCAGAATATACACTTTTTAAGAAGACACCACCATTTACAAAAAGTGACACTATACTGGACCATCTATCAGCCTCTGCATATTTAAAGGGCTGACGGATACTATCTAGAGGATGATCTCTGACCACAGTGTATTTAAACTAGAAATCAACTACAAAAGGACAAATTAGAAAAATGTTTATAAACTGAGAAACTTCTAAATAATCCATGAATCAAACAAGAAAGCAAAATATAAATTACAAAATATTTTTAACTGAACAATAATAAAACTACTACACAGTAAAACTTATGAGATCCACCTAAAGGTCAGAAATAACCTAAGCTTGCACATCAAGAAGTTAGGGAAAGAACAGCAAAATAAACCCAAAGAAAGTAGAATTAAGGAAATAGTAAAAATAAGACAGAAATAAACAAAATAGAAAAAAAATGTTTATAATAGAAACAAGAAAGCCAAACTTGGTTCTTTGAAAAAACTATTCAAAATGGCAAATACCTGTCTCTTTAGATCCTTAAAAAAGATACAAATACATATTTGGAATGTAAAAGGACATATCACTACAGATGTCAACATCAAAAGGACAAAAAAAATTATGGGCAATTTACGCCAAAAACAAAATTTTAAATGACATCAAAAATGTCAAGAAGGAACAAAAAGTGAAGATTCTACTATAAATACTACATTTTAATTTTTTGTTGGGGTGGTAAAAGTTGAAACAAAATATTAAGATTAAAAAATTAGTCAAAATTTACAAAATGAGTATTACATATAAACAAGTATATATTAGGTTAAAAATTAAACTTTTGAATAATTTCATGATTTGTAGCCTTTATACTCCTGTAGTTATTACAGCTTAAACTGCACTAAGACTTTAGGATAAATATATATTACATCAACATATGCTATAAACTCCAATATACAGTATTACCAATTTAGTTTTGAAAGTTCTATGTCTTTTAAAGGAATTCAGAGAATAAAATTAAAAATAATAGTCTTTCATATTTGCCCACATATTAACCATTTTCCATAATCATCATTCTTTCCTGTAGATCTGCATTACCATTTGGTTTCACTTCAGAATTGGAAGAACTTCCTTCAGTATTTGTTGTTCAAGATTGCTAGTGACAAGCTCAGTTTTTACATTTTGAAAATGTCTCCATTTCTTCATTTTGATAGATATTTTCACTAGATATAGAATTCCAGCTTGACTTCTTTTTCTCTTTCAGACTTCAATGTTGTTCCTTTCAATGGGCAGTTAGTTATTATTTATATTATTGTTTCCTGTATTTTCCCCCTTCTTGTTGCTTTCAGGATTTTCTCCTTTTGCTTTAGATTTCAGCAGTTTGATTATCATGTGCCTAGGTATGGTTTTCTTTGTATTTGTTCTGCTTGGAGTTTGTTGATATTCTTGACTCTGAATATTGACCTCTTTCACCACACTGGAAATTTTTGGCCTTCCTTTTTTCCATCCTTTTCTCTCTCTCAACTCTCTTTCTGGGACTCCAATTACATACCTGTTGGGGTACCCGATATTGAGCCATAGACTTCCTTAAGTCTCTGTCCATTTTCACTTTAATTATTTTTTATGCTCTTCTTCACATTGGATAATTTCTTTTGATCTGTTTTTAAAGTTCATAGACTCCTCCACTGTCTCCAAATCTGCTATTAAGCCTATGCTGAAACTTTTCGTTTATTTCACTTTACAACTCTAGAATTTCCATTTATTTTAAATAGTTTCTTTCTGCAGAAATTCCTTCTCTGTTCCTTATGATGAGTAAATCTCTCAGTCCTTGAACATATTCACAATAGCTGCTTTAAAGTCTTTGTCTGCTAACTCCAATGTCTGGGACATCTCAATGTCAGTTTCTACCAACTACGTTTTTCCTTGAGTATATGTCACATTTTCCTGTTTTTTTTTTTCCCCCATGTCTAGCGATTTTTAGTTGAATAGTAAACATTATCAATGTTTTAGAACTTCTGGATTCTGTTATGCTCTTCTCAAGAGTGATTTGTTTTAACTGGCAGTTAAAACTGTCTGGATCCAAACTCTAAACTGTCTCTTCTGCAGTCTGTAGCAACAGAAATCTCTGTTCAGTTACCTCAAATGCCAACTGTTGATTTTTTCACTAGGGCTACTGAGTTCCCTAACACTTAAGAAAGTTCAGTAGTCACCCAAGGATTTGGGCAGATCATATATAATGATTTGGGAACTCATCCATTCTGTGGTTCCCTACCTTCAAGTATTTCCACCCTAACTTCTAGCTGTTCTGCCATTTCCAAACAATGTCTTATAATTCTTTAAGACAGCAAGACTGCAGATTCTCAGAAAAGAAGCTTGAAAAGTCCCATTGCCATTTAACTTCTGCTTTTTTGCCTGCGTCTGATTTTGCTAATGGGCATAATAGTCTGTTGCTATTATGCTATTACCAAATGTGTTATTTTTGAAATCAGAAAAAAAGACACAGAAATAAAGTGAGAGATTCATTTAGTTAAAAACCTAGTTATTGAGCATTTACCATGCACAAAGCCATTACTCTGGGCACTGGAGATTCAGTGGTGAACAAGATAATTTCCCTGATTTCAGGGGCTCACACTGTCATGCACAAACAAGACAATATCAGATAGTGATAAAGCATTATGAAGATAAAACAAGGTGACAATGAATGACTGAAGGGTGCATTTTTAATTGTCAGGTCAAAGAAGTCCTTTTTGAGGAAATAACATTTGGACTTAAATTTGAATGACAAGAAGGACAATCGTGAGATTACTGTGAATAAGCTATTCCAGTTATTAGAATGTGCAAAAGCCCTAAGGCCAGAAGTAGTTTAGAAAGGAAGAAAGGAGGGCTGGGCGTGGTGGCTCACACCTGTAATCCCAGCACTTTGGGAGGCCGAGGCGGGCGGATCACTTGAGGCCAAGAGACAGAGACCAGCCTGGCCAACATGGTGAAACCCCACCTCTACGAAAATAAAAAAATTAGCCGGGCATGGTGGCACATGCCTATAATCCCAGCTACTCAGGAGGCTGAGGCAGGAGAATTGCTTGAACCAGGGAGGCGGAGGTTGGAGTGAGCCGAGATTGCACCACTGCACTGCAGCCTGGGCAATGAAGGAAGACTCCGTCTCCAAAAAAAAAAAAAGAAAAGAAAAAAAGAAAGGAAGAAGGGAAAAGAAAAAGAAGAGAACAAAAAATGGAAGCTATCTGGCTGATATGAAAGTAATGAACACTGGCTACAACTGAGTCACAAATTTAGTCCTGTGCTTCCTGATGGCAAAATAGTAAAAAGAAACTTATCGGAAATAAAATGCCCCCAAGAAAACAACCTTGAATACAGGCTTCCACCAAAAAACATATTTTGCATACATTGTTTCTAACAGTCAAAAATCAGAATCAGTTTGAATGTCAAACAATAAAGAAACGGTTAAGCAGGCGATGATGCACATTTACCTAACAGATTACACTATGAATCCATTAAAATTGAGAACTTAATAACATATAAAAGTACTTATGCTATAATGCTAAGCAAAAGAGCAGAATACAAAATATTACGATTACTATTTTAAGTAATGCTGAAAACCACACCAAAAAACCCTCGCTCCCAACATCCAATAAAATAAACTGGAAGAAACATACACCAAATTTCTAAACTGTATATGTTTGAGTGGTGGAATTATAGGTAATTTTTTTTCTTTTTCTTTCTTCTTTTTTTTTTCTGAGACGGAGTTTCGCTCTTTGTTGTCCTGGCTGGAGTGCAGCGGCGCAATCTTAGCTCACTGCAACCTCCGCCTCCCGGGTTCAAGCAATTATCCTGTCTCAGCCTCCTGAGTAGCTAAGATTACAGGCGCCCACCACCACGCCTGGCTATTTTTTGTATTTTTAGTAGATATGGGGTTTCACCATGTTGGCCAGGCTGGTCTTGAATTCCTGACCTCAGGTGATCCACCCGCCTTGGCTTCCCAAAGTGCTGGGATTACAGGCGTTAGTTTTTCTTTCTTCTTTACAAAATTTTTCAGATAAAAAATATTTTTAAAATAATCCATTTATATGTGAGCAACTGATAAGTTATTTAGATTAAGCAGACAAATATGGCATAATAAATGTGTAGGTATGAGCTAGTAAGAGTTCTGAAGGAAAAATAAAAAGTTAGGTACATAAAATAATTATAATTATATAAATGCACCTACATACATGAAAATGCCTCCTGCTCCATTCCACCTCAAAGCTCTGCCACAATGTTGCTAGAGAATTATCTTGAAAACATGTTATCTGTCAGTGGCAGTTTCCTATTTACACCCTTTAATTGCTCCCCAGCCTCTAAAGGACGACAATGTTCGGTCTTCTGAACATGGGTCTTCACATTAGGCTCCTATTTCTTTGACATTTTCTACCATGCACCCGCTGTAGCTCATCCTATATTCTGTAGCCAAACAGAAGTACTTAAAATTTCTCCCCTTTGAGATGTTTCATGCTACCCTCCCTTTGCTTGGAATGCCTTTCTTTTTTCATCATCTTCCTAATCTTCCTTCAAAGTGCCACTCAAATGCCTCCCTGATTACCCTGGGCAGAAACAAGCAATCTTCCTTTTGCACCTCTACCATTCATTCTTGAAACCTCTCCTATAGCAAATTTTATATGGCATAACAATTTTTGTCTACATGTCTATTTTCCATACTCTATACACTGACTTCTTTGAAGGCTGGTTCTACGTTTTATCTTCATATCCTGAGCATGTGAAACTGTTATTGGCACATAATAGGCACTCAAGTGTTTGCTGATTAAATGGGAGACAAGCAAACATACCTCTACTGGTCTCACCCAAGCCAAAGAACAAGGGATAGCCTGAGCTGGAAGCTTTGTGTAGCAGCACCTGCAATAGATAATCAAATATGTAAGTTCAATCTTCCTGCTATATATAAATGCACCTCTTAGCATGACCCAAAAAATCACTTTCTTAATAAGAGACTAAAACGTAATCTCATCGTCCATTCAAAATTCAGTGTCATGTAAAAGACAACACAAGAGTTACAATCCATCTGTGAAATGAAATGACCCAGTTGTCAAATATGCACTAAGAAGAAAGAAGGAAGGAAGGATTGGAGGGAGGAAGGCAAGAGAAAAGAGAGATCCCAACCCCACAGAGCTTCAACACTGTGATTCAAAATTTAATTCATCCATTGTTCTAATTCAATTCAACTCACTTGAGGAACCTCAGGGAGGACTTCTGAACAATTCCAATATTTCCAAAGTCTGGGTAGAACACTTCAACTTCTTGTTTCTCAAGGACTCGATGGATAATGACCCGATACCACCACTTATCCTCAGAAATCCTTACACAACAGAGATGTCCCGGCTGAATAAAACATTCTGGCATGACATATCGATCAGAAACCAGCTGATTAGAATAACAGCGCCTGTGGAATTCCATAATACAGAGAAATCCATAGGGGAAGAAAAAATTAAAGATAATTTTTATCAATGTATCAAGCCAGAAAGTCTTGGCAAAAAGCAAAGAAAAGAAAATTGACTTTGTCAAATTGTTAATGCTCATTAATACCAATTAATTGTTTTCTCTTATCTGAATCCCATCTCTTCATCAACAAACTTCTTCAAAGAGAAACACACACTCATTTTCTGATCTCACATTCTCTGCTGGATAGAATGTACCCCATCTTCATTCCCCAGTACTGCCTAGGATAAATTAGTTTTAAGACATCAATGACCTGATAGCTCCCAAATCCAGCAGCCTCTCTCCTCAGCCTTCAATACACATTATCTTGCTGCAGCGTTACCCTATCCTGTTTCAAACTCTTTCCTAGTTTCTAAAACACAATTCTCTACTTCTTTGTCAATAGTTATTTTTTTTATTGGCTCTGTATTGCCTTAAATGTTGAGATTCACTTATCTTTAGGAAGTATAACATAATATAAGCTTAGGAACCAATAACCTGGGTCTAAATCCTGACTCCATCATTTACCAGCTCTGTGACAATCTTTCTGTGCTTCAGTTTCCTTGTTTAGGATGGGGATGATAAAAACAAAACATTTGTTAAAACATCTGAAAGTTTAGGACAGTGTACACATATACTAAGCACTCAAATATTAGCTATTGTTCTTGCTATACACTGTCTCACCCATTTTCATGTCTTATACCATACTACTGATCAATTGTTAATTCTCAATCTATCTCTAGAAGACCCTGCATCCTTTCTGCACTTCAAAACTCGAATATTTCCAACTATATGGAAGACATGCTAGTTGTTCCTCAATGCCCATTCTCCTCTTTCCCTTTTCTCTAGCAATAGAGTCCCCCAAATTTTAACTGGGTAAATGGTCATTCAGGTTTCCCAAGCTCTCCTGCATCTAGGTGTGGCTATGTGAATACTAAGTTTTGGCCAGTGGGATACAAGAAAAAGTGTACATAGTTAAAATGAATATATTTAATGTGTATTTTACCCACAGTTTTAAGAGTGAAAATTCTGGGTTGTGTCTTTCAATAAAACAGGTTTATCTCCCATCCCCCACTTCTTTTTCCCCTTCCCAGTAGCTGGCAGGATGACTGGGTGGTGGTAGTGGTCTGCCACACCCAAGACCACGTGAACAGGGACAACACACTATTCTGGAGCAGCAAGATTCTATACCTGTGTCCCCCTCCCACCACGGAACTATCATATCAGAATGTATTGTGTATATTTGGACTATTCTGGGAAGAAGAAATAAACTTTTATCTTCTTTAAGCTACTATGATAAAGTTATATCTAACAGTGGCTAAACCTAATCCTAACTCATACCATCTATTCAACATTGCCAGTGACTCTCATGGTCAACTCAGAGACACTACAGGTGAACTTCTACTAATAAGTTTTCACCCCAGCTCAAACCTGCCCAGTCTCTAAAGCAAACAGTTTTCATCATCTCCTTCTCTTTCTTATTCTTCTCAACACCCTTCTTGTCACCTGGCAATTTTCATTTTCCAAATTTATCTCTTCCTTTCTAGTCTCACTCTCATCAAGACTAGTCCACTAAGAGATCTTCATCCCTTCATTCCAATGGCTTTCTTAAAACCATCAGTGCTTCCCCAGAATAAGATAAAACATCTTCCCATGGTATTCAGCATCTAGCCTTTTCTTAGTCTTCCAGCATCACATCAGTCACTCTCTCCCCCTTCCTGACTCTTGCAACCTCACCTGGTGCTAATGTCACTTCCTTATTGTTGTTTCCAGCGCACGCCACTTACTCCTTTGTTAATGTTGGCCTTGGTTCCAGTGACTGGACCTGATTATACCCACTCATAACCTCCTTGACTCGCAAATTCTTGTCTTTGAGGCCTAGCTCAATTATCTCTTTTGTGAAGCTTTCCTCAACCTTGCCCAGGCAGAACGACTCCCTTTTATAATATCCCATGTATCTCCTATCTTCTTAAGCTAATCACAGTATTTGCAAAGGCAAAGGACCATGTCTTACTTATCCTTGTAGCACAAGTGCCTCAACATTCTGACACCAAGCACACAGTAGTTACAGTATTTTTTTTTCCCCCCAGACAGGGCCTCACTCTGTTGCCCAGGCTGGAGTGCAGTAGCACAATCATGACTCACTGCAGCCTCAACCTCCTGGGGAGCTGGGACTACAGGCATGCACCATCATGCCCAGCTAATTTTTAATTTTTTTGTAGATACAGGGTCTCACTATGTTGCCCAGATGAATCTTGAACTTCTGGGCTCAAGCGATCCTCCCACCTTGGCTTCCCAAAGTGCTAAGTTTACAGGCATGAACCACACTGTACCCAGTCTATAGTATTAATAATAACAGCAGCTAACATTTGGGCTATGCTCCAAGTACTTTAATTTTTAGAACTCTGTGAAGTAGGTATTATTATTATCTCATTTTGGAGATAAGACAACTAGGCCCAGAGAAGTAAAGTAACTTCAAGGTCACAGAGCCAGTGAGTGTGCTTTTAAAACACGTACAAATGTCCCATGGGCATACTGGAATGGAATATGTATTTTTACCAAGTGATTATGTGACTTACATTATGCCAGGTGTCCTGGAGTAGAAGCATACATACTATTGTCAAATTAAAAACATGGAATGTTTTTTGAGAGACAAAATAAAATGAAATAAATTATTTTTCTATGACAACAATTTATAAATCAGACATTGTTGTTCATGAATAAATCTAAAGTGGTTGAAAATGTCCATATTTTACATGGTGTTTGCTAACAAAGGACAGTTTTTAGTAGAGAAAAGAGATAATATAAGTTAGTAGTTCTCAAAGTATAGTCCACAAACATGATTTTTACCTGGAAGACGAACTAGCCATTTCTTTCATATCATTTTTGCTTGAAAGAACCACTAGCAAGCTGACTTGGGTATTTGACATTTTTCAAAAATGAAGCAAGCTTGTCACTTCAAGGAAAACAACTCACAGTACATGTTGTCAATGACAAAAATCAAACTTTCGAGTAAAAGGATATTGGAAATGTTGCATTCACCACTGTAAGCTTGACAGCTTCCCAATACTAAATACTTTTCTGAGATCAGTGATGATATTAATGTGATATTTTTATACTGCATAATGAAATGTGTCAACATTTGGAAGATCTGCATAATTCAGCAAACTAGTTATTTTCCAAATGACCAACACATGATGTTATAAAGTTGTATGATCCATTCAGGGATAGGTTGAATCCATGCTTAGAAGCAGCTTTGTGCTTGCTTTAATATTCTGCTATTGCCATCTTGAAATTAGTAATTTTTAAACAGGGAGCACTGCATTTTAATTTTGCACCAGGGCCAGCAATTACACTGCCAGTCTTAGATCCATTCAAATTGTAGAGGCAGACCAGTGGATTTTAACATAATAGAGTATAAAAAGTTCAAATTCCAAATAACATTTGAGAAACTACCATTTCTCAAGTTTTAGCATACTATCAAAAAAGAATATTCACAATTTTCTGAAAAAGCTGTTAAAATACTTTTTCCCAGACTACACATTGGTATGAGGCCAGATGTCTTCAGATACTTCAACCAAAACAACATATCTCAACAGATTAAATGCAGAAGCAAATATGAAAAATCAACTTTCTTCTATTAAGCCAGATATTAAAGAGATCTACAAAAAGATAAAACAATGCCACCCTTCTAAATTTTTAAACAAAAAGTTATTTTCATAAAAATGTTACTTATATTAACACGAGAATTATTTTAATATTAAAATTTTACAGTTTTAATTTCTATACAATAAATACTGATTTAAAAAGCTCTCTTGGGTCTTTAATTTTTAAGAGTCCTGAAACCGAAATGTTTGAGAACTGTTGATTTAAGAGATATGTGAAAAACACATTGAAAACAACAGACTCCTACCGCATTTCAATCATCATATCTTCGAGTAACTCTGACGAATCCCTGCTATAGATCCGGATGTAGAATTGACTAGGAGAGATGATATACTCCACAAAGACCCCTATGAGGGAACTGGTGTCTAATGGTGGGAGTCTGCATAATTTCTTGTCCGGCACAGCATCTGGTGGGATGTCATGATTTGCCATTGCCAGGTTGAGCTCTGATTTGTTTGTTTCTACTTGCTATAAGTTAGAAAAAAAAAATTAAAAATCTCTTGGTGACATTTCAAACCCCATGGCATGTTTCTCAAAGTATATTTCATGAATCACCTTTATCAGAATCACTTGGGCAATTATAAAAATACAGATTCTTGAACTCTAGCCCAGACTTACTGATTCAGAATGCCTGGGAATAGGGCCCACAATTATGCATTTAAATAAATTCCCTGGGTGATTCTTACCTATGTTAAAATATGAAAACTACTACCTTATGACATTCGGTATAGAGTTTAAAAGCGTTACACAATTGCCCTATACAAAATTGAAAATATGATACTTCAAACATCCAGGCTGAACCAAGGTGGATTCTTATGCTACTCATATCAGCAGTCAAAGGTAACTTTAATAGGTTAAATTTCAGACTAGTATTCCAATCAAAAGCAGGATTTCTCAAATACTCTCATTCTGAAACATACTGTTTTCCTCTAGGCCTTCTATTTTCCTCCAGAAAATACAGACAGCTCTCCAAACAAAACTTTTTCCTTCCATGAAAGAAGCCAGGTAGAAAGGGTAGAAGGGAAAAAGAGCAAGCAATGATTCCTTAATAACAACAAAATAAGTAATGGGAGATAAGAACACAAAAAGGGTGAACTGTGTGTGGAGATGCAAGAAAAGAAAAAAAATAAAAGCACCCTATAATTGAGAATGAGTGTAGAGGCAATTTGCAGCAGTGTTGAGGCACACAGCCAAAACGAAGCCTCTCAAGTTTTCCCTCTAAAGCCCCTCTGGGTTTTCAAGACATCATGAGAGATCTGTCAACTCTCAAAACCATTCAAAAACTTTAAAATGAGCCTTGAGGAAAAGCTAGTTATATAAAAGACGAAAACCAGAAAGAATGCTATATGACATAACTTCAATACAAAGATGATTTCTTCTAATAAATGATATATCCAGAAATAAGACTTTTCTAAAAAGAATTTTGGTTTAAAGAAACACACATTCATTTACTTCCCATAATGCTGAATCTCCAGTGCACAGTCTTTAAACCTCACTCACCAGCTGTAAAGGCTTTACCACCAGATTAGGCTTCTTGCAAATCTTCTGTTGTGGCTCTTTTTGTTTTTTTGAAGGGCAATTCCATACAGTCTCTTTGACAGCAGCAGTAGACAATGAATTTCTAGGTGGACTGGAGACACAAGCTTTGGCTTCTATTTTCTTACCTGACTGAACTAAACACAAATTTCTGACTGATGAAACAACTCCATCTCAAATGGCCAATAGAGCAGCCTATGCATATTTGTTAAAATAGCTGTACAACCATTACTAAGCACCTTCAATGCACCAGGTGCTAGAAAGACAATGATAAATGAGAGATACAAACCTGTCCTTGCAGACCTTTCAGTGTGGCAAAATATAAGGGAAGTTCTAGGTGGGAACAAATCTTAAATTATTTGTGCTAGGGGGAGGGAGGCTTGTGATCTGATAAGGTTTCTTTTCTTTTTTTTTTTTTTTTTTTTTTTGAGACGGAGTCTTGCTCTGTTGCCCAGACTGGAGTGCAGTGGTGCGATCTCGGCTCACTGCAAGTTCCGCCTCCTGGGTTCACACCATTCTCCTGCCTCAGCCTCCCGAGTAGCTGGGACTACAGGCACCCGCCACCATGCCGGGCTAATTTTTTGTATTTTTAGTAGAGACAGGGTTTCACCATGTTAGCCAGGATGGTCTCTATCTCCTGACCTCGTGATCTGCCCGCCTCGGCCTCCCAAAGTGCTGGGATTACAGGTGTGAGCCACCGCGCCCAGCCAAGGTTTCTTAAACTTTAGTTAAAGACTTAATTTTTTTCAGCATCTTGATTTCAATTTACTTTTTGTTCAAATTAAACAGGGAATATTCTTCGTTGCTTAACGTAGACTGTATGTAACTACTTAATATTCCATAATACAATTCCTTAATTCTTAGGAAATTTTCAAGTTAATCATGTATTTTGTTCAAATTTACATGTGTATGATAACTACAAGAGGTTGGCACATTAAAACAGACTCCAGGCTGGGTTCAGTGGCTCACACCTGTAATCCCAGGACTTTGGGAGGCCGAGGCGGGTGGATCACAAGGTCAGGAGTTCAAGACCAGCCTAGCCAATATGATGAAACCCCGTCTCTACTAAAAATACAAAAATTAGCCAGGCAGGGTGGCGGGCACCTGTAGTCCCAGCTACTTGGGAGGCCGAGGCAGGAGAATCGCTTGAACCTGGGAGGCGGAGGTTGCAGTGAGCCGAGATCACACCATTGCACTCCAGCCTGGGTGACAGAGCGAGACTCCATCTCAAAAAAAAAAAAAAAAAAAAGACTCCAGACAGACCTATAAGCATGGTGGCTCCTAAAAAATGAAGTCATAAGTACACAGAGATGTAGGTACAAGAATATTTGTCACTGCATTTTTTTGTGATGGTGAAAAAATGGGAACAATCCTAATGTCCATCAGTAGGAGACTGGTTAAGTACATTATAATTATATATAACTTCAAATGATGAAATGAGCTTGTTTGTACTAATATGAAAAAACACCCACAGTATATGAAGTGTTAAGAAATGAGGATTTGCATAATACAGATGTCCACAGTGGTTTGACTTTCTTATGGTATGAAAGTGATACACATTCATTAGAAACCATACTTCAAGTACCCATACAACACTGTTTTTCACTTTCAGTATAGTATTCAATAAATTGCAGGTGATATTCAACACTTTAGTATAAAATAGGCTTTGTATTAGATGATTTTGCCCAACTGTAGGCTAATGTAAGTGTTCTGAGCATGTCTAAGGTAGGCTAGGCCAAGGTATGATGTTCAGTAGGCTAGGTATATTAAATGTATTGTCTACTTATGATGGGTTTATTGGGATAGAACCCCATCATAAGTTGGGGAAAATCTGTATTTATATACTACTGTTTTGTGTAGGAAAAATTATACATGTGATAATTAGCTATATCATATAGAAGAGGTCCAAAAATAAACACACTAAAACTATTAATGCTAGTTACCTCTGTATTGTTGGAATTGTTTAAACAAGCATGTGCAGCTTTTGTGATTAAAAAAAAAAGATCTATCTATGTCTTACATATTCATTGGAAAAAGTCTTGGAGGCTATATAAACATTCTAACAGCATTATTTTGGGGGGGTGGATAAAATAATAGAAAATGTTCTCTCTCTACTCATCTGTGCTGTTTATATATATTCAGAATGAACATGAGTTACTTTAATAATCAGAAAAATCAATAAAGGTAGTTACATTTTGAAAAAAAAAAACCTGTCCATCATAACCACTCATTCAAGCTTATAAAAATACAAGTACCATACTGCAATCTAGTTTTGTGAGGTGTTGCCATTGGAGAAACTAGGTAAAAGGTACATGGTATCATACTGTATTATTTCTTACAACTCCATGTGAATCTAAAATTATCTTAATAAAAACTTCAAAAGAAAAAGAAGGTCATGGCCGGGAGTGGTGTCTCACGCCTGTAATCCCAGCACTTTGGGAGGCTGAGGCGGGTGGATCACGAGGTTAGGAGATTGAGACCATCCAGGCTAACATGGTGAAACCCCGTCTCTACTAAAAATACAAAAAATTAGCTGGGTGTGGTGGCAGGTGCCTGTAATCCCAGCTACTCAGGAGGCTGAGGCAGGAGAATGGCATGAACCCGTGAGGCGGAGGTGGCAGTGAGCCAAGATCGCGCCACTGCACTCCAGCCTGGGGGACAGCGTAAGAATCTATCTCAAAAAAAAAAAGAAAAAAGAAAAGAAAAAGAAGGTCCCTCACCACCCCCCCCCCCCAAAAAAAAACCAAAAATCAAGTGCCCTAAATGCAATGTGATATTATCCTGGAGTGGATACACAAACAGAAAAAAGACATTCTTGGAAAAACTGGTAAAATCAGAATAAAGCCTGGAGTTTAGTTACTAGCAATGTACTAATGTTAATTTCTTAGTTTTGATAAATGTATCATGGTAAATAAGGCATTAATATTGGAAGAAACTGGGTGAAAGGTGTATGGGAACTCTGTACTACCTTTATGATTTTTCTGTAACACTAACATTATCCTAAAATTAAAAGTTTATTTTAAAAAATACAAGTGCTGGGTCCCAACGCACACCCATTTATTCTGCATCTCCATATATTTCTAAAAAGCTTTTGATGCACGGCCTGAGTTAAGAACCACTGCACTATCAGACCACCATTTTAGGAACTTTATTTCCTTCAGAATTATCAAAAAATCTAGACAATGAAGAGAGCAAGAAAAATTTTTATTTTGAGACAGAGTCTCGCTCTGTCATCCAGGCTGGAGTGCAGTGGCTTGATCTCGGCTCCCTGCAAGCTCCGCCTCCCGGGTTCATGCCATTCTCCTGCCTCAGCCTCCTGAGTAGCTGGGACTACAGGCGCCGACCACCACGCCTGGCTAGTTTTTTTGTATTTTTAGTAGAGACGGGGTTTCACTGTGTTAGCCAGGATGGTCTCAATCTCCTGACCTCGTGATCCACCCGCCTCGGCCTCCCAAAGTGCTGGGATTATAGGCGTGAGCCACTGCACCCGGCCCAAGAAAGCAAAATTTTTAAATTCAGATTATTTTTATTAATAATACAGATTAACCTTATTACAACAAATACCACCAGAAAGGAGGTCATTTCATAAAACATTTCATGGCTAGGCATTATTTCATGTTTTCTCTTTGTCCTCATAAGGACAATAAAAATGAGGTTTGCATCATACTGTGGTTCCACTCACCAGGTGGTAGAGGCTTCTTGTCCGCATCAAACACTAGTAAGTCTTGCTGTCCTTCCCTGAACTCAACATGGAGAATGTCACTAAGAGCTCCAACAAGTTCTGTCACATTTAAGAAGCCTAATTTTTTTGGTGATAGTTGCTCTTTAAAAATTACCTGTCACAAGAAAATAGAAATTACATGAAACAGCATTAGATAACAGATACATAACATATATAGTTGTCCTTGGACAACCAAACTAAATCTTAAAGGGTCAATGAACTCAAGTATTACAGAGTAAAGGCTGACTTCCATACCAGTATAAAACAAACCAAGTGACCAATAATCCCTTACCATAAAACTTCTAGGTCAATGTCAAGTTCCTTTTAAAGCATGTGGTAAACTAAAGTAAAAGTTAGGGTGGGCACTTTTCACTTCTCATTTTTAACAATGTCTGAATATAAAGCAAAAGTGTTTAAAAAAACAAGAGGAGAATGCACAAATTACAACAGTTGTAATAAAACTATTGGTATTTCTCTATTTTCCAATAAAGATAATATTCAATATCACTTCCGACATGTACAGAAATTGTTTAAAAATATTTCCTTAAATTTTGTTTATTATTTCACCTTAGAAGTTGGAATAAAGGCCAGGCACGGTGGCTCACGCCTGTAATCCCAGCACTTTGGGAGGCCGAGGGAGGTGGATCACGAGGTCAGGAGATCGAAACCATCCTGGCTAACACGGTGAAACCCCATCTCTACTAACAATACAAAAAATTAGCCAGGCGTGGTGATGGGCACCTGTAGTCCCAGCTACTCGTGAGGCTGAGGCCGGAGAATGGCATGAACCCGGAGAATGGCATGAACCCAGGAGGTGGAGCTTGCAGTGAGCCAAGATCGCACCACTGCATTCCAGCCTGGGTGACAGAGCAAGACTCCGTCTCAAAAAAAAAAAAAAAAAAGTTGGAATAAATGAGCAGCTATCTATCGGTGTACTTCCCATAGCATACAGTTTGATTTTCTTGCCTTAGAAAAGAAGAAAAGTCATACCAAATGAAGACAGAAGATAATATATATGGGATAGACACATAAAATACATTCCTTAAACAGAAAACATTTCGTATGTCTTAAAAGGACTGTCTATCATCAGTTATTTATTCCATAGTCAAAAGCATCACCAACATTATTTTAGTTTCACTCATTTATATTAACTGTATCTTACATAAATTCTTAAAACATTGAAAAAAAACTACTCCAAAGGGTTAAAAGTGAAATGTTCTCCCAAAGCTGCCTTCAGTCTTCATATTTTGCATCTATTGTAGGTATTATTCTAAGAAAGACAATAAATATGTTGCATTTATTGTATGTATTATCCTAGGATGATAAATTTGCTTATTTCTGAGCCTAAAAAACAAAACCTGCTACATCTAAAGAGACTTTTTTGTTGTTGAGTGACTTCTATCTTCATTCTTTACATGCATTTTATACTGAAAAACTCAATTAGTGTATTTTTCCCTTTTTAATCTATCGTGCAAATTATTTTTAATACTAATGTTAATGCTTTCAGTGGAAGACCTTCTAATATGTATTCTCATCTTGGCTCTTCAGGTAGTCTCCCATTTGAATTTTAATACATTATTCTCAATCCTTTTGGTTTTTAAAGTGAATAAGCTTCAGTTTCCTCAATTTATGTTGTGAATTTATTTTTGAGTTTTACATTGGGTTGTTATCTGCTAAATTGGTTATGAAAATGTAAGCTGCCATCTTCCAGCTTTCTCCTCCGCACCAAGAGAAACAAGCAGATGAGAACATAGTGCTCATCTGGATTTCTCAATCACTTTGACTTGACAGCTCTTATTCAGAAATGACATTTTCCTTTAGAATTTATCTGTATTTTGGTAAACTGTAATGATGCTGAGTGATCTGATTATTAAAAGACAGGATGTGAGTTTAATCAGGAACTATTTTAAAAATAAACACTTCAGTTAAATTGGCAACAACAACAACAACAACAAAAAATTCCTCAGTCACCTAGCAATCACTTCCCTGGAAGTAACCATTATTGCCAGTTCCTTGTTAAAATGTTCCAGAGATTATCAAAACTCAAATATGATTCAACATAATAGATTACATATACTAGGTACATCTTGCTTTTTTCAATTATTATCTCAGTACACGAAACACAGTTGAGTTTTGCTAGCTGATCCTGAGACTCAGTTTCTTTTAAAAGGTTAGTCAATTTACTAATATGTCAGATATATTTTATCCTAATTCCTTTGTTATGCTTTCTGCTTTATTGGCTCCCAACTATGAACAATGAAGAAACTGATGGGCTGGGAAAAGTGGCTCATGTCTGTTATCCCAGCACTTTGGGAGGCTGAGGCAGGAGGGACTGCTTGAGGCCAGGAGTTAGAGACCAGCCTGGGCAATATAATGAGACTCTGCCTCTACAACTTAAAAAAAAAAAAAACTTAGCTGGACATGGTAGCATGTGCCTGTAATCCCAGCTACTCGGGAGGCTGAGGCTGCAGTGAGCTATGATTGTACCACTGCACTCCAGCTTGGGCAACAGCAAGACCCCATCTTAAAAAAAAAAAAAAAGAAAAGAAAAGAAAAGAAATAAATAAATTGATATATTTCTACTCCCACCCTCCTTACTTTCCTTCCACCTTCAACGAAATTTTAATTATCCTTTTCTTAGAGTTTAGATTTATGCCTTAAAATATGTGTATATATCCTGTTTACATGATTTTGTTTTCTCAAAGTCTGACAATCTTGCAGTACAAACACTTTATTTCCTGCAAATTAGCATAATGAATATCCCCACAGGCTTGATCAGATTTGTGTTTGATCTCTTTGACAATACTATAAGTTATGCTATGTTCTAAAGAGGGGCACGTAATATCTGGTTGTCTCTTTTTTGGTGTTGTTAAGAGCCATTATTAGTCAATTCCTAGATCCATTACTTTGAGGGTTTTAACAGCAGCATTCTGTCAATTCCTTTTCATTATTTAGTTGGAACACTCTATAGATGTATGCTTTCCCTCCTGCTCTTTGCTTATCCAGCTGTATCAATTCATTTAGGAATGCCAAGATAAGTGATTGGCTCTCTTTATTTACCATTTTTAAAGAAAGTGAACTAGTTCCATCATCCTCTATGTTGAGTCATCAGTTTTTTTAGTATCGTATAAACTCACAGAATTAAATATATTTGATAGGCTTCAAAATATTGCAATTATTATCCTTATTGTAGCCTGAAATAATTCTTCAAGTGAATTCCTAAGCTCTAATGTGAACCTAGTTTTTAATAGCTTCCTTGCTGGTCTGGTATGACAAGATGTTCCAAACTCAATTTATGTAACTAGGATATCCTTGTATACACAATTTGAATTATCTAATTATTCATTTGCTTTATATCAAATTACACAACAATGGTCTCAGAATACTACCACCAATATAATCAAAACAAAATAATTTTGCATATGCTCACCCTTTCTTCTTCCACTATTTTGTGTAACTGTACTTTGTCTACATTAGCAGAGTACATTGCCACGAAACACTATATTCTCTCCCCCCAACCCTCATTTGATCTTAGTTGTATAAATGGTATTCACTTTCAGTCCTTTTATCAATGTCTCTCTAGTGTGATTTTGGTTTTCTGATGTTCATTCTCCAGTAGATTCCTCAGGAAGGGCTCATGGGAACAAGAGTTCTTGAATTCTTGCATGGTGATAATAGCTTGTCTGGCTCTCTGCAACTGAAAGTCAGTTTTGCTAGCTAAAGAATCTTTGGCTCATGTTTTGAGTATATAAGTCACTCCCTTTTCATCTAGCTTAAAACATTGCTGTGAAAATGTCTAATAATTTAACTTTTGTTTCCTTTATAAGTCACTTGCTGTTTTTGTTTAAATGCCCAGAAAAATTTTTTTTCTTTTAAGTCCAGAAATTTGATATTGGTCATTCTGAGTTGATATTGTCAGATATGCAGTGTGCTCTTCAAAACACATAGCCTCAAATCTTCCATTTCAGTAAGGTTTACTTGAATTCTAGTTTTTAGGCTTCATTCTGTTTCCTTCTTTGGCTTTATTATTCATGTTGGCTCTTCTTTGCCTGTTTAATACCTGTCATTTTCTCTTGAATCATCTTTATCTTTCCTTTTTTTCCCTAAGATTTTCTTATGTAAAATTTCAAACAGAAAAAGTTGAAAGAATTGGATACTGAACTCTACCACTATAGAGTTGCTATGTCATCTGTGTATCCAACCATCTACCAACCCATCTTATCTTTTATATACATTTCAAAGTGACCTGTAGACATCAGTAGCCTTTACCCCAAAATAGGCCAGCACGTACAGCATTAACTAGAAATCAGTATCTGTTCACTTTTAGGTAAAATTTACACGCAGTGAAATGCACACAACTTAAGTTTACCAGTCAGTTAGCCCTGATAAATGCAGAACTGTGTAACCCAAACCCCTACTCAAGATACAGAACACTTCCATTACCTCAGAAAGCTCTCCCTTTCCCAGTCACCCCTAGAGACAAACTTTTTTTCCACCATAGATTATCTTTGGCTATTGTATTATTTAATATAAAAGACATTCTACAGTATGCTGCTGTATGAGACTTACTTCCACAGCAACTATTTTTCAGATTCATCCACACTGGTTCATGTATCAGCTGTTTACTTCTTTTTCTTTTTTTTTTATTATTATTATACTTTAAGTTTTAGGGTACATGTGCACATTGTGCAGGTTAGTTACATATGTATACATGTGCCATGCTGGTGCGCTGCACCCACTAACTCATCATCTAGCATTAGGTATATCTCCCAATGCTATCCCTCCCCCCTCCCCCACCCCACAACAGTCCCCAGAGTGTGATATTCCCCTTCCTGTGTCCATGTGATCTCATTGTTCAATTCCCACCTATGAGTGAGAATATGCGGTGTTTGGTTTTTTGTTCTTGCGATAGTTTACTGAGAATGATGATTTCCAATTTCATCCATGTCCCTACAAAGGACATGAACTCATCATTTTTTATGGCTGCATAGTATTCCATGGTGTATATGTGCCACATTTTCTTAATCCAGTCTATCATTGTTGGACATATGTGGAATAGTATTTTGTTGTACAAACGTACCACAATCTCTTCATTAATTCCCTTATTGATGAATAGTAGGCTTATTTCCAGTTTTGGGAGGCTATAATGTATAAAGCTGTTATGAATACTGTCATATAAGTCTTTGAGGACACAGACTTTGAATAAATATCTGGGAGTATAATTCTGGGTCAAAGGATAAATACACACTTATAAGAAATTGTAAGAACATTTTCCACAGTAGTTGTACCATTTTATACTTGCACCAAAAATGTGAGTTTATCATATGTTTATCAGTCACTCATATCTGCATTTGTGAAGTTAGGCCATTTACAAAAAGAATTGTTTGGCTTTCTATTATGGAGCTATAGACTCGTCTTTATGTATTCTGAATATAAGTCCTTTGTTAGATGTATGATTGTAAATATTTCTTCCCAGTCTGTGGTCTGCCTATTCAATTTTAAATGGGGTCTCCTAAATAGAAGCTAATTTTGATGAAGTCTCATTATCAGTTTTCTTTTAACTGATTACTGCTTCTGTGTCCTAAGAAAGCTTTGCCTGTCCAGGTCATTAATGTATTTTAATTCACCTGGAAGTTTTAGACCTTTAATTTTTTCATTTAGGTCTATGATACATCTTGAAATAATTTTTGTACATGGTGTCGGGTTGGGATTCTTTTTTTTTTTTTTTTTTTGTATTCAGTTGTATCTTGCATTCAGTTGTTCCAGCATCATTTGTTGAAAATATTTTTTCAAACTCCTGGCTTTAAGTAATCTTTCCATATCAGCCTGCCAAAGTGCTGAGGTTACAGGCATGAGCCACCATGCCCAGAGCTGAAAATACTGTCTTATCCCTTTTGAATTCCTTTGGCACCTCTCTCAAAAATCACTTCAGTGTATATGGGTGGATCTCCTATGCATGCACTGTAAGGCCAAATTCATGGATTTGTTAGTATCTACGAATAGTCTGCAAGAATTATGATGGGGACTATATTGAATCTATACATTAATGTTGTCATGTTCATATAATGTTATCAGTAATGAGTCTTCTCACCCATGAGTATCTTATACCTCTCCATTTATTAGTCTTCAACTTCTCAACAATGTTTATTAGTTTTCAGTGTACATGATTTATGTTTCTTTTGTTAAATTTATTTCCAAGTAATTTGACGATATAATAAACAGAATTTAATTTCATTTTCCAATAGTTTGCTACTTACATATGAAAATACAATTGATTTCCGTATACTAACCTTGTATTTTGAGCTAATAAGTTAGTTCTAGTAGCTTTTTCATGGATTCCTTAGTATATTCTATATGAACAATCATGTTTTCTACAAATAAAGTTTTACTTTTTTTCTTTTAGGTTTTCATGCCTTTTATTTCCTTATTGCACTGGTTAGAACTTGCAATACAATGTTGAATAGAAGCAGTATGACTGGATATACTTACCTTGTTCCAGATTTTAAGGGGGAATTGTTCAGTGTTTCACCATTGAGTATGACAAGCATATTAATAGGTTTTCACAAATGCACTTTATCAAAATGAGGAATTTCTTTTCTATTCCTAGTTTTCTGAGAGTTTTAATTGTGGATGGGTATTAAATTTTGGTAATTCTTTTTCTGCATCTACCAAAATAATCACATGGCTTTTCTTCCTTGTTATTCTATTAAAATGGTGAATTACCTTAATTCCTTTTGAAATGTTACTCCAACCTTGCATTCTTAGGATAAACCCCTCTTGTTCAGGGATTGCTTAATTCAATTTACTACTGTTTTGTAATAGACTTTTGTGTCCACGTTACGAGAAACATGTTCTAATTGTTTTTTTGTAATGTCTATGTCAAGCTTTAGTAGCAGGACAATGTATTTATAGAATGAGTTGGGGAGGCCAGGTGTGGTGGCTCATGCCTGTAATCTCAGCACTTTGGGAGGCTGAGATAGAAGGACTGCTTTAGGACAGGAGTTAAACACCTGCCTGGGTAACATGGTGAGACCCTGTCTCTAAAAAAAATTTTTTTTTAATTGGCTGGGCATGGCACCACATGTCTGTAGTCCCAGCTACTCAGGAGGCTGAGGCAGGAGGATTACTTGAGCCCAGGAGTTCAAGGCTGCAGTAACCCAAGATCATGCCACTGTACTCCAGCCTGGATGACAGTGAGACTCTCTCTTAAAAGGAAAAAAAAAAAAAGAATGAGTTGGAGAATATTCTCTGCTATTTTAAGAAACAATCTGTATATGATTAATATAATTTCTTCCTTAAATGTTTTACAGAATTCACCAGCAAAACCAATATACATCCTTTTCAGTCTTACTGTACCACTTCAAATAAAATATAAGAATCTTGCAACCCTATAGTTCCAGGTACTGCCCCTCCACTCATTATGCAGTAGTTTTCATATGCATTACATTTTCATGTTATAAACCCAATTATTTAATGCTGTAATTTTTGCTTTAAACAGTCATATATTTTAACTGATCAAAAAAGGCAGTCTTTCATATATGCCCAGATATTTACTACATCCTTTATTCAATCCTTCCTGAAGATTAAAGTTCCAATCTGGCATTATTTCCTTCAGCCTGAAGAACATTATTTAGCATTCTTATAGTACCAGTCTGCTTCCAATTCTGATTACCTGAAAATGTCTATCTCATCATCTTCATTCTTGATATTATCACTGGATATAAAATATTGGGTTAACAGTACTTTTCTTTTGAGTATATTAAAGATGTCATTCCATTGTCTTCTAGCATTGCTTCAAGAGGTCAGCCATCATTTGTATCACTGTTCTCCTGTATGAAGTGTGTTATTTTTAGTCTGGCTGCTTTCAGAATTTTCTACTTATATTTGGTTTTCTGCATTTTTACTATGATGTGCCTATGTGAGGTTTTCTCTGTATTACTTGTTTGGGGTTTTCTGGGCTTCTTAGATTTATAAACTTCTTTCACAAGATTTGGGAAATTTGGGCCATTATTTTTTCAGATATATTTCTGCTGTGCCTTCTTAGGCTCCAATTATATTAATAGATACATTAGGCCATTTGGTTTTATTCCACAGGTCTCAGGTCACTCAAGTTCTATTTTGTTTCTCTGTTCTTCAAATTGGATAATTTCTATTGATCTGTCTTGAAGTTTACTAAAGCTTTCTTCTGCCATTTCCAATTTGTTATTAGTGAATTTTTTACTTCAGATATTTTAAGTTATGAAAATCACTTGGTTTTTATAGTTTCTTTTTCTGCACTGAAATATCTTATCTCCTCATTTACTCTGAATACATATTCCTTTATATCCTTTAACATGGTTGTAAGAGTTACTTTAAAACCTTTTTTGCTAACTTCAATATCTGCATGATCTCAGAATTTCCATTGATCACCTTTTCTTTGTCAAGGGGTCACATTTTCTTGTTTCTTACTGTATCTAGTAATTTTGGTTTGTGTTCCAGGCATCATGATAGATGTATTGTAGAGAATCTGGAATCTTTTATGCTCTTTTGGAGATTATTGTTTGATTCATTTTAAATTTGGCTGAACATAAACCCAAAATCTGCCACCCTTTGATGGGCAACAGCTGAAATATCTTCAGTTCTTTTAGCCTTAAAAGAACAGAGGCTGCTCTATGTCTGCCCCAAGCATGTGCAGTTAAGGGTCAGGCAGAGATCTGAGCAAAGCTTATGTGCCAGGCACTGTTCTAAGTGCCTTATTTTTAAGTCATTTAAACTTCACAAAACTCTATAAAGTAGGTATTATCTTGACCTAACATATTGTCTATAAGATAGCACACAGAATTATATATCTTAACAATTATGCTATACTATCTCACAATATCTATGTTTTTACCTATAAATATACTATAGTTTTCATGGCACAGTAGTTAAGAGTTAGGATTCTGAAGCCAGACTGCCCAGGTTAAAATCTTGGCTCCACCTATTACTGGAAGTTGATGCTTAGGCAAGTTACTTCTCTGTGCCTCTATTTGTTGTGAAAACAAAATGAACATATGCCAATATGAAAGATGCTCTGGATAGAGGCTGGCACACAGTTAACATATGTATAGGACTTATCTTTTAAAAACTGGACATATGGCATTATCTGAATTATTCTGCAACTTGATTTTTTTCACTCAACATTATGGTTTTAAAAATGATCCATGTTGCAGAGCAGATTTATTTTATACTACTACATACAATTCCATTGTATAAATGTCAATCTCTATCCATTATCCTACTGATGTCCATTTGTTTCTCATTTGTTCCTATGTTGTGCTGTGCACTTCTTTACAGGTCTTCATGCGTACATGTGCAAGAGTTTCTCTAGAGTGCAAATGTAAAAGTGGAACTACTGGATCCCTGAGGGTGCATACCTTCAACTTTACTTGATAATGCCAAAATGCTCCCTAAGAGCATTTTGTCCCACAAGCAGTGTATGAGGTATTCTGCTTCTCTGCATTCCCACTGACACTTGGTATAACACTGTCAGACATTAATGGGATAATCTTTATTATAATAATATTATAACAATAAGTGGTAAAAATATCCTTCCTATGCATAATCAAGTATTTGTTAAAGATCATATTCTCAAGTCTTATAATATACTAAAATGCAAAACAAAATGTTTCCGTTTTAGAGCACAGACCTGGAGAATCCAAGGAGTAGCCACAAAATTCCATCTATCACAAGAAATATAAGCCATAAAAAATTAGGGTTGGGGAAAAGCAAAACACTTACCTCATACTCTCCAAGCAGTTTAGAAATAAACAAACCCTCTGGGAACTTAGATACAACCTAACAAATAGAAAGTGAAATACAATATAGACACACTGAAATGCTGAGTGACACAATATTAAAATAATATAAACAAATAACAACAAAGGCAAAAGTAACATTATTAAATGAATTTTAGTCATATTACATTGTTTTTTTTTTAAATGAGTTTCCAGTTTTAAAAAACATTAGAACAAAAAGAGACTGTGATTTCCAACATTTCCAGAGTTGAGAAATGATTATTACATGATACTGCAATACCACAACTCTCCAGAAATTCCTGCACTTCTTTAAGCTCAGCTAACACATTTAGCTTCAGCTCACATAAAACATCCTATAGCACAGTTTCAAGCATTTTAATTGTTAGAAAAGAAATGCAATAAACACTAGAAAACATTTTGGAAAATACAGTTAAGCAAAAATAAAAGATCTGTTAAGAGCATTATTGTCCATACGTACATCAAAATATCTATTTAATATTAAAACAAGATCAATATTTCTATAGCCAGCTTTTAAATATCATACCAAAGACATCTTTCCATGTCAGTAAAAACAGATAAACATTTTCACTGGCCACAGATTTTTCAAAATATTAAAGACATCTAAATGTATTTGATCTTCTATTTTGTTTCTTATTTTTCATCCCAAATATTGTAATGATTATCCTCATGCTTGAGTTCTGCACACTAGTTCAATGATTTTTAGAATAATTTCCTAAAAGTAGACTTACTCTATCCCAATAAAGTACAAAAATCTTTGTTTTCTAAATTTTTCCAGATATATTTTATACAAAATTCTAATCAAGCTTCAGAAAAATCTAAAGTAAAAATTATTTCAAAATCCTGTGACCCAGAGACAGCCATTGCTACATTTAGAGAAACACCCTTTCAGAAATCCCCTTATGTGTGCACATGTTATTCATGGTTTTATATGAAAGAACAATTCTAACACACTATTCTATAAAACCTGTTTTTAAAGTCCAACAATAAGTCAAGGGAGAAACTTCAATGTAAACTAAGAGAGACATACATAAACTTTCTCATAAGCTACATGACATCCCTAGTTTGGAGAATATCCAATATTGATACATAACCAATCCTTTAAAATTAATGCCTAATTTTTCTCCAATTTTTGGTACCACAAAAAAATCATATTCACTCTTGTAATCCCAGCCTTTGGGAGGCTGAAGTGGGGGAATGCCTAAGGCCAGGAGTTCAAGACAGGCCTGGGCAACAGAGCAAGACCCTGTCTCTACAATTTTTTTTTTAATTAGCTGGGTGTGGTGGCATGCACCTCTAGTCCCAGCTACTTGGGAGGCTGATGTGAGAGGATTGCTTGAGCCCAAGAGTTGATGGTTGCAGTGAGCTATGATTGCACCATGGCATTCCAGCCTGGGTGACAGAGCAAGACCTTGTCTCTTAAAAAAAAAAAAAAGTCATATTGAATGTCCTTTAACAAGTAATTATTGGACACTTGCTCAAGTGTCTAAACAAAAAAACAGGGCCTGAATGCATCAAGGTTTTTGCATCTCTCCTAGTAAAATCATGACAGTTGAAATGGAATAATATAAGGCAGTACAAGCTGTAATAGCACCCTGATTACTCAAAGCAGGATTAACAGCTCCCACAAAAAATTTAAGTGTACATAACTCTTTGGCTCAATACATAACACCAAAGAGTTTTCACTTATTAGTAAGGTAAAACAAATAAGACTAATGACATAAACAGGCAATTCACATAAAAAATATATGTGACTACTAAGCACATGAAAAGATGCTTAATGTAAAAATCAAAGGATAAACTAAAACAACGTGATGGGATAGTAACACCTGTCAGTGGGAGTATAAATCTGTTCAAGCATTTTAGAGGGCAATTTAGTAATATTTATAATCAAAACATAAGATGCCTCTGACTAGCAATTCCACTTCTAGAAAAATGTCCATGGACATTAACTGGAGAACTTTTTCCATAGCCAAAGATAAAAACACCAAAACTTTAATCAATCACGGATCTCTACATGAAACAGGGTACATCGATGTAATGGGATAACACACATTGGAACAATATTTAATGTACATTTATAAAATTGGTATTTGGAAAGATCTTGAACTGTTTGTCAACAGTGATCTAGTGGGATGAGGGGAAGAAGGAAAGGAAGAGAGAACTTATGGAAGAACTTATTTGCTAAACAGTTTTATGTTAAAAATTTTTAGGAGTACGTATTTTGTTTCTTTTTCTTAGTCTAAAAGAATTGTTGCTTAGTTTGAAGTATATTAAAGATTAGATGTAAATTAATACTTGCAGACAAACTCAACCACAAATGATATATAAATTTATAAATCAATTATTATTGTCTCCCAGAAACAGAAATTACTTACAAATTTTATCTTATGTTTTAGTTCTGAACTGATAGTTCCTCCAGGTCCAATCTGTGCAATAACTGATTTGAATGTGTTCTCCAGCTATGAAAAAAGAAAAAAAAAGTCAAGTCACAGTCCCCCTGACCAAAGAAAGTCAAAGGTAGATCTAAACAATATGTAAAGAAAAAATCTATAAAAGGAGATATATTGCAATTAAATAGACAAAATACTGTTCTTAAGAGGAACTGTAACATTTCATACCATACGAAATACACTTAGAGTAGATAGAATCATTATGAAACTAAATGCTGAGGAATTTTCTAGGCTAAATAACATTCTCTAACAATTATTCTAGAGTCTATTACTCAATCCCATACTCTTACCCAGAAAGAATTTTTGTTACTAATTTTCTCCTATTTATAAAAGTATTCCATGTTTATTGGAAACATACTTAATGCCTAATGCAGGGAAGAGATGGGATGGTGGAACGTCCCTGGACGGTGGGACAACTGGCCCTAAAGGACAGGAAGGAAAAGTTTTTCTGTTGTAATAGAAGCAAAGAGAGTGGGGGAAAAGGTAAGGGTACAAAGAAAGGCTCTGTGAATGTGGAGTCAGAAGGTACAGAGAGTTAAAATCTGATAGCTCCTGCATTCTCTGAGTTCAGAAGCAAGGCCCACTCCTGAAAGTAAAAGGAAAGAGGAGGGAGGTCAGACATTTGAGAAAGTAGAAAAAGTGGGAAAATAAAGTTAAGGAAATATTGGATGATAATCTAAACTTAGCAGGTAGGAAGTCAGGACAGGAGGAATCTGAGTTAAGACAGTAGAGTCTGAGGATTTTAGTAGAGAGAAGTCAATGGCATACAGAGGCCCCACTAAAATAAAATGATCATGCATGGGAATAATTGAGAAGTAAGCTGGAAGGACAGGAGGATGTGATCAGAAAGTAGCAGGGAGAATATCCATTTAGCCAAGGTCCAGTGAACAGCCACAGCAGGAGAACTAAAGCGGAGTGAAAGATTGTAGAGTTATGTTCAATCGACATTAAAGTTGATAACTGAATGTAAAAAAAAAAAAACAGTTAAGTCACAAAGATATAAAGAAAAATACCAATTACCTAAAATCCTACCACCCAGACACAATCACTATTAATACTTTTTCCTTCTAAACTGTTTCTTTTGGTCTTTCTTCTTACTCTTACTTGGCCTGACATTACTTACAAACTGTGTAACCTTTTAGGTCTCAGTTTCTTCACCTGAAAAATGAAGATAATCTCCATCTCTCACAAGGCTGACAAGAAAACTAAATGTGATGAGGCACGAAGAGTGCATAACATAATGCCTGGCACATGGTGTGAGCATGACCCTTGCCTGCTCCTCTGGCAAGCAGCGCTTACCCTGGCAGGATTCTCCCTCTGGAACTGACTACCCTTCTTTTCATCCAATACCATTGGCACAGCATTCAGCAGGAGCCCCTCCAAGTTTTGGCAAGTACATGGCTCCCTATCAAGTTTCTGAGGGTTTTCCCCTATTTTCACATTTTCTTGGGCATTTCCATGGGTCTGGGAAGGAGAGGATTAGATACCTATGATTATATCGTTAGCTTTAACAAAAGGTACCTAGCCCTTAGTCTTAGATTCTTTACATTTCTTCTGTAGTTGCCATGAGATAATTTCCTAAAGCTCTCCCAGGGAACAGTAAGATAATCTTTCTAAAGATAACTGATCTTTCCATCCGAAGGTTCCTCCCATTTGCAGATTCAATAACAATAACGTATTAAATTATCACTGTGCTAGGTGTTTCAGGGACAAAAAAAGATTATCTTTGATGGTGTAATTCCTCTCAGGGCACTTAAAATTAAGTAGGGAAGTGAGATCAACGCATAAACATCTATAACCTAAGGCTGTAAGTGCCAGAAGGCTTCCTTTTATAAGGACCTTGTAGGATGGAGAGAATTCTGCAGACAGACATGGTAGAGAGAACATTGAAGGTAGAAGGAACTTCATAAAGAAAATTGAATAAAATAGTTTGCCTAAGGCATTAGGGAAATAGTGAAAGAAAAACTAGAAAGGTGGATTAATGTCCTATTACAGAATACCTTAAATGCCAAGCTAAGGAGTTTTTCTTGGTTATACGGCCAAAAACAGAGATACTGATACTAGAGATTTTTAGCAAGGGAGACAGATTATCAGAACTGTAATCTGGCAACAGAAAATTAGATTGGATGGGTGGACAACCAGTTAGGAAACCACTGCAACTCTCTAGGCAAGAGTTTTAACTGGGGTGCTGGGAGAGAATAGAAAAAGAAGGGATATGACAAAGGTGGAATCCAGAGAAATTAGGAAAGACAACGGAGAGGAAGGAATCGCTGATTCTACAGGGATGAATGATGAGACCAGAGAAACAGCCTCAAGGACCTCAAGTTCTACGTAGGAAACAAAAGTACCGTGGAACAGAGGTAGGCTTTTGTTGTTTTTTAATCAATTATAAAAGCTTGGAAAACTGGGAGGTAAATGGCAGGATGGTGATTACAGACTTGATGTGTCTCTCTGGATCATGGCTTATGACAAAGGTCGGCAAATTATGGCCTCTTTTTGTGCTTCCCATAAGCTAAGAATGGTTATATTTTTAAATGGCTGTGGGAAAAGGTATTATTTGTGACATGTGAAAATTATATGAAATTCAAATTTCAGTGTCCATAGTTTTATTAGAACACAGCCATATTCACTCATTCATATATTGCCTATGGCTGCCCTTGTGCTATAAGGACAATGTTTAGTAGATGCAGAGAACATTTAGCCTGCAAAGCCTCAAATATTTACTATGTAATCTGTTAGAGAACATATTTGCCAATCTCAGGTTTAAGATAGCAAAATGATGAGCTTTTAGCTAGGAATAGAATGCTTCTGAAAAAAGTAAAAAAAAAAAAAAAAAAAAAAAAAGTTTACCTCAAGCAAAATGTCTAAATTAAGGTGACTTTAAACTGAATGCAGTGGAGATTTTTTAAAGCCCAGGAAAAGTTGGAGATATCTATAATTATAGAGGGCAGAAGTTATAATGTGGAATGGAAAAGTAAGATTGGGAGGTAATCAGTGATTTCAACAACGCTTTTAGTGTCAGATGCTATACATCAAACATGAAGAATGGGGAATAAATCAAGCGAATGAGATAGAACTAGAAAATGAAGATGGAAAGTGATAAAATATGCTATATTCAGATAGGAGCTTATAGGACCACAGAAGAGAAAGAGCTTTCAATCAAAAAGATATACTCTTCAGAAAAATGAATCAAAACATGAATAGGCAATAAAATAGAAGACTAAGTAGCAAATTAAAGCATAAAGTTCAACCTCAAATACATACACGTTAACAGAGACAGTTATTTGCCCATCAAATTATAAAATTTTAAAAATACCCACTTATTCATTCAACAAATAGGTAATGAGATCATACTATGTGCTGTACACCGTATTAAGTGCTGGATATACAGAGGTAAATAAGCTAGATATGGTCCCTGTCCTCATGGAACTTGCAGAGATAGACCTGAATCGATCATATATATATGTAATTACAATTATTATAATGAAAAAACCCAGAGTCCACATGATCTTACTTATATGGGAAGTGCATAAAAGTCAAACTTGTAGACACAGAGTAAAATTGTGGTTACCAGACACTAAGGGGTAGGAGGATTGAGAAGACATTGGCCAAAGGACACAAACTTTGAGTTAGGAGGAGTAAGTTCAAAAGATCTATTGTGTATCATGTTGACTACACTTAACAATATATTGTGTATTTGAAAATTAAGAGTAAATTTTAAGTGTTCTCATCACAAAAAATGACAAGTATGTGAGGTAATACATGTCAAACAGCTTGATTTAGCCATTCCACAATGTATACATCCATCAAAACATCAAGTTGTGCACCATATATAAAATTTTTACTCATCAATTAAAAATATTTTTAAACCCCCCCTCCCCCGAGTGTCACAAAAGGATAATATACCTGAAGGTATCAGAAAGGAAATGCAGGTGGGTGGGGAGGGATCTCTGAATGAAACTCCATTTGTACTGAGTACCAGCAAAGGTACAAGGAAAGGAGCACACACACAATCTATGTGAGTGTCAACGGAAACAATTCTTATGGATGACAACCTAGCCACATACAAGATAAGCCATAAAAGTAAACATTCCTTTCAATCAATGATGGCTCTTCTAGAAATTTATCCTGTGGAGTAACAGAGATGTGTGCATACTTGAGCAAGATTTTCATCATAAGGTTATTTTTAATAGCAAAAACTGAAAATAGAGCAAATGCCCAACTTAGGCTACAAGTTAAATTATGGCACATTCATACCATCATTTAAAATTATGGCACATTCATACCATCATTTAAAATCGTGGCACATTGATACCATCATTTAAAATTATGTTGCATTAGAATATTTAGTAATGCGGCACATTTGCAATGCATAAGAGGAAAAAAAGCAGGTCACAAACTAAGAACCAGAATGATTTTAATTTTTAAGTCAAATTTTCATGTGATAAGAGTACACAGGTGATCTTTATTTTCTTTTGTGCTTTTCTGTATTTCAAGTTTTCTGTAATCAATCTATATTACTTTTGTAATAAAAAAATTTAAAAACAGACACCTGGATAATTTAGAAACATTATCTAATGATGAAAGCATTTTGGAAAGAGGATGCACGTGGCTAAAAGCAGAAAGAAACAGAAGTTACATCTCAGATGAATATACTTCAGACCTTTTGGCCATATGGGAAAACATTAATACATTTCTTACAAAGATCACAAAACTGGCACAGAAACATACAGCACCAATGCTTTCAGCTGCTTAAATATTTGTTAGGTATATGCTATAGTATAGATGTATTCCTCTCTACTCCCCACTCCCCAAATCCCTAAGTTGAAATCCTAACCCCCAAGGTGATAGTATTAGGAGGTGGAGCCTTTGGGAGCTGATTAGATCATGAGGGAAAGGCCCCCATGAATGGGATTAGTGCCCCTATTAGAGAGGCCTTGGCGAGATCCCTTGCCCCTTTTGCATTGTGGGGACACAATGAAAGACCTCTATCTATGAATGAGGAAGAAGGCTCTCACTGGACACCTTATATGCCAGAGCCATGATCTTTGACTTCAAGATGTTGAAAAATCCAAGCCTCCAAGAATGTTGAAAAATAAATATTTGTTGTTTACAAGCCACCCAGTTTGCGGTAGCTTGTTATAGCAGCCAGAACTAAGACCCTATAAATAGGATTATGTAGGGTCTGACTTATTTGACTAAAGCCAGGCAGTATGGAATTTGATTTGCCATACTAAATACTTCATCTGAACTTGTGGGAAAACAGCTACAGAAAAGCTACTCTAAGTTGGCCAGAGAATATAACCCCCAGAGAACTGCATTAATTAACCCACTGAATAGCTCCTTCTGATAATTGTTAATATATCCAATTATTTATGAAGGATACTCTTGAACTACAGTTGAGTCAGGTTATCAGGTGAAATAAAATGTTTCACCTCTTATATGCAATGCCAAGCAAAGCATCTAATTCATGTAAAAACTATCAATTGTTTAGGTGCAAATTAAAAGTTAGGTGCAAACTAAGACCACCCTGATTTCATTTAGATGAGAAGATATTTATTTATAAGTCCAAGTTTATCTACCTTAATCTCATGGTGAATGTCACAATAAGTTCTTGAATCTGTAAGACAGAGGGGGCAGGGAACAGGTAGAATGGGGTACTCTTTTTTTTTTTTTGAGACAAAGTCTCACTCTGTCACCCAGGCTGCAGTGCAGTGGCACAGTCTCGGCTCACTGCAACCTCTGCCTCCTGGGTTCAAGAGATTCTCCTACCTCAGCCTCCTGAGTAGCTGGGACTACAGGCATGTGCCACCACACCCCAGCTAATTCTTGTATTTTTAGTAGACATGGGGTTTCACCATGTTGGCCAGGCTGGTCTTGAACTCCTGACCTCAAGTGATCCACCCACCTCCGCCTCCCAAAGTGCTAGGATTACAGGCATGAGCCACTGCACCTGGCAGGTTGATGTACTCTTAAATGGTATTAAGGCTAGAGATCCTAGAAATGCCAGATCTCTGTTCCTTGACAAATTGTTACTCTTAAAGGTAAATACCTATTAATAGAAAGCAACGTAATCTGTGGTCTAGAACTACACACAATGCAGAAAATTCTGATGACCTGGGCTGGACACAGCATCTGAGGCTTCACCTACTAGAAAATATAGCTAAATTCATATGCTATTCACCCATTAAAATGTTCATTTCTCCTCTAAATTCCCTCTCAAGAAGTCAAAATAAAGAAAATTGAACGCCTTTCAAAAAGAGGCTTTAAACTGTTCTAACAAATTGCTTTGTGAAATAAAGCAATGGGCAGGGGTGGGATACAAAAGGCCAAGCCAGCCTGTTTCTCTTGCAAGAGGAAAGTGAAGACATTCTGATCCTCATTTTATAAAGGAAAAACTTTTTTTTCATTTTAATAATATTTTCTTGTGACAAAAATGATGCATGTTCACTTTGGAAGAACAAAAGATACAGATGATCAAAAAGAAAAAAGTTTACACTTTAATTTTGTAATATATTTTTCTATGCACATAAAAACACAAACTTGTAGAGTTTTGAGGGAACACCTAACAAACTAATAGATCTACAGTTTTGAAGAAATGGAAAGTTGCACTTTTTGTAAATAGGATTCTGTGAGGTCTGATAATTTTGTAGTGTTTGTCCTACCATAAATTAAAATACATAGTTTAGGAATTAGAACCCACACCCCCTCTCAGAAGAAGATTTAAATTGTTCTGGTGGCAAAAAACTTCAACTGGAAGTGAAATGTGGTTATTAGGCTGCATCTATGAGGAATTATTAGAGCTGCAAAACTCAGGATGAAACTCAAAGAAAAGACAGAAGAAAGTGTATCTGCATCTCTCTCACTCCTCAACTTGGAGCCATGCCATGAGCAAATGTCCTCAACTCTGCATTCGTTATTGCCTGGCTCTCACAGTTAAAAGGTAGAGTCTTCCTGCTAAATTCTATAGAGTGGGAAGTTTCTGAAAAAAGAAATATACATTATAATTAATTTTTTTTGGAACTTTTAGTCAGCACAATAAATTTAGAAAATGGAAATAAGAACTTTAAATACTGAAAAGGGCACAGCAAATCTACTGTTCATAAATGGTAGGGTAGTCTACTTGGAAAACCTATGGGAAAACTATTGAAACAACCAAGTTTGCTAAGGTAGTTTCAAAATAATATTTAATAGTCAATTTCTTTCTTTCTGAACCATGAACACTTAGAGTTCCAGTCTTAATGGCAAAAACAGTATCACAACTAGCCAGGCATGATGGCTCATACCTATAATCCCAGCACTTTGGGAGGCCGAGGCAGACATTCAAGGTCAGGAATTCGAGATCAACCTGGCCAACATGATGAAACCCCATCTCTACCAAAAAATACCAAAATTAGCCAAGTATGGTGGCAACCCCTGTAATTCCAGCTACTTGGGTGGCTGAGGCGGCAGAATCGCTTGAACCCAGGAGGTTGCAGTGAGCTGAGATCACACCACTGCATTCCAGTCTGGGTGACAGAGCAAGGCTCCATTAAAAAAAAAAAAAAAAAAAAAGTATCACAACATACAATATCTAAGAATACAATTTCGAGAAATGTGCCAAACTCTAATAAAGAAAACTACATATCTGCAATGAAAGGCATAAGATTAATACTTGAATAAATAGAGAACTACAACATGTTAATGAATGAATACACTTAATGAAATGCATGAAGTCTCTTCAAAAATTTTAAGCTTAATTCTAAGAAATCTCATTGAAATTGTGGAACTTACAAAAACAATTCTAAACTTTCAGGAAAAAAAATAGAAAAAAAGTCTGAAAGGAGACTAACCAGGGGAGACCCGTCTTAAGAAACATTAAAATGAATTTAAAAGTAACTTAAAAGTAATAAAAATGGCTGATTAAAAAAAATCAACTTTGTCAGTAACCAAAAATGGATGTGAAACAATCAGACTCTATGTTTAGCTTTTTGATGAGAAAAAATTTTTGTACTTAACCATCTTTCAAGGATTGACATTTGAGTTAATAACCACACAGAATCCTAAGAGTTATATAATTAGAAAGTATGGGAAAAAAAAAGACACTACCACACTCTGAGTTGAAACATATATTGATACTTTTCTGGAGGTCAATTTAACAAAAGCCATTTTAAAAAATGAAGACTTTCTTTGATGAAATGAATGAGAAATAACTGAACAATTCATGATAATCTTTCTGAATTTCAAAGAAAAAGAATTTGACAAGCATGCAGTTAGCCAGCTTACCTACAAAGGAAGAAAAACAGGCTGGTTTCAGGCTTCTTTGGCACAGGAAATGACAAAAGAAATCAAAATAATCTAAAAATAAGAAAATTACTAAGAAAGCAACATAAATGAACACTCTTTCTTGGTAGTAAGACTATAACTCTTTTTAGGCTGAGTTTTCTGTATTAAGAATTACTTTCACCATTTAAAATAAAAGTTATGGCTCCCACTCTCCTGCCATAAATAACTAGAAAATTGGGAAAATGTATGAAACAACAATTTAGAGCTGTTGAATAACAATGCAGAACTGAGAGGTGAGCCTTGAACCCACCCCTCCTACACCCTGCCCACCTTACAGTCTGGAGAGCTTTCAGGATATGGTGTAGGAAGAAGTAACAGAAACAGAGCCTGGCAGTCTAGATGAATTGAGGAGACAGATTTTGAGATGATGAGGATGCTAAAATTTGCAGGATTGAGTATGGAAAAGGAGGAGTGACACAGAAATAGCTCTAGAGATCTGCAGAGGAACTCCCTTAAGTTTCTAGATGAGTACTGATCTGCGCAAGTGGAGAGAAGTTCTTTGAGGCTGGAGAAACAAACAAGAAGCAACAGGCTGAACAATACTCCAAGCTCACATAGGGCTAGGAACAGTAGGAGTACTTCGTAATACTTTGAGTCAAACCTTAGAAAGGTAATGCTTCAGTGGTGGGGCTAAATTAGCCCTAGATTGAAGGCTGTTCTGGACCTGCAGGTCTTGGTCTGCTCAGGCTGCCATAACAAAATACCATAGACTGGGTGGCTTAAATGACAGAATTTTTCTTACAGTTCTGGAGGCTGGGAAGTCCAAGATTAAGGCATAGGTTGAACATCACAAATCCAAAAATCTGAAATTTGAAATGCTCCCAAATCCCAATCTTTCAATGCCAATACGATGCCACAAGTGGAAAATCCCATACCCGACTTTATGTGATGAGTCACAGTCAAAACACAGTCAAGACTTTGTTTCATGCACAAAATTATCTAAAATATTGTATAAAATTGCCTTCAGCTTATGTGTATAAGGTATATATGAAACATACATGAATTTCATATTTAGACTGGGATCCCATCTCCAAGATATCTCATTATGTACATGCAAATATTCAGATAAGGGATACTCAACCAAGCATTTCAGATAAGGGATATTTGACCTGTACTACCCAATTTGGTTCCTGGTGAGCACTCTCTTTGATGGCCACCTTCTTGCTGTGTACTTATATGGCCTTTTCTCAGGGTGTTCCCGTGGAGAGAACAAACTCTCTAGTGTCTCTTCTTATAAGCTATTCATCCCATCATAAGACCCCACCTTCATAACCTAATCTAACCTTAATTACTTCCTAAAGACCCCATCTCCTAATATCATCATATTGGAGGCTGGGGCTTAAATATATAAATATGGGGAGAACATAATTAAGTCTATAATACCCACTCTAATACAGCTTAAAAGAAAAACTCAAAATGATCAAATTGAGTCAAAGTAATTTATATGTAAAGCCCAACAATGAAATATTCACAATGGTCTAGCATCCAGTCAAAAGTTACCAACCATGTGAAGTGGTAGAATATGATCATGTCAGGGAAAAAAATCAATAGGAAAAAAAAAAACAGAAATGGCACAGATAATAAAACTAGACAAGCCCTCTAAAACAGTTATTACAAACCTTATACATATGCTTATGTCCATAAAGAAATTATTAACATAATGAATAGAAGAAATGAGGATATTAAAAATACCCACGTGGAATACCTGAAGATTAAAAATGCAACATCTGAATGAAAAATAATCTGGATGGAATTAGGTTACATTCTGGAGAAAAGATTAACCAGTTTGAAGACAGCAATTGAAACTATATAAAATGAAGCACACAGTGGGGAAAAAAGAGAATTGTAATGAAAGAAAAAGAGTGTCAGTGACCTGCAAGAAAATAACAAGCAGTCTAAAATAGATGTGATTGTACTCCAAAAGAGGAGAGAAAAATATTTGAAGACAAAATTTCTAGATTTCATGAAAATTATAAACCCATATACAAGAAGCTCAATGAATCTCACGCAGAAAAAAATAAAGAAAAGTACAACAAGGGATACTACAATCAAACTGTGCAAAACCAAACAAAGAGAAAATCCTGAAAGCATCAGAGGGAAAAAACACATTATGTACAGAACAAAGATAAGAATTATTACAGACATTGTCAGAAACTACGAAGACAAAAAAATGGAATAACATCTCTGAAGCACTAAAAGGGGGCAAAAACTATCAAACCAGATAGAATTCTATACCTGGAAAAATAATATATCAAAATGAAAATGACAAATAGACTTTTTCAGATGAATAAAAGCTAAGAATATACACCACTAGCAGATTTATCTTAGAGGATATGTTAAAATTTTCCAAGCAGAAAGAAAATTATACTGGAGAGAAATTTAAACAGAAAGAATTGGAGAGCATCAGAAATAAGTGTAAGTAAACAAGTTTTTTTCATTTTTAATCTCTTAAAATTTGACTTTTATGTTTTTAATATTTTAGTATTAAAATAAATATTTCTATTTACCTTAAACATTTTCTAAGCAAAAATAACAATGTATTAAGAGGTACATAACATGAGAACTAAAATGTATCACAATAAGAGCACAAAGGATGGAAGAGGGGAAATGTAAATTTACTGTCCCGAGGTGCTTACATTTTATATGAAATGTTATAATATTATATGCAGGTCAATTGTGATAAGTTAAAAATATAGGTTGAAAACCCTAAGGCATCCACTAAAAATATAAAACAGAAAAATATAGATAATAAAAAAGATAAAGTGGAATCCTAAAAAAAACACTTAACCAGGTACAAGGCAAAGAGTGTTCCCTCCCACTGCTTTGCAACATCTTGCTGGAGTCCTAGCAAATGCAATAAGTCAAGAAAAGGAAATGAAACAAACAGACTGGGAAGGAAGAAATAAAACTGTCCTGTATTCACAGATCACATCATCTATGTAGAAAATAGGACAGAATTTTTTAAAAACTCCTGGAACTAATTAGCAATTATAGCAAGGTTGCAGGATGCAAGGTTAATGTACAAAAGTCAATCATTTTCCTATATTCCAGTAATAAGTGAAATTTGAAATTTAAAAAATACTATTTACATTAGCACTCCCCCAAATATAATACTTAAGTATAAATCTAAAAAAATATGTACAAGATCTGTATGAGGAATACTACAAAACTCTGATGAAAGATATCAAAGAAGAAATAAACAGATAACTATTCCATGTTCATGGACAGAAAAACTCAATATTGTCCAGATGTTAGCTCTTCCCAACTTGATTTATAGATTCAATTCAATCCCAAACAAAATCTCAGCAAGTAATTTTGTGAATATCAACAAATTGATTCTGAAGTTTATATAGGAGGCAAAAGATCCAGAATAGCCAACAAAATATTGAAGAATAAAGCCAGAGGATTGACACTACCCAACTTCAAGACTTACTGAAAAAGCTACAGTAACCAAAATAGTGTGGTACTGGTGAAAGAACAAATAGACCAGTGGAACAGACTAGAGAACCTAGACATAGACTCACATAAATACAGTGAACTGATCTTTGATAAAGGAGCAAAAGCAACCAATGAATCAAACAGTCTTTTCACAAATGGTACTAGAATTGAACATCCACTTGCAAAAATACCCACAAAAACGACCCCCCACACACATATCTAGACCTTACACCCTTCACAAACATTAACTTAAAATGGATCATAGACCTAAATGTGAAATTCAAAACTATAAAACTCTTTGAAGATAACATAAGATAACACTAGCTGACTTTGGATAAGGTGATGAATTTCTAGAAACAACACCAAAGGCACAATACGTGAAAGAAATAATTGATTGCCTGGTCTTAAGATTAAAAACTACTTCTCTGTAAGACAATGTCAAAAGACTGAGAAATAAGCCACAGATTAGAAGAAAATATTTGCAAGACACATCTGATAAAAGACTATTATTCAAAACAAAACAAAACAAAGAACTCTTAAAACTCAGCAATAAGAAACAATCCAATTTTTTAAAAATGGGCAAAATACCTGAACAGACCTCTCACTAAAGAAGATATACCAGATGGCAAGTAAGCATATGAAAAGATGTTCAATATCATGTCATTAGGGGATTTCAAATTAAAACAGCAATAAAATATCACTATACAGCTATTAGAATGGCCAAAATCTAAAACACTAGCAACACCAAATGCTGACCAGCAATGGGGAACAACAGAAACATTCACTCATTACTGGTGAGAATGCAAAATGGTACCACCACTTTGGAAGGCAGTTTAGCAGTTTCCTATAAAAACAAACATATCTTTATCTGACAGTTTAGCAACTGTACTCCTTAGTATTTACCCAAATGAATTGAAAACTGCTATCCACACAAAAAACCCACACACGTTTATAGCAACTTTATGAGGAAACAAGCAAGACGTCCTTCAGTACAAGTGGATAAACTGTGGTACCAGACAATGGAATATTACTCAGTGCCAAAAAGAAATGCATTATAAAGCCATGAAAAGACATAAAGGAACCTTAAATGCATATTACTAAGTGAAAGAACCCAATCTGAAAGGCTACATGCTGTATAAGTCCAACTATATGACTCTCTGGAAAAAGCAAAACTATAGTGACAGTAAAAAGATCAGTGGTTACCATGGGATTAAGAGATGAGACAGATGAATAGGCGCGAGCACAGAGGACTTTTAGGGGAATGCAACTATTCAGTATGACACTACAATAGTGGATACATGTCATTACACATTTGTCAAAACCTGCAGAATGTACAACACCAAGAGCAAACCCTCCTACCCCCCACCTCCTCCTGAACAGGTGCTGGTATTCACGGCTGAGAGACCTCATTGTTGCAAGATGAATGCAACAAATAGCAGGATTAATGCAATAGTACCTCACATCTCAAAACTAACATCGAATGCAAATGGCCTAAATGCTCCACTTAAAAGATACAGAACTGCAGAATGGATAAGAATTCCACAACCAACTATCTGCTGCCTTCAGGAGACTCACCTAACACATAAGGACTCACATAACTTAAAGTAAAGGGGTGGAAAAGGCATTTCACGCAAATGGACACCAAAAGCAAGCAAGGGTAAGTATTCTTATATCAGACAAAACAAACTTTAAAGCAACAGCAATTAAAAGAGACAAAGAGGGACATTATATAATGGTAAAGGGCCTTGTCCAACAGGAAAATATCACAATCCTAAACATATATGCACCTAATACTGGAGCTCCCAAATTTATAAAACAATTACTAATAGACCTAAGAAATGAGATAGACAGCAACACAATAATAGTGGAGGACCTCAATACTCCACTGACAGCAGTAGACAGGTCATCAAGACAGAAAGTTAAAGACACAATGGATTTAAACTATACCTAGGAACAAATGGACTTAACAGATATATACAGAACATTTCATCCAACAACTGCAGAATACACATTTTATTTAACAGGGCATGGAACTTTCTCCAAGATAGACCATATAATAGGCCATAAAACGAGCCTCAATACATTTAAGAAAATTGAAATTATATCAAGCACTCTTTCAGACAACAGAGGAATAAAACTGGAAATCAACTCCAAAAGGAACCTTAAAAACCATGCAAATACATGGAAAATTACCTGCTCCTGAATGATCATTGGGTCAAAAATGAAATCAAGATGGAAATTAAAAAATTCTTCAAACTCAATGACAATAATGACACGGTCTATCAAAAATTCTGGGATACAGCAAAGGTGGTGCTAAGAGGAAACTTCATAGCCCTAAATGCCTACATCAAAAAGGCTGAAAGAGCACAAACTGACATTCTAAGGTCATACCTCAAGGAACTAGAGAAACAAAAACAAACCAAACCCAAACCCAGCAGAAGAAAGGAAATAACCAAGATCAGAGCAGAACTAAATGAAATTAACAACAACAAAAAAATACAAAAGATACATGAAGCAAAAAGCTGGTTCTTTGAAAAGATAAATAAAATTAATAGACCATTAGAAAAATAAACCAAGAAGAGAAGAGAGAAAATCCAAATAACCTCATCAAGAAATGAAACAGGAGATATTATAACTGACACCACTGAGATACAAAAGATCATTCAAGGCTACTACGAACACCTTTATGCACATAAACTAGAAAACCTAGAAGACATGGATAAATTCCTGGAAAAATACAACCTTCCTAGCTTAAGTCAGGAAGAATTGGATACCCTGAACAGCCAATAATAAACAGTGAAATTTAAATGGTAATTTAAAAATTACCAACAAAAAAAAGTCCAGGAGAAGACAGATTCACAGCAGAATTCTAACAGACATTCAAAGAAGAATTGGTACCAATCCTTTTGACACTATTCCACAAGCTAGAGAAAGAGGGAAGCCTCCCTAATTCATTCTATAAAACCAGCATCACCCTAATAGCAAAATCATGAAAGGACATAACAAAAAAAGAAAACTACAGATCGATATCCCTGATAAACATAGATGCTAAAATCCTTAACAAAAATACTAGCTAACCAAATCCAACAACATATCAAAAAGATAATCCACCATGATCAAGTGAGTTTCATACCAGGGATGCAGGGATGGTTTAACATATGCAAGTCAATAAATGTGATACACCACATAAACAGAATTAAAAACAAAAATCACATGATCAACTCAATAGATGCAGAAAAAGCATTCAACAAAATCCAGCATTGCTTTATGATTAAAACTCTCAGCAAAATCGGTACACAAGGGACATACCTCAATGTAATAAAAGCCATCTATGACAAACCCACAGCCAACATAATACTGGATGGGTAAAGTTGAAAGCATTCCCTCTGAGAGCTGGAAGATGACAAAGATGCCCACTCTCACCACTCCTCTTCAACATAGTACTGAAAGTCCTAGCCAGAGCAATCAGACAAGAAAAATAAATAAAGGACATCCAAATCAGTAAAGAGAAAGTCAAATTGTCATTGTTTGCTGACAATATGATCATTTACCTTGAAAACCCTAAAGACTCCTCCAGAAAGCTCCTAGAGCTGATAAAAGAGTTAAGCAAAGTTTCCAGATAGAAGATTAATGTACACAAATCAGTAGCCCTTCTATACACCAAAAGTGACCAAGCGGAGCGTCAAATCAAGAACTCAACCCCTTTACAATAGTTGCAAAAATAACAAAATACTTAGGAATATACCTAACCAAGGAGGCAAAAGACCTCTACAAGGAAAACTACAAAACACTGCTGAAAGAAATTATAGATGAAACAAACAAATGGAAACACATCCCATGCTCATGGATGGATAGAATCAATATTGTGAAAATGACCATACTGCCAAAAGCAACCTACAAATTCAACGGAATCCCCATCAAAATATCACTATCATTCTTCACAGAATTAGAAAAAACAATTCTAAAATTCATATGGAACCAAAAAAGAGCCCGCATAGCCAAAGCAAGACTAAGCAAAAAGAACAAATCTGGAAGCATAACACTACCTTATTTCAAACTATACTATAAGGCTATAGTCAACAAAAAAGCATGCTACTGGTATAAAAATAAGCACATAGACCAATGGAACAGAATAGAGAACCCAGAAATAAACCCAAATACTTACAGCCAACTGATCTTTGACAAAACAAACAAAAACATAAAGTGGGGAAAGGACACCCTTTTAAACAAATGGTGCTGGGATAATTGGCTAGCCGCATGTAGGAGAATGAAACTGGATCCTCATCTCTCACCTTACACAAAAATCAACTCAAGATGGATTAAGGACTTAAACCTAAGACCTGAAACTATAAAAATTCTAGAAGATAACATTGGAAAAACCCTTCTAGACATTGGCTTAGGCAAGGATTTCATGACCAAAAACCCATCAGTAAGAAAAAAAACAAGCAATCCCATCAAGAAGTGGGCCAAGGACATGAATTGACAATTCTCAAAAGAAGATATACAAATGGCCAACAAACATATGAAGAAATGCTCAACATCACTAATGATCAGGGAAATGCAAATCAAAACCACAATGAGATACTACCTTACTCCTGCAAGAATGGCCATCATCAAAAAATCAAAAAACAGATGTTGGCATGGATGCGGTTAACAGGGAACACTTCTATGCTGCTGGTGGGAATGTAAACTAGTATAGCCGCTAAGGAAAACACTGTAGAGATTCCTTAAAGAACTAAAAGTAGGCCAGGTGCGGTGGCTTATGCCTGTAATCCCAGCACTTTGGGAGGCCGAGGTGGGTGGACTGCCTGAGCTCAGGAGTTCACAACCAGCCTGGACAACATGGTGAAACCCCATATCTACTAAAATACAAAAAATTACCTGGGCGTGATGGCGTGTGCCTGTAGTCCCAGCTACTCGGGAGGCTGAGACAGGAGAAGTGCTTGAACCCAGGAGGTGGAGGCTGCAGTGAGCCAAGATTGTGCCACTGCACTCCAGCCTGGGCGACAGAGCAAGACTCCGTCTCAAAAGGAACTGAAAGTAGAACTACCAGTTGATCCAGCAATCCCACTACTGGGTATCTACCCAGAGGAATCATTACACGAAAAAGATACTTGCAGATGCACGTTTATAGCAGCACAAATTGCAATTGCAAAATCATGGAACCAACCCAAATGCCCATCAATCAACAAGTGAATAAAGAAACTATGGTATATATATACAATGGAATACTACTCAGCCATAAAAAAGGAATGAATCAGTGGCATTTGCTGTGACCTTGATGAGACTGGAGACTATTATTCTGAGTGAAGTAACTCAGGAATGGAAAACTAAACATCATGTTTTCACTGATATGTGGGAACTAAGCTATGAGGACGCCTAGGCATAAGAATGATACAAAGACTTTGGGGACATGAGGGGAAGGGTAGGAAGGGGGTGAGGGATAAAAGACTACAAATAGGGTGCAGTATATACTGCTTGGGTGATGGGGGCACCAAAATATCACAAATTACCACTAAAGAATTTACTCATGTAACCAAATACCACCTGTACCTCAACCACCTGTGGAAAATAATAAAACAAACAAACAAAAACCCGAAAAACAAAATAGCCAAACCATAAACCAACTGAACTAAAAGGTAAAATAGACAAATCTATAATTATGTTTGAAAATTTCAATACTCCTCCCTCAGTAGTTCATTAAAAAACAGTTAAAAAGAAATCAATGACATAACTGACTTAATTGACATTTATAGAATATTATACTCAAATATAGCAAAATACATATTCTTTTGAAGTGAATTATGAAACATTTACCTAGATAAACATATTCTGAGCCATATGAGTCTCAATAAATATATAAGGAATGAAATCTATGTTGTTGGACCACAATGAAATTCGAACAGAAACATCTCTGAAAAAAATCCCCAAATATTTGGATATTAAACAACACACTTCTAAATAATCCATGATACAAAGAAAAAGCCAAAAGGGAGATTAGTAAATTTTGACCTGAAAATGAGTTTTCCTATCAAATTTGAATTTCATATCAAAGTTTGGGAGATGTAGCTATAGCAATACTTAGAAGAAATTTATAACCTTAAATGTTTACATTAAAAAGGGAGCAAAATCAATGACCAAACTTCTACCTTAAGAGCAAAGAGGAAATTAACCCAAAGTAAACAGAAGTTACAAAACAATTAGAACAGAAATCAATGAAATAAAAAGTGGAAAAATAAAAAAAATTATCAAAACTAAAAACTTGTTCTTTGAAAAATACAGCCATGCATCTTTTAACAATGGGGATACATTCTGAGAAATGATTAGGTGATTTCATTGTTGTACAAACATAGAATGTACGTAACACAGACCTAGATGGTATAACCTTACTACACACCTAGGATATATGGTACAGCTTATTGCTCCTAGGCTACAAACCTGTACAGCATGTTACTGTACTGAATACTATAGGTAACTGTAACACAGTAGCATTTGTGTATCTAAACACAGAAGAGGCACAGTAAAAATACAGTATAAAAGATAAAATGGCACATCTGTATAAAGTACTTACCATAAATGGAGCTTGCAGGGTTGTACGTTGCTCTGGGTGAGTGGGTGGTGAATGTGTAGGCCTAGGACATTATTGTACACTACTGTAGACTTTATAAACATCATACACTTAGGCTATACTAAATTTATCTTGTCATGTGGTAAGGTGTTCAGGGACAATAATATGCATGGAGCTGTCATCACCTATGATAACAATGCCTTCCTTCTGGAATACTTCCTGAAGGAAATGCCTGAAGCTGTTTTACAATTAATTTTTTTAGTAAGGAGTGCACTCTAAAATAATGGTACAAAGTACAGTAAAAACACAAACCCATAACATGGTTGTTCATTGTCATTATCAACTATTATGTATTGTACATAATTGTGCTATATATATGACTGTCACCACAAATATAAGGGTTGCATTGCACTATGTTGTTACAACAGCTACATCACCACCAGGTGGCAGGAATTTTCCAGTTCTGTTATAATTTTGTGGAACTACTGTTGCACATGCAGTCTTGTTGACACAAGTGTCATTATGTGGTGCATGACTGTGTATAAGTGAATAAATCTTTAGTGAGACTGATATGTGTGTGAGAGAGACAGAGACAGATAAAGAGCAAGCATCACAGACCCTAAAGACCTTAAAATGTTACTGGGAGAACATTATGAACAACTTTATTTCAATAAATTTGACAACCTAGATGAAATGGACAGCACCTCGAAAGACAAGGTACCAAGGCTCATTTAAAAAAAAAAAAAGAAAGCATAAAATACAAAATAGCCCTATATCTGTTAAAGAAACTGAATTTGTTGTTTAAAACCCTTCTGCAAAGAAAGCTCCAGGCCCAATTTGGTTCACTGATAAATCCTATGAAATATTTAAGAAAAACAAATACCAATGCTACACAAACTCTTTCAGAATAAAGAAGTGGAAAAAAACTTCCCAACTCCTTTCACCTGAGGCCTGTATTAAAATGATTCCAAAACCAGATAAAAGCATTACAAGAAAACTACAGAATATATCTTATAAACATAAATGCAAAACCCTTAAAATATTAGCAAACTGAAGGTAGCAACATATAAAAAGGATACTATATGATGACCAAGCAGGATTCATCCAGAAATATAAGGTTGGCTGAATATAAAACCAAGAAAAGAAATTTTTAAAAAAGAAAAGTCCTATAATAATTTCAATGTATGGAGAAAGAACATGACAAAATTCAACATACATTCATGAAAAAAATTCTGAGAAACTAGGAATAGGAGGGAATTTTCTCAACCTGATAAAAGGCATCTAAAAAGCTACAGTTAATATCATAATTACGAAACACCGAATATTTTCCCCATATAGTTAGGAACAAGTCAAGATTTTCCACTCTCACATTTATATAATATTATATAATACTAGAGAGGCTACACTGTGTGGTAAGGGTTGGAGGAAAGGCAGATAGATTGAAAAGGAGGAAGTAAAACTGTCTTTACTCTCAGACGGCATGACGGTCTATGCAGAAAATCCAAACTCTACAAAATAGCTGCTAGAATGATTTGAATTACAGAACTGAGTTTATCAAGTACCATGACTCAAGGTCACAGGATACAAGGTCAACATACCCCCCCCAAAAAAACCAATTGATTTTCTATTAGCAATGATTAGAAATTTTAAATACCATTTATAATAGCTAAAAAATATGAAAGGTGTAAAGGATAAGTTTAACAAAATATGCGCAAGCTTTATGCATTGAAAACTATAAAACATTGCTGAGAGAATGTAAAGACCTAAATAAATGAAGATATACCATGCTTTTGAATCAGCAGACTTGATACTGTTAAGATGTCATTTTCCCCCCAGATGTATCTATAGATCCAATGTGATTCTAATGAAGATCACAATCCTATTTATTTCTGGCAGAAACTGACAAGTTGATTTGTATCAAATTAAATGTATCTGCAAATGCAAACCTAGAATATCCAAAGCACTTTTGAAAAATAACAAAGTTGCAAGACTTAACTAGTCATGGGCTGCATTATGACTTATGGTCAACAATAGACCACCTGTATGATGGTGGTCCCACAAGATTATAATACTGTATTTTTTCTGTACCTTTTCTATGTTTAGATACACAAATACCCCGTTGTGTTACAACTGCCTACAGCATTCAGTCCAATAACACGCTATAATGGTTTGTAGCCTATGAGCAATAGGCTATACCATATAGCCTAGGTGTGTAGTAGGCTATATACCACCTAGGTTTGTGTAACTGCATTCTATGATGATCATACAATGATAAAATCACCTAACAACACACTTCTCAGATCATATCCCTGTCATTGACACAGGACTATATATGACTAAGATATTATAAAGCTACAGGAATAAAGATAGTACAGTATTGGCAAAAACAGAAATGTAGATAAATGGACCTGAACAGAGTCTCAAAATAGAACTACACATGTGTGAGGTCAATAGATTTGATAGAGGTGCCAAATTAATAAGGAATAACTGTCTATATGCAGAAAACTTTGATCCATGCCTGGTACCTTGGGCAAATCTGGCTTGAAATGGATAATATACCTAAATATAAGAACTGAAAACATAAAACTTAAAGAAAAACGTAGGAGAAAAACTTTGTAACTTCGATTAAAATCCATTAGATAGGCAAGAATAAAAGAAAAATATGGGCCAGGCGTGGTGGCTCACATCTGCAATCGCAGCACTTTGGGAAGCTGAGGCAGGCGGATCCTGAGGTAAGGAGTTCAAGACCAGCCTGACCAACATGGTGAAACCCTGTCTCTAATAAAAATACAAAAATTAGCCAGGTGTGGTGGCTGACGCCTGTAATCCCAGCTACTCAGGAGGCTGAGGCAGGAGAATCACTTGAGCCCGGGAGACGGAAGTTGCAGTGAGCCGAGATCGCACCATTGCACTCCAGCCTGGGTGACAAGGTGAGACTCCCTATCAAAAAAAAAAAAAAAGAAAGAAAGAAAAGAAAGAAAAATATGAATAAATTAGACTGTATCAAAATTAAAGACTTTTCCACAACAGACAGGATTAAGGAAATGAAGAAGCAAACATAGGCCAGGAGAAAATATTTACAAAACACGCCTCTGATAAGGACTTACATCTAGAATATGTAAATTTTTCCAATTCAATGCAATGACAACACAGTTTTATAAAATGGGCAAAATATTTGAATAGACACTTCAAAAAGGAAATACAAATGGCAAACACGCATGTGAAAAGATGCTCAACATTATCATTAGATTATGATGATCCAACTTAAAACCATGAGATAGCACTACACACCCACTCAAATGGCTAATATTTTTAAAACTGACAATCCCAAATGTTAACAAAGATGTGTAACAACTACAACTCTCATACATATCTAATGGGAAAGGAAAGTCATACAGCCACTTTGGAAAACAATGGTAATTTCTTATCAACATACACTTACTATATGATGCAGTAATCCAACCCCCAGGTATTTACACAAGAGAAATGAACTATGGCCATACAAGATGTATGCAAATAATGACAGTGGCTTTATAAGTAAAGGACCAAAGAGGAAATAACCCAAATGTCATCTAATGGGGAAGGTATAACAAATTTACGTGTATCTGTATAATGGACTAACACTAAACAAGAAAAAGGAACAAATTACTGATATATACATCTCGGATAAACCTCAGAAGTATTCTACTAAGTTAAAGAAGCCAAACACAAAAGATTAGATATTGTTTGATTCCATTTATATGAAATTCCTGGAAAGCCAAAATCATAGAAAGCAGTGGTTGTCTGTGGCTGCAGTTGGGGAAAGAAACTACAAAGTGGCATGAAGGAGATTTTTTGGGGATGATGGAAATGTTCTGTTTTTTATTTTGATGGTGATTGTATAATTATATATTAATCAAAACTCAAACTGTGCACTTAAAATGAGTAAATTTTACTACATGTAAATTATGTTACTAAAGCTAATTTTAGTAGAAATCAGGCATTTTCATGTTTTGAACTTAATTTCCACGTGCTCATTCTGAGCTCTAACTTAAGTTGTTAACATGATGATTTAGTCAGGCATTTATTGGTTATATTCTAATAGTTTTTATTCAAAGTCCTTCAGCATTACAGTCACAGAAAAATACCAGGATTATTATGCTCAGGGACAGCCATTCAGAAGATATTCGTGAGGTAAATTGCAAATATGCTTCTGTAACTTTGGTGAGGAACTGGAACTAGAGATACAGATTTGGGAGTTGGGAGTCATTTGCAGAAAATAGTGGAAACTGTGGAGTTGATAAAATTGTACTCTTCTTTCACTCCACTTCTCACTAATCTACAGAACCATAGGAAATGCTTAGTCAAATTTGAAATAAGTGAATGACTTCAGTTTTTAAAAGGTCAACTTTTCCATCAGATCAAAGTGTTAACGCCACTGAATTTAAAAACATCGTATATTTATATCTCCAAATTCTTATCTCTCACCTGGTTTAATTTTTCAGTGTGATTCAGTCTTGAAGTCTCCACTACATTTAACTTGGAAGTCTTTTCCATGCTCATTATTTGCTTCGGTGGTTTCATGTTTGAAGTGGGTTGTGAAAAGCATGGCTTTGCTACCGGAAAGCCTGTGGAGTATGACCCTTGTTTCATTCTAAATGGCTGGGTAAAAATTTTACCTTTTGTGAGTAATAGAAGAAGAAAGAAAAATTGTCACTAGCAACTTCTATTTCATTTTCCGGTGGCTACATACAGAGGCTACTGTGAGCTAACTGCCTTCAACTTAGAAGCAAAAATTAAGAAAAGAAAGCTGACATTTTTACATCAAGCCAAAACTTACATATAGTGTAAGTTATTAGTCATCCATAGAGGAAGACAGAGATCATTAAGTGTTACCAAAAGCTTGGGGCTATCTAAAAGTCCACTTAAGGTCACCTGAATATAATTATAGAGAGGTGGGATTCAATATGTAAAAAGCTGTATCCCATTTAGGAGACAAAAAAGTCTCCAAGGAGCCTGCTTAGCACTATGCTTTTCAAACTGGATAACCACTAGTAGTACCATAGTTCTGGGAGGATGAAAAGCTACAGAATAAAATATAAAATATAAATTCTTCAAGATTCGTAGGAAGGGGGAATACCACTGGAGAGGTGTATTCTGTTGCATGACATGAAAGATACATCACCAGACTTCACCACAGCCTAGCTCTTTCTTTACCCTAAGGTCAAGTTCACCAAAAAAACCAAAAAACAAAAAACAAAAAAACACCAGTTGACTTCAAGATATCCTGATGATAGAAGTAGGAACCATGGATGGAGAACATGAACAAAATCACTGGAAAGGAATATTCACCCCCCACTATTCAATAAATTGGTAAAGTGCTTTCTACAACTCAATCTCTTGCAAGTGTAATAGTATGAGTTAGTCTTCCCAAGTTTTAGGACTTCAAGAATACTGATAAAGTTGAGGGCTAGACTTGAAACACTTAGTGGCCTCCAGAGCCTTCCCTATCCAAGTATATCCTCATATCCTCAAACTACATCACCTACCACAGTGTAAATATTGGTTTATAAACTTGTGACACATCCTCTTGGTTCACCTATGTTAATCTAAATGCAGATGTTGGAGAAAAAGAAAATCACTGAAATAAGCATAGAATTCTCCCAAGTAGGCTCCGCCTATGCTCAGTGTGTAAACTGTACATTGTCAAGGGAGATACTATCCAGATGGTCACACTGGTCTCTTGAGCCTTTAATAGACACAGCATTTGGGCAGAAATTCACTGGATGGGCAGCAATAAGAGCTGGGTATCTAACTCTAGCTGTACCACTTTTCCAGCCATGTGACTTTAGAAAAGCCATTTAATTTTCCTTAGCTTTGATCTCCCTATCTATAAGACACAGTTACTTACCCTACCTAGTATGGTAATGAGAATGCAAGGTAAAATGCTATACAGATAAGGTGGTTATTATTACACCACAAAAGTTACCAAAGTGTCTCCTAGGATAAGCCCCAGTGATGGCAAAGATTAGAAGGGTTAAGGCTAATAATTTAAGTATTTTAACTTTTCATTTTCCATATAGCTTATTTATATGAACACATTCATGTAAAGTTCATTTACAGTGTTCTAGAGAGAGCTGATCTTGTAGTTTTTAAAATAATAATAGCTACCACTTATTATCAGCTTACTAAATGCCAGAGACTTTACAGAACTCACCTCATGTAAGGTCCTCAACACAACCCTGAGAGGCAAATACTGTTATTTCTATTTTAAAGATGAGGAACCTAAGGCTTAAGTAGATTGAACAGTTCGCCTGAGACCACTCAGCTGGCAAGTAGTAGAGCCAGGCTTCAACTCTAACGAACTCATGGACCTTAGCGATTACACACCCCTCTATGTGCCACGACTGCTCCAACATTTGCTCACATGCATACCTGCTGGACGTCCTCTCGGCTTTTCCTCTGTTACACTCTTCTTTAGCATCAACAAAGAACCTGCTCTGGTCTGCTCTACAGAAATGACATCTGAAGCCGCATTAAGCACTTCAAACATAGAGAGAAATCCATATTGCATGTATTGGAATGATCGTCCAAATCTTTTGGCAAATGCCTTTTCAAAATCAGAAAGAAGAACAGGAGATAACGCCAACAGGTCCTTCAACTCACTCTTCACAACAGCTGGAAGAATAGGGGCAACCCTTCCTCGGTAAGGTACTCGCCGATGAGATCTTGGTCCAGAATAAATACTAGGTCTTCCCTTATGCATGGAGTTTCGAACCTTATGGCTGCTCCTCTGTTTTGCAACTAAGCTTGCTATTCCTTTGGTAGATTCATCTGGAATGGCTGAGACGTGAAAAAAAGAAATCATATTTAGGAGGAAAACTTACTCCCTTCTTTATCCTTAGTATCTGTGTTTATACAGTTTTTAACTCTCCAAGGAGCTGTTTACCCAGGCAGCACGATAAACAGTAACTCTTGGTTCCTCGATTTCTTGCATTTTGCAACAGCTTGCTAGCTCTTCTGCCAGCTGAAGAAAAGTTAACTCAATGTATTATCATTACAACTAATTGACCCCTGACAGATTTTTTGAAACTCTTGGGATGAACTGCAAACTTCCCTACAATAGTTTTTTCTTGTGCTTCACGAAATTTAAAACATGTTTTTATAATTAAGAAGTCCTTTTTTTCTTTCTCCCGACTTAAGGTGCAAGAACCTGAAATCATATGTAAAAATGTAGCTTTTGTGAGTGCACGATTGTTTGGGGGAATGGTTTGTTAATTTTGCAGAAGTTCTAATTTTGCCCACAACCTCAAAAGCACCTATGAGTCTCCCTCCCCCACCAAATTAAAATCCACTGGCTGGGATGCATAACAACTGCAGAACTAGAATAATTATTTACTAAGCAATTGTTTTTATTACAAAGTTTATAGACCTTCAAAAATCTTAAACCTACCTTTCAGTATTACAGTACCACCTGCACCGGGGCAGACACTAACAACATCAGGCATGTCCAATACCAGCTCCATAGTGGACCGATACCCAAGGATTCGGAGTGGTAGATGCTTGCCAACCATCAAAAGGTACTCCTTCTCCAACTCCTGTGGGCTCAAACCATCTTTGGTGGAAATGAGAAGTGACCTTATTTCCTTCCGCAGACATTCCTGTATACGCTCTTGTTCAGACATTGTGCCCTACAGGACTGAAGACAGAAACGCAGCTGAGGAAAAGGGGGCAAACCCACGAAAAAAGATTTAAAAAAAACCAATAGTGGGATACAAATAACTGAGACGCCAGTTTTAAGGGTAATAAGGCAGAAGCAGTAGTATGAGGGTGCCCTGCGGCTTGCGCGTGGCCGGGCGATTCAAGCCCTGAATCTCCACCTGCGTTGATTAAGCTACAGGTGTCAAGAACTCTGCCCCTGGCCATGCGGAGGCGTTAACTGGGGTTCCTGTCGGGTGTTGGACTCCAACGCAAACTTCCCAGCCGAAGCCTTCAGGGGCTCCTCGGGAACCAGGACTAGGAACTGAGGCCAACGCAATGCCGCCTCCGCCCTGCAGGGCGAGGGCCCCACGAAAAAAGGCGCTCCCGCCGCACACCTCTGGCACCCCAAGCCGAGGGGGCGCTCCCCGCTCCCTCTTACCTGAAGGTACCACCAATCTTCGCCCGCCCCCTACCTGGTCTAGGGTTGGGGTCCCTGCCCCACCCCCAACGTCTCTCGGTGACCCTCGCGGGAGCGGGGCGTGGCCCTTCCACCTGCCCCGGCGGCTCTCTGCAACCTGAGGCGGAAAGGAAGGCAGGAGGCGCCAGGTGAGGCGCCCTTCTCGGCCCGGCACCGCCCTGCTGCCAGTCACCCTTCTTGCCCCCACCGCGCCCTGACGCCAGCACTGCTGTTGCGGGCCGAGTAGAGATCGGGGGCCCTCTCCGAAGCGGCGCAGGAAGGTAGCTGCGACGGCGGCCCCGCGCGCCTGCGCACCAGCGCCCCCTGACCAGCAGGCCTCTCCCGGGGCGCCGCGTTCCAGCCCCGAGGGCACGTGGCGGGTGGGACGGTTGGGCAGGATTAGCCGCTCCGGGGTCAGGTGTGAGGTCCGCCCCAGTCTCAGGAGCCGCTGGGCCCGGCTGCAGAGGCTGGCCGCCTTCCAGGATCCCAGGCGCCTACGTCCTCCGACGCGGTGCGAAGACGCGAGGTGGGGCTGCGGCCCTTGAACCAATCCAACCACCTCCAGAGCTAGGGCCGGGCCTGACGCAGGGAGGGAAGCGGGCCGCGTGGGCCTCAGAATCACCTGTGGGGCTATGTAAGAGGCGAAAAGGGTGCACAGGTCTGATAAGCAGAGATTCTCATTCAATAGGTCTGGGTTTATTTGAGGAAAATCACAGACAATTCTGATTCTTGGCTGAGAATCCCTGCAGAGCTAAAGGCAACTCTGGCTCCCTGATGAAGGAATGGGTGGGGCTAGGAGACCTTTTCAAATGAGCGGACAACATTCTAGGTGCCACTAGAGATTTATTTGGATGTATAGTTGGTTTGGTAGAATGAGCCAGATTTATAAAGTCCTTGAAAACCAGATAACAGTAGTTTAAGAGATATAGAATAGGGAGGCATTGTATAATATAAAGACTTGTACCTTAAAATGTACAGTCTAATTAAAGAAACAAAGACAAACCAAAATAACCAAAGAATTTGAATCAACGAAGAGGCTTGAGCACACACAACGACCTTATCTTCCTTCTTTTTTTTTTCTTATAAAATGTAAGTTTTAATATATGACAGCAAGGAACACCCCGGAGGCTGCCAGCGCATGTGACTTCGTGTTTCTGTGCTACATGAGACTAGTGTCCTCGTCTTCCATCGTGACAACCCTTCTCTCTCCCCCAACCCTCTCCCCCCCCCACAGTGCCAACGGGCTCTGGGCAAAGCTGCCCCGTTTTCTTTTAACCTAAGGGATGCCATGGTTTGGCTGACTATGTTTGACTACCACCACTGAAGGCAGCTGATGTCTCAAGCAGCTGGATACTGTGGCGATGGGAATCAGAGGAGGTACTAGCATGGAGGGCGGGGGTGCAGGGTCAAGGTCGTCTGGGTTATCAGGAGCCAGTCTGTGCCACAGAACCATCGGCAGCTGCCTTCGTAAGGCACCTCGGTCTGGCATTCGGAAAACCACCCTGTCTTGCCAGAGCCCCTTGGTCTTGGTTAGCAAAAACTGTATCTGATCTAAATCATGCTTTCAATCAGAAGAAATCACATTCCTTCTTTTCCCTTTCTAATATATTCCAATGTGTCTTTTTTTCTCAATTTTGATAAGCAAATTGTACCACCATCTTATTCTGAGATGCTCCTTTTTAAAAGCTGTAGATCACATTAATGGAAGTGTTTACTGCTGGGAATATTTTCCATGTACAATGATTTGTAACCCTCTTATCTCAACTAGTTGCACATTATTAGTTCACATCCAGTTCAATTTATAAATTAAGAGAGGTGCCTTTTGTCTGTACAAAAATCAATGCATATTTATGAACTTCTTTTATTCAAATATATTTTCACACATCTTATCTAAATACATAAAATGCAGAAGTCCATGTGAGTTTGGCAGTGTGGCCCAGGAGGGCCTGAGACTAACACATCCACCTTGGCAAAAGGACAGACAATGTCTCTTACGGTTGGAAAAAATAGCCTTTTGTGTGTTTATTTGGTTTACAAAATATACTCAAAATGCTATTATTAGCTGAATTTGTGATTTCCTTTTGAATTTCTGAGTTATTCTTATTTATTTTTCCCATTTTGTTTTTGCACCAAGGAGACCGCAGTCAAAAAGAAAGTTACTCAGCAACTGATTTCCTCTCTTTGGACTGAAAAATTAAACAGATACTAAATTATGACAGTGAATTTAGAAAGGAGAGCTCCAAGGGCTTGAAAGAACATATCTGGGATGATATGATGCTTCTAAGAGTATTGCAATCACATTGTGGCGATCACCGGAGCATGCCGCATAACTACCTCCTTGGCTAATCTGCTGTCTTCTTGGTGATGACTAATCATCTTCTATTAAACAGCAGTACTGCTGGAAGAACTCAACTATACAAGCGTAATGAAGCCAGTATTCTCCCTGGACAGATTAGCTACAACTGACTTGACACATACCATCATAAGGGCTTCAAACCTGACAAACTCTGTGCTTGCTTCTGATTTATGCCATCAAGCTCCTCAGAGAAGAGATGGAATCCAAGTGTTCCGCTTGGTAGTACTGATGTGCTTAACTGCCAGTTAAGGAAAGTTGCCCCTCCCCCTCACATCCCCGCCCCTTGTGCCACCAGAACAAGGGTCCTGCGCCGTGTGCTATCATCAAAGAGCCGAGGCCTGTCGCTCTCTCCTGCTTGTGGTTTAGGGGAGTTTGTGCAAAGGAACTGCTTCTACAGTCTCCCAGCCACCTCTTCACCCCTTGAGGATGTCCAGGTTTTGTGATTTTGTGTGGGGTGGGAGTAGGTGGGTGGGAGGGAGGCGACCACCAGGAAGAGTGAGGGGATGTGACGGGACTCACGTGCTGCGACTTCCAAGTGAGTATGCTGCGAGGCTGCTGCGTCCCAGGTGTGGCTGGCGGGCAGGCAGGCACGGCTGTTCCTCAGATGATGGTGGGCACCCTCCTGCTGCTGCTTTTCCGGTTATTGTTTCTCCTGGACAGGTTAGGGATGGCCATGAGCACTCAGTGCTCATTGGGGCAGCCATACTCCAGGGCACATTGATGCATTCCTGCCTCGAGGCCTGCCAGGTGTAGGCCAGCACTGTGTTCCCATGGGCATCTTGGGCCATGACGTCCACCCGGTACCAGATCAGGAGCTGCACCAGGACCACATTTCCCTTGTGGCAGGCCAGATGCAGTGCAGTGCGGCCATCTCTGTCTCCCTCCCCAAAGGTTTCTTCCACCTTGTCCCAGGAGCTGTGCACCAGCAGCAGGACGGCCATCTGCAGGTCTTCGTCTGCGGTGGCCCGAAGCGGGTGCTGGCCCAGGGACAGCTCTGTGCAGGGTAGCGGGGCCAGGAAGAGCTTCTGCTCGTACTTGGCATGGATCCATTGTTCCTTCTCTTTCCTTGTGGAGTCTACTAAGGGTTTCATCCGCCCCTGGCTGCTCTCTTCCCAGACGCTGTTGAATATCTCGTTCCCAATGGATGACATCATCTTGATAAGCTCAACTGGCCAGTCATCCAGGTCCAGAGATCAGACTCGGGAAAGGTGGGTGCCAAGATTCCAGTGGATCCCTAAGCACTTGATGCACATGAGCACTCCCAAGTTCAAACGGGCCCAGTTAGGATTCTGCGTCTCGCAGTTCACACAGTGGGAGTTCCCGTGCATGTGTCAGATTGACTGCAGGGCCATGGCCTCACTCTGGTTCATCAGCTGGGACTTGTTCTTGCTGCTCTTGCACGACTGCAGGCTGGCCAGGATGGCCAGGATCTGGCTCTCGATGGCTTGGACCCAGGTGTCCTGCTCCTCATTCGTCGTGGCTTCAAAGTGCCACGTTTGGCCAGTGAGGGACACAATGATAAAGTTTTCTTGTTCTTCAGCAGTGTCATACAGGCCATCAGCTTTGAAGTTGCTGGTGGTTTTCTGCCTATAGTGCTTCTTTCTGTTGGTGTGAGGGGAGGTGGGCTGGTGGTGCTGGAGTTACTGGGACTGGAGCATACAGAGTCACCCACCCCGTGTCACTGCTAATGGCCGAGTTTGCAATGACTGTAGCCTGACTCCACTGGTTGGCTCTGGAGACTGAGTAGGAGTGCTGGTGCATACCATCTGGTTGGCTGTTGAAGAAGACCAGGCTGATGCCACTTGCCAACTGAGACCCAGATGCACTAGTGACATTCCCTGAATTGGGTGAGATGTGTAAACTCCTCATGTGCTTGGATAGGCCATTGGTTTTAGGTCTGGAGATGGGCACGCAGGCCGACGTGGCTCAGGGTAGCCTCTTCCCTGGGACTTTCATAGTGGTTCTCAGAAGGTCAGTCTCCTTACCATGAACATTCTGCATGTAATCATGTAAACTTGGATGATAGGTCTGCATACCATTGTCACACAGGGTGACATATTTCTTTTTCCACTCTTTATTCAACGATTTGCCACTCTGCTTCAACATCATGCCCTGTATAATTGGCATGGCTTGGCTGCTCCCAATGCCATATGCATGACTCTCTAGGCCTTTCTACTCTTTGGGTTGCTCCCTTTCTGAGAGGTGAACAGGTTCGACCCCACTTGGACTGTTTGTGAACTGCTTGTGAATGGGTGTGGGCGTGTTGGCAGTGGGAGGAACATCCATCTGAAGTTCCTTCTGGCTGATGCTGGGAGTCGATGGAACGGAGGAGGAATAGTTGCTTAAACTCCTACCTCCATTACTTGTCTAGTTGATGTGCATGGTGGACACCTGTGCAGAACAGATGGTGGAATGGCTTGGAGAACTGGGCAGCGACTTGCAGGGTCCTATGGGCAGCTGCTGCTTCTTCCTTGTGGCAACAATCTTCTGGGCAACCTCCTGGAAGTCCCTCTCCACATTCAGCCCACACATAGCACACGTCTACATAGTACGTGCACCACTTCAGGTCGTTGGAGCACTTCCTTACCCTGGCATCATCAATGACCCTTGGGTTAGTGGAACTTATGGCATCCTGGGTTCCCACCAGAACCAGAGGAATCTCGCTCATGTTCCGATAGTTGGCCATTCCACTGTAGTAAACAGTCTGGAAACTTATTTCATCCTCCAAGCTGAAAACAAATATAACTGCATCCACCGACATGGCAAACTGCACCTCCGGGGGGGGGGGGGGAGTCCCCTTCATATTTAATCAGCAGCAGATAGCTCTGTCCATCAACAACAATCTCTTTCTTGAACCTGCCACCACTTTGAGCTCCGGGACAGATCGACTCAGCGTCCATTCCTAGCTGTTCACAAAGGCATCTTCGATGGCGATGACATGCTCCCGGATCTGGTTCTGCAGCACCGGCTCCTCCACGCGCTCCAGCAGCTTGTAGATGGAGTAGACGTTGGGGTGGACCGACTCGAAGTGCTGGATCTCGGCCGGGATGGCAGCCAAGTTGGCCAGCTGCTGCTGGTAGTTCATGTTGCAGGCACCAGGCCGGCAGCCGCCTGCCCCCGCCGCCCCTGCCCCCGCCCCAGAAGCCTGGCCTCCCGCGGCGGGTGGAGGAGGCTCGAGAAAGGCGGGTGGAGTAGGCGCGGGGCTGGCCCGCGGTCTCAATTCATGGCAGGGACAAGCGGCTGGCCAGCCAGCAGCCAGCGAGCAGGCCGGCGTCTCAACACGCCACCCCGAGAAAGCGCGCCCCCACCTGGAGCGCGCCCCTACCTGCAGCGCCCCACGGCGGGCGTGACGGGCCCAGGAGGAGGCTCGCTAGAGCGCCTTCCTGCGAGGCAGCCTCTTTCCAGCCCTAGGCCCCGCTCCGCCGAGCAGCCATTAAAAGCCCTGGCAGCCGCTGAGCGCTTAGCTCCGAGCTCCGAGCTCCGAGCGCCGGGGCCGGGGGCGAGGGCCGATTCCCGGGCAGTGTGGCTGCTCCGCTCCGGGCGCCCGGCCGCGGCCTTCTTTCTTAAAACTGATGACATAATGCTTTTTTTTTTTTTTTTTTTTAAGCCAAGGGAACAAAATGTTGTTCCATCAATGAGCCAGGAATATTGAGGAATCCCTGAAAGATTGAAAATAAGACTTATGGGCTGGTTTATAGCAGAATGGGCAGGGCTGAATAGCAGATTAACAAGAAGGAAAAGAAAATGGATCTAAACATTGCAACATTTGAATGACAAAAGCTGTATAAACAAAAACCAGCAAGAATGATGGTGAGGGTTGGGGAGTTAAAAAGAAAAAAATGTCCCAAATTTGCACCAAAACACATCTTATTAAAAGGGCCCACTTAGAGTTCTTAAAATAATTAATGAAAAAATATCCTGTCCTAGATAAACTCTAGGAGAAAGAGAATCAAGAGATTTTTATATGGAAATGTTATCTATAAAACAATGGAAATTAGTTTGCCCTTGAATTTCTCAGTGGCAATATCTTCAGGGCTAACTCTGGAATCCTTTAGGCTAACCAACAGTAAAGTGAGAGGAAAATAAAAACGTTCTCAGACATGAAAGTATTCAGAAAGTTTACCATCTCATTGAATGACTTGAAAATGACTCCTGCAAAATGAACAACGAATTACAAAAAAGATGTCCCAGATTCTCATCCCCAACAGATGAGGCAACAGACATTGAGTACATACTACGTGCGCTCTACACAGATTATCTCATTTTCTTCCCAATAACTCTGAAAAGGGTACAATTATGATGCCCATTTTAAAGTGAAGAAACTGATATACAGATGTGAACCAGAATATATGAAAGAATGATAGGCAATAAAACATAAAATATATTATTGAATCAAAAAGTTATTGGTGCATAATATAAAAAAGAGAGAGTTTTTACAAAGATATTCTGGAGCTAAATCCCAGATCGATAACTGCAAAGCAAGTGTCAGAGGCTGTGTGAAGTTGCTTCATTAGAAAGACTCCATCGGGGAACAGTAGCTACCCTTAGAGTCCCCACTTGATTGGATTTGCAGTAACCTAAGACCTATCAGTCATCTGTGGCAGCTGATCTGTGAAGTGAATGGGAATGAGGTGGGAACCATCACAGTAGCATCTTTCTCTCCTTTGATGGTAACACTTATCTCTGCAATTCTCCAGGAATGTAGCATTGCTTTTGATGTACTGTTTTGGCACCCCACTTGGTACTTCCTACCGGAATAGCCTTTACACCATGGGTGAGTGTACCAATGTAGGAATTGTGCCAGTTGCTAAGATTACCTATTCCAGCTATTCACTTGGCAACTAGGGCCCTTGACCACAGGATGAATTCACAGTCCCACTAGCCCTGCCCAAAGGTGAACCTGGGCCAGAATTCAGTTCATTTGTCACCCAACCTCTATAAGCTCAAAATGTTGATGGCAAACAGCAACATTTTGGGTCCCAGAAATTAGTGTTAGTTTGGGATTTGCATATGATAGTCACTAAAAAGTTTGGGTATTTCCTTTTCTCCAGAGCAATTATCTATAAGGGAGCACAAACTCTTTGGGGAGATGAAAGTTTGCATGCAGTCTTAGGTACAATATTTCCACAGCGTCCTTATTCAAGAATATTTGGGCTATGCTCAAAAGGCTGTGGATCTGGGATCTGATTTAGTACTGGTAATGGGGTGACAAGTTGTATCTCTCTTGCTCAGGAGAGGTCTCTGTTCCCCAGACATAAAGCTGTGTTTTGTGGGTTGTTTTTTGTTTTTTTTTTTAGAGACAGGATCTCACTCTGTTGCCCAGGATGGAATGCAGTGGCATAATCATAGCTCACTGAAGACCTGAACACCTGGGCTCAAGCAGTCCTCCCTTCTCAGCCTCTTGAGTAGCTAGTCATGCATGCTCCACCATACTTAGCTAATTTTTTTTTTTTTTTTTTTACTTTTTTTTGGAGGGGGAGGTAGGGGTCTTGCTATGTTGCTGATGCTAGTCTCAAACTCCTGGACTGAAGAATGCTCCCACCTTGGCCTCCCAAAACACTGGGATTATAGGCGTGAGTCACTGCCCGGCCTGGATTTGTTTTTGTTATACAAACCAAAAAGACTTAATGGGTTATTTGTTGAGTTCATTCCTTGGGTTCCTAAAATTACTTAACCACATCCAGAGAGCTCCTGGGTCAGACCAATGTGTTTTCCACCCTGCTGCCTATTATGATGACTGGAGCCCACTGTTCTTCTGGTAATTAACGCCCTCCACATGACTGCCTCCCATCCTTGCTTGCCTGTGGGAGTATATTTTAATTTGCAGCTGCTCCTTCCAGCATTCCTGCCCTAGAAAACAGCTGAGATAGAGAGAGAGAGAGAGAGAGAGAGACCCAATTTGGGCCCATCGGATGCCATTGTTCAAGTCTATTTCCTGCAGCAATGACTCCAGGCCTTTGCCATTGCTCTTACATTTCTTACCCTACTCCTGCTCTACCACTAGATGACTTTGCTCCAAACCACCCAGAGCAAATGGAGGCTCTCATACATGAACCCCCTCAACTTTGAGCCCAGTCCTCTAAACTAGTCCCCATCATGTCTTTCCTTCTGGTCTCGGTCGGTGAGGGGGTCATCCATCCTACTTTTGATTTTATCCCCCCAAGCTCCTCTAGGATCATGACCTTACCCTTTGGTTACTGTTACACATATTCAATACCTCTTCACAGACTACTTTCCTATAGCATAAAATTATGCTCTGATCTTACATACACATAACACAGACAGAGGAGAAAGACAGCAGGAAGGAGAAATAAACACTTTCTCTTGAACTACCTCCCACTCCAGCCTTTCCTTTGTGGCCAAATCCTTAAACAGTCTACACTCAGTTTTTTCCCCACCTTTTCATCCACCATTCACTACTCAGTCCATAGCAATCAGCCTGCTACTCAGGACATCTTTCTTTTACCAAAATTATCAATGGCAAACTTACTAATTGACAAGTTTTACAGACTTTTCATCTTACGCGATCTCTGCTGTTTACTGTTGGTGTCTCCTCCCTTTCTGAAAATCTCTCCTCTGTGGGTTTCTATGATGCTGTTGCACTGGGCTTGACTCCTAGCATTCTGCTATATTTCCTCCTTTTGTTGTTCTGTTAATGCCCATGAACATTTAATACAGGGTCTGTCCTTGGCTCTTTGCTTTTTTTTTTTTTTTTTTTTTTTTTGAGAGCAAGTCTCGCTCTTGTCCCCCAGGCTGGAGTGCAATGGCGCAATCTTGGCTCACTGCAACCTCTGCCTCCCAGGTTCAAGTGATTCTCTTGCCTCAGCCTCCTGAGTAGCTGAGATTACAGGAGCCTGCCACCATGCCCAGCTAATTTTTGTATTTTTAGTAGAGACGGGGTTTCACCATGTTGGCCAGGCTGGTCTCGAACTCCTGACCTCAGGTGATCCGCCCGCCTCAGCCCCCCAAAGTGCTGGGATTACAGGCATGAGCCACCACGCCCAGCTGGCTCTTCACCTTTTTATCCATCCCCCTCTTCCTAGGTCAGCTTTCTCATTCTCACAGTTTCAGCTTTGGCTAATGCCTTCCAAACAGCATGTTCATTCGAGCAACAAATATCTTTTAGCTCCTACTGTGTGCCAAGTACTGTCCTAAGAGATGGGACTATAACAGTAAGCAAAACAAAGTTTCTGTTTTTCTGGACATTACCAAAGACAAGCATTAAGCAGATAAAATATAGATGTCAAGTAATGATAAAGGATCTTGCAAAAAATAAACCAGGATAAGACAGTGAGAATGGGGCTGCTGTAAATGGAGTATTTAGAAAACACTTTTGTTTAACTTGTATCATACTGGCTCTCAAAGTGTGGTTCCAAACCAACAGCATCACCTGGGAACTGGCTAGAAATGCACATTATCAGGCCTCACTCGACCTGCTGAATCGGAAAGTAGGGGTGGGGGGATGAGTCCAGCAATCTATGCCTTAACAGGCCCTCCAAGTGATTCTGATGCATGCTGTAGAGGAGTTTCCCATCTCTGTTGCCCCAAATAGATTACAGGTGTGCAGTCTAATACTAATTTTCTTAGCCCATAGGGATAGCTTTAGAGTTGGGGGTTAGAGAGATGCCAAGAACCTCTGGACCAAAGTAGCGTACACCCAGACTTTTCAGAAGGCAACCAAGTGGGATCGGCTGGCATGCCACAGGCCTCCAGGTGGCATGGTAAAAGCCATCCATTGATCTGCTGCAAGAAGCTAAGCGCTGTCAAGGACCTGCTTCCGCCCTCACTTCCAGGTGAAGTTTGTGGTCCCTTGCACATGGAGACTGCACAGCACAGAGCGAGACAGGTGTAGAAGCTACTCTAGCTGCACCACGACAGCTCTTCATAATGCATGTGTTGGGCTCCCTAGAGCTTCTTTCCTTTCCTTTCTTTTCCTTTCCTTTCCCTTTCCCATTCATTCGCATCCATTCTTTCACTCACTCGTTCATTCAATTCATTCATTTATAAATAGAGACAGAGGTCTGTCTAGGTTGCCCAGGCTGGTCTCAAACTCCCGGGCTCAAGAGATCCTCTTGCCTTGGTTTCCCAAAGTGCTGGGATTACAGGCATGAACCACTGTGCCCAGCCTCATTATTATTTGAAATACATTTATTTTTATAAATTTATTTATTTATTTTTGAGACGGATTCTCGCTCTGTCACCCAGGCTGGAGTGCAGTGGCGCAATCGCGGCTCACTGCAACCTCCACCTCCTGGGTTCAAGCCATTCTCCTGCTTCAGCCTCCCAAGTAGCTGAGACTACAGGTGCGTGCCACCATGCCCAGCTAATTTTTTTGTATTTTTAGTAGAGACAGGGTTTCACCATGTTAGCCAGGATGATCTCGATCTCCTGACCTCCTGATCCACCCACCTCGGCCTCCCAAAGTGCTAGGATTACGGGTGTGAGCCACCGCACCTGGCCATTTTGAAATAAGTTTAAAGAAAAAGTTGATTAGATTTGAAACCCATTCACATTATCACAAGAAATATCAAAATTACATTTGTTGATGACAGAAATTAGATTCTTTAAGTTCAACTGTTGTAAATTTTTAAGCGATTGTAAAAATGATTTTTAAAGCTTTTAAAATTGTGTGAACACATTTCTCATTCATGGTAACAAAAATTTAGAGTTCATCATTTAAAAAATTTTGATTAGGAATTTTATGTAGTCATTTCAAACATGAAATTTATATCTGTGGAAGCAAACTCAAGATTCTATTTTAAAAATTTAAAATATTTGTATACAAATTTAGTTTACTGATATTGAATCCCTAACACTTTTTAAAACAATGATTATATATCAAAAATTAATTTTTTCACCAAGCCCTATACAGATACCCTCAAATTCCCTCAAGTTCCCCAGTATGCTATTCAAATAGTATCATTTTCTGTCCTTTAATGGGAAAAGACTGGATGCACTGCACTAGGATCACCTTCTCTCTCTCCCTGTCTGTCCCCTCTTCCCTCTCCACCCCTTCCCTCCCCGCCATACCTCTTCCATAACACTGAACTATAAAGGGACAAAATAGAGTCCTCAGGGTCACACAAGCCACCAGAAATAGGAAATGTATCTTTTTTTTTTTTTTTTTTGAGACAGAGTCTCGCTCTGTTGCCCAGGCTGGAGTGCAGTGGTGCAATCTCGGCTCACTGCAACCTTTGCCTCCCGGGTTCAAGAAATTCTCTGCCTCAGCCTGCTGAGTAGCTGGGATTACAGGCACCTGCCACCATGCCTGGCTAATTTTTTGTATTTTTAGTAGAGACGGGTTTCACCATCTTGGCCAGGCTGGTCTTGAACTCCTGACCTCGTGATCCACCCACTTCAGCCTCCCAAAGTGCTGGGATTACAGGCGTGAGCCACTGCGCCCAGCCCAGAAATGTATCTTTAGTGGAAAAAACCCAGAAAGATGATAAAGTATATTGAAACCATCGCTGGCCAGGATCACTTCGCCATGTGCTGTTTCCTCTTCCGTGTTTTTCTTTTGAAAATCCAGCACAGGATGCTGGAGCCAGAGTCAGCAGCTAGTGAAAGAGTCAGGATCTTGGTTTCAGAAACATAATCCCTCCCGAACTTTAAACCTAAATATTTCATTGTCCACTGTACATTTCTAGACAGATAACCTGCAGACACTTCTAGCTCAATACCTCTGAAGCTGAACTTGGCCCACCCACCTTTACACAAAATCTGTTTCCTTTTTTGTATTCCCTCAGTTGGATGTTAGCCCCATTCACCAGTCACTTTGATTAGAGTCCTGGGAGTCATCACTTTTCCCTGTAAACATAACTCATATCCTCCGTCTCACCTGGACTGTTGCAAGAGTCTCCCCACTGGTCTCTCTGCCTCCATCCTCTTCCCATTTCTTTCTCTTTTTTTTTTTTTTTTTGAGACAGAGTCTCGCTCTGTGGCCCAGGCTGGAGTGCAGTGGCGTGATCTCAGCTCACTGCAAGCTCCACCTCCCAGATTCAAGCCATTCTCCTGCCTCAGCCTCCCGAGTAGCTGGAACTACAGGCGCCCGCTACCACGCCCGGCTAATTATTTATTTTTTTATTTTTAGTAGAGACGGGGTTTCACCGTGTTAGCCAGGATGGTCTCGATCTCCTGATCTCATGATCTGCCCACCTCGGCCTCCCAAAGTGCTGGAATTACAGGCGTGAGCCACCGCGCCAGGCCCATCCTCTTCCCATTTCAATTCACCTTCCACCTTGTCCATAAAGTGACTCTTCTCAATTGCAAATCTTACCATTTTCCTTCCTCACAATGTTTCAATAGCTTCTTTTGTCAATAAGATAAAATATAAGTTTTCTTATATGGTATAAAAGGCTTTTCATTTCTTGGGCTGCCTACCTCTCCGGCCTCATCTTTTGACAGTTTGTCAAACCACTGATTGACCTGCTATCTTTTGTACTGTTTCCTCTGGCTGGAAGGCCCAGCTCTCAAAGTCCGCCTGAGGATCACCTACTCATCCCAGCATGGCCCAAACTGGATCCCCTCTGACTCCACTCAGGTAATGTTACTCACTCCCTTCTTTGTGTTCTCACAGTACCATATAGATCAGTGATTCTCAACCAGGAGCAATTTTGTTTGATGCCATGGGGAAAACACTTGGCAATATCTGAAGATAATTTTGGTCACCACAACTAGGGATGAAGTGCTACAGGCATCTGGTAGAGGCCAGGGATTTTGCTAATGATGCTGCGATGCTAATGATGCTGTTACAATGTACAAGACAGCCCTCCACAGCAAAGAATCATCCAGTCCAAAATGTCAGCAGTGCTAAGGTTGAAAAACCTAGATGTACAACACTTTATCACACTTGTCTGTTTACACATCTGTCTCTCCCTGTTATACTATACGCTCCTCAAGGGCATGCACCATGTCTTACCTTTAAATCCTCAGTGGTGAGCAGTGCAATACATGTAGTAGGTGCTCACTAAGTTTCTATGGAGTGAATTAATGAGACAGAAGTTAAGTAAGTCTCATCTTGTCCCTGCACCTAACAGGCCAACACCTGCATTTCAAAGCAAAGAGGGTAGGAACATAAGATGCTTGGGGTCAAAACAGTTAGGGGATGTGGATCAACCAAAGCAGCTGCAACTTCCGATCAGCTGCTAAGCCTACTAAGGTTGAACTCTCCATCTTTCTCAAGTCCTCTATCCCTTCATGGTCCCCACTCCATAATCCCATGGGACTACCACATTATTTTGATTTTCTCCCTCGGAAATATTTCCTGAATCCAAGCCATCCCCACTGCCAAAGCTGCAGATCAGGCTCTCAGTTGCATCACTTTCCTAGACCACTATTGTGCCCTCCTATTTAGTCTCTCTGCCACCTACAAATTGAGAAAGTCAAATTTAGTAAGTCCTTATAGTTTCCAGCTCTAAAACAACAGGTTTTGTAACATGATGTAGTGCCAATCAATTCCAGCCTTTCCATTAAATAATCCAAATGAATCAGTATTCATGCATTCACTTATTCATATGGATATAATACTTCAAAACACTAACTGGGAATAAGTGTAATACTTTAGAAAGCCTTGCACTCTTTCATAATCTTTCATCTTGGAAACATAAACTCAAAAGTAAACAGCTTTAATTGATCCTCCCTTTCTTCTAGTAACCCAGTTCCCACAGATGTCAGTTTCTTCACAAATCCAAACAAGGAGTAAAGTATTGAGAGTTTCAGAATGTATGCATATCATATTTTCAGCAAAGGGATGAGCAACACTTTCAATTAAAAAGGAATCTAAAAGAAAACAGCAGCATCCTTGTAAAAGTAGATGAGGACAGCCAGCTGGACTTAGCTGCTAACTCAGCACTCCCTTCCCCAACTCCTCCACCTTCCAGCCATGCTGCATTGACCTTTTTATCATGGAATGGTATGCAGCTTCTCTGATTTTGTCATTGTCACTCATAATCCCAGCAGACTTGTGTTATAAGCAGCTGCTTATATTGCTGTTATGTATAGATATAGAAATGTAACTTGTCAGTGGTCAAAGAAGCCAAGGAAACTGAGCAAAGGTGACTGAGAACAAGTGCTCAACATGGGCTCCAACACCCAGTAGGGCCTTTTCTCATTGATTTTTCTCCTACAAGGAATTTCTCTCTTATTGAAAGACAGTACAGTTTGGGGAATATCATTTGACCAGATATCCTGCTCCATTCTTGGAATGAAAAACAGGTGCAATTTTAGTATAAGAGTCTAGCTAGGGATGCGGATGAAATTAATTTATAACAGGATCAGGCTGAGGAAAAACATCAATAAATGCTACAAATAGTTGGTCACTTTTTCTAACAGGGAAATCTCTAAAGGATGATAAAGATGCTAGCTGTGTTTAATAGCAAATGTTAATTCGGGGGAATATGAAATAATCATGATATCTTTCTCTCTTTGAGCCAAACGCAGCTTTGGAATTTTTCTCACTGTAGTGTTGTAGGTAGAAACTATCAACTGAGGCAGGCCCTTGCGAGGAAATATTTATCCTCCTTAGCCCATGCAATGATCAGGTTTAGACAGTAAAAAATCTATTTAAATGACTGGATTGCTCATCTTTTATTTACTTTACTCCCAGTGGCCTAACCTGGAACATACAGAAGAAAGTAGTGGAATTGGTTTTTCCAGACGCACTTCACTTACTTCAGGTGCTCAGTGTTTAATAAGGTTTTGGGAGAGAAAAAAAGCTATTGCTGTGTGAATTCAATAAATATTTTAAAAATTTAAAAAATCAGTGAGCATTATTTCTGCCATCATGTGATCTGAACTATCTGAGTAGTATCATAAGTCTTGGGTGATGGGTTACCTTGACCCACCTCCCTTTCAGTAAGAAACAAATTATTAACAGAAAGTGAAAGAGAAATAAACCTATTCAATGTTTCAAGTCCCTCAGAAGAGGGTGAGGCAGCTCCCCAGTTCGTTGCTAGATCCAGCCTGGCCAATGAACCCTGAAAAAGCCCAACTCCTGCTTTCATCATGGAAGCACGGGACAAAGTGTCTCTTCCTAAAAACAGAAGTTAGACCAGACCCCTTCCTGCCTATGATTCTTCAAGAAGCATTGCATCATCAACATCAGGCGTAAGCATTAATAAAGACCCTAAATAATAACAGAGATGAAACACATCGCAAAGAGAGTTTTCTTTTATCCCCTTTAAAATGTAAATATTCCCAGGAGGAATCAGCCAACATCATTAGGGGTTAATGCATATGTAGAATAACTAGGGCCAGGATATAAAATAAGAAATACGTAGGGAGGAGAGAAAGGCATCCTTGAGACGGCTCCAAGAAGGAAAGTTGGGGATTGAGGCGAAATTTCTGATTTTACCTTAAAGTCACCCTAATTCGATGACCTTTTGTGGTTTTTTTCTTTTTTCTTTTTTACTTGGCCCTGCCCAAGCAGGACCTAAAAACAAACAAACAAAAAAGGTTACTAACAACTGTTCCTCTCCACGAAAATCTGCAGTAAAAGGCAAAAGATGTATTCGTTTTGAAGAGAAACCAGAGCTTGCGATGAGCTTCTGTATCTCCGTCAGCCCTCTAGCATGACATTAGGAACCCTCCAGGAGATGAGTCTTCACAGCCCGGGTTGGCACCTGCAGACACGCACTTTTCAACGCCCGCACCCTGCCCGGGGCCGGCTCTCCCACCCAGGCCTCTCTCTGCTTCAGCGCCGCCCCGGCCGTGGGAGTCGGCGGGCGCAGTCCACAGCTCCACCGAGACACAGCCGTCGGGGTTCCGGGTGCGCCCCGCCCACGGCCCCGGGGTCCCGCCCCTCGCCCTCAGCCCCCACCCGACGGTCTTTAGGGTCCCCCGGGCACGCCACGCGGACCCGCAGCGACTCCACAGGGACTGCGCTCCCGTGCCCCTAGCGCTCCCGCGCTGCTGCTCCAGCCGCCCGGCAGCTCTGAGGATGGAGAGGAGGGCGCGGAGCTCCTCCAGGGAGTCCCGCGGGCGAGGCGGCAGGACTCCGCACAAGGAGAACAAGAGGGCAAAGGCCGAGAGGAGCGGCGGGGGCCGCGGGCGCCAGGAGGCTGGGCCAGAGCCGTCGGGCTCCGGACGGGCAGGGACCCCGGGGGAGCCCCGAGCGCCCGCCGCCACGGTGGTGGACGTGGATGAGGTCCGAGGCTCCGGCGAGGAGGGCACCGAGGTGGTGGCGCTGTTGGAGAGCGAGCGGCCCGAGGAAGGTACGGATTCAGCACCACTATCTGCCACCTTTCCAGGTGGTAACTAAGGGGCGTCAGATAAGGTGGAAAGGGTCATCCCCACGAGACCCACTGAAGCCAGAGCAGATTGCTGGATGCTCAGGTTCCCAGGAACGGAAAGGCGTAAGTTAGGAACCCAGCAACCTGCTATGGTGAGCAAAGAACATCAGAAGAAATACAAATATCACTATATACTGGTCTCGGGGCCAGCCTTGGATGGGAGTGGGGAGCGAGTGTGGTACATGTTGGGGACGAAGCAACTTGGCAAAGGAGCCATGAACTTGGTTTTTGTGGCCATGGAGGGGCATACGGGCACCTAATTTAAGTAAAGACATGCACGAGCTGGTGGCTGTAGGCTGTAGGCTTATTCTTCTTCCCGCGTCCCCACCCCTCGGTCTTACCTAAAAGCATTTTAAACTTCTGGGAAGATGATCATTCTTTCTGAAAAGCAGTCGCAGCAGAGCCAAGTGAGGAAGAGCCACACCTGAGTTTCAATCACAGCTCAACCCACTTGCTAGCCATGTGATCATAGGAAGGACCTTAACCATCTCTCATATAACAGTACCTGCCTCAGAGGGTAGTGGTGAGGATACAATGAGAAAAGGCATCCAAAGCACTTTGCACAAAGTCTGGAACAAAAACTTACTCGATTCCAGCTGCAAGCTAAGAGAGAGGAAAATTAGATCAAAGGAGGGAATGCAAAGAAAGGTGTCTCTTTTGCTTCTGCAGGAGAAACAACTCTTGGGAAAATTTTATCTACCTCCAGTCTTTTTTATAATGAGTGGAAGAAAAAAATGATTACCACTTTAGTGGGATGACAGATGTTAAAAGAAATTAAATAAGGAATAGTGTGTTATATTGCTTCCTGCTGGCTCTGAAGTTTTAACATTTCCTAATTACCAGCAAAGCAGTACATGCTGGATCACTGAAAGCTACCATTTAAGGAAGATTTCTGCAGTTGGGGTATAATTTAAATGGGTCATGTTAATACTGTTTTGCCCAGTTGATGATACCCTTTCATCAGTCAGAAACCTCTGTTCAGTAAATGGTTGCTGGGTTCAATGCTGAGGTTAGAGGGCTTGTAACTGTGAGGCAGCAGATCACACTGGTAGGGTAGACAAGTAAGGGAGCCACCATTTATGAAACCCCTACTATATGCCAGGCACACACTGGGTGTTTTACTGAGTTATTTAATCCCTCACCATCCTCTTATCACAGATGAGGAAACATGCTCTGAGAAATTAAGTAACATGCCCAAGTCGTGTAGCTGGGAAGTAGAGAAGCCAAAATCCCAGAGTAAGACAGTCTGATTGAAATGCTCACCCTTGCTTGGTGCTGCCCCTCATTTCTGGTCATGGTCCTACAGCTGTGGCCTTGGGCACCTTTTTGGGCCTCAGTCCCTACAGCTACAGAGTAACGAAAGCAGGAGACCTCAAGCAATGGGCGGGCAGTCCCACTAAGGATGAAGTGACCTTTGCTGAGCCCTTGTGTGGGAGGTTTCTGAAGCTCACGGGGAACAGAGAGTAACATCCCCTCCTCTTTTTCACTTAGCACCACACTCCCAAAGGCAGGCTACTTAAGACGGGAGAAATGAAAAGGCGCTTCACCTCACCAAAATGTTGGGGACTCTCAGACAATGTTTAAAGGTTTTCCTGCTTGAATAATTAATGTTTCACTATTCACTTAAACCAAACAAGTTGGATATTCAAGCAACTTATTCTAACAGAATAATATTTTGGGGGTAAATCTTCACGTTAGGTTTGAGGATATAAATTAGTTTTCTATTCATATCTCTCGCTACTGTATGAAGGAATTTTTGAGGCCTTTCTTCATTTATAAAATGTAATTTTGTATATGCATTTATTTATTTTTACTTGCCATGGCTACCACTGGCAACTGAAACATATTTATAAACTAATTAAAACTGGCAATGATACTGTTAGTCATTGCCCTTGAAAAATAATATTATAAAAATTAATATGTTGGTAGAGCAGCATTTCCCAGAGTAGGTTCCATGAGAAATAAGTTCCATAGAATATCAATTAGTGTTCCTTAGAGAAAATATTACCTGGTCAAATGTGTGTAAACAAAGCTAAGAATGCTTTGCGAGATTCTCATAGCTTCAATGTCCTGAAGAGCACTGGGAACTCCAGGAATGGGATGTAGTGCCTAGTATTCTCTAAGGTCATTTGCCCAGGAAATTCTTCTTTGATGGAGCACCCTGTGGGATTAGTATTTCGTAGGATGGCCTTTAGAAACTGCCATACTATGGTATTCAGTGCTGATTTTGTTTTTGTGCCGGTGCAGCTTGCATCTCTGTCCTCTTCTTCAAGTGATCTGCACATCAATTTGGTGGTGACCTTTCTGGGGCATGAAAATCAAATTTTCAGGCCTACTAATTAGTTATCCCCTTTGTCCCCATCTTTTAAAAATAAGATTTTAGGCCAGGTGCCATAGCTCATACCTATAATCCCAGCACTTAGGGAGGCTGAGGTGAGAGGATCACTTGAGGCTTGGAGTTTGAGACCAGCCTGGGCAAAATAGCGAGACCCCATCTCTGCAAAAAAAAAATTAGCCAGGTAAGGTGGCATGCACCTGTAGTCCCAGCTACTTGAGAGGCTAAGGTGGGGGGATGCTTGAGCCCAGGAGGCCGAGGATGCAGAAAGCCATGATTGCATCACTGCGCTCCAGCCTGGAGAGAGCAAGACCCAGTCTCAAAAGAGAGAAAAAAAGAAGGAAAGATAGAAAGAAAGAAAGAAAGAAAGAAAGAAAGAAAGAAAGAAAGAAAGGAAGGAACGAGGGAGAGAAGGAGGGAGGAAGGGAAGGAAGGAAGGAAGGAAAGAAGGAAGGAAGAAAGGAAGGAAAGTAGACTACCATTTCCTAATTTTTAGTCACCTTCTAGTCCTCTACGATCTTTTTAAACTGGCAAATAATATTCCTTTAGTAAGTTTTCTAGTACCTGGAGGTTAAAATTCTTGAAATTTTCATAACTCTTACATTTAAATCATTTTCATTTCTCCTTTCTTCTCACACTCAACTAATATTTATTGAGCACATGTATGGTGCCAGGCACTATTCTAAGCCCTGGGGGCATAGTGTAAATAAGACAAGACCCCAAGAAGCTTGTGTTCTTGAGACTGACTCTCCTTGATATTGTTTCATTTATCACCCAAGCATCTTGGATGTTCTGAACCCCAGTTCCTTATCACTTTTTTATACATATTAGTAGGTGAATATTACCCCATAAAGTTAATTTTCAAAGACTATTGAGATCAACACCTTAATGGAGGTGTTAAAATGATGGAACTTCAGACATTAAGGCTTGTAATGAATGAGGAAGTTATTTCATGGAAGATAAGCCTCTGGACATGTGCTTGGAATCACTTAAAACAAACTGGACAGAAGATGGCCAAATAGGAACAGCTCCGGTCTACAGCGCCCAGCATGATCGACACAGAAGACAGGTGATTTCTGCATTTCCAACTGAGGTAACTGGTTCATCTCACCAGGACTGGTCGGAAAGTGAGTGCAGCCCATGGAGGGTGAGCTGAAGCAGGGCGGGGCGTTGCCTCACCCAGGAAGCACAAGGGGTCGGGGGATTTCCCTTTCCTAGCTAAGGGATGCCATGACAGACTACCTGGAAAAACAGGACACTCACACCCAAATACTGTGCTTTTCCCAAGGTCTTAGCAACCTGCAGACAAGGTGATCCTCTCCCGTGCCTGGCTCGGTGGGTCCCACGCCCAAGGAGCCTTGCTCACTGCTAGCGCAGCAGTCTGAGATTGATCTGCAAGGCCGCAGACTGGCTGAGGGTGGGGTGTCCGCCATTGCTGAGGCTTGAGTAGGTAAACAAAGTAGCCAGGAAGCTCTAACTGGGCGGAGCCCACCATAGCTCAGCAAGGCCTACTGCCTCTAGACTCCACCTCTGTGAGTAGGGCATAGGTGAACAAAAGGTAGCAAACAACTTCTGCAGACTTAAACATCCCTGTCTGACAGCTCTGAAGAGAGCAGTGGTTCTCCCAGCACAGCGTTTGAGCTCTGAGAATGGACAGACTGCCCCCTCAAGTGGGTCCCTGACCCCCATGTAGTGTAACTGGGAGACACCTCCCAGTAGGGGCCAACGGACACCTCATATAGGCGGCTGCCCCTCTGGGATGAAGCTTTCAGAGGAAGGATCAGGCAGCAATATTTGCTGTTCTGCAGCCTCCGCTGGTGATACCCAGGCAAACAGGGTCTGGAGTGGAACTCTAGCAAACTCCAACAGATCTGCAGCTGAGGGACCTGACTGTTAGATGGAAAACTAACAAACAGAAAGGAATAGCATCAACATCAACAAAAAGTTCATCTACGCCAAAACCACATCTGTAGGTCACCAACATCAAGACCAAAGGTAGATAAAACCACAAAGATGGGGAGAAACCAGAGCAGAAAGCTGAAAATTCTAAAAATCAGAGTGCCTCTTCTAAACCAAAAGGTTGCAGCTCCTCGCCAGCAATGAAACAAAGCTGGATGGAGAATGACTTTGACGAGTTGACAGAAGTAGGCTTCAGAAAGTCAGTAATAACAAACTCCTCCAAGCTAAAGGAGGATGTTCGAACCCATCACAAGGAAGCTTAAAACCTTGAAAAAAGATTAGACGAATGGCTAACTAGAATAAACAGTATAGAGAAGACCTTAAATGACCTGATGGAGCTGAAAACCATGGCACAAGAACTTCATGACGCATGTGCAAGCTTCAATAGCCAATTCAATCAAGTGGAAGAAAGGGTATCAGTGACTGAAGATCAAATTAATGAAATAAAGTGAGAAGACAAGGTTAGAGAAAAAAGAGTAAAAAGAAACGAACAAAGCCTCCAAGAAATATGGGACTATGTGAAAAGACCAAATCTATGTTTGATTGGTGTTGGGAGCAGGCCCCTCAAAATCTGGCCATAAACTGGCCCCAAAACTGGCCATAAACAAAATCTCTGCAGCACTGTAACATGTTCATAATGGCCCTAACGCCCAAGCTGGAAGGTTGTGTGTTTACGGGAATGAAGGCAAGGAACACCTGGCCTGCCCAGGGTGGAAAACCGCTTAAAGGCATTATTAAGCCACAAACAATAGCATGAGTGATCTGTGCCTTAAGGACATTCTCCTGCTGCAGTTAACTAGCCCAACCTATTCCTTTCATTCGGCCCATCCCTTTGTTTCCCATAAGGGATACTTTTAGTTAATTTAATATCTATAGAAACAATGCTAATGACTGGCTTGCTGTTAATAAATACATGGGTAAATCTCTGTTCCGGGATCTCAGCTCTGAAAGCTGTGAGACCCCTGATTTCCCACTTCAAACCTCTATATTTCTGTGTGTGTGTCTTTAAATTCCTTTAGTGCCACTGGGTAAGGGTCTCCCTGACCTAGCTGGTCTTGGCAGATTTGTGTACCTGAAAGTGATGGGGAGAATGGAACCAAGTTGCAAAACAGTCTTCAGGATATTATCCAGGAGAACTTCCCCAATCTAGCAAGGCAGGCCAATATTCAAATTCAGGAAATACAGAGAACACCACAAGGATACTCCTTGAGAAAAGCAACCCCAAGACACATAATTGTCAGATTCACCAAGGTTGAAATGAAGGAAAAAGTGTTAAGGGCAGCCAGAGAGAAAGGTCGAGTTACCCACAAAAGGAAGCCCATTAGACTAACAGTGGATCTCTTGGCAGAAATCCTATAAGCTAGAAGAGAGTGGGGGCCTACATTCAACATTCTTAAAGAAAAGAATTTTCAACCCAGAATTTCATATCCAGCCAAACTATGCTTTGTAAGTGAAGGAGAAATAAAATCCTTTACAGACAAGCAAAATGCTGAGAGATTTTATCACCACCAGGCCTGCCTTACAAGGGCTCCTGAAGGAAGCACTAAACATGGAAAGAAACAACCAGTACCAGCCACTGCAAAAACCTGCCAAATTGTAAAGACCATTGATGCTATGAAGAAACTGCATCAATTAATGGGCAAAATAACCAGCAAACATCATAATGACAGGATCAAATTCACATATAACAAAATATTAACCTTAAATGTAAGTGGGCTAAATGCTCCAATTAAAAGACACAGACTGGCAAATTGGATAAAGAGTCAAGACCCATCGGTGTGCTATATTCAGAGACCCATCTGATGTGCAAAGATTCACATAGGCTTAAAATAAAGGAATGGAGAAAGATCTACCAAGGAAATGGAAAGCAAAAAAAAGCAGGGGTTGCAATCCTAGTCTCTGATAAAACAGACTTTAAGCCAACAAAGATCAGAAGGGACAAAGAAGGCCATTACATAATGGTAAAGGGATCAATTCAACAAGAAGAGCTAACTATCCTAAATATATATGCACCCAATACAGGAGCACCCAGATTCAGAAAGCAAGTTCTTAGATACCTACAAAGAGACTTAGATTCCCACGCAATAATAATGGGAAAATTTAACACCCTACTCTCAGCATTAGACAGATCAATGAGACAGAAAGTTAACAAGGATATCCAGGACCAGAACTCAGCTCTGCAACAAGCAGACCTAATAGGCATCTACAGAACTCTCCACCCCAAATCAACAGAATATATATTCTTCTCAGCACCATATCATATTTATTCTAAAATTGACCACATAATTGGAAGTAAAGCACTCCTCAGCAAATGTAAAAGAACAGAAATCACAACAAACTGCCTCTCAGACCACAGTGCAATCAAATTAGAACTCAGGATTAAGAAACTCACTCAAAACCACACAACTACATGGAAACTGAACAACTTGCTCCTGAATGACTACTGGGTAAATAACGAAATGAAGGCAGAAATACAGATGTTCTTTGAAACCAATGAGAACGAAGACACAACATACCAGAATCTCTGGGACACATTTAAAGCAGTATGTAGAGGAAAATTTATAGCACTAAATGCCCACAAGAGAAACCAGGAAAGATCTAAAATCGACACCCTAACATCACAATTAAAAGAACTAGAGAAGCAAGAGCAAACAAATTCAAAAGCTAGCGGAAGACAAGAAATAACTAAGATCAGAGCAGAACTGAAAGAGATAGAGACAGAAAAAAACCCTTTAAAAAAATCAATGAATCCAGGAGCTGGTTTTTTGAAAAGATTAACAAAATAGACCGCTAGCAAGACTAATAAAGAAGAAAAGAGAGTAGATTCAAATAGATGCAATAAAAAATGATAAAGAGGATATCACCACCTATCTCACAGAAATACAAACTACCATCAGAGAATACTATAAGCACCTCTACACAAATAAAGTAGAAAATCTAGAAGAAATGGATAAATTCCTGGACACATACACCCTCCCAAGACTAAACCAGGAAGAAGTCAAATCTCTGAATAGACCAATAACAGGCTCTGAAATTGAGGCAATAAATGATAGCCTACCAACCAAAAAAAGTCCAGGACCAGTCAGATTCACAGCCGAATTCTATGAGAGGTACAAAGAGGAGCTGGTACCATTCCTTCTGAAACTCTTCCAATCAATAGAAAAAGAGGGAATCCTCCCTAACTCATTTTATGAGGACAACATAATCCTGATACCAAAGCCTGGCAGAGACACAACAAAAAAAGAGAATTTTAGACCAATATCCCTGATGAACATTGATGCAAAAATCCTCAATAAAATACTGGCAAATGAATCCAGCAGCACATCCACCTCGATCAAGTGGGCTTCATCCCTGGGATGCAAGGCTGGTTCAACATATGCAAATCAATAAATGTAACCCATCACATAAACAGAACCAACAACAAAAACCACATGATTATCTCAATAGATGCAGAGAAGGCCTTTGACAAAATTCAACAGCCCTTCATGCTAAAAACTCTCAATAAACTAGGTATTGATGGAACATATCTCAAAATAATAAGAGCTATTTAGGACAAACCCACAGCCAATATCCTACTGAATGAGCAAAAACTGGAAGCATTCCCGTTGAAAACCAGCACAAGACAAGGAAGCCCTCTCTCACCACCCTATTCGACATAGTGTTGGAAGTTCTGGCCAGGGCAGTCAGGCAAGAGAAAGAAATAAAGGGTATTCAGTTAGGAAAAGAGGAAGTCAAATTGTCCCTGTTTGCAGATGACAAGATTGTATATTTAGAAAACCCCATCATCTCAGCCCAAAATCTCCTTAAGCTGATAAGCAACTTGAGCAAAGTCTCAGGATACAAAATTAATGTGCAAAAATCACAAGCATTCCTATACACCATTATCAGAAAAACAGAGAGCCAAATCATGAGTGAACTCCCATTCACAATTGCTTCAAAGAGAATAAAATATCTAGGAATCCAACTTACAAGGGACGTGAAGGACCTCCTCAAGGAGAACTATAAGCCACTGCTCAACTAAATAAAAGAGGATAGAAACAAATGGGAGAACATTCCATGCTCACAGATAGGAAGAATCAATATCATGAAAATGGCCATACTGCCCAAAGTAATTTATAGATTCAATGCCATCCCCATCAAGCTACCAACGACTTTCTTCACAGAACTTGAAAAAACTACTTTAAAGTTCATATGGAACCAAAAAAAGAGCCCACATTGCCAAGACAATCCTAAGCAAAAGGAACAAAGCTGGAGGCATCACACTACCTGACTTCAAACTATACTACAAGGCTACAGTAACCAAAACAGCATGGTATCGCTACCAAAACAGAGGTATAGACCAATGGAACAGAACAGAGGCCTCAGAAATAACACAACACATCTACAACCATCTGATCTTTGACAAACCCAACAAAAACAAGAAATGGGGAAAGGATTCCCTATTTAATAAATGGTGCTGGGAAAACTGGCTACCCAAACGTAGAAAGCTGAAACTGGATCCCTTCCTTACACCTTACACAAAAATTAACTCAAGATGGTTTAAAGACTTAAATGTTAGACCTAAAACCATAAAAACCCTAGAAGAAAACCTAGGCAATACCGTTCAGGACATAGGCATGGACAAGGACTTCATGACTCAAACACCAAAAGCAATGGCAACAAAAGCCAAAATAGACAAATGGGATCTAATTAAACTAAAGAGCTTCTGCACAGCAAAAGAAACTATCAGCAGAGTGAACAGGCAACCTACAGAATGGGAGAAGATTTTTGCAATCCACCCATCTGACAAAGGGCTAATATCCAGAATCTACAAGAACTCAAACAAATTTACAAGAAAAAAACAACCCCATCAAAAAGTGGGTGAAGGATATGAACAGACACTTCTCAAAAGAAGACATTTATGCAGCCAACAGACACATGAAAAAATACTCATCATCACTGGTCATCAGAGAAATGCAAATCAAAACCACAATGAGATACCATCTAATGCCAGTTAGAATGGCAATCATTAAAAAGTCAGGAAACAACAGATGCTAGAGAGGATGTGGAGAAATAGGAACGCTTTTACACTGTTGGTGGGAGTGTAAATTAGTTCAACCATTGTGGAAGACAGTGTGGCAATTCCTCAAGGATCTAGAACTAGAATTACCATTTGACCCAGCAATCCCATTACTGGGTATATACCCAAAGGATTATAAATCATGCTACTATAAAGACACATGCACACGTATGTTTATTGCGGCACTATTCAGAAGAGCAAAGACTTGGAACTAACCCAAATGTCCATCAATGATAGACTGGATTAAGAAAATGTAGCACATACACACCATGGAATACTATGCAGCCATAAAAAAGGATGAGTTCATGTCCTTTGTAGGGACATGGATGAAGCTGGAAACCATCATTCTCAGCAAACTATCACAAGGACACAAAAGCAAGCACTGTATGTTTTCACTCATAGATGGGAAATGAACAATGAGATCACTTGGACACAGGGCGGTGAACATCACACACTGGGGCCTGTCAGGGGGTGGGGAGCTGGGGGAGGGATAGCATTAGGAGAAATACCTAATATAAATGATGAATTGATGGGTGCAGCAAACCAACATGGCACATGTATACCTATGTAACAAACCTGCACGTTGTGCACATGTACCCTAGAACTTAAAGTATAAAAACAAAAAACAACAAAAACAAACAGACACATGTAAAGTAAAGCTCAGTGCTTTTTATGTGTATGTGTTATTTTATCCTTATGCCAGAGATAGGTGATATAGCTCATGAACTAGTTATTATGGGATAGTCATGAGATGTTAGCATCCTCATAATATAGTGAAGAAACTGAGGCGTGAAAAGGTCATACGCCTTGCCTAAGGTCATCTGGATATGAAACAGTAGAGCCAGAACTGGAATCCAGACCTTCTTCACAAATTTTGTGCCTGTTCCAGTATACCCCCACTCCCTTTCTTTTTTATTTTATTTTTGAGACAAGATCTAGCTCTGTCACCCAGGCTGGAGTACAGTGGTGCAGTCATAGCTCACTGCAGCGTCAACCTCCCAGGCTCAACCTTTCTTCCCACCTCAGCCTCCTGCATAGCTGGAACTACAGGCACGCACCACCATACCCAGCTAGTTTTTAATTTTTTATTTGTACAGACAGGATCTCACTATGTTGCCCAGGCTGATCTTGAACTCCTGGACTCAAGCGATCCTCTCACCTCAGCCTCCTAGAGTGCTGGGATGACAGGCGTGAGCCACTGTGCCTGGTCCCCACTACCTTTCCAGGAGCCTGCTCCTCCCCAGGCCCTGTGAACTCTGACTACTCTGATTTGACTTATTCTAATATTTCCAGCAAAGTCTCCAAGTTGTGCCGACTCCAATACCAAGAATTGGACCAACAGATGCTAGTCAGTGAATACAGTGAAGTTTCAATATAATTATTCTTTTGCTTTAATTTTTTTAAGGTACCAAATCCTCCGGCTTAGGGGCCTGTGAGTGGCTTCTTGTCCTCATTTCCCTGCTCTTCATCATCATGACCTTCCCTTTTTCCATCTGGTTCTGCGTAAAGGTGAGATTCCATAAGGACCCAATAGGTAATTTCCTGAGGCCTCTCACTGGCCACACCATGCCCATTCTCACTTCTGTTTTCTGGTACATGTTATTGCTCCATGTGGAATGCCCTCACCCCAGACTCACCTTCCAGGATAGCTTACTCCTCCAAGACCTTGCTCAAATGTGAACAGGAAGCCTTCCTTGACTCCCCCAGACTGTCATTCCCTTCCTGGTGCTCCCATGTCACTCTGCTTTCACTTTGTTCTAACACTTACCATGTGTATTATATTGGCTATGTCTCATTCATCTGCATTCTGTGACCAGAATGGATCATGACATCCACTCCACACACTTCCACGAAACTTCTCAGGCAGCTTCTATAGACCATGAGTCATGATTATGTTTGGCCCACAGGTGGTTACAGATGCCTGTCCCTGAAGTAAATGAAGACCTGTGTCCATTCTGGAAGCACATGCCAAGATGGAATTAGAGGAGCAAGAGATTTATTGGGAGACATTGCCTGTGAAAGATTAACGGGAAAGAAAACAAGAGTAGTCAGGAGAAGCCTTCAGACAGTTATGCAGGCCTGACACTTGTGATATGAGAAGGGGAAGAAAGGATTGGGCAGAAAGAGCCTCTGACTGTGGTGCAGCTCTGAGAAAGCATTGGCCAGCCCAAAAGGGAACTCCAGAGCAAGGTTTGCTTCATAGGAGTCCCACAGTGGGCAGAAATGGCACAGCCCTAGTACTCCTGCCATCTCAGTCATTGGCTGTAGCTGCAGAGAAGACTGTGTCCTTGGCTGAAACAGTACACCTGCTGCTGGGGCTGTTGTTGGTTTTACTCCTCACAGCAGGCAGCAGCTCTTTCCTCTTCCCCTTCACCTTTCCCTCCCCATTTTCCTCCCCAAGATACATTTTGGTATCTTGTGTTTTTGTTTTCATTTATCTCAAAGTATTTTCTCATTTTCCTTGTGATTTCTTCTTTAACCCATTGGTTAGTGTATGTTGTTTAATTTCCACATATTTGTCAATTTCTCAAATTTCCTTCTGTTATTGATTTCTAATTTAACTTCATTGTAATGAGAGAATATACTTTATGTTATTTCAATCCTTTTAAGTTTGTTTAAGTTAGTTTTATGGCCTAGCATATTATCTATCCTGGAGATGATGTTTCACGTATGCTGGAAAAGAATGTATTATCCTGTTGTTGTTAGGTGGAGATGTTCTGTGTAGATGTCTGTTAGGTCTATTTGTTGACAGTGCTATTCAAGTCTTCCATGTTTTTCTAGTTCCATCCATTGTTTAAAGTGGGGTATTGAAGTCTCCAACTGTCACTACTGAATTGTCTATTTCTACTTTGAATTATTTTTGTCTTTTTCCTCATGTATTTTGGAACTCTGTTTTTAGGTGCATCTATGCTTATCATTGACATACTTCCCTAATGCATTGATCCTTTTATCATTATACAATGTCCCACTTTATTGCTAGTAACATGTTTGCTTCTTTTGAAGTCCATTTTCTCTGATGTTAGGATAGCCCGCTCTCCTTTAGTTACTGTTCATATGGTATCTCTTTTCCATCTTTTACTTTCAGTCTGTTCATATCTTTGAATATAAAGTGTGTCTTCTATAGACAGTGTATAGTTGGCAGCAGGCTCTTCTCGAAGGGTGACCTGAGCACCTGCATGATTGCCACAAGATACAACACTGACTCAGCCATGGTTTTTGGGAAAGGCTCTCAGGTCTGGTCACTTAAGATGGTAAGCCCTAAGAAGCCAATTAGGGAGAGGAAACAAAAGCAGAACCAGGCAGTTATATTTGAGCAAGGTCTTGAAGAAGTAAGACTCCCCTTCATCTCTGGGGAGAATTTGTTTTTTCCAATAAAAGCAGGTAAGAAACAAGTAATGCTAGGAAACCAAGCAATTGGGAATTGCTTGGCATGCTCTAAGAACCACATACAGTCATTCATTCTGATTGTTTCAAGCAAGGCAGTGTTCTGGCCTCATAAAATTGTAAACCTCATGAAGACAAACAAAACATGGTTCCCAGCCTCAAAGGACTTACAGTGGGTTAGTAGATCCTGTTACTTTAAGAAGCACATTTCAAAATGTGTTTTGTTGGGCCTCTTTATCACATTTTTATATTTGGCTAGTTATTATTCATTGGAGCTTTTTAAAGTGGAGGGAGGATAAGGAAGGAAAATAAATTTGTCTATAGTCACAAATCATTCTTTCATTTATTCAATAAATATTTATTGAATACTTACAATGTATCAGGCATTTTTTAAGCACTGAGAAAAAAAAAGATTAATTCCGTATCATCAAGGAGTGCCTCATCTGGTGGGGCATATCTTAACATGTAAATAAGCAGACCAAGTTAAATCAGTGATAAACACGCAATTGAACTCAGATTCTGATACTGGGTCAGAAAGTGAAGTTTATTTTTAAAGTAGTGTGCAGTAACTTCTCTATTTCTCTTCTAATAGACATTCTCCAGAATCTTTTTGTCATTTAAAAGTATCTCTGCACATTTTCAGGGTAAACACAAATCTTCTAGATCTATCACCAGTGAAAATTGGCAAATTAAAATCCAATTGAGGCTGGCCACGGTGGCTCACGCCTGTAATCCCAGCACTTTGGGAGGCCAAAGCAGGTGAATCACCTGAGGTCAGGAGTTCAAGACCAGCCTGACCAATATGGCGAAACCCTGTCTCTACTAAAAATACAAAAAATTAGCCGGGCATGGTGGCTTACACCTGTAATCCCAGCTACTTGGGAGGCTGAGGCAGGAGAATCGCTTGAACCCGGGAGGCAGAGGTTGCAGTGAGCCGAGATCATGCCACTGCACTCGAGTCTGGGTAACAAGAGCGAAACTTCGTCTAGAAAAAAAAAATCCAATTGAATCATTTTGAAGCAGCCTCAGAAGAAATTGCACTCTGAAACAAAACATCACAAGTGGTATTAAAATATACTCCCTCTTTCTGTTAAGTAGCTAATGAGCAATACATATAAAAGCTAGTGCAGAACTCACAGTAAAATACAAGATTTAATATGCCTTGATAAGATTAATTTAGGGAAAACTGGCCATGGATTTTAGATAATCGTAAGTCTTTAATCAAAATTCTGTCTATGGGTTCAAAAATTAACATGGTTAATATACTTTTTCATTTCTGAAATTTTACACTTACTAAATATAGATTTTGGAAACTTAAGTATTAATAGAAATTTTTTCCTGGTTCTCAAAACAAAAAATTTCTGATATCTATGATCATTCTTATGCCAAGGCCTTTTGAAGACTTTTTCTTTCTGGGAGTGATTTGAAAGGATTAAATTTCTCTTTAGGTTGTACAAGAGTATGAAAGAGTAATTATATTCCGACTGGGACATCTGCTTCCTGGAAGAGCCAAAGGCCCTGGTAAAAAACACTCTTTTTTTTCTAAACACCTCTCTCCTGACTTGCCAATTTCTTCAACCCATGCAGATTTGTAATATGGACCTCAGATTAAATGAAGTAACTTGATTCATGATATCTGAATTTTCCAATCTGTTACTTATAGGTTATTCAAATATTCTTCAGAGACTATTACTACTAGGTCATAGGTAGCCAAGAGAGAGAATTGGTACAGAGAGCCCACATGCCAGGGCAAGGCTTGCTGGAATAGCAAGTTAGCTTAGGACCAATGGCTGGGGACTGATTTGAGTACAATGTGTATATGGTCAGAGTCCTGTGAATTCTCAGAGAAAAGCTGAGCTATTTCCCAATCCAGGTGCTCAGATCCAATCATGAGAAACAGGCAAAGTTCAGCATTCAAATAACAAATTGGTCTTCAGTTATAGGGATTTAAAAAACATAGATTAAGCATTTCTTGTGGCTCAGACTCTGTGCTAACCATAAGACATGGTCTCTGATCTCAGGACCTTAAGATCTAGTGGAGTTGATGTCCAGAGGTCCAAGCTCATTATGGGAGACAGATAGAAGTATGGTCAGTCTGAAAGGTGTAGTAGTGGGGGTTTGGAGATCTAAGTCAGCCAGGAAGGTATGAGGAGCAAAGTCCCATGTGTATATTATATTGGAGAGGGTCTGAGTTCCAGGACACGCCCACAGAGACCAGACTAGGGACAAATATCAGAGTTTGAAGATTCAGAATGAATATATGAGTCCACACAAAAGTAGAACCAGACTCTGTAGTTCCAGGACAAAGAACATCTTGTTCTGGGCCTGGTTTTCAGGAACCTTCTCAACTGGCACTGAGGAGGACTAGTAGCTGACTAGTATCCTGGACTCTGTGAGGTGCTGCTTGTTTCAACAAAGCTTTGGCTTTTGCAGGAGCCCACAGAATCCAATGGGCTCTCAGAAAATCTCAATAAATCAATCTACAAATGTTTATTGCACATTGATCCTATATATTATATTGGGTGGGTGAGGACTAACTAGCCAACCAGAAAGCTGGTATCATGATAATTGCTATTCTGATTACTTCTGGGGCTCACATTCTAACGAATATGACATGGAGGTTGCTGGCTCTAAAGTTTGACACCTGGGTACACTCATGGATTCAAAAACAATTTCAGAGAGCACCTAAAAGGCACTAAGTCAGACACTAAGGCTAACAATAGTGCATAGGACACTACTTAGGGAGTTCAATTCTAGTGAAAGGACAGACATGCAATTGAGATCTGGGGAGGCCAGCACCATGACTAAAAGGACCACACAGCCCAGTTTGCTGGGAATAATCCCTGTTTATACCTATTGTCCCGGATTATATATTATAATATATAATAGTGCTCTCCTTTTACCCTCAGGTAGAGGTGGGATGGGCCAATGGTCTGTAATTAGAGGCTAAGAAAAGTAATGTAGTGTGCAACCTGACCCCAGAAAGGTGAAACCCAAACAGCCTTCATGCTAGCTATTTATCTGTCACTTCCTCCTCCTCTCTTTTAGGTCTTTTCTTTTTTTTGCCCTGCCTGGATACCTACCACAAGGTTGACCTTCGTCTCCAAACTCTGGAGATACCTTTTCATGAGGTAAGCCAAATGATGGCTTTTGCTTTCTCTATACATTTTCCATGGTCTACCTACCATGGACAAAATGATTATTTATACTCAAAAATAGGAAAGAAAAATAATGATATGGACTACATCAGAACTTAAAACTTTTGTGCATCAAAGGACACAATTAACAGAGTGCAAAGGCAATCTAGGGAATGGGGGAAAATATTTGCAAATCATATATCTCATAAAGGGTTAATATTCAATATATATAAAGAACTCATACATCTCAACAACAAAAAAAGTAAACAACCTGATTTAAAAAATGGGCAAAGAACTTTGTGATAGTTAACCTTATGTGTCAGCCTGGCTAGGCCATGATCATTTGACCTATATTTGGCCAAACACATCTGGATGTTACTGTGAAGGTACTTTTTTAGATGGGATTAACATTTAAATCAGCAGACGTTGAGTAAAGCAGATTACCCTCCCTAATGTGGGGTGGGCCTCATCCAATTAATTGAAGGGCTCAAGAAAAAGACTGACCTCCCTTTGAGGAGGAAGGAATTCTTTCAGTAGAAAAGATAAACTCTTCCCTGGGTCTTCAGCCTGAAGATTTTAGACATGCTAGCTTCCATAAGCACATGAGCCAATTCTTTAAATCAGTATTTTTTTCTCTCCCCACCCCAGCATACCTATTATGTGTACGTGTGTGTGTGCATATATATGTATGATGAAACCCCAACACACACATACACATTCTATAGTTTCTCTAGAGAACCCTAATACAAACTTAAACAGACATTTCTCAAAGGATGACAAAGAAGATGAAGATATATAAATGGGCAACAAGCATATGAAAAGATGCTCAGCATCACTACATTAGGAAAATACAAATCAATATCACAAAATATCACTTTACACTCATTAACATGGCTACCGTTTTTTTAAAAACCTGGAAAATAACAAGTGTTGAAGAGGATGTAGACAAATTGGAACCCTCGTGCACTGTTGGTAGGAAAATGTAAAATGGTGCAGCCACTGTAGAAAACAGTAGAGCAGCTCCTCAAAAAATTAAGAATAGAATTACTGTATGACCCAGCAATTCCACTTCTGCATATATACCTAAAAGAATTGAAAGTAGGGTCTTAAAGAATAGTTGTACACCTGTGTTCATAACAGCATTATTCACAATAACCAAAAGGAAGAAGCAACCCAAGTGTCTACTGATGACTGAAGAGATAAATAAAATGTGATATATAACCCACAATGGAACATTATTCAGCCTTAAAAAGAAAGGAAATTCTGATATTCTACAAGATAGATGAACCTTGAGGACATTATGCTGACTGAAATAAGCCAATCACACACACAAAAAAAATACTGTATGATCCTACTCATATGAAGCACCTAGAGTAGTCAAATTCATAGAGACTGAAAGTAGTATGGTGGTTGCAGGGGTTGAGGAGAAGGAGAAATTGGAGAGTTATTATTTCATGGGTACAGAGTTTCAGTTTTACAAGATGAAAGAGTTATGGAGATGGATGGTGGTGATAGTTGCACAATATTATGAGTGTATTCAGTATCACTGGACTGTATACTTAAAAATGGTTAAGATGATAAGTTTTATGGTATATGTATTTTAACACAATAAACAAAATTGGGAAAAAAAACTCACCCCAATCCTGTTACCCATAGTTAACTGTTGATATTTTGGAGTATATCCTTTCAGATTTTTCAATGTATGTGGTTATATTTACAGATGGGCATATATATATACACATATATCATACCATATATACTGTTTTGTAATGTGTCTTTCTTAACCCAACAATATATTGTGATCATCTTTTCATAAATTAGCTAAATGCTTCTATCCCTTTATTTTAAATGGACATACAGCATTTCATTTAGTGGCTGTATCACAATTTACTCAACCAATTCCCTATTGTTGATGTTAAATTCTTTCCAATTTGTATTCCAATTAGCAATACTGTGAGTAACATCCTTATAGCTAAATCCTTAAAATATGTCCTTACGATCAATATAAAAAGGGAAATGTTAAGACATCTTTCTAGGGCTTGTGATGTATATCATCAAAGCATCCCCTAACGTACACTCTAGCAAGCAACACATTAGAGTGCTTGTTTCCCAGAACATGCTTCTCTTGTAGCAGATGCTTTATTTTGGTATCAGTTTAGAAAGACCTGGTTTGGAATCAACTGAATGACTTCTTATGAGAAAATTATTTCTGATTTTTTTTACAAAAGGATTTACCACAGGATTAAGTTGTGCATTCTTTCGTGTATTTAATAAAAATTTCATAATTTTCAAAAACATGTCTATTTTAAATAAAGGGTAGGCCAACTCCATTTTTCTCTTGTGGAGAAAATTCACTTTGAACACATTTAGTTCCTCTAACCCCACATAGGAAAGGAGCCCAAGAATCAAGCCTGTCATCCAAACTTTTTTCTGCCTAGATCGTGACCAAAGACATGTTTATAATGGAGATAGATGCCATTTGCTACTACCGAATGGAAAATGCCTCTCTTCTCCTAAGCAGTCTTGCTCATGTATCTAAAGCTGTGCAATTCCTTGTGCAAACCACTATGAAGCGTCTCCTAGCACATCGATCCCTCACTGAAATTCTTCTAGAGAGGAAGAGCATCGCCCAAGATGCAAAGGTACTTAGATAAACATAATGGCCCATATGCTGAAATATTTATCTTTTATTCATTTGTTCATTGGCCATTTATTAAATCTTCTATGGCCGGTTTCATCCCTTAGGGACCATCCCTTTGGGAGCTCATAGCTAGTTAGGAGGTTGCCAAATTGACTCTGAGTCAATTACAGTTATCAGTATGGTGCTTGTTAATCAGTCATTGCCGCAGTTTTTGCTCTCAAACCTACTCCAGTGACTTTAAATTCATCTCCAAGTACTCACCTAGTATTAAGTATTCAGAATGATTGCTGGCAGGAACAGTGGGGTTGGTGGGGATGGACAGGAGGGGTTGGTACACAAAGATGATAAAGCATGGTTCCCAGGAGCTTACTGTCTACCTGGGGAAACAAGCATAATGAGTGCCAAGTTAAATAATAAGTTCAAATAAGACTTTCAGATAACAAAAGCTAAGATGTCATAGACCTTTACATGATGAATTACCCAATCCATTGTCTAGATTTAATCAATTTGGAATTAGAGGGGAAAGAGCAAGAACTGCTTCACAAGCAGCTCCCTCTAGTCCACAGACAGCAAGCTCAGCAAGCTCATTCACGGCCAGGGTCGGTGGCTTTGATTCTTACCAAGGCAGGTAGGCAACAGGTATTCAGAGGAGAAGTGAGAAGACAGCAGGATTCCAGGCAGCTGGCCAATGGAGTGGCAATTACCACCAGCAATGGAGCCTGTCACTGAAGCAGTGGGGACACCCAGGCCCAGAACTGGGTTAGGAGGTTGTGAATCATGGTAGTTGGAAGGAGGACCTCAAATAGAGGGACCCCAAGAATCAAAGGCACTGGTGGCAATTATGCTTTATGGGATGTCCCCCTTCACCCTCCTTTCCTTATTCATCCTTCTCCTTTAAAGGATAAAGTCCAGACACTTGACATTCAAGCTTGCCCTTGTTACACTGATTATAATATATATACAAGTGTTCTTTGACTTATAAACCATCATAAAGCAAAAAATATCGTAAGTCAAAAATGCATGTATCCTAATAAACCCATGATAAAAGTTGAAAATTGTCAAACCATTGCAAGTTGGGGACCATCTATCTAAGACATTAGTTTTCCCAGACTACAACCTCCATAGCAGCAGGGGCTATGTTTTATCCATCTCTTGGTCCTCAGCACGGGCTTGTCACACAGCAGGTAGATAATGTTTTTTGGATAAATAAATAAATGACCCAACTATTGTAGTCTCACCTCTTGCCACCCTTCTCCCACTGAATCTAATACTCCAACCTACTTTAGCTTTTGTCCAGCATTCAGCACTTTTATGCTCCCATTGCCTCCTCTTGGGCTGTATCTTCTGCATCGAATACTTCCCTTTTCTCCACAGGCAAGATTTTATTTGTCCTTTAAGATGCCACCTATTCTGCGACGTCTTTATCAACATTCCTTACTCTCACCCACACCCCCAAATTAGTCTTCTCAAGGTTCTCAATGCACTATGCTTACTGTTTGTCTAACCACTAAAAAATAATGAGAAAATAAGTGTAAAAAGAAGAGTTTGGGTCAACATGGAGAGCTCCATGCCCTGCCCCTCCTTTCCAGAATCCACAGTCGATTTTCTTCCCTCTCCTGTTTCCAACTTCAATCAAGGGGGTGGACAGGACTGGGAAGCAGGAGGAAACTGGAGCCACCAGCATCAGTTGTAGAAGTGAAAACATCCTATAAATGAAAGACATCTGGAAGAGAGACTAGAGACTGGTTCTCAACTCAGTGCATTTTAAAACAGATTTTTAAAATATATCTGTATTAGTTCCTATTACTTCTGTAACAAACTACCACAAACATGGTGGCTTAAAAACAAACAAAAATTATTTTCTTAGTTTCGAAGACCACAGAGTCCAAAATCAGTTTCAATGGGCTAGAGTCCAGGTGTCAGCTGGACCAATTTCTTCTGGAGGTTCTGAGAGGAGAATCCGTTTCCTTGCCTTTTCCAGCATCTGGTGGCTGCCTGCATTTCTCAGCTCGTGGCACCTTCCTCCATCTTTAGAGTGCATCATTCCATTTCCTGCTTCTATCATCATGTCACCTTCTCTTCTGTAGTCAAATCACCATTTGCCTCCCTCTTATAAGGACACCTATAATTACATTTAGGGCCACCTGGATAATCCAGGATAATATCCCCATCTCAAGAGCCTTTAACCTAATCACACCAGCAAAATCCCTCTTGGGGTAACATTCACAGATTCCAGGGATTAGGACATGGGATATCTTTGGGGACCATTATTCAGCATACCACACCATCTTCAATTGCACAGATATTTATTGGGTGGCACCATGCAAGTTAAACAACTCTTTGCAAGGCACTGTGAAGTTAAATACAACAGGCAAATAATGTCCTTTCAAAGGGAATGTTGTTCCTTAGTACAGAACAATGGCCACCAGGGTTTAGGCATGCTCTCCTCCCACCTGGAGGCTCCCACTGACATCTGAATTCTTCTTTCCACAGGTTGCCTTGGATTCAGTGACCTGTATTTGGGGAATCAAAGTGGAGAGAATAGAAATGTGGGTAGGAAATTAACTAGGAAGAACTGTATGATAAAGGAAAATATTCTGGTTTCATTTAAAATTTTTCATTTGAAAAATTATTTTCATTGAGTACTATAGCCATATCAGCATAAATTTATAAAAAAGAGAAACAAATCACCTAATATCTTACAGCCATAACACAATCACTATAACATTTGGACAAATTACTCTGATTATTTTTTTCTCTATGAATCTAAAAATTGTTTTAGATAAAATTTACATGAAATTTCCCATTTTAGGCCAGGCGCAGTGGCTCACACCTGTAATCCCAGTACTTTGGGATGCCAAGGTGGGTGGATTGCTTGAGGTCAGGAGTTTGAGACCAGCCTGGCCAACATGGTGTAACTCTGTCTCTACTAAAAATGCAAAAATTAGCTGGGCGTGGTAGCACATGCCTGTAATCCCAGCTACTAGGGAGGCTGAGGCAGAAGAATCGCTTGAACCCGAGAGGCAGAGGTTTCAGTGAGCCAAGATCATGCCACTGTGCTCCAGCCATGACCACAGAGCGAGACTCAATCTCAAAAAAAAAAAAAAAAAATTAGCCGGGGGTGTTGGCAAATGCCTGTAATCCCAGCTACTCAGGAGGCTGAGGCAGGAGAATCACTTGAACCCGGGAGGCGGAGGCTGCAGTGAGTCGAGATTGCGCATTGCACTCCAGCCCGGGTGACAGAGTGAGACTCTGTCTCAAAGAAAGAAAAAAAGAAATGTCACATTTTTGCTATTTTAAACTGTGGTTTTAGTATAATATATTTACTAAGGGGTACATCCATCACTACTATCTAACTTCAGAACATTTTCATCATCCCCAAAGGAAGCCTGTACTCATTAAGTGGGAATCCCCCATGTACTCCTTAATCCCTGGCAACCACTAATTTAGTTTCTGTCTCAATGGATTTGCCTCTTCTGGACATTTCACATAAATGGAATCATACAATGTATGGCTTTTTGTGTCTGGCTTCTTTTCACTTAGCATAATGTTTTCAAGGTTCAACCATGCTTGAGCATGAATCAGTACTTCATTACTTTTTATGATCAAATAATATTTCATTGTGAGGCTATACCACATTTTATTGGTTCATCAGCTGATGGACATTTAGGTTGTTTCTGCTCTTTGGCTAGTATGAATAATGCTACAGCAAGCATTAATTTGCAAGTTTTTGAGTGAACACGTTTTCAATTATCTTGGGTCTGTATCTAGAAGTAGAATTACTAGGTCACATGGTAACTCCATATTTAACTTTTTGAGGGGCAGCTAACCTGTTTTCCATATATGCATTTTTATAGTTATAATCAGGGTCAAAAGACAATTTTGTACCTTTTATGCAATACATTAAGCGTTGTTCTTATTTGGTCAGTTGTACCCTTTTCAAAATCAATTCTTCTCTTTTATAAACTTGGATGAATTCCCCTTATCTTTATTATCAGTAGTGTGGCTCTTCAAGCCATTGTTCAAATTTATTAGTTGGGGCTTAGATTATATCCTAAGCGGAAAAACTGAGCACAGCTCATCAATACAAAACCTGCTGTGCTGATAATGAGAAACTACAGCTCTACTGTAGCATCAGCAATAATACAAAACTGCATTTGAGGCATCGACCTTGGAGATCTGCCTACTTTTGACCTCAGAAGTCTAGGAATGGCACACTCTGGTCACTCCAAATTTGCTACTCATCATGAGACAGCAGTAGAGAGGCTTGCAAGTCTGTGTGAAAGCTTTGGCCCCTAAATCATGGCTGCACACCTACATGCCTGCATTCTTTCTTTTTCAGTAAAGATGTGAGGTTGCCAGCTGGGCTTCAGCACTCACTGGCTGTGGAGGCTGAAGCGCAAAGACAAGCCAAAGTGCGGGTGAGCACTCCGTCCTCCCACCCAGACTGCTCTTTAGGAAGGCCTGCTCGTGGAGAACATTTCCCCTTTGCTTCCTTACTGTCCATTCATTAGGCACTGGGCAGAAGCTGTCTTGGGCCCTTACAACTCTATTAAAATTGCTCTCTTAAAGTGTGTTAATAGTCCCCTGACTAATGCAACTCCTCTCCCTCTCTGAAGCTACTGATAATAGTGACCACTCACTGCTTGAGTCTCACCTTCCCTCTCTCTCCTTAAAGGCATCTCCTCCACACACATCAATCCCTCTTCTCTAGTGCTGGCATCTTTTCCTGGGTAATCGTAGTCACCCTAACTTCTAGGTATCCCCTAGAACTGTATCCCAAGCTTGGCACAAGTTTTGGAGGGACAACCACGATCAGGGCCCAGTTCCCTCAATGCTAGAGCCAAGAGAAGGCTGTGCTACTCGGCTCCACTCAGGCATGACAGCAAGAAGCAAAGATGTGGCAGCTAGCAGCTTCTGGTAACTGAGGTGTGGGTGAGGGGGCCTTGGGAAGAGGAAAGTGAAGAATGAAGGGAGGCAGATTTCTCTGAAAGAACAGAGAGCAGGTGAAGATAAAAACCTGAACCAGTAAGAGGATCATTGCCTGTGGACCACTGAGGGGAGGCGGGGATGAGGAAGGGGAGGAGGATAGTCCCCAGGGCAGTTGCTTCTAGATCTCTGAGTGAAGTCCTCTTCACCCACTTTCAGGTAGCACTTGTGTAGTGAGCTCAGCACTTTCTCTTCAGAAATGTTTACCCATTCACTTTCCCTGAGTTGGGGGTCACCCTTTCATAACGTCATGCCTTTGCATGGAGTGCTGGCTAATCTTTTCTCTATGTTGGCAAAATCCTAATCTTTCAAGGCCCACCAGATGCTAATAACTCCCCTAATACTTCATTTATACTTGTGATGGCTCCTAACAAATTCCACCTTAAATTGTGATTAGTAGTTTAATCTGTCTCCCCAGCTCAAGACCCTTGAGAAAGAAGAATAAACATGTTCTATGCTTAACCGTGCTTGCCACATAGTAGATGCTCAGGGCTTGTCTGCTGAGTCACACTGCATAGTGGTGAAGCCTTCAGGGAATGAAGAACAATCACTTTGCTTTCATCACATGTTTTCTAGATGATTGCTGCAGAAGGAGAAAAGGCTGCTTCTGAGTCCCTGAGGATGGCAGCTGAGATTCTGTCAGGCACCCCTGCTGCTGTTCAGCTTCGATACCTCCACACCCTTCAGTCTCTGTCCACAGAGAAGCCTTCCACTGTGGTTTTACCTTTGCCATTTGACCTACTGAATTGCCTGTCTTCTCCCAGCAACAGAACTCAGGGAAGCCTCCCCTTCCCAAGTCCTTCCAAACCTGTTGAGCCACTAAATCCTAAAAAGAAAGACTCTCCCATGTTATAGGAAGGATGGGGCGTAATGTGACTGTAAAGGGGCCTGCCATAGAAAAGCCACATCCCTGAGGGAGGCACTCTGTCCTCATTCCCTGCCCTTCCTTTGGTTGCCATATAGAATGGCCACGGAATGCACGAAGTCACAATGCACCATCCATGAGAAGACAGTGAAATGATGTAATGACAGAGAAGGCAGACAACACGTTTCCGTGACTCATCTAGTCAGAGCAATTATGGGAAACAGCTTTGGTCAACATTCTACTTTGGAAAGAATTTTGAGTCTAGATGTGGTTAAATTTTGACTTCTGGGAACTTGGTTCAGATGTCCCTTTCACTGTATGTCCTCTGACCCCTTTGGCAAGGTTGCCACAGCTCCCACAGCCCTTCCTACAAGCACCTATCATTGGGCTTGTCACACTCTATTGCTCTTCTGTCCCGAAGATGCAGTCTTCTCTCCAATGATACTACCAAGTCTTAGTTTTCCTCAACCACACTCAATCTTTTTGCTCCACCCTGAATTCCTCACACCTAACCCTGAGAGTTACCTAAAGTGACACTTAAATGTTTCAGAGTGAATGCAAAAAAGAGAGATGTACTTGGAGTCGGATATACAATTTATCCCTAATTAAAGCATTTAAAAGGAATTCTTTTTGTGGAGATTCCTTTTTTAAATAAAGAAATAAATAAAAGGACAAAAACATCTGACACATGTGGCTTAAAATCTGAGGGAGAATCACTATAAATAGTGGGCCGGAGAGTAATCTATTTTCAGTATAGAACTTACCAGCTTGTTTATTTCTTCAAACAGTAATAATATTAGGTAACCTATACATGCCCTGACATATTGTTTTCTTATACAGATATTTCTTAATATAGATACATTTCTCTAAGTCTTATTTTCCATTAATTTGCATTATACAATTAGAAATGCATATCTGCAGAAAAAATAAGCCAATAAGAAAGCATATCTATACTTACAGCAAATTCTCTATAAACTTAAAAAAGTCACTAACATTATAAAACATTACTAAAATAATGTTAGTAAATTCTGAAGCCAAAGGAACAGGCAAAACTCTAAACTATGCAGGGATGCCAAAATATAAATGTGGAATCCAAAAGGCTCTCATATCCAAATAAGTCAAAGGCAGGTAACAAAATCTACCAGACCCAGGAGTATGGTGTCAGAAACAAGAAAGCAAACACTGATGAAGCAGCAACAGGACAAGGGTTGGGGAACTCCTAGGTGATTTCCTAGAATGTCTCATCATCTAGGATGTGGAGCTTGCTTTCATGGACCAGCCGGGGCATGATCATAGGTGGTTTAGCCCATTTAAAGGGTCAATGGCAATCAGAGCACTCCTGAAGTGGGAAATATTTCTCATTATCACTGTGTTGGCCCACACCCATTCCAGTGTATTGGTTATTGGAATTAAGATGGCACCAAGGGTTGTTGGTCACTTTTCACACCATATATGACGGTTCCTGATCTCAGGATAGCAAATTTTGGCATGTGTAATGAAGAAGAAGGTAGAGTCATGCTGGGTCAGGCATAACAGAAGCCAAAAGCAGAACAAGCAGAAGTGAACACCAGGGTAAAAATGGCTTTTATGACTCTTCATACTTCCTTATAACACTGGTTTTTTGTCAAAGGCAGATTTTGCTTGCACATCTGGGGAGTGCCTATGGTATCTCCTATTGTTTGGTTTCCTCTGATGTCTGGCACAGGTCAATATTTAAATTTCTCATTGGCATGCCAGAGGGCTTTCAGGTCTGCTTGATGGCATGTGTTGTCTTTCAAATTAACCAACTGTTGCAGTTGGTGGGCTTGATGAGAAGGAAATAATAGCGATAAGTTGCTATAAAACTGTGTTTAGGTGAAAGAGTATAGTGGATAGTCAAAGGTAAAATTCTTCAGAAACTGGCTAGGTGAGCTGACCCAGGTGCTGCATTCCAACTGGTTACTAATTGTGAAATGATGGCTGGAGGACAAGCTGGAGAGTACAATCAAAAACCATGATATGTTCTAGGAATAGTTTTTTTTTCCTGATAATTTAATATTAATAGAGTGGCAATAAGCTGATAAACAGGGATAAGATGTTCCAGTTTGGCATTGGAGCCTGCCATGACCAAAATGACATGCCCCTGAGAGTGGGAGAAGTCTATGGCACACTCTATGACAATGGTGTTCCAGGGCATTTGGAGCTGACAGTGATGTGGCATTGGTGTATTCAGACTTGAATTTATTATGCAAGCAGCTAGCTTAAGGGCTGGTATACTGCAGATTGTTGGGCTCAAAATCATCAGAAATGTGGAGGCTTTGAAGGCCTTCCTTAGAAATTCGAGGGCCACCATGGCTCACCAGTAGTGTTATGGTGCAATGGGGGCTCTGCAGTTTGGACTCTCCTATCTAGAAGGCTCAGCAGGTCATTCTGCCAATACGCCTGCAGTCCACATCCTTGGGGACCATGTCTGGATGGCTCTGAGTAAGTATGCATCTCCTTGATGGACTGTTCCTGGCCACTACAATGTTCTTTGGCAGAGTCTATTGGAATTATGAGGTTCCAATAATTCTGGCTTTTGCACAGTAGCTGAGCTGAGCATTAAGTAAAGGATATGGAAGCCAAATCCTTTAAAAGAGAGGTCAACACACTTCCAACGGCTTCTTCTGGGCTTGGAAAGATATTACAGCACTATAGCTGGGAGCTTGGGGTCTGCTCTCAGACATATTAGATTTGATTCAGGCTCTACCATTTACTAACTGTTTAACCTTGGACATATTACTAATCCTGTGTATAAATGGGGATAAAAGTAGGATCCACCTCACAGAGTTGTGATTAAATAAGATAATGCATATGATATGCTTAGCACAATGCTTGCACAAGGTAAATTCTTAATAAATAATGGTGATTACTATTATTCTGGTTTTACCTCAGTAGCAATAAATGACAGCCATGAGGCTGCATCCAAATAAGAGCCTGCTGGCCCCTCCACATGTTGCCTCCATGTGTGAAAGGCAGCCCCGATGGCCAGTAGTGCCTGCTCCCAGGGTGGTTGTTCTAGGACAGAACCAGCTTTAGAACTTGCACATATGGTCTCCTGTTTTTGATTCCCACCATGATATAACAAGCATTTGTTTCAAAGTGCACAGCTGTTCGGGATCATAGTAGAGCAAAAACAGGACAGAAAAGTTTTTCCTCTTGGTGGGCAATAGTTACAGCCCAAACTCAGACAATCCCCCTTTCTTTCTTTCTTGCCTGGGTTTGACTGTTTGGATGGCCAGAGTGGGAAATGAGAGATGAATTACCAGTAGTACCTTGTGAACTCCAGGATCTGTCAGACTTCTGGGTAGGGGATAGGGATGGGGACATTTTGCCTTCTAAAAATCAGTTTGCCTTGGCAAGACAGATCATGGAAACTCTTAATCTTCAGACTTTCAAAAGTGTTTCTCAAGCTGGCCTAGAGGTAGCCTAAAGTATAACTCTGCCAGGTCAGGTGCTCGTGGGACCCAAACCTTGCAAATACCAGAGGATGCCCTCCAAACCGATAGAAGCCACTGCAGTCTTGCAGGTGCCCTTTCATTGGACATTTAAGAATAGAAGCATTGTCCTGGCAGAATGGCACATTGCTGTATAATGGGACTGCTTAGGGAACTTCTGGAAGGCTGCCTTACACGTTCTTTGTTGCACCATTTTAGACAAGCTGCACTTCTCAAAAACCTGCACTCTGCATAGTTCATCTTTGAGGTCAGAGGGATTCGTAGGCTTGCTTAGCAATCCTGAATGGGAGATTGCCTTGAGGCTATGGCAGACCTGGCTAGAATAAGCTCTCCATTTTTCTGAGGCAGTGATGGAAATCCTGATGAACCCTAGACACAGCTTCATATCAATATAGCTACAGAATGCCTCAGCCTCAGGCTCACCTAGCAAGCACTGCAGTTTTGCAGGTATGCAGGGCCTACGCAGCAGGGCTACAGCAGTTTTATTCCTAATTTTAGAGAAACTCCTCTGCTTCCTGTGGGGAAATACTTGCTGGTAGATGGATACTTATTTGATTCCAGGAATACCCAGACAGTGATCTAGAGCTTTGGGGCCTGCAAGCAGAATTTCCAGCAGGCTTTAAAAGTGAAATGCAAGATATGTTTCCCAAGTAGTATCTGGGTCATTGACCTCCAGCTAGGAAAGGCCAAGGACAAGAGGAAAGTGCAGTCACTGAATGCTACAAGGTAGCACACAAGTGACCTGACCATAGTCAAGTCAGTGAGACCAATTGTGTGAGTGGGACCAGATCTCTCAGGGGAGAATCTCCTGGAGCCCACGCACACTGAGTTGCTGTAGGTATGTGGTGAAGAGCCAGGCCTGGTGGTTGAGGGGGACTGTCCACTAAGCTTTCTAAGATCCTTAAGTACACCATGGTATGCACTCCCAAAACAGTACCAACTCGGCACTACAGGACATGGAACCTGTCGCCACTGAGATTGGGGGCTGGGACACAGAGGAGTATGATGAGGCTAACCAGTTTCCTCTCTCTGAAGGGCCAGAGCAGCTTTCTAGAAAAATGGACAGCATGGCTCGGTCTGGACATCTAAGCACAGAATGGCTAGTCTCCCATATGCAAGCACAACAGCCTCACTCGGCAGCCTGACTGCCAGTGATGAGCAGCAGAAGTTCCTCCCTCCACTCTGCTTGGGAGACCACTTCAGGGATACCCTGAGAAGGTGTGGCAGGGTCTCAAGGACTATTTAAACCTTCCCACAAAGCAGTTACTTGGGAGAGTGGAACTGGCCAGGCTAACTTGCAGAGAGCAGCAGTGCAGGTGCCCTCCCTGGGGCATACTTTTTTTTTTTTTAACCACCTAACACTCATTATTGTCTTCCTAACCCCACCCTGATTTCCTTTCCCCATAGTGTGTCCCATCTTAGTGGAACAGCACCGCAAGGCGTCCTTCCTTCGCTTTAAGGAAGCCAGAGAGACCTGTGAAGTCTTCTCAACATCCCTGGTTCATCCATGGGGAGGTTTGTGACCACAGGGTAGCTTTTTTCTCTCTTGGGACTTTGAGACTTTGGCAGAATAATGTAAGGATGAAATAAATGATTGGTGTTTGTTTGGTGGTAGCACTGGAACAGATGGTGAGGAACTATTGTGCCTGATCTAAAGCTAGCTGGTTCCTGTCTGTTCCCAGCCTAGTTCTTCAAAACTTTCCTTCAAATCCTTGAACCCCCCAGCATCCTTTCAATACATTATCTTTTTTCATGGGCTTGCAAGAGTAGGTGCTTGTAACAAAACCACCTCAGCTAATGTGGGTCCATGATGCCAATCACCTCATTCTAATTGTAGTGGCAGCAGATATAACTGGAATTTAGAGACTAAGCCTTCTACACAATGGAGCTGACATGGTATTTGGCACATTCTAAGGGACAAGGCTCATGTTCAGGGATGGGGCCTACTGATTTGTATGGAAATGACAACTCATGCCTGCAAAGTGGAAAATCAATAAAAATTATTCTGCAACCCCACAAAAAGTCCCCAAATTTTCTAGAGCTATCCAGGAATTTCTCTGGGAAGGAGCAAAGATAAGGCTGGCTCTGTTCCATCAGGCAGCAGCTGTAATTATGAGCCAACAGCTTCAGCTCGTCTGTCATTTGGGCCAGGAGCACTGCCAAGTTTCTGAAGAATTTCATGTTTTCTTTTCCCAGAGGTAAAGAGTGGAACTGACCAGACTCCATCTAGTAGTCTTAGGTATATACTAAGGAATGTTGAAACCCATCCCTCACACAGTTTAATGATGGCCAATGACAGGCCTGGCCAGGGTTGGCTTAAATAAAGATGGGGACTCTAGAGTTGGGATTTCTGAGGCTAGAAGAACAGGTAAAGGTCTAAAATTCTAGGAGATAAACCCAAAGAAACACCAAATATGTGGAGTCAATGCAGGTGTAGAAATCTTGCCACAGGTGTTCAGAGATAAGAGCAAAGGCAAGTGAGCCAGGAGCAGTGAGGCAGCAGGGAGCCCTTGCTGAGTGACTGCCCAGAACATCCAGTTGTCACTTGCAACTGATTTTTGCAGGTTAGTCCATCTCTTGTGCCTAGATGGATTCAGGGTCATGAACAGAGCAGACAAATGAGACAGTAAAAGCAAGAAATAGAGATTCTGGGTGAATCTTCAGCAACACAGGCCCCTATGAAGGAAACCATCTGAACAATGGCCTGGTGGCCCTTCACTATTGTGAAACAGTCTAGACATGAGTCCAGTGAGCTGGGGGCTCTGACACCAATCAGCTCTGTGACCATGTCTTATAATCACTGGGCCTCAGTTTTATCTTCTGAGAATATCTCCTCCACCTACTTTGCAGGGTTATTGCAAAGATCAGATAAATTATAAAAATGTCAGAAATCATAAGAAATCTGAAAATGCTGCAGAAACCTAACAGCATTGTCAAGATTTTCTCTCTTCTCTCTTTTTTTTTTTTTTTTTTTTTTGAGATGGAGTCTTGCTCTGTTGCCCAGGTTGGAGTGCAGTGGCGCGATCTCAGCTCACTGCAACCTCCACCTCCTGGGTTCAAACGATTCTCATGCCTCAGCCTCCTGAGTAAGGTGGGACTACAAGTGTGCACCACCATGCCTGGCTAATTTTTGTGTTTTAGTAGAGACGGGGTTTTGCCACGTTGGCGAGTCTGGTCTCGAATTCTTCACCTCAAGTGATCCTCCCACCTTGGCCTCCCAAAGTGCTGGGATTACAGGCGTGAACCACCGTGCCCAGCCTAGATCTTCTCTTTTAAATTGAAAAACTAATGTTTTTTTATTTGCCAGTCTTGTCTGCAGAGTTCAAAGTTTTCAAAAAGCATTATTTTCTTGAGAGAAACTGACATTTCACAGACCTCTGTTACGAAATCAATTGAAGAGGCTAGCAAACTTGCACAAGCTATTTTTAATGCGGGAAGTGAGCTAATGCACCTGACTCCCTACAGCCATAGCTGTGACTTAAAGAGAAAATGCTCTTGGGTTGTAGGTTATGGCTTTTCTAGTGGCTGTTACAAAGGGAGTCCCTCCAACTGAGCCACATCAGCTCTATAACGCAGTGATATCTGGGGTGTATTCAGTGGATAGAGCCATTGTGAACCCCAGAGCTCTGTGGACAGACACTACTTGGGTTTTGTTTTGTCATTGGATTTAGTCTGGATTCCAGATTTAATGTTGAGAGCACCGTCCTTGCATGGTACCTCTAAAAAGACAAAAACAGCTAGAATATTGTAGTAATAATATCTTATATTTACTAAGGGTTTTTAATTTTACAAAGCAGTTTTACATTTTTTCTGCCTGGGTAACCCTCAAGCTACAAATAAGCTATGTGCCACAAATTTGACTCTAAATTGGTTATTGGCATTCAGAATGCATTTCCCAAGTTCAAGTGTGGTCATTTAACTGTTTGAGTTCTGGGTCCTGGGGCAGGACAGAATGTGGTCAAGGAGTGAAGAAGAGAAAGAAGAACATCTCCTCCTTCCCTCTTGTACACAACCGAAGCTTGGTGAAAAAAAATTCAAATGGAAACAGTCTTCAGAATCTTCCCTTAACCATTCCTGAGCCCTTCTGTTGTCTCCCCAACCCTTTCTTTCCAGGCTCCTGTGCACAGACCTTGATGGCCTCTGGCCATCAAGCCTGCTCCCCCCAACATGCACGTGAAAAACAGCCCCGTGACGCTGCTTCCCAATTTGATTCCTTCAGACTGGCTGCTGCCATCTCCATCTTACATGTGGTTGCCTTTGTATTACTATTTGCACTTTATATTACTGTTAGTGTAACTTCTCCACACCCAACTGTAGACCCCACTGAGATCCAGGACTAAGCCATATTCATCTTTGCAAACTTCCCTCTTGATTCCTTTTTCAGTCACAGCTCAGAGCACAGTGATTTGCTAATTATTAAAAATACTGACATAAAAATAAAAATAAATACATCCCCTACTCTGTCCAGGTCTTCTCTTTACTCAGCATTCACAAGGCTCCTGCCGTTACCACAATATAATTTTCTATTCCTTCACTGCACAACCCTCAGGAAAAAAGTGATTTTATTGCACTAATATATATAAATATAGCAGTGCCAGATTGCTCCAGAGGTATCTGCATTTTTTTCAAGGGGCTACCTGCTAACTCTAAGGATGGATTTAACCTATGGATTTTCTGGAGACTCTGTTTAGGTCCCTTGCAGGGCACAGGGACTGCTGTGAGTAGGAGGCAACTCTCCTCAGCTTTGCAAGGCATCTCATCTTCCACTTCAGAGCCCCCTGGCAATGATTTTGCTGGTGGTTTTTGGAAGGAGGGGGAAGGGTGGCTGGGTGTCTGTGTAAATTACTGTTTGCAGGCTGGGGACTAACTTTATGTAGCTATTCTCTACCTTAAATAATTAAAACTTCTCAGTTCTGGATTTAACCGAATCCTCAAGACTTTCGTGGGAATGGACAAAACTAAAGTCCCACATTCCATATTGAGGTAACCTCTCTAGTTTAACAAGTAGGCTTTTTGGATGGTTTGCTTATTTATCTTCCTAAATCTAGAAAAGGTCCAGTTTTCAAATTATCAGGATAAAAGTACATTCAGAATATAAGAAGATGAAATTTTAAAAATTCATGAAAACTCTCTCACATACATTCAAACCTAAAACTAAGGACTGATTGTCAGACTTGTAATAAATGACATTTTCGCCAGTTCAGAGTTGAAAGGAGTAGAAAAAATGAATTCACACTCTATAGGGTTAATGTCCCTGTACCTAGGGCCAGGGGCTGCAAGCAGTTGGCTAACTTCACTGCTTTTGCTGAGGGGCAGGTGGAGATAGGACTGACAGAGAAAAACGGAAAGTAGATGTCTTTCCAGTACTATCCTTTGCACCAGGAACTGTCCTGGGAACAGATCACAGGTTGGAGATGAAAGCAAAAATAAAAAAATAGCCTCTAATATTAGAAATATTGAGAACTGCTTGTGGGCATATTGCGCACTAATTAGAAATAAGAAAATGAACAATTAAATTCCTCTCCCTATAACATAAAGTATCTGTAAAAATCATATGAAGTCAAACACGTACCAAAAAATAAAGATAACACTTCCTACAAACCTCTATTACCCAGAGACAATGTCTGTCAATATTTGGGCATATTTCTTTCTGGTCTTTTTTCTGCCTTTAAAAAATGATGTCATACCCTGTTTCTTGCATTTGATAGTTAACATAAAATTTCCCATGTCACTAAAAACTCCTTTAAACACCATTTTAATAGTTGTGTAATATTTATGTATATTAATACAGCATGATTTATTTAATCTTTCATGATTGAACACGTAGGTTGTTTCTATTTTTTCTATTATACACAATGATACACTGAGCATCTTTGTATATTAATTTTGTGTATTTAGGATTATTAAGATTCTCACGTCTGAAATTATTATGCATATATTATCATGCATATTATCACGCAATATTATTATGCATATTATCATGCATATATTATGCATATATTAACATGCATATATTATAAATATATGCATGTTTTAAAGGGATAGCCATACATACTATCAAATTATTTTCTAAAATGGTTGTATGTGTTTGTCTACTCACAAGTATTACCTGTATAACTATTATATGCTGCCACTTCTAATCAGCATTGTGTTCTTTTATTAAAAAAAAAAAAAACAAAAACGGATTTTCCGGCAAGATGGCCAAATAGGAACAGCTCCAGTCTGCAGCTCCCAGTAAGATCAATGCAGAAGACGGGTGATTTCTGCATTTCCAACTGAGGTACCTGCTTCATCTCATTAGGCCTGGCTGGACAGTGTGTGCAGGCCATGGAGGGAGAGCCAAAGCAGGGCAGGGCGTCGCCTCATCCAGGAAGTACAAGGAGTCAGGGTATTTCCCTTTCCTAGCCAAGGAAAGCCATGAGAGACTGTACCAGGTGCGACGGTACACTCTTGCCAAAATACTATGCTTTTCCCATGGTCTTCGCAACCCACAGACCAGGAGATTCCCTCTGGTGCCTGGCTCAGCGGGTCCCCCACCCACAGAGCCCAGCAAGCTAAGATCCACTGGCTTGAAATTCTTGCTGCTAGGGCAGCAGTCTGAGATAGACCTGGGATGCTGGAGCTTGGTCGGGGGAAGAGCATTCGCTATTGCTGAGGCTTGAGCAGGTGGTTTTATGCTCACAGTGTAAACAAACCCATTGAGAAGCTCAAACCAGGTGGAGCCTACCGCAGCAGTGAGGCCAACTGCCTCTCTAGATTCCACCTCTGTGGGCAGGGCATATCTAAACAAAAGGCAGCAGCCCAAGTCAGGGACTTATAGAAAAAAGCCTCATCTCCCTGGGACAGAGCACCTGAGGGAAGGGCAGCGGTGGGCACAGCTTCAGCAGACTTAAATGTCCCTGCCTGACAGCTCTGAAGAGAGCAGTGGTTCTCCCAGCATGGCGATCAAGCTCTGATAACAGACAGACTGCCTCCTCAAGTGGGCCCCTGACCCCCGTGTAGCCTGAATGGGAGATACCTCCCAGTTGGGGCCGACAGACACCTCATACAGGAGAGCACTGGCTGGCATCTGGCAGGTGCCCCTCTGGGACAAAGCTTCCAGAGGAAGGATTGGGCAGCAATATTTGCCGCTCTGCAGCATCTGCTGATGATACCCAGGCAAACAGGGTCTGGAGTGGACCCCCAGCAAACTCCAACAGACTTGCAGCTGAAGGACCTGTTAGAAGGAAAACTAACAAACAGAAAGGAATAGCATCAACATCAAAAAAAAGGACATCGACACCAAAACCCCATCCATAGGTCACCAACATCAAAGACAAAATGTAGATAAAACCACAAAGATGGGGAGAAACCAGCACAGAAAGGCTGAAAATTCCAAAAACCAGAACACCTCTTATCCTCCAAAGGATCACAACTCCTCACCAGCAAGGGAACAAAACTGGATGGAGAATGAGTTTGATGAGTTAACAGAAGTAGGCTTCAGAAGGTGGGTAATAACAAACATCTCCGAGCTAAAGGAGCATGTTCTAACCCATCTCAAGGAAGCTAAAAAAGATTAGACGAAAATGATTGAAAAAAGATTAGACGAAATGGCTAACTAGAACAACCAGGGTAGAGAAGAACATAAATGACCTGACGGAGCTGAAAAACACAGCATGAGAACTTCGTGACGCATACACAATCTTCAATAGCCAATTAGATCAAGCAGAAGAAAGGATTATCAGTGATTGAAGATCAAATTAATAAAATAAAGAGAGAAGAAAAGATCAGAGAAAAAAGAGTGAAAAGAAATGAACAAAGCCTCCAAGAAATATGGGACTATGTGAAAAGACCGAATCTACGTTTGATTGGCATACCCGAAAGTGACGGGGAGAATGGAATCAAGTTAGAAAACACTCTTCAGGATATTATCCAGGAGAACTTCCCCATCCTAGCAAGGCAGGCCAATATTCAAATTCAGGAAATACAGAGAACACCACAAAGATATTCCTTGAGAAGAGCAACCCCAAGACACATATTTTCAGATTCACCAAGATTGAAATGAAGGAAAAAATATTAAGGGCAGCCAGAGAGAAAGGTTGGGTTACCCACAAAGGGAAGCGCATCAGACTAACAGCAGATCTCTCAGCAGAAACCCTACAAGCCAGAAGAGAGTGGAGGCCAATATTCAACATTCTTAAAGAAAAGAATTTTCAACCCAGAATTTCATATCCAGCCAAACTAAGCTTCATAAGTGAAGGAGAAATAAAATCCTTTACAGACAAGCAAATGCTGAGAGATTTTGTTTCCACCAGGTCTGCCTTACAAGAGCTCCTGAAGGAAGCACTAAACATGGAAAGAAACAATCGGTACCAGTCACTGCAAAAACATGCCAAATTGGAAAGACCATCGACACTATGAAGAAACTGCATCAACTAATGGGCAAAATAACCAGCTAGCATCATAATGACAGGCTCAAATTCACATATAACAATATTTACCTTAAATGTAAATGGGCTAAATGCCCCAATTAAAAGATACAGACTGGCAAATTGGATAAAGAGTCAAGACCCATCGGTGTGCTGTATTCAGGAGACCCATCTCCTGTGCAAAGACACACATAGGCTCAAAATAAAGGGATGAAGGAAGATCTACCAAGCAAATGGAAAACAAAAAAAGGGGTTGAAATCCCAGTATCTGATAAAACTGACTTTAAACCAACAAAGATTAAAAGAGACAAAGAAGGCCATTACATAATGGTAAAGGGATCAATGCAACAACAAGAGCTAACTCTCCTAAATATATATGCACCCAATACAGGAGCACCCAGATTCAGAAAGCAAGTTTTTAGAGACCTACAAAGAGACTTAGACTCCCACACAATAATAGTGGGAGACTTTAACACCCCACTGTTAATATGAGACAGATCAATGAGACAGTAAATTAACAAGGATATCCAGGACTTGAACTCAGCTCTGGACCAAGCAGACCTAATAGACACCTACAGAATTCTCCATCCCAAATCAATAGAATATACATTCTTCTCAGCACCACATCACACTTATTCTAAAATTGACCACATAATTGGAAGTAAAACACTCCTCAGCAAATATAAAAGAGCAGAAATCACAACAAACTGTCTCTCAGACCACAGTGCAATCAAATTAGAACTCAGGATTAAGAAACCCACTCAAAACTGCACAACAACATGGAAACTGAACAACCTGCTCCTGAATGACTACTGGGTAAACAACAAAATGAAGGCAGAAATAAAGATATTCTTTGAAGCCAATGAGAATGAAGACACAACATACCAGAATCTCTGGGACACATTTAAAGCAGTGTGTAGAGGGAAATTTATATCACTAAATGCTCACAAGAGAAAGCAGGAAAGATCTAACATTGACACCCTAACATCACAATTAAAAGAACTAGAGAAGCAAGAGCAAACACATTCAAAAGCTAGCAGAAGACAGAAATAACTAAGATCAGAGCAGAACTGAAGGAGATAGAGACACAAAAATCCCTTCAAAAAATCAATGAATCCAGGAGCTGGTTTCATGAAAAGATTAACAAAATAGATAGACTGCTAGCAAGACTAATAAAGAAGAAAAGAGAGAAGATTCAAATAGATGCAGTAAAAAATGATAAAGGGGATATCACCGCTGATCCCACAGAAATACAAACTACCATCAGAGAATACTATAAACATCTCTATGCAAATAAACTAGAAAATCTGGAAGAAATGGATAAATTCCTGGACACATACACCCTCCCAAGACTAAACCAGGAAGACGTCAAATCTCTGAATAGACCAATAACAGGTGGTGAAATTGAGCCAATAATTAATAGCCTACCAACCAAAAAAAGTCCAGGACCAGATGGATTCACAGCCAAATTCTACCAGAGGTACAAAGAGGAGCAGGTACCATTCCTTCTGAAACTATTCCGAATAATAAAAAAAAGGGAATCCTGCCTAACTTATTTTATGAGGCCAGCATCATCCTGATACCAAAATCTGGCAGAGACACAACAAAAAAAGAGAATTTTTGACCAATATCCCTGATGAACATTGATGAAAAAATCCTCAATAAAATACTGGCAAACCAAATCCAGCAGCACATCAGAAAGCTTATCTACCACGATCAAGTCAGCTTCATCCCTGGGATGCAAGGCTGGTTCAGCATATGCAAATCAATAAACATAATCCATCAAATAAACAGAACCAATGACAAAAACCACATGATTATCTCAATAGATGCAGAAAAGGCCTTCAACAACAGCCCTTCATGCTAAAAACTCTCAATAAACTAGGTGATGATGGAACGTATCTCAAGATAATAAGAGCTATTTATGACAAACCCACAGCCAATATCATACTGGATGGGCAAAAACTGGATCCCAGCACAAGACAAGGATGCCCTTTCTCACCACTCCTATTCGACATAGTGTTGGAAGTTCTGGCCAGGGCAATCAGGCAAGAGAAAGAAATAAAGGGTATTCATTGGAAAAGAGGAAGTCAAATTGTCTCTGTTTGCAGATGACATGATTGTATATTTAGAAAACCTCATCATCTCAGCCCAAAATCTCCTTAAGCTGATAAGCAACTTCAGCGAAGTCTCAGGATCAAAATCAATGTGTAAAAATCACAAGCATTCCATGCTATACACCAATAACAGACAAACAGCCAAATCATGAATGAACTCCCATTTATAATTGCTACAAAGAGAATAAAATACCTAGGAAAACAACTTACAAGGGATGTGAAGAACCTCCTCAAGGAGAACTACAAACCACTGCTCAATGAAATAAAAGAGGACACAAACAAATGGAAGAACATTCCATGCTCATGGATAGGAAGAATCAATATCGTGAAAATGGCCACACTACCCAAGGTAATTTGTAGATTCAATGCTATCCCCACCAAGTTGCCACTCACTTTCTTCACAGAATTGGAAAAATCTATTTTAAATTTCATATGGAACCAAAAAAGAGCGCACAGAGCCAAGACAAGCCTAAGCAAAAAGAACAAAGCTGGAGGCATCACGCTACCTGACTTCAAACTATACTACAAGGCTACAGTAACCAAAACAGCATGGTACTGGTACCAAAACAGATATATAGACCAACGGAACAGAACAGAGGCCTCTGAAATAACACCACACATTTACAACCATCTGATCTTTGACAAACCTGACAAAAACAAGCAATGGAGAAAGGATTCCCTATTTAATAAATGGTGTTGGGAAAACTAGCCAGCCATATGCAGAAAGCTGAAACTGGATCTCTTCCTTACACCTTATACAAAAATTAACTCAAGATGGATTAAAGACTTAAATGTAAGACCTAAAACCATAAAAACCCTAGAATAAAACCTAGGCAATACCACTCAGGACATAGGCATGGGCAAAGACTTCATGACTAAAACACCAAAAGCAATAGCAACAAAAGCCAAAATAGACAAATGGGATCTAATTAAACTAAAGAGCTTCTGCACAGCAAAAGAAACTATCAGCAGACTAAACAGACAACCTGAAGATTGGGAGAAAATTTTTGCAATCTATCCATCTGACAAAGGGCTAATATCCAGAATCTACAAAGAACTTCAACAAATTTACAAGAAAAAAGCAAACAACACCATCAAAAAGTGGGCAAAGGATATGAACAGACACTTCTCAAAAGAAGACATTTATGCAGCCAACAGACACATGAAAAATGCTCATTATCAATGGTCATCAAAGAATGCAAATCAAAACCACAATGAGAGGCCATCTCACACCAGTTAGAATGGCGATCATTAAAAAGTCAGGAAACAACAGATGCTAGAGAGGATGTGGAGAAATAGGAACACTTTTACACTGTTGGTGGGAGTGTAAATTAGTTCAACCATTGTGGAAGACAGTGTGGCGATTCCTCAAGGATCTAGAACTAGAATTACCATTTGACCCAGCAATCCCATTACTGGGTATATACCCAAAGGATTATAAATCATGCTACTATAAAGACACATGTACATGTATGTTTATTGCAGCACTATTCACAATAGCAAAAACTTGGAACCAACTCAAATGTCCATCAATGATAGACTGGATAAAGAAAATGTGGCACATATACACCATGGAATACTATGCAGCCATAAAAAAGGATGAGTTCATGTCCTTTGTAGGGACATGGATGAAGCTGGAAACCATCATTATCAGCAAACTATCACAAGGACAGAAAACCAAACACCGCATGTTCTCACTCATAAGTGGGAGTTGAACAATGAGAACACATGGACACAGGGAGGGGAACATCACACACTGGGGCCTGTCAGGGGGTCGGGGGCTGAGGGAGGGATAGCATTAGGAGAAATACCTGATGTAAATGATGAGTTGATGGGTGCAGCACACCAACATGGCACATGTATACCTATGTACCAAACCTGCACGTTGTACACATGTTTCCCAGAACTTAAAGTATAATAAAAAAAAGAAAAAAAAAAAAACCTTTGCCAGTTTTGTAAATAAAAATTGTATCTGAGCTACTTTATTCATTCACAATTGTTATTCATTTGGTTTTCCTTTTTGTGAGTTGTCCGAATAAGATGGTTATGTGATTAAAATATGCACATTCCTATGAGAAGTATAAACTAGTAGATTAGCACCAAATATATTAATGTTCTTCTACAATATTTGTGGCCCAGTCAAATTTTCTTTCATAAATACAACCTGAATAAAGCAAAATACGAAGCAATCCTTACCCTTCTTTGGAGATTTTGAGGAATTTTCTGCTGACCTGACTTCTTCTTCTTCTTGTTTTTCTTCTTCTTCTTTTACTTCTCTTTCATCTTGATTTTCTTTCTCTTCTTTAGACTCCTTTCTTGATGTCATGACTAATTCCTCTAGATCTTTATTTTTTATAAGGGTATGATGAAGTTTCTCATATGCATCTTCAAACTTCTCCTCTGCCTGTCTGGCTCTATTTTCAACCTCCCTGATATGGAAGAGAAGAAACACAACAAAATAGAAAGGGTTGAAAAAGTATTTTTGATTTCGAAACTCATTTTCTAAAAGGCAGTGAGATTAGATGAATGTGTCTGAAGGGTAGAAATAAGGGAAGCAACAGCATCAATGATTAACTGAGAACTGGGGGCCCAGGAGCGACTCTGAATGCTAATGTCAGAGTAGAAATCATGCTGCTATTTAAGAATATATTTATCACTTCTTAGTAAAATCTGATTTGGGGTATCTGGAATTCTCCATCAATGGCCAGGGAACTCCCTTTCAAGAGTTAATTTTGGCTTCTCTTAATTGACGTGATCCAACAAACTAAATTCAACAGAGTCACTTCTTTTCTAGCACCTCTAAAACCAAATTTTTACAATCAAAGAAACCAGCTTGAGATGTGCTTCTTAGCTACTACAGCACGTTATATGTCTACATGGCTACGCTCTTCTCCTGGCATCCCCAGCCATCTTAACTATACCACCCTTTCTACTCTGAGTTATGTAACATTCTTTCCCAAGCACAATAGTTTCTCCTAGTTTCATCTATTTCCCTAAGTTATCTCTTAGAAACAAACATTGAATTGGATCACTCTAACAACCCCCTCCAACACACACAAATAGTTTGACTTCCTCTATCTTTCCACTGTAGTTAAGAGTGGATGTTTCCACCAGGGCACTGTAGTTTACTGCCTCTAGCAGAACATGTGGAGATACACATCCCCCTAATGTGGATAAAGAAAGCAGGAGAGCCAAAGGGAAGCCAAAAAGTGTGAATTTCTCAGTCAAACCTTCTGGCCAGCCATTTTCATCCTCTTACCATTGTGTTGACTCATACTTACAGTAACTTCTCCTGCATATGTTCAATTACAGCCATTGCTTCAAGATATTTTTGGGCCAATGTACCTTGCTTAGCTGACTCTCTCTGACAGAGGAAATATGAGATATGAATGAACTGACAGTCTCAACAATTAGTATTCTACTTTTTTAGGATGTTCTGGATCAAACCTTCTAGAATATTCTTTGTCTACTACCCATATCTATCTAATAGATGGTTAAGCACACCCTTAATACCAAAAAAAAAAAAAAAAGGGATTGTCTCTGGTCAAATAGCATAGAAGCTTCCAAATTACTCGTGCTTCAGGTGAATAAGAATTTGATTTGAATTGTAAAGAAGAAGCAGGGGAAACAGTAACAACAAAAAGAAACAGAGAAATAAAAAAAGATTTAAAAAATAAGGAGAAGGATCAACATGTTTCTTTATAAGTCAAGTTAAAGATCAAGGAAGCTAACTTGTATATCTGTCTTACTAATAATTTACTTCACTAAGAATGTAACATTGCAAAATCCAATGAAGTCTTTAAATTCCTTAGGGGACTTCATAAATATCAGTTAAAGATGTAGATCTTGCCAGGCAAAGAAAATATAGAAAAAAGATAACCTCTTTAATTTATTTTGACTCTATATAAGAGGAAGGTGAGAGAGGAAATTTAGAGGACAAAAACTATAAGCATATTTTTAATTGAATATTAACATTTTCCCAGAACAATATACTTTTAAAGTCTCATTTATCCATGTCTCTCAAGCAGTGTCAAGTACAAGGTAAAGTCTACATTATAGATGGAAGGAGAGATAGAAGAGGGTGGACAGCCTGCCATAATCACAGCATGATCCGGTGGGCTAAAGCAAGCCTGCATCTAAGCCTCTCATCCTCAATCACACATCCCATCATACCACTATACCCTTTTCTAAAAGAGAAAAGAACCTGTGTTAGTCTCTTCACTATTTATTTATTTATTTATTTATTCTTTTTCTTTTATAGAGACTGGATCTTGCTCTGTCACCCAGGCTACAGTGCAGTGGCACAATCATAGCTCACTGCAGCCTTGACCTCACAGGCTCAAGCAATCCTCCCACCTCAGCCTCCCAAGTGGCTGGGACTACAGGTGCACACCACCATGCCCAGCCAATTTTTAATTTTTTAGGTAGAGATTGGGTCTTGCTATGTTGCCCAGGCTGGTCTTGAACTCTTGGCCTCAAGTGATCCTCCTGCCTCAGCCTCCCAAGTGCTGAGATTATAGGCACTGGCCACCACACTTGGCCAACTTCTTCCCTTTTATGCTAGATATTAGACTCTTATTTTCTCTGTCACATATTTTTCTCTTTCTGTTTTGTTGCTTCTTTTGGGTAACTTGTTTGGAAAGTACACACTATCATTTTTCACCCTGAACCTAAGGTATGTGATGTGGCTGTGCCTGCCTGGCACACACTACTAACTTATTTGTTCTTTTAAAAGAAAGGGTTTCAGAGCAGAGGCTTCTAGAACTGGAATTCCACACATGGTTTACAGCCCTATGAAACAACTAAAACTATCAGTAGAATCCAAGGTAAACCAGGATTGTCCACTACTACCTGCGTGCATCTGAGCCTTCTGACTCTCTCCTCATTCTGTCAATAGATATAAATTTAGTTACAATATGCTAGGAAAACATCCCTTTCTTTTGATACTGGCAAGTACAGATTAATGTTTTGTGGTCCATTTCAAGTCCTTCAATAGGAGAGCTTCAGACTGTGGTCTGAAATGACATTTTGGACATTCCCATGGTCTGAAATGCTGGTTGTGGGACTGCTAGCATCCTCCATGTGTGCCAGATGGCAATCCCCCATGCATCAACCATATACTGATGCAGATGCCTCAAGGCTAATTACAGTTACTGCCACAAGCCTTCTTCTCAGACTCCAAACCTTCCTCTGGCTTTTATGATATTTTACTCACTATATGACAGAGACAAACATGGACCATGCGGCTCTTGTAATCAATTGCATTGGACCCTCCTTGCTTGTGCCTATGTGCTGTAGCTTCCAGTTAGTCTCCGTCTGACATCAATTCTGCCTTTAGGTTTTTTAGCTTGGTCCTCCTGGGGTTTGACTCTACTAACGGGCTTTGGGTTGCATCTCTATGGCTTGGGCATGCCTCAGGGAAGATCCCACTCCAGGCTCAGCTCCTTGGGATTCAGTTCTGGACCCCTAGTTGGACTGGGTGCTCCTAGCAGCTTTGGACTATTCTCTGAGTACCAATATCCCCAAATATCAATCAACCTCGTCCCCTACTAGAATAGCACAATTAGGCCCCTTCTGTTTGAGCACCTGGTGATTGAAGCCACTTTTGCAAAATTATGATGTTAAGATAAATCTGATGGGGCTGACTCCATCTTGCTTGAGTCTCACAGGCTGGCTGACTTGGCTCATTCCTGGGCATGGGCAAAGTTTAAATGATAATAGCTCTTCCCCAAAATGAAACTACTAAACTACCCTTGTAAAACTAATGAAAGGCCACCAAGTTAGGAGTATGAGAGGGACCTGAATTCAGCCATTATTCCAGAGGTCACAAGATTTGCAACTTCCCTAATTATGCCTATAAATAACATCATTATTGTAGAACCTAAGGTTGGTATTTTGAGATGTCTTTTCAAGCTTCTGACAACAGGATGGTGCCACTCTGACTCATAACTCAGGTAGTCCTGTGGCCCCCACAGGACTGTTACACCAAAACTCCAGCATCAAATCTTAGAATATGGACTCAGTGCATGAGGACCATTTTCCATACCCCATGATTGCATCCCCAACCAATAAGCAACACCCATACCCTGGCCCCCTGCCTACCAAACTATCTTGGAAAAAGCCTAACCTTTGAGCCTTCAAGAAGATCAATTTGAGTAGTAACTCCATCTCCTACGTGATGTGGCCAGCTTCATGTCAATTAAACTCTTTCTTTACTGCAATGCTGTGGTCCCAGCTAATTGATTGTGTCTGTGCAATGGGTAGGAAGGACCCACTGGGAAGTTACATGATCCCATTCTACTTGTGCAGTACTCCAGCCACCATTCCACAGGAAGAATGTGATTCTTCTTGGCTTCCAGGAACTTGCAAGTAATTGTACATCCAGATGGCATTTTAGTTCTTTCTCCAGACTTTTTGGTTAATCAGAACCTAGACAGTTTGGTCTTTAGTGATTTGTAGTAGCAGCAGCAACTTTTCAAAAGCTTAGAGATGGACTTACTGGTCCATGTTCTCTTTACCTGGGCTATCCACATGGCACTGCCAGTGTCACACAGAATGGCAGTATCTGGGAGCAGTGGACCTCACACTATCAAAGACATGTGATACTCCTCAGTTTTGTCCCAGGCTGCAGGCTCCTAGTTTCCTGACTGCTTCCTGCCTGGCTCCAGGGCCTAGCCTGGACGGCATACCAGAGTTCTAACTTTAGAGAAGCAAGTCTGAGGCAGGAGGGCTTGTAGCTGGGACTGGTGGGGGTTAGCAGATAAAAAGCTGCTACCTGTTGTCTTTGTCTCCTTTTTAAAAAATTTTGGCCGGGCATGGTGGCTCACGCCTGTAATCCCAGCACTTTGGGAGGCCGAAGCAGGCGGATCATGAGGTCAGGAGTTCAAGACCAGCCTGACCAACATAATGAAACCCCATCTCTATTAAAAGTACAAAAAATTAGCCAGGCATGGTGGTGGGCACCTGTAATCCCAGGTACTTGGGAGGCTGAGGCAGAAGAAACGCTTGAACTTGGGAGGCAGAGGTTGCAGTGAGCCGAGATTGCACCATTGCACTCCAGCCCAGGTGACAGTGCGAAGACTCTGTCTCTAAATAAATAAATCTCACGACATTGTATTCCATTCCCACTGCTCCCTCTTACATATTTGCCTCACAGTCTTAGTGACCAACATAGTGACGCATTATTTTTAAAACTTGTTGAAAGTTCTCTGATGTCTCCCAAGGCACCACTTTGGGAGAATGTGCCGAAGGAAATTAAAATATATTACCCCCCAAATATATTTATTTGACATATTTTGAAATAGCCGCTGCCTGGCCAGGAAACAAAAGTGGCCTTGCAAAGCTGTCTTTTGTGGGAAAAATTTGCATCTGTAGAGAATCTCCATTAAAGCAGTCACCACCGCTTCCCCTTTCTATGCCTTTCCAGGACCCAGGAGAGATTGAGAGTCTGATGCCTTTCAAAGTCTGAAAAGAAACATCTTTATCTATTCTCTCTGAGGGAGACTTCATCTACATAACAAGGCCACCTTTGCCAGCCAAGCTTCTTCCTTTTCTCTCTCTCTCAACCAGTCTTTTCACTAACCTGATTCACCAAGGTAACCTGTTTCTAGCCATACTCAGTCTGTATTCTTTACTATGGCCTCAGGATGGTATATGAGCTTCTGGATCTTCATTCTGAAGGCTCTTATGTACACATGTTAAACAAATTTGTATGCCTTTTCTCCTATTAATCAATTTGCCTCACATCAGTGATTTTTCAACAAATTTGTAGGGGGCCAAGAGCCTATGGCTCCCACACCCCTAATAATGAAATGGTTCTTAACTTTAGGATGGAGAAATTTGACAAAATCTATTGATCCCCCAATCCAAGAAAATGCACAATATGAACATACACACAAAATATTACCACCACTTCAGGGAATTAGTGGGATAAAGCCCATCCATAAACTCTTAAAGTCACAGTGTTCTGTAGAGAGTAAGATACTGATCTAGAGCTAACTGAAGTCTACCATAGTCCTACAACCAAACTTCTGTGGAGACATTTTAAATCTGCTTTCTTGCTGAGTGTCCACAGCTACTGTCTCTAAGTTTCCAGTTTCCCGACAGTTATTGTTCTTAGGGGTATGTGCTTATTATCATAGCTCTCAATAAAGTCTACTAAATGAATGTTTAACAATTAGTCAAATACTGACCAAGAGATAGTTAAACTAAGGAAAGAGATGAAATACTGATGTTAAAATGGGGTTTAGGCCGGGCGCAATAGCTCGCGTCTGCAGTCCCAGATCTTTGGGAGGTTGAGGTGGGTGGATCACCTGAGGTCGGGAGATCGAGACCAGCCTAGCCAACATGGTGAAACCCTGTCCCTGCTAAAAGTACAAAAATTAGCCGGGCATGGTAGCAGGAACCTGTAATCCCAGCTACTCCAGAAACTGAGGCAGGAGAATCGCTTGAACCCGGGAGGCAGAGCAAAACTCTGTCAAAAAAAAAAAAAAAAAAAAAAGAGGTTTAAAGATGAGAATGAGAAGCTTTTGTAAAGTTAAGGTGAAAAAAGGAGTTTTCCAGGAATTATGTTGGAAGAAAAATATCTGTAAAATACATGACTTAGGAATCCCTGGTCCCCTTAGAGTAGCTAAAAGTTATGTTAGCACCATATCATTTTTATGCAATGTTAAATAGTGTTGAATTCCCTAGCTGGGTTTCAGATACATACCCAGGAAGACAACACATCTGTTTCAAATAGAGGTTTGGAATGAACATTTTCATCTTCTCCAATGAATCGAATGAGTTTTTCCTTCTCTGTAGATGTTGAAGGTTGCTAGAACACAGAAACATGCGGACCTGTTAGCAAGCTGGTGTAGCACCCCAGCAAGTTTCCTGGCACGGTAGCAAGTTTCCTGGCACCATGTTGGAAGCTTACATTTTCCATTTCCTTTAATCATACAACAAGAATTTTTGAAGACTTTCACATAGCAAACGCTGTGAAAAACTGGTAGGATGGGGAGTGTGGACAAGGGGATATAACTATGGGAAAAACAAAGAGGATTTCTTCCAGCTTCCAGGAACTGACAGTACTATAGGAGAGATAGATAATAAAATGAATAATTATGGTATAACATGATTACTGTTAGCATAAAAGTGTGCTCCAAGGGCTGTGCACACCCAGAAAAGGGTCATGCCTTCTTCCTAGGTACTTCAGGAATTATTAACAGAGAAAGTGATATTTAAAGCCTGAACAGGTGCTTGTAAAATAGAGAGGAAAGGGGCTCAACTAAGTCTACAGGTGGTAGTAGTAATAGCAGTAGTAGTAGTAGTAATGGTTTTGTTACCAGAAAAGGAGTCTTATCCCAGACCGCAAGAGCAGGTTCTTTGATCTCACACAGGATAAAATTCAGGGTGAGTCTCAGAGTATAGTAAAGTAAAAGCAGTTTACTAGAAATTACTCTATTACAGAGTTGGGTATCCTCAGAAAGCAAGAGGAGAAATGCCCTTAACATAAACATAATGCTTGCTTATATAGGATATTAACACTAAGAATAGTGTACTTTATTATAAAGGCTGGTGATCAGCTTGTGACAGGCTATTAGTATTATTATTCTCTAGTGTAACTGTTGACTTCAGCAATAATTTATGAGTATACTGTCAGAGACGTATGAACCAGAAAAACTCCATCTTAAAGAGTAGCTGGGTACAATGAGGCTAAAACCCACTGGGCTGCCTCCTCAGATGGTTAAGGCATTCTAAGTCATAGGATGAGACAAAAGGTCAGCACAAAATACAGGTCATAAAGACCTTGCTGATAAAACAGGTTGCAGTAAAGAAGCCAGTCAAAACCCACCAAAACCACAATGGCCACAAGAGTGACCTCTGGTTGTCCTCACTGCTATACTCCCATCAGCGCCATGACAGTTTACAAATGCCATGGCAATGTCAGGAAGTTACCCTATATGGTCTAAAAAGGGGAGGCATGAATAATACACCCCTTGTTCAGCATATCATCAAGAAAATGGGCAACCAGCAGCCCTTAAGGCTACTCTGTCTATGGAGTAGCTGTTCTTTTATTCTTTTACTTTCTTAATAAACTTGCTTTCACTTTGGACTGCAAACTCGCTCTGAATTCTTTCTTGTGCAAGATCCAAGAATCCTCTCCTGGGCTCTGAATCATGACCCCTTTCCTGTAACAGTACCATTATCTTTAAAGTGAAACCCATTTTTAAACTGAGAATGCCTTTTTCCATTAACTCGTTTCCTCAACCATAAACATCTTGTGACTAAGAGTGTCCAATTTCCTGGGAAAGTAACCCAGTAGGTTTTGCTTTATCTGGACTTTATTCAAGATGGAGTCACTCTGGTTAAGACACCTCTGACAATTTCCATTTATTCTGTGCCTTCTACATACCAAGCACTTTACCAGAAATAAAACAGAAAATGCTGATTGAAATAGGCTTGGGTGTTATATAATATTTTTGTTCTGTTGTCCTGCCTGTGCAGTGAGTAGAAGACCTATTTCAGAGTCTGGAGTCATGCCAACACTTAAACTATATACAGAGAAGAAATATATCAAAGAAGTAAATCAAGACATTGTAGAGAGTGTTAGGCAATCATGAGTTCTAGGAAGCCAAAGGCAGTAGTAGTCAATCTAAGAATTAGCAAGGGGTCTTGTGCCAGACTTAACTGGGTTTGAATATTGGTTCTGCCACTTACAGCTATATGATTTTGAGTAAATCAGTCAACCTCTCTGAGCTTCAGTTTTCTTATCTGTAAAATGGGGGCAATAATATAAACCTTGAAGTTGTGTTGCATAGATAAGAGATAATATGTGCAAAGTATATCACTCATGATAGGCACTCAATTTTTGGTAATCATCGTATTATTATTATTACAAATGTCCCGGGAAGGGTTTTTATTACTACAAATGCCCCTGCGGGGGTTGAGACGGGGTAAAGAGAGGAGAGGTCTGGTGATGGGCCTGGGAGGAGGGCAAAAGGCAGCTCAGAATGGGAGCTGAAGAAGTAGAAATATGGAGTTTTAAAGTGTTATCTGAAAAAATGTGGCAATGAAGGGCTAAAAAAATAGCACCAGAGTGAGAGGTAGATTTTGTAGTTAATAGGAATATAAGTATAAATGAGGCTAATGGGAAATGGCTGGATTTAGAAGGGAAAAGGAACATTCCCTTCCTCTGAAAATAAAGTGACAAAGATAAATATTTCTGCAGGTTTGGCTAAATCTATATGAGGAAAAGAAGGAAACTGGAGTTCACTCCAGACCACCTACTTCTATTCTCCACTGTCTGTGTGTGTCTATAATTTTCCCCCCACTATATATGTCTGTGTATATATATATACACATACATACATATATATATATATATATATATATATATACACACACACACACATATACACAGACATATATATATATGGTCCAAGCATGGTGGCTCATATCTGTAATCCCAGCACTTTAGGAGGCTGAGGTAAGAGGATCGCTTGAGACCAGTTCAAGTCCAGCCTGGGCATAGCAAGATCCCATCTCTATAAAAAAATTTTTTTAAATTAGCTAGGCATGGTGGTGCATGCCTGTAGTCCTAGCTACTCAAGAGGCTGAGGCAGGAGGATCATTTGAGCCCCAGAGTTCGAGGTTACAGTGAGCTATGATGATACCACAGCACTCCAACCTGGGTGACAGAGCAGGACCCTGTCTCTAAAATATATGTATGTATGTATGTATGTATGTATGTATGTAGGAGGAAAAACAAATACCAAATAATCTTACTTCTTCTGCTCTCTCTTTATTTTCCTCCTGAAGTTTCCTATCCTCCTTACTTTCTTCTTCATCTTCTTTAAAAGACTCGTCTATTTCAGGCTCAATGAATTCTTTTACAGCCTCCTGTGAGATGAACCAATATTATGATTAAAGGGTGTATATAAATATTAGCAATTATTTGTTCAAAATATTTAATGAGCACTAATCCTGCAGCTGGGTACTGTGCTAGTGACAAGGATACAAAGGTTGATAACAATAGTCCCTGTCCTTAAGAAACTTATAATTTCACGGACAAGAAAATACAATGAATGCATACATTCACATAGTAGGAGCACCTAATTTAGACCAGGTAGTGGACTGGGTAAAAGAGGGAGTTGGTTAGGAAGGTTTCCTGAAGGAGATAATGTTTGAGTTTTTTTCTTGAAGGATGGGGAAGGAAAAGAAGCAGCTCTGGGCAGAGGATGTTCCATGCACATGATTGGATCTGAGAGAGCATAGTTCAATAGGACAAAAACTGGGAGACAAATGAATAGGAGTGCAATCAGAGAGAAAGGGCTAGACTGTCAAGCCAGGGAGATGATTGGATCTTATCCTGAAGGCAATGAGGCTCTAATAAATTGGTTGGTTTGCTTTGCATTTCAAAACAATCATTCTAGCAACAGGAGAATAGCTTTAAAGAAGAGGAAGAAAGGGAAGCAGAGGAAGAGAAAAGGAGTATGAACAAAACAGTGGTTGCGGGAATGAAGAGAAGGAAAAGGAGGATTCAAGAGATATTTAAGAGGCAAGTCCTAGTGATTGACTGGATGGACATGGGATGGTTAGAGAAAATGTGCATCTTGAATGACACTTGGTTTACAGTTTAGACCACTAGAGAGATGACAATGCCATTCACAGAGACAATGAACAAAATTGGATAAATAGGTTTGGAGAGAGAGATGAGTTCAGATTAGGCTGTGAGAGTTGGAGGTACCACTGAGATACCCAAGTGAAAATACCCAGCAAGAAGGTGAATATATGGATCTGGAGTTTAAGATGGAAGAATTTGGGCTAAAAATAGAGATCTGACAGTCATCTGCCTTTAATTAAAGCCAAGAAAGTAAATTATATCCTAAAGGCAAACTTGTGAAGTAGCCAGAGAATTAGACAGTAACCCAGTTACATAAAATGCTAGGGATCTATGGAAAACAGTGTAGCGATTCCTTAAAGAACTAAAAGTAGATCTACCATTTGATCCAGCAATCCCACTCCTGGGTATCTACCCAGAGAAAAAGCAGTCATTATATGAAAAAGATAATTTTACATGCATGTTTATAGCAGCACAATTCACAATTGCAAAAATATGGAACCAGCCCAAATGCCCATCAATCAATGAGTGAATAAAGAAAATGTGGTATATATACACCATGGAATACCACTCAGCCATAAAAAGGAATGAAATAATGGCATTTGGAGACCGTTATTCTAAGTAAAGTAACTCAGGAATGGAAAACCAAATATTGTATGTTCTCACTCATAAGTGGGAGCTAAGCTATGAGGATGCAAAGCCATAAGAGTGATACAATGGACTTCGGGGATTCAGGGGAAAAGGTGGGAGGTGAGGAGGGATAAAAGACTACACATTGCGTACAGTGTACACTGCTTGGGTAATGGGTGCACCAAAATCTGAGAAATTATCACTAAAGAACTTACTCATGTAACCAACTATGACCTGTTCCCCAAAAACCTATTGGGGAAAAAAAAGGAATGATGTTCTGATGCAGGCAACAATGTGGCTGACCTCCGAAAACACTATGCTAAGGGAAATAAGCACAAAAGGCCACATATTATATAATTCCATTTACATGACATGTCCAGAATAGGCAAATCCATAGAGCCAGAAACTGTGTAGTGTTTCCAGGGCCTGAGAAGAAAGGGGAAATTTGAGTGACTGCTAATCAGTATGGATTTTCTTTTTGGGAATGATTAAAATGTTCTGGAATTCAATAGTGATTATCACTGTACAACTTTGTGAATATACCACAAACTATTACTGAATTGTACATATTACATGAATTGTGTCTCAATAAAGCTGTTATTTTTAGAAAAATAATTTGGCCACTCCACATTGTACACATACTTCAAAACATCATGTTGTACACAATAAATATATACAATTTTTATTTGTCAATTAAAATAAATAAATAGGAAATTGCTGCCTCAAAAAAAAAAAAAATCAGATGAAATCAAAAGCCTATACTCAAGGAAAACAATAATAGATTTTCAAACCTCTGAAAAAAATAAAATGCTAGGGAAGAAAGAGGAGCCTGAAAAGGCAGCCAGAAGTAGCCTCTGAAGTATGAGAGGCCACGAGGAAAGCCAAAAGAGAAGAAAGAAGGAGTCATCAGTATTGAACACCTCAAAGGAGTCTACTCATATAGATTTAAAAACATCCTCTGGGTGTTTACAGCAGCAATATTTATAAAAGCAAAAGCTAGCAATAAGCTCAATGCCCACAATAGGAAAATGCACAAATAAATTATGGTGTAAGCCATATAACAAAATACTTTATAGCAATGTTAAATTATGCTATAGAAATATGTGTATAGTATAGAAAAATAGTCACAATGTGACTAAAAAATTAGGATATTTTTACAAAATGAAAATACTTTTTTTCTTGATAACATTCTTGCTATAAAATATTTGAACACTACAGAGGAATTAAGAATCTTAACTCTCAGAGTTAACAATTTTTATCATTTGCTGAATATTCTGCTAGACTGCTTTTTGCATCTATAAACATTTTAATATAAATGAGATAATATATCTTATATTCTATAATCTGCTTTTCTCAATAATATATCATGGATTATATTTATTTAACTACTTAAACATCTACTTTATCTGCACAGAATTCCATTATTTCAATGTACCATGTTGTATTTAACTAATCTCCTACTGATCAACATTCATATTGTTTCTAGTATTTTGCTATTATACTATGCTGTAATAAACATTCTTATACAGATATATCATATATTAGAATTATCAAACAGACTACAAAAGTTATACTTAACCTATTTAAAGAAATAAGAGATTGAAAATATGAGCAAAGACAGAAAGATTACAAAAATGAGGAGACTTGAAAAAGAATCAAATAGGACCTCAGCAATTTAATTTAAAAACTCAACAGAAAGGTTTAATGGCAGATGAAATTCAATTGGAGGGCAAATTAGTGAACTGGATAGTAAGCCAGAAAAATTATTCAGGATGCAATGCAGAGAAATAGAGAGAGAATATGAAAGAAGGTTAAGAGACATGGGGGATTGATTCCAACACACATTCATTTAGAGTTCTAGAAGGAAAGAAGAGAGCAAATGCAGTAGAGGCAATATTTGAATAGATGACTGAGAATTTTCCAGATCTAACAAAAGATACCAAATTAAAGATTCAGGAAATCAAGAGAATCCCAAGCAAAATTTAAAAGAAAAGAAAATCCATCTCCACATTAATCAGAGCAAAGACAAAAAGACGACCTTAAAAATAGAGAGAAGAGATGAATTCACTTCAAAGGAACTGACAGCTGGATTCTCAATGGTCAGTTCAATAACAACAAAATCCAGAAAACAGTAAAAATAATAACGATGTGCTGAGAGAAAAGAATACCATCCCAGAATCAATAGCAAACCCGGCAAAAAAAAAAAAAAAAAAAAAAATGTAAGAATGAGGGTGAAATAAAGGCATTTTCAGACAAACAAAAACTGAGTTTGCCACCAGGAGATCTTCACTAAAGAAAATTCTACAGGTTAAGGTAGAAGAAAAATGACCCAAGGTGGATATCTGAGACTTTTGAAGAAAGAACAAATAAATTAAATTATAAATCAGCTCCAATGCCAGCATATTTCTTAAAGGTAAATCACTAAAGGCATTCCTGCTAAAGTCAGAAACAAGAAAAGGATGCTTGTTATCTCCACTACTATTTAATATTGAATTAGAAGAATTATTCAATATAATTAAACAAGAAAAAGCAACTAGAAGTATCAGAATTGAAAAGAAAGAGGTAAAACTATCCCTATTTGTAGGTGATTTGATTAAGTATCTAGAAAACCCCAAAGAATCCACTGAAAAACTACTAAAAACAGTAAGAGGAAGAGCAGCAGGAGGAGGAGAGAGAAATACAGTAAGAGAATTTAGTAAAGTCACAGCATATAAAATTAAAATAGGAATGGTGGTGAACATCTGTAAGCCCAGCACTTTGGGAGGCTGAGGCAGGAGGATCACTTGAGCCCAGGAATTCAAGCCAGCCTAGGCAACATAGCAAGACCCTGTCTCTGCGAAATTAAAAATTAGCCAGGCATGGTGCCACGCACCTATAATCCCACATACTCCAGAGGCTGAGGTGGGAGGACTTCTTGAGCACAGGAAGTCAAGGCTGCAGTGAACCATAACTGGACCGCTGAACTCCAGCCTGGGTAACAGAGTATGATCCAATCTCAAAAAATAAAACAAAATTAAATTAAATTATAATACAGAAATTGATTATATATATATAGTCTGTATATATATAATATATATAAATATGCTGTATATATATATAACTGTATATATATATACAGTTACTAGTTAGAAGATATAATGGAAAAGAATGTCTCATTTAAAATAGCAAAAAATAAAATATTCAGGCATAAACCTAATAAGAAACGTACAAAATAAGCAAACAAATAAGATATGATTTAAAGGCATAAAAGTAGACATCCTATATTCCATATTATTGGATAATACAATTCAGCATCATAAACATGTCTACTCTAAGTTAATATATAAATTTAATATTATGCTAGTTTTAAAAAATCTTATTTTTAAGAACTAGCTTATAAAGTTATATAGAAAAATAGCCAGGTGCAGTGGTGCATGCCATAGTCCCAGCTATTCTGGAGGCTGAGGCAGGAGGATCACTTAAGCCCAGGAGTTTGAGACCAGCCGAGGCAACATCAAGACCCTGTCTCTAAAAAATAAATAAATAAATAAAAAGAAGAATAAGTAAGCAAGAATAGCAATGAAATGCCTGAAAAAGATCAGTGATGAGGGCTGGTCCTACCAGATATGAAAATGTATCATAAGAAAGTCAAACTATCCCTGTTTGCAGATGACATGATCCTATATCTAGAAAACCCCATTGTCTCAGCCCAAAAGCTTCTTAAGCTGATAAACAACTTCAGCAAAGTCTCAGTATACAAAATCAGCATGCAAAAATCACTAGCATCCCTACACATTAACAATAGTCAAGCCGAGAGCCAAATCACAAATGAACTCCCATTCACAATTGCCAGAAAAAGAATAAAATACCTTAGGAATACAGCTAACTAGGAAGGTGAAAGATCTCTAAAAGGAGAACTACAAACCACTGCTCAAATAAATCACAGATGACACAAATGGAAAAACATTCCATACTCATAAAAAGGAGGAATCAATATCGTTAAAATGGCCATACTGGCAAGGGCAATTTATAGATTCAATGCTATTCCTATCAAACTACCATTGACATTCTTCACAGAACTAGAAAAAAAGCTATTTTAAAATTCATAAGGAATCAAGAAGAAGCCTGAATAGCGAGGCAATCCTAAGAAAAAGAACAAAGCCGAAAGCATCACACTACCCAACTTCAAAGTATAGCACAGGGCTACAGTAACCAAAACAGCATGGTATAATACAAGAACAGACACATACACCAATGGAACAAAATGGAGAACCCAGAAATAAGACTTCACACTGACAAACCATCTGATCTTCAACAAAGCTGACAAAAACAAGCAATAGGGAAAGAATTCCCTATTCAATAAATGGTGCTGGGATAACTGGATAGCCATATGGAGAAAACTGAAACTGGAACCCTTCCTTATGCCATATACAAAAATTAACTGAAGATGGGATTAAAGGCTTAAATGTAAAACCCAAAACTATAAAAACCCTGGAAGACAACCTTGGCAATACCATTCTGGACATAGAAACGGGAAAAGATTTCACAATGAAGACGCCAAAAACAATTGCAACAGAAGCAAAAATTGACAAATGGCATATCTAATTAAACTAAAGAGCTTCTGGACAGTAAAAGAAACTATCCATAGAGTAAACAGACAACCTACAGAATGGGAGAAAATTTTTGCAAACTATGTATCCGACAAAGGTCTAATATCCAACATCTATGAGGAACTTAAACAAATTTACAAGCAAAAAACAACCCCATAAAAAAGTGGGCAAAGGACATGAACAGACAGTTTTGAAAAGACATAAATGTGGCCAATAATCATATGAGAAAAAGCTCAACATCACTGATCATTAGAGAAATACAAATCAAAACCATAATGAGCTACCATCTAACACCAGTCAGAATGGCAACTATTATAAAGTCAAAAAATAACAGATGCTGGCAAGGTTGTGGAGAGAAAGGATCACTTATACACTGTGGTGGGAGTGTAAATTAGTTCAGCCATGGTGGAAGACAGCGTGGTGATTCTTCAAAGATCTAAAGACAGAAATACCATTTGACCCAGCAATCCCATTACTAAGTATATACCTGAAGGAATATAAATCATTCTATGATAAAGACACATGCATGCATATGTTCATTGCAGCACTATACACAATAGCAATGACATGGAACTAACCTAAATATCCATCAATGATAGACTAGATAAAGAAAATGCAGTACATATACACCGTGGAATACTATGCAGCCATAAAAAAGAACGAGATCATATCATTTGCAGGGACATGGATGGAGCTAGAGGCCATTATTCTTAGCAAACTAACACAGGAAGAGAAAACCAAATACTATGTTTTCCCTGTTAAGTGGGACCTAAATGATGAGACCACATGGACACACAAAGGGGAACAATACATACTGGGGCCTTTCGGATGGTGGAGGATGGACAGAGGGAGAGGATCAAGAAAAACAACTAATGGGTACTAGGCTCAATACCTAGGTGATGAAATAATCTGTACGACAAACCTCCATGACACAAGTTTACCTTTGTGACAAACCTGCACATGTACCCCGAACTTAAAAGTCAAAAAAAAAAAAGAAAAAAGAAAATGTATCATAAAGCCTCAATAATTAAAATATTGTGGTAATGACCCACTAATAGACAGATCAATAGAAAAGAATAGAAAATCAAAAAATAGACTTAGGTTGAATACAGTTGTTTTTAAATGTTGGAAATATTATAATATGGAAGACAAATCAGCCCTGTTCATATTAACCACAAAAGACTGAACTAGGACCAGTTCGCAGAAAAAGCTAAAGCTATGAGGAGACATATTACATTTAGTTCAATAGAAAGAATTAATGTTCTAATACTCAGTGCTCACCAAAAATGAATGGAGTCTTTCTGAAAGTAGTTCTCTGTCACTTCAGATATTCAAACTTAAGCATAATGATCAAGTATGGATGTTATATTAAGACTCATCATCAGATAAAAGAGAAGATCATCCTGGTGGATGGGAAGTAGGACTAGATTGTAGCTCCAACTCAGATGGACAGAGCAGTGTGTGGAGGCTCACGTGAGAAATTTTAGCTCCAGAATGACTGCAAGAACAAAGCAGGAATCCCGAGAGGACCCAAAGACCCTCTGAAGGCAGTGGACTGCTCCTGCAGGACCTGGGAGACACCCAAAATACTGTGAGTGCCCAAACTGCGAAAGTGGGAAAGGGAGACCCTCCACTCCCAAACACACCCCCACTGGGGAAACTGAAGGTCTGGTTTGCAGGAGAAGTTTCCAACCTTACCTGGAGCTGAGTCAATTTAGAGAGCCGAGCAAAATACAGGGGTAGAGGAAGCAGCAGGAAAGGCTCTGGGAGTTTGCAGGGTCCCCAAGCAGGCCATTCCTGCCTGGCACCACAGGGATCCTTCGGGAGGGCAGCCAGAGGCACAAGGGAAAACGCCACAGGGAGAAGGAAGTCTCCAGCTGAACTTTGTAACAATTTGAATCGGGCGAGGTGCCTCCTGCTAGAACTCAGGGGAGGGCATGAATCCAATGTACAGACTCCACAGGGGGAAGAACAACCAAAACTCTTTTCTTTTGCAGCTGGGAGGCAGGTAGCATGGGACAAGTTCTCAAGTCCTGCTTGCCCACTGCCTGGAAACAGCCTTAGGGCTGTTAGTAGGGGCATGGTGGGAGTAAGACCAGCCCTTCAGATTGTGTGGAGACCAGGTGAGGTCTGTGACTGCCTGCTTTCCCCCACTTCCCTGACAACCCGCATGACTCAGCAGAGGCAGCCATAATCCTCCTAGGTACATAACTCCACTGACCTGGGAAACTCACCCCCATTCCCCACAGCAGCCACAGCAAGACCTGCCCAAGAAGAATCTGAGTTCAGACACGCCTAGCCCTGCCCCGACCTGGTAGCTGAAGACAAAGGGTGGGTAGGGTATATGAAGAAATATACTCTTGGGAGTTCTGGGGCTCTGCCCACCACCAGTTCCTCTCCATACTATCACAGCTGATGCTCTTTGGAAAGTGCCACCTCCCGGCAGGAGACCAAGCAGCACAAAAACAGAACATTAAACCACCAAAGCTAAGAACCCTCACGAACTGTTTCACCCCCGCTGCCACCTCCACTAGAACAGGTGCTGGTATCCACGGCTGAGGGAGCCATAGACGGTTCACATCACAGGACTCTGTGCAGATAACCCCCAGCACCAGCCCAGAACCAGGTAGGCTTGCTGGGTGGCTAGACCAAGAAGAGAGATAACAATTACTACAGTTCAGCTCATAGGAAGCCACGTCCATAGGAAAAGGGGGAGAGTATTACATCAAGGGAAAACCCCATGGGACAAAAGAATCTGAACAAAAGACTTCAGCCCTATACCTTCCCTCTGACAGAGCCTACCCAAATAAGAAGGAACTAGAAAACCAACTCTGGTACTATGACAAAACAAGGCTCTTTAACACCCCCAGAAAATCACACTAGCTCACCAGCAATGGTTCCAAACCAAGAAGAAATCCCTGATTTACATGAAAAAGAATTCAGGATGTTAGTTATTAAGCTAATCAGGGAGGCACCAGAGAAAGGCGAAGCCCAATGCAAGGAAATCCAAAAAAATGATACAAGAAGCAAAGGGAGAAATATTCAAGGAAATAGATGGCATAAAGAAAAAGCAATCAAAACATCAGGGAAATTGGGCACACTTACAGAACTGCAAAATGCTCTGGAAAGTCTCAGCAATAGAATTGAACAAGTAGAAGAAAGAAATTCAGAGCTCGAAGACCAGGTCTTCGAATTAACCCAATCCAACAAAGACAAAGAAAAAAGAAAAAGAAAATATGAACAGAGCCTCCAAGAAGTCTGGGATTATGTTAAATGACCAAACCTAAGAATAATTGATGTTCCTCATAGTGTACTTACACAAATGGAGGGTATAGCCCACCACACACACCTTGGCTATATGATATAACCTTTTGCTCCCAGGCTATAAACCTGTACAGCATGTACTACACTGAATACTGTAGGCAACTGTAACACAATGGTTTGTATCTGTGTATCTTAACATAGAAAAGGTATAGTAAAAATACAGTCTTATAATCTTATGGGACTGCTATCTTATCTGCAGTCTGTTGTTAACTAAAACATCCTTATGCAGTGCATGACTGCATCTTGCAATTTCTTAACTTTTGCCAATATGATGAGTAAAAAAAATGAACCCTCATTTGTACTTTAACTTACATTATAATTTTTTGTGGATTAAAAAAAAGAATAATTGATGTTCCTGAGGAAGAAGAGAAATCTAAAAGTTTGGAAAACATATTTGGGGGAATAATTGAGGAAAACTTCCCTGGCCTCGCTAGAGATCTAGACATCCAAATACAAGAAGCACAAAGAACACCTGGGAAATTCATCGCAAAAAGATCATCACCTAGGCACGTTGTCATCAGGTTATCTAAAGTTAAGACGAAGAAAAGAATCTTAACATCTGTGAGACAAAAGCATCAGGTACCCTATAAAGGAAAACCTATCAGATTAACAGCAGTTTTCTCAGCAGACACCCTACAAGCTGGAAGGGATTGGGGCCCTATCTTCAGCCTCCTCAAACAAAACAATTATCAGCCAAGAATTTTGTATCCAGCGAAACTAAGCATCATATATGAAGGAAAGATATAGTCTTTTCCAGACAAACAAATGCTGAGAGAATTCGCCACTACCAAGCCACCACTACCAAGAACTGCTAAAAAGAGCTCTAATCCTGGAAACACATCAAAACAGAAGCTCTTTAAAGCATAAATCACACAGGACTTATAAAACAAAAAAAATGAAAATTTAAAAAGCAAAAATAAAAAACAAAAAACCAAGGTACAAAGTCAACAAATAGCACGATGAATGGAATGGTATCTCACATCTCAATAGTAACATTGAATGTAAATGGCTTAAATGCTCTACCTAAAAGATACAAAACTGCAGAATGGATAAGAACTCACCAACCATCTGCTCCCTTCAGGATACTCACCTAACACATAAGGACTACATAAACTGAAATAAAAAGGTTGGAAAAAGCATTTCATGCAAACGGACACCAAAAGCGAGCAGGGGTAGCTATTCTTATATCAGACAAAACAAACTTTAAAGCAACAGCAGTTAAAGAGACAAAGAGGGACATTATATAATGGTAAAGGCCTTGTCCAACAAGAAAATATCACAATCCTAAACATATATGCACCTAACACTGGTGCTCCCAAATTTGTAAAACAATTACTAACAGACCTAAGAAATGAGATAGACAGCAATACATAACAGTGGGGGACTTCAATACTCCACTGACAGCACTAGACAGGACATCAACACAAAAAGTCAAGAAACAATGGATTTAAACTATACCTTGGAACAAATGGACTTAGCAGATATATACAAAACATTTTCTCCAACAACCACAGAATACACATTCTATTCAACAGTGCACAGAACCTTCTCCAAGATAGACCATGTGATAGGCCACTAGATGAGCCTCAATAAATTTAAGAAAATTGAAATTATATCAAGCACTCTCTCAGAGTGGAATAAAATTGGAAATCAACTCCAAAAGGAACCTTCAAGACCATGCAAATACATGGACGTTAAATAACCTGCTCCTGAATGATCATTTGGTCAAAAACAAAACTCAGATGGAAATTAAAAATTCTTTGAACTGAACAACAATAATGACACTACCTATCAAAACCTCTGGGATACAGCAAAGGCTGTGCTAAGAGGAGAGTTCATAGCATTAAATGCCTGTATCAAAAAGACGGAAAGAATACAAACCGACATTCTAAGGTCACACCTCAAGGAACTAGAGAAACAAGAACAAACCAAACCCAAACCCAAACCCAGCAGAAGAAAGGAAATAACCAAGATCAGAGCAGAATTAAATGAAATTGAAATAAACAAAAAAAAAAATACAAAAGATAAATGAAACAAAAAGCTAGTTCTTGGAAAAGATAAATAAATTTGATAGACTATTAGCAAGATTAACCAAGAAAAGAACAGAAAAAATCCAAATAACCTAATTAAGACACAAAACTGGATATATTACAACTGACACCGCTGAAATACAAAAGATCATTCAAGGCTACTAAGAACATCTTTATGCACATAAACTAGAAAACCTAGAAGAGATGGATAAATTCCTGGAAAAATACAACACTCCTAGCTTAACTCAGAAAGAATTAGATACCCTGAACAGACCAATAGCAAGCACCAAGATTTAAATGGTAATTAAAAAATTACCAACAAAAAAAAAGTCCAGGACCAGAAGGATTCACAGCAGAATTCTACCAGACATTCAAAGAATTGATACCAATCCTTTTGACACTATTCCACAAGATAGAGAAAAAAGGGAACCTTCCCTAATTCATTCTATGAAGGCAGAATCACCCTAATACCAAAACCAGGAAAGGACATATCCAAAAAAGAAAACCACAGACTGACATCCCTGATAAACACAGACACTAAAATCTTTAACAAAATACTCGCTAACTGAATCCAACAACATATCAAAAAGATAATCCACCATGATCACGTGGGTTACATAGCAGGGATGCAGGGATGGTTTAACATACACAAGTCAATAAATGTGATACACCACATAAACAGAATTAAAAACAAAAATCACATGATCATCTCAATAGATGCAGAAAAAGCATTCAACAAAATCCAGCATCCCTTTATGATTAAAACTCTCAGCAAAATCAGCATACAATGGACATAACTCAATGTATTAAAAGTCATCTATGGCAAATCCACAGCAAACATAATATTGGATGGGGAAAGCTGAAAGCATTCTCTCTGAGAACTGGAATGAGACAAGGATACCTACCCACTCTCACCACTCCTCTTCAACATAGAACTGGAAGTCCCAGCCAGAGCAATCAGACAAGAGAAGGAAATAAAGGACACCCAAATTGGTAAAGAGGAAGTCAAACTGTTATTGTTTCCTGACAATATGATCATTTACCTTGAAAACCCTAAAGACTCTCCAGAAAGCTCCTAGAAATGATAAAAGAATTCAGCAAAGTTTCCGGATACAAGACTAATGTACACAAATCAGTAGCTCTTCTCTACACCAACAGCTACCAAGCGGAGAGTCAAATCAAGAACTCAACCCCTTTACAACAGCTGCAAAAATAATAAAATACTTAGAGATATACCTAACCAAGGAGGCAAAAGACCTCTATAAGGAAAACTACAAACACTGCTGAAAGAAATCATAGACAACATAAACAAATGGAAACACACCCCAAGCTCATGGATGAGTAGAATCAATACTGTGAAAATAGCCATACTGCTAAAAGCAATCTACAAATTCAATGCAATCCCCATCAGAACACCACTATCATTCTTCACATAATTAGAAAAAAAAATTCTAAAATTCATATGAAACCAAAATAGAGCCCACATAGCCAAAGCAAGACTAAGCATGAAGAACAAATCTGAAGGCATCGCACTACCTGATTTCAAACTATACTATAAGGCCATGGTAACCAAAACAGCATGGTACTGGTATAAAAACAGGCATATAGACCAATGGAACAGAATAGAGAACCCAGAAATAAATCCAAATACTTATAGCCAACTGATCTTCAACAAAGCAAACAGAAACATAAAGTGGGGAAAGGACACCCTTTTAAACAAATGGTGCTGGGATAATTGGCTAGCCACATGTAGGAGAATGAAACTGGATCCTCATCTCTCACCTTATACAAAAATCAACTCAAGATGGATTAAGGACTTAAATCTAAGACCTGAAACTATAAAAATTCTAGACATAACATTGGAAAAACCCTTCTAGACATTGGCTTAGGCAAAGATTTCATGACCAAGAACCCAAAAGCAAATGCAATAAAACAAAGATAAATAGCTGGGGCTTAATTAAACTAAAGAGCTTTTGCACAGCAAAAGGAACAGTCAGCAGAGTAAACAGACAACGCACATAGTGGGAGAAAATCTTCACAATCTTTACATCTGACAAAGGACTAATATCCAGAATCTAAAACAAACTCCAACAAATCAGCAAGAAATGAAACAAACAATCACATCAAAAAGTGGGCTAAGGACATGAATAGACAATTATCAAAAGAAGATACACAAATGGCCAACAAATATATGAAAAAAAGCTCAGCCTCACTAATGATCAGGGAAATGCAAATCAAAACGACAATGCAATACCACCTTACTCCTGCAGGAATGGCCATAATCAAAAAATCAAGAAACGGTAGATGTTGCCATGAATGCGGTCATCAAGGAACACTTCTACACTTCAGGAGGGAATGTAAACTAGTAGAGCCACTATGGAAAACAGTGTGGAGATTCCTTAAAGAACTAAAAGTAGAATTACCATTTGATCCAGCAATCTCATTACTGGGTATCTACCCAGAGGAAAAGAAGTCATTATAGGAAAAAGATGCTTGCACACGCATGTTTATAGCAGCACAATTCACAATTGCAAAATCATGGAACCAACCCAAATGCCCATCAATCAACAAGTGGATAAAAATCTGTGGTGTATATATATATACACACACACACACACACACACACACCATATACCATATACTATGTATATATTATACCATATATATGTGGTAGTGTGTGTATATATATATAAAATCATATTATGTATATGATTGGAATATATATATATACACACACACACTACCACATTATATATGTATATATATGATGGAATGCTACTCAGCCATGAAAAGGAATGAATTAACAGCATTTTCAGTGACCTGGATGAGACTGGAGAAACTTTTTTTTTTTGTGGGGGACAGAGTCTCACTCTGTCGCCCAGGCTGGAGTGCAGTGACGTGATCTCGGCTCACTGCAGCCTCCACCTCCTGGGTTCAAGCGATTCTCCTGCCTCAGCCTCCTGAGTAGCTGGGACTATAGGAGACTCTTACTGTAAGTGAAGTAGCTCAAGAATGGAAAACGAAACACCATATGTTCTCACTGATGTGTGGGAGCTAAGCTATGAGGATGCAAAGGCATAAGAATGATACAATGGACTTTGGGGATTTGGGGGGAAGGGTGGGAGGGGGGCAAGGGATAAAAGACTACAAATAGGGTGCAGTGTGTACTACTCGAGTGATGGGTGCACCAAAATCTCAGAAATCACCACTAAAGAACTTACTCATGTAACCAAACACCACCTGTACCCCAGTAACCTATGGAAAAATAAAAAATAAAAGACTTGTCAGATTCATGCAAGGTTAAATTCAATTGCCTTTAAATTCCCTTCTGCTCTCACGTCTCTGATTCTGTATAGTTCCTTGATTTTTTCCTAGATCTGATACACCGAGATCATGTCTGTGGTATTTCATTAAGTTTCTCAAAGTATACTATAATTTACAATTTATAATGTTGATAAAATCATTCGGTGGTTATTTCACAATAATTCTTGCCAAGATCTAGACAGCACAGTAAAATGAACATTTGTTAAAGGTGAATAATTTAGAAAGATGATATTTCTTCAGTGTTTAAATGTAAAAAAAAAAGTTTCATAAATGTGTAGATAGAACCTTCCCCTTCTTTCTCAGACCCAAGACACTGACATATAGGCCATCAGATCATACCTGTATAGTATGACTCTGATAACAATGGGAGCTTCTTCAGAATTTACTGGAGAAGAACACCTTCAAAGAGGCTGAAATACAAACAAGAGTTGAGTTTGTGGATGGCACATGATATTCACTGATTTGAGATTCTCGGTAAGCAGGTGGCAATTAAAACCATAGGAAACACAGTAATAGGTAGTGTGTACAAATGAGAAGTGAAAGCAAGCCAAGGACAGAATATCAACATTTAAGAGGCAGAAAAGGGTGAAACTCTAAAACAAGGGTGAAATAAAGAAGTAGGAGAAAAACCAGGACATTGCAAAAGGAATGAATGGTTAAGAGAGCCAAATGCTACACAGAAGCCAGGTTAAATACAGAATTGAAGATACTTGGATTTGGCAATAAGGAATCACTGGTGACCTTAGAGTAGTTCTAGAGTTTTAAACAAATTGATTATGATGGAATGGAAAGAGAGAAAGAAGTAGCAGAGAGACAAGGTCAAGGGACATCCTTTTTAGGATGGGAGAAATGACCATGTTTTAGATTGCTTTTAGATTGATAAAATGGAACAATTAGAGAAGACATTAAAGAGGCAAAACAGAGAAGACATTGGACATGGGATTAAGTGCTCGATGGAAGAAATAACCTTGAATGGAAAGACTGAGACTGGAGGGGAGGGAAAAGGGTGAGCACAGAAGCAGATGAACCTGAGGATATGCCTCAGGAAGTGGCAGGGAGCTTCTACCTGAAACCCATTCTTTCCTTTATAAAATCACCTGCTAAAAACATGACGCAAAATGCTGAGTGGATGATTCTATTCCTTAGCGGGAAGAAGAGCTGTCAAAGATCTTGATCAGAACCAAAATTCTCATATGTTAGGGTAAATGAACAAGGATTCAGAACATTGATTGGAAGAAGCTGTGAACCTTCTCTACTGAAAAACAGGAATAATCTGAATAATGACCAACGCTAACATGTGGCAAATACCTCTTCAAGTAGTTGCTCTATTTCTTCATATGTCAATAATGTAATTTTTCTGCCTTTGATATTAGAAAGGAGGCAAGAGCATGTGTTGATCCATTCATAACATTCTTTCTGAGAAGAGATAAAAGATTACAAGCAGAAAAACCAGCTCATTTATTCACTCACCGCTATTGAGGAACTGATAAATACAAATCCTCTAAACATAACTATATTCAATTAACTTTATATCAGTTCAGTTCAAAGATTTGTGCAGTGGTGACTGGCTGGCTATTAACATACACCTAAATCATATTATCTCTTATTGACACGGTGTGGGATCTGGGTTGTAATGGGACAGGGAGTAGTGAAGTGCCGTAAAAACAGATACAAAAAGATTGTTTTATTTACTGATGTCTAAATGGCCTCCTAATAAATTTTATGCAACTGACCAGGTCAACTGTGATTGCATAATAACAACAGAAGTAGCAAACACCTACCTTGTACTTAATTATATGCCAGACTCTGTTCTAAGCATTATGCATATATTAACTCATTTGATCCTCAGTATGAGACATTAACTATTATTATCCTCATTTTTTAAGATGAGGAAACTGAGAAATTGAGTAGTTAAATGTCTTGCTCAAGGTCACAAAAATAGTTAAGTATGATGCTTGGATTCTAATCTATGTGGTCTGTGCTTAACCACTAAAAAAAAAAAAAAAATCCCTCTACTGCTAATAAAGTGAGTGGATCAAGATTTGAGACACTTTTGGAAAAGGTGCTCACCTTTTATCTATTGAGATATGGGAAAGGTCTATAGCAGGTTTTAATCACCTAAGGTAAATAGTTAAACTGTATTTACCAAGATCTCCTAACAGTTAAGAGCTGGTTTCAACGTTTAAAAGGTACATTATTCCTTATTAGTAATAAAAGCCCTGAGAACTAGGAAACGTTGTCCTCTCTGGGAACAGAGATCTGGTCACTCTAGCCAAAAAACGGCAGCATGTGGTGAAATGACCCACTGTAGGCTCCTGAAATCAACCACAATGAGCAGTAATATACCTTATATTTCTTTCATTATTAGCCTTTTTTTTTTTTTTGAGACAGGGTCTTGCTCTGTTGCCCAGGCTAGAGTGCAGTGGCATCATCATAGCTCACTGCAGCTTCGACCCACTAAGCTCAAGTGATCCTCCCACCTCAGCCTCCCAAGTAGCTGGGACCACAGGTGTGCACCACCATACCTGGCTAATTTTTTTACTTTTTCTTGCCCAGGCTGGGCTTGTACTCCTGGACTTAAGCAATTCAGCCTCCCAAAATGCTGGGATTACAGGCATGAGCCACTGTACCTGGCCCAGATTTCTTTTAAATTGTGTAATTATTATGAAACATCAGAGCCAAAAAATTTTAGAAATCAAATCTAAATCCATATGTTGTAGATAAAGAAACTGAAGCCTATAGTGGTAAAGTAAGTTTACTACAGCTTTGTTAATGTCACTGATGGTTAAATTCTGGATTCAGAGGGTTAGAATGGTATCTTATTGCATATCAGGAAGAAGAGTGGACAAGGCAGATGAAGGTGTTGGGTTTTAGTCCTAACTTCACCTAATTAGTTGAGAGTTCTTGAGTAAATGCCTAATAGTCCTTATCTTTTTTTTTTTAATGAAGCTGTTTGTTTACTCTAAGTGATCCATATGCAGTGGTGACCTGGTAAATGTTTAACAACCATTTCTGAGGGAGTTGGGGGAAGCCCTGATTTGTAGCAATTTCTGATTTCCATGGTATAAATACTCTCACCAGGCAATTTCAGTGATATTCATCAATTCAGTATGTTATCACGGAATGTGGACTTGAGAAGGCTTGTATATAATTGGTTCTTGTGAGCCAGTGTGAGTTTCTATCACACCACTGCCCCTAAGTATCCTTCCAGAGATAAAGCTTGACTAATACATTTTTTAACCTTTTTTTATTGCACCTAGAACAAAAAAATTTCAAAACTAGTCTGTAGTTGAATTTACACGCTATGAAACAGATCCTGGTCATTTTCTTATAAATGTCTGAGACATTGGAGATACTGTCATAAGACTTCTGATGAGGAAAAAAATTATTAGGAGTCTTTTACAGTTTTACTGTAAAAGTTTTACAATAATCTATAGAGTTCAGCAAGTTTTCCTTCAAAACCTTCAATAATACCTTTTTATCAGCTATAGACCAGGATAGCTTGGTTGCTAATTAATACCCATGAATCTCTTTCCATGAATATTCTTAATTGATTCTAATAAAGACTTCTGGTGTGAAGTAAAAGGACTAAAATTCATGTTTGGAGTGAAGGAGTATTTAAGAAGCAAGTGATAGTCCTAAATGTTAAGCCTATTGTAGCAGAAGAAAGAGAAGGCCATAGGAGAGTCTTTTATAGGGTACCAGCAGTAAGACACTGGCTATAAATGGAGCTATTAAGAATCCATGATCCACAGATCCCCCCATAAGGAAGGAAAGCTGGGGCTTCCTTGAGTTTACCTGCTAAAACATCTTGAGAGTAAGATTCCTACTACCACCATCTTCAGTCATAGTCCTTTTGGAGGACCAAATCCTGGAACTGGCAGTGCTATCTCTGGTGACATAAAGAAAGCCTATTGTGGTCCAAGGTGGATGGCAGACTACACAGGGCAGAGATGAGACCAAATGGCATAGAGGAAGTTTTGTTTTGTTTTTTTTGACACAGAGTCTTACTCTGTCGCCCAGGCTAGAGTGCAGTGGTGCAATCTCGGCTCACTGCAACCTCCGCCTCCTAGGCTCAAATGATCCTCCTACCTTAGCCTCCTGAGCAGCTGAGACTACAGGCATGCCACCATGCCCGGCTAATTTTTGAATTTTCAGTAGAAACGGGGTTTCACTATGTTGGCCAGGCTGGTCTCGAACTGCTGACCTCAAGTGATCCACTTGCCTCAGCCTCCCAAAGTCTGGGATTACAGGTGTGAGCTACTGTGCACAGCCGGCATAAAGGAAGTTAATTGTAGCTGGAAGTCAAGTTTGAAGAGCGCCAGCTAGAGGTCCTCATTTCCATTATGGTAGGTATTTATTTGGCATATTTCCCTCCCATATATTCTCAGCACTGTCAGGTGCTGGTCAATGTGTGTCTTTTTTGTCAGTCTTGGCCTGCTGAAGGATATCTCAGAGGCCCTTCCCAGTAATCTGCCATTTGCTCAGATTATGACTATTCTTCAGTGTATCAGTGACTCTAATTCTAGGTCCTTGGAACAGTAGAGATAGTCAACCTAAAGCACTTGAAAAAAAAAAAAATCCATCTAGCTTATCTGGCCTGGCTAAGTTTCCAGGCTTTCAGTAGCTGTTCTAGGCTGCAGTAGTTCTTGTATACTCTTACTGGATGCCAGGACTCTGATATAGTGCCTCCAAGTCTCACATGAAGCCTTATATCAAGCAATTCTCATCTCCAAGTGGAGTGGTTGCTATACAATGACATCAGTTTCTGTCTGAAATAGGCACAGGAGCAAGGATTCTCAGAACTGAGTCCTCCTAAAAAATGGCCTCCCGCTGTATGAGGTCAGACTGGATCAAGCTATGCCAGGATCAGGTGGACGGTAAATAATTAGCCCCTGGACTGCCTTAGTACTCTTGGGGAACTAGATAATCCCTATCTGTTTCTGAAGAAGCAATTTACCTAGACTGTTATGGAAAGTGGAGTAAGAATTTATATCAGTAGGGGTGATCAAACTCCAAAAGATGGTTACCTAGGAGATCTTCAATTTTTTTGTTTTTCTTTTTTTCTTTTTTTTTTTTTTTTTGAGATGGAGTTTCGCTCTGTTGCCCAGGCTGGAATGCAGTGGAGCAATCTCGGCTCGGCACAACCTCTACCTCCCGGGTTCAAGGGATTCTCCTGCCTCAACCTCCTGAGTAGCTTGGAGGCACCCACTACCACACCTGGCTAATTTTTGTATTTTTAGTAGAGACACAGTTTCACCATGTTGGCCAGGCTGGTCTCAAACTCCCAACCTCAGGTGATCTGCTTGCCTCAGCCTCCCAAAATGCTGGGATTACAGGCATGAACCACCGCACCTGGCCGAGATCCTCAGTTCTGAACCCTGTCCAGCATCATGCAAATCTCCTTGGCTGGAAAGAAGCCCAAGAAACATTAGCTTGTGGGAAACTCTCACTAATGTCATCCAAATATCAGTCTAGTAGGTCAAATGCTAGAATGTGGCACAAGCCACACAGCATTACCATAGAGCCGCATTAGACAAGGCTTCTCTGGAAAACCATCTTCTTTTCACCTTGTGGGATGTGGATGAGGCCATAGAAATCCCAAAGTCTGATGTCATAAAGATTCATGTACCATACAGGTTTGTCTAGATCAGGAGAAGATGGTAGCAGTCCAGGATGGTGATGAATTTGAAATAAAAATAACCTTCATGAAGATGGAACTAACCATTTTTTTAAAGAGTACCTCAGTATGGTCTGCTAAGTCCCTTACCATAAACTCGCTTGATATACCCTTGAGAGGCCTCAGGCTTAGAGAAGAGGCATATGCGTTTTCTTAGCAGAAGAAGGCCTTTGCATAGGCTCAGTTACAGCCTTACCTCTGGTGTGAGAGCAGATTCTCAGCCTCCTCTGATAAGACTCCCCCAGTTTATTTATCTGAAATCACTAGAGAACAGTTAGTGAGTGAGAAAGAGCTTAACAGAGGACCAAAGTAGCACTAGTGGAAAGTGTAGGTCCTCAAAGAGATGGTCAGGTTATGGGCATCCAGTCAGGGGATGGGGTGGCGCAGGGCAATGAATGGCCATAGCACAAGGCTTCCACAAAATCTCCTCATCTGGATAATTTTATAAGTCCCTGAACCCTGAAGTTCCCTCAGGAAGGGCTCCTCATGATAGTGTCCTCCATATGGCTATAGCCTTAACTTTTATAGGGAGATACACCTCAAAACATCTTGAAATCCTCATTCCAGATTACCTTTATCTGAAAACCTGGTCTCGCCACACAGAGCTCTACCCACTTTTAGGTAAATGAGGACTAAGTGTGTCACAGAGTTGGCCAGTGGGTCTCCACCACCATCTGTGGCAGGTCCAGCCTGCCAAAATCAGGATCCCCACCACATCCTGGGGTGGACAGAAGAAGGGGCTATTCACAGCAGGCCTGAGAAGGCTTGAACACATTTCTAGAGGTATAGTGTGGGTTCCAAGAGTCTGCTTGTTTCAGAAGTATAACAGCCTGTTGTGAAGAACCCTTCTGAAGCCTTCCCAGAACCAAAATGAGAACTCAGACATTCCATTCAACTCTTAGATGAGAAGTGATATATACCTATAGTAGCATATTTTCAAATAGTAAAATATTATTGCTTCCCTGACATACACATCCTAAATGTTCATGGTGTTTTAGTCTTGTAATTTTCTACCACATTAAATTTGCTATTTTAAATTTGGATTTAGCACCTATATATTAATACATAAGATTTATTTTCTCTATACTCATCTGGACTTTTTTAAGGACATTAGTAGCTATGTGAAATAAAATGGGAATACTTTCAGTCGTTATCTATGCTCTTACACTGTTTATATAGCATGGGGATTACCCTACTCCTTGAAAGTCTGCATAATTCTCAGCAAACTATCACAAGGACAAAAAAGCAAACACCGCATGTTCTCAATCATAGGTGGGAATTGAACAATGAGAACACATGGACACAGGAAGGGGAACATCACACTCTGGGGACTGTTGTGGGGTGAGGGCAAGGGGGAGGGATAGCATTAGGAAATATACCTAATGCTAAATGACAAGTTACTGGGTGCAGCACACCAACATGGCACATGTGTACATATGTAACAAACCTGCACATTGTGCACATGTACCCTAAAACTTAAAGTATAATAATAATAAAATAAAATTAAAAATTAAAATTAAAAAAAAAGTCTGAAAAAACCTGTCTGAGGAATCCAGGCAAAATTTTTAGCATTTCTAAAAATTAGTGCATCCAATTTTTCACTGAAAATTGGCCAATTTTCTCCTTCAAGGATTAATGATACTATTTTCCTAGAAAAGTCTCCATCTCCTAGAGATTTAAAATGTATTAGCAAGATGTTGTACATAAAGTTTTTTATAACATAAAAGTTTTTAAACAGTTTCATAATAGTTATAACTATTAAAAACTGTGAGATCTGTCATACATACAGAGAGACATAAAATAAACATATGCAGTTTAAAGAGAGAATTGCTCCCTACATGCCAGTCCTCATATACCATAATATTCATAATATTTATTCTACTATTTATGGACATTTGAGTTGTTTCCAGTTTGAGGATACTTCTAGAAATAATCTTGGAATATCCTTTTTTTTTTTTTTTTACACAGAGTTTTGCTCTTGTTGCCCAGGCTAGAATGCAATGGCACAATCTCACCTCACCACAACCTCCACCTCCCGGGTTCAAGTGATTCTCCTGCCTCAGCCTCCTGAGTAGCTGGGATTACAGGCATGCGCCACCACGCCTGGCTAATTTTGTATTTTCAGTAGAGACAGGGTCTCTCCATGTTGGT